>NC_064412.1:26582500-27827500 GCF_023375975.1 Astyanax mexicanus | reverse complement strand
CGCAAACCTGATCTAGGCTAAGTGGAAACACGTTAAACGATTATTTCTGTAAGACAATGAAACTGTCTGATTAATTTACTTTATTTTACCCAATAATGCTTACTTCAATGTGTGCATAGAGGATATCTTAATAGTTGTAATTTCAATGCATCGCCTCTAAGTGTCGCCAAATGACAAAAACACAATACATACGCACAAAAAAAAGGCGTACGCCCAAAACAAAACTTCCGTGGGGGAACGCACTTTCACACGTTCAAGTCAAATTTAGTACATCAGACCGTGAGCGTGAAATATGGCGTACGCAATGTTTTTGTGCGTACGCACCTTTAGTACATGAGGCCCCTGCTTATTTAACCGCCTTGACCATCAAACGCCAGTTTAGACCATTTAAAACCAGCTGGATTTTCTGCAGGACTAGCTGTATCTTAATGTGCCAACCCAAAGCTCGTGAGGGTGTAATAAAGTTATTTTTTATTTACATAATAAGGGTCTATATAGCTAGTTATATATCTACTATATAGATATTATAGATATACTATATATATATAGATATACTATATACTATACTATATAGATATAACTATATACTATAGTTATATATCTACTATCTTCTATTATATATCTACTACCGTCAGCCTACGGAGAAAACGAAACCCATTAGCTAAAAGGTCTAAATTCAGCCTCGTTTCATATTAGATTATTTTAACAAGTTAAAAATTCAGAATCTGAGTTTAGTTTGAATTGTTCCTTTTAGGTGAATTACAAACAATATCCAGCATAATATGTGTGAAAACTACGCTCATGGTGACGTTAGCTTCCTTTTAACTTCATATTAAAAATCTGGGCTCAATAGGCTATACAAGGAGTCAGATGACGTCAGTTTACTGAGAAAGTGAAACTCACTCGCGCAGTCACAATTCAGCTCAAAACAACGAGCACAGTCAGCGTTAAAGCTGCATTAATCCTTACTACGAGATGTAGATGGTCCTGTTAGAGAGACTGTTAGGTTAAAATAAGCGAGTAAGCGTTAAATCACATTTTTGTCTCCTTTTTTAATTTGCAAATGTTATGCTGAAAATAGCAGAACCGGACGCTCAGATAAAATAGGACTATATTAATCATACGCATAATCGGTTAAAAAAGGAATTTTACTTACTGGATGCAGGGGTTTAATATCGTCTTACAGCGAATCCTGCAAATGAACTCTGACAAGACCAGCCTGTTTGTTTTCCGCTCCTGTGCCCGTATTCCATTATGTCCCGCCCTCCCGCGCTGTGATTGGCTAGTGATACTCCGCTTTCTTCATTAAGATTGGGTGTTATCTGAATACGGGTATGATTTAAACAATAAAACCACACCCTGTTTCGGTCAGCTGACTTTTGTCTTGTGCTATTTTTACTGATTAAAAACCAAGCAGAACAAGAAAATTAGTATTAAACGTTCCCACCTCTATACTCTAAACTGACTACTATTATTTTATCATACAACATACTATCAGTCATATTAGCATTACATTAGACATCATTTGAATATTAAACATGCTTAATACCTGGTTCAGTGAGTTAAGAGCGCCTACCTCCAGCCAATGGGATCACGTAAAAAGAGAGAGATCCACGGATCCGTCTTTTGCATGGCCCCTGTTCCCCTGTTAAATCAACAAATTACTGTCAAACACTAGAGAGAACCCGCGAGTGAGTCCTCTATAGGCGAATAAAGCTAAAGTATTCCTTTATGAACCATGTATTTATAGAATCATGTATTTGGCACACAAACGACCTTCAACGTTGAAATGTGGTTGAAATATGACTAAAGTAATGTCTGTTGTTGTTTCAACGTTGAAACAACGTTAAATCAACATTTAATGTTTAATGGTTGTGCTAACATTTACATTTTAACGTTAAATTAACATGTAATGTTCAATGGTTGTGCTAAGGTTGAAATTTTAACGTTAAATCAACATTAATGTCCTCAACCTTCTGCGTTTTAAATTTTAAATTTCATCACCATATAATTTCTAAAAACGGCTGGATGGAGAAATGAAACAGTGCTATGCTTCTATTTGCAGTAACTGCTTTTTATTTTAACATCATGTTCATGTTTTACTGTTTTAGTGTTTTTGAGATCAGATGTTGAATCAGATTGGTAGTGGTGGGTAACTTTCTTTATACTTAGCTTTACTACAGTGATGTAAGTTTATCGTTAACACTTTGTTAACCATAGGATTTTCTCATTTTAGTGAGCTATGGCTTATTACAGGTTGAATATATGACGTTAAAACAACGTTGCTATATCAACGTTGATTCACTTTTCAAAAAAACGTTGCTTCAACGTTGATTTAACCATAACATATACGTTAATCAACGTTGATTCAACGTTTATTCAACGTTGAAATGCCAGCTGGGTTACTAACAAAGAAAGGGAAGCGTATGTTTCCATTTTTCTACAGCAAGCATGTTTTACGCAGTATAGATGCTAGAAATTCTGCTATTTCTGACTGGTTGGTGAGCTGGTGTTATCAAGAGAATGTGGCGCTGAAACATTTGATATTGTCTTATGTAGAAAAATAGTATATATTTCAGTATAAAATATTTTATGAACTCGGATTAATTTAATTCTGAAGTATTCTTTTTTGGAACCTTGATTTTTTTATATTTTCCTGTTTTCTCTCCTGAATAAACTACTGATTTTAAACCATTCGCGTTTGTTGATTACGTTGTGTGCTGGGAGAGGGGCATGTCCGCGCACTTCAGATACTGAGGCCAAAACTAAAAAAAAAAAAAACAGTTAAATCCAGCAAGAATATTCAGCACAAAGTATGTTTATACCCACCCTTCAGGAGCTTAGACTTTGTTGAAAATTGGGTCTCATGTATACAATTTTAAAATGTTTTGTTTCTAAAGGTTTTATTATTACTATGCTAAACATTTTAAATAAGCCTATAAAACACTCCTCGTGACCTTTAAATTTTTACCCAGGACTATAGTTTTAAACAAGCCCAATTTGGCCGTAAACTCGCTAATCTGACAACTTTGGCAGATAACTCTCCACTAATAACCTGCAGCTGAGTGTAATCAGGGACAGTGAGTTTGCCTTGCTTGTCCACAGAAGAAGTTATCATGTGTTGGTCTTTCTTTAGTTCTTTAGAAATTTTAGTCTGAGTTCGCTGTAGGCGTTTACGTTCAGCGCACGCTTTTACGCAGCACTCCTTTTTACGCACGGCACGCGTTTTTAAGCACGGAATGCGCTTTTACGCACGGCATGCCCGTTTACGCACGACACGCGTTTTTACGCACGGAATGCGCTTTTACGCACGCAATGCGCTTTTACGCACGGCGCGCGTTTTTACGCACGGCACACGCTTTTACGCACGGTGCTTTGATAAACAGCATGTGTTCTGAACTGTACCCCAAGCAACATAATTACAGTTTCCCCTCCCCGCATCGAACATTATTTTAGATAACGTTTGAATATTTAATATGCTTAATATCTGGTCTAGTTGGTGACTATGAGTCAGGAGCACCGCCTAACCTCCAGCCAATGGGATCACGGAGAAAGAAACGGGTCCTAAATGCGTCTTCTGCATGTCCAGAGCTGTTAATTGAGAATCTGACCACTCCTTGTTATATCAGGAAATAATTCTAGAGAAACCGCGAGAGTCCTCTAGGAATGTAGGTAAATGGATCTAAAATATAAAAATATAAAACTAAATATAAAAAATAGAAATTAACTAGTTGTTCTATTTCTTTAAGTAATAGACAATATAATTATGTATTTTACTAAATAAGCAAAAAGGCTTATAAAAAGTGCATGCTGTTACATCTAGAGAACATTTAAACGGATTACAACTGAAGTTTAAAAGCTTTAAAAGTTATGCATGTGGTATTGAAACATTTGAAATGGTCTTGTGTAGAGGATAAAATTATCAGAAATGTAAAAACTGGCATGAAAGCCACAACGGACCGATTCGCGAGTACAGCACGATGAGCTGACGACTTTTTCTGGCCTTTGTGCTCACTCCGAAGTGGCTTGGACTCAGTTATCTATAACGATTTGTGAAAACATTTAATTATTTAAAAAGGCGCTACAATACATCTAAATGAAAGAAATGTAACTTGCCTAAAGGGTTAGTTTTTATCCAGAGGGGATAGTCTTCCAGAAGCACGGCTGGAATAGGAACTGAATGCTTTCCAAAAAACAGCTCCACTGCTTGTGAATGCAAGACCCTTCAGGGCACAGAAGAATTTTTCATTGATAACCCACTTTCAGCCCTACAGTGTGTCCATCAGTCTTTGGCAGTGTATCATAAATATAAAGAGTGAGCGTGTTTGCTGCCACCTAGCTGTATCATACACACTTGTTTTTATTATTCTGTGTGATTCGGTTTGAAAGCTATTGAATTTTAAAATGTATATAATTTAATAATTAGTAGAATTGGCAATGTATCCAAATTTTAAAGTGTGTGTGTGTGTTTGCTGCAACCTAGCTGTAGCATACACACTTGTTTTATTATTCTGTGTAATTGAGTTTAAAAGCTATTGAATTTTAAAATATATAAAATTTAATAATATGTAGAATTGGCAGTGTATCATAAATATAAAGCGTGTGTGTGTTTGTTGCCACCTAACTGTATCATACACTTGTTTTTATTGTTCTGTGTAATTCGGTTTGAAATCTATTGATTTTTTAAATATATAAAATGTAATAGTCACTAGAATTGGCACTGTATCCAAAATATAAATGGTGTGCGTGTCTGCTGCCACCTAGCTGTGACATACACAGTTGCTGAAATGCTATTGAATTTGTGAATATATAAAATATAATAAAAAATTTGAGCATTTTGCATAATATTAATGGGTGTGCAATTTTCCTCATGACTCAAAGTATACATCTCCGTTATTCTGATGTGTATGAATTCTAAGGATATGGAGCTATTGGTGTTTTTTTTTCTTAAAGCCATCTATTCTTATGTGGGAACATTAATAGGCATTTTTATGCACTGAAGTGATTTGGAGGTAAATAAATGAGTGTGTACAGATGTAGAGGTGGTCTAGAAGTACATGCATTTTATTCTGACAGGAAAAGTGCGCTTAGTTTTTCGGTATTAACGCTAAAAGGGCGTTGCGCAAATTTCACCCAAACAGTAAAAGGAAGAGTGTGCGTCACTCTCTGTGGTCGTGCTGTCCTGATTATGTAAGTATCTGCTGGCTACCATCCTCCGTTCAGAAGTTATTAAAGCCGAAAAGTCGAATATAAAAATGAAACTAACTTTACCGTGGCCTCATACCAACAATTTTAAAATGTTTTGTTTCTGTTATTATTACTACTGCTATTGCGGAACATTTGAAAGAAGCCTTTAAAACACACCTCAACCTTTGAATTTTTACCCACGACTTTAGTTTTAAACAACCCAATTTGCCAGTAACCTTGCGAACCTGGCAACTCTGGCTGAGAACTCCTTAATAATAACCTGCAGCTGAGTGCAATCAGGGACTGTGGGAAACGACATACAGCCTTCCTTGTCTAGAGAAGAAGTAGAAGAAGAAGAGATGTTGGGATTTTAGTCTCAGTTCTCGGCAGGCGTTTATGCTTAGCCACGCTTGTATGTTCGGTGCACGCTTTTACGCACAGCACACGTTTTTACGCACGGAATGCGCTTTTACGCACGACCCGCCTTTTTACGCACTGCATGAGTTTTAACGCACAGAATGCGCTTAAATACGCACGGAATGAGTTCATAGTTTTGGTTTACGCATTGGTAAAATCTTGCTCAGCAACAAGCAGCTCTGAATATCATATGAATAAATAAATAATCACTCGTCCAAAAGGACACTTGGAGATGCCCACAGGACACTTGGAGATGCCGAAAAAGAACACTTGGATAGACCTCAAAAAACTTGGAGATGCCACAAGGACACTTGAAGTTGTCCAAAGGACACTTGAAGATGCCCAAAAGGACATATAGAGATGCTCAAAAGAATACTTAAAGATACCCAAAAGGACACTTGGAGATGCCCAAAAGAACACTTGAAGATGCCACAAGGACACTTGGAGATGTCAAAAGGAGATGCCCAAAGGACATTTGGAGATGCCCAAAAGGACACTTAAAGATGCACAAAAGGACACTTGTGAATGCCTAAAAGGACACTTGGAGATGCCCAAATGGACACTTGGAGATGCTCAAAAGAATACTTAAAGATACCCAAAAAGACATTTGGAGATGCCAAAAGGACACTTGGAGATGCCCAAAATGACACTTGGAGATGCCAAAAGGACACTTGGAGATGCCAAAAGAAGATGCCCAAAGGACACTTGGAGATCCCCAAAAGGACACTTGAAGAGGCCCAAAAGGACACTTGGAGATGCCAAAAGGAGATGCCCATAGGACACTTGGAGATGTCCAAATGGACACTTGGGAATGCCCAAAAGGACACTTGGAGATGCCAAAAGGAGATGCCCAAAAGGACACTTAAAGAGGCCCAGAAGGACACTTGGAGATGGCCCAAAAGGACACTTGGAGATGCCAAAAAGACACTTGGAGATGCCAAAAAGACACTTGGAGATGCCAAAAGGACACTTGGAGATGCCCAAAAGGACACTTGGAGATGCCAAAAGGACACTTGGAGATGCCAAGAGAAGATGCCCAAAGGACACTTGGAGATGCCCAAAAGGACACTTGGAGATGCCAAAAGGACACATAAAGATACCCAAATGGACACTTGGAGATCCCCAAGAGAAACTTGGAGATCCCCAAATGGACACTTGGAGATGCTCAAAAGAATACTTAAAGATACCCAAAAGGACACTTGGAGATGCCCAAAAGGAGATGCCCAAAGGACACTTGGAGATGCCCAAAAGGACACTTGAAGATGCCAAAAGGACACTTGGAGATGCCAAGAGAAGATGCCCAAAGGACACTTGGAGATGCCCAAAAGGACACTTGGAGATGCCCAAAAGGACACTTGGAGATGCCAAAAGGACACTTGGAGATGCCAAAAGGACACATAAAGATACCCAAATGGACACTTGGAGATGCCCAAAGGACACTTGGAGATGCCCAAAAGGACACTTGGAGATGCCCAAAAGGACACTTGGAGATGCCAAAAGGACACTTGGAGATGCCCAAAAGGAGAGGCCCAAATGACACTTGGAGAGGCCCAAAAGGACACTTGGAGATGCCAAAAGGACACTTGGAGATGCCAAAAGGACACTTGGAGATGCCAAAAGGACACTTGGAGATGCCAAAAGGACACATGGAGATGCCAAGAGAAGATGCCCCAAGGACACTTGGAGATGCCCAAAAGGAGACTTGGAGAGGCCCAAAAAGACACTTGGAGATGCCCAAAAGGACACTTGAAGATGCCAAAAGGACACTTGGAGGTGCCAAAAGGACACTTAAAGATACCCAAATGGACACTTGGAGATCCCCAAGAGAAACTTGGAGATCCCCAGGGGACACTTGGAGATGCCTAAAAGGACACTTGGAGATGCCCAAAAGGACACTTGGATATGCCAAAAGGACACTTGAAGATGCCAAAAAGACACTTGGAGATGCCAAGAGAAGATGCCCAAAGGACACTTGGAGATGCCCAAAAGGACACTTGGAGATGCCCAAAAGGACACTTGGAGATGCCAAAAGGACACTTGGAGATGCCAAAAGGACACATAAAGATAACCAAATGGACACTTGGAGATCCCCAAGAGAAACTTGGAGATCCCCAAGGGACACTTGGAGATGCTCAAAAGAATACTTAAAGATACCCAAAAGGACACTTGGAGATGCCCAAAAGAACACTTGAAGATGCAAAAAGGACACTTGGAGATGTCAAAAGGAGATGCCCTAAGGACATTTGGAGATGTCCAAAAGGACACTTAAAGATGCACAAAAGGACACTTGTGAATGCCTAAAAGGACACTTGGAGTTGCCCAAATGGACACTTGGAGATGCTCAAAAGAATACTTAAAGATACCCAAAAGGACATTTGGAGATGCCAAAAGGACACTTGGAGATGCCCAAAATGACACTTGGAGATGCCAAAAGGACACTTGGAGATGCCAAAAGAAGATGCCCAAAGGACACTTGGGGATCCCCAAAAGGACACTTGAAGAGGCCCAAAAGGACACTTGGAGATGCCAAAAGGAGATGCCCATAGGACACTTGGAGATGCCCAAAAGGAGACTTGGAGAGGCCCAAAAGGACACTTTAAGATACCCAAAAGGACACTTGGAGATCCCCAAGAGAAACTTGGAGATCCCCAAGGGACACTTGGAGATGCCTAAAAGGACACTTGGAGATGCCCAAATGGACACTTGGAGCTGCCCATAAGGAGATGCCCAAAGGACACTTGGAGAGGCCCAAAAGGACACTTGGAGAGGCCCAAAAGGACACTTGGAGATGCCAAAAGGACACTTGGAGATGCCAAAAGGACACATAAAGATAACCAAATGGACACTTGGAGATCCCCAAGAGAAACTTGGAGATCCCCAAGGGACACTTGGAGATGCTCAAAAGAATACTTAAAGATACCCAAAAGGACACTTGGAGATGCCCAAAAGAACACTTGAAGATGCCAAAAGGACACTTGGAGATGTCAAAAGGAGATGCCCTAAGGACATTTGGAGATGCCCAAAAGGACACTTAAAGATGCACAAAAGGACACTTGTGAATGCCTAAAAGGACACTTGGAGATGCCCAAATGGACACTTGGAGATGCTCAAAAGAATACTTAAAGATGCCAAAAGGACACTTGGAGATGCCAAAAGGACACTTGGAGATGCCAAAAGGACACATGGAGATGCCAAGAGAAGATGCCCAAAGGACACTTGGAGGTGCCAAAAGGACACTTAAAGATACCCAAATGGACACTTGGAGATCCCCAAGAGAAACTTGGAGATCCCCAAGGGACACTTGGAGATGCCTAAAAGGACACTTGGAGATGCCCAAATGGACACTTGGAGCTGCCCAAAAGGAGATGCCCAAAGGACACTTGGAGAGGCCCAAAAGGACACTTGGAGATGCCCAAAAGGACACTTGGATATGCCAAAAGCACACTTGAAGATGCCAAAAGGACACTTGGAGGTGCCAAAAGGACACTTAAAGATACCCAAAATGGACACTTGGAGATCCACAAGAGAAACTTGGAGATCCCCAAGGGATACTTGGAGATGCCTAAAAGGACACTTGGAGATGCCCAAAGGACACTTGGAGATGTCCAAAAGGAGACTTGGAGAGGCCCAAAAGGACACTTGGAGATGCCCAAAAGGACACTTGAAGATGCCAAAAGGACACTTGGAGGTGCCAAAAGGACACTTAAAGATACCCAAATGGACACTTGGAGATCCCCAAGAGAAACTTGGAGATCCCCAAGGGACACTTGGAGATGAATAAAAGGATACTTGGAGATGCCCAAATGGACACTTGGAGCTGCCCAAAAGGAGATGCCCAAAGGACACTTGGAGAGGCCCAAAAGGACACTTGGAGATGCCCAAAAGGACACTTGGATATGCCAAAAGGACACTTGAAGATGCCAAAAGGACACTTGGAGATGCCCAAAAGGACACTTGGAGATGCCCAAAAGGACACTTGGAGATGCCAAAAGGACACTTGGAGGTGCCAAAAGGACACTTAAAGATACCCAAATGGACACTTGGAGATCCACAAGAGAAACTTGGAGATCCCCAAGGGACACTTGGAGATGCCTAAAAGGACACTTGGAGATGCCCAAATGGACACTTGGAGATCCACAAGAGAAACTTGGAGATCCCCAAGGGACACTTGGAGATACCAAAAAGAACACTCTGAGATGACCAAAAGGCTACTTGGAAATACCCAAAAGAAACACTTGGAGATACCCCAAAGGATACTTTGAGATGCCCAAATTGACACTTCAAGATGCCCAAAGGGACATTTGGAGATGCCAAAAGGACACTTGAAGATGCCCAAAAGGACACAAGGAGATGCCAAAAAGACCTATAAAGTTAAGTTTTAAATAGAAAAAAGCCCTTGGAGATTATCAAAAAAAGACATTTGGAGATACACTGAAGGACACTTGGAGATTCCTATATGGACTTATTTTAAAATATTTAAAAAGATACTTGGTGATGACAAAAAGGACTTTTGGAAATATCCAATATTGCACATAAGATGCAGAAAAAGACAGTTGGAAATGCCCAAACAGACTTTTAAAGAGGCCTTTGGAGGCTATTTGGAAATCGCAACAAGAATACCTCAAAATGCCAAACATTTTACTTTGAGATCTTCAAAAGGACATTTGGAGGGCTTGAAAGAACAATTGGAGCACTTGGAGATGACAAAGGAATATTCAGACATGGCTAAAAGGACACTTGGATTTCCAAAAGAACAACTAGCACACCAACTAGTATTTCTGCTACATCCTAAAGCAGCCATCAACCTGCACTTCTTACAGCTGGCACATTAAACAGTACATTTTATTTCAGAACTGTATATTTAAAGTCATAAATTGTATGTTTTGTTTTATAATAATTATTAATTATAATATGTTGTATAATATACTTTAGCAATCACAGCAGACAACCTTGTCTGATGCATTGAAACACTGAAGCGATTTTCTTTTGTTTATGGGTCCTATTTATAATATAAGATGTATAGTGTACACTTATAATATAATATAATATAATATAATATAATATAATATAATATAATATAATATAATATAATATAATATAATATAATATAATAAAAATATCAACAAATCGAGGGAGTTTAAACATGAGGGATACGTGTAATTCTTACTCCTCACCTGAAGGTGGCGACATTGACCTATCATTATATTCCTCATTCGAACCCGGTAACCACATTTTGCCACCAAACGTTTGACCAGCGACCACCACGCAACTCTCTAACCCTCCAACCCTCCATCCTTCTCTGTATCCCAGCTGGAAATTCACCCTCTGCTCTGTGTCAGAAACTTAACTTGTCAGAAATTTACAGGCACTGCCGATTTTTTTTAGCCGCTGTTTACCAGCAAAGACAACAGTTTTAACAGTGGAATATCTCAGCTTTTAGTTCTGTTTCTGTTTCAAGAGGAGGGCACTTAAAAAAAATTCTCAGTTGGGCTGACAAATTAAAGCTGTCCAATAGCAGAAGAGGATAAGAAAATAATACACAGACAAGTTGCTTTTTTTATTTTCTCATCTTAGCAATGATTTTATCACTGCTTGTCACTCTTCACCTGTCAGACCTCTAATTCTTCTCTCTTTACTGCTGAAGCTAAGACTTAGTCCAGTGTTAAACTGATATAAAGGTGCTGTTGCTCTTCCTGCTTTCTCCAGTTTTCAAGAGTCTTTTGAGTGTGTAGGAAAGCGTAATCACAGCTATTTGGCTTAATCTGTAATTTCTCTAAAGAAAAGAGTTTTCTGTGTTTCTGTGTCTTTTTCTAGTTATGATGATGAAGTGTGAATGGGCTGTGTGTAAGTGTGCAGTAGCCACAGTGCGATAACATGATCTGTAAAAAAACACAGACAAAAGCTTTGCAACTTGACATTTTTTAATCAAAATTTCCAAAGTTCAGTTTATTGTCATTGATACTTACCAGCTGTAAGCCGTTAAACAATATTTTTGTTTAAAAAAATATCACCCACACATTTTAAAACAAGATTCAGTTTTTTAAATAGAACCTAAAGAGCTTAAATGGCTAAAATCAAGAAAAAAGACTGTACATCTTTACATAAAAAGCAGAGTAGATCTCAGTAAATAAGACATTTGTTTCTGTAAAGAACTCCTTTTATGTGTCTGTGAATTTCATATTTTACACTTTCTTTAACTGAAATACAAAGAGGTTATATTTGCACTACGTTTAATATAAGAGCAGCATTTAAGATTGAAGAGGGCTGCTTACTATTCACAAAAAATATATATATACATGAAATAAATATAAAGGAAACAATATATTGTACTTTAATAGTGCTTTCTGTTTTAAATATAAAAAAATAACAATTTTAACGAAAAAAGAAATGTAAAGCATTTTTTTTTTACAATATAACCCAGCCCTACAAAGAGTGTGCAGATCTGTTATCAAAGCTAAATGTAGCTGCTTAGAAAAATCTAAAGTTTAAAAAATATCTGTTTTGTTTAACATATTTTGTTTACAACATTTACAGATGACTGGTACTTTACGTTTCACTAAATGCTAAAATTAAACTGAAAATAAAACTAACCAATATTTTAAGTGGAAAATAAAATACAAGACATCAGTTTGTTTTTATTTGTGGTATGAGAACATATTGACCAGTGGAGCAATCTTAACTAATGAAGGACATAAAAAAGACAGAGTTGGTTCTGCCAGTTCTTTCTGGAGAACTTCCTAAACTAAAGCTTAGAGTTGATCTTTGTTGATTCCTCTGCTGGAATAGTGTGGTCAGTCAAACCTCAAACATATGTGCAACCCAGTCAGATACACAGTATCCCTTTATCACACTGGGTTAATAAACATTTATTTTTTGAGGTTTCTTGTTCAGCTATCGTAAAATTCTTATATACACACATGCGTAGCCAAATTAATTGCACAGTTTATTTAAGAAGCAAAACATTAAATAATCATTTTCTTCTTATTAATATTGTTATTGGTATAACTAAACTTTTTTTTCACCACTTATATTTGAATGAAGTTATAACTGGAAAAAAGTATTATTACAGTGGTTATGTTGGTGCTATCGTTTATTTTGAAAGGTGTGTGTGTGTTTGTACTGTCCTGTTTTTTTGTATTTGTTTTATTGCATCATGCAGATCTGTGTTTCAAGGCTGGCAGGACCTTTTTAAAAATTCAGTGTGTAACCCGACTCGGGGCCCTGTGCAGCGTTCAGGTAGCTATAAGGTGTATTTCAGACTGTCTAATGTATTTGTAAAGAAATCGGCTGTGTGGAACGTGGATGTTATCCCACGCCTTTGCAGAGAGTAGAAAATATCATAATCGTGAACTGGGGTGAGTGTGATCAGGCCTAGTGTTTATTATGCGTTCAGTTTGACGACTATTAGAGTGGGACTAAAATGTGTGTCTAAAATAGTGACCAGTGCATGTGGTGCATTAGTGTAAGTGTGATAATAAAAGCATTATCAAGAAATATGGCTAAATTTGTTATTTGATCACAACATGGACCCTTAAACTTCATTTCTGGTTAGACGAGTTGAGGTCTGGTGGGGGTTAAGCATGCACCACTAAAGTTGTGGGTCATTCTGTAGTTAAAAATGAGTGTTATAAAGAGGATTTTTGTTTTTTAAAACCTTCATTTATTTCTGCCAACAAAAATGCTACTTACAACTAAAGTGCACATGCCAAAAATGGACATACCTACATTGAGCTGACTGTAAAATAGTGACTCGACCTTAATGGATTGTAGATGGTCTAGTGCTGTACGCTAAACAGGCGTAAACTAAGATTCTGTAGGTTGAATTAGTACATCTTAAAAACGGTAAGTTGCTATGGGCTGTAGGCTAAATGGGTGGGGTTGCACTTCTGTAGGTTGAATGAGTAAAAAAACTAAACTGATATATTCTGCATGGGTGTGGCTAAACCGTTTTGTGTTGAATGGTTGAGGAAAAACTACTTTAAGCTGAACAGGTGGGGCTAAACTGCTATAGGCTGAATGGGCAGGGCTAAACTATGTCTGGTTGAATGGGTGGGGCTAAACTGTTGTAGGTTGCATCTATGGGGCTTAATTGCTGTAATTGCTGATGAATAGGTGGGGCTCAATTGTAGGCTGAATGGGTTGCCCTTGAAATAGTTTAGGCCAAATGAATTAAGCTAAACTGGTTCAAGCTAAATGGGTAGGGCTAAACTACTACAGGCTGCATGGGTAGGGCAAAACTACTGCTGTCTGAATTGGTGGAGCTAAACTATTGTAGGCTGATTTTATAGGGCACTGAACCCCTTGATTTTTGCTGACTCCACCCTCAGCTCAAATTTGTAAAAGGTAGTTTGTGAGGGGTACTGGGTGATGTATGGGTTTAGAGGCAGGGCAGGAGGAAGAGCTGATAAAGCTGATGTGCCTTTGATAGTGGTGAGATGGTTTAATGTCACCAGGGGGGTATTATTAGTATTATTAATTGTCTAAACTGCAT
This sequence comes from Astyanax mexicanus, assembly GCF_023375975.1. Classification (NCBI taxonomy): domain Eukaryota; kingdom Metazoa; phylum Chordata; class Actinopteri; order Characiformes; family Acestrorhamphidae; genus Astyanax; species Astyanax mexicanus. The sequence goes on along the minus strand of NC_064412.1, from coordinate 27,813,405 downwards.
ATTGTAGGGTGTCTGCGTATCAAAAAACATGGACACATCATCCTTGCACTGCGGAGTCAGAAATTACCACAATAAAAGTGATTTTTGAATGTTAGGAAATGTCCAAAAATTTTAGGCAAAAATATGCTTTAGGGTTTAGTGGCTCTTTAACTGCAGTAGGTTTAATTGGTGGGACTAAGCTTCTCTAGTCTAAATGGGTGGGGCTAAAGCTCTACATGGTGGGTGGGCGGGGCTACATTTATACAGGATGATAAACTACTTCATGCTAAATGGGTGGCAAACAGCTGTAGACTGGGTGGGTTTGGCTAAACCACTATAGACTGGGTGGGCAAGGCTAAGCTGATTATTATATTGAGGCATTGTGATACCTGGGGCTTTTGGCAATAATGAAATAAGAGAGTGGTGCAGAAAGCAGGTGTCTGTCTGCAGTGGGCACTCTTATCTGCCTCTGCAGAAGTAGCACAGGTTTGATTGGCATGTTTGTAGTTCAGTGGTGGCACATTGAAGTTCATGGTGAGGTTTAGCATTAGAACTGAAGAGGAAGGGGCAGTGGATGTTCTGTATTTCCGTTACTGTGTTTGTTTCTTCTCATTGTGTAATACTGCTGTGAGAAACGTCAGTATACCGCGATGACCACCACCTTGTTTCTACACCAATTATCCATTTTTTCAGCTCCACTGAGCATGTAGGAGCACTTTATAGTTCTATAATTACAGACTGCAGTCCTTCTGTTTCTTTGCATACTTTACTATCGTCCTGTCACTCTGTCCTTCACTGGTCAGGACTACCACAGAGCAGCTATTATTTGGGTCACTCTCAGCACTGCAGTGACACTGACATGATGGTGGTGATTGTGTTGTGCTGGTACAAGTGAATCAAACACAGCTCTGCTGCTGGAGTTTTTAAATACCTCAGTGTCACTGCTGGACTGAGAATAGTGAGAATAGTGTTTGTGAGGTCAGGATGTTGACCCAGCTCCTCCCCCAACTCTCCAACTCATCCCAGAAGTATTGGATGGATCACAGTTTCACTGCTCTACAGCTTAGTAGCACAAAGCATATTGAGTATCGTATGTAGACAAGCTTTGCGTGTACATTTACACATCTGTGTCAGCAGCAATGGGGGCATCTTTATGTAGCTGAATGCATTCATTAGGTTAGGTGTCTACAAACATTTGAACTGATAGTGAAGACTCAACTTTGTCATTGCTCAGAACAACATTTGAAGCATTAAACAGTATCAGTATTAGTCTTCTCTAATTAAAAATGAATATGGGGAAGCCGACAAGGCTGTTTGTGGTCTTTAATGAATAAATTGTAATGTTTCTGTTTACTTTGCGAAAGAACTGATGAAACCCAACGCACTCAAAATTAAGAACTAGGGTTTAAAGTGTTTTAAAATGTGGGATTGTGTCTGTGTGCATACAGTTTGGCTGCTGGCTTTCCGGATCTTAATGAGACTAATCAGTTTGCTCAGGGACTTCAGTGCCCCAGATCTACAGAACTCCATATAGAAGTGTGTGTGTGTGCAGTGACTGTGGGATGTGTTTTGCGTAAGTGTGTGTGTGTGTGTGTGTGTGTGTAATGAGTCCTAAGGGATGAGATGGAATAATTGAACAATTACACCTCATGTTCATTTTCCATTGAGAATTATAGGGTGCCTGCTACATTTCCTGTAGTGTACAGTCTGTCAGAATGAGTGTTTTGATCATATGAACATTATAAAGCCTAATAGAGCGTTCTCTACATTTCCTGTAGTGTATTACTGCTCCACGTATTGTAGTACAGTCTGTCAGAATGACATATGACTCATTACATTATAACACATTATAGAGTGCCCTCTATGTTTCTTGTAGTATATTACAGTTTGTCAGAATGAGGATGTGGATCATATTAACATTATAAAGCATTATAGAGAACGCTTACACTTTCTGTAGTGTATTACAAGCAGTCAGAACATGTGTGTGGATCATATAAACATTATAAAGCATTATAGAGTTCCCTCTATGCGCTCTGTAGTGTATTACAGTCTATCAGAATGAGTGTGTGGATCAAATAAACATTATAAAGCATTATAGAGTGCCCTCTACATTTCTTGTGGGAATTACAGTCTGTCAGAATAAGTGTGTGGATCTACCGAACATTACAGAGCATTATAGAGTGCCCTCTATGCTCTCTGTAGTGTATTAAAGTTTGTAAGAATGAGCATGTGGATCATATAAACATTATAGAGCACCCCTACAGTTTCTGTAGTAAATTACAGTCTGTCAGAATGAGAGTGTGACTCATATGAACATTATAGAGCATCATAGAGCATTCTCTACACTTCTTGTAGTGTATTACAATCTGTCAATGAGTGTGTGGATCATTTGAAGCATCATTATAAAGCATCATAGAGCATTCTCTACATTTCTTTAAGTGTATTCCAGTCAGTCAGAATAAGTGTGTTGATCAAATGAACATTGTAAAGCATTATTGAGTACCTTCTACACTTCTTGTAGTGTATTACAATCTGTCAGAATTAAAGTGTTACTCATATGAACAATTATAGAGCATTATAGAGCAGCTTCTGCACTTTCTGTGCTGTATTACAGTCTCTCTGAGTTGTCCAGCTGATGAGAACATATCTCTTATATCAAAGCGTTGGTATGTTTTCTTATCGTTTGATCTTTTCCCCACACAAAGGGAACTTCATTACTTCCACCTTTCCTGATGTAGTAGTGCTGTGCAGTCAGTGGACCTGAACAGAGGTTTGTTTTGTTCATATATAACAGATGAGCAACAGGACTGAAAGTTAGAGGAACTTCTTGTGACCAGGGTGTCCTTAGCTGTGCAGAGAGTGTGTGTGCGCGTGTGTGTGTGTGTGAGTTCAGTGCAGCCAAAGTACCCCCGACTGTGTTGAGGGCAGTATATAAAGGTCAAAGCTGCTACAAGCGTCTGGTCATTAACTCTTTCTAGCTCTTTCTCTCTCTGCTGCATACAAGATGATGTGAGGGAGGGAAATACAGTAACAAAAAGAAAATAAAAGGAGAAAAATGGCAGACCGCTCTTCCTCTTCATCATTTTATTTTTTGCAAGTTCCTGTTTGCTGCCCAGCCACACCACGGTCACGCGGACCCTCCTCAGGTTTCTAAACTCGCTGTTTGTTTGTTCACTTCCTCATGGCCGTGAAGCACCAAAGAAGCACAAAAGAACAGCTGTGTTTGCAAGAGAACCTGCAAAGAGGTGCAGTCTGTTTTTTTTGTCCCAGTAAATTACAATTATGTAAGTGGAAGTTAAAGATACAGGTTGTGTGTGTATGTGTGTGTTTTTTAAATACCAAATAATAATTAAAGATGCAGTCTATTTTTCTGTTGTAAATACATTGGAATGAATGTTGTTTGTTTATATTTCTAAAAAGTTAACATGGCTGTCAGTTTGGGGTTTACAGGTCTCTTGTACAAGTCTGGGTGCATCATTACACAAAAATTGTTACAGTGGTGGTGAGATGCGTGCAAGAGAGAGATGGATGGAGAGAGAGAGAGAGAGAGAGAGAGAGAGAGATGGATGGAGAGAGAGAGAGAGAAAGAGGGAGAGAGAGAGAAAGAGAGAAAGAGAGAGCCAGCGAGAGAGAGATAGATGGAGAAAGAGAGAGAGAGAGAGAGAGAGAGAGAGAGAAAGAGAGAGAGAGCAAATGAGCAGTCTGGCCTTGTGGACAGGTTTGCAGCATGTGGGCAATGAATGCTCTTCCCATTTGACACACAACTCAGCACCTTTTCTTCTACATTTCTGCACTCGTTTGCTATTGTTTATCTATTTTCTGTTCTCTATTTATTTGTCTCTCCACTCAGCCCTTGTTCTGCCATTGTACAACACTTCACTCTTTTACTGTTTTTGTATGTCATCTCTCTGTTGTCTTTTATCTCTCTCATCTCTCTCTCTGTCTCCCTCTACTCTCTCCTCTCTCCTCTCTTGTATCTTTCATTCTCTCTCTCTCTCTCTCTCTCTCTCTCTCTGTCTCCCTCAACTCTCTACTCTCTCCTCTCTTGTATCTTTCATTCTCTCTCTCTCTCTCTCTAATTAGGTCTGAGATTGTTCTGTGATAAGGTTCAGTGAGGGAGCTGTCATAGGGGCTCAGTTCTGGCCTACTGAACACACACACACACACACACACACACACGCACTCGCACGGACACTTTCCTATTGAACTCACCAGAATAATTGATTGCCCTGGGATACCCAGCAGGCTTGTGTGTGTGTGTTGCGTGAGTGTGTGGGGGAGAGAGAGAGAGAGAGAGAGAGAGAGCGAGCAAAATTGAAATATGGTGTGAAAGTCAGTGTATTTTCCTCTGCAGTTCTTTTCTTTTCCGTGGACTGTGTCAAAGTGAAATCCCAACATTTTACACAGTTTATAAATTCCACCCACATATTTTTTAGCTCTTTCAAAAAAGAAGGACATAAAAGTCTGTTTACATATGCTCACTTCATGTGACATGCATTTACACATGGTACTCAAATGCATCTCCAGTTATGCAGTTCTGTGTGGGATGGAAAAAAAGGAAATTTGTTGCATGGCAATTATATCAGGTGTTTGTTGAACTGGGAGACGTTTTAGTTGTTGAATATATTTTGGAGAAACGGATACTTTTAAACTACAAACAGTATAGAGGAGTGAACTCGGAGACAGTGCTGTCTAAAAAAGCCTAAACATCAGTTTCGCCCTCTGATGGCTGCCTGCAGTACAAAATGTTACCCCGGCCCAGGCCCATGAAACTAAAGTAATTGAGTAGATTGAGCAGTCATTGAGGGGTTAATCTTTTTTCCTGATAAAAGAAACAACATGTGAGTTACTTGGTCTCATCTCCTGTCTCTACTGTGCGTGCTCTGGCTCCAATATTTCTGTACTGTGCAAGTAAAAATAAGATAGCAACTAATTTTTGTCTTTTGGTTTGCACTGCAATAATGTGGCTCAAATGCTCTGAAGTAGTTTAAGCAATCCAATAAATATCTGTTAAAGGTGTATAACAGTGATTTCTTTCCATCGGCAATGCTATGCCCCTATTGCTTACATTGTAAGCCTGTTAAGAGCACCTGTAGAGAGTCTATTTTACAATGGATTTCTTCTTAGACACAAATGAATCCCCTTTCAAACAGTGCTAATCATGTCCTCACCATTCATCCAAAATTTCGAGAGTTCATGATCCTCAAATAGTTGGAGTCAGTCAGCTGGCTAATACTAAAAAAAATAAAAAACAAAATAGACTTACCTTTGTGGTTTCTAAAAACCTTTTTTCATGTTTATAGAAAAGAGTGCCACATGGCATGTTAGCATAGCATAGCATAAGCAAGTCTATTAAAGGTTACTGAACCTCACCTCCATATGGTTTGAGGAAAGTGTGTGGTGATTCAGACTTAATGAAGCTATCTCCATGCTAATTGCCTTAAGTAATTAGCTCTGTTAGCTTTGTTCCTCCAGTATAAAGCCAAAAAACCTGTGTAACCACAGTGTGCTCAGATGCATGAATTTTGTCTGGTAATAATGAAAGGGTGACCCAGATGACCCAGCCGAAAATGTAAATTGAGTAAAAACAGAAATTAGGAGTTTTTCAGTCATTGTTAACTATGACAAACATTTCTTCCACATTGTTTATTAGCTGTGACTAAACTGAGTAGGGAACAATCCATTAGAGGAACTTGAACCTTTTCAATTCCAACTTCAGGCACTGTCTGGTGATTTCAGACAGACTTGATATTTAAAGGCATTGGCTGAAAAATAATGAGCTTACACCTGGATATCTTTGATTATTTTTTTTTTAATCCAAAGAAGAACCCTACTGAAAAAATCAGCCTGCCTAGCTCTAGCTGCTCATGCTAGTTGATCAGTTCAGTTCTTAATGAGCACAGGATGTTTTCATTTAAGATTGATGATTTAGCTGCTCTACCAATATGACCAAGCTTGTGGACCAGCATGACCACACAGGCTATGTTTACAGACAAAGCTTTCCTCCAATCCGAATAAATTCATTCCGATTCTAGAATCTGTCCGAGTTGTTTATGTGTACACTTTTCCCTAATAGTCTGAGTAAACTCCCCGTTTATGTGGATGCTAAAAGTAATTCGATTAAACACGACATGCATGTGTAGTATCGTTTAGTCTTTTCGTAACCATGACAATGACAACGCACATCATGTGATGCCAGCCAGCATCTCTATGTTTCCAGAGTTTGCAGTTGGTACGTTTGTTTCTTCAACACCATGTTGATAAAAAAATATGGTGGACTCCGAACAACCTAATTCACATTTTCTTGTTAAAGAAGGGGTGAGACAAAGAGCTTATGTCCTCAACGTCTTCGAACATTTTGATGCAAGTGAGCTGGATGCTAGTCTCACCACTTGGGGGGGCTTGAGTACCTATTGAGCCATTAGTCATATTATTAATGGTTTATTAAGCTGCATGTAAACGTAGCTATTGTTCAACTAGTTTAACCAGCTTGATGACCAGCTTGGTCATGTTGGTATTGCTGATAGACCAGCTAGTCCATCAAAATCTAACAATAAGACCAATGATATGCTGATCCTATCAAGATCTGAGCTTGTTTACCATCTAGCTCACCAGCACTTTAACAAGTTTAGACCATCTAAAACCAGCTACAAACAAAAATTGTTTCTGATCTGAGTTGGCTTTCAGGTTGTCATCCTGTCCAAACCTTTTTTTCTCTATTTTATCAATGGGCAAACTGGACAACATATACACAGGGAGGAATGAGGTCAAATTTCCTAAACTGATCTGACCCGTGTTAAAAAAGAATTCATCCATCACTCATCCTTCAAGACCTTCTATTGATTTCTTGTCTGTCTCCTCAGCACCTAATCGGTGGAGCGATCAATCATCAGATCATTAATTCCCTGCCATTCATTGGTCAGTTTGGTCAGCACGACTTTACCCTTCTGAGGATTTCCTTCAGCTCACTATGATTCTTTTCTGCTCTTTTATTTTTACTAAGGAGCTAATTGGGACCCCTTTAAAAATGCAAAAAGACCCTCCAGGCCCAGTTTACCAACACAAATGACTGAAAATTACATCTACTGCTCACTTAACTGACCATACATCCTTTTCTCTGGAGATGTCCTTTTTCTCGGATGTGGAAAATACATCTGGATGGGGGTTTTAAATTGCATTAACTGTCTGGACTTTCTCAATGATTATACGTCAGCGTTTCTCTTGCAGCGCAACACATTTTGTGTAGAAATCTTGTCTTTTTAGTGCTATTTGCAGTCTATTTATACCTACATCTACATCAACCATTGGTCTAAATGTTTCTCACTACAGCCTAAAAATACCTAAACGCAAACAAAAATAAACACGTCAGTTTGACTTTATCAGACTTGCTTTATTTATGCCCGTGTGACCCTAATGTCCTCTTTCTAGAAAAACAAAATGCATTCACACTACTGTACTCATGCAAACCCAATAGAAGCCACTATCACGATGCCTGAGTTTATGTCTATGTGCACTTGTTTGCTTGTTACATTACCTTCATAGCTTCAGAGGGTTTGTTCATGTGATTTCTGACACTATACTGCACGCTAAAATATGCTAGCAGCTAAAATGTGCAGCAGTCTCCTGTGAGGCCTGAAATTTAGTCCATGTTTATTGGACGCAGTGAGTCGTTACTGCCTTAACACTTTTGCAGTGTTAAGATTTATTTTAATTCAGCATTGCAACAAAGTCTTCTCCAGCACATCACAAAAATTCTCAATGAGGTTAGGATCTGGACTCTGTGGTGAACTCTCAATCCATGTGTGAAAATGATGATCTCATGCTCCCTGAATCACTCTTTCACAATTCCAGCCCCATGAATCCTGACATTATCATTTTGGAGTATACCCGTGGCATCAGGGAAAAAAATATATTGATGGAATAACCTGTTCTATATTCAGTATATTCAGGTAGTCAGCTGACCTCATTCTTTCAGCACATACTGTTGCTAAATCTAGACCTGACCAACTGCAGCATCAACCCTACATCTTTTACTTAGATGAATCCAGGTGGCGACTTTATTTTGGCCAGGCAGTGTATTCGTCTTTATGAATAATTGTATTTAATTGTAAAAAATGTTTTTTACATTGCAAATCCAGCCAGGTTTTGGTTGCTTTATTTGCATGTTCAGTGGCAAATATTTTTTTAAATTCTATCTGAAATGGGCCTGAAAGCTTAATTTAGAATGCACCTACATAATTTAGTCTAAACAGGTCAGCAGGTCAGTTGACTTCCCATCCCCAGTGTCAGTGTCTATGCTGCTTAATAAGACAAGAATTGATTACTGAAACACACCATTATTCTGTTACACTCTGATGTCTGACCACTGTGGAAAACACAAACACACAACACACACGCAAATTAAAAAATAATGCTTTTGGTTTGCTGTTTTTAGACATATAAACCAATACTTTTAAGCATAAAGCATTAAACAAAGCGGGTTTACTTTTTTAGATTTAATTATAGGGGTTCATGATATGGAAAAATTGTGATGTGTGATAATGCTGTTGGATATACTAATACTAGTAATATATACTAGTAATGAGTAATTTGATAAATGAAGATCAGTTATAAATTAGTTTAATATCCTCAATAATATTTTAGTGTGTTCATAGTTGACCTATACCTCACTCTACCTTACTCTGCCTCACTTTGCCTCCAGCCTAGTTTTGTCATGTGATGGACACTAATATATATAAATATAAATATAAATCTTCAGAAGCGCGTGCAGAATCCTGTGCTGCCAAGTACATTTGAGCTGAACCTTTTGTTTCTTTATAATTGTATATATATATTTTTTTTAACTCAGTAAAGCAGCTCTACCCACAGAGATGTTTGTATCCGCAGTAGAATTGTTAGCTTGGTGAGTGCATGGGCTACCAGATGGCACTCCCACGACCAGAAAAGCTGAATAAAACCCTGCTGAATCTGTCTCCCGGTTTAGAGAGGACGTCTTAGCTCAGCTCTGGCCCTGATCTGTAGGAGGTCTGAATTGTCTGTATGTTGCTACTGCAGTGGTTTTGATTACATTTTTAGCTCCAAAGGTGTGTTGACACCTGCTGTTCAAGTGATTCTTCTGAAACCAAAGGTGTCAATAGGAGTTTTCCCCCTTTTTAAGGATTTGATTGCATTTATCCCCATGAGAGAACAAGTGAGGTCAGGTACTGATGTTGGGTGATTAGTTCTGCCGCTCCAGCTCATCTATAGCTCATCCCAAAGGAACTGGATGGAGCTTTTTTTTTTACTCCAGAGACTGCAGCTCCACTACTGACCTCAGAAGCTCAATGCTGGGAATCTATTTACCCCTCTAGCTCAATTGTGTTTTATTTTTTTTTTATCCCATATTCTTCCCAGTTTTCAAGGTCAGTTACCCAACCCACTCATTAGGACTTCCCCAATCAGTAGTAATGCCCCAACACCAGGTGAACACTAGCACATCCCTCCTCACTGCGCTTTTCTCCATGTGCACTGTGATGCTACACAGCAATGCTGCAACACTCACATACACACACACACACACACACACACACACAATGTTGGATTAAAGGTGCAGGAATTCTTTAATGTATTTCCCCATTATATCCAAAGAAGAGCAGCCCACGCTAGTCACACACTAGTCATACCCCAAACACTCTGAATAGTTTCCCCATTGGTTAGTATAAGAAGAGGGGGAACAAACAGTCAACAAATTGCATTTAAACACTTAAACAAACAACCGGCAGCTGATTGGCTGACCCGCGGCCAAACTCTCTGGGAGAGGGGCTCAGGAGGGAACATTCCTTTCCAGATAATAAGCTTTTATTCTCTCTTTCTCTCTCTCTCTCTCTCTCCCTCTCTCCCTCTGTCTCTCTCTGCCCCCTCTCCCTCCTTTTACTTTCCTAACCTTTATTCCTTCGTTCACTTGCGTGATGTGAAAGTCAACATGTGCTCTGTAAGATTAACGGAATACTCCAGCTTTTTCTGAGCATTCATTTATCATATAGTGATTTTGTGTCTGTACTAAAAAAAACTATTGTTGTTTGTTGTATGGTTGGGTGTGGACCCTTCATGTTTTAAATATTCATAAACACAAAAGTCCGTTTGTGAAATTTTAACCGATCCATTTTGCCCACCCTTACATCATAACTACCATTTAATTCACTGTACTTACTCCAAACCTCCTGACCTTTATATGAAAATTAATAAAGATGTAAAATGTAAAGCTGCTCAGAGCAATGGTAAAACAGTCTCTCAGATGTCAGCTCAGTTAAATTTGTGTATATTGCGCTTCTAACAACGAATGTTTTTTTCACAAAGTAGCTTTAGAAATCCAGGTCTCTTAGGCTTAAGGCACCAGTGACAAAGAAAAACCCAATGATCCCTCAGATCAAGAGGAAGAAACCTTTACGCGGAACCAAGACTCAGAAGGGAACATGTTTTCTGCTGGTCGACACCTGGTAGAACAACAAACGACAGAACAGGAAAAGTAACTAGACAAGAAAGAGTAATAAGATAATGAAGAGGATAAGGCTATGTATTCATAATACACTTTTTTAAGAACATACGAAAACACAATCATGCTGTATTTCGCAATACTGTGTTAATTTCTTGAAAACACAGTTGCAAAAAGTTGCATTTAAGTCTTGACCGCAAGATGAAATGTCAGATTTTTTGTATGATGGTGCATTTTTTTGCCTTACAGATTTCCTATATATCTCGTATCACCTGCCCTAAAACTCATTGTTAACAACTCTGTCCTCTCTGGCCTGTTAAATATGAAATTGAATACAGAAACCTCTCTCTCTCTCTCTCTCTCTCTCTCTCACACACTACTGTACTGTACTGTACTGGTGTTGTGGTTTGAAGTGCGCGTGTGTGTGTAATAGTGTGTGTGTGTGTGCGCACGCACTCCTTTGGGTTTTCCCACTGAAACACTGAAACTCAGACAGAAGACCAAAGTGGGTCAGTTGCTGCAGGTTAAAACTAGAGAGGTGTGTGTGTATGAGTGAGTGTGTAGCTACTGAAATCTGACACAAACACTCGAGAAACTCACTCTACCTGCAGCTCCACTGAATATGAGGGAAGAAGAGATGGAAAGAGTAAGGTGTGGAGGGAGACTTTGAGAAAAAGAAAGAGAACGAAGTAGAGAATGTGTGTGAGATGAGCAAGAGAAAGAAATACAGGGATGGCAGAAAGATATAAAATAGAGACTTAAGGGAGAGTGCATAAGAGAGAAGAAATGGCGGTGGAAGGGAGAGAGAGAGAGAGAGAAAAAGGGATAGGAGAGAGAGATAGAGGGATAACGCTGCAACCATGCTGGGAATTATGTGAACGTCAACAATATTGCATAGGGGTTAAAATTTAGTCATGGAAGTCATTGCTTATGTTAATGTAGGCTGATCACATTAGCAAGTATCACATCATTATTTAAATGAAGTAATAAAAGCTTCTGTTGGTTTTAAATTGTAATACAATTATGAATAGATGTCGGCTGAAGCTGACACCGATAGATATAACACTGAATGATGGAGAACTCACAGTAAGATCAAGAACCAGAAACATCTGAACCTTAACTGTGTGGTGGATGTGTCAGTTATTGTGTCACTGACTTAAGAGTAACAGATCACTCATAGTCTTTTAATGTATGTGTAAGAACTGCTCAGGTCTGGGCGATATGGTGAAAACATTGAATTCTAATATTTAAAGACACTATCTCAATGCACAATGTTTAGTTCTATATTTTGACACATGGATTAGTGCTGTCAGAATCTTAAGTATTGTTATTTAAATACTATCTCATATTTTGTTCAGTGATTTTTAAACAGGACTAATTACACACTTTGTAACTCTTTATAGAGCTGGCTAGTGTTCTTTAAACACTTACTTTTTATCTGTGTCTTCTTCTGGATTATTGAATAAAATTACTTCTAGGGAGAGGACAAGTGCCGGGAGATGTGTGTGTGTGTGTGTGTATGTGTTTGTTTGCTTACTGCTCTCAGTGGGGGTTGTGGAGGCAGGGGTTGCTACCTCCTGGAGTTTTAGCCGGAAAGGAGGCCCACTAGAAGCACAAAGACCCCCGACTGAGGAGTTTTAATCACCTTTAGGAGTTTTACACTCTTGTTTTCTCCAGCAAGAAAAATTAAAGTAAGAGTACATCAAAAACTGTACTATTGTTACTGTAAAATAGTTGATCTCACCATCAAAGTAGTTTTGCTACTTTAGTTTTTCACTAGAGCTATGAGGCTAATGTAGCGAACTCACCAGTTGCCAATGGAACTATTATCCAGCCCTTCCCTGAAATTAAGCTTCTGATTGGTTCTGTCTGTGAATTTGACCCACCTTCAGCTTTAACTGAGATTCTCATTGGTTCTATGTCTGAATTTGACCCACCTTCAGCTTTAACTGAGATTCTCATTGGTTCTGTCTCTGAATTTGACCAACCTATAGATGAAATTGAGATTTTCATTAGCTCTGTCTCTGAATTTGAACCACCCACAGATATAAAGGAGATTATGATTGGTTCTATCTCTGAATTTAAACCACTTGCAGCTATAAAAGAGATTCTGATTGGATCTGTCTCTGAATTTGACCCACATATACCTGAAATCGAGATTCTTATTGGTTCAGTCTCTGAGTTTGATGGCCTGATATCTTGCCCCCAGCTGAAATCAAGATTTTTATTGGTTATGATGTCTCTTAATTTAACCCACCTATAGCTGAAATAGAGATTTCGATTGGTTCTGTCTCCGAACTTGACCCACCCCCAGCTATAACATAGATTCTGATTGGATCAGCCTATGAGTTTAACTCACTCTCAGCTATAATAGAGATTCTGCTTGATTATGTCTCAGAGATTCTTATTTTTTCTTTCTTCGAATTTGAGACGCCTATAGCTGAAATAGAGATTCTGAGACTCTGAGTTGAGTTTGAGCATAACACTCAGTTGTGAGTGCAGGTGATTCTTTGGCCTTCTGGTCATCTCCAGAGCATTTAAACATGACTGGATGATTTGCTTCTTTCATATGTTCTTATTACTTTACTATTATTTTTATAATAATAATAATTTTTATAGTAATATTGTACTGTTTGGAGTGCAACAAACAGCCATCAGTACGTGATTACAACCACTCAGACACTAAATGTGTTCTCAGTCAGGGAAATGAAACCACAGTATGTGTGTTTGTTTTTGGTGCGTCCACTTCCTTTCAGCTACTTCTGTTTTGATGTGGACTGCCTGTAACATCCCTCTAACCAATGCTGACATGAGACTGAAGCTGCTGTAGGGTGGCAATGACTGTATGAACGTAAGCAATATAAATCATTGTACACTCTTTTTTTTTTTTAAGAATTATGTATTAACATTACATTACATGATTTACCTTACATATGAAGAATGCTTTCACAACACAAAGAACCAAGTCTGTTTTTTTTTTAGTTGAACATCTTACATTTACTCTTAATTGTAGTGGAACTCTTTTTAAATAGTTCTGTTTAGATCTTTCTTTAAATAGGTTTTCTGCCAATTTGAAGGACTCTTTACCCAGGCAAATGACCATTCAAATTATGAATATTATGTATTTGTTGTGGATAATAATTCTTTTGTGTAAATGTTGTAAGTATATCATTTATAATAAGAGAGATAGAGAGAGATGTAGTGAACTTTTCCTCTTTCTATTTGTTGTAGTAGATCTAATTTCTCCTTTTCTCATGTAAACTCTGTCCTTTAGCAGTCAGAGGAAAGTTCCTGGACTTTGGTGCCCAGCAGTCCGCTCTCATTTCCATGAATATGCAAATCCGCTGAGGTGAAAGACTGTAGCTCCACCCACAGGATTACTTGGTGACCTAGCAACAGCCATAGAGAGTGGAGAGTGTGAGGGTGAGAAAGTGAGGGAGGTAGAGAGCAAGAGAAAGAGAGAGAGAGAGAGAGAGAGAGAGAGAGAGGGAGGAGCTTTAGTTCAGTAACTCTCTGGCTGCTGCAGCAGCAGCTCTGGTGCTTCTGTGAGTTACAGAGTCAGTGAGTGTGTTTGTGATTGTATGGGAGAGGGTGAGTGTGTGTATAGGTGTGTGTGTGTGTGTGTGTTGCAGATTGAGTGGGATTTACACACAGTAAGCATGGCCAGGCGGCACTAAGAAGAAAGACTCTTTCTTTCTTTCTTTCTTTCTCTCTCTCTCTCTCTCTCTCTCTCTGTTTCTCTGGGTGGCTTGTCAGATTTGCTGGACTGGGATTCACCTGTTGGGACTGTAGTTGGAGTGTATGACTGACTGCACTGAGTATTGCTGGACTGAACTGTGTGGAGTGGATATACACTGACCATGTGGACTACAGTGCTGTAACACACACGGTAAGAGAAACACACACCTACACTGCCTGAAAGAGAGAGAGAGAGATCATATAGGTCTGTCTCTGTGTGTCTAATTTTCTTTTCTATATCTATTTTTCTTTCTCTTGCTCTTTCACCCTCTCCCTCTCTTTCTCTCTTTATCACTTTCTCTCTCTCCTCTCTCTCTCTCTTGCTCTTTGTCGCTTTCTCTGCCTCTGCTCTGATAATAAGATTAGGTATTAAGGCCAGCTTGTTTATATAAAGATGACTGGGGGTCATTAAGGTTCTTCCCTGTGTGTGTGTGTGTGTGTGTGTTAGGGCAATGTATAGGCAAGTATTCTCAATACAATGTGTATCACAATACAGGAGTTACATTTCAATACATCACTGTGTCTTTTGTGTCACTGTAAGCTATACAATATTCCTATTGTTTAAAAATCAAATTTTAGAAAAACTGTCATTGTATAAAACTTTCACTTTCATATTAATAAAATCCATGTTAAAGTTCATCAAATCAGTTGGATTCAATGATACAGAGTACAAGTAGAGTACTGCTATCTAAATTTTGGAATTTAAACACAACACAACACTAAATAAACTAGTGTCTGCTAGGGCTGTAACAAAATGAATATTTTGGAAGTCGACTAATTTGATGATTATTCTTTTTTTCGATTAGTCGATTAGTCAACAATTATTTCTGCCATGTCCTCCATTTCTTAAAACGATAGAAACAGCTGAACATGAGATTTAAAAGGCATTTAAATGTCTAGATGTTTAAACGTTAAAATGATCAGATATTTTGTAAGTAAATATGTAATCTGTTGTGTTTGGGCACTTTTGGAGACACAGATCAAATTGAGTGTAACCTGTGTGAATGATCCATTTACCCATCTCCCATTGCGCTTCTGTCTTCAGCACTTTGTGTAATGTGATACTTTTACAAATTAACGATAAGTCGACAAATTTAAATAATCGACTTTGTTGATTATATTGACTAATCGTTGCAGCCTTAGTGTCTGCCACCAACCTTTACGTATAAACTAATAATTTAAAATATAATATAAATATTGCTATACTTCAGTATAATCAGTATTTTCTTACAACCATAGTGTCTGTGATTGTGTGTTAAGGTCGTACTTGTGTGGAAGCCTGGATCTACAGGGGAACTAGAGAGAGAGCGTCATGTAGGCAACATTTTGCACTATGATTAGCTCCATGATTAACTCCAGCTTTAGCTTGTGAATTAATGAATCACTTCTACACGCTGAACATGTATGAACCTGGCTGATGGACTATATTGTCTAAACATAATAAAAATACTATAAAAAAATATATATATATACTTTTAAACTAACAAGCGTATATCTTCAGCATAAGAGGGCGAAGCTAAACTGCTATATGGTGAACAGGTGGAAATTTTATTTTATGAGAAATGTGCTGATTTTTCTGGTATTACAAAAGAGCGTTTTTTACAGTTATGTTTTTGCTTAAATGCTGTATTGCTGGAAAGTGGACGTTATTCTTTTAAAACATTAAAGCAGCATTATGTGAGAATAGATATTTATTTGCTCATGGGCTCCCCCTACAGTTTGGGAGCGCCCTGTTGTGTATAGCTATACACATGCATTCGTTGACAAGCTGAGAAATACTAAATATAAATCTGAAGTAAAACAACCTTGTGAACTGTGGCGGTAGAGTAACAGAACACATAAAACATTAAATAAATAGTGAAGCACTGAGATATAGAAAAGTCCACATCACCCATACACTTATTTTTTATTGATTTATTTAGTATTATTTTAAATTGTTGTGTTTCTTTGTCTTTAAAGTGACCACACACTTACTTCTCTCCAGGCAGCCAGACTGTAATGCTGACATTTTGCTCTTTGGCTTCACCAGAGAGCACTCTTATCTCTGTAGAGTGGGAAAATTGAGTGTGTGTTTATTTGTCTTTGCAGTAATGAGACCCCCAGGGGTCTTTTTATCTCTCTGCCTTGGGTCCACAAGCTTGAGGAAATCCAGAGTCTGTCTCAGTATCTGAGACAGTGTGTGTTTGTAGTGTAGGGATGATGGATACTGTTTTGTGTGCGTGAGAGAGAGAGATTCAGCTGGCATTGCTACTTCATAGCATTTGTTGTATCACCTGTTGCTCAGTTCCCCACCCCTCTCTCTCACTTTCTCTCTCTCTCTCTCTCTCTCTCTCTCTCTCTCTCTCTCGCTCTTTCTACACACACACACACACACACACACACACTGTCTTTCTATCTTTGTGTTCCTTGCATACACTCTTGTTCACACTTTGCTGTGTGTGTGTGTGTAACATATGGTTGTGACAGCTTCTCTACAACTGTGTGGTGTCTCATTACACACACACAGACCAAAGTAGTGTCTTTCTTTAATTTGAAATCTGTAGTTGTGTCTGTGAGAGATTGTGTCACGCAGGAGGGTAAATCTGTGACCTTGACAATGATTTGATTTACTTACCACTCTTAGGAATTCATTGAATCATGATTCTCTGATTTAACTGTGATTCACTTTGACTGAATAGATTTAGTGAACAGTTTAGAACTACAGAGTAAACTGTTGTTAATGAGGGGGAGTAAGTCTTTGACTTTAGCACGATTAGTTCAATTCAGCTTTGCAGTGAAGAATTACCTTTAAAAATGCACTGAAATAAAAAAAAGTAACTACAGAAGTTTTTATACGGTTTTAGTTTTCAGTCACATTTCTTCAAATAATTCTTCAAATTAACATCAGGGTGGCTAAATATTCAAATTCTAACAATGATTCCAAATGAGCTGATTCTAACATTAATTCCAAAGGATTATTGAAATATACTTAGCTTTGTGCGTGTGTGAATCTGTCTGTGCAGGATATTACTAAATCTAAGTAAACTAAAAGTTCTACACACGGGGGATGGGGATATGACTCACTGGTTTCTGCACATCACCTCAGTGTGTGTGTGTCTGTGTTGGAGTGTGAAAGTGTCTCCTCAGCAGAATGGGGTGAATGGTTTCACAAGAGTCGAGGTGATGATGGAGACTAAGAGCTAAATATATCCACACAGTGCCACTTAATTCGTTCATTTTGCTTCTTTACACAGTCTTAGAGTGTTTAAACTAGAACTAGAAGGGAGATATAATTATAGATACATTCGTGTGTGCATGTGTCTCTGCGTTCATGCACACTAGGGCTACTTCTAAACACTGATTGAATGTAAAATGCTGCTGTTTGGTCATTCACTGCATTCATTTAAATTGTTAAAGCCAGAAGGTTAGTGTAGTGGGTGGGGTGGGCGATATGGCTCTAAAATAATATCACAATATTTCAGGGTATTTTTACGATAACGATATACTTGGCGATATAGGAAAACAGAAACATAATTAATTCATTTCAGGAATATAGTATAAGAGTATGACAGTATTATCATAATGTGGCAAAATAAATAATATAGCATAAAATAATATAATGCAGCAAATAATATTGCAGAATATTTTCATGCATATAAACTGCAAACTAAAACAATTATACAATAAATACACTTAAAGCTTCACAGTAAATAATAGATTACTTTTAAGACAGAACATCCCTGTTATCACGATATGGATTTTTAATATCATGATATTTCTGTGTCACGATATATTGTATACGATATAATATTGCCCACCCCTAGTAGTGGGTAAGAACACCACCCTCACCAAGGTTTAATTCCCTGGATGGTCAAGAACAACACTCTACAACATAAAAAGTCTTTGGTTAGGACTCTTAACTCATTTAAGTATATTTACCTACCTGTGTAAATTGATTTTCATGGCATTGTGGGAATTGTAGTGACTTTAGTAATATCAGTATTATGCTGTAGTCTTCTGTCTCTCTATTGAGAAAATGTCTTTTAGGCATTTAGTTTTCTGTTCTTTTTTCCCTGTCTTTCTATCTGTTTGTGGATGTGATGTTCAAACCGCCGTGTGAACCGAAGTGCGACTTTACAAATTGTTACACCCCTAGTGGGTTGTGAGGTGACACCAGTACAGACATTTAATTATCAATTATCCATGAGTCAGTACTCCTAATAGGCCTGATAATACACACACTGTTTTAAATTAAAGTTTGTATTCATAAAACCTATTTTGGTAGAGAGAGAGAAAGAGAGAGAGAGAGAGAATTTCACACACTCGTTTGCTTGATTATGCTCTCGCTCTCTCGCTCTCTCTCTCTCTTTCTGCTCATCACCTTTGCAGCAGTAAACAGAAAGATGGTGAAAAACCTGCATGTTTACATTAATTTCCATGAACATGCAGGGGGTCGAGTCCCAGGAAAAGGGACTTGGTGATAACAATCTTTGCCAGTCATGGAAGAGGAGTCATGGAAGAAGTCTTATAACCAAAAACTTGTTGATTAGGACCAGTCTTAGTCATGGAAGAAGTCTTATAACCAACAACTTGGTGATTAGGACCAGTCTTAGTCAGGGAAGAAGTCTTATAACCAACAACTTGGTGATTAGGACCAGTCTTAGTCAGGGAAGAAGTCTTATAACCAAAAATGTGGTGATTTAGGACTAGTCTAAGTCATGAAAGAAGTCTTATAACCAAAAACTTGTTGATTAGGAGCAGTCTTAGTCATGGAAGAATACTTATAAGCAAAAACGTGGTGATTAGGACAAGTCTTAGTCATGGAAAAAGTTGTATAACCAATGACTTGCTTATTAGGATCAGTCCCAATCAGCTAGGTTAACAGCACCCAAGGAGTCTCTGAACTAAGAAGAGGTTTATAATGTTTTATTTATAAGACAGTTTGTTATGACCACAGATTTATATCACGATAGATTCTTAATTTTATTCAGATATTGATATTAACAGACAAAACACTGGCTGTGATGTATGTAATCACACACTGAATGAGCTGTGCAGTATAGTACAAACATTAAATGACAATATTTAATGTCATTTTCATGATACACAGTATTTATCGCAATGTTTTGATACACAGACATAATGCATCAGCAGTGCATTATTTATACCCTTTTTTGGCCGCATATCATCCTATTTAACAGATTTTTTTTATACTGTTAAGAAATGCACAGTTGTATCAGGGATTTTTAAGCACCAAATCTTTGACATGCTTATTAAAGCATATTGTCAATACTATAAGAAAATTGATAATGATAAAATGTCTTTAATTTGCCCACATACTCACACTTTAATCATAAGTGTTACAGAAAAAAAAGAAAGAGAAGTTTGAAAACACTTGTGTTTAAGTGAGTTAGAATTATTTTTGGTGTATAAACGTCATAGAGAGGCTCAGAGAGGGAAAATAAAATAGCAGTACCTGCAGAATGTCGGTAATGGGCCTTTTAAGAGCCTAACTGAAAGATATTGAGTTATTGTATTTGTTGTTTTTGTTGTTTTTAGTGTGACTGCAGGTGTATGAATCATAAATGAACTTGGGCTTTGTGTTCTTGTTCTGTTGCTGCTCCACCTGCGTAAGGCCAACCTGTGTTACATAAGCTTTAGCCCAGGATTAGCCTACTGGCTACAAACAATACAGCTAAAGCTAACGCTCATCCTTCCTCACAGTGCTCAGATTAGACCTGTGAGGAAACCGCCTCAGAGTCTGTGTGTGAGTTTTGTTTGAGCCTCCACTCCCTCTCTGCAGCATTGCTGTGGGACTGGAGGATGTTTTTTTGGTCATATTGTGTAATGCATTATTCTGTAGAGCTGTATCCTAGCCTTCACAGCTAGTGATTACAGAGAGAAAATGTCATCTATTTTGTTTACTACTGTTCTAGCAGAATAAGTGTACCATATTATATTTTATGCTATAAATCAAAATTTTAAAATATTATTTTCACACAAATACTTTGAAATATGGGCCATTACCATCAGGGTACAATTTTATTTGCTGTTTGTAGCAAAAGGAAAAACCACACTGTTCTAATTTCCCATTAAATATCTACTAGACAGATTATATGTTTCCAGTATCATTTATTTTACTTCAGTTCTGCATATATGGAGTGCATTAGTTGTCGTTCGTTGCCATCTCAGATGTGTCATATCAGATTCAGTAATACGGCGAGAAAAAAAAAAAATTAGTTCGTGCAGCAGTGTTTTGTTAAAATGTATTTTTTTTTTATTCAGTGCTTTGTCATGTTGCCAAAAATATATTTACTGCAAAACCCTGAAATATTGCAATGCTACTTTAGGACCATATTGCCCACCCCTAGTGTACACCAGTAGTCAGAATGCACTGTGATCTATTAGTAAAATAAAATATTGCATCATATGTATGGCAAAGGGCGTGAATTACCATATTTGGAGAAAGATAGTGGGTGCCAGATGGATATAATAATCCATTTCTAAAGTTCTACAGGAATTTCACATTCATCAATCCGACAGTGTCAGTGCCAGTGTTGTCACAATACCAAAATTATGACTTTTAATAGGATACCTGCCTAAATATCTCCATATCGATACTGAAACTATACCACGGCAAAAACCGAAAACATAAAAAAATGAATGAAATAATAGAAGATCGAACATGCTAATAATAAAAAAATTAACAGAAAAGATGTGATTTTTATTCTTCATTTCAAGTCAGAACATAATAAGTTTATAGAATGTATTTGATAGTTAGCTTTGTTTGTAAAAAAAATAGAAACCAAGTCAACCAATACTCTGGAAATTAGAGGAAACTGTAAAATAAGGCATTTTAAAGCTGGGAGACATTTAAACTTTCAAATCTGCTGATATTTAGCCTTTTTTAGCCATATATATGGTTTATGCTAATGTATTAAGGCACTCTTGAGATTAACCTGAGAAAATGACATGGTTCGATTTTTGTGTCAAACGTGGCACCTGGTGCTGATTGGGTTAAAGTACAGGTACTAAAGAAATGGAGTATTGTACTGTATTTAATGTGACCGTATTTAATGAGTCAGCACAGTAATGATTGTGACAGTCAGTGTCTGTGTAGGATTGTCAATGAAAACAGATCGTGACTAAATTTAATGCAGGAGTATATTGTCACTGTCCAATGAAAAACAAGTATGTCTGTTTTTGTTGATTTTCAGTTCACTACATCATTTGCACACACAACTGCCTTACACTGTGTCAACATTTATTAATGAATAGACCAGTAGAAATTCTCCAAAATAACTTAAAATAAACACTTTTAACATTTGACTTCCATTAAATAGTGATTAAAGTTTAATCTCTCCTTTTTATATTCTCTTCTCACACTTCTATCTTACTCATGATCACTTTACTCTTCTTTACTGTTTACTCTAATGTAATTTATTCTCTTCCTTCTCATACATTCTTTGTTTGTTGTATGATGTCACAATAGAGGATGTGTCACCAAGTGTTCAGATTGTTTTATTATAAAATTTATTCTGACAGTACAATATCACAATGGGTTCCGATTGCTTCATTTTATTGTAATATTGGCTCAGAACCACAAATTCCATAATGGCTGTGTAACAAAGAGCACCAACACATTTTTTTTTTAATTCAGTGTTTTGTCATGTTGCCAAAAATATATTTACTGCAAAACCCTGAAATATTTCAGTGTTAGTTTAGGACCATATTGCCCACCCCTAGTGTACACCAGTAGTCAGAATGCGTTGTTATCTATTAGTAAAAAAAAATTTTGCGTATGACATCATGTGTATGGCAAAGTGGCGTGAATAACCATATCTGGAGAGAGATAGTGGGTGTCAGATGGATATAATAATCCATTTCTAAAGTTCTACAGGAATTTCACATTCATCAATCCACAGTGTCACATGTCAGTGCTAGGGTTGTCATGATAGCAAAATTATGACTTTTGATATGATACCTGCCTAAGTATCTCAATATCGATACTTTTGATACGATACCTGCCTAAATATCTCAATATCAATACTTCCTTCTGTGTTACATCCTTTGCTTGTTGTATGATGTCACAATGAAGGATGTCACCAAGTGTTCAGATTGTTTTATTATTAAATTTATTCTGACAGTACAATATCACAATGGGTTCCGATTGCTTCACTTTATTGTAATATTGGCTCAAAACCACAAATTCCATAATGGCTGTGTAACAAAGAGCACCAACACAATGCTATTACACCACTGCCATGTCATGGTATGTTAATATTAATATACATAATATTTGGTCAGTGTTGGTCCTGTTGTGTTCCCTTTCCAGTAATGAATGGGGTAGAGGGGGTTATAAAGTGTGCTGTATCAGATAAGCTATGTATATACAGTCTATTAACTGTAAATCTACAAAGTGCACCTACAAATAGCAAGTGTTTTTTAATAAAATACATACTGCAAAAAAAAAAAAACATTCATAATTCACTGGTAAGACTTTGCTATTAAACGTGCAGTTCAGTTGAGGACTCAACTGCGTGTTTGAGCTGCATGCACAAGACCTGGCTGGTGTTATTAACCCTGAGGCCGTGGCTTTGAGTGGGCTGTGTATTGAGTGTATTGAGCGCGTTGTTTGCTGAAGTGAGGCAGTGAAGCATTACTGCTCTAGGCTTCGACGCTTTGCTGTTACCGTGTGCTGAATAAATCCAGACTTTAATCATTCAGGAGTCGCCACACTGCTCTACATATCAGTAAAGAGCTTCGTATAGACGTTCTCTCAGCCTGGCTTTGGATTGATAGTATGATCTTCCCGCTGGGTTGAAGTTTCTAATGATGAACGAGTTTATGTAGTAAAAATTGGGACAGTTCTTTTGGGGAGGAGGGGGAGTGGATGGGGTCTCTGGTTTAAGGCCAAATAATTGAGAGCAGGTTCTAAAAAGGGAAACTTAGCCTGAGTAAAAAGAGCAACCCTGTGAGTTAGCTGGTGAAGGCAGTAATTAGCTTGTTAATTGTCTGAGTTTCATCTCGAGAGGATTTAAAATTTTAGCTTTGGCTCAGCCACAGTGAACAGACGTGGCAGACCCTGCAGGTTAATTTTTTATTCAGTAGTGGGAAACCATTGTTTATTGTTTTGTCAAGGATGGTTTTTATGACGTAAAACAAAATATTGAGATTGTTGGGTTAGTTTAACTGTAGTTAATTCCATAAATGAGAAAATAAAATCTGATTTTTTTTTTTGCTTTTGTGGTAATATAGTTGTAGTATTATGAGTTGTAGGATACTTTTCTTGTATTCCTTATAAATCCTGCCTTGTTTTGGTCCTTTTAGGATTTGAAGTCTATGAAGGCTTATGAACCAAAAAAAGTCAAAATTCTTTTATCTATTAAATTATTAAAACTTTATTTAAAGTGGTGTTCTTTACGATTTTCTTTTAATTAACTGTATTTTTCCACACTATAAGGCGCACTTAAAATACTTTAATTTTCCCCAAAAATTGTCAGTCCAGTGTATGAATTTTACTAGTCAGGTTTGAAGGAGCAATAAAGCCACTCTGCTGAAGTGCAGCTTTATACAGGCTGGAGTAGCATTAGCATTAGCCGCTAACTGCTATTTCCCTGTTCAGAGGTATTATCAGCCTGTAGCCTGCTCCTAACCCTGGCTAGCACTAGAGCAGTTAACAGCTAATGCTAATGCTCCAGCTTTAGTCCTGGAGAAATTCGGTTGCCTAAGCTTACTGTAAATAAACGAAAGTGATTTACTCACCCAAATAAACAGGTTTCAGCAGAGAATTTTTTACAAAATCATAGTCTTTTATTGTAATGTGTGGAAAGTTCAGTTTTCCTCAAAATAAACCCTTTAAAATGTTTCTTAACTTGTGACTTTGGACTTTCTTGTGATCTTGTATTATTTTAAAGTAATTTATCTCTTAATCTTTCAGCATATTTTAGCTGTTTTATGTCTAATCAGGGGAAGCGTTGTTGGTGTACATGTAAGAGTGTTTGCTGTGGTAACCGAGTTGAGGCGGGTTCGTATTGGATGCTGCAGTATCGGCCTGTAGGAGCCGTAACCCGAGCAGTTGTGTAAGAGGCAGGTGTTACGTTACCTTTAACTCTTCTCACACACCTGCCTGAACACACCTGATGCTCTCTTGGCAAGGACACCCAGCTCACAGCACAGGCAGGCTGGAGCTGTATTGTATCTGTGATATTTCATACCGGATCAGTTTGTGTTGGAGGCTTCTCCTGTATTAAGCAGGAATAAGATCTGCATGCTCTATTAACAGCATGGTGAGTGTACATACTACACATACAGTAATCAGTGGAAATTAATAGTTGGTTAATAGTGTTGTTGGGGAAAGTTGTGGTGCTGTTTTTGTTAGGACTGTGTGTTGGTGAGAGCATGGTAATATGATACACATTATGTTAAAGGAATTATGATTCAATACGTTGTGATATATTGCGATACTGTAGACAAGATACATTTTAACATTTTAAAATTTGAAGAAAATTCAGTATACAAAAATACCATGATATTTATAAAATCTGAATAAAATATATAAATATATTTATATATATTTACATCAACAGTGGGATCTAAAGATAGAGTACATTGCTATCTAGCAATCAGGTTAAATCAAAATACTAAATGAACCAAGGTCTGACATCAAATTTGAAACCTAATAAAACGTACTAAATAATTATGAAAAATATTTTTAAAAACTGTGTGTACAAAACATATAAAATATTTTAATATATATTTTTCAACTTTACAATTTGTTGTTTCTGTTCATATTTAAAGGAACTTTAATGGAAACTCAACTGATAATGACTGATCACTGACTCCAAACTAGTTCTCTGAAAAGGATTGTTATATGATGTGAATCAAAATATTAAGACTTCTGTAGATAATTCCATTAATGATAATATAAAATTAGATTTTTCTTTGCTTTTGTGACGGTTGATTGTTCTGTTCTGACTTTTCTTGTATTTCTTATAAATCCTGATTTTTTTATTTTGCACCTAGGTCCACTCAGGATGTTTGTGTAGGCTTTTTAAAGACATGTTTGCTGTGCTAATGTGTGTATCTTTGGTTTACAACAAGAGAGGCTAGGCTAATATTGCTAACAAACACTAGACTTTTAAGCTGACGGTCATGATTTAGGCCTTTTGTTGAGAAGACGTTCTTGCATGCCTTGTCATAATTCACTCACTGTCCTACTGAAAAGATTGAGTTTGGTTTCGGCTTTCGCCATTTATTGTGACAACAAAGAGGCATGCACAATGACTCTGTCCCTTCTTAAGTAACTCAGCCTGTTCTATTCAGCAAGTCCAGCAGAAGTCCAGGACAGACGCTGCCAAAATATGCTGCATAAGTTTGCCGTCTTCTGGGCATTTTTAAAGTAGTAGTATGCTTTTAAACACCCCTCCAGTAGCTAAGCAGTGATAACGAGTGGTGTGCTTATGTTTTGAGCAGTGTATTCTTGAATAGTAGTAACTATTTTATCAGTTTTCTTTTCTTAACTAAGAATTATATTACTTAGTATTTTATTGAAATGCTTCTTTACGGGGTGCCTCAGGGCACAGTCTTTGGCCCACTGTTTTTGTTGAGTGTGTTTATTTATTTATTTCCCTACATTATAAATAAATAAATACTGAGTCATCAAGATTATGAAGGAACACATAAGTAATCATTTATTAACTTAAAAATGTTAAACTAAAATACTCTGCATTTAGGTGGCTTTAATCTGGGGAGCTGTTAACTTGCGGTTTCTGAGGCTGGTAACTCTGATTAACTTATCCTGTGCAATAGCGGTAACTCTTGGTCTTCCTTTCCTAGGGCAGTCCTAATGATAGCCAGTTTCATCATAATGTTTTTGAAATTTTATTGAAAGAGCCATAAAATGGATTAGAACATTACACATAAAAGGGCTTTTTTGTATACCAACTCTACCTCTTCACAACAAAACTGATGCTCTCAAACACTTTAAGAGGGCAAGAAATTCAAGTAATTAACTCTTGAAAGCTCAGCACAGCTGTTAACTGAAAGCCATTCCGGGTGACTCTACCTCATAAAGCTGACTAAGAAAAACCCCAAGATATACAAAGCTGTCATCTAAGCAAGAGCTGCTACTTTGAAGAAACAAAAATATAAAACATATTCTGATTTATTTAACACTACTTGGTTTACTAAATAATTATTAAAATAGTTTTTCTGTGTAGTTTGCATGATTTTGGTGTTAATTTACAATAAAGAAGATTTATAAAATAATGAAAAAACACAGAATTTAAGGTGTGTTGAAACTTTTGGCTGGTACTGTATACATTTTTTTTTATGAACAATGGAAGATATTAATTTAAAAAGCTATGTAGCCTGGCTTAGAGTGGTACAACGGTCTAAAGTGCTGCTACTATTGGCGGGAGATCACTGTTTTGAATCCAGGTCATGCAGCTTGCCATCAGCTGCTGGAGTCCTGAGAGAGCACAATTGGCCTTGCTCTCTATTATCCCTTATCACACCTAGGGTGATGTCGATCAGCACAAGGCGTCTGTGAGCTAATGGAACAGAGTTGCTGCGTTTTTTCTCCGAGCATGCTGGCTACTCGGCAGCAGTTGAAAAAAAAAAACAGTGGCTGACCTCACATGTATCGGAGAAGGCATGTCCTAGTCTTCACTGTCCCTGTATTGTGGCATCACCTGTGATTGGGGATATACTGCTGACTAGCAGCTGAATGGGTGGGACAATTGACCTAGCAAAATAGGGTAAAATGGGGTAAATGAACACACCTGTCTGGGAAACTGCCTCTAAATGTGCTTATAACTCCCAAGTTGTGCTGACATAACAGCCACTGGTGATGCTGCAAGACCTGCATGGATTTAAGACTATTTCACTTTATGTACAGTACTCTTGCCTAAATTGACCAGAAGGACCAAAAATCTAGTGCTGTAATACTGCAGTGTCAGTTTTATGATGTGTTATTAGCTCCCAAGCTAAGCGATCCCAGATGACTCTTGATGCTTGTTTAGTGTTTTTGTGAGAGGTCTGATGAATCATGTTATTAATGTAACATGAATCATTTTGGTTAAAATAACTCAGGCTGGACTTTAACCAGCAAGCTGTTGATTCAGCAGTCCGTTTTAACACACTGCAGTACAACCTAGGGTTGTCACGATTTTGACTTCGATACCGATGCCAACTGTAGTATCACGATTCTCGATACCAAAACGATACTTGGAAGAAAAAAAAAACAATAAAAATATCTGAACATAAAATGTTTATTTTTGACTGAACTGGATTGAACACTGAACAATAGGTGCAAACGTTTTTATTCTAAAATGAAACATTTGAACAAAAAACAAGTTTCGTTATTATAACCTTAACTATAACATAATTATCTAAACACTTCCTAAAAACTAAAACTAAAACCAGAGGTAATGGTAGCCTGACTATGTGAACCTGACGGGCGGGCAGAAGTTAAGTTCTGAATAAGGAAAATAAAGAGACAGAAGAACATTACAATGTTATGTTCATTTTAACACTCACTGCTCCGTTTTATTAATCAACCGTTTACCGTTTTTAATAAGCAGTCGCTAGTAAATCTTAGTAAAGCTACAGACAGAGTGTATCTTGACTAACTCCACTAACCTGTCGACTTCTCAGCTCTTTGTAGAGATCAGGGTGCTGGTCTGCTATTATGTTAAATAACACTGTAACATAGAAGCATAGAACTATTATTTAATTAAAATGATGTTTAAGAACAGCTCAACACAGTGCTGCAGGTCAAACGCGGAGGTGTTCACGTGCGAGAGAGAGAGAAACAGAGAAAGAGACACAGCGAGAGTGAGAGAGATTTGCGTGTTCTGATGTGAGCTACTCACAGGTAAAGGTTCTCTTTTATCTCCTAGTGCTCATATTCTAGTCCCACACATAATTCTGCAGCTCCCTCAGTGTTTTCTGTCGTATTTTGCGGCTAGCGCGAGCGCTTACAACTAACACCGCGGACCGCGAGGTGCCGCCGCGCTTGTGCCGAATCCGCTACTGAATCCAACTCCCGCTTCGCGGACAGAATCGGCACAACACCCCCCGCTGTACAACTGCGGGAGTGAAAACAGCGCTAATAAATAAAGTAGTTTAGTTTCACTTTCAGATTTCGTTATTTTATTTAAAAATAAAAATATAAATAAAAAACAGATGCCTACATCTCAGACTATTTTCCCACACTTCACTCCTCGCGCCCGTTTTGTCCACAAGTCGCGGACGAGAGACATCTGTTATTTTAGCCGTCGCCATTCTACACTCGCTGCTGCTCTGCTGGCTTGCGCGTGAATCGATTCATTTGTTCAGAACACTAAGTTTATCTGAATCCTGCCACACCGACTGCTGCGGTGTGAATCAATTTTCTTATGAACTGAATCAAATCGCGCCTACTAATTTGACTCATTTGAAGCTAGTGACTGGGCTATATACAGTATCGAAAGCATCGAACGCTAAAGAACCGAATCGTTTGTGATGACGTAGTATCGAAAAAGAATCGAACCTTCGGTACACCGTGCAACTCTAGACAACCTGCCTTCAGAATAAGTAGTAATATATTTAAAATATGATATTTTTTCCATTTTGTCTGCAGTTTCTTCGGTAGTGTCCTGTAGCTTTCTGCATCAGATTTGAAACCCTGAGGCTGGCCTATTAAACCAGAGATAGATAAGCTATTTTAATGACACTGGTCAAAACCTGATTCGTACCCTAGAGCTTTTTGAGCATTAAGTACGTTCAGACTTCAAATAATGCAAAGAAAACAAGTTCGTATTCATAAAGTTTTAGGAGTTCAGAAATCAATATTTGCTGAAATAACCCTGGTTTTTAATCACAGTTTTCATTCATCTTGGCATGTTTTCCTCCACCAGTCTTACACACTGCTTTTGGATAACTTTATGCCACTCCTGGTGCAAATGTTTAAGCAGTTCAGCTTGATTTGATGGCTTGTGATCATCCATCTTCCTCTTGATTATATTCCAGAGGTTTTCAATTTGGTAACATCAGAGAAACTCATCATTTTTAAGTGGTCTCTTTTTTCTTTCCAGAGCTGTATATTGTATGTGTGTAATATATATTAGTGAGTGAACAGTCAGTTCTAAAAGGTGTTGTGCTGAATGAGGATAATGGGCAAGTGTAAAAATCTCATGAATCTCATGACAAGATATATATATATATATATTTTTATACGATTTTCTTACCAATTTGGAAGACCAGTTGCCCAATACCCTAATTTCACTGGATCAGTCAGAGCCCCTCAAAAGACACTTTGACAAGAATCAGTTTGCAATGGCTAGACAGCTTTTAATGGTGTTCCCAGTATGCAGTGATCAGTACCTTCTGTACCAGAAGTGCTCTAAGGAAGGACAACAATTAAATAAGTGACAGATAATAGCTGTCTGAGACTTACTGATTCATTAAGTCCCCTCCTCACAATGTACAGGGCTTAAAGGCTAACGTGTTGGTGCCAGATTTTCATAGGACACCTTCAGAGGTCAGGTGGTTTTAATGCTGTGTCTTATTGGAGTATTTCTGGATGAAGTCATAAAGGTCTGATGTACAGCTTGTACCTAGCTGCTAGGCATTGTGCATTGTTGTATGTGGGTGTCAGCCCTGTCTTTTGTGTAAAGAAGTATCTGAGCACATATGTAGGAGAGGAATAATAAGCTAATAAGCACATTTTTAGTGATTTAGAAATTCCAGCTTTCTTGAAATTCTGCATTTTTAGGTCCTAAATATATCTGCCTCGTCATTGTAGCTAGAGATGCTTTGTTAGTGGAAGACCAAAATCTTCTCTAACTCATGAGATAATCAGGTCCATTTTGAGGCAGATTTGTTCTTTATGACAACTGATTTTAGGGGGACCATTTAAAAATGATCTCTCTAGATTATCATGTAGAGTGTGGTAAGGCTGCACTATATATCGTTTAAGTTTTGTTATCATTATGTGCGCATGCGTGGTTGTCTTTTAATGTCTTATAATGTGAAAAAAAGGTATGTGTGTATTTATCTTCAGCTTTGTGTTGCAGTATGTATCTGCAACACTGACTCGTCTGGCTTTTCAATCTAGTTTTCATCCATACCCTTTTTCCATACAACTAGCAATAATTTGGTCATCTTCCATTTTTGTATATATCCAGCTTGCAGGAAAAAAACAACTCCTACATGGTTTTGAGGAGGGGAAACAGTCACCTGGGCGTGCACACACTTAAAGTGTGTTCTGTTACATTAGAGTATATGTGTATTGTGAGGGGTTTGATGACTAACAACAGTTATCTGTTGTTAGCCAAGAATCTGTCAAGAATGTCTGTGTGGGGTCTCTCATGCTTAAGATTTTTTTCAATTCTTTAGTGGGGGCCAGCCATTCTTTTTTTTTTAGAAATGTCTAAATGCTAAATGATGTAAATACAGCTCTGGAAAAAAATAAGAGACCACTTAAAAATGATGACTTTTTTAAATTTTACCAAATTGAAAACCTTAGAAATATAATCAAGTGAAAAATGGATGATCACAAGCCATCAAACCAAGCTTAACTTGCTTGATTTTCACCAGGAGTAAAGGCATAAAGCTATCCAAAAGCAGTGTGTAAGACTGGTGTAGGACCACATGCCAAGAAGCATGAGAACTGTGATTGAAACTAGGGTTATTTCATCAAATATTGATTTCTGAACTCTAAAAACTTCATGAATATGAACTTGTTGTTTTTTGCATTGTTTGAGATTTAAAGGCTCTGCACCTTTTTGTTATTTCAGCCATTTCTCATTTTCTACAAATAAATAAATATTTGGAATTTGGGAGAAATGTTGTCTGTAGTTTATAGAATAAAACAACAATGTTCATTTTACTCAAACATATACATACACATATCAAAATAAGAGAAACTGATTCAGTAACTAAGGTGGTCTCTTAACTTGTTTGAAGAGCTGTATAAATACCCTGCTGTCTTAATTCACATTCTGATGGATGGGTTGATTCGGGTGTATCGGGTCATTGTGTACAGGGCAAGTCAGAACTGGAAGCATAGCTGGTGTAGCAGCTGTTCCAGCGTGGGTAATGTTCTGGTACGTATATGGCAGTCAGCTGAGTCAGGCCGTGTGATCAGCTACCTGCAGGGGTGTAGACGGCACTTCGACAGAATGTGGGCGAGAGGATGAGCTCCACTAGAGTGTGGGTGAGGATGCGTGGGATGTGATCTGTTCACAAATACAGAAGTGGTTATAATCATCTGCACTGTTGGTCCTACTGTGACCTCCAAGACCTTATAGTTGCTTCTCTCTCCATTTACACTTTGTTCTCTTTTTCTCTCTCTCTCTCCCCTGTCCCCTTTCTCTTTCTCTCTCTTTCTCAACTGGTGCTGTACCATGTGCTGTGTTGTTGGCAGAAGTGACTGTTAGCTGTTAAACCAGTTTAGTGAACCACAGAACTGGCGAATTGTTTGAGTGTGTGAAGAAAGATCACACGCACACACCTGCTGCAGCTTAAAGCCTATACATACAACTATATAGAGCAGTGGTTCCCAACCTTTTTCTTCAGGGACCCATATTTTTACCATTGTAAGCTTTGGTGACCCAACATAACCCCCCCCCCCCCCCCCCCCCCCCCCCCAATGTAAAAGATTTAAGTGTATAATTGGGTTGGGGGGGGGTTAGAAATGACAAATAAAAACTGACATTTACTATAGATGAATAAAATAAACACGTAAAAAAGGAAAAATTGATACATAAAACATAAGGAATTATTATCTTATGAAGAAAAAAATAATTAGATCAATAAAATAATACAACTATTTAAAATGAATAAAAAAGAATTTATATAAAATAAAAACAAACAAACAAAAAAAGAATAATATCAGTTTCAGTTTCAGTTTCAAATCAGTAAAACAGCTCACCAAAACCTCAACCTGTCCAAATATTGGACAATAATTGATTAACTTTACAGGCCCTCACTCATTTTCATTTATTTAACTAAACTGAGTTTTATATTCTTATATTATTATATTATTATATTCAGCCTCGCGCTTAATTCAGCTCCGCGCTGCCGGAGAGAGCGCCCGCGCGCGCCAGAGAGAGAGAGAGAGCGCAGCGCAGCGCGGCGAATTTTGCTTACCCTAGACTATATTTAGTATTAAAATGAAACCCCTTAAAATCAAGAGGGCTTCGCGACCCATCGTGGATCTTTGGCGACCCATAGGTTGGGTCGCGACCCATAGGTTGGGAACCACTGATATAGAGTATATACATATAGTTTATCTAGTGAGTGGAAGCACAAGGGGAACTATGGCCCAATCCAATTTCAAATTTGTACCCCTACCCCTTGTTTTAAAGTGTAATTATTCTCCTTATAACAGAGTTATGAAAGGAAGGGATGAAATCCTTAGGAAACCCTGTCTGGCTGATGTTATAGCAGACATCCCAAGTGCAAAAAAAAAAAAAAAAGTTTCGTTCTAGATTGTGGTAGATTTTATCTAATTTGCGGGCTGCAGGGAGCCAGTATTGATATGTGGTAAACTCCCGTCACTTCCGGGAGACTTGGGAAGTCTGCTTTGGCAGTGGAGCACTAAAGTTCAGCAACTTAGCTGCTGGATTTTAGTTCATTCTCGGGCATCATATGTCTTCAAAAAGGGGACAGGTGGTACAGCATTTTATTATTATTATTATTAATATTATTATTATTATTATTTCCTGTGATAAAGAGCTGAAATTACGATAGCTTCTAATGGCTTTTTTCCGTTCCACCTTAAATAATGCATTCTCTGCTTTCTGAACATGAAATTGACCTAGATAGCTAGCTATCAAATCACACTACTAGCCATTTAGTATGTTTATTATTATTATTATTATTATTATTATTATTATTATTATTATTATTATTATTAAAATGCCCATAAAACATTGAAACTACACATTAAACTGTGGTAATATAGTGGTAATTTGTGGTCGCTTTTTTTTTTTGCCATGTTGCCAGTTAATTCTCATAGCCCTCGGTTTTGAGTGTGCTTCTGAAAAATCTCAGCTTGAATGTGTTTGAATCATGTACCCCAAACACTTCCCCCTCCCACTCAAGCCTATCAAGAATCAGGACACCCTACCCCAAGGCGTGAATGTGCAAAACAGGGCTAGGGCTAAGTGGTAGGGCCAAGAGGTGAAATGGGATTGAGCCCATATATACAAATGTTTGTGGACATCCACGAGCTGTGTGTGTGAGCATTTGCCCAGCTAAGCACTCTGATCCTTTTAGCAATACTCCAAAACAATCTAGTAGAAGGTCTTCCCTGGACAGTAGAGACAGTTACTCCAACAAAAGATAGGATAAAGGATAAACTCTTTAATTAAACAATTGATAATGAAAGAAGCAAAGAATGAGCAGGTGTTTCAATACTGTTGGACATGTAGTGTACGTGTTTCCAAAAAAGTGACCATAATATTGAAGAAAATGTTATTCTCTCTCTCTCTTTCTTTAGTTGGTGATGTCTGGGCGTGATCAGTTTGAAGGCGGTATGTTTGAGGATGAGTCTGACCAGGACAGTGCAGTGGGCAGTGCTGCAGGCTCAGAGCTGTCGGACGGAGGAAGAGGAGGAGAGAAAGAGGAAGGACTCTACTTATCTGGAGACAAGTCAGTCTACTTCAGTGTTAATACACACACAAACACACCTGAAATACACACATATACAAGCCAAACCTGACTAAATGATGTTAGTTATGTAATTATGTTATAATTATGTAATTATACAATATGTCCAAAAATGTCCAGACACCCCATCTTCAAGATCCCCCCATTTCTGACGCACGTGTTCTTACAAAGCTATGCTAAGCTAATAGTGGGCTAGAGAGGTATAATAGGTATGAACAATCCATGATTATCAGCTGAGGTGTTTAAGGTTACATTAGCTACAAACACTTAAAAAACTAGAACTGTAAGACAATATTCATACAGCCTTTGTTGCATTTGAAATAATATTAATTTAATAAAACCAAGGGGTAAGGCACATTATCCTGGTTAAGCCTCTTTACTTGTAATTTAATGTTAACTCCATCACAAACAAAATAACAGATTGACTAGCACACAGCGAATTCAAAGCAAAACCTTATTTTTAAAGGTTTAATAGCTACAGGGTTTCTTGTGCTATTGTGTGTGTAACGTGCAGAAAATTCTCTGATCAATCTCTGTTCAAATGTAGCTACACAGCTTATGCAAAATACACCCCAATATAGTTGTTAATTAATGAAAGTCTAGGCTACAAAAAGCCAGTAACGATAGTACAAATCTGTAACTACTACTACTAATGTAACTAAAACACATATTTTAGTGAGAAGACAAAATTCAACAAAATCACAGATTAAAATCAACAATGGTTGGCTTTAGTTTCAAATGTAACTCTGGACACATGCTTTAACTCTGTGTTCATCACAATGTCTCAAGCTGTATCCAAACTGCAGGCAAATCAGATTTGTTTGCTAATCTAATCCGAATTTGCCAAAACGCTGAAACATTCATACTATTTATATATTTTTTTGTCCTGCTGTTTTTTCAGGGTTGTAGAGTTGAGTATGAATCCCTCAGTGATCTCAGACCTCTCGGCTCGCTCGTCTGCCTCTCTGAATGAGGAGCAGTTTGAAGGCGAGGGAGAGGATGGGGAGTATAACTCCATCAGCCCAGAGGACGACCCACGCACAAACGGATACTCAGACCTGGGTTCCTCTGTACCTTCCAGGTGAGTGTCTTTGTGTACGTGAATTCAGTTGTATGCAAAACTTTAGCTACCAGGGGTCAAACCAGGCCACAACGGCCATCTGCAAATATGGTTTTACACAGAATTTCAGCATTTTGGTACATTTACAGAAAGTATCTGTTTATATACTAAATTGAACTGATTGGGAAAAAATAGACAAAACATTTTGCTTTAAATGAGTAAAGGTAGCCAAATGTATGTCCCCATTGGGCTTGCTCTGTTTTAATCAGAAGGTTGGGGTTACCAGTAAACAAGGTTTCCACGTGGTCCTTATTCAAGTTTGGGTAATTAAGGTCTTAAATTGTATTAAATTTACTGTAAATTTGCTGTAGGTATTACATTTTCACACTGTGCATTTAATGTAGGTGGGAAAGCACAGAGGCCTCGGAGACCAGCCAAGTCCAATGCCCCAATCTGAAGCAATGTAGCTACATTACCGGGGAGGGATCTAAGGTTAACGAAGAGCTAGCTTACATTAGTGGGAAGCTAGCTAACACACTAACGTTAGCAGCGAGTTAGCTACGCTACCAGGGAAAGAACTAAGGTTAGCGAAGAGCCAACTAACATTAGTAGCGAGCTGCTGTTCCCAAGTGTTTCTTTTTTTTTTTAGCTTATTTATAATGGAGACTGTTTTAAGTGTTATTTCTTTATTTTATTCTTTATGGTGCCGACATTCAATTCTGTGTGTTCCATAACAAAATGCAACTTACATATGTTATGTCGACTCTGTTCTGCATCACAAAATTGAAAATAAAACCCAACATAACAAATGGTAAATGTTAAGTTTTAATTTCCAATACATTATTTTAACCAAAAAAATGATGACTACATTTTTGGGTCTTATATTATGTTTCTTGAGGTCTTAAAAAGGTCTTAAAAGGCATTAAATTGAACTTTTAAAATGGTGCAAGAACCCAGGTAGAGTGACCAGTGGGTGGAAGCACAAGGTAATTATACACTAACTTTCTGATTAGATTTTCAGTTACTTCTTATTTTACTGTGTTAAAAAACAAATATTTTTAACTGCAGTTACCCTGATAAATGCCACCACACATATGGTTGTCTGTATGGATCCAAGGCTGTATGAAGGTGACTGAAAAACACATGCTGGGTTTCCACTCAAACACTTATGTCCCTTTTTACTGAACTGTCCTGAATATTTACAGTGTGTTACACTATAAATCTGGATAACAGTGTAACAGTTTGCCCTGCATTTTCAAATTGACCTCTTGAAAAACTTTAGCCATTTTACCTTTATCTTCTCTGGGTAGAGATATCTCAGTCATGGCTGTTCATATATACGGCTGGTGGTGCAATCAATAGCTCGTGTAATGAGGAGTGAAATTGTTGGCTCCAGTCCAGTGATGCAGTTCCAGGTACATGTGATCACTTCTTTGCCCTGAGGATGTTTTTGTAAATCAGTCAATC
The DNA here is from genome assembly GCF_023375975.1 of Astyanax mexicanus. Taxonomy (NCBI): domain Eukaryota; kingdom Metazoa; phylum Chordata; class Actinopteri; order Characiformes; family Acestrorhamphidae; genus Astyanax; species Astyanax mexicanus. Next base: position 27,777,049 of record NC_064412.1, on the reverse strand, counting down.
CAGGTCTATCGCATAGATTATTATTTGCTTGTTTGCTTGCTTTATTATAATTATAGTAACTATAATTAACAACTCATCAATTTTATTTTATATCATTAATTGTGTTGTTATACCACAGTTAGTTCCCACCCTGCAATGTGATTGGCTGAGAGGTGTTATGTGAGTGCCATTATCAGCTGGTAATGCACTGTAACCGAAGCTTAGGTAACCTAGTGTAACCTAGCGTAACAGGTAACGATTCAGCGCTTACAAGCCAAACAGCACAGCTACAAACAGAGCAGCAATAGAACTATTTTAAATCGCAGAATTTTTATAACCAAACAGATCAGATTTTTTCATCCTCTTTAACTAAAAATGTTTCAATAAACAGCGATAATCAAACAGTGGTATAATCGCAATAATACACTCAAGGTTTGTGCTCGAGTGCCTACAACCGCAGCACAGCAGGGCCAATATTACACATTATAGCACTCCCACTTGTGTATTATTGTTTAATAACATTACCAGTTAAAAGTTTGGACATTTATTGTGTTTTATTTCTGTTTCTGATTTTTTTTTTTTTTTTACATTATACATTTAATTTTAAAGACATTTGAAGCTCTACCGGAATATGTGCAAAATTTTTTCATAAACAGAAAGTGATAAACCAGAATATGTCTCATACTTCAGATACTTCTAAGAACCACATTCTGATTTGAAGACAGGTTTGCACACTCTTGGTATTTTCTCAATGGCATCATGAGGTAGAGTCACCTGGAACAGAGTTCCTGGAGGTGCTGAACAATAATTGCTGCTCTTCCTTTATGCTGTGAAGCTCCAGCTCATCCCAAATCATCAGCTCCCTCATCTGAGCTGGGTTTAGATCAGAGGATTGTAGAGGATGAACACTTTTTTGTTAAATGAAGTCTTCAGTGTAATAAAAGCAAGTGAAGAAATAGGAAGACTCTCTGACATTATTGTTGCAGCCTATAACGTTTCACCAGAAAGTAGTGGGCAGTGTACACTTTGCCGAGTCATACACACTTCAGTCTCGTATGAAGCAACACAGGCCTGGGAACAGCACTTCTCTGACAGTTTCACAGTGGTGGTGAATAAGCCTGAAGTGAGTAAGCGTTCAGAGGAAGCTTAAAGTGATCTAATACAGTTCTCCTCCTGATCTAAGATCAGCCTAGACATGTTTGGTGTTTCTCTAGTTTTAGACTGGAGCTTCAAACCACGGGGAGGTGTTCAGTAGTTCAGTAGGTGTTGTGTTTTTTTTTTTACCGTTGTATGACTCAATGTTATCTGTAACCATGGACAGATGCTGCGTTCCATTTACTTTATGTCTGATGTTTGAGCTCAGAATGATGTCACACACACATTTACTGCATTTCATTAAATCCTTTAGATGTCTTAGCTATTGTATTCAATCCTCATCATTATGATACTCAGATTTGATTGCTATCGGCCAGTCCGCAGCATTAAAACACTCAGCTTAGGTCAGTATCAGATGAACCTCAGCATTGAGACACTCAGATTTAATCAGTATCGGACGATCCTCAGCATTAAGACACTCAGATTTGATCAGTATCGGACGATCCTCAGCATTAAAACACTCAGATTAGGTCAGTATCAGATGATCCTCAGCATTGAGACATTCAGATTTAATCAGTATCGGGACGATCCTCAGCATTAAGACACTCAGATTCGATCAGTATCGGACGATCCTCAGCATTAAAACACTCAGATTAGGTCTGTATCAGATGAACCTCAGCATTAAGACACTCAGATTCTATCAGTATCGGACGATCCTCAGCATTAAGACACTCAGATTTGATCAGTATCGGACGATCCTCAGCATTAAGACACCCAGATTCGATCAGTATCAGATGAACCTCAGCATTAAAACACTCAGATTAGGTCTGTATCAGATGAACCTCAGCATTAAGACACTCAGATTCTATCAGTATCGGACGATCCTCAGCATTAAGACACTCAGATTCGATCAGTATCAGATGAACCTCAGCATTAAAACACTCAGATTAGGTCTGTATCAGATGAACCTCAGCATTAAGACACCCAGATTCGATCAGTATCGGACGGACGATCGTCAGCATTAAGACACTCAGATTTGATCAGCATCAGTCGATCCTCAGCATTAAAACACTCAGATTAGGTCTGTATCAGATGAACCTCAGCATTAAGACACTCAGATTTGATCAGTATCGGACGATCCTCAGCATTAAGACACTCAGATTCGATCAGTATCGGATGATCCTCAGCATTGAGACACTCAGATTTGATCAGTATCGGACGAACCTCAGCATTAAGACACCCAGATTCGATCAGTATCGGACGGACAATCCTCAGCATTAAGACACTCAGATTCTATCAGTATCGTACGATCTTCACCATAAAGGCACTCAGATTCTATCAGTATCAGCTGGTCCTCAGCATTAGAACACTCAGATTTGATCAGGACCGTCCAATTTTCAGCATTAAGACACTCAGATTTGATCAGTATCTGACGATACTCAGTATTATGTAGTCAGATTGGATCTGTGTCTGCCAACGTTTAGAATTAAGATACATATATTGGATTGGTATTGACTAATACTCCACATTAAGGTACTTTGTTTACATCACACCCTGGTTGTAAGAGTGAGGTATACATGTGTATGATGAAGTTTTCTTAGAACTATCTGTTTAAAGCTAAGAATCATAGAGGAGGTGAGTCAATGCATTTTAAATAAGTGCAATTTGCCATTACTGACTGCATGTCGTGTGTGTTTGTGTGTGTGTGATGTGTAAGATCGAGAGAAGAACTGTGGAGAGTGTGCGTATATTGTTGGGTAATGTTAGTGTGATTCACTATGTGTGGTGTTTAATAATTGAGGAAATAGAAAGAGGATATCCTGTCAATACAGCAGTGTCACTGATGCTCCCTGTGTGTGTGTTTCAGTAATGAAGTATTTGATGGTGTTTGAGGTCTGTTGGGAAGATCAATCCATTCCTCCATCCATCCATTATTAATAGTATATATGTTAAACAGAGTAAAAAACATAAAATTAGAAGAGGAGTCAGAGACTACAAGAAAGTTGTGTCTGTTTTGCGATTGTGGTTCAGATAACATTGTCAGTCCTATCTATCTCTGGGTATCTCTCAGTATCAGCATGAGGCTGTAGATGGATAAATAGATGCTGGCAGATGGCCAGATCAATATGCAGTGTGTTAGCATGCACACAAATACACACTCGCACACTCATTTACACAAACACCTCTGCAGCTGCTGAAGTTTGGCTCAGCAGAGTTGATTCTTTTGGGAGTTTTAGACCAGACTTGTTTTTTTTTAATTGAACAGAGTTACTTGGGAGTGTGTGTATTAGGAGTGTGTCTTATACTGTTTGTGTGTGTGTGTGTGTGTTTGTGTGTGTCTTTCTCCACAGTGCGGTCCAGACTCCACGGAAGGTACAGCAGGTGAATGAGGATCAGACGGAGCTTTTCTGCTCACATTGCTGCAAAAAATTTACTCAGCTAAATGAGCTCGAGAACCGGCTGAGGAACATAAAAACACACAGGTAACAAACACACAGACACAAACACACACACTTTCCAGTGTTCATCACCTACACTGTTCCTCTAAAGTGGCATTCTATATCCATGACCCCCAGCTATCTCTCTAAACACACACACACACACTTATCCTTACCCTCCAGTTGAGGGTGAAGCCCTAGATAGCAGCTGTTCTTCTGCTGTTTGCTGATTCTGCAGTCTTCCCTCAGTGTGCTCCTTCCCTCATTCCCCCTGTGTACATCACAGAAATAAGGGTGTGTGCGTGTGTGCCTATGTGTGTGCGTTTAAAATTCTGCATATAGAGATTTTATTAGCACTCAGTCACAGCTTCTAAAAAAAATCCTGTGAAAACTCTGAATATATTTACACTTTTGAGTTTGACATGTCATGAATGCAGTGTTATTCACCTTTCCTGCACAGCAGCAAATACAGATTTGCTTTGAGTATTCCCTCATTGACCTCTATTAAAAGTTTATATTAGCTTCTACTGCTAAAGGTGAAGACACTGATTTAAGTCTGTGGTGCTCAAGTCACGAACATTGTCGATGCCATAAAATAGCCAGCATGTTGCTGATATGACACAAATCCCAAACAAACAAACAAACAAAGTGCTAAAGCTAAAATAACTGACTATTTCTGCATAGAGATTTTATAATCATTCTTTTATGACTTTTAAGAAACACATCTTCCAGTCCTGTGAAAACAGTGAATATATTTACACTGAGAGTTTGACAGAAAGTCATTTATGCAGTGTTATTCACCTTTACTTCACAGCAGCAAATACAGATTTGCTTTGAGCACTCCATCATTGACCTCATTGATTTAAAAGTTTATATTGGCTTCTAGTGCTAAAGCTAAAACAACTGACTAATTAGACTTTAAATTCTGCATATAGGGATTTTATTAGCATTCTTTCACAGCTTTTAGGAAAGACATCTTCCAGTCCTGTGAAAACAGTGAATATATTTTACATTGCGAATTTGACAAAGTTTTAATTGTCATTAAGGCAATGTTATTCACCTTTACTGCAGTAAATACAGATTTGCTTTGAGCACTCCCTCACTGACCTCTATTTAAAAGTTAGTATTAGCTTCTGGTGCTAAAGGTGAAGGAACTGAAAAGAAAAGAACAGTGTTAGATGATATGACACTGGAATGGAGGTTTGTAGAGGTGCAGTTGGTCTGTACAAGTCTTTTCATTTTGTTATGTTGTAAATTTTTTGTTCCAGTGTGTTTAACATTTGTCTTCTGATCTCTTTCAGCCCCAACAGGAAAATCACTAGCACAGCTTTTGGCAGGTAGGCCAGCCGTGTGCGTGTGTGTGTGTGTGTGTGTGTGTGTGTGTGTGTGTGCGCGCGTGCGAGCGCATGTGCACGAAGTTAATCATTACTTACACATGTACACTGCCTCAAGGTCACCTTTGTGATTACAGATAGATGTGTGTTATTTAATAGGCTCAAATAGTCTTGTTTTGAAGTTTAGAGGTGTTAAGATAATATGGTTATTGTATTATTGTGAATAGTTTATTTTACATATTACAGTCGCTTGGAGTGTTTATCCTGCTTGTCTTGGAATTTTGAGAAGTTTTTTTTTCTAAATTTCAAAGCATTGCAGCATTGCTGTGAGGATTTGATTGCATTTGGTGAGAAGAGCATTTATGGGATTCATGATGCTGGATGATCACAGCATTAGGCTCTTGTTTTTTATGTGCTTCAAGGAGTCCTATTTTGTTGGAAGTACATTTCAACAGGGACTCTGCAAGCTTTGTGTGGCTTTGCACATCTGTGTCAGCACTGGATGCAGCTAGAAGTAGCTGAATGCATTCATTAGAAGGGGTGTTTTCTATGATATGAGGTTCTTCAGGATAGCTGTGTGTGTGTTTGTGTATGTGACACAATTTATGCAGGGTGTGTTTAAGGGGGGTGTGTCACTGCAGGTTTAATATCAATAATGGCTTCTCACCTCTTTAGTTAGATATGTGTGTGCATGTGTGTGTGCATGTGTGTGTGCATGTGTGTGTGCATGTGTGTGTGCATGTGTGCGTGTGCATGCGTGCGCATGCGTGCGCATGCGTGTGCATGCGTGTGCATGCGTGTGCATGCGTGTGTTTGCGTGTGTGTGCGTGTGTGTGTGTGTGTGAGAATGGGGGGCTGGCATTAAGCTTGGCTCCACAGTCAGATCTCCTCTCTTCTGCAATGCAGTCTCACTGAACACACTTGGTGCATGTGCATTATGGGTAATGTAGTTTTAATGTAGTAACATGCCGTTCTTTCTAAAGTATGTGTTTAGTATAGTGTCATTTGTATGCATTAGTGTTCTCTCTTTCCTCTCTCTCTCTCCCTCTCTCTTTCTCTCTCTTCTTCTTTCTCACTCACACACCCACGCTCTATTGCTCACTCTCTACATCTCTCTCCGCTCTCATCTTACCTTCTTGATATTTCTGTTCTCCCTCTTTCTCCCTTTTTCTTTTTTTTCTCTCTCTAGTTTCCCCTCTCTCACTTTTTCACTTTGTCCCATTTTCTTCTCGGGCTTTGTTCCTCCTTTAAATGCAGCAAATGTGTGTGTCTGTGTCTTCGTGTGTGTGTGTGTGTGGGTGATACAGGCAGCTCCTCCACCACAGTAATCTCAGCAGCAGTAACGGCAGTACTGAGGATCTGTTCAGAGACAGCATCGACTCCTCTGACACGGACATCTCTGAGAAGGTAACACACGCACACACACACAGAGCACACACTTACTTTAGTGTGCCTCGCCTCTTTAATCCAATCTGTCTGATGATGTTCGTCCGTCCATGCTGCTTCCAGATTACACAGCCAGACCTAATTTAAGATTGATGTCTTTGTGGTTTGTGGTGTGAGTCAAGGTCAATGCAGCTCCCATACCAGAAGCTTACAGTGACTATACTGACTATAACAGACCACCATCATCTGCATGTAAACTCTGTTAACTCTCTCAGCACTCCTGCTCTGATCAGCTGACTCATGCTTGTCCAGCTTTTTAGAGCAGAGATGACCTGGGGTGTGTGTGTGTGTGTTTGTAGCTAAGATCACTAAACTATAACTGTCCTAAATATGTTCATCCTAACTGATATTGTGACTGCAATGCAATGCAAAAAATGTTTGTCTGTTAGTGTGTATTTTATGTTGTGCTCTGTGGAATTTGAAAAATTATATACAGTTCTGGAAAAATAAGAGACCATTTAAAATAAACTTTTTGCGCCAGGAGTGGCATAAAGTTTTACAAAAGCAGTGTTTAAGACTGGTGGAGGAGAACATGCCAAGATACATGAAAACTGTGATTAAAAACCAGGGTTATTCTGAAAGTTCTTATTTCAAAAGTTGTTATTTCAGCCATTTGTCATTTTCTGCAAATAAATTCTCTAAAAGACAATATTACTATTTGGAATTTGGAAAAAATGTTGTCCGTAGTTTAAAGAAAAAAAAAAGTTCATTTTACTCAAACATATACCTATAAATAGCAAAATCTGAGTAACTGAGTCATATACTGAAGTGGTCTCTTAATTTTTTCCAGAGCTGTATATTATATGCTGCATGTAGAGTAATACTAAAATGTATGCTAAAACTGTATTTTATACTGTACTGACATTCCATAAGTCACACTTTTTATGTCCCAAGCTAAAGAATGATGCACTGACCTGCAGGATATGTGTGTAAAGTCTTCTGTATTGAATGTAATAGTGACTTCTTCGGGATTAGGTCTATTTATATACTAGGTTTTCCTTTCAATGCAAAATCTCCATTCAGAATGCTGTGTTGTCTAAGACAAGCTGTCCAAGGCTACATCGCTATCTGCTATGTGGGGTACTGAAACTTAGGGTTATGGTTAGGAGTAGATACATGAGATTTAGGTTCAGGGTTTAGATTAGGTGGAGTGATAAATGGAGTGTTAGGACTGGGGTTAGGTTTAGGTCACGGCAAAGATTTAGAGTTGGAATGGTTATGCTTAGGGTTAAGATTAGGTTAAGGATTAAAAGTGTTAAATTTAGGGTTAGGTGTAGTTTAGTAGGAAACTGAGTAGATAACTTTAAGAATGAGATTAGGGTTAAATTAGATTTAGCAGAGTATTGTTAGAATTAGTGTTTGGGATTGGGATTAGGATTGTAGCATTATTCAGCGATCATGTAAAAATCAGTGGTAGTCCTTTTTGGTATAATAAAATAAGTGTGTGTTTCTCGCTGTGTCCAGGTAAGTCAGCTGGAGAAGAAGCTGTGTGAGCTGGAGAACGAGTGTTTAACCAACGGAGATGTGAAATCCAAACTCAAGCAGGAGAACACACAACTAGTCCACAGGTAAACACACACGCACAGTGTGCATGCAGTGATTTAGTCAAACAAGTGATTTATATGGGATTTATACAGAGCGATTCACTGATGAACCAAAACATTAGGACCACTCCCAGTAGAGAAAAAATGGTGTTAATGATGTAACAGTGCTGCAAGTGAAGGTTTGGGATGTGGAGAAATGGGTAGCATGAATACCTGAGGCACATTAACAAAGGTCAGATCAATATATATATATAAAAAAAAAACAAAAAAACATGGAGCTTGTGGAGTTGTTTTCACACAGGAACAAGTGCTTTCTGTACAGTTTAAGATCCCCTGACTGACAGAACTAAAGGGTTTGTCTTATAATTGTTTACAATTCTTATTCATGATGTGATTAGGTTGTGAGTTATTGAAGTAAAGGCCAATGTAGCCTGATGCATACCTTCCTAGAAATGCAACTACTTATTGTGATGACACAGACTGCAGAAAATGTGATTGGTCCACTGACTTTTGTGTTCCCGCCTACACATTCCCACCTGTCAGTTGAACTGTAGAGAAATGCATACACTCCGACACACAAGCATAAATGCTCACAATGGTATAGGCCACTTGTGCAGGCAACACCATAGACACTGTGTTGACTGGAGGCAGAAATATAGAATACCACCATTAGAGTGTGCACACAAGATCCGGTTGCCTTGTACCGTGCCCAAACACAATTGCCCCTCCTCCCCACTCCTCTGCTGACCAGCGCTCAGATTGCGCTTAATGTTTCAGGCCTGAGCACGCTTACAATGTGACTTTTGTGTCCAAGAAAAGTGTTGCTACTTGATTTGCATCACCTTCCCAGTTGGGACTGCAATGAACTTCACGAAGAATGATAGTAACAAAGAAACAAAAGTGAACCCCCAAATCAGAAGAAATTGGATCAGTATGGAAAAGGCACATTTAAAAAGTGTTTCTTACAGTGATTGTGACTTTTTTTTTTTAATTGCAGGCAGTATGAACCCAATACATATTGGTTTTGTGCCAGCTGGTACACTGCTGTCTTGCATGCCTTATAGATTAATTAATTCTGCAGCACATTAATGTTCTGCTAATTGTGCAGCTCTGAGACCAACAGAACCATGTCTGAGCCCAGCATGACTCCATATCAACCAATCAAGGCAAGGAAACCCCACATTTGCCATACTTGTGCTGGACAGAAAGAGGGAATGTGACCTTCTCCTTTAACCCATTTGTGCACACACACTTTGTGATAGTGTAAGCACACATGGCAGCAGTGTTAGTAGGCTTTTTTTTTTTAACCATCATGCAACACTGATCTAATGAACTGGAAGTTCTTGTCATGTTGGTCAAACCAGGATCGTTCACTTATTAGGTGTGACTTTGAATTAATGCATTCTTTACTAAACCAACATGTACTTTAGCTCCAGTGTGTTTCTGTATAGGCACAAAACCTCACATGTGTTTGTGTTTGTTTAGGGTCAATGAGCTGGAGGAGCTGCTGAAGGAGCAGGAGGCTCGTTCGGAGCTGATGATGGAGGCAGAGTTCCGGAGGCACCGAGAGGCATTCAACAAGCTGGAGAGAGACAAAAACACACAGATAGAGCTGCTCACCAACCGGTAAACTAACACACTTTTCTTTGAGTGATTACTTTAGGTACATTAGAGCTACAGGGCTTTGAGTGGTCCAGCGGACAAAAGCGCTACCACTTTGATCAGGAGATCAGCGGTTCGAATCCTGTTCATGTAGCTTGCCATCAGCTACCTGAGCCCTGAGAGAGCACGATTTGCCTTGCTTTATGTGGGTGGGTAGATGGCGCTCTCTCCCATGTCGATTAGCACAAGGCATCTGTGAGCTGATGTCTCGAAACCGAGTGCACTGTGATGCTACTCGGCAATGCTGCATCAGGCAGTGGCTGACTTCACATGTATCAGAGGAGGCATGTGCTAGTCTTCACCCTCCTGGTGTTGGGGCATTACTAGTGATAGTGAGCTGTGTAAATTGGGAGAAAAATGGATAAAAATTTAAAATAAAATTATTTTTTAAAAAGTACATTAAAGCTACAATTTTTTATTTTATTTTTTTATATATAATTACTCCTGTGAATAATCAATAATTTAGTCATAATTGCAAAAAACTATTAGCCATGAATAAAACACTCCCGTCAAGTGCATTAGTGAAACTAATGACTATTTTGGTTTTCAACTTATGTCAATCAATTTTTTTAGTTAGTTGATTACACCAGATAGATAGATAGATAGATAGATAGATAGATAGATAGATAGATAGATAGATAGATAGATAGATAGATAGATAGATAGATAGATAGATAGATAGATAGATAGATAGATAGATACTTTATTAATCCCCAATGGGGAAATTCATTTGTCCAACAGCACACAAATAACAACAACAAAAAACAAAAACACACAAAAAACAAAAAACATAGACAACACCATAGACACTGTGTTGACTGGATGCAGAAATATAGATTTCCACCATTAGAGTGTGTGCACTAGAGCCGGTTGCCTTGTACCATCCTCAAACACAATTGCCCCTCCTCCCCACTCCCCTGCTGTCCAGCGCTCAGATTGCACTTAGTGTTCCATGTCCGAGCACGCTTACAATGTGACTTTTGTGTCCAAGAAAAGTGTTGCTACTCAATCTGCATGACCTGCCCAATTGGGACTGCACATGAACATCACAAAGAATTGTTTTACCAAAAACCTCATGCTTCTAACGTAATATAAGCCATTTTGACCAGGCATACAGTCAGAATGATACATCCTTAATGTAATTTTTATGTAGTACCATTTATTATGTGTAAGTGTTAAAGTGGTTGTTTTGTTGTCAGAGTCCAGCAGCTGGAAGCGGAGAATGCAGAGATGCTGCTAAATGTCAACAGGCTGAAATCACAGACAGAGAAGCTGGATGAGGTGTGTGTGAGAGAATTCACTAAGTCTGGATCTTTTTCTCAAAGCAGCTGATATAACTGTGTTCTCCTGGGAGTCCTTGGAGAGAGAAATTCTGTATGCATGTTTTTCCAAACTCTCCTTAATATCAGTATATATTTTTTTTATTTCATTTGTTTGTGTGTATTATTTTTGTGCCTGCAGGAGAAGCAGCGTATGACTGATAAGCTGGAGGACACCAGTCTACGCCTGAAGGATGAGATGGACTTGTACAGGAAGATGATGGACAAGCTGAGACAGAACCGGAACGACTACCAGAGAGAGAAGGAAGCCATGCAGGAGGTGAGAGAGCACCATCTAGTGTTTGACAGAATACAAACACCACAGAGAAGGGTTTTCTGTGTGCACTCTTCAAAATCTTAAAAAGTTCTAGAGGGTTCATAGACTAAAACACTTAAGTTATTCACCTCCTTACATCTATATCATAAGCATGGTTCTTCATGGAAGCAGCTGGTTCTTCTATGGCTTCTTCGGTGGCTACTATGACAGCAGTCTACAGTAACACAGTATTAGAGACACAAAAAATGTACTTTTCATAGTTATAAATTTTTACATTTATTTTTCAAAATATCTCATAGTAGAGCACATGGTCATCCATGCTACAGCACCCCCTGGAACAGAGAGGATTAATAGCCTTGTTTTAGGGTCCAACAGTGATAGCGTAGCAGACCACAGAACACACACAAGACTGTCTGCCTGAAACTCCATTTATATATACGCTTAAACGTGAATGATAGAACGACTGGTTGGACTAAGCGCAGAAATTAGCATTTTTACGCTGTGGTGTTTGGTTCTGAAGCTCGCTAAGCTAAGCTAGCCTCTAGTAAAGAGTATCTTGGTTAGTAAGCTAGATAGCGTTAGCTAACAGGTTACCAGCTAACACCACAGCACAGACCAAGTTCCAGCTAAAGGAGGCTCAAATTGCACACATTTAGAAGATAAAGCTTTAAAAACCTTAATCCAGGTTTAATGGCTGTGCCTTTAACAGAGCATTTGAACAGAGCACATTGCTAAACTTACAACTATGGTGGACCTGTGTTTTTTTTGCCCTCCTGTTTTCAGAGATTGATGTCAAATTTGTCAGAGAGCACCCCCATCCTGTGGTCATCTTAAATGCACATGAAGGAATGAGCTATATACAAAATCACTGAAGAGCCTTAGTTATTTATAGTAGATGCAGAGTAATTTATGGCACTGTATTTTTCTCACTATCAGGCGCACTATCAATAAACGTCCATTTTCTGGTCTATTTTTAATTCATGAGGTGCAGAGAAACAGAGGTGTTGCCATGTTTTCCTTCTAATTCAGCAGGTCTCCCTGCTGGTTGGCTAAATTAAGTAAACAAAACTGTAACATTTTCTTTTAAAGTCAAACAAGTGCTGGATTTTAATCTACACAGATTTCTCTCCTAAAAACTGTTCATTTGGGTGAGTAAAGCGCTTCTGTTTATTACATTTACAGTAAGCCTAGGTTTTTAGGTTTCCACTAAAGCTAGCTAAGGTTAGCAGCTAATGCCTCCCCGACAGCGCTACACTGAGGAACCCTGAGTGTTCGGGTAAGCCAGGGTAATATTAGCTAGCGGTTTGTCCCACATAGCTTGTTTTAACAGGGTAAACACGCAGACTACAGTCAAAAATACTCACCTCTGAACGATGAAAGAGCTAATGTGGTTAGTGGCTAATACTAATACTGCTCCAGCAGTGCTAGCTGGGGTTCACCTCTGAACAGCGAAAGAGCTAGCGCTTAGCACGGTTAGCTGCTAATGCTAATACTGCTCCAGTCTCGGTCCTAGAGAAACTTACTGAAACTCCTTGCTTAACACTGCAGTTCAGCGGAGTGGCTTTACTGCTTCTAACAACCTGACTAGTAAAATTCATATATCAGGTGTACACAGAGACTGTAAAAAAGATGGACGCCATGTTGCCGTTCCCATTCATTCAGTGGAAATGAAGCCAAAATCTTCTGCCATGTTGGCGATCCTGAATCCTGAGTCTGCACTGTAGAGACCAGAGGAGGGAGAAAGACTGTGGAGAGACCGCCTACTCATTTAAATAAGCCCGCCCCTAAGGGCTGCCTCCACAGAGCTCACACAGTCTATGGTCCCACCCATACAGTCATTGGTCCCACCCCGGCTAGGTGTAACTCAGCCCTTTTACAATAACCACACCTTTTTAAACAGAGCTGAATAACGTTTTAAAAAACGTGCTTATAAATTGTTCTGTTTTGCCATTAAAACCTGTGGGAATGGGTGGGGTTACCCAGCTTTCTGCAACCGAACAGCAGGGGGCACCCGACCTGTGGTGGCTTTACTTTTGAGAGACTATGCTCTGTCCAGCTATACACAGTGGCGTACAGGATTATAAGACATACTGACAATTTTGGGGAAAATTAAAGAATTTTAAGTGCGCCTTATAGCGAGAAAAATAGGTAACTACTAAATCAACTATAGATTATAAGGACTTTTATAGCAGTTACTAAATCTTTCTTAATAGATTAACCATCTGACAGTGATTATCTGCAATAGATGTTTCAGTTCTTCAGTCATTTCTAGTAGATACTGAGTCATTTGTAGCAGTTACTGAATCCTCTCTGACAGATAGTAGAAACTATATATTTTATAATATACTTTATCTTTGCGGACTTACTGGATATTAGGTATTATAATTTAAACTCAATATAAGCTTAGGGTTCCACCCTCACTCATTTGTCAAGTAAGCCATCAGTCTGCTTTTAATTCCCCACAGTGGAAGATTTGTGTCCTTGGCCTAGTCTCATATCAGTGTTGCCCAAACCACAGTCTAAACTCAACTGTAGCCAAAACAAGAACTCAGAAATGCAGAAGTGAAGCCAGGCTGTTCTGAGTCAGATTGCTGGGATGGTTTCAAAGGGGGTATAATACATAAACACTTTAATGCTACACTGCTCTAGTTAAAAGCCAGAGTTCTATTCTAGCTCTGAAAACTCCTGAGCCAGCTTTGTTCCTGCACGCTCTTTGGTTGATTACCTGCATTATGTGCTAAGAGCTGCGCTAAGACAGTTTGTCCTGTTCTCTCTTTCTGATTTTGTGTTCGTATGTGTTTGTAGGTGATAGAGGACCTGAGGCGAGAACTGGAGCACCTGCAGGTGTTTAAACTGGAGTCAGAGCGCATGGGACGGGGCCGCAGTTCATCAATCAGCCTATCAGAAATTAGCACGCGCACACGAGAAAGCGAACTGGAACAGGAGGTCAAGAGGCTCAAACAGGTGAGAAGCTAAGAAAAGAGGGAGAAATACAGGTGTGAAATGCAGGCGAGAAAGTCAGACAGGTAAACAGCAGCAAAACGGGTAAGTAAGAGAGAGACAGGTGAGACAAAAGAGATGGAACAGGTTAGAGGAAAAGTGAGATACTTAAACAGGTTAGAGAACTGAGGTACCTGGACAGGTCAGATGAGTAAGATACCTGGTTAGGTATGAGATGATTGACCATGTCACATAATTACCATCTGTAGTCAGATAAATTAAGAACCTGGATATGTCAGACAGGTAGATAACCTGAATATGCCCAACAGGTCATACAAATGGAAAAAAGATGGTTGACCAGGTCACATAAGCAACACCTGTACAATCAGATAAATGAGGATCATGGGTAGGTGATACAAGTGAAACACCTGGGAAGGTCCATCAGGTGAGGTATGGAGACAGTTAAGACACTTGGTCAGGTCAGACAAATAAAACACCTGAAAAGATCAGACAAGTGAAACATCTAGACAGGTCAGACAAATTAGGTACCTGGTTAGGAATGAAGGGTCAGGCAAATTAGATGGTTGACCAGATCATACAGGTAACATCTGTACAAGTCATGCAATCGAAGAATGTGGATATGTCCGACAGTTGGGGCACCAAATAGATCCCACAGATAAGGGACTTAAAAATCATGAGTTTCTTTGATTTTACCAAAATGAAAACCTTTGGAATATAATCAAGAGGAAGATGGATGATCACAAGCCATCAAACCAAGCTAAACTGCTGACAAGCAGTGTGTGAGATTGGTGGAGGAGAGCATGCCAAGATGCATGAAAACTGTGATTAAAAACCAGGGATATTCCACCAAAGATTGATTTCTGTACTCTTAAAACTATAAATATAAACATGTTTTCTTTAAATTATATGAGATCTGAAAGCTCTGCATATTATTTTGTTAGTTTTGTTTTTCTCTGCAAATAAATATCCTAAATGACAATAATTTTATTTGGAATGTGGGAGAAATGTTGTCTGTAGTTTATAGAATAAAACAACAATGTTCACTTTACTCAAACATCTGTCTATAAATAGCAAACTCAAAGTAACTGATTCAGAAACTGAAGTGGTCTCTTAATTTTTTCCAGAGCTGTGAGACAATTGGTCAGGTCAGTAAAATAAACATCTGGATAGAATAGGTATCCATGAACAGGTTGGACAAGAAGGGTATATGGTTCGGTTCAACAGGTCAGACAATTGTCGCATAAATAACACCTATATAATCAGACAAATAAAGTATGTGTATCAAACAAGTGAAGATTTTTGAAAAAGAAAAAACGCACACATAGCCTGATTATATGTGTGTATGCATGCAAAGTTAATGCTGTGTGTTTATGCTGTGTGTGTGTTTGCGAGTGCAGCGTTGTGTTTCACAGGAAGTTCCCCCTGACCTCCACCAGCGAGTGTGTGTTAGCACAAGACTCTGTCGCAGTCTGGTGGTAAAGCCTTGTTCCCCGCGCCCTCTAAATAACCAATTGTAACCGATTACTAATGACAGCTGCCTCCTGAGGCACTAGTCCTGCCTGTGGAACTATGATTGAGAGGTCACAGCCATGAACAGGTTTTCATATGGCCTATCATATTAATATCATGTGATATGAGCATATCATTTGAACAATTATTTGACAGAAAAAAACATTGTTTCTACTGGACAATTTGGCTTGGACCTAGATATAAAACAAGGCGGCCCATGAAAACATACATTACTTACAAAGATCAGTCATAGCGCATTAAATGTACGTTATCTACAACAGCTTGTTTAATTATAAGGAATTAAGAGAAAGAAAAAGAAAGATATGGGCTCTTTATGTTTGTTATATTTAGATGTGTTCCACACTGTTTATGTAGGGAGTCCTCAGGAGCTGTATGTAGTACAGTCTTCTCCAGAGACGAGAATAATTTAGCCATATAATTTATACTCACCTCATCACTCACGCTGTTGATTATTCATCTGTAGTTCTTTGTCTCCATTACTGATGACTGACACCACATCAGCTACCATAAATAATTTCACCTTTAACTCATTTATAGACTCTCCATTATAATGTACACTTTCCATTTGGTCTAAAAACTAAAGCCACTAACTTAATTTGTGTTCAAACACTCTATGACTGCTGGGTGTGGGGATATCATTTTTGAACATACACATAATGTTCAGTTAATAATAAAATAACTTAATTTGCAGGTGCTAGAAGGTAACTTTCTTGTTTTTTTTAAATTGAAACTTTTTTTAAGCTGCTAAAAAGCTAGCATGATGTATTTGCCAATAAAAAGAAGCCTGAGATAATAGCGTTCCATGTAAATTGTACATTGACAGAAATACAGCTGTTTTACCGACGCCTCCACTTTAAGATCGGCAGTTTCTGACTGTTCTGTGTGTTTATCTGTGCAGGAGAATCAAAAGCTGAGGGAACAGAATGAAGAGTTGAATGGTCAGATTCTCAGTCTGAGTCTGCACGAAGCTAAGAGCCTATTCGCCACCCAGACTAAAGCACAGTCCCTCGCTGCAGAAATCGAGAACGCTTCCCGAGACCAGGTACCGTATAGCTTTTAAGAATGTGTTCAAAAGTAGCCCTACAATGAAATCAACCGGACAGCCTTTTTTATATTTTGGCTTGATTTGTTGACTAAGCAGTTGTCTTCCAAAAGTAGATACTGTGACATGGAGCTACAGTTTGTCAAGGTTTGATGGTTGGATGAATTATATTTAATAGTGTCTCACACATTGTTTTTATTTCCACAGTTAATGGAGGCTTTAAAGGAGCAAGAGGAAATAAACTTGCGGCTCAGGCAATACATGGATAAGATTATATTATCGATCCTGGACCACAACCCGTCCATCCTAGAAATCAAAACCTAGCAGCTAGCAACAGAATTACAGTAGCAGAAGCTAAAGCTGAAAATACTGTACACACAGCCCCCATGCTGGCTTGGAGGTGGACGTTGCGGGTCGAACTGGGCAGCGCTTTTCCAAATGGATCTGAACTTCATGCTGTGAAATAGACTTCGTTTTTTCTTCACTTCGGGACACACTGGAATCTTTCATGCACTTTTTCCATTTCTAGGACATACTGGTCACTGCTGCTCTGTACAACCGTGGGAATCACACTGGAAGGGCATTATGGGATTGTGTGCTTTAACACTGGATGTGGCCCAGACAGTACAGCCTCGCTATAATGTGCAGTGGGTAATTTTTTTACAGTTAAAACAATACTCAAAAACCAACAGAAACACTGATTGTGTTGATCACATCTGCCCAGTGACGAGTTGTGTTGAAACAGTAAGTCGATCAGAGGGAATATTATGTAAGCTGTATGCGTCCTTTCTTTGAAGGTGTAAGGAAAGTCCAAGAAAGAGAGAATAAATATTAAAGAGAAAGAAAAGGAAAGTGTGAGACAGAAAATAAGTATTGAGTATATTATAAGAAAGGGCAGATTAAAGCCACTGCAAAGTGTAGAACGCAGGAAGATGGAAACGGCAGCATCTGAATGTTCACTAACTATTCTGAATGTGTGTGAGTAGTAGTGTTTGGGGATATTTCATTAGCCTTCTTGTCTTCATACACTATCATTCAAAGCATTGTTTGTTTTTTAAAGGAGTACTTCAGAACATTTTATAAGTCTAATCTCAATTTAAAACATCTATCACAGGGTAACCCAGTTACCATAACTGTAGTTTAAGCATGTGTCCTTGCAACTTAGAATGGGACAAAAAATGTTAACTCAAAACTTGCTGATATTAGAAACTAATGGGTAATTGCTTTAACAAGTACAAAGAATTGTAAGAATATTTTTATTGTAGTAATATATAAAATATATAATTATAACCATGAACTGCAGATTTGGTTGAGTTTAAAAGGTGCTGAAGTATTCCTTTTATCCTTAAAAAGGTCTTGAAGAAATATAGAAATCATTTTTTGAATCGTAAGCTGCTGTTCCAAATTGCCTCACTGTAATCAGGGGTTTTCAGATTTTATTTAAAAAATATTCCTAAATATTTCATCTTTTTTAATGAATCAAGTTAGTTGGGTACAAAAAAAATCAGTTAATGTAAATCAGCCTTTTTCAGGTGCTGTAAAATTAATTGTAGATTGCTGCTGGGTCACTTATTTTGTGGAATTATGGAAAAACAATATGCAGTTTAATATAATAACTTTTGCACAGATTTTCAGTTATTTGTTTGTGTTGCTTACGTAGGGGATCTTCCATATTTTAGCTAGTCTTTCAATAAGTCAGTTGTTCACAATCACTAAGCTTCATTTACTTTCCTTGTTTTGCACCATGAGCACATTTAGTTTTAAGGGATTTTCTCAAATGTTTTCCTTTGAGTATTTGTGCCTTTTCTGTTGCCTTTAGCACTGATAGACTTACTGATTGTTTAGTTGCACATTGGCAAGCTGTTTAGCTTTAGCACACCTTTTAAAATCACAAACATTTCAGTGCAAGCTTTGTAAATACTGTACAGGATTATTCACTTTTTCTATACTATGTGCCACTCACCACTTTTACATTAATTATTTAGTCTTTTGTACACTTTCTGCCATTTGATAGGACTTTTTGGGTGTTTGTATGGTTTAGACATTTGCTCCAATAGCTGGAGTTAATGACATTAATGGCATTATCTACTAGCGTAGTGACAGAAGCTACATGGTTAAGGCCTGAATGTTAGCAAGCCATTAGTCCGGAACTGCTGCAATAAAAGCTGAGCCTGAGATTTAGCTGTGCTGTTGGCATTCTCACAAACAAAATGTTTTATTTTTGCTTCATTTCGTTCAATTGTATTTAATGTAATCATCCCAACTGAAGTAAACTAACATGAGTGTTAAAATCTTGTTAACACTATAAGTAGGATGGTAAGATAGCTACGCTCTGAAATGCTGCAGAATTAGCATTGAAATAACTAACATGCAGTCAGCTATGTGTAAAACATCAAACATTATATTCAAGGCTGTATATTTGCAGTTCCAGACTATGAAGACGTTTTTACGTATTGCTAATGCTAGTCTGACCAGGCAATTGTGGCTTATGAAGTCACCAGTCTAGTTCAGCCTCATCACTACCCAAAGTCCTTTAACCGTCATTTCTGATTGTTTTGTTGTCTTTTCATCTTCGACAAGGGAAACCTTTCTTACGTTTGTACATTTTGTATGAATGTTGTAATGGCATTTCATGTGCAGCAATATTTTAAATGCAGTAGCAGTAGATCCATGATTTTGCTCTGATGAGAGCTTTGTTTAATTTATTAATGTAACTTGGAGTAATGTTACATGATTTTTTCTTTCTTTTGTACCTTTATTTCAGTTTGTTAAACAGTTGGGATAAACAGCACAATCTCTGGATATAAAGGGCAGGATTCCTAGACAGGGATGAAGACAAGTTTTAGACTATGTATTTTCCTTTTAAATGCAAAATTTGCAGTTCAAGATCTTCAATTGAAATGCTGTTTTGTCTAAGACTAGACCTACTCTCTGTCTAGGAAACTGCACCTGAGCAATTGGGACAGACTTGTCTTTTGAACTTTTGAAATAAATTCTGAAGAATTTCTTCTATGTTGGTCTGTATTTGTTACATATATTCTTTGCAAAAACAGTCTCTCTCCTGAAGCACTGCATAAAAAATAAGGTTTAACATTAATGGGAAATAAAGAACAAAACACTTCGCCTATTGGTTTAATATGAGACGCAAAGTTTGCCAAATAAAGATTGTTCCGTATTTTATAGGACAGGTGGCAACCATATACAGACTAAAGATTTATTTAAAAAATATGTATATTTTTCTTTTCCCAGACATTCATATTAACAGTATATTTTAATCCCTGTGTAGTTCACTATCAAATGTTTCAGTACCAAAGACATAATTAAAAAAAAAAAATTAAACACCACTAGCCTGATAAACTAGCTCTGGCTGTATCTTCAGCGTCAGTTTACCAAACCATAGACAGACTAAGCAACAATCAGTCAGCAGTCACCTCTATAGGCATTT
Organism: Astyanax mexicanus; assembly: GCF_023375975.1. Classification (NCBI taxonomy): domain Eukaryota; kingdom Metazoa; phylum Chordata; class Actinopteri; order Characiformes; family Acestrorhamphidae; genus Astyanax; species Astyanax mexicanus. The sequence goes on along the minus strand of NC_064412.1, from coordinate 27,756,977 downwards.
TTAGTTGCAGTAATGCTAGCGAATCTGCTGTCTAAAATCGTTTTTATAGAAAAAAGGGACTGTCTCGCGGGCTTCCTCTATCGGCGGCTCATTTTCAGCTCTCCATAAACCGGCTCTGGTGGCGCTCTGAGGTCACGTGGGGTCGCTCGGCCAATCCAGTTCAGGCTCAATTCTCAATTAGCAATTTTGGGTGCGGTAGCAGGAGCTAATCTCACTCATTAGGGGAACTTTCCAGATCCAGGAGCTAAACTTCACTCAGGGCTTCGGGCCAGATAAGAGGTGTGTGGATCTGAAGCAGCAGAATCAGCACACTGTAAATAATCAGGTAAGATCATTGTTAAAAGTTCGTTAATACCGAAGCATAAACAGTAGTTCACTGAGTTAATCACGTCATTTTTAACGAGCCAATCAATGAAACCGTAGTTAATCTGACCCGGAGTTAAACTGGCTGAACCCTCCGCTCAGCCCTGAGTTTAAAACATTAAAATATGCAAAACTCGATCAACAGTGTTTTATTGATTGATTATTTATGTATATTATGAGTGCGGACGGTCAACTGAGACTAGGCAAAAAAAAGTAAACAGCGGATTAATTAACCTAGTTTAGCTAATTAATGAATATTTAGAGATTCTCATTATCACATTGCTTTATTATTTGCTTACAAGATAGATAAAAGGAGTTCTGTTTTACACTAAATGGTTAACGTTAACCTTGTGTAATAGTGTGTAAGTAACTATAGTTATGGTAAGTTACACATTGATACATGCTTCTTACCGGCACTGCGCATGCGCCGAACCATATTTTATTTTTTTTTCATAATAAAAATCCGCTTTCCTGTAATTGTCACAAAAGAGGCTAATAAACAAACTATAATAAACAATAAAAATATGGTTTCTAGCTTATATGACCATAACTTACAGTGATTGAGCCTAATCTAAATATCCTACCTACACTTCTGCCGGTAGCATTTTCTAATATGGTGCTTTTTTGTGTTTTTATCTTCTAAATATAGTTACACTGGGGTAGCACAACTTTTCAGAAAACCGGATTCCTCATTTTACCAAGTCTTTTGTCAGCTGGGGTTCAGCGTGGGACAGAGGGGGGAATCTATTGTGAAAAAAGTCTGTTGTAAAGTCAGACAGACCGTCCACGTATTCAGATAGTTAATGTAAAGGCATCAAAACAAGGCTAGGCTAATAAGTTAGGTAATTTATGTTTTTGGATATTTATTAAAATATTTACCAGTGAATAAATAGATAAAAGAAAAATAAATAAATGTGAAATGTAGAGCTATTTTGGCTTCTGAAATTGTGTACACAGATGTGAATTCTGTGCCGATATCTGATAGTAGGCCGACATGTACATATCTGCCGATACGGATATCATAACTTATAGAGCGACTACAAACCTGGGTTACATTTAAAAAAAATGTAACATTTGTTTGCCTTACATTTTTTTCTTTCAGCTAACTGTATACAAACAATTAAATACAAGGCGTCTACTGACATTTTTTTTTTCTTCATTTTTTGGGCAGTGTTTGTCAATTTTAGTAGCGTCACTTGGTTCTTTTCCAGCATACAATAAATGAATCAGCAAGTATCGGTTTGTTATACCTATTGGCCAAATTTACTCATCAGGCTTAGCAATTGAGCAATTTGACCAATATAGACAGGGCCGTTTCAAGGCATTTGGGGGAGCCAAGCTAATTACACTATTTGTACAAGACATGTAGCCTAATTTATCTAATGTAAAATATCACTGATGTCTTGTTTGTTCTTTTCTTTCTCTTTATTCTTTTCTTGCTTTCTGATGGATAACTCCGCATTCTGATTGCTGAAGTTTTGTATTTTGCCGGCTGCAGGAATCACAAACAGACTGTCAAAACAACTGCCTGGATATGGACTGATATCATCGTGCATGCCTACATTTGTGTATTGATTTGAAAGGAAAATCCCTTCCCAGTAAAAAGATAATTAGCCAAAACATAAGTAATATCTTCATGATCATTGAGGGTGTCCCCTCATTATTTTTTCAGAAATGATCTAAAAAGCATATACTGGACTATTTTTTTTGAAGTGAGTAGGTGGCAAATTTTCCCAAATATCAGTATATTCAAAACTTCTGTAAAAAGTTAAAAAATAAAAATCATATGATGTAGATAATGTGCATGGGTCATTTGTGTGGATTTTTTTTTTCTGTAGAACAGTTTTGTGTATATTATGCAGTAGAAATATTGTAATCTAAGGAGCAGCACTACTTTAGTATATCTCAAACAATATATTGAGCATCACATGCTTGAAATAAAGTTATATATCCATAAATCTTAAAAAAAAAAAATTGTGAAGTGATGTTAATTGCAATACATTTTCTGGGAGAAATACTTCATAGACATTTTTATTAAGCATATTGAAGCATATTGTGAGGAGTTGTATTTTTTAAGCCATATCACCATGACCTAGATGCAAAGAGCTGTAATTTTCTTGTCTCTCCTATTTTTCTTTTTCTTTTTCTTAGATCAGCTAAAGAGCAGGACATAATAAAATGCCTCAGGCCTTGTCCAAGTTTCGGCAGCCTGTGAATCGGCCTGTCTCAGTGACTGCTGATGAAGTGCAGAGGAAAAGACGGAGGTGCAACACCTGTAAAAAGTATAAGCCTCATGAAAAGCTCCCACCTATAGCTGGGAGAACCCCGTATCTGCCACATTCAGAGGAGGAGGACTGGGAGAAGGAGATTGAAGAATTTTCACACAGGATGAAACAGGAGAAGATGAAGGAGATGCCCTATGGTAATGCCAATGAAGAATTAAACCCCTAACACACCTTTTACATAAACAGACCTCCAGAGCAATTTTCTGAAATGTCAATCTAGTGTTGTCTTCTGAACTGGACTGAATGCTTCTGGATGTTTTTGTTATGTCAAAGATCAATCCAGTTCCTAAATGTTTAAAACATTTACCCTATAATTAGAATCCGAGACTAATAATTTTTGCTCCTCCACAAAAAAGCAGCTGGCTCATTGTTAATTTTGGTAATCTTTTTGTGGGTGCTGGGTAATACAGCAGTGTCTATTTCTTTACAGCTGATTCAGAATTGCTTGTTGGGAGATAAAACAAATTAGTAGTATATTGTACCTGTTTGTATCTTTATATATCTTTTAATGCCTTTAAAATGCTCTTTGCTTTTCGTTTTTCCAGTCTGACCAGTGCTGCTTGAATTAAGGGGGTCTATATCCGAAAAAAAAGGTGAACTTGTTTAATTATCGATGAGTAGAGGTTGATTCCAGCTGGTGACTCAGGGTGATGTTTTTAATCTGTGTGCACTTGGGACATCCACAGCACAGGGGTTGAAAACTTATGCTAACAGCATTTTTCACTTTGTAGGAGCCAAAAGTGTATATTGTTGCTGTCCAATGAAAAACAAGTATCTCCATTTTTGACGATTTTTCATCTAATACAAAAGTTGAATTTGAAATTCTACAAAATCACCTGAAATAAACTTTTTACATTGACTTCCATTGAAAGTTAAGAAGGATTTATCTGTCTCCTGTAAAGTTGCTGTTTTGGAGATTACATGTTTTTCATTGGACAGCAATGATATGTGAAGAGTTCATTTGCAAAAACAGGTAAAGGTATGTTTAGTAGTACCTATGGAACTACTCATTAAAAAGTCAAACGTTCATTCATTTTGTCAGATTTTTATTAAACAAAAATATAGGAACAGTTTTCTAAAAAGTTATGCCTAGTCTTGAATTAGACAGCAGGAAAATGAAGTCTATGACTAGGATTAATCCCTGTCTGGGAATGGGATTAAGCCTAGTCTAAGACTATATTTTCCTCCGTTCAAAATGTTGTCTAGTCCTTATTGTCTGTCTTTGTTTCTTTATCCTTTCCCAAATACTTGACTAATGCCTCATTTGTCACATAATTAAATCAAGATTTATTATATTAACTTCATTTTTGATGAGACTTGACAATGCACGGACTTGGTCCAGATTTCCTTGAACAATTCATTTACCCATGTTGCTTTCCTGCAGATCCTGAGGATGAGTTGAAAGTGGCCATGGATGAAATGACCCTGTATGCTGTCCCCAGAGCCCCCATGCCTAACCAGGACCACTACAGCCCCTCCAAACACCACGTTCCTCCTGTCAAGTGGACCCGCTACATCTACACCAAAGTGCCGGACCAGTTCAAAGATGCTGAGGAATAAAGGTCACGTCCTGTTTTTTTTGGTGCAGCTGCTCTCATTTTACCAGATCAACTAAGCAAGCAGTTATGTTCTGAACATTTTAGACTGGAAATGGATTATGGAATTATTAGTTTTGGTAGAAGTTCTTTAAAGCACTTTAATCTGTTTTATATTGTTTTAATTTAGTAAATTCTGTCCTCCTTAGGATTGAATACTAGGATTAATTGCAATGGGTTTGTTGATTCGTAATGGGCATTGGGGCATTCTTCTGTTGTTTCCTTTGGCGGTTTCTACAAATCATTCACTTTAATAAAATCAGTCATGTTTGTTTGGAGGAGTTAATGTTAGAAACCTTCATTTCAAAAGGCCTCCAAAACAGCCCATAAAATAAAATAAATCGAAGAAAGTGTGTCTTCCCTGTCGTTGAGGTTTTTTTTATTTTTTATTTTTTATTTTACACACCATGTTTAGAACAGTCAGTCTTAAGATGAGATTAGACCTAGTTTTAGACTCAATTTAAGGTTTAAACTTAGTGATGCTTCACCCTTTAAAAATATATATCTTTTTATAGGCTAGGTCTGGAAGTATTTTTGAGAACTCTGTACTGATCCCACACAGCCTCTAGATGGCAGTGTCAGACCATTTTGATTGCTTTTTGGGTGAAAGGCTTGATTGATGAAGTAAGCCACACATTGCATTTTTACACAGTGACTTCATCATTCTCAGAATCTTCATGGGAAAAGAGAAACTTGCCTCAAAATATGTGTTTATGGCTGAAGCTTCAGAGTCCAATCACTGATAAACTATTTGACTTGACCAGAGCAATGAGAGTTATAAGCCATGACTTGCTGAACCATTATGGGTCACTGTAAGGCAAATCCATCTTGTGGACATGACTCGACTGTTTATTACTATGGTTCTGTGGTGATAAATATATGTAGCTCTGTTTTTGCTGTGTGTTTTTTTTTCCCTTTGGAATAATGTGCATTTGGCAGTTTACTACATTGTGTCCATACTCTGTGTAAATGGAACAATAGAAATGACTTTCTTTTGATATTCTTTTTTCATTGACTTGCATTGAAAGTTATATCTACAGCTCTAAAAAAAAAATAAGAGACCACTTCAGTTTCTAAATCAGTTTCTTTGATTTTGCTATTTATAGGTAGATGTTTAAGTAAAATGAACATTGTTGTTTTATTCTAGAAACTACGAACAACACTTCTCCCAAATTCTAAATTATTAAAGGTAGTCATTTAGAGCATTTATTTGCAGAACATGGGAATTGGCTGAAATAACAAAAAAGATGCAGAGCTTTCAGATCTCAAATAATATTAAAAAAGTTTTAAGAGTACAGAAATCAATATTTGGTGGAAAAATGCTGTTTTTTATTCACAGTTGTAATGCATCTTAGCATGTTCTCCTCCACCAGTCTTACACACTGCTTTATGCCTCTCCTGGTGCAGAAATTCAAGCAGTTCAGAGGTTTTATCAGAGGATTTGGTAAAATGAAAGAAATTCATTAATTTTAAGTGGCCTCTTTTTTCAGAGCTGTATGTAACATGGTGCAAGTCCAGCAACACAGAGAACACCGAGTCGGAGCACAAAAATTAATTTCAGCTATGAAGACAAAAATGCATCATCTAGCCCCCTATAAATCTCAAAGGGAAAAAGAAGAGTTTTGAAAAAAAATAAGGTATTGAAGGTAAAATAAAATAGATTTTAGAGGACCCTGCTATAAAAATAGACAAAAAGCTTAGTGACTGAAGGCACATGATTGGCCAGTAATTAGATTTGTTCAGAAATTCTCTGGGTTTCACTTTGGCAGCAGCTTCACAGCTTGCAGAACAACCAGCCTCTCCAGGACTTCCCCAAATATTGTGTTTTTTTGGGGGAAGGTGCAGTGGGGTTGGATTAGCCTGGGTATTGTGGTGAAAGGGAAGTAGAGAAGGTCAGGATTTTAAAATCTGACATTTAGAGATCGCTGGCAGAAGCAGTGCAGGACAGAAGCCGCCTGTGACCCTGTCGTCTGACATTGCTTAACTGGTGCAGGAGCTGGAGCCCTGGTGGTGCAACACTCTTTGCTCATGCTTAATCAGAGCACATCCAAGTAGGCCAGAGTCTTTCAGTCTCTTTCAGTGTCTTATGATAATGGCCTAGTGTGTCACATGAACGGATGATCCACATAGTTTCTCCAAAAATAAAAAAACACTCAAAAACATCAGATAGAAGATATGGCTGTTCAATTTTAAGTGTGGGCATCAGAAGTTGATTGCGGTAGTAAAGATAATTTTTTCTCAAGATCTTGTATTGGAAGTATTTGGGGTTCAGGTCTGGATTCAGTGGTGCCAATCCATGTGTGAAAATAATGTTCTCATGCTTTCTGAACCACTCTTTCACAATTCCAGCCGGATGAATCCTGGCATTGCCATCTTGGAATATGCTTGTGCCATCAGAATGAAAAAATCCATTGACAGAATAACCTGCTCATTCAGTATATTCAGGTAGTCAGATGACCTCATTCTTTGGTCACATACTGTTGCTGAACCTAGACCTGACCAACTGCAGCAACCCCAGATCATAGTCTTGCCCCTACAGGTTTGTACAATAGGCACTAGGCATGATGGTTGCATCACTTTAGGCGCCTCTCTTCTCACCCTGATGCTCCATCACCACACACCCATCTTCATCCATTGCTCCAGTGTCCAAGCTTTATGCTCCCTATCAAATTGAAGCCGTGTTTGCTGGTTAGCCTCACTGATAAGTGGTTTTCTTAGGGCTACACAGCTGTTTAGTCTTATGATGATGGCCTAGCATGTGACATGAATGAATGATCTACACTCTGTTTTGTGCAAAATACCCTCAGAAACACAGAAAGATGGAAGACATGGCTGTCAATTTTTTGAGTGTGGGTATCATGAGTCTGTTGCGGTTTTCGAATGGTAAAATTTGAGATTGAATAAATCCTAGTATAGTGTTGTTATCTGCCTGACATTGCAAAAAATGCTGGCTGGGATCTTGCTGTGGATAGTTGATGGGACAGTACATGTCCAAAAGTTTGTGGACACCCTTTTACATAAAATGGAAGCGTCTGGGGCATCGTCTGGCCTGGGCTTCCGGGGCTTTAGCCACAAATAATTTCCAGTAGCCCCGAATCGTTTCGCTCAGCTCAGCTGTATTATTAATGAGGAGACAGGCCTCTGACCGCTGTGTGAATGGAAAATCTCTTAACACTAACCACGGAGCCAGTTCAAGGATAAAGTTCCACTTTTCAGGAGAAACAGCCAATCAGCTTGCTGGTTTTGCGGAGCGTGGTGGGGTAGTAGCCCCCCACCCCCCTCCTAATATAACTGGCCTAGTATACAGGCTCAAAGTAGTTCCACACCTCATTGGTAGAATCCGGAGAGCCCTGACATTTAAAACGAGGCATTAATAACTTTTAAAAGTGCAGAAGAAGCTTATTTAAAATCACTGTTTACAACCTGTAGCTTTTGCTACATCTCCGGGTGCCGCCATTTTAAAGTCATTATCAGTAGAGTGACGAGCACTTAATGTTGCAAGCTGGAAAGCCACAAGCAATAACCATTCTGTCTTCTTTCCCTCTGTTATGCCGGCTGAAGCTGCAGTCCGAGCACAGCACACACCCGGCAGTGCCTTTTTCATGTGTACAGCATGTACTTCCCCTGACATTACCTGCTCGTCACTCTACTGATCATGACTTTACTTTAAGATGGCGGCTCCCAGATATTTAGCTAACTCTACTGGATGTAAACAATGGGTTTTTAATAAACTCCTTGTGCAATGTTAAAGTTATTAATGCCTCATTTTAAGTATCAAGGCTCTCCAAATTCTACCAATGAGGTGTGGAGCTAATTTGAGCCTTTATTGCATAAGATATGATATGGCACACCCCTAACTAAGATATCTAAATACTAAAATCATATATCTCCATATATCCAGGATTTAAGTAAAATAAATGATACTGGACAGATATAACCTGTCTCTAGTAGATATATAATGTGAAATGACAGTGTGAATTTTTCTTTTGACAAAAACAGTAAAAAAAAAAAAAAAAAAAAAAAAGTAGTACCCTGATGTAATAATTAGGGGTGTGTGATATGGCACCATATTTCAGGGTAGAATATCGTTCACAGTATTTAAAAATGTTGGCGATATTATCACGTACGATATGGTATGGCACACCCTCAGTATCTGCAGGGGCCAGAATATCACCCAGTTTAAAGGGTGTTTGGACAAACGGTTCATAGGGAAGCTGCAACAAAGGTTAGTACACCTTATCGTGTTTAACTACACTCAAAGTCAATTTTACACCAGATTTATCCTTAATTATCTTCCAACACTAGTAGTAGTTGACCTCACGGATACTCTCACTCTTGTGAGACTAAATGCAATTGAATGCTCCTCTCATCAATGTTCCAACATCTAGAAGGCTTCACAGAAAAAGAAGATGCTGTAACTGCAGCACAAAGGGAAAGCATCAGACTGTTACCGTACCCTTGATTTCTGAAGAAATGCTACTAGAAGCAGGTGTCCACATACTTTCGGCCACAATGTGTAATCCTGCATTATGTATAACGTGTTCTGATTGCACCGTTTTGTTCTGTTGTCTCCTGCATTCTGGTTCAGGATTGGAGCCCCTGTTGTATGGCGTGTGGGTATGTGCTGCTGGCTGGCAGACTGCAGTTCAGCTGCAGACTCTGTAGAGGGCGCTGTAGCTCAGTTCTCTGGGCTTTGGCTGGCGTGTTGAGATTCAGGGCTTGTCCGAGAGACTGTATGCAGTGACGTGCTGCTCTCTCTCTCTTTCTCTCTCTCCTCTTTTTGTCTGGGTCAAGGTTCTGAATAATGAAACCTCTTCTGACTGGGCAGAAAAAGACAGTGATGGTGGGAGGAAAGAGGGGGGAGGTATCATATGGAGAAACAATGAGAGCAGAGCACGAGGGTGGAGAGATGTGACTGAAATACTTGTATATGGTCTTGCTGCAGGAGAAGCATATATATGTACATTTATGTGTGTGTGTGGTTTCCAATATTTTGCTGGACTGTCTTGAGCTTTGGTTGTGGCGTGCTTTATCTGTGGCATCATTTCCACAAGCTTCTGCAATCTCAACATGTATTTATTTTTTTCCCATAATTATTATCACATTTTCTTCCCAATTTACACAGCCAATTACCCAGCCCACTCATTAGGACTACCCCTATCACTACTGATGCCCAACAGCAGAAGGGTGAAGACTAGCACATGCCTCCTCCTCCAATACATGTGAAGTCAGCCACCGCCTCTTTTCGAGCTGCTGCTGATGCATCATTGACGAGTAGCATCACAGCGCGCTCGGAGGAAAGCGCAGCGACTCAGTTCTGATACATCAGTTCACAGATGTCTTGTGCTGATCGACATCCCCATTTGAAGTGATGTGCAGAAATAGCAAGGCCAATTGTGCTCTCTCAGGGCTCCGGTAGTCGATGGCAAACTACATAAACAGGATTCGAACCGCTGATCTCCTGATCATAGTGGCAGCGCCTTAAAGCCCCACAACATGCATTTCTGTACAGAGTTGCATTAATTTGTCTTAATATCTTGTGTTGATGATGGGAGCTATGTGGACCACAAGACTTTCACTCCCTGAACCCTGCACTCTTTCACAATCTGAGCCCAATGAATCCTTGTCATTTTGGAATATGCCCGTGCCATCAGGGAAGAAAAAAATCTATGTGATTAATGGAATAACCTGGTCAGCTGGTCAGTCAGCTGACCTCATTCTTTGGTCACATATTGTTGCTGAACCTAGACCTGACTTACTGCAGCAACACAGATGTTTACTTCCAATCCTTTGAGTTCCCTTCGCACTGTGTGTGTGGAAATGCTCTTACTTTTACTATTAAACATGTCAATGCATTTTAGTGTTGTTTTTCTACAATTTGATTTAACCAAAGTTTAAGTAATTGCTGATCACGAACATTTCGGTTTTTTTTTTCTCGACCACATTCTTTTTCTCGAAGGTGTTTCCTCACTGTCTTTACACTTTTTTTGTAATGCGTTGGACAGTTCTAAACCTGTTTTTAGTAGGGTCAGCAATGTCTGTAGATGTTTTCTCTGCTTGATGCATGCCAATAATTTGACAGTTAACCTTTATTTCGAAGATTGATTTTGCAAATTATGAATTAAGTAACAATATCTTGTGTGTGTCTTGTGATTTTTGCCATGTCTCATGTAACCTACAGAATGCTGTACTCACCTGTGGAATACAGTCACTATTGACTTTGTTTATTATGGGTTTATTCTAATATGATAGAGTTATATAGGAGTCATGTACAATGTAACATTCTGATGTTGTATTAAAGTGTGTGTGTGTGTGTGTGCGCGCATTCTCAGGAGAGAGAGAAAGAAAGGTCTGGCTTTGATCGCTCGGCCGAACCCCACATCCTCATTCTTAGCATTACTAAAAGCTCAGATAAAGACAGTTCCTCCTACACACATACTCACACACAGGCATGCATAACTGAGGTAGAAAGGTGTGTGTGTGGCTGTGATTGCTCAGACCACTGGCTCAAACAGAACATTGCAGTTTAATCAGCCTCTCTGGATCTCTTGTAAATTCCTGCAAGCCTTAAATTGTATCTCTGAAACAGTAACTTTACAGAGAAATTAAAAAAATATATATCTAACTTTCAACTGAAAACTTTCATCATATTATTCCTTGCAGCGTTTGATAATGGCTCTTTCATTAACTGAGATCTTGTGAGCTAGTTTGAAGAACAAAGCTTGGTTCCAGATTTCTTCCGGATGCTCCCAGACAGTGGATATGTTCAATTCCACCATCAGCTCAATTGACTTGTAATCATAGTCATTAAAACAGCAGTCTTTTAAAATATTTTTTCTTTTAAACTCAAAGCAGTAGTGTTCCTTGTGAGGGGACAAATATTCTAATGAATGGTTGAATGAATGGTTTGTTTGATGTATTTCTGCTCTATATTCTGCTCTATAGAGAGTATTTCATAAATGAACAAAATAAAACAGGATTTCACACACAAATAGACTGGGTTAGTAGAAAAATAAATAAATATGTTGGTATAATAAGGTGGGTTAGTTATCTGGTCAACACAAAATGTCTTCTTACTCTTTATTATAGACTTATTTATCCATATCTTTCATACTGTTACATATTTTGGATATTTTCTACTAGTCTTAAAAAAAAATTCTGGTTCTTCAGAAATGATTTGTTCATTTTGCAACACAATCAAATTAATACACGCCATCTGCTCCTCTGTTTCACAAACTTCAAATTCTCTCTATTTATAATATTAATATATTTCAAATATGTATTTTTATTTATAAAATGTATTAAAATCATGAGAATATCCCAGATCAATTCATAAATTACTTTAATGCAAATGCAGGATTCATAAAAATTCAACTGGCCAGTCTTTAGATCTTCATCTTCCTAAATGTCTCTCTTGTAGAGGTCAATTTCCGCTACAGTATTTAAGTTATAGGTGGACAAACTGTGGAATGAGTTTAAACATTTGGCAAAAATCATATGTAAAACACTATAAAAATATGTTTATGTTTTTGTATTATATTATATGGAATTTGAAATTCTTTTGTTGATGTTATGTTTGTTATAATAGATTTTTAATTATTAATCATTATTAATGTAGAGGCTTTATTTAAGCCTATGTTAGGTTTTTGCTTCTACCTGCACTGTATTTTATTGCTATTTGCAGTTTGTGTCTGTTGTTTTTTGTTTGTGCAAAAATAAAAAAGTCTAATTCAAACTCAATTTACATTAAGCTGCTTTAAAATGACTCCACATGCTCAGTGCAATTATACATTCTCACTAGAGAGGTCTCTAACTCTCCAGATATCTCACAACTTACAGACTGTCACTTTAAGCACTGATTACCAAACCAGCTGTTGGATGATGAGTATAAATAAAACTAGATTACTAAGAGGAGAGTTGTGGAGATGTTTTAATTGAACACAGTGATGTAAAACCAATACGTTCTATACAAATGGGGTTGCTGATAGTGCTGATGAAACTTTATCATTAATTAGAACATGTTTCCTCTGATTGTGGCAGTTAATCTCTCACATTTTCTCACATTTTCTATATCTGGACATGGACCTAATAAAGGTGTTCTTGACTGCAGTCTTGTCATTTTAAAAAGCAAACATCTGGGCTTTCAGTACATGGTGCGGCTCTGTTCTGAGAACATTCATTTCATTCCTTCTTTCTTTTTCATTCAGAAGAGAAGGTTGTCTGCTCTTTTGTGTTGTCCTCCTGTAAGAGGGTGTATGTGTGTTCGTGTGTGTGTGTTATGGCACACTTTTTTTTTTTTGGCTCTTTCTGAGTCCCAGCAGCGTAGCATCCTCCCAGAATCCAGGACGAGCGAGAGAGAGCAAGGTCACCTCTCCTAATTCTGCGCTGCTGAGAGGTGTGGGTGACCTCCTTCACTTCACTTCAATACCCGTGAAAGAAATCAAATCTAAGAGAAGGAGAGAAACAAATCTAAAATAAAGGGCAGTATGAGAGAAACAGAGAGAGGTACACAGAGGAAGAGAAAAATAGGCTTGTCAGTGTTTCACTCAGGCTGTGCTCAGGGTGGTCCAGCAGTGGCTCTACGTGCCTTACATTTAGTGCTAGCTTAATGTGCATGCTTCAGTTGGATTAAGAAAACCATTGATGATGAGTTTTGATGATTTTGAAGCTGCATTAGGTTCAATTTTTTGAACCCAGTGGGCTACAGGGGTGGGTATGAGAAAATGCTGAAAGTAAGAGAGATCTTGATGTTGATGCTATTTGCTAATAAGAACATATACATTTATTATAGGACATGTTTACTGTTTTCAAATAAATCATCAAATAAATGAGATTTTACTACTATTGGTCATTTGGATATTGTTAAAATGGGTCGTAGTCTAGATAATGTTTTCAATTCAAATGAAGTTAAGCTTTTGACAAAAGATGGAATGGATTGAAGTTAGTGAATAAAAAATATTTTGTTGCTGTCCGAAGAAAAACATGTATCTCCAAAAAAAAGCAACTTTCCAGGAGTTACATAAAACCTTAGATTTCAATGGATGTCAATGTTACATATTTTTAAATTCAAGTCATTTTGAAGAATTTCTATTGGCCATTTCTATTCATCAAAATTTTTTGACTCAGTGTAAGGAACAGTTTGTGTGGTTAAACTATGTAGTAAACTACAAATCAACAAAAATGCAAATACATGTTTTTTATTAAACAGCGACAATATTTTATTTTGTTAAATTGGGATGAAATATTGCTGAATATTGAAATGAGTGAAGGTAGAAACCTAGAAACCTGAACTTTTTGGAAAAAAATAAATAAATAACAGATTGTAAGTATAGTCTAGAAAATTGGACATTTGTTCTAATGGGAATAAATAAACATTGAATTTTGTAAAATGTAAAAATGTTAAAAGTATAGTTTACAAGTATAGTTACATTTACATTTACATAAAACCTTCCTAACTTTCAATGTAAGTCAATGTAACAAGGTTTTTTTTTTCAATTTCAGATCATTTTGGAGAATTTCTATTGGTCCATTCATCAAGAATTTTTTACACTGTGTAAGGGACATAAGTTTGTGCGTTCAAACTATGTAGTAAAGCCTAAATATTGAATTTTGTACAATTTTAAAAGTATAGTTTAGAAAATTAGCAATTGGTAAAGTGGGTCAATTGGTAACTCAAAAATCATATTTATTAAATAGAATAAATTACATTCTAGAAAAAGTGTTTCTGTTAAAATTGGACAAAATATACTATAAATCATTTTAATTTGTTTCTGTCCGGATGTTCAGGTGCAGTGTGTTTTTTGGTATTTTGTTTCTACATGATTTATAGGATTGTGCTGTCACTGATGAACAATATAGAAAAATTCTCTATCTCTCTGAAATCCTGTCTAAGGTGCTGTGTTTAGAAGAGGTAGGGGATGTATTGGGAATAAGTGCAGTGACGGATCGTTCAGAAGCAGTCATCAGTTTTGCCACGGCTGAAAATGGGTTAGACCTCCACCTGAAGACATGAGCCATTTTAGGAGTGGCTAAAATGCCCTTTAAAAAGTTGCCCCAGAATTTGGCAGCCTGTGTTTCACCCCATTGCGCTTTAGTATGTGATGGAGGAATGTGTTGTTGCAGCCCACAGCCTTTATTCAGTATATATTTTATCTCTACGACCATCAGCTTTTTCACTTTGTTTTACACTGATCTGGTGTAGAACAGTGAAGTCCCAGCAGGGCTTTGGCTCTGTTTGACCTGTCGCGTGTCTCAGGAGCTCCCCAGAGGCCGTAAACGAGCCACAGGAAGCGCGGCTCAGGTCACAGTTCTGGACCTTCCACCTCCAGAGTGGGCTCGCGTTTCTGTCTCTTTTGTCCAGGTGGAGAAATTGGCAAAGGATGTAGAAGCAGCACCTCCTCCGAATCTGTTAGGTCTGGCCCTGGACCAGGAGAGAGAGGGGGTGGGATGGTTGGACAGAGAGATGCTGCTGTCATTTCGAGGGCAGTGACATTGAAGAAAGAAAGAGAAAATAAGAAAGAGAGAGGGAGAGAGAAAGATGAAGAGGTAGTGTGTTGATAGTATTAATAATGTATTGAAGTAAAGTGAAGTACATGCTCAGAAATAGATATTGTTCACATCATTGGGCTGCAATAATTAGTTGATTATTAAAATGTCACAATTTTACTGGTTCGTATAGTCTACCCAGTTATTTCAGACAGACTGAAATAAATAAATAAAGTCAAAGTGCCTTGACAACCAAATCACTCATTAGGACTCCCCCTGTCACATAGTGATGTCCCAACACCAGGAGGGTGAAGCCTAGCACATGCCTCCTCTGATACATGTGAGGTCAGCCACCACCTCTTTTTGATTGCTGTGTAGCATCACAGCATGTTCAGAGGTAAGCGTAGCGACTCGGTTCCGATACATCAGCTCACAGATGCCTTGTGCTCACCGACATCACCCTAGAAGTGATGAGGAGAAAGAGCAAGGCCAATTGTGCACTCTCTGGGCTCCGGTAGTTGATGGCAAGCTACATGAACGTGATTCGAAACCAGTGATCTCCCGATCATAGTGGCAGCACTTAGCCCACTGGACCACACAGAGCCATTTATTATTGCTGTTTATGTTGTTTAGCTACACAGTACTGCTTCCTAAAATGTAATAAAATGTTTGGAAGATATTTGTGTGTATTCAAGGGAGCATATGCTTTTTATATTTTCACTTGGGTCTCGACTACCCGTAAAAAAACACCACCAGAAAAATCCATCCATGTGTTTTCTGTGAATAAGTTTAAAATTATGGTGTGAGGAATCATGAGCCATTTGGATGTCTCCCTTATTGTGTTTCCACAATAAGGAAATGTTTATAGAACTACCTATCAACCCCCACCAGATCCCCACCCATTAGATAATTTGACAGTACACAGCCGGATTAGCCAGATTCGTCTGATGGAGGGATCTGTACCTACTGTCCTGGCTACTCTGTTCCATGCTTCCACACATAACTTGTGTAAAAATAGGTATAATATGTCTCCTTTGACGCAAATGATTTTGGTGATTATTATTGTATAGTGTTTTGCATCTCAGTTTTGCATCTCAGTTTCATCGCAGTATTGCTCTTTATGCTAAAACTAAAGGAGAGAATGAAGAATAAACTTTATAAGGTTTACTGGCTTTTTGTCAGCTAAATATATATATATATATATATATATATATATATATATATATATATATATATATATATACCATTACACCATTACATTACCATTACACCATTACATCCAAATTTACTGAACTGTAGAAACAGGTATGAATGCACAGAAAGATGGAAACTGACCCAGTTTATTAATCACAAGACGAATCACATTTCAGCACAGCTCTAGAGTGGTGAACAATGTTAATGGTGTTAAGGTAGGTCTAAAATGCAGCTCAGTGATGAATTGTGCGTTTCCCTGAGCTGAATGAATAAACGAATGGAATGAGGCCTGCATTAGCAGACAGCCCTGGCATTCCAGCCTGGCTACCTCATCATCCGTTAAATCCCCCCACATTCTCCAACAAACACCAACAAACCCAAACACTGCGATCCCTGTGTGTGAGATTGTTGAGAACTTTTTGGAACATTCTTGACTGTGAGTGCTGGTTTGTTTTGGCCTTTTAACCATGTTTTCCAGTCGAAGAATATCAAAACAATGTATTAAATTCTCACTAATATCAGA
Organism: Astyanax mexicanus; assembly: GCF_023375975.1. Taxonomy (NCBI): domain Eukaryota; kingdom Metazoa; phylum Chordata; class Actinopteri; order Characiformes; family Acestrorhamphidae; genus Astyanax; species Astyanax mexicanus. The sequence continues at coordinate 27,740,532 of NC_064412.1, read as the reverse complement.
AACACCTAACATATATGTGTTTTTAGATTTGTAGATTGACAGGTAAAGATCTCATCTGATGTCAGATGTCTCAAATCCAATCAAAATTAGAGCAAGGCCTTAAAACAAACTAGCTCAGTGTTTTTCAACCCAGGTCCTAAACACACACTGCCCTTCATGTTTTTGTGTTTTTCTGACACTTCCTGCCAACACACTTGATCTAACGCATTAAGCTAATAACAGTTCCTTTCAGGCCCAGTCCACATGAATAGTTTAAGGTCAATGAAAACATCTTCCAAGCAGGGCTGGGTGGTATACCGGCCAGTTTTAGAGAGGTTTTTCCCTTGTACTGAATAAATTCTGGATTCTAAACGGGAATTTTTCACCGAGCTGTGGAGCGAATGCACAATTCCATTCCTCTCTTTCCTAAATGAATAATTCCTGTTTGCTTTGTTTTTCTATTTTACTTGGATAAAAAACACTCATAGAAACATCAGCAGGAGCTCCTCAGATAAAGTGCTGTTCTCATTTCTTTCCAGACAGGATGGAGCGTTTGACTCCACAGAGCTGAGCTACCATCACTCCAGTGTATAAGCTTGTTATGCTAACTGGCTAGCAGTATCTGCTATCAGTTTAAAACCGCATTTGTCACATACTGCTAGAGGTGCTGTGGAGCGCGTGGTTTAACCGTACACCCAAAGAAGCAGATACAGCTTGCTAACCTCAACTCACAGCACCTCCAGCAGGATGTGAAAAATGAGGTTTTAGCCTTCGGTATGCCGGATAAACCGATAGCAGATAACGCAAGCCAGTTAGCATAACAAGCTAACACACCATAGTGATGGTAGCTCAGCTCTGTGGAGTCAAACACTCCATCCTGCCTAAAGAGAAATGAGAACAGCATTTTAACAGAAAAGCAAATAAAAATGTATCGGAGCAAAATTATTAAATTCATGAAGAAAAAGTGAAAAGTAGTTAAAAGTGAAAGTAGGAGAAAAAAATAATACTCTAGTAGATACAGATACACCCTTTTCATACTTAAATACAGCAGTGAAATAATTACAATTTGTTACTATACACCTCTGGTTGGGTTACTTCTAGCTGTGTTACAATTTGTAGGCTGCAGTTGGGGTAGGTCAGGTTCCCCTGTTTGTTTGTTTTGGTGCTTTTTTCCCCACATTGTATATGTGCAGTGATTTGTGCATAACCGAGGATTTTTGCATAACATGAAGGATACATCAGCTGCGTCCTTTAAATTATGTTGGCTTTATTTCTCTGCTGTATACACAAAACCCTTCACTTTGGAACAGCTTTCTATGACACAGCAGCCGAGAAACGCAGCCCACCTTACCTACAGTCTACACGTCAGAACGCAGATACTGAACTCTGTGGGGTTTTAAAAATTAAAATTAAAAAAACACATAGTAAAACATAAAATATTTCAATAACTACACCCACCTCTAGTTTATCTGAATACCCTGTCCTTATCTATGCAGGCCAAATGCTAACTGTGGCTGAATGAGGCAGCTTGGTCTGTTGTGGGAATCTTTCCTTGTATCACCTGTGCAGATCGTCATAACACATTGTTTACATGCCAGTCATACCTCACCACAGCTGAGGAATGGTTATGTAAACAGATGATTCATGTCTTCTCCTGCTTACTTTCACCTTCTCCTTCCTCATGTGGCACTCTTTCTCAACTGTGTCATGGGTAAGGGTGGTGTTGACACCAGCGCTTAAGAAAGAGCACCAGTGGGAGAGCGACAGTAATGCACTTCGGTCTCTCACCCACATATCTGCCCCAGTCTGCCACTATCCTCTGAGACTAGACCGCCCCAGAGCTCCCAGTAAACTTTTACCACTTCGTTTCTGAACTTTAACTGTGTTTAACTGTGTGACACCAGGCCTATAGAACAGATGCAGATGCTGCTGCTGCTGCAACGTCAATTTAAAAGAACAGACACTGCGATATAATGAGAGTATGGGTTCTGTATCACAATCTAACTCAATTAAAAGCTCAAAACAATTAAATTAAAATTAAAAGACCACTTCAAAATGATGAGTTTCTTTGATTTTACCAAATTGAAAACATCACAAGCCATCAAACCAAGCAGAACTGCTTGAATTTTTGCACCAGGAGTGACATAAAGTTATCCAAAAGCAGGGTGTAAGACTGGTGGAGGAACATGCCAAGATGCATAAAACTGTGAATAAAAACAGGGCTATTCCACCAAATATTGATTTTGAACATGAACTTGTTTTCTTTGCATTAGTGACAGTATAAATACAGTCCCACAATATATTTCAATTAAAAAGCAGAAACTACTATAGTGAAAATATGGGCACTGTATCATAATCTCAATAACTCAGTAAAGAGTGTGGAACCTGTACTATAGTCAAAATATGGGTTCCAACTCAAAATGCAGTCACTGTATCAAAATCTTACTCAATAAAACGTGGAACCTGTACTATGTTGAGAGTACAGACACTGCATCAAAATTCAACTTAATTAAGAGCAGAAAGGAAAGTGTGGGTACATAATACAATCTAACTCAATTAAAAAAGTAAAAACTATACTATAGTGACAGTGTGAATATAATATCACAATATATTTCAATGAAAAGTGTCACAATCTAACTCAATAAAAAGCAGAAAGTCTGGGTACTGTATCACAATCTAACTCAATAAAAAGTACAGGTAGAGAGTATAAGTACTGTAACCACTTTACTCAGTTATAAAGAGTAGAAACTACTATAGTGACAGTGTGGTTACTGTCACAATCTAACTCAATTAAAAGCAGAAATTGTACTGTAGTTTATGTATGATTACTGACACAATGTGTTTTTTCTGTTGGTTGGTTGGTTGGATGGTTGTTGCTGCTGTATGTGGGAGTAATTTGTCTGATCTTTGAGTTGTTAGTTTTGATCTTTAGTCTCTGACTCCTGACCATCAGATGAGACGCTGAGCTGAGAATGTAGGCCAGTGTGATGCAACCCAGAGTCACCGCTCACCCAGAATAGACGTTAATTGAGGAATGCTGCAGCCTTCAGTATTACTAATTGGATACATTTATATTCTGATATTTTATTTTTCTGCCCTGTTTCTGCCTTAAACACACACACACACACACACACACACACAGTGCCCCAGACAGCAGCAATGTGAAGCAGCTAAGCAGTCTCTGGGGCTCTCGTTGCGATGGTCTTTCTGAGACTGGACACTGACTCAACACCAATTTCTCTCTTTTTTTCTTTTCAATTTTTCCCAGTTCTCTCTCTGCCACTACATCACTGGTGATTCTGAACATTTCTACTAGTCCAGGGTCAGTAGTTCTGTTAGAGGGGCAGATTATTTTCTAGCTCATATTATTTTGGAGGCATTAAGCAGAAAAAGTATAAATTCAATATTAATCAGAATTTTATTTATAAAGTTTTTAGTTACAATTTCACAATTACAATTTGATATGATTTAAAATGTTATTTATTGTTTTTTCCAGTTTCAAAGGACATTTCTTTTACATTATCTGTCTTATTTTATGTAGGTTTTCATGTCTGTGTCAAGCCTACACCATAGCTCAACACACACTTCCCCAGAAATGTATCTATGCATCACGCTACACAAACAGCAGCAGCTGTGACTGGTCCACTGAGCCGAGCTCACATTCCCACCTGCGTGATTGAAACTGCAGTAATCACAGAACACAACAGCACCAACTAGAAAATTACTGTTTACCCATAAAATCACAATAAAACCATGGTGAAATAATACTAATATGGTAAAACAGTAAAAACACAGTTAAAGCATATTAAATATTGTAAAACATGGTAAAAGCTATAAAAACATGTTAACAATGGTAAAACATAGAAAACATGGTAAAACATGGTAAACATGGTATAAACAGTAAACATGGAAAATAATGTTAAAACTATAAAAACATAGAAAACATGGTAAAGACATGGCAAAACTATAAAAACATGGTAAAACATAGTAAAACGTGGTAAAACTAGAAAAACATGGTAAACAGGGTGAAAACGGTAAAAACGTGGTAAAAATAGTAAAACAGTAAAAATGGTACAAACATGGTAAAACTATAAAAACACAGTTAACATGGTAAAAACATGGTAAACATGGTGAAACATAGTAAAATGGTAAAAACAGAAAATATGGTAAAAACATGGTAAAAACTATAAAACATGGTAAAAATAGTAAAACATGATAAACATGGTAAAACACAGTAAACATGGTAAACATGTGAAAACATGGTAAAACTATAGAAACCCAGTAAACATGGTAAAACCCAGTAAACATGGTAAAACACAGTAAACATGGTAAAACATGGTAAACATGGTAAACACAGTAAACATGGTAAAAACATAGTAAAAATGGTCAACATGGTAAAACATGGTAAAACACAGTAAACATGGTAAAAACATGGTAAACATGGTAAAACCCAGTAAACATGGTAAACATGGTAAAACATGGTAAACACATGGTAAAACACAGTAAACATGGTAAACATGTGAAAACATGGTAAAACAATAAAAACATGGTAAACATGGTAAAACACAGTAAACATGGTAAAACATAGTAAAAATGGTAAAAACATAGTAAAAATGGTAAAAACATGGTAAACATGGTAAAACACAGTAAACATGGTAAAAACATAGTAAAAATGGTAAAAACATGGTAAACATGGTAAAACACAGTAAACATGGTAAAACATGGTAAAACACAGTAAACATGGTAAACATGTGAAAACATGGTAAAACCCAGTAAACATGGTAAAACCCAGTAAATATGGTAAAACATGGTAAACATGGTAAAACACAGTAAACATGGTAAAAACATAGTAAAAATGGTAAAAACATGGTAAACATGGTAAAACACAGTAAACATGGTAAACATGGTAAAACACAGTAAACATGGTAAAAACATAGTAAAAATGGTAAACATGGTAAAACACAGTAAACATGGTAAAAACATGGTAAACATGGTAAAACACAGTAAACATGGTAAAAACATGGTAAACATGGTAAAAACATGGTAAACATGGTAAAACCCAGTAAACATGGTAAACATGGTAAAACATGGTAAACACATGGTAAAACACAGTAAACATGGTAAACATGTGAAAACATGGTAAAACTATAAAAAGTTGGTAAACATGGTAAAACAGTAAAAATGGTTAAAACTTGGTTAACATGGTAAACATGGTGAAACACAGTAAACATGGTAAAACATAGTAAAAATGGCAACCATGGTAAAAACATGGTAAAAACATAGTAAAAATGGTAAAAAACATGGTAAACATGGTAAAACACATGGTAAACATGGTAAAACACAGTAAACATGGTAAAACATTGTAAACATGGTAAAACATGGTAAACATGGTAAAACACAGTAAACATGGTAAAAACATGGTAAACATGGTAAAACACAGTAAACATGGTAAATATGGTAAACACATGGTAAACATGGTAAAACATGGTAAAACACAGTAAACATGGTAAACATGTGAAAACATGGTAAAACTATAAAAACACAGTAAACATGGTAAAACAGTAAAAATGGTAAAAACTTGGTAAACATGGTAAAACACAGTAAACATGGTAAAAACATGGTAAACATGGTAAAACACAGTAAACATGGTAAAGCATAGTAAAAATGGCAAACATGGTAAAAACATGGTAAAAACATAGTAAAAATGGTAAAAACATGGTAAACATGGTAAAACACAGTAAACATGGTAAATATGGTAAAACATGGTAAACACATGGTAAACATGGTAAAACCCAGTAAACATGGTAAAACATGGTAAAACACAGTAAACATGGTAAACATGTGAAAACATGGTAAAACTATAAAAACACAGTAAACATGGTAAAACAGTAAAAATGGTAAAAACTTGGTAAACATGGTAAAACACAGTAAACATGGTAAAACAGTAAAAATGGCAAACATGGTAAAAACATGGTAAAAACATAGCAAAAATGGTAAAAACATGGTAAACATGGTAAAACCCAGTAAACATGGTAAAACATGGTAAACATGGTAAAACACAGTAAACATGGTAAAAACATAGTAAAAATGATAAAAACATGGTAAACATGGTAAAACACAGTAAACATGGTAAAAACATGGTAAACATGGTAAAACACAGTAAACATGGTAAATATGGTAAAACATGGTAAACACATGGTAAACATGGTAAAACCCAGTAAACATGGTAAAACATGGTAAAACACAGTAAACATGGTAAACATGTGAAAACATGGTAAAACTATAAAAACTTGGTAAACATGGTAAAACAGTAAAAATGGTAAAACTTGGTAAACATGGTAAAACACAGTAAACATGGTAAACATGGTAAAACACAGTAAACATGGTAAAACATAGTAAAAATGGCAAACATGGTAAAACATAGTAAAAACATGGTAAAAACATAGTAAAAACATGGTAAACATGGTAAAACACAGTAAACATGGTAAACATGGTAAAACATGGTAAACACATGGTAAACATGGTAAAACCCAGTAAACATGGTAAAACACAGTAAACATGGTAAACATGTGAAAACATGGTAAAACTATAAAAACCCAGTAAACATGGTAAAACCCAGTAAACATGGTAAAACACAGTAAACATGGTAAAACATGGTACAACATGGTAAACACATGGTAAACATGGTAAATCCCAGTAAACATGGTAAAACACAGTAAACATGGTAAAACACAGTAAACATGGTAAACATGTGAAAACATGGTAAAACTATAGAAACACAGTAAACATGGTAAAACCCAGTAAACATGGTAAACATGTGAAAACATGGTAAAACTATAAAAACACAGTAAATATGGTAAAACACAGTAAACATGGTAAAACAGTAAAAATGGTAAAAACTTGGTAAACATGGTAAAACACAGTAAACATTGTAAAACAGTAAAAATGGTAAAAACTTGGTAAACATGGTAAAACACAGTAAACATGGTAAAACATGGTAAAACATAGTAAAAATGGTAAAAATGTAGAAAATAGGGTAAAAACATGGTAAACATGGTAAAACACAGTAAACATGGTAAAACATAGTAAAAATGGCAAACATGGCAAAAACATGGTAAAATTTAGTAAAAATGGTAAAAACATAGAAAATAGGGTAAAAACATGGTAAACGTGGTAAAACATTTAAAAACATAGTTAAACTATAAAAACATGGAAAACATAGTAAAAATGGTACAAACATGGTAAAACTATAAAAAGTTGGTAAACATGGTAAAACAGTAAAAATGGTTAAAACTTGGTTAACATGGTAAACATGGTGAAACACAGTAAACATGGTAAAACATAGTAAAAATGGCAACCATGGTAAAAACATGGTAAAAACATAGTAAAAATGGTAAAAAACATGGTAAACATGGTAAAACACATGGTAAACATGGTAAAACACAGTAAACATGGTAAAACATTGTAAACATGGTAAAACATGGTAAACATGGTAAAACACAGTAAACATGGTAAAAACATGGTAAACATGGTAAAACACAGTAAACATGGTAAATATGGTAAACACATGGTAAACATGGTAAAACATGGTAAAACACAGTAAACATGGTAAAACATGGTAAAACACAGTAAACATGGTAAACATGTGAAAACATGGTAAAACTATAAAAACACAGTAAACATGGTAAAACAGTAAAAATGGTAAAAACTTGGTAAACATGGTAAAACACAGTAAACATGGTAAAAACATGGTAAACATGGTAAAACACAGTAAACATGGTAAAACATAGTAAAAATGGCAAACATGGTAAAAACATGGTAAAAACATAGTAAAAATGGTAAAAACATGGTAAACATGGTAAAACACAGTAAACATGGTAAATATGGTAAAACATGGTAAACACATGGTAAACATGGTAAAACCCAGTAAACATGGTAAAACATGGTAAAACACAGTAAACATGGTAAACATGTGAAAACATGGTAAAACTATAAAAACACAGTAAACATGGTAAAACAGTAAAAATGGTAAAAACTTGGTAAACATGGTAAAACACAGTAAACATGGTAAAACACAGTAAACATGGTAAAACAGTAAAAATGGCAAACATGGTAAAAACATGGTAAAAACATAGCAAAAATGGTAAAAACATGGTAAACATGGTAAAACCCAGTAAACATGGTAAAACATGGTAAACATGGTAAAACACAGTAAACATGGTAAAAACATAGTAAAAATGATAAAAACATGGTAAACATGGTAAAACACAGTAAACATGGTAAAAACATGGTAAACATGGTAAAACACAGTAAACATGGTAAATATGGTAAAACATGGTAAACACATGGTAAACATGGTAAAACCCAGTAAACATGGTAAAACATGGTAAAACACAGTAAACATGGTAAACATGTGAAAACATGGTAAAACTATAAAAACTTGGTAAACATGGTAAAACAGTAAAAATGGTAAAACTTGGTAAACATGGTAAAACACAGTAAACATGGTAAAAACATGGTAAACATGGTAAAACACAGTAAACATGGTAAAACATAGTAAAAATGGCAAACATGGTAAAACATAGTAAAAACATGGTAAAAACATAGTAAAAACATGGTAAACATGGTAAAACACAGTAAACATGGTAAACATGGTAAAACATGGTAAACACATGGTAAACATGGTAAAACCCAGTAAACATGGTAAAACACAGTAAACATGGTAAACATGTGAAAACATGGTAAAACTATAAAAACCCAGTAAACATGGTAAAACCCAGTAAACATGGTAAAACACAGTAAACATGGTAAAACATGGTACAACATGGTAAACACATGGTAAACATGGTAAATCCCAGTAAACATGGTAAAACACAGTAAACATGGTAAAACACAGTAAACATGGTAAACATGTGAAAACATGGTAAAACTATAGAAACACAGTAAACATGGTAAAACCCAGTAAACATGGTAAACATGTGAAAAGATGGTAAAACTATAAAAACACAGTAAATATGGTAAAACACAGTAAACATGGTAAAACAGTAAAAATGGTAAAAACTTGGTAAACATGGTAAAACACAGTAAACATTGTAAAACAGTAAAAATGGTAAAAACTTGGTAAACATGGTAAAACACAGTAAACATGGTAAAACATAGTAAAAATGGCAAACATGGCAAAAACATGGTAAAATTTAGTAAAAATGGTAAAAACATAGAAAATAGGGTAAAAACATGGTAAACGTGGTAAAACATTTAAAAACATAGTTAAACTATAAAAACATGGAAAACATAGTAAAAATGGTACAAACATGGTAAAACTATAAAAACATGGTAAAAACGTGGTAAAACACAGTAAACATGGTAAACATGGTAAAAACATAGTAAAACACAGTAAACATGGTAAACATGGTAAAAACTTGGTTAATTATGGTAAAAGCATGGTAAAAACTTGGTAAACATGGTAAAACACAGTGAACATGGTAAACACATGGTAAACATGGTAAAAACATGGTAAAAACATGGTAAAACACAGTAAATATGGTAAACATGGTAAAACACAGTAAACATGGTAAACATGGTAAAACACAGTAAATATGGTAAACATGGTAAAACACAGTAAACATGGTAAACATGGTAAAACACAGTAAACATGGTAAACATGGTAAAAACATGGTAAACATGGTAAAAACATGGTAAAAACATGGTAAATCACAGTAAACATGGTAAAAACATGGTAAACATGGTAAATCACAGTAAACATGGTAAAAACATGGTAAATCACAGTAAACATGGTGAAAACATGGTAAACATGGTAAAAACATGGCAAAACATGGTAAAACACAGTAAACATGGTAAACATGGTAAAAACATGGTAAATCACAGTAAGCATGGTAAAAACATGGTAAGCATGGTAAAAACATGGTAAATCACAGTAAACATGGTAAAAACATGGTAAACATGGTAAAAACATGGTAAATCACAGTAAACATGGTAAAACACAGTAAACATGGTAAAACTATAAAAACATGGTAAAACACAGTAAACATGGTAAAAACATGGTAAAACACAGTAAACATGGTAAAAACATGGTAAAACACAGTAAACATGGTAAACATGGTAAAACCCAGTAAACATGGTAAAACACAGTAAACATGTGAAAACATGGTAAAACTATAAAAACTTGGTAAACATGGTAAAACAGTAAAAATGGTAAAAACTTGGTAAACATGGTAAAACACAGTAAACATGGTAAAAACATGGTAAACATGGTAAAACACAGTAAACATGGTAAAACATAGTAAAAATGGCAAACATGGTAAAAACATGGTAAAAACATAGTAAAAATGGTAAAAACATGGTAAACATGGTAAAACACAGTAAACATGGTAAACATGGTAAACACGTGGTAAACATGGTAAAACACAGTAAAGCATGGTAAACATGGTAAAACATAGTAAAAATGGTAAAAACATAGTAAAAATGGTAAAAACATAGTAAAAATGGTAAAAACATGGTAAACATGGTAAAACACAGTAAACATGGTAAAAACATGGTAAACATGGTAAAACACAGTAAACATGGTAAAACATGGTAAACAGATGGTAAACATGGTAAAACAGTAAAAATGGTAAAAACTTGGTAAACATGGTAAAACAGTAAAAATGGTAAAAACTTGGTAAACATGGTAAAACACAGTAAACATGGTAAAAACATGGTAAAACAGTAAAAATGGTAAAAACTTGGTAAACATGGTAAAACAGTAAAAATGGTAAAAACTTGGTAAACATGGTAAAACACAGTAAACATGGTAAAAACATGGTAAACATGGTAAAACACAGTAAACATGGTAAACATGGTAAAACACAGTAAACATGGTAAAAACATAGTAAAAATGGTAAACATGGTAAAACACAGTAAACATGGTAAAAACATGGTAAACATGGTAAAACACAGTAAACATGGTAAAAACATGGTAAACATGGTCAAACCCAGTAAACATGGTAAACATGGTAAAACATGGTAAACACATGGTAAAACACAGTAAACATGGTAAACATGTGAAAACATGGTAAAACTATAAAAAGTTGGTAAACATGGTAAAACAGTAAAAATGGTAAAAACTTGCTAAAAATGGTAAACATGGTGAAACACAGTAAACATGGTAAAACATAGTAAAAATGGCAACCATGGTAAAAACATGGTAAAAACATAGTAAAAATGGTAAAAAAACATGGTAAACATGGTAAAACACATGGTAAACATGGTAAAACACAGTAAACATGGTAAAACATTGTAAACATGGTAAAACATGGTAAACATGGTAAAACACAGTAAACATGGTAAAAACATGGTAAACATGGTAAAACACAGTAAACATGGTAAAAACATGGTAAACATGGTAAAACACAGTAAACATGGTAAAACATAGTAAAAATGGCAAACATGGTAAAACATAGTAAAAACATGGTAAAAACATAGTAAAAACATGGTAAACATGGTAAAACACAGTAAACATGGTAAACATGGTAAAACATGGTAAACACATGGTAAACATGGTAAAACCCAGTAAACATGGTAAAACACAGTAAACATGGTAAACATGTGAAAACATGGTAAAACTATAAAAACCCAGTAAACATGGTAAAACCCAGTAAACATGGTAAAACACAGTAAACATGGTAAAACATGGTACAACATGGTAAACACATGGTAAACATGGTAAATCCCAGTAAACATGGTAAAACACAGTAAACATGGTAAAACACAGTAAACATGGTAAACATGTGAAAACATGGTAAAACTATAGAAACACAGTAAACATGGTAAAACCCAGTAAACATGGTAAACATGTGAAAACATGGTAAAACTATAAAAACACAGTAAATATGGTAAAACACAGTAAACATGGTAAAACAGTAAAAATGGTAAAAACTTGGTAAACATGGTAAAACACAGTAAACATTGTAAAACAGTAAAAATGGTAAAAACTTGGTAAACATGGTAAAACACAGTAAACATGGTAAAACATAGTAAAAATGGCAAACATGGCAAAAACATGGTAAAATTTAGTAAAAATGGTAAAAACATAGAAAATAGGGTAAAAACATGGTAAACGTGGTAAAACATTTAAAAACATAGTTAAACTATAAAAACATGGAAAACATAGTAAAAATGGTACAAACATGGTAAAACTATAAAAACATGGTAAAAACGTGGTAAAACACAGTAAACATGGTAAACATGGTAAAAACATAGTAAAACACAGTAAACATGGTAAACATGGTAAAAACTTGGTTAATTATGGTAAAAGCATGGTAAAAACTTGGTAAACATGGTAAAACACAGTGAACATGGTAAACACATGGTAAACATGGTAAAAACATGGTAAAAACATGGTAAAACACAGTAAATATGGTAAACATGGTAAAACACAGTAAACATGGTAAACATGGTAAAACACAGTAAATATGGTAAACATGGTAAAACACAGTAAACATGGTAAACATGGTAAAACACAGTAAACATGGTAAACATGGTAAAAACATGGTAAACATGGTAAAAACATGGTAAAAACATGGTAAATCACAGTAAACATGGTAAAAACATGGTAAACATGGTAAATCACAGTAAACATGGTAAAAACATGGTAAATCACAGTAAACATGGTGAAAACATGGTAAACATGGTAAAAACATGGCAAAACATGGTAAAACACAGTAAACATGGTAAACATGGTAAAAACATGGTAAATCACAGTAAGCATGGTAAAAACATGGTAAGCATGGTAAAAACATGGTAAATCACAGTAAACATGGTAAAAACATGGTAAACATGGTAAAAACATGGTAAATCACAGTAAACATGGTAAAACACAGTAAACATGGTAAAACTATAAAAACATGGTAAAACACAGTAAACATGGTAAAAACATGGTAAAACACAGTAAACATGGTAAAAACATGGTAAAACACAGTAAACATGGTAAACATGGTAAAACCCAGTAAACATGGTAAAACACAGTAAACATGTGAAAACATGGTAAAACTATAAAAACTTGGTAAACATGGTAAAACAGTAAAAATGGTAAAAACTTGGTAAACATGGTAAAACACAGTAAACATGGTAAAAACATGGTAAACATGGTAAAACACAGTAAACATGGTAAAACATAGTAAAAATGGCAAACATGGTAAAAACATGGTAAAAACATAGTAAAAATGGTAAAAACATGGTAAACATGGTAAAACACAGTAAACATGGTAAACATGGTAAACACGTGGTAAACATGGTAAAACACAGTAAAGCATGGTAAACATGGTAAAACATAGTAAAAATGGTAAAAACATAGTAAAAATGGTAAAAACATAGTAAAAATGGTAAAAACATGGTAAACATGGTAAAACACAGTAAACATGGTAAAAACATGGTAAACATGGTAAAACACAGTAAACATGGTAAAACATGGTAAACAGATGGTAAACATGGTAAAACAGTAAAAATGGTAAAAACTTGGTAAACATGGTAAAACAGTAAAAATGGTAAAAACTTGGTAAACATGGTAAAACACAGTAAACATGGTAAAAACATGGTAAAACAGTAAAAATGGTAAAAACTTGGTAAACATGGTAAAACAGTAAAAATGGTAAAAACTTGGTAAACATGGTAAAACACAGTAAACATGGTAAAAACATGGTAAACATGGTAAAACACAGTAAACATGGTAAACATGGTAAAACACAGTAAACATGGTAAAAACATAGTAAAAATGGTAAACATGGTAAAACACAGTAAACATGGTAAAAACATGGTAAACATGGTAAAACACAGTAAACATGGTAAAAACATGGTAAACATGGTCAAACCCAGTAAACATGGTAAACATGGTAAAACATGGTAAACACATGGTAAAACACAGTAAACATGGTAAACATGTGAAAACATGGTAAAACTATAAAAAGTTGGTAAACATGGTAAAACAGTAAAAATGGTAAAAACTTGCTAAAAATGGTAAACATGGTGAAACACAGTAAACATGGTAAAACATAGTAAAAATGGCAACCATGGTAAAAACATGGTAAAAACATAGTAAAAATGGTAAAAAAACATGGTAAACATGGTAAAACACATGGTAAACATGGTAAAACACAGTAAACATGGTAAAACATTGTAAACATGGTAAAACATGGTAAACATGGTAAAACACAGTAAACATGGTAAAAACATGGTAAACATGGTAAAACACAGTAAACATGGTAAATATGGTAAACACATGGTAAACATGGTAAAACATGGTAAAACACAGTAAACATGGTAAAACAGTAAAAATGGTAAAAACTTGGTAAACATGGTAAAACACAGTAAACATGGTAAAAACATGGTAAACATGGTAAAACACAGTAAACATGGTAAAAACATGGTAAACATGGTAAAACACAGTAAACATGGTAAAACATGGTAAACATGGTAAAACACAGTAAACATGGTAAAACATAGTAAAAATGGCAAACATGGTAAAAACATGGTAAAAACATAGTAAAAATGGTAAAAACATGGTAAACATGGTAAAAACATGGTAAAAACATAGTAAAAATGGTAAAAACATGGTAAACATGGTAAAACACAGTAAACATGGTAAATATGGTAAAACATGGTAAACACATGGTAAACATGGTAAAACCCAGTAAACATGGCAAAACATGGTAAAACACAGTAAACATGGTAAACATGTGAAAACATGGTAAAACTATAAAAACACAGTAAACATGGTAAAACAGTAAAAATGGTAAAAACTTGGTAAACATGGTAAAACACAGTAAACATGGTAAAAACATGGTAAAACACAGTAAACATGGTAAAACAGTAAAAATGGCAAACATGGTAAAAACATGGTAAAAACATAGCAAAAATGGTAAAAACATGGTAAACATGGTAAAACACAGTAAACATGGTAAACACATGGTAAACATGGTAAAACCCAGTAAACATGGTAAAACATGGTAAACATGGTAAAACACAGTAAACATGGTAAAAACATAGTAAAAATGATAAAAACATGGTAAACATGGTAAAACACAGTAAACATGGTAAAAACATGGTAAACATGGTAAAACACAGTAAACATGGTAAATATGGTAAAACATGGTAAACACATGGTAAACATGGTAAAACCCAGTAAACACGGTAAAACATGGTAAAACACAGTAAACATGGTAAACATGTGAAAACATGGTAAAACTATAAAAACTTGGTAAACATGGTAAAACAGTAAAAATGGTAAAAACTTGGTAAACATGGTAAAACACAGTAAACATAGTAAAAACATGGTAAACATGGTAAAACACAGTAAACATGGTAAACACATGGTAAACATGGTAAAACCCAGTAAACATGGTAAAACATGGTAAACATGGTAAAACACAGTAAACATGGTAAAAACATAGTAAAAATGATAAAAACATGGTAAACATGGTAAAACACAGTAAACATGGTAAAAACATGGTAAACATGGTGTTACGGAGGGAGATGTTTATATTTTTCTTTGTTGCCTTCCTTTTTCTAAGCTACCTCACTTTTGCGCTCTCCTTCACTCTTTCTATCAGTCCTGCAGGTTACCTGTGAGAGGGAGGAGCTGATTAATTGATCCTGGTCCTGCGTCACTATAAAGCGCTGGCCGATGTGGAGTGCAGCGCGACACCCGACCCATTCAACCACCACGCCGCCCAGACCAAACCACCTGTCGTCCTAGCATATGTTACTGGTCTGGCTTTCCAGGCCGTAACATAATTGGGGGCTCGTCTAAACGCCTTTTGAGCCTGTTGTATGAGCGTTTTTATTTGGTTGGCAGTTTTTTTTTTGGTGTGGGGCGGTAGAGGTAAGTGTTAATTATGGCTTCTGGTACCTTTAATTTGACCACTTTCACTCTCTGTCCTTCTATAGAGGAGTTCCAACGGTGCCGTAAGGTGGATTTGTTGCGGATTGCTGACTTCTTTGAAGTTTCTGTACCTGGTGGAGCGTCAAAGCACGTGATCCAAGCTGTGCTTTATACTAAGCTGGTGGAGCTGCAGGTATTGCCAGAATCTGCAGAGCTTGAATCAGTTGCACGTGCGGTCCTTGGGGTGGGCGGGTCAGAAGCGTCTGCGGCGGTGTCGGATCCAAGTCCTGGCCTGGATCAAGCCGCTTCTCCGGAACAGGTAATCCCTCCGGGGGAAGACGTACCGGCTGTAGGGCCATCTCAACTTTTTGCTGCTGCTCCTGTAACATCTCAGGCTGATGCTGTTTTAGCTATACAGCTTAAAGAGCTCGATCTTAAAGTTAAAAGGCAGGAGTATGAGACACAGTTAGTTCGGCTCCGGGCTATTGAACTTGAAACTGATCGTATGCTGCAGTTGAAAAGGCTTGAGTTAGAGGTGGCGTCATCTGTTAAACCCGTCCCAAAACCGAGGCTTTTAATTTCTCCTGCACCTGCTGCATCTAGCTCCCCAAGTTCTGTAAACGCTTCTGCTATGGATCCTGGAACGCCAACAGGTATTGCAACCCCTGCTGTTTTTGATGTTAGCAAGTACATTAACTTGGTGCCCCCGTTTAGAGAGACTGAAGTAGATGCTTATTTCTCTTCATTTGAGCGCATTGCTGCTGCGTTAAAGTGGCCAAAAGAAGTTTGGTCTCTGTTGCTCCAGAGCAAATTTGTTGGGAAAGCGCAAGAGGTGTGCTCTACTCTCTCAGTTGAACAAAGTTTAAATTATGATCTTGTGAAGGTTACGGTCTTACGAGCTTACGAGTTGGTACCAGAAGCCTATAGACAAAAATTTAGAGCCCATGTAAAAACTGCCAACCAAACGTATGTGGAGTTCGCTCATGAAAAGAGAGCCCTTTTTGAAAAATGGTTGTATGCAAGTAAAATCAGTGACATGGAACAGCTAAAGGAGCTGATTTTATTAGAGTCTTTTAAGGAGTGTATTTCGGATAATATTGTTGTATACTTAAATGAGCGAAAAGTTACTTCAGTTGCTAATGCTGCTGTATTTTCTGATGAATTTGTTTTGACTCACAAAACCGAGTTTTCTCCTTCGTTAGGAAGGGAAACGAAAGCGCGCCGTGTTGCTGAAAAGAGTAGTGTTCCAGTCGAGACTTTTCGTAGCGCGTCTACTAAAATAAATACAGCACGAAAAAGTGATAGTTCAGGTGATTCTCGAGTGTGTTTTTATTGTTTGGATCCTGGTCATCTTATTGCAGACTGCAAGGCTTGGCAAAGTAAGAAAACTCCCAAGAGAGGTGGTAGTGGTGCTAAAAATGTTGGCTTTGTGCAGAAAGCAGCTGGTCCTCAAGCCGATTTTGGTAAAGCGGATCCTAGTTACGCACCTTTTTTATTAAATGGTTTCGTCTCCTTTGATTGTGACAGTAGTGAGTGGACGTCTGTTACTATTCTTAGAGACACTGGGGCCGCTCAATCCTTTATACTGGATAGTGTGTTGAATTTTTCTGATTCCTCGTCATGTGGGGTAAGCGTGCTGGTACGCGGCATGGAGCTGGGCTGCATGAAGGTCCCGTTACATACCGTGTACCTTCGATCAGGGCTCGTAACAGGACGGGTAGAATTAGGTGTGTGCTCCAAATTGCCAGTGGATGGTGTAACCCTGTTGTTGGGTAATGATTTGGCTGGGGGAAAAGTGTTCCCTTTACCTGTTGTGGTTGACTCGCCGGAAGGAAATGTGAGTGAATCCTCTGAATTGTTTCAGAAATTTCCCACGGTGTTTCCTGCATGTGCTGTGACGCGCGCACAGTCTCGTAAGCTGGATAATGATTTTAATTTGGCCGATACGTTCATGCTTTCACCACAGGAGACTGTGGAATGTGAAATTAAATTGCCATCACACAAAGCTGAACCTTCTTTGAATTCTGAAGGGCACGGTACTTCTAATGCTTATTCTGGCAAAGAAAAACTGGCTCAAGCTCAGAAATTAGACCCTTCTTTAACTAAGTGTATTGACTCTGTGGTAGAGAGAGAAAATATCGATCGCTGTAATTTGTCTTATTATTGGGATGATGGGGTGTTAATGCGAAAATGGTCACCAACCGAAAGTAATGCACGTCAGTGGAATACAACTCACCAACTTGTTGTCCCTGCTTCTTACCGTTCGCACATCCTGGCTCTTGCCCATGATCATGTTCTATCCGGTCATTTGGGTATTAATAAAACGTACGAGCGCATACTTCGTTATTTCTTTTGGCCGGGGCTAAAATCCGACGTTCGGGAGTACTGTCGGTCTTGTTCAGTTTGTCAGGTTGCAGGCAAGCCGAATCAAAACATAGCTCCTGCTCCATTACATCCTATTCCCACCATAGGTGAGCCTTTTGAGCGTATAATATTGGACTGTGTCGGACCATTGCCAAAATCTAAGTCGGGCCATCAGTATCTTTTAACTATAATGTGTGCGGCCACGCGATTCCCCGAGGCTATACCGTTACGCACAATTAATGCCAAAGCTGTGACCAAAGCTCTTGTAAAATTCTTTTCCACTTTCGGTTTGCCGAGAGTTATTCAGACTGACCAGGGGACAAATTTTATGTCCAAGGTGTTCTCGCAGATTCGAAAACAGCTCGGCATTGAGCATAAGTTCTCTAGCGCATGGCATCCTGAATCCCAGGGCGCTTTGGAAAGATTCCATCAGACATTAAAATCCATGCTGCGCACTTTCTGTTTAGATACAGGTAAGGAATGGGATGAGGGTATTCCCTTGTTGCTGTTCGCGATCCGGGAGACCGTGCAAGAGTCGTTAGGGTTTAGTCCTGCGGACTTAATTTTTGCGCACACGGTTAGAGGTCCACTTCGGCTTCTTCGCGAAGAGTTGTTGTCTGAAAGATATGTGCCGACAAACGTGCTGGATTACGTTAGTGAGTTTCGAGACCGTCTTCAGCATGCTTGTAAATTTGCTCAGACACAGCTGGGTTCAGCTCAGGAGAAAATGAAGAAGAGGTTCGATAAAAAGTCTGTACCCCGCACGTTCAGTGAGGGTGATAAGGTACTTGTGTTGCTACCAGTTGTGGGTTCTGCTTTACAGGCTCGGTTTACCGGTCCTTATGTTGTTGATTCAAAATTGAGTGAAACCAACTATGTCATTTGTACACCTGATCGGCGCAAGAAAACTCGTGTCTGTCATGTTAATATTGTGGCGAACCCGCAGCCGAGCGAGGCTAGGTAATTAATTAAGGTGTTTTTAAAAAAAAAAAGGTCGCTGCCACCACCTTTGTTTCACCGGGGAGGTCCGGTTAGAGGGAGACA
The DNA here is from genome assembly GCF_023375975.1 of Astyanax mexicanus. Classification (NCBI taxonomy): domain Eukaryota; kingdom Metazoa; phylum Chordata; class Actinopteri; order Characiformes; family Acestrorhamphidae; genus Astyanax; species Astyanax mexicanus. The sequence continues at coordinate 27,721,271 of NC_064412.1, read as the reverse complement.
AAAAGTCTGAAGACAGAACCTGACGTTCAATTATTTTATTAGACACAATTATAAAATAGCTATACAAAAATAAACACTCCTATATATGACCAATATAAAAATAGACTTATTTAAAAAGTACTCAGCCCATGTAGTTCATTCATTCACATAGAAGGGTAACAGGTTACTTAAAAACTACACACTGTGAAATAAACCCACTCTAGTACAGACTCACACGTGTCAATCACTAATATTACACGATCAGAGAAGCACCGTTAATTAATTCACATAGAAATGTAACGGGTTACTTAGAAACTACACACTGTGAAATAAACCCACTCTAGTACAAACTCACACGTATCTTTCATCAAATAACTCACTAATACCACACAATCAGAGAAGCACAGCAATCGTACCTAGTTTATCCTCAGAATAAATAACACACGGATGAAGAGCTAAAAAGACATACGCATAAACACACGAGAAACTACAATAACTAGACCAGTCAGAATGATCCTAAAATAATAGTGAGTTAGAGTAACAATGGCCAGAGCTCAAACAGGAGTAAGAGAGAGAGAGATAGAGAGGGAGTGATAAACACTTGCGTTCAGATGCGATAGATACAGAGTCCGGAGCGCACACTCGCTGTAGTTCATCAAAGTCCCATAAAAGTTCAGTCTTCTCCTTGGTTCACGCCGAGGCAAACAGAGTTCAGTGCACTCTCCCAGAGCACGCCACACCAGCGTCTCATCCGGCAGCACGCGCTTCCTCTCGCGTCTACCTGGCCATGCTCCCCCTTGAGGACCCCTTAGGTGTTCCTTATATTGCCAGTATTTTTCAACACGTGTTCACTCATTTCCCCGCCCCCTCAGTTCACTACACTACCTCCTCCTTTCGGCAGAGGCATGTCCCCATGCCCGAAAAAAAAAACTGCATTACAGACATAATCTTTAAAATGTTTTGGTGGACGACGTTCACGTGTCGGACGCTGCTCTCGAGGTGGCTGTTGTGCTACTGGCCTAACCGGCTCGATTCGCTGTCCTGTTTCTGCAGTTCCAAACGTAACTGTCTGTTCAGCACTATTGGGGACCATCCCCTGTGAATGATGGCGCTGTGCTTGTAGCCACCATGATACAGGAACTCTAGGACTCCCAGTTTGTTGCTGCCCATCTACCTGAGACTTGGGCAACGATTGCCAATGTTCAGGTTCGGAGGGCCCGGACGGGGGCCTCGGAAGCTCGGGTGCGAAGGATCTGGGCGGCTGTCTCGGCGGCTGCTCGGGTGCGAAGGACCTGGACGGCTGTCTCGGCGGCTGCTCGGGTGCGAAGGATCTGGACGGCTGTCTCGGAGGCTGCTCGGGTGCGAAGGACCTGGACGGCTGTCTCGGAGGCTGCTCGGGTACGAAGGACCTGGACGGCTGTCTCGGAGGCTGCTCGGGTGCGAAGGACCTGGACGGCTGTCTCGGAGGCTGCTCGGGTGCGAAGGACCTGGACGGCTGTCTCGGAGGCTGCTCGGGTGCGAAGGACCTGGACGGCTGTCTCGGAGGCTGCTTGGGTGCGAAGGACCTGGACGGCTGTCTCGGAGGCTGCTCGGGTGCGAAGGACCTGGACAGCTGTCTCGGAGGCTGCTCGGGTACAAAGGACCTGGACGGCTGTCTCGGAGGCTGCTCGGGTGCGAAGGGCCTCACGAGGTCTGTTTCCTCCAGTAACTGTGTCCCCAGCTCATCTTCAACAGGATCAGTTCCCAACGTACCTGAATCAAAGCAGGGTTTCAGTCTATTGTGATGAACAACAAAACTGCGCTGTCCCTCTCCTTTAATCCGGTAAAGAGCATCAGAGATCTTTTGCTCAATCACAAAGGGGCCTTTATACTTCTTCTGAAATTTTGGACACTTTCCTACAGTCCTAGTAGTGTCGCGTACCCAAACTCTCTCTCCTTCTGACCATTGTTGTACACTCACTTTCAAATCATAGTACTCTTTTTGTTTACCAGAAGCTGTACCTAGATGTTTTTGTACCGCTGTATGTACAGAATTAAGTGTAACACCCAAACTCTGTACATACTCTGAAACAGAAGAGAAGCCTTTTTCTGGTTCCAAACCCAAGACTACATCAATAGGAAGCCGAATTTCCCTCCCCAGCAAAACTTCATAGGGGCTAAACTTTGTACTAGCTTGAGAACTGCTACGATAGGCCATCATAACAAAGGGAAGTAGTGTGTCCCAACTATTTTGATTAGCCTCTACAAAAGATGCTAGCATGCCGATTATAGTGCGATTAAGTCTTTCGACTAACCCATCAGACTGAGGACTATAAGGTGAGGTACGTGTCTTATCAATTTCTAACAGCCTACAAAGCTCCTTAAACAGTGATGATTCAAATGTTCGGCCTTGGTCAGTGTGAATAACTTGGGGCATCCCCCACCTAAGAAGGAAGTCAACCACAGCTCTTGCTACTGTAGTTGCTTCTTGGTTCGGTATGGCATAGCTCTCAGCCCATTTAGAAAAATAGTCAGCAATCACTAAAATGTATTTATTGCCAGTAGCAGTAACTGGCAGAGGACCAACAATATCTAACGTAATACGCTGAAAAGGGCGAGTCGCCACTGATGGCATTAAAGGAGCCCTAGGGGTTTTCCCAACAATTTTGTGTGTGGCACATACCTCGCAGACTCGACACCACTCCTTGACATCCTTACTCCAGCCAGGCCAGAAGAACCGTCTTCGGACTTTATCCCTAAGTTTTGCAACTCCTAAATGCCCACCGGTTAGTGTATTATGAAGACTATATAAAACCCTCGGGACCCATGAATTAGGCAAAACCACCTGCTTACCAATTACGTAACCTGGCCTTCCACCAGATCGCACCAGCAGGCCCCGCTCTACTTCCAGCTGATCCCACAGTTCCAACAGCCGTTTCAGAGTGGGAGTTCCTGTAACACACTCCTCTTTATTGCCAGTTACCTTCATGTGCTTAAGTTTCTGTATATCGGCATCGTCTTCCTGTGCACCTGCCAAGTCCCAGTCTTCCACTTGCTCCTCTTGTACATGGCACGCTGCAGAAAGAGTAGACTCCTGCACATGTTCCTGTACAGATGTGTAATTTTGTCCACTAGCCTCTTCGATAGACGAACAGTTAAGTTGCGCTGTTGCTCCTTGAGATGCTTCTGCAGACACAACAGAAGAGACAACCCTGGACACATTCACATTCCCTCCTTCCTGCTCATTCATAAGATTTCTCTCGTCAGTACAAGTTAATGATGCTGGCCGTATCGGTCGTCGTGACAAAGAATCGGCATTAACATGTTTCTTCCCTGGGCGATGTTCGATTTCATAGTCAAATTGGGCCAACTGTTCCAGCCAGCGTGCCAGCTGACCTTCTGGTTGACTAAAATTATGCAGCCATCTTAATGAGCTATGGTCCGTCCGGAGTAAAAATCTCCTTCCCAGCAGGTAATGTCTAAAATAAGAGGTAAAATGGACTACTGCTAACAGTTCTTTTTTTGTTGTTGCATAGTTCTTCTCTTGTCTCGAGAGGGCTCTGCTTGCATAAGCCACCACTTTTTCAAATCCATCTATTTTCTGGGACAAAATGGCTCCAATGGCCACATCACTCGCATCAGTGTCAAGAATGAATGTCTGCCCCGGGTCAGGAAAGGTTAGAATGGGAGCACTCACCAGCTTGTCTTTTAGTGTCTGAAAAGCAGTTTGGCACTCCTGAGTCCACTTGAATGATACCCCCTTTTCAGTCAATTTATGCAGCGGCCGGGCCAATTCTGCAAACCCTGAAACAAAGCGGCGGTAATAAGAGGCCAGTCCAACAAAACTCCGTACCTCTCTGACATTGACTGGTTCCGGCCATGCTTGCACCGCCTCCGTCTTGGCAGGATCGACAGCTACCCCCTCAGCTGAGATGATATGTCCCAGATACTGGACTTGATCTGCAAACAGGTGACACTTAGCAGGTTTTACTTTCAGGTTAGCTTGGCACAACTTCTGTAACACCTCATCCAACCGGACTAGGTGCTCATTAAAAGTCCGTCCGAAAATTATAATGTCATCCAGGTAAACTAAACATGTGACCCACTGTAAATCTGCCAGGACCAACTCCATCAGTCTTTGGAAGGTACTTGGGGAGTTACATAATCCATATGGAAGAACATTAAAATGGAATAGCCCGTGGCGGGTAGCAAAAGCAGTCTTTTCTCTATGCTGTGGATCAATTTGTACTTGCCAGTAGCCGCTAGCCAAGTCTAAAGTGGAAAACCACTTGGCTGCAGCCAGAGCATCCAGTGTATCGTCAATCCGTGGAAGAGGGTATGCATCTTTCACCGTAACTTCATTCAATCGTCTATAATCAACGCAAAATCTCAACCCACCGTCTTTCTTCCGGACCAGCACCACTGGAGCTGCCCATGGACTCTGAGACCTAGAAATGATGTTATTCTTCTCCATATCCTGCAGATGTACAGCAACTTCACCCTGGAGATGAACTGGAACACGGCGAGGACACATCTTGATAGGCGGAGCCAGACCGGTGTCAATCTGGTGGTGAAGCACAGTAGTTTTACCCAAGTCATGGTCACCCTTACTAAAAACAGCCAGGTTTTTGTGAAGGAGTTGTGTTACAGCCTCTAATTGTCTTTGCGAAAGGCCCCTATCATGCAAACCCAACTGTTGTAATAATTCTGACACCTGTTCTTGTTGCTCATCAATTACCCCCACAGGAGTAGCATCACTTACAATGGTTGCTTTTACACTAAGTTCACCCACCTTAGTGCCCTTATGCAACAACTGGGGTTCAACACCAAGGTTAATCAGCCTCAAGGGGGTGACACCATCCCTCACAGTGGTAAGAACACGAGCTACCAGCACATTACAATTTTCAGACAAGCTAAGACATGGCTCAACCAAGCCCTCAATTTCAGTCTCCAGCAGCCCTTCTACTTTCCCAAACACAAGACGCTCTGTTCGGGGTAATATGCTAACATCATCCTGGATTATTACTCGTCTCACCATCTCATCTGTAGAGGAGCACGTCAAAGGAAAGCATTTGCCCATTAGCTTACACCTATTCCAAGGCAAATCTAACTCCATTTTATACTGCCTCATGAAATCTATACCAAGCAGAGCTGATTGGCTAAGACCATGAACCACCAGAAAGCTAATATCTACCACCAACTCTCCAAACCTACAGACTCCTAACCACTGGCCTTCCACTTTTAACTGTTGTCCGTTAACTGCCGAGACTCTAGTGGAACATTGTCGCAGTTCATTTACCCCATCTCTACACTGCTGCCAGAATTCAAAATCCATTAAACTAACCTGGGCCCCCGTATCTAACAAAAGTGGTATTTTCATGGCATTTATTTCTCCTTCCAAGTAAATACCACTACCACACTGACCAAAAGACAAAACTTTCTTGGGTCGTGGACAAGAAATATCACAGGCAGACGACTGACCCCTATCGGCCGCCTGTTCTAGTTTCCCGGCACATATGGACAATTACGCCTAGTATGTCGATCACACCCACACTCCCAACACAGCTTTGAAGCCCTGGCCTCATATCGCTCCCTTGCCCTAGGCTGTGGCCTTCTAAACCCATCTGAATGCACCTCATCACCCACACGTCTCACTGCATCATAGCTAGGTCGCCTACCAGCATTAGGGTGCCCAACTGGGCCATTTAAAACAGTTCGCGACTGGCCAATAGCTTCTTTTAACTCCTGCACTTCCTTCTTTAAAGACTGAACTACTGCAAACATTTCATTGTCCTGAAACTTTTTATTCACTGACCCCTTATCTAACTCCACTCCTCGCACTCGAGAATCACATGCCCGCTTCTCAAAATCTCTAATAAGCTCCAGCTCCGCTGCTAAATTAATTGCATCCTCCAAGCTGGCTGGTTTAGCACTACGCAACTGGATACGAAGATCCCCATCACCCACATGCATAATAAAATGGTCTAATGCTAAAATATCCCGTGTGGCTACATCTAGATTGGCATAGGCTTGTTCAGCCAACCTACGAACTGAATTTCCAAAGTCTCGCACAGATTCTTTATGCTGTCTATGTCTATTAGAAAAATCGATCCTACTCCACTCTGAGCTTTCTGACCTAGTCAAATACCTCCCCATTGCGGCCTTTAATCTACAAAAAGTAGCACGGTCTTCTACAGGGAGACCACGATAAACTTCACGTGCCCTACGTGATAAAAGTAATGTCATAAACTTGAGCTTCTCTAATTCTCCCCAACCATTTATTTCTGCTGCTGCCTCAAACTGCTCTAGCCAATCTTTCCACTCACGTCCCTCACCAGTAAAAACCTCAGGCATAAAAATTGGTCGTTGTATAGCCATATCTACAACAGGCCCACCAGCCTGAACATGCCCAGTATCCTCCTCAGACATTTCTGTCTCCAAAAAAAAACCAAAAATAAGAGTATTAAATTTACTGGACGAAAGATCCCACCGCTGCCACCAGTGTGGCGAACCCGCAGCCGAGCGAGGCTAGGTAATTAATTAAGGTGTTTTTAAAAAAAAAAAGGTCGCTGCCACCACCTTTGTTTCACCGGGGAGGTCCGGTTAGAGGGAGACAAAAAGTCTGAAGACAGAACCTGACGTTCAATTATTTTATTAGACACAATTATAAAATAGCTATACAAAAATAAACACTCCTATATATGACCAATATAAAAATAGACTTATTTAAAAAGTACTCAGCCCATGTAGTTCATTCATTCACATAGAAGGGTAACAGGTTACTTAAAAACTACACACTGTGAAATAAACCCACTCTAGTACAGACTCACACGTGTCAATCACTAATATTACACGATCAGAGAAGCACCGTTAATTAATTCACATAGAAATGTAACGGGTTACTTAGAAACTACACACTGTGAAATAAACCCACTCTAGTACAAACTCACACGTATCTTTCATCAAATAACTCACTAATACCACACAATCAGAGAAGCACAGCAATCGTACCTAGTTTATCCTCAGAATAAATAACACACGGCTGAAGAGCTAAAAAGACATACGCATAAACACACGAGAAACTACAATAACTAGACCAGTCAGAATGATCCTAAAATAATAGTGAGTTAGAGTAACAATGGCCAGAGCTCAAACAGGAGTAAGAGAGAGAGAGATAGAGAGGGAGTGATAAACACTTGCGTTCAGATGCGATAGATACAGAGTCCGGAGCGCACACTCGCTGTAGTTCATCAAAGTCCCATAAAAGTTCAGTCTTCTCCTTGGTTCACGCCGAGGCAAACAGAGTTCAGTGCACTCTCCCAGAGCACGCCACACCAGCGTCTCATCCGGCAGCACGCGCTTCCTCTCGCGTCTACCTGGCCGTGCTCCCCCTTGAGGACCCCTTAGGTGTTCCTTATATTGCCAGTATTTTTCAACACGTGTTCACTCATTTCCCCGCCCCCTCAGTTCACTACAATATGCTTAAACGGTATGTATCTAGAGAGAGCAATAGCGCGGTGGCAAGTGCTAAAGATAACATGCTTGACTGTGATTTGAAGGTAACTCCAGCTGCGACTGTTACTTTTAATCCTGATTATAATTGTAAAGATGACGACATTGTGATGCGTGATGTTCCAGTCTCTTGCGCACGGTTGGAAAACTCAGTTATTTTATCTGATCTTGATTCGTACTTGTCTTATTTGTCCGAGGCTGAGAAAACGGATGTCACTGACATTTTAAAAGATCATGTGGATCTTTTTGCTGACATTCCTACTAGAACCACTGTGACGCAACATGATATTGATGTTGGTGATTCCCGTCCAATTAAACAGCATGCATATCGTGTTAACCCACATAAAAGAAACCTTATGAAAGGGGAAGTTGATTACTTACTCCAACACGGTTTGGCTGTACCTAGTCCGTGGAGCTCTCCGTGTTTGTTAGTGCCTAAACCCGACGGTACATCCCGATTCTGTACAGATTTTCGTCGGGTGAACTCAGTAACAAAGACAGACTCATATCCTCTTCCTAGGATGGATGACTGTGTCGATAGGATTGGGGGTGCTCGTTTTGTAACCAAGTTAGATCTGCTAAAGGGGTATTGGCAGGTACCCTTGACGCCCCGAGCTTCCGAAGTATCTGCTTTTGTGACCCCCGATAATTTCCTCCAGTACACCGTTCTTGCGTTTGGTTTAAAAAATGCCCCTGCCACCTTTCAACGCTTAATGCATTCTGTCTTAGCTGGTGTTGACCACTGTGAGGCGTATTTGGACGATGTTATTTTGTTCTCCTCGTCATGGGGTGAACATCTTCAGCTGCTTAGAACAGTGCTCGGCCGGTTACGTAAGGCATCACTAACTCTAAATTTGGCTAAGTGCGAATTTGGGAAAGCTTCTGTAGTTTATTTGGGAAAACGGGTTGGACAGGGACAAGTGTGTCCTGTGAATGCGAAGGTGGAAAGCATCGCTGATTTTCCCACGCCCACCACCAAACGAGAGCTGCGCCGCTTCCTGGGTATGGTGGGGTATTACAGGGGGTTTTGCAAAAACTTTGCTAGTGTGGTATCCCCGTTAACAGATCTGCTGAGTACAAAAAAGGAGTTTGTGTGGTCTGTAGAGTGTACTACTGCATTTAATTCGATTAAAGCGCTATTGTGTACTGCGCCCGTGTTGGCAGCCCCTGATTTCACACGCCCGTTCAAATTAGAAGTGGATGCTAGCGCTGTAGGTGCTGGGGCGGTGTTGCTTCAGGAGCATGCGGATGGTATTGATCATCCTGTTTCTTTTTATTCCAAGAAGTTTAATAAACACCAGGTGAAATACAGCACTATTGAGAAAGAAGCATTGGCACTGTTGCTTGCACTGCAAAACTTTGAGGTATATGTTGGGTCTAGTAGTTTGCCTGTTATTGTATATACGGATCACAACCCGCTGGTATTTTTGAACCGTATGCGTAATTCCAGTCATCGCTTAATGCGCTGGTCTCTTCTGGTCCAGGGATTTAATTTGGAAATCCGGTATAAAAAGGGTTCTGAGAATGTCATTGCTGACGCCCTCTCTCGCGCTTATAGAGAGGTTTAGTCTCAAACATAGTTTGCTCTAAAGGGTGGGGGTGTTACGGAGGGAGATGTTTATATTTTTCTTTGTTGCCTTCCTTTTTCTAAGCTACCTCACTTTTGCGCTCTCCTTCACTCTTTCTATCAGTCCTGCAGGTTACCTGTGAGAGGGAGGAGCTGATTAATTGATCCTGGTCCTGCGTCACTATAAAGCGCTGGCCGATGTGGAGTGCAGCGCGACACCCGACCCATTCAACCACCACGCCGCCCAGACCAAACCACCTGTCGTCCTAGCATATGTTACTGGTCTGGCTTTCCAGGCCGTAACACATGGTAAAACACAGTAAACATTGTAAAACAGTAAAAATGGTAAAAACTTGGTAAACATGGTAAAACACAGTAAACATGGTAAAAACATGGTAAAACATAGTAAAAATGGTAAAAATGTAGAAAATAGGGTAAAAACATGGTAAACATGGTAAAACACAGTAAACATGGTAAAACATAGTAAAAATGGCAAACATGGCAAAAACATGGTAAAATTTAGTAAAAATGGTAAAAACATAGAAAATAGGGTAAAAACATGGTAAACGTGGTAAAACATTTAAAAACATAGTTAAACTATAAAAACATGGAAAACATAGTAAAAATGGTACAAACATGGTAAAACTATAAAAACATGGTAAAAACATGGTAAAACACAGTAAACATGGTAAACATGGTAAAAACATAGTAAAACACAGTAAACATGGTAAAAACTTGGTTAATTATGGTAAAAGCATGGTAAAAACTTGGTAAACATGGTAAAACACAGTGAACATGGTAAACACATGGTAAACATGGTAAAAACATGGTAAAAACATGGTAAAACACAGTAAATATGGTAAACATGGTAAAACACAGTAAATATGGTAAACATGGTAAAACACAGTAAACATGGTAAACATGGTAAAACACAGTAAACATGGTAAACATGGTAAAAACATGGTAAACATGGTAAAAACATGGTAAAAACATGGTAAATCACAGTAAACATGGTAAAAACATGGTAAACATGGTAAATCACAGTAAACATGGTAAAAACATGGTAAATCACAGTAAACATGGTGAAAACATGGTAAACATGGTAAAAACATGGCAAAACATGGTAAAACACAGTAAACATGGTAAACATGGTAAAAACATGGTAAATCACAGTAAGCATGGTAAAAACATGGTAAGCATGGTAAAAACATGGTAAATCACAGTAAACATGGTAAAAACATGGTAAACATGGTAAAAACATGGTAAATCACAGTAAACATGGTAAAACACAGTAAACATGGTAAAACTATAAAAACATGGTAAAACACAGTAAACATGGTAAAAACATGGTAAAACACAGTAAACATGGTAAACATGGTAAAACCCAGTAAACATGGTAAACATGGTAAAACACAGTAAACATGTGAAAACATGGTAAAACTATAAAAACACAGTAAACATGGTAAAACAGTAAAAATGGCAAAAACTTGGTAAACATGGTAAAACACAGTAAACATGGTAAAAACATGGTAAACATGGTAAAACACAGTAAACATGGTAAAACATAGTAAAAATGGCAAACATGGTAAAAACATGGTAAAAACATAGTAAAAATGGTAAAAACATGGTAAACATGGTAAAACACAGTAAACATGGTAAACATGGTAAACACGTGGTAAACATGGTAAAACACAGTAAAGCATGGTAAACATGGTAAAACATAGTAAAAATGGTAAAAACATAGTAAAAATGGTAAAAACATGGTAAACATGGTAAAACACAGTAAACATGGTAAAAACATGGTAAACATGGTAAAACACAGTAAACATGGTAAAACATGGTAAACAGATGGTAAACATGGTAAAACAGTAAAAATGGTAAAAACTTGGTAAACATGGTAAAACAGTAAAAATGGTAAAAACTTGGTAAACATGGTAAAACACAGTAAACATGGTAAAAACATGGTAAACATGGTAAAACACAGTAAACATGGTAAACATGGTAAAACACAGTAAACATGGTAAACATGGTAAAACATAGTAAAAATGGCAAACATGGTAAAAACATGGTAAAACATAGTAAAAATGGTATAAACATAGAAAATAGGGTAAAAACATGGTAAAACAGTAAAACATTTAAAACATAGTTAAACTATAAAAACATGGAAAACATAGTAAAAATGGTACAAACATGGTAAAACTATAAAAACATGGTAAAACACAGTAAACATGGTAAACATGGTAAAAACATGGTAAAACACAGTAAACATGGTAAAAACATGGTAAAACATGGTAAAACACAGTAAACATGGTAAACATGGTAAAAACATGGTAAACATGGTAAAAACATAGTAAAACACAGTAAACATGGTAAAAACATGGTAAATCACAGTAAACATGGTAAAAACATGGTAAACATGGTAAAAACATGGTAAAAACATGGTAAATCACAGTAAACATGGTAAAACATGGTAAACATGGTAAAAACATGGTAAATCACAGTAAACATGGTAAAAACATGGTAAATCACAGTAAACATGGTAAAAACATGGTAAATCACAGTAAACATGGTAAAAACATGGTAAAACATGGATTCAGATTTATAACAGTGGAGCGCTAAAGTTTAGTAATCAGGCTTTAGGGCAGGTGATGCAACAATTAATTATTATTGATCAACCCTTAATTCCTCTGTGATGGGAACCTGAAATTAGCTTTTGTTCTTTTGTTTTACCTTTTTTTAAAATTTGCTTTTATTTTATTTTTCCAGTCCACCTTAAATATTGCCTCTGTCATCTTTTGCACCATTTAGGGTGGAATGGAAAACTTAGATAGCAAGCCAGCTAGCTCAGCACTAAGATGAACTAATAGCAAAGGAAATTACCATAAAACATTAAACTGCTCATTAAACTATGGTAATATAGTGGTTATCATAATTAAAAAACAGAGTCTCTGAGGGGTAGGGTTAAGTGGTAGGAACAAGGGGTGAAATGGGATTGGGCCTTATTAGAACTGTGTTTAGTCCTGTTTACAGAGCACAGAAAAAAAAAAAACGTGTGCAACTTTGTGTAGAGTTCACAATATTCAAAATATTTTTATTGATTTCTTTTTTTAAATCATACTGTGAGTAAAAGGGCCTTAAAATGTAATAATATTATTTTCATGTACTGCATGATAAAATATGTTAAATTGCTTCATCGTGAGATCTTTACACACTGTGCAGAAAGACAGCTGGTGATTTTAAATGAATTAGAAAAGTATACAGAGGAGACTGAGCTTTTGTAATATGTAACAGCGTATGTAAATAGAGTATGTAAATGTGTCTGGCTGTCGCTCTGAAGTGGCCCGGGGCTTTGGCAGCTTCGTACAGGTGGAGTTTTTAGTTTGAGGCGGGTTTTCCTGTCAGTGTGACAGGTTTGATACAGCGCCCAGGTGCGTTTGATGTGGGAGTGATGAGTCATCATTCTCTCTCTCTCTCTCTCTCTCTCTCTCTCTCTCTCTCTCTCTCTCTCTGTCACGCTCTTTTACTCTCATAATTCATCTGCACATTACATCTCATCCCAGCCTCTTATGATTAGCTGCTTGTCGTAGAGGGGCGGGGTTCTGTCTACTGCACTTAATCACAGAAGTGCGTGATGTGAAATTAAATGGGTTGATATTAAAGTGTGAATGTGTTTTTTCCAGATAGAAAAGTACTAGTTTACTAGAACTGGGAATGGTTAAACTAACACATTCTCTCACACTGGAACATACAACCAATCTCTTTCCCACCAACATGGCAATAACGATATGATTTAGTGGTATAAAAAATTACAATAATTCATTGGTTGGTTTCATTGGTTGTTTGTTTAGCTGGGTTATAACTGATTGCTTAGTTGATTGACAGGCTGGTTGTGTGGTTGAAGAAGTTTTGGTTAATTGGTGTATTTGATCTTTGCTTGGTTAGTTGGTTAATTGTTTTTTTTGTTGTTGGTTGGGTCCTTAGTCAAGAGATTGGTTGATTTAATTTTTTGGGTGGGTGGTTGTTTGACTAGTTGGTTTATTTGATTGGTTGGTTGGTTAAATGATTGGTTGTTTGGTAGGTTGAAGGATTGATCCATTGCTTCATTTATTTGTTGATTTGGTTTACTGAGTGGTTGACTGACTGATTGGTTATTGGTTTATTTGTTTGGTTGGGTGGTTGACGGTTTGATTAGTTGGTTTATTTGGTTGGTTGTCTGAGAGATTGATTATTTGGTTGCTTTATTTGGTTAGCTGGTTTGATTTGTGGATGGTTGATTGATTGGTTGGTTGGTTTACTTGGTTGGTTGGGTCGTTAATGGATGGATTGATTTATTGAGTGGTTAAATTATGTTGGTTGGTTGGTTGGTTGGATGGTTGTTTGAGGGATTGATTATTTGGTTGGTTTATTAGTTTAGCTGGTTCGCTGAGTGGTTGATTGTGGGATTGATTTGTTTTTTTTGAGAGGTCAAATGATTGATTGGTTGTTTGGATTGGTTGGATGGGGGTTTGAGGATCTGATCAGTCGGTTGGTTTAGTTGTTTAGTTGGGTAGTTGATTTAGGGATTGGTTGGTGGGTTAGTTGGTGTGCTGGGTGTTTGATTAAAAATAGTAGAGGAAAAAGAGAGAGAATTACTGTAGTTGTACTGTAGCTGTTTTATCTTTGTTAATTATGTCTCAGGGTGGGGCTATTTGTAGTCCACAAGTTTTGACCTCAGAATTACTTTTACATCAGTGCTCACCCTGCTGAATGGTTTATAATGTGCATTTTAAAGACTTTTTCAAGGGTACAGTTTTTCCTCCTAAAGTGCATGGTCCCCCAGAGCAGGAACCAGAATCTGGCCCACTTTCTAAATTCAGACACAAAGCTCTTTTGTTTGGCCTGGCACAAGATCTACCCACACAGTGATATGAGATTAGGACCATTAGAACAAACGGTCAAATACATTTAGTTTATCTTCTTCATATTTGATTGGCATGAATTAAACTATCTGGCTCCGAATGTGTGCTGTACTGTGCAACATAAAATACAGCAAGTATGAAAGAATTGCTCCAGCTGAATTTGGTAACAAACAAACCAAAAATTAAATAAACAACAGAACAAACAAAGCAGATCACACCACTCTCACATCGCTGTGTCAATGTTTCTTTCTAGAATAGCTGATTTTTCATGTTCAAACAGGGCCAACAAAGTTGATCAACACCCGTGGAGGACTTTATAAGCATCTGAGATATTTTTAGAATATCTTTAAACATCTGCCTTAAAAAAACCTTCAAACCGCTCTGAAATTAAGAAGTCAAAATAGAATAGAATAGGTAACTGTCAACGGCATGGTTGGAGAAAAAACATCTGTATTTCATAAAAGGAAACCTTGCCGACTGTAAAGCATGGTGGTGGGTGTATCATGCTTCAGTGTTTTGTGTTCCTGCCAGAGGTTTTGTCATTATTGCACAGGTTTCCTCATATACCAGTAAATGCTGGATACAAATATCAAACAATCTGTAAAAAGATTAAAGATAAAAAGAGGATGACCTCTTCAGCAAAATTTTGTACATTTCCAATCCAATTCCCTCCACCATATTTCACAATTGGGATGAGGTTTTAAACATATAGCGCTGCGTGTTCCTTCCAAACAACTCAATTTAGTTTTTTTGTCCACAGTATATTTAGCCAGTGGTTCTGTGGATCATCCAGGTGCTCTTTTGCAAACTTCAACCGTGCAGCAATGTTTTTTTGGACGCCAATGGCTTCCTCCATGGTGTCCTCCCATGAACTCTATTCTTATTTAATGTTTTCCCTATTGTAGATTTGTCAACAAAAATGTTAGCATGTGCCATGAGTTCTTCAGTATTCAGCTGACACTCTGGGATTCTTCCTCACCTCATTGATCATTCTGCGCTGTGCTCTTGCAGTCATCCTTACAGGACGACCAAGCCTAGGGAGAGTAGCAACAGTGCTGAACTTTCTCCATTTGTAGACCGTCTGTCTTACCGTCTGGACACATGAACATCAAGGTTTTTAGAGATACTTTTGCAACCCTTTCCAGCTTCATGCAACAAAACCTACATTCAACAATTCTTAAACGTAGGTCTTCTGAAAGCTCTTTTGTTCAAAGCATGATTCACATCAAGCAATGTTCCTTAAGAACAGCAAACTCAAAACTGGTGTGTGTTTTTTATAGGGCAGGGCAGCTTTAACCAACACATCCAATCTCATCACATTCTGGCTCTAATTAGCTCTTAGAAATGTCCAAACTACGGCCAACGGGCCATTTGCGGCCCGTTTTCTTTTTTGGAGCGGCCCGCGAGGTATTTAAGAAATAAAATGAAAGTTGGCCCGCTGTTAAGCAGGTTTGTATAATGTGAGATTCAAAGTTTGAACACTAGGTGTCAGAAACGGGCCAAAGAGTCTAAAAGCGGAGAGGGTGCACAGTTGTAGCGCAGAAAAACGGGCCAAAGAGTCTAAAAGTGGAGAGAGTGCTCATTTGTAGCGCAGAAAAACAGGGCAAAAGAGTCTAAAAGCGTCGAGAGTGCGCAGTTGTAGTGCAGAAAAACAGGCCAAAGAGTCTAAAAGCGGAGAGAGTGCTCAGTTGTAGCGCAGAAAACGGGCCAAAGAGTCTAAAAACGAAGAGTGCGCAGTTGTAGCGCAGAAAAACGGGCCAAAGAGTCTAAAACCGGAGAGAGTGCTCAGTTGTAGCGCAGAAAAACGGGCCAAAGAGTCTAAAACCAGAGAGAGTGTGCAGTTGTAGAGCAGAAAAACGGACCAAAGAGTCTAAAAGTGGAGAGAGTGCTCAGTTTTAGCACAGAAAAACGTGCCAAAGAGTCTAAAAGCGGAGAGGGTGCGCAATTGTAGCGCAGAACAAACGGGCCAAAGAGTCTAAAAGCGAAGAGGGGGCTCAGTTGTAGCACAGAAAAATGGGCAAAAGAGTCTAAAAGTTGCCGTGATTAAGGAGTTTAATATTAAGAGACATCATAAAATGAAACAGCAATTTGAAAAATATTAGTTTCCACAACACTGTCAAAGATAGATAAAGATAGTAAGTCAAGTAAAATGGTGTGTAAATGAAATAATCAGGAAAATTTATTATTTAAAGTGGTATATTTCATTATTTGTTTGATTACAGAGTCTGTGGCCCGTGACCTCAAATATATTTCTCCTTCAGGACACCCCTGGCCTAGGGGTTTACATACTTTTCCCCCATGACTATAAATGTTATGTTGTGTTCAATAAAATCATGCAAACATGTAATTTTTTGTGTGGTTTTAGTTTAAGTAAACTGTGTTTGTCTATTGTTATGACTTAGATGAAGGTCAGAACACATTCAATGACCAATTTATGCAGAAATCCAAGCAATCCCTGTAAAGTGTCAAAACCTTTGCTCAGTACACATTGACCTTGTACCAAACTTGACCTGTTTGTCTCCTGTAGAAACAAAGGGGAGCAGATATAGGAGATTTTGGAGCAAGGTTCACAGAAAGGAAACCTGTATCATTCGCTCAGATCTGTGAGTGATGCAGTCGTTTGTGGTGCCGACTGTACAATCACGCCTCCATCTCTGATGAGTCACTCTCAAAACCCCGCTCGCACATTTAAGTGCTCTGTTTTAGATATATCATAGTCAGATGTAAATGCGGTCTCCCTTTGCTGGTTAGGGAGGGGCTCTCTGAGTGATGCTTGGACCCGAGGGGCTTTTCTTTAACAGTCCTGAAGCCTGAGGACAGTGGTGGGTCTGAGCAGGCTTTTACCTGTTAGAAGGTATCAGGTGTCCCCCAGCCTCAGAGCCACATGACTCCTCTGACTCAGGCAAATTCCCTCTGTTACTGTCTGATTAAGATCCAGGCCGTGGGAGTTGTTTTTTATTTGAATGATTCTTGTATTAAAGGGAAATTCTACCAAAATTGCACAGGATTAGGTGTTGAAATATGAATATGAAAATGATCAGTAGTAGAGATAGACGTGAAGAATAACTGTCATTTTCCATTTAGGAAACATAACATAACATATTTCACACATTTAGGAGACATAAAATGGAACCATAGCAAGTTTGATTTGATAGCAGAACTACTATAATATTGCACTATAATATTATTGCAAATACATGTTTTGTTATTCACATGTTTATTTGCTTTGTGTGTATTAGAACAACACATAAAACAGAGGAAACTGATATAATTTAGTGCAGAACTGAATGGTCCAGGCAAAGTTATTGGCACCTTTTTAAAATTGTGGGTAAATAATTTTGTTTTAAGCATTTGATGCTTGTTTAAACTCAGTTATAGCAAGTAACAGGTGTGTTCAATTTAACACAATTTAATTTAAAACGAAAGAAGCCATTTCTGCAAGCACGCCACAAAGTCGCTTGAGGTGTGCTTTTGAATAATGAGAATATATATTTTGCATAATAAGAAATGGCTTCTTTCGCATAACTCTCCCATACAGCCTCTACTTGTGCAAAGTGCGCTGTATTGTTGACCGATGCACAGTGACACCATCTGCAGCAAGATGATGCTGCAGCTCTTTGGAGGTGGTCTGTGGATTGTCCTTGACTGTTCTCACCATTCTTCTCCTCTGCCTTTCTGATATTTTTCTTGGCCTGCCACTTCTGGGCTTAACAAGAACTGTCCCTGTGGTCTTCCATTTCCTTACTATGTTCCTCACAGTGGAAACTGACAGGTTAAATCTCTGAGACAACTTTTTGTATCCTTCCCCTGAACAACTATGTTGAACAGTCTTTAATGGACTTAAATACCTTTTCTCATGATTGGATACACCTGGCTATGACGTTTAAAGCTCGTTGAGGTTAACAAACCAATTTTGTGCTTCAGTAAGTCAGTAAAAAGTAGTTAGGAGTATTCAAATCAATAAAATGATGAGGGTGCCCATACTTTTGCATCGGTCAAATTTTGGTTTAATGCATATTGCACATTTTCTGTTAGTACAATAAACCTCATTTCAGTCCTGAAATATTACTGTGTCCATCAGTTATTAGATATATCAAACTGAAATGGCTGTTGCAAACACCCAAATATTTAGAACTAAAAATGATTAAGATTAATAAGGGTGCCCAAACTTTTTCATATGACTTTAAGGAAAAGCCCAGTTGAGAGGTGTAAGAAGCTTGTGGTTATAGAAAGTGACTGATTTCAGTTATTTTTTCCAAAGTGTGTGCAGCCAAATACATGAAGTAGAGGGTGAAAATATTTTTGCGTCAAACAATATAATATTTTTTCTCTGTTTTTTGTGTTGCTCCTATACACACAAAGAAAATAAACATGTGTATAACAAAACATATGTGATTGCGATCATTTTCTGTGAGAAATACTTTTTAAGTTTTAAAATTGAGGGCCTTATTTTACTTCAGAAGTTTTTTTTTGGTAGCACTTTACAATAAGGGTCACAAATATCAGGGCTTACCATAGTAATAAATATTGTTAAATGATCAACAATAAAATAGTTTGAGACAGAAAAATGCACATCAAGTTTTAAAAACAAGTCTGTAGAGCTGTGGAGGTTCCAGCTCCGTTTACAGAACGAAGAAGGCCAGAAATGCATCAGACAGTGTGTCAGACATAACATATAATCAAAATGTATTTGTTGTTGTATGTTGCAATGCAGTATAACTGCAATACATTATTTCATGAACAGCACAAAGCTTCTACTAACTTTATTTTTAGAATTTAGTGTGTGTAAAGTTTTCAATACAACTCAGTCGCTCATGTGCATTTAGGAATACAGGAGTACAAATCCATTATATTTTAGTGGCACAAAGGGGACGTGAGCAGTATTCAATAGGTGGTTTTAATGTTATGACAGATTTTGGTTATGTAAACTAATGTAAACTATATGTCTGATGAGAGGGGGGTGGATGATAGACACTCATGATAATGTTTCTCATGATGAGGCACGTCTGTCTGATGCTCTGTTGGCTCCAAACCTGCAAGTTGACATCCAAGAGCGGGATCAAACCTGCCTGATCACCTCTCCAAACTCTTTCTCACACACTCACACACACACACACACACACACAGAGGGGGGGGGTGTGAGACAGATCAGTGTTGAGGGATGCGTTTGGTGATGATTCCTCTGCTATGCAGCTTCTTCTCAAGAGTTACCTGCAGCTACATCTCAGTAATTTTGCATTTTTAACAAGAGTTTACTTTTTCCAGTCAGACTGATTTCCTGCTCCTGTGTGGGAGTGGGCATTTTTTGATCCCATGTAGGACACAGATTAGAATACAGATTAGTCACTGACCATTCCCCCAATCCCCCCTCCCCCCCAAAATTCCCCCTTTATAAGTTACAACTAGTTTCCATCTGATGTAGGTCTCTCCTGCTGAGCTGCAGCTAACAGTACCTCCTTAATCACATGAAAACGGCTGCTGTGTCTCACCAGGATGATGTGAAATATGTGGAAAATATGCTATTGTGCCATTATTATACCAGGCCTACATTTGAAAAGACTGATCCTGACTGGTTTGAGTAAAAAATAATTAAAATAATAAATGTTCAGTCATGTGGAGTAATTGTCTTTTTTTCTTCTTCTTCTTTGGAATTTGTATCCCATTTTCTCCAAAATTTACAAGGCTAATTACCCAACCCACTTATTAGAACTCCCCCTATCACTATTGATGCCTCAACACCATGAGGGTGAAGACTAGCACATGTCTCCTCTGATACATGTGAATCAGCCACCACCTCTTTTTTTCGAAGTGCTGCTGATGCAGCATTGCAGAGTAGCATCACATCGCGCTCTCGGCACAGCAATTGGTTCTGATACACAAGCTCACAGATGCCTTATGCTGATCAACATTCACCTTTGGATTGATGTAGGGAGAAAGCGCAAATACCCACCCAGAGAGAGCAAGGCCAATTGTGCTCTCTCAGGGCTCCGGCAGCTGATGGCAAGCTACATGAACAGGATTCGAACCAGCAATTTCCCAATCATAGTAGGTCATACCTTGGTCTGCTGGACCACTCAGAACCGACTAATTGTCTTTTGTAACATATTTAAAATATATGGTCATCTAATAAGACCTTCTGTCTAAAGCTGGATCAGATTTAAACCTGACATTTTTATTAAGTAGACTCTAGTTAAACTGACCTTTTTAACTACAATTGTCTGAGTTGTCTAAATGAGCGAAATCTATTTAGAATTATGTTTATGAATAGAGCAATACGAAAGAAGCATAGAACTATTGTAATGTGGATAAGTGGAGGAGCTTGCGTGTGTGCACTGCACAGGCCAGTGCTGGGTCATTATAGCAGTATAACTTGTGCAACTTTTTTATGATCACAGTGTGATTTGTTACTTTGCTATATTGTGACTATTATGCCATAGCTCTATATAAAATATAAAATAGCATGAAAAAAACATAGGCCTATGTCACAGACCTTTTTTTTTAAATAGGAAACTCCAACTGAGTTAGGGATGGTCATTAGGCTCAGGCACAGTTTGAGAAGCCTAAACTTTGCAAAAAAATATGCAAACATAAAGCAATAGAATAAATACAGCTGTGTGTGTGTTTGTGTGAGTTGAAGAGTCTGATGGCCTGCTGGAAGAAGCTGTTGCAGAGTCTGGAGAAGGAGGCTCCAAAGCTCTGGTAGATTTTTCCATATGGCAGCAGCTAAAAAGTCTGTGTGAGGGTTGAGTAGAGACATCTACAAAGCCGGTGGCTTTGCAGAATGTGGTGATGATGTCCATGATGGAAGGAAGAGAGACCCAGAGGATCTTCTCAGCTGTCCACTGTAATGTAACTTACAGGAACCCTACAGTTCTCACTGCAGTTGATGGTCACAGAGAAGCTTTGTATCTCCAAAGTGGAAGCGTTTACAGGAGGAGGAGAAAATCTTGTTAGATTTCAATGAAAGTCAGTGGGAAAAGATTCTATTTCATTTTATTAGTTAATTTTGAATTATTTTCATTTATCATGACATAAAAAAATGGAAAGAAATGTAAAAAAAAAAACAACAAAACATTTCATAGTTTAAGAAAAGCTTTTCGTGGGATGTCCTCCTATTTGTAAGCTAATTGCATGTATAGTCAAGTATGTGCAAATTGCACAGTAACACTAATCGACAACAGCCTCACTAACGGACAGTGAAAAAACTAATAATAATAAATAAATAATAAACTAAAAACTAACTAATAATAGACAGCAGTGATACGTGTTCAGAATCACTGCGTTTAGATTCGTCATCACTGAAACTTTCTGTCTAAAAATATAATCCCCTGCCGGACCCCTGCTCTGAGGGGCTGTGTGAATGCATGCCCTAGAGAGCAGTGAGTGTGGGCAGGAGGGCAAGGCACACATGGAGATGGGATGCAGATTGGGCAGGATGGGTCAGGAAGCTGTGGATGTGTAATGGTTTGGGTATGTTCTCCGGCAGGCCCGCGCGGATCTGGCCCGCTAATGGCTTTATGATGTGGCGGATATCTGGCCTTTGCTGACTCAGCCGAATTTCTTTGTGGACTGTTGTGGTTTCCAAACCGCAGCCTTCTTGGTGAGGACAGCTCGGCTTTGGCTCGGCTCTGGTAAAGTCTGCATTCTTTCCCGGCATGCAAGTGTGTGTGCGCGAGTGTGTGTGTGTTCGCTTCGGAAACAGATCCGTTGATCTTTGAACAAGTCTTTTTGTTCATTGATGAGTCATCCCTTGAAATGGGTGTGTGTGTGTGTGTGTGTTCGGTATTATGTTGAACTTGCCAGTTGGTTTCCTGTTGTTTGCCAGTTTGGACAGATTTTTTTTTTTTGACTGGGGTCGACAGTACAGAATATGCGATAAATAAGTCATGTAATGCCCATTTTGCATTTTTACAATGTCAAAAAGGCAAGAATAACTATTATTATGGTTATCATTTTGGTTTTCAAAAAAAAGGGATGCTGTTCTTTATTCTTTCTCTTTCAATTTTTAGAGACAGATTTAAAGGTGAGTGAATATCTGCAATGCATTGGATCGATGGAGACAGCTTAAATCCTAGAAGGACTACAAGACAGATGCTAAGCTAGCGAATTTTCTAAGGTTATCTAACCGTAGCTTGGTAATTGATCACAAACCCATACATCACCCTGTGCCCTGCCCAAACTACCCCTCACAATTTTTTTGAGCTAAGGGGAAAGTCAGCAAAAAATCAGGGAGTTTAGGGCCCCTTTAAATCAATGGATTTTAAAGCAGTTTGGCCAGTGTTGACAAATTGTAGTACCACAGCCAGCATGACCTGGTCCTTATTCAGCATACAATAAATACATCTGCAAGTATCACTTTAAAATATCATCCAAATCCCAATATCAATATAATTGAAAAATATCATTGTGCATCCTTAAAATTTAGGCGTCAGAAGCATCAGAAGAGTCTTGGTGTATGCATGTCTAGGGCTCCTCCCTTCCTTCATTTTCAATTAATTAGATGCCATTTCCTGTATTTCTGGTGGATTTTCACACCATCATGAGTGATTTTGAATGATACAACCCCTTAAAGATATCAGTGTTAGTAACCCAGTAACATTCTAGGTTTTGAGTGTGAACTGGGTTCTACACACTATTTCCAGCCAAGAGTTTGTTGCAAACGTTTTAGCTTGTCACTAATAATAGCATAGTTAGCACACACTGGTCTGATCAGGTGGTTGGTAGATGTGTGGCAAATGCCTGTGAGGTGTGTGTGTGTGTCAGTCAGAGATGAACTAAGGAGACCCTTGCTGGGTGTAAGTTTCACACCCATCAGATAATCAACACTGCTAAGGCGAGGCCAAGAAAATCTGTGACAGTGTGAGAGTGTGTTTGTGTGTGTGTGTGTGTGTGGGAGGGGTGTGGGGGGGGGGCGGTTAGTTGTTGAAAGCCTGAGATAAAACCCTTAGTGTGTGTTTGTGTATGTGTTTGTGTGTGAGTGTGAGAAAAAGGGGAAGAACATCCATTTTATACATGCATGTGTTGAACTGTTATTAATATATTATATATAATTCTCAGTACGCCACTCCCTGTTTAATAGGACGGGAACAGGAAGTGCCAATCAGAAACGACATGTTAATGAGATTATACATATTAATGAACTGTGCTTAGCTCAGACACCAAAGTCTGCAATCAAGTCAATAAAAACAAGATCAGCATGCATAATAATTTCATGCAACTGCTCAACAAAAATCCATCTATACATTTTCTGTAAACCAGCTGAAAGAGTTAGGTGTGAGGAATCATATATCATATCCCCACCAGAGCCCCATCCACATAATCAATTGAAGATCCGCCATTTGGGTATGCTGGTTGAGAACCTCAAAGGCAGTACCCAACAGGATTAGCGAGCAGACTTCGTCTGATGGAGGGATCTGTACTGATCTGGATGTAAGTACTTTCAAATAATGAGTTTTGTGATGAAGTACCTCCTCTTTCCAAACTAACGTCCTTTTAAAACCTTGCACTTCGCTTACGTTTCATGACGAGTCTTTGCAAATGTCCAACTTCCTTTAACTATGTGATCTCTCTTCCTGGTTCTACTTATAGGAGAGGGGGGACTCTCTTTCTATGACAAGCTGAAGCTGTCTGAACTTCAGGCAGCCCAAAGTTCTCTGAGTTCTTTCCCGTTTCACATTCCCTCCCTAAATAGTTGTAAGCTGGTGTGTTCCGAACTCGCAAATCCCTGTTTTATCACAGATCTAAGAAAGTCTGGGATCTAAAATATCCTTACAATTCATTACAACTGTGGAGGGATACATGCAGTAGGATATCATTCCATATTAACCTCAGATGACTTGTTTAGCTTTACTGCTAAGTTTGGATAGTATGGATAGTAATAACATGGCAATATTTGTATTTTTGTCTTGATGACACCTGATTCTGTTCACCAAACTACAAAAATATATTTGTAATTGATAATTGTGCAGCACTCAATAGTTAAACCATTAAAAAAATGTTTTAGTCTAATGCTGTGCTAAAAGTACTGACCACAGTGAGAGTATTGAGCATGTGGTTTAGTCATGGCTGGTCTGGACCAGATAAACCTGTATTGCCATGTGAGAGAGAGTGTGTGTGTGAGAGGGAGAGAGTGTGAGAGAGATAGAGAAAGAGAGAGAGAGAAAGTGTGTGAGGCATTCAGAGACTTCCAGTTTCTAAACAGTCCCAGTGTTTCCTCAGGGAGAACTCTCTCACTGCTCAGCACTAACTGCAGCTCATACATTCCAGCTATTTTGCCTGGGTTAGACAGGACATTCCACATGCTTTTTATTTAAATACAACAAATTAGAACAGTTTGCCTGATACTGAGGTGGTTTCTGCACACTTATAAGCTAAACGAGTTTAGATTAGGGCTGCACAATGTGCCGCTTCAGCATCGCCATTGCACTGTGTGCATGTGCGATGGTCAAATTGCAGAATGTGTGAATAACATTACTTATACCACAGTTAGTTCCGACCCTGCAACGTGATTGGCTAAGAAGTGTTCTATGAGTGACATTATCAGCTGGTAATGCACTGTAACTAGAGCTCTCCATGTATCACTGCGCCACATACAGGTAACCTAGCAATGATGCAGCACTTACCAGCCAAACAGCGCTGAGTGTTTATAACCAAACAGATTGTATTTCCCCTTCCTCTTTAAATCAAAATCTTTCAATAAACTGTGGCCTCGTGTCTACGACCGCAGCACAGCAGTGCCAATATTACATATTTTAGCACTCCCTCTTGTGTATTATTGCTTAAATAAAATGTTCTCATTTTACTTGATGAATACACAGATTACAGAAACAGATTATACAGAATATCAAATTCCATATAATTTATTTAGCTTTTTTTCTTGGATACACTGAAAGCATTATTTATAATTATTAAATGTTAAAAAAAATAAAAATTAGACTGAAGTCTTGCCTGGACCAAACAACAAAAACAGGATAAACTCTTTTTACAGTTTTAGATTTATCACATTTTTTAAACACTTTTTTTAAGCATTAACCCTTGTGTGGTGTTCATATTTTTGTTACTCGTTTACTTTGTTACTTGTATTTAATTCAGCAAAATTAAGCAATTTTACATTAAAATGCTTTACACATGCTTGCTTCACCTAAATTGCAAGCAATATACACAGTTTACATGGTTAATATTTGCCCTTTACCTTTCTTATGTTACATTTCTTTCAAAAAGTGCTACTCTTTTTTTTATTAGTTTTTTTAATAAATTGTAAAAGAAAATGAATTTAACTCAAGATATGAGTAGAAAATTTGTTTAGTTTCAAATTTACAAATGAAGCAATGTTTATTAGCCCTTGGCCAAACATACTGTATGTAATATAAATGTGTGTATGTGTGTGTGTGTGTGGGGGGGGGGGGGGGGGTATAGTGTGTGTTTATCGAAAATGTGTTTTGATATATGTTTTTCACAAAAAATTAGCCAATGCCAATGAGTTTGAGTTAGAAAAAATAGTTATCTTTTTTTTTTTTTCATTTGATGAAAAATGAAAACGGGTCCCACAGACCCGAACACCACACAAGGGTTAAAAAAAAAACATCCTAGTTACAAGATTGTGTTTTTAGCAAATGGAAAAAGAAACGGTAAAACCCTTGATTTCAGAAGAAACACTGAATGAGCATTTGTGTCCCAATACTTTTGTCCACATAGTGTATGTTTTGTACAGTTATATTGTAAATACTGATTTTGTATACAGTTGTATACAAGTGCTTATGCAGTGGTTCTTATGAGTGGTTCTTTCTTTAGAATGTTCTATATTACTGCATAAATAAGACCTAATATTCCAATATAATAAAATATAATATAACAATATAACATATTTGTGAGTGACAAATGTATGTGAACCTCTAGGATTAGCTGTTAGTTTCAAGGTGAAATTCGAGACAGGTGTTTTTTTTTATTGACATTTAGGTGTGATAATAAATAAGCAAGTACAATATTTTTGTCTCATTTGATTAACTTTGATTAGAACGTGTGAAAATCTGATGCAGATTTATGCAGAAATATAGAACATTTTAAAGACTTAACAAACTGTCAAGCACCACTGTATATATATGTGCGTGTGTGTGTGCGTGTGTGTGTGTGTGTCAGCATGTTGTAGCTGGTGATGAATTTTCCCTGAGAGTGCTGTCTGCATTGTCTCACTCTCCTTGGTGTCAGACAGGCCCAGGCCACACACACACACACACACACACACACACCTCCTCTCCTTCTGGCAGCAGTGATCAGGAGACTCCAGGGTAGTGCCACACACACACAGAAACACACACACTTTATTATCCACGGTTTAGCTGAGCATTAAATGGATGAACTCTGATGAAGTCTTCACGTGAGATACAGATGAATATCCTGTTATCTTAATCGATGCATTCAAAGTGGCTCATATGACTAGCAAATAGTGGTAATTCTGAACAAGCATTTTAGTGTTGTTACATCACTTCTGACTTTACAGCACAAACTGTAATCTTGTCAAAAATAAATCCTCTTAAATCTAGTTTAAATATCTAAAAGTCCTTTTTGTTGCATTGTTGCCAGAATTTTATACAAATATTCAACTTATTTCTATCTTATATTTCCTTGTTTTAAGCAATTTATTAGCATCCTGTAAGAATTATTTATTTACAAAAACTAAATTATAAATTATTAGCAAAATTATCTACCAGTACATTAAGACACCCTTAGTAAATTAAATCATTGTCAGTGACAGGCAGCGATGAGATAAGCGCAGATACAATAAAATGGCCTTATTAATAAAGGCTTATTACCAAACTGGTGATCAACAACAGGCAAGATCAGTAACAAAAGCCCCATACAAAGGCAGAGAACATACCAACATATCAATGGTGAGAAAGTCCAGGGCAGTAGAAGAGGGCAAGGAAAATTTGAGGTCAAAAATACAAAAACAGTCAAAAACAGATTAAAAAAAAATGGGCAAAAAAAAAAAACGCTTTGCAAAGATGGACAGAACCAATTTAATACTTGACTGTGAGGGAAGTGCATGGGTATATATATCGTGAGATGAACAGGTAAAATCAGTACTCTGGTGATTGTGACTGGTAAACACAGGTGCAGAAGGAATAGAAGCTCCATCAGTGCCAGGTGTGACAGTCATTTAACACAAGCACAGGTAAGACAGAAATATGTAATTGATTTGTATACTTATATAATAATCAAATAATACTCAAATAAATACTCAATAATTAATAAATTCTTATACTAATCTCAAAATAAGAAACATTAGTTATTTAGACAAAATGTAAGAGAATTTCACTTGCTAGAACTAAGCATTCCGCACTAAACCCACTCTAAATTACTTTATTATTTATACAGAGAATGTCGATTGCTGGAGTTGGCCTTTTCATTTATATTTCTATATATTGCAGTTTTTCTTAACCCCTTTTGTTAATTCACCATCTAGTCACCCAGAGAGAGCAAGGCCAATTG
Organism: Astyanax mexicanus; assembly: GCF_023375975.1. NCBI lineage: Eukaryota > Metazoa > Chordata > Actinopteri > Characiformes > Acestrorhamphidae > Astyanax > Astyanax mexicanus. Next base: position 27,693,848 of record NC_064412.1, on the reverse strand, counting down.
TGCTCCCTCAGAGCTTCGGCAGCTGATGCCCCCCAAATTTAACCAGGGCCAATTTAGATAAAGATAAGCGGACATAACTAAATATTGTATATAGAAATAGTCCATATTCCCCCCCCCCCAGCACTCACAACCCCCAGTTTCAGAACCACTGGTCCAGTGTGTTGTCTTCACTGACCCCTTTCTCCAGTTACCTGTGTGGTCCAACAATATTATACAGTTTGTCTCAGTTGTTTATGCTGAAAAAGTTTGTTTAGGAAACTTTATTTTGATAAAAAACACAATTCGCCCCCGAAAAGCCCTAAACCTTTTACAGATCTGCAGAGCAAATAATGAGGCTGGACAGTCCTGCACTGGAGTTACTGTATGATGTTCAAAATAATTAAACCAATAAAGTAAGTCAGTATCAGTGTCAACATTTCACATTCCACTACAACAAACTCTAGTAGACAGCTTTTCCAAATAAAGCCCTGAAACAACAGTACATAACATACACTTCACTTTACACAACATCAGTTTTTATATTTTCAAACCTACCCTACTGAGCTAAAAGATGAAGGGTAGGGATAGACTTGCTGTTTACTATGCATTCATGTAGGCCTAAAGATTGCCTTTCACATCCTACATCCGTTTAGTGCGTTGGTTGTGTACATCCTCAGATATATTAACTCAACATGTATGGTTGGTGTAATACACACTAACATGATAAAAGCAGTGAAGGTAGCGACTCTGCAGCATCGAAAGGCCAGAAAGTCTTGAAGAACATCCAAGGGAGATTCTAAGATTAGTTGTTTAGGGGAGCTGAGCAACCAACAAATCCAGCCACACCATCCTCCTAAAAAAAAAACTGTGCATGAATCAATGGATAGTTACCAGGAGGACTGAGTGATATCAAAAGTCATATCAAAATAAATAATATAATTTTACATTCAAATCAGACACAAACTATTACGTAAAGGGGGCAAATGGGTAACTTTCATTTTAAACATCTTTTCAGCAGATAAGAAGATAAAACCGTTGAGGGGAACATTTTTACATATTTTTCCACAGCTGCATTCTCTTATATCTCATCTAATTTAAATAGCTAAAAACAGGAAGCTACTCAAAACTTACCATGGATTTTTCAGGGTATCTTTTCATTATTTTTTTACCTAAACATAGGCCTGCACTTTACTTTCCAATCCAATATCCATGCCTGACACCTGTCTCATCATATCTTCTTTTATTCTATAACATTTAATAGCTTATGCACATACAGGCAGTACTAGTCTAGCACTTCACCTGCAGCATTTGTTTACTAATGTTTACAAATGTTTAAAAACAATAACAGCTATTTAATTTTTTGTTTGTTTTTGCATGTGTGCCCAGCGAGTGAAATGGGATAATTATTTTAATATTTAATATATGAATATTTTTAAGCTTATCAGAGACAAACGAAAATAAAAACAGCCAAAAAATACTTTCTTCTTTCACTTTTAGGGGTGTGTCAGGTTTGGTGCAGCAAAGAGAGGGTGAGGAGAGCAGAGGCAAATGCGAGTGAATTTATTAACAAAGAAAATAAATAAACAAACAATAAACCAAAACTGGAACTCTGGGAACACATAGGAAACATACACAACCTGAACCGATGTAAACGCGTGCAAGAACCGACAAATGGAACAGGAAACATAGGGCTATATATACAGACACAAGGCGGGAAAGGAAACTGGGAACACCTAGGCAAAGGTAACAAGGGGGCGGGGCTCCAAATGAAACACTAAAGGCAGAGACACGAGAGGAATACAAAGGACCATGTGGGGAATGACACAGGTGTGGAGGATACTCATAAATAAGGTCCATTATCCCATCTTGGAACCTAAAGGAGTTTAGTAAAAAGAGATGTTCAATGATGGTTACAACACACAGTGCAGCGCCCCCTGTTGAGCTTGGGCTGTGTATCTGCAGGCAGGTCAAGGTCCACTGCCCCCAAATGGAGCCCTGAAAGAGCACACTCTTGTCACATCACTCCTAGGGTGATGTCGCTCATCACAAGGCATCTGTAAGTGGATTTATTAGAATTATAAAAAAAAGAGAAAAAACATTGTGAAGCTCAGAACTAAAGGAGTTTTGTTTTCTCATATATTATACATTGATAGATTGCTGGGTACAGTGTTGCCACCTGGCAGCTTAAAGATCATAGCTTTCAGTTGTTAACAAAAGAGCTGTTCTACATTTACTTAAAACATTTACCTCAACCAGTTAAGCCAATCAAATAAGGAGATTTTGCACACATATTTCCCACATTAATTACTATACAAATGTGGATGCAAAATAAATCCAGTATTTTTAAATACAATTTCAACTGATGTCTCCTAAACTTTGCATTGTGCAAATATTTCCCTGTTGGGTTTCTCAGGCTTTCCCACAGGCTTTTTCCCATGTTCACAGAGAATTATCATACCTTACTGCATTTTTTAAAATTACCTGTAGATGGTCTTCAGATGTTCAAATTGTTAACACACTTATCTGGTGAAGGGTTTTGGAGTTCTTCGCATGATACAGCTTTAAATTTGTGGATTTCACAGCGAACTGTCTTCACAGACAATCACTTCCAGTTCTGAATCATGACTGTTTTTAATGCAATGCCATCTGAGGGCCCAAAGATAATTTTTGATCATATTTTGACTGTTGTCCATTATGCATAGGAATTTCTTCATATTCTTGGAATCTTTTGAAGATATAGAAAGTCATTCTGTATTTTACGTTAAGGGACATCTTTTTGAAACTGTTCACAATTTTTAGACACAGTTTTTTTGAAGATTGGTGAACCTCTGCCTAGCTTTGCTTCTGAGAGACTCTGTCTCTCTAAAATGTTATTTTTATACCCTATATCTTTTGAGTTAACTGTAAATGGCTCCTACTTAGCTGTTGTTAATTAGAAATATTTTAAAAATTAGAACATTTTTGTTGCCCCTGTTTTTTTTATTTATTAAATGTCTCAAAGACTTTCAATATCTGGTATGTTTTCTATGTTCTATTGTGAATAAAATATAGGTCTATGGGATTTGCATAACATTACATTCTGTTTTATGTAGTGTTCCAGCTGTTTTGAAATTGCGTATTTGGATTAGACTTTTTGCTTTTACTGCCTTTTTTAATCTGATACTGAAAGCAGATTTGTTTTGTGTACCCCTGATTCTTTATCAGATGTCTTAAATTAGCCCACCTACTGCAGTGTGGACATTTACACAGTGACCGCAGCAGTGGTGACCAGACATCAGCTGGAATCAAACCCAGTGTGTGTGTGTGTGTGTGTGTAAGAGAGAGAGAGAGAGAGAGAGAGAGCACTGGGCTAAAGGCTACTGGAGATGTTCTCTGGTCTCATGACCAGAGTGTCCGTTTGATCTGCTGCTGTGCGAGTGGGAAGCAGAGCATCAGGCCTTTAGGCCCTGTCATGTGCTGTGTGTGTGTGTGTGTGTGTTTACAGAAAGTTTGATTCTCCATGTGATATTAGCGAGCATTTCTGAGTTTACTTGAGCCCGTCTTATCACACACACACACGGTATAAAAAAGTAGTTCTAATCAGTTATACTAAAAATAAATCATTATGAGGTTATTCATATATCTTGAAACAATCACTGTATATCCAAATGTTTGTGGACACCCTTTAATCAGTGACTATTGCTTATACAATCTCCATAGAAAATGAATCTGGAGCAGCTGTAAGCACATGACCCTAGAGCATCATGCCTAACCCAGTTGTGGGCTGGGGGGGGGAGTATACAGCCCCCAGTATGAGGCTGTGGGGTTCTCTGAAATGTTGTAGCCCCATCCAACGGATTTGGGATGAGTTGTACAGTTGGAACTAATTATCTAACATCCATATCTGACCTCACTGATGCTCTCTACACTATGCACTTTATTACAAAATAAATACTGCACAAAAAAAAGGTGTCCACAAACATATGGCCACACATCATATTTTCTAAATTGATCAACTGAACTAAAAAAAAATCACAGTGGTTTAAGCTGGTTGTGCCCAAACTTTTGCACAAAAATTTACAGACCAGAAACTGCATTCAGTGGTGCTTTAGTGTTAGATCTTCTTATTGTCAAACACTCAAAATAGTGTATAATAGTGTGCATGTGATTGTGTGTGTGTGTGTGTGTGTATGAGTGTGTTGAGTAAGGGTGTGTCTGAGTGGGAGTAATACCATGTGTATTTGCATTACATTCTTTCTCCATTTCTGTGACTGTTTAAGTGTGTATGTGTGTGTGTGTTGAGACATGTGTGTGTGTGTGTGTGTGGAGACGTGTGTGTGTGGGAGAAGAAGCTAAGGGTCAAGGATTTTTAACTCTGCAGAACATTCTCCTCGACTCCCAGAACAATCAGCCTTCACCCACGCTGCTTCCTCTCAGGTCCTGTACTTGGTGGGGGTGGGGTGGGGGGATTAACTGAATGTTTCACAGCCGTTCCACAGACCCTTCAACAACCTGCAGCACTGAGGGGCTTCTCTTTCTTCCAATAATAAAGTAAATTGTAGATCTGGACACTGTTAGACTGAACATCTGACCTTTACTGGAGAAAACACTTGAAGAAACACTTGGTCTTGGAGACTGAAATCTTCTTTATTATGTTTTATGCTGGAGTGTGTAATACTTCTCACAATGAGATTATGACAATATCATATAATTATGTAACTGATTTCTTGCTGCTAGATATGGTAAGTTCTACTGTATGATGTCTGTTTGTTTCTCTGGTCTTCATTTATGAAGGTCAGAATTTTAGCAGCACCAGGCTACAGTGCCGGTCGCTGGGTGCTGTTCAATTCACCCCAGTGACATATAGCATATATATTATATCCTGATATGGGTATATATAAATATGAGTTGAAATTGGCGAGAAATTGGCCTTTTAAACTCAAATGTACTGGCACACCTGAAATGGAGCTAGAGAAAATAAATGTTACTGATTATCAGCCCAAACCTGGCCAAATAGACAGCTTCCTCTCAGAGTGCCAGAAAGCTGGAGGGAGAGCTGTGAGACTATACAGACTTTGTGTCTCTGAACATATGTTCATATATTTCCCCAAAGATTTCCCAAAACTTAATTCAGAGTAGTTAATGTTTATCTAAATTAGAAATAATTAAAATCTAGCTAACAATCAACATCTAGCTAGCATCCAACATCAGGATTAATTAGCATTTAGCTAACATAAACCATCTGAAATGGTTAACATCTAGCTAGCATCCAAAATCAGGATTAATTAGCATTTAGCTAACATACACCATCTGAAATGGTTAACATCTAGCTAGCATCCAACATCAGGGTTAGTTAAAATTTGCTAGTATCTATCACCAGAGGTGATTAACATCTAGCTAACATCTAACATCAGGAGTGGTTAACATCTAGTTAAATTAGTTGTTAACAGCTAATACATATCAGGGTAAAGTTTTAACCCAGTTTAACAATTTTTGCTTAGTATAAAGTTTTCAAAACTTTACATTTAATATTATCAGAATGCTCAATCTGTCAAGTCTTCTGGGTGGTCTTCAATGTCACTTCTGTCAATAAATAAAATTTTTAGATTTGGTAATTTAACTTTTAAAATTTCCATAATGTTACTATTCATCTATAATACTACATTATGTAAGAAACTTTCCAATAAAGTTCCAATAAAATCACACATTTTTAGAATGTTCCTAGAGCATTATATTCTAACCGTCCTGGAACCTTTTAACAACGTTGTTAAATATCCTTATAACGTTCTGTGTTAGCTGAGAAACATCTAGTCAACATTAGGAAGTAGTTAACATCTAGATTACATCAGCTAGAGTAGTTAACTTTTAGCTAAATTCAGATTAGTTAACAACTAGCTAACATCCAACATCAGAAGAGGTTAATATCTAGCTAACATCTAATATCAGAATTAGTTAACTTCTAGTTCGCATCCAGCTTCAGGATTAATTAGCATTTAGCTAACATATACCATCTGAAATGGTTAACACCTAGCTAGCATTCAACATCAGGGTTAGGTAAAATTTACTTACATTTATAATCAGAAGTGATTAACATCTAGCTAACATCTAACATCAGAAGTGGTTAACAACAAGTTAAATTAAGAGTGGTTAACAGCTTATAAGTATCAGGGTAAAGTAGTAACCCAGTTTAATAATTTTTGCTTAGTAGAAGGTTTTTAAAACGTTCAATCTGTCAGGTCTTCTGGATGGTCTTGGATTTTTTTTTTTAATTTAATGCTGCAATATTACTTCTGTCATTGTTTTAATATTTTAGAATGTTTAAAACATTGTTAAATATTCTTATACTGTTCTCTGTTAGCTATGAAACATCTAGCCAACATCAGGGTAAAGTAGTTAACATCTTGCTAACATCAGATAGAGTAGTTAACATCTAGCTAAATTCAGATTATTTAACAACTAGCTAACATCTAACATTAGGAGTAGTTTACATCTAGCTAACATCAGATTATTTAACAACTAGCTAACATCTAACATCAGGAGTAGTTAACATCTAGCTTACATCAGATAGAGTAGTTAGCATCTTGTTAATTCAGATTAGTTAACAACTAGCTAACATCTAACATCAGGAGTAGTTAACATCTAGCTAACATCAGGAGCTCTGGTCTGGTAAAGTACTCAACCTCAAGCTGACATTAGGTATTAGTATTTGTAGGATTTGGATTATTCATTTTAAAAGTACCATAATGTGATTATAATTTAGAGGCACATGCAGAATGAATTTGTAAGTCTTTGTCCTAAAGCTTATGTTGATATATTGTGTGTGATATTAGAGTGTGACTAAGCAGTGAGGTCTGGACTGAAAAGAAAAAGGATCAGGATGTTTTCCTAGAGTTCATTTAGTGGTGGGGCCCCTCGTGGAGCTGCGTGAAGGGGCTCATTACTCACGCAGCTGTCTGTAACAGTGTTTATGGAGATGGTATGCTCATCCTGCACCCCTCCACTGTGGGTCCTGTCTGCCCTGGGACATAAAAAACTCCTTTGTTAGCCCTGAGAGATCCATCCAGAGACAAACAAGCACCAAAATTACAGCTCAGCAAACGTTACTGACCAGAGTTCTGTGACAAATGAGCAGTAAATGAAATGAAGTGTTATAAGTGTTATAACTGTGTCTTACTTAAACGAAAGGAAATTATTACACCAAATGTTTATAAATGTAGTGCAGTGAAGTCTGAAAATCATGTATTATTAAAACATCCTACAGGGTGTCGTGAGGCAAAAAACTAAAAAAAATTTGCTTTTAGATTCTATTTTCTTTTTCCATTCACCACCACTGTTTAGAAATCAGTATTTAATTCAGGGTTTAATTTTGGTTTAACACTGCAGTCACCAGAAAAAAGAACTAAAGTAAGTAAATTTATACAATTTAAGAAACACAAAAACTTCAGACTGTTGTTGTAGTTGTAAAGTTGGTCTTAGAACTATATATATATATATATATATATATATATATATATATTTTACATTAAAGATGTATCAATTGCAATTGCAATCTGTCAGTACTGTCTGTACTGTACATTCATTTAATTCATATTTATCCACATTCCCTAAACGCTATTCACTAAATGGTGGAGTGTAGCTAAAAGTTCAAGCGAAAATAACATATGAGCACAATGAAGAAAAAAAAAGATATTATTTCAGATTTTTTTACATTTTATTTTTTTGTGGTAACCACATTGTTACAAACTTTCATTGTCATAATTTTTGTTGTGGTCAGAAACTTGAACTGTGTGAACTGTCCCCTTGTGGGTGTATTGCTCTACATCCATTTCAATGTAAAGGATGCATAGAAGTATGTGGGCAGGTAAAATTACATTGTTTAGACAGAGATTTATTTTTATGCCTTTCATTGGTGCAAAAAACAATGCTTTCCATTCTGATTAAGATTACCAGACTCAACAGATAAGCATAAGAAAGCTTAACATTTGATAACGCTAAGACAGAACTTGGAATGGGCTGTGTTCTGACTCGTAAATCTTCCTCTGAGCAGAAAAGGCCATAGCCCTCTGAGGTGTAATGTTTGTGAAACGCAAGCTAGGTCCGATTTCATGATCCAGTGCCAGTGAAGTTAGCGTAGCATGCATCAGTGAGCTCAGATACCCAAAGAGGAGCAACAAATCCCTTAGCACTGCAGCGGCACGGCCAAACAGGAGAACGGCTCCAAAGGCCACTGTGGATTCCAGAACAAACGGTTCGTTTTTTGATTCTGCTCCATGTCTCAGCACACCTGAAGCAGGTAATCAGGTTTCAGCCGAGCTCCAACAGCTGGAAAAAGGACTGTTAGAGGACTGTGATGTGGAGAATTTAAAGGTATTATGCTTAAATCTGATCCTAAACCCCTTTTTTTGACCATAATCACACCCAAAATCTTTATAACTTGTTTGTTGTTCTTTGTGTCCACAGCATAGTTGTTAAAATTTCATACAAACTATGTTACTACATTTTATAAGATTTACTCAGAATTAACATATTATTACAAGTATAGAGGAATGTTAACCTTCGTTGTAGAGTACTTTTTGTACGCTGCATACAGTTTTCTTTGATCTTTAGGGTGGATTTTGGCTATGGCTGCATTTCTGCCTGGTTACACTGAATAATTATTTTAAGAGGTTAAAAAACATATTTTTTTAAGTAAGATATATATTTTTTAATTTTGATGTTTTAATTAATTATTGACGTTTATTTAATTTAAAATTTTGACATTTGAATTCATTTATTTTTTATTTTTTTAAATAAAAGTACTCTATAGTTCCAAATGTAACTGCTCGGCCATGGAAAACCATTCCATAAAGATCTACTCGCTACTGTTTTTGAGCTAATCAGAAGGTCACATGAAGACTGGGGGTCTACAGAAATTGACTCTGCAGAAAGTTTGTGACAGAGCCAGTAGCTGTTTTTAAGTGGAGAAGGGATAAAAAAATGTGTTTAATGATACCATCCCTGCTAACCCTAATATATTTATTCTAAAAACTGGGGTGTCGGGTCGCTTTTCACAGGAGTTCTTTTGGCCACGTCATGCATCTTTACATACTTACGTGACATTTACAGCCTCTAAAAGAGGATCTGGCTCGGTTTTACTGAACGCGAGCAGCTGGTGGAGCAATGGAGACTTTAGAAGGGGAAACTCAGAGCTCAGTAGCTCATTCACTTATAGTAAAACCAAAGAAACCTCTGACTGAACCTGACTAACCTGGAATGGGATTCATTCGCTCTGAAAGGAGACCGCATCACACCCACCCAGTTTAAAATGATTCTTCCGTATGCTAGCTGCAATTACCTATTCTCACCAGAGAGGGCCTTAAATCCCAAAACTTACAGCTTTAAAATGTTATTAGAATATCAAAATGTATCTTAAAAACAGAAATAGTTTACCATGAATAATTCAGAATGTTTGCAATTCTAGATGAATTATGTTTTCATCAAATGCCAAATTTATTTTCAATAAATCGTTCACCCTGTTGGGCAGCTTGTCGTGACAGAGTGGACGCATTCATGCAAGTGAAAATATAAAGTGAATAAGCTGGGAAAATATGATTCCTTAATATAATGAATAGTCACAAGAGTAAAAAATCTTAAGACATTTGTTTTTACATTTTTGAAGGCCAAAACACACAGTATTCTAATAATGACTCATCAACTTCGAACTGCTTAATATTATGTAAACTAACAAGCTCTGACATTGACTCCCTTCACCTAAAACACAAGTTTTCCAGAGAATTCCCAACATGTAAGGGAATAATAATTTTCCAAAAGAATCTTGTAGTTTCTGTTAAGACTCTAGTCAGGCGAGGAATTATATATGTTGAGTTCTTCACCCATCCTTTCCTTTATTAAAATAGTCCTCTCTGAAGGACAGCTTCTACAATTCTTCATTGTAACGACTTCAGAATCCAAGTCACATCAAAAGCTGTAAAGAAATTAACATAGTTTTGTGTTTTGGTCAATTTCAAAGCTGTGCAGTGAGAGTTCATGATTAGAGACAGAATGTGGCACTATTATTTTGCTGAGTGACTGCTGGTGAAGGACAGTTCCTCTGTAGAGCCCAAGGCTGCGGAGGCCTGCAGCATCCTCATTAATCTTCACACTGCATGCTGGAGCTCTCGCATTCACACACTCTGACAACTTTTTTTTTTTAGATTGAGGAATCTCATTCGTTATTCTCAGAGGAGAGACAGTCCTGGTGTCACATCTGCAATGGAAAATCAAACTGAAGGTGAAAAATATGAAAAATGAATAAACAAATAAACACACACTGTCTGTCAAAAGTTTTGGGGCACCTTGTTCTTTTTTTAGTGGAGATAAAGCAGCTGTGTTTTTATGGGTGTATATATTAAACAGCCAAGTGAACAGTCAGGTCTTGAAGTTGAGGTGTTGAAGTTGATCTGAGACGCTTTAACAAGAACCAAACGGTGTTGGCTAGACAGCTGGATCAGAACATCTTCAAAACATCAGGAATGCCTTGCCTTGTTTGGTGTTCCCAGGATGCAATGGTTAGCACCTACCACAAAAAAAGCTTCACAGGTGGACAGTTAGGGGTCATGAGCACCCAAAGCTTTCTTGTGCTTGTGGAGGCTTCAGCTCACAACTGGGCACAGGTTTGGTTTGATGGTTAGCATGCTGGCCTCTCAGCATTGGGGTCCTCGGTTCAAGTCCTGAATTGTGTGGTTTTTCCACATTTTCCCTGTGCGGGGAAAATATGGTCGTCAACTAGAGGTCATCAACTTTCTGCAGAGTCAATCACTACAGACCTCCAAACATCACACGGCCCCCAGTTTAGCTTAGAATAGTGCATAGAGAACTTCACGGAATGAGTTTCTATAGCCAAGAAGATATAAAAAGGGATTGCCAATCTGTCCTAGGTCAGTGTGGTTGTTTCTGGTTGAGAGTATGCTGTGCACGATTGGCTGCCACTACAGTGCCGAGTGTAAAGATTGTAATTGTTCTTGGGTTCGAGAAAGGCGCTATATATTATAGGAAATAAAAATAACTTGCAGGATTTATAAGAATAGGTTCAGAGGTCTTGTGGAGTCCATGCCTCAAAGGCTCAGAGCTGTTCATGCTGTATGCAATATTTGACAGAGGTTTTTAGTGTTATGGCTGATTGATTTAGAAAATTCCAAACATTCTCCAAAAGCTTAGAGTAAAGCAAGAAATACCAGAGCTCTGAGATATTAAGATTGTAGCTGAGCTTCACAAAACTGGACTGTCACTTATAATCATACTTCAGACTCTAATGTCTTTGTTTTTAGAGTGTTACTTAAGAGATACCAAAATATCTGTTGGCCTTATTCCAGGGAAAAAACCCTTTGTGTGTTGAAATATCTGGTCTTCTGAAGTTCCGACGAGACTTAACCTCTAAATGTGTTTAGTTACATCATCGACCAAAACAGATCACAGAAGATGTTGCATCGGCTTTCTCTTTCTGGGCCGATCTCCCCCATAAAACTGTAACGACTCGACTGTTCCTGATATCTTGTCAGTTTTCCCTCGTCTGATATCAAACCTCAGAAGCTGAAACCCTTCCAGCTTTCAAAGCACTGTTAAGGGGAAGGGGATGTTTATGAGTGTGTTGCACAAGTATGTTTTATGAGTGTGTTGAATTTGTCTGATTTACAGTGCATTACGCATTCACTGAGGAGCGGATTAATGGCCACAGCCTAAGGCGGAGCTCCACCCAATTAAAAAAAAAAAAAACCTTACACTAAATTATCTCTCATCAAAAGTGGAGAATGGCTTTTGAACTTCACACAGACTTGTGAGAACATGCTGGTTTAAAACTGTCCCTGTTGGTTGTTTTATTCAATGATACCACTAGAGCTTGACCGAAAAGACAGACCAATATTAGTGTATATCACAATACCTATATTTAGTGTTATTGATATACAGTACCAGTCAAACATTTGGACACACCTTAAATTCAGTGTCTGCATTGCAGATTTATACTAAAGTCATCCAAACTATAAAGAAAAAACATATGGAATTATTTATTTAAAAAAGTCTTAAACAAACCATAATATGATTAATATTTTGGATCCTTCAAAGTAGCACCTCTTGCTTAGATGACAGTTTTGCACATCTTGGCTGGATTTTCTCAGTCAGCTTCATGACGGAGAGTCACCTGGAATGTTCAGCTTTCAGTTAACAGCTGTCAAAAACTTGTCGAGTTAATTACTTGAATTTCTTGCCCTCTTAAAGTGTTCGAGAGCATCAGTTGTGTGTATACAGCAAAAAACATATTTAAGTAATGTTCTAGTCCATATTATGGCAAGAACTACTAAATTAAGTAAAGAGGAATAAAGGAAGAAATGAAGGTCAGTCAATCCATAAAGTGTTAAGAATTTTGAAAGTTTCCTTATGAGCAGTCGCAAAGACCATTAAACGTTATGAGGAAACTGGCTCTTTTTTGCACAGGATATGTTTTCGTAGAGTTATCAGCCTTAGAATCCATAAGTACCCAGATAAGAGCTCCCCTTATATGTTGGTTTGTTTAACACTTTTAAGTTGCTACATGAATTTAAAGTGTGTTAAAACGTTTGACTGGTTCTGTATATTCACGCTAATGACAGACTGTAGATCCGCCTCAGTGTGAATCCCAATACCTACATGTAAAGTTTGTTATTCATGAATGAATGAACTAACCCCTTTCCCTTAAAATAAACAAAACTAAAGGTAATGAATAAAGTCAAGTCAAGTCAAGAGGTCAAGAGGCTTTTATTGTCATTACATCTGAGTACAGGTACACAGTGTGATGAAATTACGTTCCTCCGGAACCATGGTGCAACATAGAACAACAAGCAATAGACAACATAAAGTGCAGGAGTGACGACAGTGCAACATAAAATTATAACACTAAATAACAATAAATACAATAAATACAAAAGACGAGACAATTTAAAGACAGGACAGTGCAGTACCGATACGGTATAATAAAGTGTATAGTGGGGATAAGGTGCAGAGATGTGTGACATACTGTAACATATATAATCACAGCAGTTACTGAGGTAGAGTTTATAGTTTTTAAGAGTGCAGCAAATAAAGTCATGTCAGCCTCTGTGTGCTGACTGGGTGTGTGTGTGGGTGAAGTTCAGTTCTTTGTGAGTGTAAAGGGGGGGGGGGGGGTGTACAGTTTAGTTTTGTGCGAGTGTGTTGGGTGAGTGGTGGGTGGGGTGGGAGTTCAGTTCTGTCTCTGTGCGTTGAGAAGTCTGACTGCCTGGTGGATGAAGCAGAGTCTAGTAGTGGAGGCTCGGATGCTCCTGTATCTTCTGCCGGACGGCATCAGAGCGAAGAGTCCGTGTAAGGGGTGGGTGGGGTCGTCCACAATGCTGGTGGCTTTGCGGATGCAGCGTGTGGTGTAGATCTCGGTGATGGAGGGAAGAGAGACTCCGATGATTTTCTCAGCTGTCCGCACTATCCGCTGTAGGGTCTTGCGGTCTGAGGTGTTGCAATTCCCAAACCAGACGGTAATGCAGGTGCTCAGGATGCTTTCTACAGTCCCTCTGTAGAACATGGTGAGGATGGGGGGTGGGAGATGTGCTTTCCTCAGTCTCCGCAGGAAGTAGAGGCGCTGCTGGGCTTTCTTGGTTATGGAGCTGGTGTTGAGGGACCAGGTGAGGTTCTCTGCAATGTGAACACAGAGGAACTTGGTGTTATCCACAATTTCCACAGCAGAGCCGTTGATGTTCAGCGGGTGGTGGACACCTGGAGCTCTCCTGAAGTCAACAACCATCTCCTTGGTTTTATCCACGTTAAGAGATAGGTTGTTGGTTCTGCACCAGTCCGTCAGCCACTGCACCTCCTCTCTGTATGCTGACTCGTCGTTCTTGCTGATGAGGCCAACTACAGTTGTGTCATCAGCGAACTTGATGATGTGGTTTGAGCTGTACTTTGCAGTACAGTCATGAGTCAGCAGAGTGAACAGCAGTGGGCTGAGCACACAGCCCTGGGGGGCGCCGGTGCTCAGTATGGTGGTGCTGGAGGTGTTGTTTCCAATCCTGACTGATTGTGGTCTCTCAGTCAGGAAGTCTAAAACCCAGTTGCAGGGGGAGGAGTTCAGGCCCAGCAAGCTCAGTTTTCCGATCAGATGCTGAGGGATGATGGTGTTGAATGCTGAACTGAAGTCGATGAACAGCATTCGAACATAGCAGTCTTTGTTGTCCAGGTGGGTGAGAGCCAGGTGGAGCGCAGTAGAGATGGCATCGTCTGTTGATCTGTTTGGACGATACGCAAACTGCAGAGGGTCCAGTGAGGACGGGAGCTGGTTTTTGATGTGCCTCATGACCAGCTTCTCAAAGCACTTCATGATGATGGGAGTAAGTGCAATGGGACAGTAGTCATTAAGGCAGGACACTTGAGACTTCTTCGGCACAGGGACGATGGTGGTCGTCTTGAAGCACGTCGGCACGATTGCAGTACTCAGAGAGATGTTGAAAATGTCCGTGAGAACATCCGTGAGTTGTTCTGCACATCCTCTGAGCACTCTGCCAGGAATGCTGTCTGGTCCTGGGGCTTTCCGTGGGTTGACTCTGAGTAGAGTTTTCCGCACATCAGCTGAGGATAGGCACAGTACCTGGTCGTTTGGAGGAGGTGTAGTCTTCCTTGCTGTCGTGTAGTTCTGTGCTTCGAACCTTGCGTAGAAGGAGTTCAGTGCATCTGGAAGGGAGGCATCACTGTTACAAGCAGGGGAGGGTGACTTGTAGTTGGTGATGGTCTGGATGCCCTGCCACATGGGGCGAAGTGTCAGTAGTGTCCTGGAAGTGGGCGTGGATTTTCTTTGCGTAGGTGCGCTTTGCCTCTCTGATCCCCCGGGAGAGCTTGGCTCTAGCTGTTCGGAGGCCAGCCCTGTCCCCTGACTTAAAGGCCTTGTCTCGGGATCTCAGCAGCACACGCACCTCTGCAGTCATCCACGGCTTCTGGTTGGGGCGGGATGTGATGGTCTTGGAGACAGTAACATCCTCAATGCACTTGCTGATGTAGCCAGTCACTGAGTCTGTGTACTCCTCCAGGTTGATGGAGTCATCAGAAGTAGCAGCTTCTCTGAACATGTCCCAGTCAGTGTGCTCAAAACAGTCCTGAAGAGCAGAGATGGCTCCTGGAGGCCAGGTTGTAACTTGCTTCTTCTCTGATTTGGCACGTCTGATGAGCTGTCTGTATGCTGGGATGAGCATGACAGTGATATGATCAGAGTAGCCGTAGTGGGGGCGGGGCTCTGCTCTGTACGAACCGGGAATGTTAGTATACACACAATCGAGCAGGTTAGCTCCACGGGTTGGAAAATCCACATGTTGGTGAAAGCTGGGCAGCAGAGCCTTCAGATTACTGTGATTGAAATCACCAGCAACAATAAACAGTCCGTCGGGGTGTGAGTTCTGGAGTTTGGAGATAACAGTGTACAGTTCTTGCAGAGCGTTAGCATTAGCACCGTTAGCATTAGCACTGGGTGCTACATACACTGCTATTATGTACATGCTGCTAAGCTCTCTGGGCAGGTAGAATGGCCTGGCTCTGACTACAGCAAACTCCACCAGCGGCGAGCAGTAGCTGGAGATCAGCGCAGCGTTGTTACACCATGCTGTGTTGATGTAAACACACACCCCACCTCCACGCACTTTGCCCGAGAGGCCGGCGTCGCGGTCCGCGCGGTAGCATAGCATGCCGCTCACCTCAATCGCGGAGTCCGGGATGGAGTCCGTTAACCACGTCTCCGTGAAAACGAACACACAGCAGTCTCTGAACTCACGCTGGGATGTCCGCTGGAGCCGGAGATAGTCAATCTTGTTCAGCAGGGAGCAAACGTTGGAGAGAAGGAGAGATGGAACCGCTGGCCGGCTGGAGTTAGCCATTAGCTTAGGGTGGACTCCGGCTCTCTTACTGTGCTTTCGGCTCCTCGCGCAACGCTTGCGGAGAGACCTCTTCCGGCTAGCAGGCTCAGGAAACGCCGCGGATCTTAGCAGGCCTAGCACGCGTAGCTCCGCTCCTAGACCGTCTGTAAGTACAGATTTTTGTTGATTTTGCAGGTCTAGCAGGGTCTGTCGGTCGTAAGTTGTTCCCATAGCGAACTTTTGCATGATTGCGAGTTCAGATCGGATTATTTACACAGAAAAACAAACAAAAGCACCGTGTTTTGCTTCCGGAGTGGCCGCTGCGACTGCTCGCGCCGCCGACAGGAAGTCAAAAAGGTTAGTCAATACTGAGTTTGTTTGATTAAACTTTATTAAGAATTTTTGACAAAAGACATTTATATAGATCTCAATCTCTTCAGCATACAGTGCCCATTCACCCTGGAGTTCCTTAAGACTGTTTGAGCTGTCAGTGCTGTTTTAAGATTATTCAGTGAACAACACAGGGGGACCAATAAGAAAAGGGCTAATTTACAATATACATACAATATAATCTTAAAGGCACAGTACGACCAGTCAGCCGTTAACTTTATAATTAGAGATACAACAGTATGCTCTTAAATAATTGACTACTACCTTAAATTTTGCTAGCCGGGATTAAGCATAGTCTTGGACAACACAGCACTGAATGGAAATTTTATGAATAGGCTTAATTTCCCATAAGGTCTGTATATAGATTTACACTTCATACAACACTTTTACAGGCCTTGAAATCTGGTAAACTAAATAACTATACTAAATACTTTTACTACATCAATAGCATATGGTTTACCTGTACAATTTAAATATTACATATTACATAAGAGAATTGTGATTGTATATTAAGTGTGCTAATGCAGTTATTTAAACACATTAATGAATGGCATGTCGGTCAGGGTGAAGATGAGTTTGAGAGGAGGCTGGTGAACACACACACACACACACACCCCTCAGTCCAGAGCCAAGTGTGGACTGTTTATGCAGCTTTGCCTGCACTCCCATATTCAGGCACGTTGTGCAACTCTAATGCGCTAAGGCCTGTTTACTGCGCCGAGTCTGCCGTACTGGACACTGCGAGAGCACTAAATTGTTTCATGCTGTTCAAATACTGTTGATTATTGAAGGGAATGTGGGCCTGGATGACGGATTGTGATGAAATAAGGTCATCATGAGGTTTAGAGGTTTCAAAACTATAAATAAATAACTATAAAAAATAAATAACGGCCCTTTATTAGCACGTCGTTCCTCAATCGAGAATTTGGCAAATAATAATTTCAGTTTACTACTTCCTTTTCTACAACCTTACTCTAAATGTACATTGGCTTGCAAAAGGATTCATACCCCTTGAACTGTTTCACATTTTGGCACCTTACAACCACAAACTTAAATGTACATTATTGAGATTTTAAGTGATAAACAATCACAGAGTTGCACATAATTGTAACGTGGAATCAAAATGATTCATGGTTTTAAAAAGTTTATTAAAATAAAAATCTGTGAAAGAAAGGTGTGACATGCAAATTATTCAGTCCCCCTATATCAATATTTAGTTGAGCCATCATTCGCTGCAATTACAGCTGCAAGTCTTTTAGGCTATGTCTCTACCAGCTTTGCGCATCTAGAGACTAAGATTTTTTGCCCATTCTTCTTTGAAAAATAGCAGAAGCTCAGCCAGCTTGAATAAACAGCTATTTTTAGGCCTTGCCTCAGATGCTCAATGGAATTTAGGTTTTATAACCTAACCCTGCTTTATATGTCTCCACAACTTTTTTTCTGACCTGTCTGGTGACTTCCTTGGTCTTCATAATGCTGTTTATTCACTAACAAACATCTGAGGTGTTCTGAAGTAACAGGTGAATTTATACTGAGACTTTATTAACTAATTAATTAAGTGACTAATTAAGTGACTTCTGAAGGCAATTTGTTAAATTTTAAAACCATGTATCATTTTCTTTCCACATCACAACTATGTGCTACTTCGTGTTGATCTATCACTTTAAGTCTCAATAAAATACTTTTAAGTTTGAGGTTGTAAGGCAAAAAATTGTGAAAAGATTCAAGGGGTATGAATACATTTGCAATCCACTGTAGTCACAACGCCAAGATAAGTTTGCTTCTTTTTAAGACCTGGGCTGGTACAAAAGTAGCTAACAATTTGCGGAAGCTTGTACCCTACATGTTAGCATCGTTCAAAGCTAAATAGTTACACACTCTCCTAAAACTGTGTGGTGTGTAGTAATTTAAAAAAATAATAAACCTTTTTATGCAGTTTCTGACACTGTATAACTGAATATTTGTAGTGCTACGCTAAAGGATGTAGCCAATTAGTTATCATTTCAAATGTTAGCTACATTAGCCCGTAGCATCAGCACAAAACAAAAACAAGGCATCAAAATGTTTTGGCTAAAAATGACTGTGCGAGTTTAACTTGTCTATCCAACTATCAGGACAATGCTGCTCATATTTGCTCAAGAGGCTGTCCGACTGCTGCCCGAAGAAATCGGGTTGGGTTGGTTTTTCTTCTGAGGGGACGTGAGCGTAGAGGAGGGGGGCTGCACTCCTTCACCCCGGTCTTTTGTCAGTTGTGTTTACCCTTCACTTTTCCCTGCGTGGAGTGTGTGTGCGTGTGTGTATGCGAACAGGGCAGCTGCGTTTGGGGCCCACGCCCAAACTGCCGCAGCCAAAGGGGAGTTTGGAGTTTCGACTCGTTTCTCAGGGCGTGTCCCACTCCCCTGATGACTCACAAACCCCCATGAGATTCCTCCTGAGCTGGCCGGGCTCCATTTGGTGGCATCCCCAACACTTGCGGCTGTGAGTGTGGAGCTGAAGCTAAAGCCAATAGCTTTAGCAGGTACTGGAAGTTAGCGCTAGTGCTAACTATGCTTTAACTTTTTCTCCATTTCTTTGTTGTTGTTTTTTTTTTTTTTTAAGGAAATGTGGTCCTGGAGTTCCCTCTTTTTAACACATCCTATTAAACTAATCGTCTCATTAACCCTCCTGTTATGTTAATTCATCAGAAACAGCAAAAGTGTTCCCGGGTCAGTTTGAACCCATGCGTGTTTAATCATCCAAAATATGTCTGAAACCAAAACATAATATTATTTCATTACTTACTCTATTGCTAATTATTCTATCAATATTTAGTGCAATAATGTTCCTTAACTATAACAGGTAATGGTTCAATTAGGATTATTATCTCATTTTTCATAACAAAAAAAAATACATTTCGTTCATACTTTTTTAATGTTTTACTACTTTATTACCAACATATTAAACACAATAGTTTTACATAATATTGGAACATAACATTGTAATTATTAGTTTTTGTTTTTGCAGGAGGTGGTTGCAAATATGTGAGAAGAACCATTTTCATATTATATGCTGAGTTGATTACACTAATTAAGGCAAGCAGAAGTTTCATCATAAAAAAATATTTTAATCAATTTTTCTAAATCTTCAACTCTTAAAATAGGTAAATTTGACCAGTAACATAGCAGGAGGGTTTAAAAAAGTATTTTGATATACTAACTATCCTACAATGCCCAAGGAAAACCAGTGAACAGGCGACAGACTCGTGAATGAGATCAATGGAGGCACCACCTCAAACAGGGCTTAAAAAACAACATTACAGTTTTAATGTTGTGGCTAAAATGTGTACATGCATCTTTAGTTAAAAATATGTCAGTTTTTGGGGATTGTATCAACTATCTAAATTCTCCATAAGGCTTCTGGGTGTTTCATAACTCTGGAAGCGAATAAATCATCTCTAAACATAGAAGATTAAGGGAAGTGATAATTAGGCCAAAAAAAGTGGAAAACTCCCAAAACTCCACAGCACAACCCAAAGTGAGTAAGGGCTGAGCCACTGAGACAAACCCTTAAGGAAAAATAACCTAATCTGCATCTGAAAGACTGCCACCAGTGTTTAAATTCAGATTATGAGGAGGGTATAATGTTTTAACTCTTAGGTAAATAAACGTTAGAACATTATTTGCATCGTTTTTTTTAATACACACTACCCGGCAAGTTTACCTATATTTGAAAGGATGAAGACTACCACAAAGTAACTGGTACCTCTGAAAAGTGCATATATATTGTCTAAACATTGTAACAAATATGAACCTTGGTTCTTAATCCCAGATTAAATGTTGATGGTCTCTGGATAACTAGCTAAGTAATCTTCCGGTTGATAGCTATATAATTAGGTCTTTGGTAGATAGCCAAGTAGCAAGCTAACTTGTCAGTTAAACTGCCTGTTAAGCTAATTACCTGTTTTCTGTTGGACAGTTCGTTTCATGGTGGAATTGTACTTCTGTGTTTAGTCAACGCAGAGTCTATAGTGTGTTGTGCTGTGAATTGAGTTAAGATTGTCAGAGACTGACCAGCAGACTGAGGGACAGTTCCATCCACCAGGCTGTGAGGATGCTCAACTCTCTCCCTGCCTTTCCCCACCTCCAAACAACTCAGTACCTAACTGAAGCTTAGTAATAGAATCAACACAGTTGATTGATCGTTTTATGTTGTTTTTTGCTCTAACTTTGGGAAATTTCAATCCTCTGTTTATCTTGTACATATGCAGTATTGACAGTATTGACTTGACTCAACTGGGTCTGGTGCTGGGTAAATGAACTCTGCAAATTTCTAGATTTTTTAAAAATGATTCCTTTAAAGCTATTCTTAGAAATATTTATTGGTAATTCTCCTGTGAGACTTTACCCATTGTGTTTATTTAATGTTTTGTTCCATGTGGTTTCCAACTGGGTTTCTGCAGGACAAAAAAAATAAAAGAACTATGGGGAATTAAACAAAATATCCATTTACTGTAAAACCATATACCAGTTGATGATCACACATAAATTTGTCAAATCATGTTTAAATTACTGCAATACTACTCAAAGTGCAGTAATTAAGTACAGAATTTTAATGAAAACACACAAACCAAATGTCTTAAATACTTGTATGAATAAATTTGTTTTAGGGACCTTGCCTTAACTGCAACTTGAATGCATTCCAGGATAGCCATATGTACTGTTGGTTAGCTGCAAGCACTGGTGGCTAGCTGTATGCACTGGTGGCTAGCTGTACGCACTAGTGGACTGGTGGCTAGCTGTGTGCACTGAGTTTGGTAAGGTTTGGGTTCCAGCATGGCAGAACCCTCAGTGAGGAAGAGATAGTCCTGTGATATCTGTATGAGATTCCACATGTTCAGATGAGTCATTCCTCCCTCCCTCATTCTCTCTCTCTCCACAGAGCAGGGCATGAGCCTGAGTCATCCGCGATTCTCTCTGCCCTTCTGTCCGTCAATGGCTCTAACAAACTTCTCTGTTTCACTCTGCCCCCAGCCCCTCCTCCCATTTAGTTCAGTTCTGTTCACTGGAACCAGGATTACTATTTACACTACTGCCAAACCAATAAATACAGTCACAGTGTCTATCTCTTATTTATATATTTCTTTCTTTCTCTTTCTTCTCTCTTATTTCATTCTTTTCCCCATCTTTTCTCTAATCTACTCCAGCTTTATTTCTTTTGTATCTACCTTTTTCCTCTAATTACCCCACACTCTCTTTCTGTTTCTTTTGTCGTTTTTTTTTCTCACTTTTTTCCCCCCTTCCTCTCTTTTATGTCACCCTCTTACAAGAATAGCCTCACAAGTCTGGATCCGGAGACCTTGTGGATGTAACAGTGTGATTATTCTGGTATTCCCCCACTCACACTCAAACCTCCTGACACACACACACTTAGTTGAGTAAGAAACTCAGATATCCAGCATGTGAGGAGATGAATCACTGACATGAGTTCAGATTAAGCAGCAGTAGCAGAATACAGGCCTCTGTTAGCAGACACACAAACAGAGAGACAGACCGATGGATGGGTAGACAGACAGATAGACAGACAGACCTGGCGCTGGCTTTTGCAGCACATGGGAAACATATTTAGTTCCTCAGTCAGATCGGATTACATTCACAAACCATACACTTACTCTAGCTGTCTGCCAGCAGATACGGTTTCTCTGAGAAAGTGTGTAAAAATACACTCGGGAGCGAAGCCCTGACCACTGGAGGATCGCTGGAAGGTCCAGGCTGGCCTCCTCACTGCTGCGGGACTCCGGGTCACTGCTGAGCATTGCAAGAGCAATAAGGATTTTCAGGGGCATTATGACTGGGTTAGCAGAACACAGCTGCCCCTAAAAGTCCCTCACTTTTCTTGCTGCCTTGGTCCAGAAATCCATAAAGACTCTGTACAACAATACTGACGATCCAGTGCATTCTATGTTCAGAATCTTCATCATACACTTCAGTTTAATTCAGCCGCTTACATTTATTCAAAGCTTTAATTTGCTACTTTTCAAAGCCTTAAACACATTTGAAAAACCTTTAGCTTTCAAAACACATACAAATCTATTGTATCTATAAATATGTGATTATTAACTACAGAACTTTTTTTTGGTCAACTCAAAAAAGCTTAAACCGGAGCTAATAAAAGTGTGATCAGTCAACAAAGACAAACATATGTCCAAAATGTTAACCATTATTCATTATTAAAAAAGTACAAATTAAACAAATTTGTTGTCCAGATGATCAAATTAATATACCAATGGCAATGAATGTACAGTATGTCTAGAATATTTACATTTTAAGCATTTTATTGCATCTTAGATACATGACATCAAATCGAATTATAAAAAAATACAGAAAAAAATACTGTACATTTTATTTATAATAAAATTGATTTATTATATTTTAAACAAAAATTTCACCCCAGTTTATTAATTTCCAGTTTCCACATCATACAAAGCTTCCAGTGCTGGGAGGTTAAAGACTGTAACATTCCTTCTCTGAGACACATCATTTCAGACTGCCACTGACACAACACCACTGGAGCACAACACAACTGGATGAAAATTGTAACTGTTAATTCTGATTATTGGCTAACAGACCCTGGACTGGCTAGCATCATTCATGACAACAGTGATCAAACCTGCAACCTCTTGATGACAAATCCAATGCTACGTTTTTAGCTTAGCTTGCTTTTAATTATTCTATATTTAGCCAGGTAAACCATTGAAACACATTCTTATTTAAAAAGGCAGCCTGCTAAAATTGTTTTAAAGTTTTTCATCTACTAGACGTCTCTGCTCATTTAAAGTGCGACTCGTTAAATTAAGCACTCAGCTAGCTCAAATAATAATTCATAATAGGTACTCCCAAAACCATGTTTTACATCCTCAGTGCATTACAGCACAGGATAAGGTAGAGTTTTGATCCTCCCATTTTACTTTATAAAATAGTTCAACAGAGATAATGTAAGATTAACAAACAAACAATAAAAAATAAAAAAAAAAGTGAAAGAACCTTCAGCTGCCAATTCTGTAGAGAAATTCTCCTGCACAAATCTGATCCAGCTGATTCTGTAGCTTTATGCATCCCGCTAACATTCAGTATGTGCCAGAGGCAGAACCCAGCAGCCCTCTTTTTCGAATCTCTGTTTTCTCTCCAACTCATCTTCCTCATCCTGCAGCTCAGTTAATGCAGCAGAACCAGGTTTATTAGCATCATAAAGTCTTGAAATATGATTTTAAAGGTTAGGTGATGTTCTCTCTGGAGATCTCTCCTTGCTATACACTATTTTATACACTATATTTCTATACAAACTTTTGGCATAGCATGATTATAAACTGCAAATATCAGATTCTATTATTCCATTATTAAGCTTAAACTGTAGTATGTCCACTATGGGTGTGCAGTAAAGAATTGTACATTATTATTATTTTATACAAAATCAAAGTCTTGATAAATCACTGTTTTTTACAAAAAATAATTTCAGATTTTTTAAAACTGTTATACTACACAAAATTTTTATTTACACGGATTTAGTTGCAGTTATACATTCTTGAAATTAAAAAAATATATATTTATCAGTATGTTTTATATTATTATTACTAAAACTCTCTGAAAAATCTGATATTATTCTAGGGCCAAATCACCCACCCCTAGTACCCACTACAAATTATTTAGCAATAACTATCCTTAATTACGTATCAACTATTAATTAAGTAACTTATTTTGTTCAGTATAAGTATCTGTTGTGCTTCTTTTTTATGATTCTGATTTTTTTTATATTTATGTACTATTCAATATATTCTATGCATTATGCAGTGTCTTATATGAATAACACAGAATCCACAAAAAGAATCACGACCTACCTAACACATTATTCAGCATCCAATGTGAATTACTTAGTATCAATTATTCTATATCTACTATAAATGACTCTATAAGTGTCTACTATGAATTATATTATAGTGTATATTTGATTGAGCAAGAGACGTCTAATAGTTTAAAGATCACAAAGAGTTCTAACCAGCGTTCAGAACCTGAGGGCTGAAAGTGTTTAAGAGAGTAAACAAATCCAGAACTCTGAGCTTGCAGTTCAGTACAAGCAGCTGAAATACTGGTTTGTCAGAATCAATAAAACAAATCCACACTGTGTACATACACATTACACACACTGCTCACTGTAGCTTTAATGCTGAACAGTATAAACCAAACAGGCCTGCAGTGCTGAGCATAAACCTCTGCATCCAGGCCGATGCTTTCATAATTTCATAGTAAAGCTAATATGCTTGTAAGTGTTTACACATGTCTGATTTTATTTTAAATAAATAGTTTTAGTATAGTTTATGGGGGTTGTTTAATGTAATAATAAAGAGAGTGTTACTTTTTAAGGATAAGTTGCTTAACTGTGAATTAAAGGTGAACTAGTTTACTTAGGTGATACTTAGCTTTTCACACCAAATCCACTCTTAATGATAAAGAAAAATAATTGGAATTTTATATTAACTAATCTCTGTAAAACATTAAATTACAACTAATATTCAATGTAAACACAGGGACAGAGATAATGTGATCAGTTTGGATTCATTTAGAGCATTATTAATCTGAGATGCTCATAACACTAAAGCTTCACACAAAGTAAATAACTTTTCTACAAGTACGGTAGTTTTGAATAAAATACTGTTGAACCATGTACAAATAAATGTTTATTGATGCATCTAATTGTGTTCAGAATGTGGCTAGATTACTTTTTTATTTTTCCTTTATGCTGAAATAAATTAAATATGGATTCAATCTCATAACTAACTTACTCTCTTTATTAGGAACATAAAAGATTTTTATAAAAAAAAAAAAAAAAAAAAAAAACTACCCAGAGATATTACAATACAGGCACACCAAACTACACAATTATTTCTGATACCCTCCTAAATTACAGGGAAATACCAGCACTCTGGTGATTAATGCAGTATTTGTATTACATCACTAGTGATTGACATTCGTAAAATAAATATAATTCCATTTTGCTAATTATACATTCATTGTTTTATTTACATAAATTATGTATTTATGTAAATATCCATTGTTATCCAATGCGTAAGTCTAATTATACATACCAAGTTTGATTTATTGTGATTAATCACAGAATATTGCTCTCATTACAATTTATGCTTTTGTTGGATACTGGTTATTACTGCTTCTCTCTATAATCAGCCTAATCTGTGTTTTTGTAATAACACAGATCTTTAAAAATTAAGAGACCACTTCAGTTTCTGAATCAGTTTCTCTGATTTGGCTT
This sequence comes from Astyanax mexicanus, assembly GCF_023375975.1. Lineage (NCBI taxonomy): Eukaryota > Metazoa > Chordata > Actinopteri > Characiformes > Acestrorhamphidae > Astyanax > Astyanax mexicanus. The sequence continues at coordinate 27,668,328 of NC_064412.1, read as the reverse complement.
TTATGTTTGAATAAAATAAACATTGTTGTTCTCCCAAACTTTAAATAAAAATAATGTCATTTAGAGCATTTATTTGCAGAAAATAAGAAATGGCTCAAATAACAAAAAAAGATACAGCAAAGAAAACAAGTTCATATTCGTAAAGAGTTTAACAACTTTCATGCATCCTGGCATGTCCTCCTCCACAAGTTTTACACACTGCTTTTGGTAAAATAAAATAAACTCATCATTTTTAAGTGGTCTAATTTTTTTCCAGAGCTGTATGTGCACTGACTGTACTCATCAAACACAAGCATACAGTACCAGTTAAATGTTTAGACACACCTTCTCATTCAACATTTTTCTTTATTTCTTTTTTTAAATCATTGTCTACATTGTAGATTTATTAAATAATGGATACTGTTAAAGAAATCAAAACACAAAACTTTTAAGGGACAAATATGAAATGATGTCCTAAACAAAAATTGTTTGTCCTCTACAATCCCCTGACCTAAACCCAACTGACATGGTAACTTGGGATGAGCTGGAGCTTCACAGCATGAAGGAAAAGCAGCAACTATTGTTCAGCACCTCCAAAAACTCCTTCAAGGTGCTGAGAGAACTATTCCAGGTGACTCTTCCTCATGAAGCCTCTGAGATTAAAATACATAAAGTGTGCAATAATACAAAATCTGTCCTCAAAGCTAAATTCGAAAGGCTACTTAGAACAGTCAAAAAATAATTCCACTTTGTGTAAAAACACATTGAATGAGCAGAGGTGTCCAGACTTTAGTATTGTAATACTGTAATTCATCACAAAAGTACTGAAATTGATGACAGTAGCATAAACCGACTATATTATTGCTGAGGCCTCATTGCAGAGGAGCAGAACCGGGTTGTGGTACAGTTACTCTGCAGACTCTGTACAGCCAGTGTGAGGAAGCGCTGAGGAACAGTTGGGATTAATCCGGGTGTGATTAGAGGGAGAAGTTTTGGAGCTGATTTTTATCTAAAAGAGAGAGAGAGCTTTGTATTGGCCTGTTCTGGGTGGAAGCGCGTGTGAGTGACGAGTGTGTGCCGCTGGGCCAAAACAACACACAACTCCTCCGAGGGCTGCTTGGCAGGAGCGCGCCCGGGAGGACTGTTTCACATCACCAGATATCCCACAATCCCCTACTTCCACCAACCACACCAACTCACAAGCTGCTGTATTGAAGCCTCTGCTGCTGCAGCCCCATTAACACTCACACACAAACACACTCACACACAGACCCAACTCACACACTTCTGCTGCAGCTGCAGATTACTAAATCAAACACAATAAATAAAAAAGTTTTGACAATAAGAAAACTCCTGTCATATAAACACAGTTTTTATCCAAGTTTTATGTAATACGTATGTTATGTTAGATCCATTTTAATTAAATGTCTACATAAAATGTACCAATATCTGGTTATATATAATAGAAATATAAAAAAGAAGAACAATTTACTTCAAACATGCAGCTCAGAGCAAAAGCCATAAACATAACTCTAATTCTTTTTTGTTTATTTATATTATTTATGTTTAAATCAGTAGTTAGTGAGTCTGGCTCTCTGTAATTAACTCTATATAACAATAGAATAAACCCAAATAAAAATTAAGTCAGTAATTATTAAGTGTGTTTATCTGTAATTAACTCTATATAACAATAGAATAAACCCAAATAAACATAATGTCAGTGGTCAGTGAGTGTATCTACCTGTAAATAACTCTATATACCTTTATAAAAAACCCAAATAAACATAAAGTCAGTGTGTTCACCTGAAATAAATTCTATATATATCATTAGAATAAATCCAACTAAGCATAAACTGGTGGTCAGTGAGAGTGTCTACCTGTAAATAAATATATATAACATAAATAAACATAAAATCAGTGTTCATAATGTATTGTTGGTCAGTAAAGTTATTTTGGTCAGAATAAAACATGTTATGGTGCTGATCTTCTCTGTGAACTCTAGACACTGAATAGCTGAAGACAGCTATTTGTTAATCTAGCTTTTTTTTTTTTAGATACACTACTAACAGTCATGGCACTAAAGTAGGTCCTTTGCCAGTTGTCGCTCCATAAGAATAAACTACACATACAGTTCTTTGGAGAACAGTTTTGTAAATGATTTTGATATGTGAATGTGAATAACATTTTTAAAGCTTTAAACAAACTCCACATACTGTGCGGGTTGTAAGAAAGGCAACATGTACATATTTTCTCACTACTATGATAAATATTGCCACATTGTGCTTTTTTAAAACATGAACACTGACCAAACAACCTGTTTCACCACAGAGATACAGCAGAGTTAGTCCTGCTTCATTAGCTTAAATGGAGCACAGTGTGAAACGCTGATTTAAAGCGTTGTTTTAATCATGTTGTTCTGTCTCGCTTAGAAGGAATCTTAGGGGAACCCCAAACATTTCTGAAATCACCGCTGATGAAAATCTTGGCCACAATGAAGCATGCTCAAGATGAAGGTCAACATCCTAAGAATAGAGCGAGTCTCACTAAAAACTGTTTTAAAACTGTTTTTTTATGTGCTACTTCTTGTTTCAACATATCAGCCATAAATATATATGACAAAATACATTATCACTAAAATAAAAATAGTGAATATAGTGAAAATATCCTGAAACATCATGATGTTATAATCTAGGCCATATCCTTCACCATCCAAAGGACCTCTACACTGGTATATAAGCTTTGCATTGTAAAGTAAGTCACAATAAACATGCTGATTTAGAGCTGCCAAAAGTGTTTTTTTTTTGTATTGCATCACACTTAAAAAAAACTTTAGAGGGTTATTAACAGTGTATATACTGTAGGTCTACAAATCTGATTAAACTGCTGTAATATTTCCTTTTCTGTTCTGTTTAGTGAACCTAAACAAGTGTATTAAGGGTGAGTGCCTGATCACGTTAATCTAATTCATTCTCTCCTGCTTTAAACTACAGCCAGAACACCCTGAAAAATTGGAAGCACTTTAGGAAGGTAATTTATGATTAAATAAAAGGAATCTCAGTTTGTGTTAAGGCTGAAGAATAAAAAAAAATCTCAGACATTCTTTAGTTCATAAATAACAACTCATTTTCATAGGAGTCAAAACCATGTAAGCATGATAAAACATGTATTTTATAGTTCTATCTTTATAAGTTCATGAGTAAGGTATCTTTATAAGAAAAGCCAGCAGTTCCCTTCAGCTTTGCAAGTAGGTTTTTTTTTACTGAATAAGAACAAAAATGGTGCAAAAATGACCTCCCTATATTTCGGATAAGGAAAATCACTGACACATAAAAAAGCTCTATACAGGATGCTTAACTAAAACACAAGCCTATGTACTGAGATGCCCACTGACAAGTACTATATGTAAAAATGTACAATCCCGTTTTTATCCTATTTTGAAAATCTTCATTTATCAATTAATTTATTTTCCTTATTATTAGCATTGTTACAAAAAATATTCATTTTTGTGCTTTTAACTATTTGAATCTGGCAGCTGCTCTTTTTATTTGTTTCAGAACTTCATAATGAACGGTCCAAATTAAATGCTCTAGAATATAGAATTGACGTCTTTTTACATTGAGGTTCACTGAAAGTTAAGATACTTTTTTTCATTCTTTTGGAAATAGAAGATTTTTGTACAACAGCAATGTAATTTAAATATTAATTATTTAAAATATGTTTTGGTAATTTGGTCATTAAATATATATATATATATATATATATATATATATATATATATATATATATATATATATATTTAATGACCAAATTACCAAAACATATTATAAATATATATATATATATATATATATATATATATATATATATATATATATATATATTATAGATGACATATATATATATATATATATATATATAAATTATTACATAATGTTATTAAACATTATAAAATACCAGCACACAAACAACAGCCAAATAATATTATTGTAGAACTTTTGATAGTAGACCTAGGCGAGGTTTTTATTCCCGCCTTTTTTTTTCACTAAACAAACCATTAAACATAGAAACTTCCAATTTAAATAGAAGTAGTGTGCAAAAGCTTGGGCACCATGTTCGCATGACACTCTCATGACATGAGTTTAAATAAGAGAGAGACAAATTCTGAGTCTCTAAAGTACAGAGGCTCAGATATAAATACGTTTTTTAAATGCACATTTCAGACAACCGACTTAAAATAACATAGAATGTGCCACACCTTTTGCATGTCAGATTTGAGGTTTTAGTGTTTTCCAATGTTATTAATAAAACTGTTCTTATCCTTCAGTTTTTTTCTCATGGCAGAAGAAATTTTTCAAGAATATTTTATAGTTAATTGTTTCACAATTTTTGCTTGTGTTTGCATTATATTTTATTATTTAACTTTTACTGTCTTCAACAGTCTGTCTTTTGTTGTTTTTCTCAACTGAATATATATAGTACATTAGTTGTATGTGTATTTAAATATTCTGCATTTTGAATTGCAGTTAGATTGGTTTTAAAGGTGCTAAATAAATACATTTTACAACTGACTGACTGATTTTACTGGATGTGCCTAAACTTTTGCACATGACTATTTATTTTTGTTTACAAGAATGCGTTTTAAAAACCTAGAATGTAAGTCATTTTGGCACATTTCTTTTTTTTTTCAGTGGGCTTTTCTAAAGATTTGATGCCTTTCCACTGTAAAAAGAGATTAAATTCAGCCTCAAATGTAGATCTAAAAGTAAAACCATTACAGTTGACAAGCTGTATGACATTTGTTTTTTATATTTGGCCCTCACAAAATGTTTCAAGAAGGCTTATAGTCTTCAGTCTTAAACGACATTATGAACTATATGAGATGAACCGTGGAACTACATTGTGCTGGACAGGTTGACTGAAGTCATGCATGTGAAAAGGCCTAAAAGTTATACAGATATACAGCTTATTTACAAAAAAAATGAGAACATTTAAAAATTAGGAGTTTCTTTGATTTTACCAAATTGAAAACCTCTGGAATATAATAAAGAGGAAGATGGAAGATCACACGTTATCAAACCAAGCTGGACTGCTTGAATTTTTGCAGCAGGAGTGGCATAAAGTTATCCAAAAGCAGTGGGTAAGACTGGTGGAGAACATGCCAAGATGCATGAAAACTGTGATTAAAAACCAGGGTTATTCCACCGAATATTGATTTCTGAACTCATCAAAACTTTATGAATATGAAGTTGTTTTCTTTGCATTTTTTAGGTCTGAAAGCTCTGCATCTTTTTTGTTATTTCTGCTCTAACAAACAAATACTCTAAATGCTTTATATTTTTATTTTGAATTTGGGAAAAATGTTTTCCATATAAAATAAGGTCATGCATGTGAAAAAGCCTAAACGGTATCAGATATATTGTTCCATATTATTTCAGCTTTTAAATATGCGTTTCTTGTTTGTCTTAAAAAGGAACATTAAAGAACCCTCAAAGGAGCATTCACGTCTAAGGTAATTATGAGAAGAACCACAAACAGGTCTGAAATCACCACTGTTAAAAGTCTTGGCCACAGTGAAGCGTGCTCAGGATGAAGGTCAAAATCCTAAGAATAGAGCGAGCCTCACTTCCACAGACAGACAGACAGACAGAGAGAGGCTGGTAGACAAGGAGAGATGGTCACATGGGCCTAAAACTGGGACTTTGTAGGCCAGTTGAAGGCAGGGAGGAACTCACCTTGCCCACAAAGACCCAGCCTCAGACTCACCACACACACACACACTCACATACTTCATCCAGGACCTGGAGAAAGTGGAGAACCTGGCTTGGTTGGTCGTATTTAACGTCACAGAACCATCAACCTGCTCTCAGAGCAGGAGAACCCTCACTTACCCCCAAAATCTGCTCCACAGGGGTCCTGAACAGGTTCTGCTCCAGACAGACAGCAGCAGACACTACCAGGAGTTTCCACAGCTCCCAGTAGAAGCACGGAGGCTTCAGTAAGACCCAGATTAAAGCAGGACGATCACCAGCACCAGCAGCAGCACGCACACACTCGCACGCACGCACTCACACTGACACGCGCACACAGCCAGTAGCTTTAGGAAGAGCAGCGCCGCGCAGGTGACTGTCTGTCTGACTGTCCTTTCTTTACCTGAGAGCTCGCGGAGCTGCAGAACCGAGTCCGTGCAGCGCGAAGTTGCAGCTGAACTCCAGGCGTCCCTCCACCTTCCCTCTCTTCTCCATCCATCCTCTCCTTATTTGCGCGCGCCCCGCATTAAGAAACAGCCTCCGCAGGGACCCTACTTACAACACGAGCCCCCCCACGCCCCCGCCCGTGCCCCTCCGCCCCCCCCACCAGTCACAGACAGACCGGTAGCGCCCGGTGATCCGCCCGAGCGCCGCGCGGAGCAGCACAGAGCCCAGATTCCTCCGCGCTCTCGACTGCGCAAAGCCTGCTGCTGCTGCCCTGCCTGCTGCCGCGCGCGCCGATCCGCACACAGCGCCCCCCCGCGGGCGCCGCTGCGCACAGCCCCATGTGCTCGCTGTGGGGGAATCCTGCATTGCAGCGCTCCCTGGCGGTCCATCCCTGATCTATCTGTTTCTGTACTGTTAAAAAAATACAGCTCTGGAAAAAAAATGAGACCTCTTAAAAATTATGAGTTTCTTTGATTTTACCAAATTTAAACCTCTGGTATATAATCAAAAGGAAGATGGATGATCACACGCCATCAAATGAAGCTGAATTGCTTAAACTTTTGGCATAAAGTTATCCACAAGCAGTGTGTAAGACTGGAGGAGAACATGCCAAGATGCATGAAAACTATGAGTAAAAATCAGGGTTATTACACCAAATATTGACCAAATATTAATAATGCGTTCATTTTACTATAAATAGCAAAATCCTAGAAACTGATTAAAAAAATGAAGTTAATTTTTTTCCAGAGCTCTAAGTGTTTTTTAAGGAGAACTCCAGTGTTAAATTGACTTTGGGTGCAGTAAAACATGATAAAAAAAAGTATTAACCATTGTTAATAAGCCCACCTCCACATCTTTCCGAGATCCAGTAATTTTGTGCAGTTTGCCTAAACAGGCTAGAATGGGTTTGAACGGGGCATATTCTGTTATTCAGGACTAAAATAGCTCCACACCTCATTGGTAGAAATTTCAGCGCCTTAGTCCGTTGGACCACCCAGAGCTCATATCCCAAATAGTTGCAAAGATGTTGATATATACAAAGTGGTTGATAAGGTGTTGCTTAGTTGTTGCTAGGCAATTGCTATCATATCCCAGGAGGTTGCTAAGATGTTGCTACACAGATATGTACTCTATGGGGTTGCTGAAGTGTTGCTGGGCTTGCTGGGCAGGTTCTATTCTATCTCAAGTGGTTGGTGATATGGTATTCTATGTGGTTGCTGAAGTGTTGCTATGCAGTTGCTTTTGTACAAGAACGCTGCTGGGGTGTTGATAACAGTTGATTCGGTACTCTATGTGATTGTTAGGCAGTTATTATCCTATCCAAGATGGTTGTAGGTGTTGATAATCACCATAGTTTTTATCTTGTTTCTAATTGGCTGAACAGCAATTTCTATCTTTATTCCAATAGGTGCTAAGGTTATGCTAAGTGGTAGCTAGGTGGTTGCTATAAAATTCCAAGGGGTTACTAAGATGATTATGTAGATATGTTATGATACAAAATAGTATTATTGGTATTAAATATATACATATATATATATATATATATATATATATATATATATATATATATATATATATATATATATATATATATTAAAATAAAAACATCGATCATTTTGAAATAGGCTTAACAAGATTTCTGCTACGTTTTGTAGTTGGATAATGTAAATAGTTAGACTCTGAATGTGTGTATTATTATTTTGGTTCATGTGACTGACTCAGTTCTATGACACGTTTAAATAGCTTGATTTTTTTAAAATTAAAATGAACTCACACACCCTGTGTTTGAAAAAAAAAAGTAAATTAAACTAATAACATAATGATTCGTTAATTAAATATATCCAACTTATCAACTTTACATTTTTAGATGGATAATGTAAATAATTATATCCTGACTGTGTTTATTATGATTTTGGTTCATGTGGCAGTCTCAGTTCTATGATAAGTTTAAATAGCTTGATTTTTTAAAATGAAAATATCTTAGAATAAGAATAAGAATACCTTAAACGTCTAAGTGGGAAAAAAAAACATTTGAAACCATGTGTTATTTAACCAAGAATATTGAATGTAACCAGGCAGAGCTGCAGACAAAACTCCCATATAAAAAAGTGTATAAACTGTCCAAAAAGTACTTTAAAGTGAATGATGTCCTTCTTTCGATTAGTAATTAATATTCATTCAGAATAAATACAAAAAAACAAAAAAAAATAATATGTTACTTAAAAAAAATAATAATAAAACTAAAATGCAAGGTGCATTATTTGGATACAGACTCTTATTAAAAGAAAAAAAACATATAATAAACTAAAAACATAATTAATCATTAAGTAAATATACCGAACGCATACTGAGATTTCCGCTGTTTTTTTGTTGGATAATGTAAATAATTAAACTCTTTGTTTATTATGATTTTTGTTCATGTGACTGTAGAGACTCGGCCTCTGTCTGTGCGCATGCGCGCTGCGTGTATGCTCTGTGGAGTGAAGCTGAGATTTGCTCTCAGAGCTGAAGCGGGTCTGGGAGCGGGTTTCTCCGTCTCTTCCTCTCCTCCGCCCCCCTGGACCCACAGAACTCACCGGGCCGGATGTTTATCTCTGTAGGAGTGTGTGCGGTACCGCTGGGGATCCGGTGAGTGAGTTTAAACCCTATATAAAGTGGGCTGTATGGAGCCGGAGCTGCGGACAGCTGTCGGAAGTCTGAGGAATTGTTCCGTTCCACCTTAAATAGTGCAGCGGTTTTAGAGCAGCTTCAGCCTTATGTTCCTCAGTGTTTACTTTCTGTTTTATGTTAAACACCATCTGGCGTGTATTAGATAGGCATATTGTTTTCTTTAATAAATATATTAAAGAGTTTGGGGGCTTCAGTACTAAAGCCTAGGTCCAGTGTACGTGTTTATGTGTGATGTCATAAGGTCAGGTGGTGAGAATGACCTCAGCTGAACGCTAATACTGTCCCAACTGGTGCCAGGCTTTATTTACTTTATTTTACTGCAATGTAAACAGAATTACAGACCATATTCTTCATTCTGTGGTTCGGTTTGGATAAAAAACAAAGCAATATATTTTCAGAGTGAGGGGTCATTACAGTAAAGCCCAAAACATAAATTTAACAAAATTAAATAATCTTTTATACAGCTCTGGAAAAAAATAAGAGACCACTTCAGTTTTTGAATCAGTTTCTCTGATTTTGCTATTCATAGTTTGAGTAAAATTAACATTGTTGTTTTGTTCTATAAACTATGGACAAAATTTCCCAAATTCCAAATAAAAATATGTCATTTAGGGCATTTATTTGCAGAAAATGAGAAATGGCTGAAATAACAAAAAAGATGCAGAACTTTCAGACCTTAAATAATGTAAAGAAAACAAGTTCATATTCATATTTTTTTAAGAGTTCAAAAATCAATATTTGGTGGAATAACCCTGGTTTTGAATCACAGTTTTCATGCATCTTGGTATGTTGCCCACCAGTCTAACACGCCACTCTTGGATAACTTTATGCCAGTCCTGATGCAAAAATGTAAGCAGTTCAGCTTTGTTTGATGGCTTGTGATCGTCCATCTTTCATATGCCAGAGGTTTTTAATTCGGTAAAATCGAAGAAACACGTAATTTTAAATGGTCACTTATTTTTTCCAGAGCTATACTAATGGAAATATCGATGTTGATTAGGAAGTTCTAGTACATTGATATCTAGAATAACCCATAAAAGCTCAGACAGGTGGAAACTTTCTAGTTTCCCATCCTTATTATTTTAATACAAGCAGATGTAAACAGATTAATTTTATTTAGAATTAATGTTGAAGACATTTATATCCAGAATAAAATGTGTGCTTCCTTTCTGTAGCTTCTGTTGCTCTCATCTCTCTCTATTTACTTCTCTATTTCAGGAAGGAGTTTGTGTGTGAGGACTGTGGTGGTCTTCCTGCCAGTGGCTGTCCGGATGGTGTCCCCCAGTATGAAGGCGCTGGTGGATGCTATTTGGGCTGTGTGGAGCATCGGAGTGTACATCTATGACTACATCAATACCAGTGCCATGGAGGAGCGCATACACAATCTGGAGAGTGTCATCACGGTCCACCAGTGTGTTATTGGCCTGCTGACTGCTGGACTGGTGGGGCTGTTCACCTACATACTGCTTAGGAAGCACTAAAGAAGGAAGAGGAGAAGGAAGGTGGCCATTTCTCTGTGGTAACTGAGCAGATGTCAGTGTTAATTGTACAGGTTATGTCCAGCTGTGGTCACATGCTAAAGGGATTTTAACATATCAGCTTAATTAGCTCATTAATATTACCACCAACGTGCTTAATTTAATTAGCAGTTTCTACATTTTATACAACCATCCACATTTTCACCATCCCCAGGTCCATAGTTGAACAATATCTGCATTGTCGTCAGTTTCGTACCACACACCCTGGCAGTTTTTGCACAGAATCATAAATCTGACCAAAATTTAATAGAATTATAATGAATATTCAGTACCATTTTCACAGTAGCGTCACATTTTATTTTTTTTAGTTTAGTTTAAGTTCTACTATACAATTAACTTACAAATAAATTAGAGCATGTTTGCTGTAATATCAGTATGATTATTCATAATAATGTACAACATTCCTAGGCAGTTCAATGGCCATATTCTGCAATCTGCACTGTCTACAGCCCAAGAACAGATATCTGTGGATACCAGGTTCTGCAGGAACATTAAATAACAGCCCAACTGTGGTTCTTACCGTTCATAGTGTGACACCACAGTGCCGTCTGTGAACAGGAGCTAAACCAGGATCAGATCAGCAGTGAAGAAGATCACCGGGCTGTAATTGAAGCTATCTTTAATAGACTCTAACTTAAAATGTGTAATATTTGTTGTATCATTTGACAGCTTGGTTAGGACCAACCATTGGTTTGGACTCACAGGAGCACACCAAGACTAGATATTTCCACAGTACTGAACCAGGGGAGTGCATTATAAAGTGTCCTTAGTCCCTAACACGTTTACTGAACTACTGAACAACTACCATTGCGTAGCATTTGATTGTGTATTTATAACTTATTGTTTTTATTTATTAGCCTTTTCATTCGGTAACGAGGTCAAATGTTGTTTAATCACAATGGTGGTGTCAAAAAAATTGATTGTACTACTTTATTAACAGTTCTGTCATATTTGTATTATTATTTATTTTGTTTTGATTAAAACAATCCCCTAGCTTTAAGAACTCATTAGAAAGGGCATGTTAAGGGTTCTAATTCACTGACACTAAATTAGTGCAATCACAGTATAGTATAAAATTATTACTTTTATATAAATACTTATTAAAAGTCTGTATACTTTGAATGGACGAATAAGTCATATTTTATTTAACTGCAAACACAGTTGTGCCACCTCTTAGTAGAGACTATGCTAATATCCAAGGTCCCATTTTCCTAAATTTCCTTGTAAATTGAAAATTGAAAAATGTAAAAACAGTGGGGTTTGGGGTGAAATTTTGGTTTGCTGTAAAAAAAAAAAACTTGCTCTGATTTGAGGATGTTGAGGAGTCAGAATACAAATAAAGCCATTTTATTTGTTTTCCAATCCCAAAAGTGAACTAAGATGTGTCTTTTGAGTCAAACAAATTTCAAAAACAATTTCAAAAACATTTCAAAAGCCTATTTTAGGTCCAAAATGTTCTCTAAACAGTGTTTAGAGCTATAGACATCGGATTCAATTCACCACCACTTTTTTCAATTCTGAAATGAAACATTTCACACCAAACCCACTAAATGACTGACTATATCTTGACCATTTAACTATGCAGAGATTAATAGGGTTCTCATTTGCGCTAAACTTAAACTGAATGAAAGCAGTACTGTTGTACAGTTCTCTTGATAGATGAGCAACTGAAGTCTCTATATTAGTGGGCCTGTGTGAATCACTTTGCGTTCTATGGGATGAAGACAGTGTTATCTGTGAAAGCACATGAATGTAAATGTACTGAAGCACTAAACCGATAACTTACCTCAAACCTTAGTGAATAAGCAAACAGGTTGTTTTGTTTACTTGTGTCATTTGAGATTTGCGCACTTGAGGGCTAAAATAGAGTACAAAATTAAATCAAAAGTCCCCTCTGAATTCTCTTCATATTCAACTCAACAATAAAATGTTTATTTGTGAAAAGTGTGAGTCAGAACATTTTGTTTGAAAGATGCAATCAAAAAACAAAACAAAAACTAATGCAACTTTAGTTGTTTCCAAAATATATAACGCAATCAAACACATACCTAGAGGACCGGGCTTTAACTGAAATATCCCGGTTAGATTTATTTAGTTCAAAGGTTTGGGTCAGTTATCAATCTTTTATTATTATTATTATTATTATTATTATTATAATAGCTCAACACTAAATCTAGCATCCAATTTCTGTTGTATTTAAGTATTTTGAAAAAAGGAATTTACTGTAATTCATGTAATAATCAATGATAACTAATATACTGTAATTATGTTTACAGTATATAAAGGCACCTTTGTTGAAATCTAAGCATAATTTGAACAAATAAGCATTTTATATATTAATTGTATGTAGTTTTTATTTATTTTAGTTTGCTAACAGTTAATTAAAACAAGAGAACCAGAGCCTCTGAAACAACATTAATCTCAAAGAAATTGCTTTTATATTATTTAAAATGCTGATCCCAAACTTTTAAACATTAGTGGCCACTTTATTGGAAACGCCCCTCTTGAAACTCCATGTTGCTGGCGTACAGTGTGTGTTAGCCATTTTATAGGCTTTTGTTAACAAACAGAATACAAACCTAAATTAATCAGAGACCCCTGTGGTCAGAAACCAATGAATTATACATTGCTGTACACACAGAAATACACTACATGTCCACGTATTTGTAGACACACCTTCTAATATATGCATTTAGTAGTAGTTGTTGTTGTTGTTTTTGCTGGAACAAATGTGCAAATGCTCACATATAGATTGCCTAGTCTAATACAAATAGAACAGGACTCTTTGGAGCACATAAACATGAACCTATAAGTACCATGCCTATTGTCAAAAATGGGCCAGAGGAATATAAACCTCTTTTTGGAATGATGGTGTTTCATCCTATACTTTTAGGACATGTTCAGGAGGTGATCATCCAAGATCTTAAGCTCACAAATGCTCTTCATTGAGTGCTTTCAAATCTTCACAGGAATGCTCCAGAATAGAGGAGAAAGCCTTCCTTGAACAGCAGAAATCATTACTCACTCAAACAAAAGCAGTGTACATTTTTATACCCTTGGGTTATAAACAACATAAATATGTCTCTCAATATTTGCTTTAGCTCATATAGTGTATAAGGTAGCAGTTTCTAATAAAGTGGCCAGAGAGTGTGTATAGAAACTAGGTTTGTGAAGATGCTGAACGATGTTTGAGGAGCAGTCGGAGATTCAGGTCGTCTTCAGCTCTATATGTGCCCTGTCTGCAGGAGTGTGTACTGTGTTGTGAAGCGCTCGACACACTCTCCCTCTAGGCTCTTCATGGCCCTCCAGTGAAGCTTTCCACAGTTCTCTGGGCTTCCATGTGCCCCCAGCTCTTCACGGATGTAATCCATCCACAGATCTATAAAAATAAATACATAAATTAAAACTAATGTGCTATCATTTTAATGAGGTTACTGTAATAAAGCTATGGCACTAATGTGGTCCACATATAACTGGCGGGAATTTAACATCCCACCGATTAGCATGGTGCCAACATCGCATGCCTGAAACATTTAACTTTACCTCCTAGACCTCCTGATGGTTTAAGGAATCGCTAATGGTTGTTTTTGGGTGTTTTTTTTTTTACACTATATCTCGCTGTTATTTATAAGCATGGAAACATATAGCATAACTAAAAATAGTAGCAGCATCTTGAAATTATTCTTCTTTTAGAAAAAACAGGTGCCTGTAGAGTGTCAGAAAGCACATATTTAAAGGAGAAATATGGTTTAAATGAATTTGAAATGCAGTGAAACAAGATAATGAGAACAAACTGTTGTCAAAAAGCACACCTCCATTTACCCTCAGCTTTTAGCCGATGCTCCCAACAGGCTTACAATGATATTGATGGGAGCATAGCACTTCCTATACAAAGAAATCACTATTTTTACTATCATTAACAAGCTCAAAGTAGCTCCACACTTCATTGCTTGAATTTAAGGGCCCTGACATTTAAAAAGGGGCACTGAAAACTATGAAAGTACACAGGTAGTTTATATATATATATATATATATATATATATATATATATATATATATATATATATATATATATATATATATATTTATATATATATATATATATATAAACACTACAGGCATAGCCATCTTAAAATCAAGTAAAAAAAGTCGAACTGACAAGCACAAATGAATAGGTAGAATAGAGGAACAGATTGCAAATTTTACTCAGTGGAAATGCTTTAATAATACTGTGTGTTTAATAAACTACCTGTGTACTTTCGAAGTTCTTAGTGCCTTGTTTAAATGTCAGGGCCCTCAGAATTCTACAAATGAAGTGTGGAGCTATGTGAGCTTGTTCATGGTGTAAAAATCGTGATTTCTTTGCATGGGCGGCGCTATGCCCCTATTACTAGTATTGTAAGCCTGTTGGTAGCATGGGCTAAAAGTGCTGTATTTGGAAGCGCTGGGGGTGAATGAAGTTTTTACTCGTTATCATGTTTCACTACACCCCAAGTCTTTTACAACAAATTTCTCTGTTAAAGCTCCACTAGGTAGGATTGAGATTTTGTGCTGGTGGGCTCCCCCTACAGTTGTAGAGTGTAATAAATGTTTCAGGCGGATTAGTTTCTCTTTCTCGTTTTCTGGCTTTCACAGACATATTCGGTCTATTTCCAGCTTCTGCCAGAGTTTCTGTATGTTAGTTTGTAAAGAATGAACCAGTAGTCCTTGTAGAACTGTTAGAACTAAAGGACGGAAAGCGGGTCGCAGTTCAAAAATTAAAAATCAAGGAAATCCTACCTAGTGCTCAGATTGAAAGACATTACAGATTATTGCCTGAATGAAAATTCTTCATAGCTCCATAGCTTTTAAACTAAAGAAGCAACAGACATGTCTTGGCTGAGGGACTGCATTTATAGAAAGGGCAAAACTATTTGACATTTAGAGCTGAACTAGCACTTTAAATGTGTTGACAGACTGATTTAAATATTTTTCTTCAGTCAAACTCACCATCGTCAGAGGAGCCAAACTCACGCAGTGCTCGCTCATAGTAGTCTCTCAGATTACTAATCTTTGGATTCTCCTGAAACATAGAAAAACATAACTGTAAACCTACATTATTAACTAAAAAGTTTCATTATCATTCAGTTATATTTAAAACCTTCACATTATTCTTTAACTCACCTGTTCTTTCTCAATCTGAACCATCTTGGTAAAGAAGGTCTTGGTGAAGGGTCTGTGCTCATGCAGGCTGGGGGTACAGTGTTTAGGTTAAAAGTGTTTTATATAAATTTTGATTATTATGCTACAGTGTATGTGAGTGTATGCATGTACCTTTTGAATGTTTTCCTGGCTTTTTTATAGCCCCCAGTTTTGAAGGCCCATTCCAGGTAGGTTTCCTTCAGCGCTGTTGAAATGGCTGGAACTGGTGATAAAAGCGCTTTCTGAAACAAAGATAGATGAATTTAGTTTTCACCATCCACACACTGGCCACTTTATTAGAAACCTCCACATTACAGCTCTACATTAGTGCTCAATCTGTTGATGCAGTTGGTCATTGGTCAGTTTCTGAAACACAGGACCACCTGTGAGTTTGCTAAGCCTTTTTTATTAAGTTGTGTTGTTGCTGAAGATCTAAACAATTGTAGTAGCATTCCTACTACAGATCCAGAATCAGATCTAAACCCAAAAACCATCCGCTGCAGCTTTTACCTGAAACAGAGCTTCTGTCTCCTCCTGAGTCTGAGACACCATACTCCACTCAGCCTGAAGCTGCCACAGAGGCAGACTGTCCTGCAGAGGACATGGAGAGAGGTGACAGGTTAATAAAGCTTCATGTATTCAAGTCAATAATAATAATAAATAAATAAAATAAATCTGAAATAAAAAATAAATAAATATTGCCCATTGTGCTTAATTAGCAAGAGTAGCCCATTACTATAATGAGCTGCAATGTTCACTTTGCCTAAGAACAGTTTATTAGAACATTTAAATATCTCTACTTTCCAATGCCAATTGATTTTTTCTTAATAATTATACTCGCTGCATAATATTATTACATCACTAAAATCCTAAAATGACAAGAATACAATTTATTACAATTATTTCTAGGACTACATATTGTCCAAAATCATGGTTTTCAGAACTAGGGATACCCTTCCTCCTCTAGTCAAAACAATTTAAAAATAACTTATTTAAACCAGGGGTTCTTAACCTGGGGGTTGCATTATATTACTACTAAATCAGACTGCCATTCTTCTCAACCCTTTGACTGAACTTGATTCAGGTTCTTGTATGTGTGTTGTAGGTCTGCACATCCAGGTTTGCTTAAAAACTGAGTGCATTTTAGAAAGTAGAAGTGGAAGATGATGTGCAAAAATGTCCAATTTTAGAAACCACAGAAAAGAATGTGTGTGCCTCAGTGTAAACTTAACCAGTACATTACATAGGTTAATTTATTAGTTTTCTCTTGTTTTTTTTATTTTATTTTAGAAGTAGCGACAACCATCTGTTTTGGTAAAGGGAAAAAGTTGCAAAATACAGCTCTGGAAAAAATAAAGAGACCAATTCATTTTCTGAATCAGTTTCTCTGATTTTGCTGCTTATAGCTATATGTTTGAGTAAAAGGAACATTGTTGTTTTACTCTATAAACTACGGAACATTTCTCCCAAATTCCAAATAAAAATAGTGTCATTTAGAGCATTTATATACAGAAAATTAGAAATGGCTGAAATAACAAAAAGGATGCAGAGCTTTCAGATCTCAAATAATGGAAAGAAAAGGTTCATGTTCATAAAGTTTCAGAATTTCAGAGTTCAGAAATCAATATTTGGTGGAATAACCCTGGATTTTAATCACAGTTTTCATGCATCTCGGAATGTTCTCCTCCACCAGTCTTACACACTGCTTTTGGATAACTTTATGCCAATATGATCATCCAGGTCCAATTTGGTAAAATCAAAGAAACTCATCATTTTTAAGTGGCATTCTTTTTTTCCCAGAGGTGTATTTTGTTAAGCAAAAAAGGTTAAGAACCCCTGATTTATACCAATACTTATTTATACAGCCACAGTAGTAGTAATAGTAATAATTCTAAATCAATCCTGACATATCTTAAAGTAGTGGATTATTCAAATGACATTGGGATGTAGAGAACAGCAGTAAATTGTTATTATACATTTTTTGTCTGTTCTTATGCAAGCAAAAATGTTTTATTGTGCATCTATTGTACAAGAGATGCACAAATCAGGGCGTTCATGTTTATAATGATCTGTTAGAGGGATGTAAATCAGTACAGAGGACTAAATAGGCCAGGCTGCAGTAGTGCTGGTGTTATGAGTGGATGTCCCATTTAAAAGCAGCTGTTCTTCAGCCGATACCTTGGGATTCACATGGTTTAGTGCTTCTTGGAATAGAAGCCCCGCCTCCACTCGCTCCAGACTGACCAACGTCTGCAAGCTTAGATGCCACGTCTCCACTGATTGGCTGAAGCGTTTAGTGGCTTCTATAGCGACCTGGGCAGCAGATTCTGTTTCCCCGGATGATAGTAGCACCTGTAGCTGCAAGGAGAGACAGACAGTGATGGCCTACATTCCTCAACCACACTACTGGAGTACTGAACTACTTAAAATAAAAAAAAAAACAAACGATGTGATAGTGATAAAGGGGTAAAATTTTAATGCAGTATGAATTAGCAGCACATGTGATTTTACAGACTGACAGTATTAACTGTGGACTGATATTAATCCAGTATATATCTGCAGTATGTGTAGTTTATAAAGAGACAGTAGTATTTGTAACATGATTTTAAACCAGTATGAATCTGCAGTATGTACAGTTGTTAATAGTTTGAATGTAGTAATTGAGAGGTAGTTTAATCTAGTATGAATCTGCAGTGCATTTGTTTTTACAATCTGACATTACTGACTGTGGTGCGATTTAAATTTTATTTCACAATGATATTAGCACTCTGTGCACAGATTTAAGTATCTTAAGTGTTCTTACCCAGGTCTTGTAGAAAGATTCCTGCAGCATTGAGGCATCATGAGCTCTCTGAAATACCCCAAGCAGCCGCTCTTTTCTCTATGCAATTCACACATTAGATGACAGAAGTTGTACAAAACTGGATTAGGACAATTTCTCATTATTTAATTTTTTTAAATAAGCTATTAGCAAGCCTTCTTTGAGACAGCTCTGTGGATATTTACCTTTTCTTTCAGCTCAGAGATGTTGGTTTTCCTCTTAAATCTGTCCAGACAAAACGTAACGTAACACATCCACATGGGCTCTGCAGAGAAACAGAATAACAGAAATTCATTTTACTTTATTTACACCAAAATAGCAATACGCCAGAAATTTACCTAAGCACACCTCACTTCCAGACCACCACGTCCATCAGCGTAGATATGTTCATAAACTCTGTTGCTATTTTAACAGCGTAGGTGCAGAGTGTGAAAATAGCGTGACTGTTGGCAGGGTGTAAGATAGCAATGAGCACAGTGCCCCAGTGTGGCAAAAGTGCATATGTAACATAAAAATGTGTAATAACAGTATCTATGGACTGATAACCTGTGTAATAGTGGTCTCTGTAGCATAATAGCTGGTGTTAAAGTAGTCTGTGGCATATTACCTGCATAATAGTCTGTGGCATAATACCTATGCACTCCTTGCTTGTTGTCTAAATGACAAAGTTCACTGAAATGTTGAGGTGTGCAGAGATTAACTGACATGCAGAGCTTTTAATTTTAGCTGTGCAGATGGCTATATATATATATATCCTCTTGAGACCATGTGTCCTCGTATGGGGACATTACATTTCTGCTTCTGTGCACCATGATACTTTTATATGGTTTAAGTACTGACCCATTGGCCTCATAATGAGACACTATCCGTACTATCTAGTGGTCACATGACAAAATTACACTCAATTGATTGAAAACAAGATGACGGGAATCCCAGTCAAACGTTTCTACAGCCAGTCCAGACAGAAACATAGGCTTGGTGAAAAGTCATTGAATTTTATGTTTAAAACTAGTTTATTTACTTAGTGTCAAAAGCTAAAATTAAATGTTTGGACAAATTGGTTTCTACTGATCACAAATGTCAAGGATAAATTTTATGTTAAAATAAACTTCTGTCCACATATGAGGATGATGTTTTTGTACAAGAAGTTGTTTTTGAAAAAATACAGTTCAGTTTTTATACTAGTCCTACTAAACCCAAATAGCTAGGAGAAATAAAAAATGCACACAAAGCAAAAGTCCAGGTCTCAGGAGGTTTATCTATCTATCTTTATCTAAAATATAAAAACAAAAAATAGCATTAAAAACCTAGGCCTACATCACAGACCATTTTTTTAGCCTGTTCCGACAGGGCCTGAGGAAAGTGGTGGGAAATCTCGGCCCGAGTCGGGCTTGGACTCAAGCAGAGAATCTAAACTCTAATCCCACATAATAACAGTCAATTAACAGTAACTACAGTAATAATCATGTTTATTCGTGCATTACCTGTGTTAAGGTTCTTTACTCCTTCCTCATAAACAGCACAGCAGCGCTCCTCTCTGCGGTTGGCGTCCGAGGCTCGGCCACGAGCGTCCTGCAGTTCAGGAGCTCCAGCAGCGTCCAGCTCTCTCCGGGCCATGAAGTCCCACGTTACAGAGTCGTCAGTGTGCTCTGTCTGCAGGCTGAACATGGCTGAGGTTAGTTTAGTTTAGTTTAGTTTAGATAACGCAGTTACAATTTTGGTGTTCCTTAACTGAGAAAAGCATCTATAAAAACACATTACACACATGACTATACATCTGAATTTAAATACCGTAATTAAATATCACAAGCTCTGGCATGTATTTATGTTTTTATACAGTTTACAGAAAAATAAAACTCTGTCTCACTCTTGGAGGATGGTTTCCTGCAGCTCCTTTGTGAAATCAAAAATAGCTGCAATCTGAAGTAACGACAGCATGAACTCCGCCCCTGTGGAGGTGAGAAATTAATATTTAGATGCTAATGCTCTTCAATTCTGAATAAAATACATTTAAACTGGTTTGGAGAAGAAAATGCAGAGTAAACACCTTTGATTTTCTGTGTAGCATTTCTGTAAACCACCTCAGCCAGTTTACCACTTAGGATCTCTGGAGAGAACTCGTATTCACCCTGCAGAATCACATGATCAAACAGCTTTAAGGTTTATTTAACAGTAAATTGGAATCTTTTACAACAACCAGTCATGTGGCTAACAGCTATTCTGCGAGATTTGACTTGTATGTAAAGACTTGAAAAAGAAGTTTTAAACATACAACATCCATTTTGGCCTGTTCCAGTTCTTCCTGCTGCTTCCTTAGTTTCTCAGCGTGCATTAGCTCCATCCGGAAATACTACCCCAAACACAAAAACACACACATACATATTAAATCAGCATAAAGGCACTTTTAAACTGATCAAGCTGGTCAAAACTGGTCAAGTTTTACAATCGAACCTGCTTATATTAATTATGACTTTCAGACTTCCTGGAACTTAAAAAAATAATCAGATACATTAAAATTAGGCTGACCAATCATAGCTAAGCTCCACCAAGCAGTGCTTAATCATCATGGCCGTGGACCAAATAAATGAGCCCGAGTCAGGAAGCAGAGGGAAAAAAACAACAACAACAACAACAAAAAACTTATGCTCTGATCAGAACACGGGCTATAAAACTGCAGAGTTTAAAGAACATATATATGTTTCAGAGCTGAGCTGAAAAGCATTTTATCTAATCATTTTATTAAGTTTGTCTCGGTACATCCTAGAGCTAAAAACTACAACTCTTCTCTCACTGTTGAGCACTCACATAGAGGAGGAAATGAAAGAGCAGAAAAAGGAGCAGAAAGTAACCTGTTGATTACTTAACATGTAGAGTGCTTCGTTATTAGTAATACAGTGACTATCTTACCTCCTGATAGACCTTTTTATTTTCTGGGTGGAAGCGAAGAGCGCGCAGGAAGAGATGACGAGCACTCTCTGATGAACCACAGTCCTCCATCTGACATTTAGCAGCCATAATCCATAAACCTGCCCATATAATTACAGCAGTATTATTCTCTGTAGTAAAAAAAGTCTCTAACTTAGTAAGTGGGGTAAAAACACTGTGGAAAGGTAATTTAAAACATTAAGATGTCAAAGTCAATCAGAACAAATTTGGTATGAAAGTATGAGTAAAAACTGTTCACTGTTCATAAATGGAATCAGATGTCTGAACATCTAAAAGCTCCCTCATAAATTTACACCAAATGTTTATGAACACACACAGTACACTGTCTGATTACCAGGAGCGGCATGTCAGCACACATTCTATTCACAACCACTGTAAAGAAGATTTAATTATGAGGATGAATTTGATCAATTGTTTAATGTATTGTGTTTTTCCAGTAATCTACATTGGTCCGTTCGTTATAACATTTTATTTTTCGTTATCAAAACTTGCATTTGCACAAGTAAAACATTACTTGGTTTGTCGGGGTGGATGGCGAGCACGGAGGCGAAGACCTTGCTGAGTTGACCTTTTGTCCCCTAGAAAAAAAAAAGGAGGAAGAAGAAATTCCATTTTAAGAGCCCAGAAGCACTGAGAGACTTCTGCATTCAGAAATAAAATAAAAAAATCTCAATAGTGTAATACTGAGATACACACCCATTTCTTACTGAAGGCGATGTGCGAGAGCCACAGCTGGACATCTTCCTGAATGAAAATAAAAGAACATAAACATTTGAAAACATTTGAAAAAAACATTTTAAATAATCCACATCGTCATAAAATGAAACAATTCATACCTGCCACTTTGAAGTAGCCCTTCTGAACACACTGATGATGCCATGGATTATGGAATGCTCAATCTCCTCTCTTTTGAAGTGGTAACCAATTCGCTGAAAACATCAAACAAAAGGGAAAAGGTCAGGGTTGCCAGGTTCATTCCTAAACAGCATAGTTTTTTGACCATGTGCTGCTAATCAACTACATTTTAATTATATGATTGTAGACATTTACTAGATGTTTTAAAGTGCCTATAAAAAGGAAAGTCACGTTTCTCTTTAATTCATTTAGTGTGATATAATGTTTGGTAGAGTTTGAGGTTACTTACAGCCCTTCTCTTCTTGATGAGCTCCAGCACGTTTATTTCATACTAGTGAGGTAAAAAAAAAAGACCAGTTAGAAATCATTCTGTAAACATTCAGTGTGGGGAAAGGTGAAAATAGAGTTTTTTCTGTTCTGAATCTCACCTGAATATATGAAATGAAGTCCTCTTTGCTCAGCACTGTCCTGTGGAGCTTATATTCCATAGCCGTGGACTTTTTCAACATAGACCTGAAAGGAAAAACGTCATGTGATGCATCCATTTCAGTGATAAATGAGGAAAATGCTGATATTTTAAAGTTACGTATGTTTACAACAAAATTTTAAAAATCAAATTTAATGCTTTTAAATTGCATTTTAAACAGAAGGACAATTACCAAACCCACTCACTAGTAATGCCCCAAACACTAGGAGGGTGAAGTGCTGACACAAAATAATGTCTTAGTTTAACTGGAGCTCTGCATAATTATTATAATTATAAAATATTGAGAATCAAATAAGGAAAAAAAGTATTGTTTATCATTATACTCAGAAATATTGTGTTTTAAATTGAACTTGGGCTAACAAACTGTTGTGTGCACTTTTGTAGCTAATTTTGTTTAACACTTAATTCAAACATTTTAATTATTACAAAAAATAAAAACGTACAATGCGCAGGAATTGGCAAATGATAAAAAGAAAAAAATTCATCTGCACTTTAAGTATGTCTAAATGCAAATGTAAGGAAGACAAACATAGAGTTTCAATTAGTACACGTATTAAATTGCAATACTATGCCTCTAAAGTATAAATTTAACAACAACAAAAAAATATTAATAATACAGTATTGAGGACAGGCTCATGTGATAGCTACCATAGGTTAATTAACCCATATATCTCCATATATAACTACCTAACATTTATGCTACGTGTAACGTTTTTACATTAAGCATCGAACCAAAATACCATGTACCGTCACGCAGGTTACATGTGAGTGATCAAACAGCTGCACTGATCAGTCTTTGATTAGATTAGTTTGATTGTTTAGTCAGGTTAACACCGGCGCTACTCACTTTACTTCTTTCTTGGTGAAGAGTCCCACTCTCTCCAGCTGCTCAAGAGCCGGAATCCGGTCCTCTAGACGCTGCTGGACGTAATCAGCCATTTCAGAGCGATTTATTCAGAGTTTAATAAAGACTTATAAAGACTTATGGAGTCTAGACGCGGATGATTTGAACACAGATCGGTTTATTTCTCCGCTTCACATCCTACACACGTGTGTAAACGGAGCGGGGGGATCCGTAGGCTCACTGGGTCCTCCTTCCAAAGGCGTCCGTGTGGAAACACTTATGGTGGTAAATACATCCTGTTAACTGATCCGTTTTACTGCGGTTTTTGTTTGAAAAAGGCATTCATTTTTATTATAAAAATATATATTGATTGGAATAAAATATGTAACATTTTATTTGTTTTTATTATTTTTCTTTATTTTAGCTTTACTCGAACTTTAATCATTTTATTGAACCTATCTGCAAAACAGATGCATAATTTCTTCTTTTTTATTATTTATGCCTTATATTATAATTCATGCTTGTTTTGTGTGTTTTTATGTGTTTATATATGTCATAAATGAGGCCAAATATTAAAACCACGACTCCGTTTCCAAAGCGACCAAAACAACTTTTTTCTTGGCGGCAATTCGAGACGTGCACCAACCTTTACTGCCCGTCCATCCACAGCCGCTCGGCCAATCAGGTTTTCGGAATTCACAACCGAAGGAATCTGATTGGTGGACACGTCGGAGGTGGGCGGGCGCAAAGAAGCGCCACTGTCCGAGCTCGAGGGGGTAAAATCCTAAATATGCGCCGATTTACATGAGTTTGTACGATTTAATTCATCCGAATATACTGGATGGTTGTATAAAACAGCGTGTTAATATGATAATACAGCGAGGATATGGTCTGTGTTGATTATTATAGGCGGGTTATGGGGTGTTTTAGCGCTAAATGCGATGAATTCGTCCGCTCGAGCACCGCTAAGCTAAAGTGGCTAACGGCAGTTTGTCTCGGCTCGCGGGCGATTTAACGATTCTGGATTAAATCATCAGATTATTCTTATTAATGTTGAGTATAATGTTGTTTTACCGGTCTTAGTGGCCGGTGCGGGTCTTTATTTAATGTGTAGCTGATGTTAAAGTCCGGTTAACACCTCCAGTGGGTTAACGCTAGCCTAGGTTTCTGTATCATTTCGTCCTTTTGTTTTATTAGTCTGTGTTTAGTCTCTGTTTTTGATGGCGCCTCAAAAATACTCGGCTCAGATTATGAGCGCTGCTTCACACAGTAAAGCTAATGGGTCCATGTACCCTTCATCATCTTCTTCATCATCCTCTTCATCATCCTCCTCCGCTGTGAACGCTGTAAAAAAGCCCAAGATGGAGCAGATTCAAGCGGACCATGAGCTGTTCCTACAGGCCTTTGAGAGTAAGCACTGCTGAGCGTGAGCCCATAAGAGATTTTTAGATTAAATAAGGAAAAAATAGTATTATTGTCTCTGAAAGTCCGTTTAGTAAATTAAAATGGAAATGTTATAGTCATAGTGGCATGTAGGATATGACTTTATTCGTGTACGTGTATTAAAATGTAATACAAATCTGTTCAAGGTGTATTAGTGGAGTAGCTAACTTAGTTAGGTTAGTTTTTATGTAAATACGATATTCTAAACTAGCAAAGTTAGATCTATTAGTGCAGCTTTTAATAAAATTATAATAGGAGTAAAAAAGATTAATTAATTTGAGTAATGTGGCTTTAAATATTGTTGTAACATGTGTTTGTTAACGTAGATATAATACAAATATAATAAGAGCATATAGTTAATAATTCATTGATTTAAGCTCATTTTTTAACTAGCTAGTTGTAGCTAAATGTTTCACATTTATATCAGCATGTCTAAGTCATTTCAAAGTTATAAATATGTATATCTGCCTCATCATATACAGCTCTGGAAAAATGAAGAGAACACTTCACTTGCTCTGATTTTGCTACTTATAGGTATATGTTTGAGTAAAACATTGTTGTTTTATTCTATAAACTACAGACAACATATCTTCCAAATTCCAATTAAAATATTGTCATTTAGAAAAAATGAGAAATGGCATAACAAAAATGATTCAGAGCTTTCAGACCTCAAATAATGCAAGTTAATATTATTAAGTTTTAAGAGTTTAGAAATCAATATTTGGTGCAATAATCCTGTTTTTTAATCCCAGTTTTCATGCATTTTGCCATGTTCTCCTCCACCAGTCTTACACATTGCTTTGGGAGCTTTATGCCGCTCCTGGTGCAAAAATTCAAGCAGTTCAGCTTGGTTTGATTGCTGTGATCATCCATCTACCTCTTGATTATATTCCAGAGGAAAAACATCATCATTGAGTGGTCTCTTTTTTTTCCTAGAGCTGTATACATGTGTAATGTCGGATATTGGCATCAGCCCACAATTCCCACATCAGTGCTTTCCTAGTACCTACCTGGAGAAAATGTAAGGGAACTTTTAGGGAGGACAGTAATAATATGTCTAGTTAACACTTCAGAGGTGATATTACAGGAAAATCTGAATGAAATGCTAATGTATAGCATAATTAATAAGACGTTATGATGTTAATCAGTAATTGAAAGTGCGTGATTTGTACAGATTAATATTTTAGCCGTATTCACAAAAATCCCAGACTGCTGCAGTTTATACAGTTCTGTATCTGAGAAGATTAATTATTCGAATGAGAAGGTCTGTCAAATGCTCTTATGTTGTATTTTTATGATTGACATTTGTAGTAAAGTTAAATCTTCTTTTTTGTTGTTTTTTTACCACCAGAGCCTACACAGATATATAGATTTCTGCGGACAAGGAACCTAATAACTGTATGTACATCTTTATAAAGTTGTTCAAACACTGCATTCCTGCCATTCCTCTGTATTTACAGTGGAGTGAAAAAGTAGTTGCCCCCTACAGATTCTTTTGTTTTTGCTTTTTTGTCATACTGATATTTTTCTGATGATCAAACAAACTTTAATACCAGACAGAGATAACCTGAATACATATAAAAAGCACTTTTTAAATGCTAATTTTATTTATTAAAGGATAAAAGCTATTCAAACCATTCTAGCCCTATGAAAAAGTGTTTGCCCCCTAAACTTAATAACTTAATTGATTCACCCTTGGTGGCAACAACTGCAGTCAAGCTTTCCGTTAACTGGCAATGAGTCTTTCACATCTCTGTGGAGGAAGTTTGTCCCACTGTTCCTTCAGCCTTCATCCACACTGGAGGGTTTTCAAGCATGAACCGCCTTATTAAGGTCATGACACAGCATCTCAATCAGTCTTTGACTAGGCCACTCCACCTATATTTAGTTTTTTAAGCCATTCAGAGGTGGACTTGTTTGTGTGCTTTGGATCATTGTCCTGCTGCAGAACCCAAGTATGCCTGAGCTTGAGGTCACGAACAGATGGCTGGACATTCTTCTTCAAGATTGTTTAATAAACAGCAGAATTCCTGGTTCCATCTCTTACAGCACGTTGTCCTAAAGGTCCTATTATGTTCTTTTTCTGAAATTATGTGTTAGTTTTAAGTTTAGTTTTTCCACTATTGTCATGTCAGTCCAAAGAATATTTACCTAAAGTTCTGGGGATCATCAAGATGGTTTTGGGCAAATGTGAGATGGGCTGTTGTGTTCTTTTTTGTCAGCAGTATTTTGTGCCTTGGAACTCCGTTTTCGACCAGTCTCTTTTTTTTGTTATTGAATCATTAATACTGGCCTTAACTGAGACAAGTGAGACCTGCAGTTCTTTAAATGCTCTGGGTTAATTTGTGACCTCCTGGATGAGTTTGAAAAATGTTTTTTCTGTTTGTAAATATTAGCTCTCACTGTGGTCCGCTGGAGTCCCAAAGCTTTAGAAATGATTTTGTTACCTTTTGCAAACTGATTAATGTCAATGACTTTGTTTTCTCATCTGTTTTTGAATTTCCTCAGATCTCTGCATAATGTGTTGCTTTTTTGAGATGTTGTAGCTGCTATATGTTGTCAGACAGGTTCTATTTAAATGACTTCTCGATTGTACAGGTCTGGCAGTAATCCAACCTGATTGTGGTTAGGGAAATTTATTTTTATATTTAGTCAGGTTATATTTGTCTGATATTAAAGTGTGGTTGATAATCTGAAAAATGTAAGTATGACGGTATGCAAAAAAGTGTAAGGGGGCAAATACTTTTTTCGCAGCACTCTGCGTGTGTGTGTGTGTGTGAATTTAATCTTTGCTTCCATTTCTCTTCTGCAGCCGATTCTGCTACACAGATCCCTGACCTTCATGACACACAGAAACTCTCGAATGAATGCCAACCGGTATTTGTATGCTTTAGCTTTAAAATCAATGATCCATTTCAATGAGAATGTATTACGGATGCTGTTGACATTATACCTGTAAATACTGCTTTATAAGTTTACCCATTGATGATTTCTGTCCTCAGGAAAGCGTTTAAAGTGGATGACATGCTCGCCAAAGTAGAGCGAATGGGAGAACAAGAGACTCACAGGTAATTATACTGAAAGATATATTCATGAGGTGATTCAGTGTTTTGGGTCATTTGCTATTGTGAAAACGTACTACAGCAATATTACAATCCAGTATTTTTAATAGACATTTCTGCAGATGCCATTATTGGTGCAAATTGGGGCTAAATCCACCAGTGTCAGCATTAGGTTTTCTTATTTCTTTTAGTGCAATAGTACTGCATCAGTTGTCATATATTGCACACATCTACACATCTGTCTGATGGATTTCACTTTTAAGCAGCCAACACAGACACATCATCTTGAGATTTTATAAATAAAATTTCAACTTGAGGTTAAAATGCTTGTGCTTTTGTGAGTTTATATATGTGTATATTCCATTTTAAGGTTAAAATGGCCCAGCTTGGGGACATTTTAGATGACAAGAATGATACAAAATTCAACACACCCAAATGTAGGACTTATATACCAATATCAAGCAATTAAAGTAAACCTTTATTCAGTAATCTGTCTAAACTCTGTTGTTTCCTTTTTTTTATCTTTGCATTGTTTAGCTTCTCATCCCACTTACAGCTGACCTTTACTGGATTCTTTCACAAGAATGGTAGGTACTAAAGAATGTTAGTGATTGAACACTTGTTTTAAATTAGTTTAAAAAAAAAAAAAAACACTTTTTTTTTTTATTTTTTTTTTTTTTACCTTTTTTCTTTTTACAGTAAACATACATGATTACAATAAAAAGTTTTAAATATTTTGTAAATTAATATTCTTTCTTCTTATCTCTTAGATAAGCCATGTCAAAACTCAGAAAATGAACAAAACTCAGTTTCTCTTGAGGTGCTACTTGTAAAAGTCTGCCATAAGAAGCGTAAGGTAAGTTCTTTCATTTTTAGTAGCCAATCTGTTTTAAGGTTGGGATATGCTTTATTAATAACCCTTAATAACACACTGTAAAGATAAGTATTGTGATTCTACACAAAGCAGATAGCTGCTTCTTCCAAATTACACATACAGAGTTTAATACATAATCAAATATTAAAATAATAAAGCTATTTGTTTAGTAAATTACAAAACAAAATATTATTTGGTGCAGCCATAGTGAAGCTACAGTTTTTCAGTAGTCAAGATGATTTTTACCAGCATTCTGTGATATAAAGTATTCATATAACTGTAGTTGAAAAACAAAAACACATTTGGATGACTGCCACTCTTAAATGTGATGTCCTGTAATTAGGGTTGCAGCGGTAACCGGTTTCACGGTATACCATGGTATCAAAATGCACGGTTATCATACCGTGTGTGTTTGCTTATTACCGGTAAAACGCAAGCCAGCGGAGAAACTCACCCGCGCATGCGCAACTCTGCTCCGCTTCAGCTATTCAGCACACAGCGGTGAGAACAGCAGAAAGTGCATCAGACTAAACAAATCTCCGACCGCCTAAAAAAAGGCTAAACTAAAATCAGCAGTGTGGGACTATTTCAGAGACCCGCCGAACGCACCCGAGGATGATTATCCGATTTGTAATCAATGTGGCTTTAAAGTCACAGCTAAAGGTGGACGTCAAACTTGTTCTCCCATCTCCGAGAACACCACCCCGCTGTGCAGCGCAAAGTATGTGTTTAGTTTATAATTTTAATCTGAACCTAAATAAAACCTCTTTGTAGTCGTGCACAACCCATGCGGTAAGCGCCCGCAAAAGCGCTGAGTTATCCGAAATTTGGGCACGCAGGTACAGGCGTGAAGTGCGTGCTACGATGGATTCATGTGTCCGTGTAAAGGTGCTCGCCGGACTGGATGTGAAAGACGCCATTCATTTACATGCGTTCATTTCATTTTCAAATTCTGACGTGCCTGTTTTTCACATGTTAAAACCA
Organism: Astyanax mexicanus; assembly: GCF_023375975.1. Lineage (NCBI taxonomy): Eukaryota > Metazoa > Chordata > Actinopteri > Characiformes > Acestrorhamphidae > Astyanax > Astyanax mexicanus. Next base: position 27,638,450 of record NC_064412.1, on the reverse strand, counting down.
GACTCGGTGTGAAAGCCTTAAAATAGAAATCTCTATTGTGAGGATCATGTCAGAAATAAATCCCCTCTTTCTGCAGTATCTGGTTATATTCCAACTTGGCAGTAAAACGGACGTTTACAACAGTTGTTGATCAGACACTGACCCAGGCTCAGTTTATCAGATATTAAATAATTTAAACTTAAATAATTTAACTGAATATTTTAAATACAGGATCTTTACTTCTTAGAGGACATGTAATGTGTGTAACGTGTGTGTGTGTGTGTGTGTGTGTGTGTGTGTGTGTGTATGTATGTATGTATGTGTATGTGTATGTGTATATATATATATATATATATATATATATATATATATATATATATATATATATATATATATATATATATATATATATATATATACACTATTAATGCCCTTAAGAGCAGTGGAAAAAACTAGTTTCCTTCACCTGATGGTGTACAGCTTATTTTTTTAAAGGAGACATTAAAATTATAATTGTTCCAGGTTTCTACAATAAATAGTTAATTGAACAAAAAACATTTGTTGTAATTTCTTTCAGGGTCAGTTTAATAATATATGTAACAAACTGTGATAACCGTGATACCACTGTATTTTCTGAGAAGGTTATCATACCATGAAAATCTCATACCGTTGCAACCCTACCTGTAATATGTGTGACTGTTAGACTTGGCGCTGTTATCAGTCTGTGTAAACCAGTGGCTTTTTTTGTTTTGCCAGGATGTCAGTTGCCCCATAAAGCAAGTGCCTACTGGGAAAAAGCAGGTGCCTTTGAACCCAGATCTCAGCCAAACCAAGCCTGGTGCCTTCCCCTCCCTACTGGTGTCCAGCAGTGAGTTTGAACCTAGTAACAGCCACATTGTAAAGTCCTACTCACTTCTGTTTCGAGTGTCACGCCCAGGGAAGAGAGACTCCAACGGCTTCATTAATGGAGAGACTGACGAAAACATCGGTTAGTGTCCACAGTTATTAATCGAGTGCTGTGGGGAGGAAATAGTGTGGATGGGTGCTCCTCTAATCTAATGCTCTTTCTCTCTGCAGACGTGAAAGAAGAGCCCCCAAGCCGAAAGAAGAGAAGCACATCTCACAGAGACGATGGGGATGCCACAGAAACATTTGTCGCACAGATGACTGTCTTTGATAAGAACAGGTAATGAACAGAGACAATGTATACCAGCTTTAATTAATTGAAAAGAAGAATTGGAGCCGAAGCTTGAGTACTGCTCCATTTGTAATTTATTACAGTAATTGTTAACAGATGTTATTGGTTGTGAATAATTTAGAAAGTTATATATACAGTATATCTATAAAAATGTCAATTTAGCAATCTCTAAATGCTCTTATATGCTCTCATTAAATATTGGTAGACCATTGAGAGTTTTTGCTTAAATTTTGATTAAAGAAAAAATGTTTGTGTCTTAAGACTTCTGAGAAGTGTTTTTTTTTTTTGGGTTGTGTTGATAGGCGGCTGCAGCTGCTGGATGGAGAGTATGAGGTGTCTATGCAGCAGATAGAGGACTCTCCAGTTAGCAAGAAAAGAGCTACATGGGAAACCATTCTGGATGGAAAGGTACGTTTTACTGTGTGGAGTCCCACTCAGGAGCAGACTTTTCATTTGCTGTATTTTTTGCACTATAGGGTGCACCGGATTATAAGGCGCATTTATAAATGAATGTCTGCTTTCTGTTTAAGAAACAGGGGTGTCACCGTGTTTTCCTTCTAATTTAGCAGGTTTCGCTGCTGGGTGGTAGTGGTGGGGTAACTTAAGTAAAGCTAAGCTAAGTAAACAAAACTACAATTCTTAAAAAAAAAAAAAACACTTTCTTTTAAAATCAAACGAGCGCTGGATGATAATCTACACAGATTTCTCTCCTAAAAAACTGTGCTTGGTGCAGCAGCATTAACATTAGCAGTAAATGCCACCCTACAGAGCTACACTGAGGAATCCTGAGTGTTCCGGTAAAGCCAGGGCAATATTAGCTAGCGCTTCGTCCCACACAGCTTGTTTAACACGCTGTTTGGTAATGTGCAGTCTACAGGCCAATAATACTCACCTCTGAACGGTGAAAGAGCTAGCGCTAAGCATGGTTAGCGGCTAATGCTGCTCCAGTAGTGCTAGCCGGGGTTAGCAGCAGGCCATAGGCCGATAGTACTCACCATTGAATGGCGAAAAAGCTAGTGCTTAGCGAGGTTAGCAGGTAATGCTAATACTGCTCCAGCCTAGGTGCTGGAGAACTAAACTGAAACACCTGTATACTCCTGTGTGGCTTTGCTGCTCCTTAATACTCAACTGGTAAAATTCATACATAAGGCGCAGTGGATTATAAATAGACAAATTTTGGAAAATTAAAGGATTTTAAATGAGCCTGATAGTGCGAAAAATACATTGTTATTTTTGTTCTCAGGAAAAATGTTTGAATATGAAGTGTGCCTAACATAATGTGCATGGTCTGATTGATGTTTTGCAGAGACTGCCGCCATTTGAAACCTTCTCTCAGGGACCCACTCTACAGTTCACTTTACGTTGGACTGGTGACCCCAATGACCCTTCTACAGCACCTGTGGCCAAGCCACTGTCTGCACGCAACTCTGACACCAGCGCCCCAGAGAGCCGTATACTCACCCTAAGATCCGCCCCTTTGGGTAAGGTGGTGCATGCCCAGCCGGTTTATGATCATGGCTTCATTATATGAGCAACATACAAAATAATTGATAAATTTGCTACCCATTACAATTACTTGCATTTTTGTTTTATAATTGAATTTGTTATGCTGGAATGAGTAAATGCCTACACAGAGCAATAAGCTGAAATCATCTGAAATCTTGAAATTCTTCTCATTCTGCGCAGCTGCTAAAGAGTCTATGAGCACCAGCACCGGCAGCAGTGGGGGTGTGCAGACCAGGAGAGAGCAGTCTATCTGCGAGCCCAGACAGAAACTTCGGATCTTTTACCAGGTGATCTTTATATACACTTATACACTTTCACACAGTGTTTGATTTGTACAGATGAATATGCAAGTTTTAAAAACAAACATGTTAGGGGTGCGAATCTCTCAGTGTCTAGCGATTCGATTCGATTCAGATTTTTGGGGTCACGATTCGATTCAGAAACGATTTTCGATTCTGGAACGATTTTTGAAATCAAATGGCCTATACATTTTGTTTAAATTATGTGAAAAGATAAAAAGATGAAAGGACAATTTAAACAAATAGAACATTTATTTAAAACAATACACTTAGGTTCCTTACTGTATTAAATTTTTTTGCAACATAGTGACAGTGCCACAATAATGAATGGCTAATTTCTAGCAGGGTTAACTAATCCTGAATTCATTTCTAAAAGGAAGACATTGTTAAAACTGGAAAACACTCATCAATGTAACACAGCCACAAGGTCAAGAGTGGAACTTTAGATGGGCTATACTTACGTAACAAGCAGAGAAGATACTAAAGTTACACTAGATTTTAGCATGCACACCCCTCTGTTGCCTAATAGGAAGAGGCAGTCGCGCACTGTACTGCAGAGCTTTTTAAACTGTACCGCTGAGCTTTTTAACTGTACCGCGGAGCTTTTTAACTGTAACGCGGAGCCTTTTATCTGTACCGCAGAGCTTTTAAACTGTACCACAGAGCTCAACTACTGTGGCGCGGAACTTTTTAAATCGATTTTTTGAAAATGAGAATCGATTCTGAATCGTTCAATGTTAGATTTGCGATTCGAGCTCAAATCGATTTTTTTCCTGCACCCCTAAAACATGTATATTAATGATTTGATACGAATTTATACTGATTCGGCTCTGCGTAAATTTTTTAAGCAGAGTTTGTTTGTTTTTCTGTGTTGTTAGATGCAATTAGCAGGGTTCGTACGGTCATTAAAAACCTGAAAAATCCATGGAATAGAAAAAATAGCAATTTCCAGTGCTCTACAAATCTTGTATTTCCATTAATCAATGGAACAGTATATAATATAATATAATATAATATATAATACAAATATCATGATATACTGTGAAATTGTCAGAATCTTGAAATCAGAATCTTGAAAAATACCATGATATACATTTTTTGCCATATCGCCCAGCACTACAGCGAGGGTATTAAAATTCGTTATCCTGAAGTCTCCATTTTCTCTCTTTCTGTTTCTCTCTAGTTCCTGTATAACAATAACACACGGCAGCAGACGGAGGCTCGGGACGACCTGCATTGTCCATGGTGTACGCTAAACTGCCGAAAGCTCTACAGCCTCCTCAAACACCTCAAGCTATCCCACAGCCGCTTTATATTCAATTATGTGGTACGTCCAGCTCTGATTTAGTGGATTGATGTAGCAGATCTTAAATATTTTTTTTATAATCAGGTTTCCACTAGTGTAATACAATTTTACGTATTTGACAATGTACTAGACATATATTAGGTTAGTTATCAGTGTAGATTTGAAAAGAATTGTAAAAGTAATTCACAATTGATTTGTGTATGGTTGTGTACAAGGCTGATATCTTTTTTTTTTTTTTTTTTTTTACTACAGCCTCATCCTAAAGGGGCCAGGATAGATGTGTCCATAAACGAATGTTATGATGGGTCCTATGTTGGGAATCCACAAGATATACACAGCCAACCCGGCTTCGCCTTTAGTCGCAACGGTCCAGTCAAGAGAACAGCTGTCACTCACATTCTAGTCTGCAGGTAAAAACTTTTCGATGAATGGGTGAATAGATAAATGGATAGATCGTCTTTCTTTTGTTTTTGGTCAGATTAATAAAAGGACTGTGTTTATCAGGCCCAAGCGTACCAAACCAAGCCTGTCAGAGTTTCTGGAGTCGGAGGACGGGGAACCAGAGCAGCAGAGGACCTATGTGAGTGGCCACAACCGTCTGTACTTCCACAGTGACAGCTGCATGCCCCTCCGGCCACAGGAGATGGAGATGGACAGTGAGGATGAAAGGGACCCGGAGTGGCTCAGAGAAAAGACCACCACGGTAAGAGCAGCTTTTCCATTAGCTTCAGTATGACCTACAGTAAACAGATCTCACAGTTTCACAATATGGACACATACCCCTCCAGCCCATGCCTGGAATTAGACATGGTGCCAATTAGTTTGTCTTTAGTTGCTCCACAGAGTCCTATTCTTTAGGCACTATTTTTTACTGCAAGCATTTGTGTGTCTGTGTCAGCAGTAGGTGCACATTAAAATAGATTCATGCATTCATTAGAAGGAGTGTTCACAAAAATGTAAAAGAATAACTGATGCTGTTTGTATTGTATAGTAAGGATGCATTTCATAACTGTTGTGTAAATGGATGATTTGTGATCCACAGCAAATTGAGGAGTTCACTGATGTGAATGAGGGAGAGAAAGAAGTCATGAAGCTATGGAATCTTCATGTCATGAAAAATGGGTATGTGTTTTTTTTTTTTTTTTTTTTTTTTTTAATTTTGTTTCTTTAAAAAAAAAACATAAAATGTAGTATATATTACCCTTTGTATGTGCAAACATTACAATAAAAAAAAATCATGAATTTGCCCTTACAGTAGAGGTGTGCGATATTAACAAAATAGATCTCATTAATTTCTGTAATTTTATAGATAATATGATTTATAATTTTTTGCATAATTCAAAAATGTGTTTGTGAATGTTTTACATTGTATTAACCTGTAGATATTAGGGGTGTCACGATTCTCTAAATCCTCGATTCGATTTCATTTTCGATTTGAGGGTCACGATTCGATTCGATTCTCGATTTTCTTGTTTTTTTTTCTTGTTATTATTTTATGCCTCAAAATTTAAATAATATATTTATTATTATTATCATTATAAATATTATAAATATTATTATTATTTATTAAGATATATATGGTAATGCCATCTAGTGACTTTTTTTGGTAGCAACAGTGTGCACTATTAAAACAAGCAGTTTATCAGAGCTGTGTGTGGATGGCTGGTGAAAATTACATGAAGCTGCAGTTCTTCATCCAACCACTAGTCAGAGCTGCAGCAGCACAAGCCCCGCTCTCTTCACTCAGTCACTACTTCAGTACAGCCCAGCCACGGGCTACAGGGCTCAGCCAGTCCGTTTTTACTGTTTCTATAAACAAATAAAGGTTTTAACCCCACTAACCGGATAATACAGCTCACTACAGTTCATCTTTCAGCCCAAGCAGCTAACAGCAGCAGGTTAGAACAGCCGACACGGAGTCACTGCTCGGATTACATTATAAACAGGTCAGTTAGCGCGCTGCTAACCTCAGGATGTTTATAACTACAGAGTTCAGTGGACACACCACGGCCGCCAGGTAAGTATTTTAAAGGCTACTGAAGACTATTAAAGGCTATTAGAGGTTATTGAAAGCATTATTGGGGGGCAGAAATCAGTACAGGCTGGTTAGATAAGTGATGTGGTGAAACTGTCACTAGCGCTGTCACAGTGATGTTTATTAACGTCATTAAAACAGATTTTGTCAGGTATTGTCTTATAAATATTTACACATAACTTATATCTCTCCTGAAAAGCTTTTATTTTAGTCAGAAACACGCTTGTGTTTACTTTATCTGAGAGAAAGATGTTTTTTTAATTCAATGGAAAGCAACAGGTGTAGTCAATTATAAGTTTAAGATTTTTAATCCACCTCACTGTGATCTATAGTCAGTGTTCTCACGCATTTCAGCGAGTTCACACGCTCTCACCTGCACGCACCCACCCCTCCACCCCTCCGTTAGATACAGATACAAAACCTGCGCGCCCAACCCCCGCCCCCCCTCCCCCGTTGGACAGATAAAAAACAGTGATCACACTCCCGCCGACACTCAAAACTTGAGAGCCCTGTCTATATTTCTATAAATCCGTTTTCAGTTTCTCCTCCGTGGTTGAAAGGCAGCTGTCTCTCACACAGCAGAACTGAGGGCGGGGCTGCGCTCATGCAGCGGCTCTCTCTATTTAAATGAATAGGATGCGCTGTGTTGGTGCCGCGCCATTTGCGTAGCGCGCGCGGGAGGGATCGTCGATCCTCTTTTTGACTTCGATACTCGAGACCATGACCTCATTTCGATTCGATTTCGATAAAATATCGAGATCGTGACACCCCTAGTAGATATTAATCATCGCTTGCTAAATATATTAATGGAGAGGCATTTTGTATTTACTTGTAACAGACAAAACCATTGAAATCACTAGTGCAAATATCAAACAGTGCACATATGTGTAAACCATGTGACCTTTTTGAAGCTTTAAATAATGAATATTAAATGTAAATAAAATAATTAGCATTAGATAGGCAAACTTGAATTATATTTATATTAGTGGTGTCAATCACTTAAACATTCATACTATTAATCACTGCAGTATTTTGTTTTTAATCATGATTAAAATTGTGATTAGTTTTTTTAAAGGCTGGTATTTTTTTTGGGCTAAGTTAGCGAGTTTAGCAAGGAGCCTAGTGAATCCAACGAGTCAAGTCGCTTTGAATGATGTGTTTTCCCATTGAGTAGCATACTTAATAACGTCAGCTTGTGTATTGTTAACATAGCAATTATTACCGTAGATATTACCATAGATCATTATAGTATAACTAAGTGTAGCTTGTGGGCTTTTAAAAAGGTTTATTTTATAACCTATTCTAGTTGCTTAGCCATTTTTTTACTTTAGGAATTGTGCTTTGGAGAATGCTTTTGTAATTTCTAATGTTCTCCATTTTCCTCATGCCAGTCCACAGGTTATTTTAGACTGCGCTTGCATACATTGTCACCTGTTGCACACACGTTTTTGGCAGTCACATCTCATGTAACCCCATTTTTCCTCTAGGTTTATAGCTGATAACCAGATGAACCAGGCCATCATGCTGTTTGTGGAGAACTGCGGCCCACACATCGCCCGCAGGAACCTGTGTCGCAACTTCCTGCTGCACTTGGTCAGCATGCATGACTTCAACTTGGTCACCACAGCGACTATTGATCGGGCAATGACACGTCTGCGAGAGATCCAGTCCGAGCTCCCGGATGTGGAGGAAGGGCACGAGGGTGCCGATGTTGCCTGCAATGGCCATGCTGTCTTATCAGGGTTCACTCTTCATGGCAAACGCACCAAGAGCGCCGTCTCAGACTGACCACTTGCCTGACCCAAGAGATTGGACTGCCCTCGTTCCTGCTAAACTCAAGAGCTCTGAAATCAACTCTGTGGTGCTTCACTGCTGGATGTCTGGAAGTCACGAAAAACTGCTGTGCTTTTGGAGTTCATCTAGACTCTGCTGTGCTTTTAAAGTTCACCAAACCTCTGCAATGCTTCTTAAGTTCCCCAAAACGCTGCTGTGTGTCTGGAGTTCACCAAAACTCTTCTGTGCATTTAGATTTCACCAAAACTCAGCTGTGCTACTAGAATAAATTCATATTTTGTTATTATAAACTACGAACTGTTGTTGTACGAGGGATTACATTTCTTATGTGATTATAGTCTTAAGAGACTAGCCATCCTGATATAACTTTAAACTTAAATTAAATTTAAAAAATGTAACAAAAATTTGCTTAAATCAATTGTAGAAGTGAGGCCAGTATCAGTAAGACCTTTTCCAAAATACGGTAAATATGACCGCAAGTATCGGTTTGAAATATTGGCTGGAGCGGGCAGATGCCGATGATTCTAAAATATCAATTATCGGCCAATACTGATTGAATTTTGATAAAATTGAGCATTCCTAGAATGCACAGAAATGTTTGTGTTTTTTATAATTGCAGCAAACTTTTCTAGGTATTCTATGATTCACTGAGATGGTCTTCGTGTTCTAGAATCTGCAGAAAACATTTTGTCGTCCTAAAATGCACAGATATGTACTTGGTGGGATGTAATGCAGAGAGAATCTATCTTTCTTGGTGTCTTGGTGTTCTACATTATATAAAAACTGCTTAGTGTGTCTGAAATGTCAGTGTCTGGAATGCACACAAAAAAGTATTGGTTTTCCTAAATGCACAGAAACGGTCTTGGTGCTGTAGAAGGAACATAAACCATCCTGGTGCTCTAAAATGCATATAAACCATCTCAGTGTTCTAGAATCCACAGAAACTGCCTGGTGTTCTAGATTTCATAGAAACTGCCCTGGTGTCTGACTGTACAGAAGGCTGGAGTCAGAGTCGAGTTGATTTTAGAGCAGACTTGGTTTGTGTGGGAATGTGTGGGGCTGCATTTTGGACTCAGGCAGACACTTTGTTTTAAGGACTTGTTTTTTACACAATGAACCATTGTGGTTTATCTTGGGGCTTCTTGTCTTTTCACGTCAGCAGCCGTTCTACCCTGCCCTCACAATCACGGCTAAAACACATTTGTCTGCAAGTAGTTCCTTGAGTGTTTTTTTATTTTATTTTATTTTTTTATTGTGTGAATACCTGTAGAATGGGAATACTGTTAGTCTTGATTATTTGTATGCATTTAATCATTTCTATCACAGTTGGTCTTTTCTTTCACTGGTCATTTAACTCGTTAGCGCTTGTTTTGGTAGCTAACGGCTCCGGATGGTTAAAAAGTGGACAGTGGTTGATTTTGTGCTGCAGATTTTATTAGACAGTGGTCCTGTATGTATTTTTATTGGCCCGTAATGTTTTTTTAATCAGCAGTTTGTGTCGAATGCAGTTTTATGGAGAACTGCAGTCGATGGACAATAACTGACCTGTCAATGCTTCCATATTCCTAAATGTGGAGTGTTAATGACTTTCCTTTTCGGCACCTTTCCTATGATGTTCTGAGCATTATTAACGAATCAGCAATATTTGACACATGTTCAGTAAGAGCTGTTTCTTCAAGTTTGTGATTTTTGTCCCCTCTACTGTATTGAATATGGGGTAAAGGCGCAGTTCTTTTAAATATGTTTTTGAAGCAACAGTGGATTGCTTTTGAAAATGAATGAATTAATGAATGAATGAATGGATGGATGAACAAAATAGGGATCATTGAAAACCCCCTCCCGTGGATTTCATCAAACGAACCCAAGGATAGAATACTTTTCACAAACTGGAAATCTCAAGACTTTGAACCAGTATATAAAAGACTATGGTAAACATGTCATATGAAATGCCAAAGTATACGACAACCCCCCCGTCCCTCTTATCTTTTAGTATACAGTGTATATTTTGATTTGTTCACTTTGTAACACTGTATAGGTTTCCCTGTAACATGAAAATATATGGCAAATTAAAATCTTGACTAATTTAGTGACAATAATTTTGTTTTAAATGAAGTGTCTTTTCTGGATTTTTATTTCTGATTCTTTTTTTAATATGAAAAAATTGTGTTGTGCAAGTGAATAACTAAATACACTGCCTGGCCAGCAAAAAGGTCACACACTTTAATATTCCATTTAGCTATAATTACAGCACTGTGACATAGTTTCCACAAGCTTCAACAATGTCACAACTAGGGGTGGGCGATATGGCCCTAAAATAATATCACGATTATCATGGTTTTTTTCGCGATAACGCTATGTCAAAACACTTAAGCAAAAAAAGGAAAAAAAAAATCATGAATACACATACTGCAACAAAATGAAAATATGAAAAATGAAATTTTATTATTGCATATGATATGATATGGCACACCCCTGACTAAGGTATTAAAAAAAAAATAATAATTTTATCAGATTGGTAACAGAAGTCAATGCTCCAGAATGTCGTGATACTAATACTACACTTCAAATATCTCCATATATTTTGGATTAAAGTAAAATAAATTATACTGGACAGATATAATCTGTCTCTAGTAGAAACAGAATGGGAAATGAGAACAGTGTATATTTTTCTTTTGATAAAAACAGTAAAAAAAAAAAAAAAAAAAAAAAGTAGTACCTTGATGTGATAATTAAGGTGTTTGATATGGCACGATATATCAGGATGTAATATCGTTCACAATATTTTAAAATGTTGGCGATATTATCGCATACGATATAGTATGGCAAACCCCTAGTCACAACATTTATTTCTGTCTTAGAGTTGCATTAATTTTTCCCTAAGATCTTGTATTGAATATGGAATATGCCTGTGCCTTCAGAGAAGAAAAAATTAATTTATGGAATAACCTGGGTCCTCATCTACTAAAGCTGTGGACGTACAAAAACATTGTGTAGGCCACATTTCACACTCATGATCAGATGTACTAGATGTGAATTGAATGTGACAATGTGTGTTTCTCCATGCCAGTTTCCTTTAGCAATTTTAACGTTTTAGCATATAACAGTGTGACAGTTGGTTGTGATGCACTGAACTTGCCAATGAGAGTTAATTTTTTCTGTGCAAACAAAAGTCTTAAGCTCTTGAGTGTACACATCATTTTAGTAGGAATTCAATGTAAGTCTTAGTACATGAGACCCTAATGACCTCTAATCTCGGAAGTCCAATGTTTATACTCCCCAGCAAATTAAAGCCGGTTTTGCTGGTGAGCATCACTGATAAGTGTTTATTTTAAGATACACAGCTGTTTAGACCCTATTGCTTTGAATTACTTTCACATTGTGCATGTGGAAATGCTCTTACTTTCACTGTTAAACATACTACTAAGTTTTAGTGTTTATTTCTACAATTTGATCTAAAACATTTTTCTGACCACACTCCTTACTGAAAGATGATGTGTCCTTATTGTTCTTCCCCTTTTTAATAATGTGTTGGACACTTCTTAACCTGATTTTAGTGGTTTCACCAATCTCCTGAGATGTTTTCTCTGCTTTTTTAATTAACCAGCTCACCTGATTTATCATTAAGCCTTTAGATTTACCAAACCAACTAATGCTAGACTCCCATTCGGAGCGCTTTAAATATGTTTTTTATGCTTTGAAGACACTGCAGCTATAAAATATGTGACATACTATTTGCATTAATGTTATTTGCGCTTTTTCTAGCATTGTTTATTTATTTAGTGTTTTACTGAGTGAATAAATGTTTTCTTCGGATGAGGCGCTTTTAATTCTAAATTTTACAGGTTATTAAATCTTTTTACAGCACTGTACATCGTGGAAATAATACAGTTAATTTCTCAAACGCTGCGGGCTTGGTGGGACACAGGAGAAGTGTAAATTAGTCCATTTCAATGGACCCTTTTACTTAGTGATTTGTAGTGATTTATAGAGAACCTACCCACTTCCAATCTCCACCGTTATATCAGAAAATGAGTGAAGAGCGCTAGAGGGAGCCCGTGAGTGGGCATAAAATGAATTAATGAATTCAAAATGATCCCACTAATGAGATTAAAACTTTAAAAATATCCGCTTTTCCAATATATTTATTTTATTTTGTATGGTAGAATGATGTGTTTTGCTAAAAAGCAAAGAAAATATTCCTATACATTTCCTAAATATACAGCTCTATAAATAAATAAGAAACCACTTAAAAATGATCAGTTTCTTTGATTTTACCAAATGCAAAACTTCTAGAATATAATCAAGAGGAAGATGAATGATCACAAGCCATCAACTAAGCTGAACTGCTTGAATTTTTGCACCAGGAGTGGCATAAATTTATCCAAAAGGAGTGTGTAAGACTGGTGGAGAACATGCTAAGGTGCATAAAAACTATGATTAAAAACCAGGGTTATTCCACCAAAATATTTCTGAACTTTTGAAACTTTATGAATATGAACATGTTTTCTTTGCATAATTTTGGTCTGAAAGCTCTACATTTTGTTTTTGTTATTTCAGCCATTTCTCATTTTCTGCAAACAAATGCTCTAAATGACAATATTTTTATTTGGAATTTGGAAGAAATGTTGTCCGTAGTTTATAGAATAAAACAACAATGTAAATTTTACTCAAACATATACCTATAAATAGAAAATCACAGAAACTGATTCTGAAACTGAAGTGGTCTCCTATTTTTTCCAGAGCTGTATTTTATAATTTTGCTCGACTGCTCCATTTACTTTCGACTCACTCGGGAGCGCCCTCTGGTGGTGTAACTAACCCATGAGAGATTCACAGGCGCTGATTGGATGAGCTGGTTGCGTCACTGCCTGTTCACGCGTTGATTGGCCGTTGAGGTGTGAGCTCATTTGGGCGCGGAGGAAGAACTAGATGAACACGGATAATTCAGAAATGTGAAATGTTGTGGATTTATTAAGTGATTTGCTATTCTTTCAGCCCGATTAAGCACAAATTATTTGCCATATAAACTCGGATCAGTCAGCTGCGTGGCGCTTGCGTTAGCTAGGTTATATCGGATTTACGGAGCATCGTGATTTAAGTTGGACACTGAAGATGCGAGAATAAGAATCCAGGTAAGAAAGTAAAGATGTGTCTCTGTGTATGGACGATAAGCGTCTGTTTTCATGCTGTGCTGTTGCGTTTTAGGTTGCAGATTCTTTATTAATCTAAAATAAATGTATGTAACCTATGTTATGTATTATACTCAGTAAATCAGGGGTGTGCAAACTTTATTTGTTGGGGGCCAGAAGGAGAAATATATTTGAGGTCACGGGCCACAGACTCTGTAATAAAATAAATAATGAAATATACCACTTTAAATAATACATTTTCCTGATTACTTTCATTTACACACCATTTAACAGTGTTGTGTAAATTAAGATTTTTCAAATAGATGTTTCATTTCATGATGTCTTTTAATATTAAACTCCTTAATTTCGGCAACTTTAGACTCTTTTGCCCTTTTTCTGCACTACAACTAAACTCCTTCTCCGCTTTTAGATTCTTTGGCCCGTTTTTCTGCGCTAAAATTTCACCCTCTCCACTTTTAGACTGTTTGGCCCGTTTTTCTTCGCTACAACTGAGCACTCTCCGCTTTTAGACTGTTTGGCCTGTTTTTCTGCGCTATAACAGAACACCCTCGCCACTTTTAAAACTCTTTGGCCCCTTTTTCTGCGCTACAACTGCGCACCCTCTCCGCTTTTAGACTCTTTGGCCCGTTTTTCTGCGCTACAACTTCACCCTCTCCTCTTTTAGACTCTTTGGGCCGTTTCTGACACCTAGCGTTCAAACTTTGAATCTCACATTATAAAAACCTGCTTAACAGCGGGCCAACTTCATTCTATTTCTAAAATACCTCGCGGGCCGCTCCAAAAAAGAAACGGGCCGCGGGCCGTAGTTTGGACACCCCTGCAGTAAATTATACACTTCATATTAGCAGGAACTAGTTTTTCTTTAGGGTATAAAAAGAAAATAATGCTTGTAATAATGCTTATATATCAAATCCCATCATGTTTCAGCTTACTCTATTTTACAACCAAAAAAGTGCCATATATCTCCAGCCTTTCTCCTGCTCATGTTTACTCTGTGAATAAAATATAAGATGCGTTTAAGAAAGCAGACAAACTTTTGAAACAACAGGTACTTCAAACACACAATTAATACTCATGCAGCTTTACAGCTTAAATACTTTTAAAGGTTTCTAAGCCGAATGTGGTTAATTTTTTCTCAGTCCTGTTACCAAAACTCAAATATGACATTTAAAAAGCATGTTTAAAAGCAAGTCCACTAATTCCTTTGATTTTCTCTCAAGAAAGTCTTTATTTTAAAGAAAAGGTTGACTGCATGTTCAAATAATTGATATTTATGACAAAGAAAATCACTATATATGCATGCAAATTGTACTTTTCTAAAATATGCAAAGCCATTTTTATTGTAAAGACCAGAACCTGAAATTGATTGAATTTATTATCAGGCAATTTATTAAACAAATGGATAAATGATGAACAAAACGGAATTGGAAAAAAGTGGTTTACATTAACCAATATTCCAATTAATAAATCAATAAACTACGGGACTCTACTCACTCCTGTTACTTGCACTCGTTCTTGTTACTTTGTATGTTAGAGTAACACGTCTGAAAGTAAAAAGAACTGAGTTTTAAGTATAGAATTAGCAAAAATATGAAAAATAGCTAAATGGTAACACTTTGCAAAATTTATACTTTTTTTTACAAAATTTACAAATTTTTTACAAAATTATATTTCATGTGTAAAGTGTATACTCAGAGAGTGGGGATGGTTAGTAACTAATGCTATTTTTGTGTCCTAAATAGTTTTTATTCATGGTTTTAATTACATATCTTATTTTTGCAATAAGGTTAAAGTACACAACACTATGCTTTATTTTGTGTGCACATTTGTACATGTAATTTCCTGGCGACAGAAATGTCACTGATATATGGAACAGAATATGCCAATTACTAACAATGAATTGTATGATCCACTTCAGGGGTATAAAACAAGAATTACAAGATTCTTCCAGGCATGGAAACTGTACATTTATTTGTTGCAATATTTATTATTATAGGTAGGATGGATATGTGTACATGTTTTGGATGCCCTAAACCATTGTTTTTGCCCATTATTGGGGGGTGTTCAAGTCTTAAAGGCTAAACTGAAGTCCTCTATCAATTTTAGGCAGTGCTGAATGGGGACATGAGTAAAATCCATGATGAATTAAAAGTTCAGTGCTTTTATTAAGAGCTGGTGGCCGGGGCTTGGAGTAAGTTTCCATTATTACAATAAAGTATATGCAATGCAATCTGATTAATTGATTTCCATTTTATCTATAGGGTCTGTGTGCAGTCTTTACCTAAGAGCAAGAGGAGAAAGATGATAATGGTGGTGCTGTGTGGGATGACCCAGATACCACCAAAGTCTTGCAGATGGCTCTGTTTAAAGAAAAAATACCTTCACACAGGTCTGCCGCTATAACTGCTGCTGACGCTCCTGAGGAGATTCAGGAAAATAAGAATAGTCAGGTCCAGGCAAGGGTGAACAGACTGAAACGACCTAAGAAGACTGCAGATACTAAACCTGAGCTCTGTATACAAGTCACTGCCAGTGATCAGAAATGCTGCCAATCTGCACAAACATCCACTACAACTGTAAACGAGAGCAAACTGGGGCAAACTCTGAGGGAGGACGGTGGATGCTGCACATTACCTTCAGAAAGGCTCTTAAAGCAAAGTAACCTCAATACGATGACAGTGAAAGCTAGCAGCTTGCAGCTAAACAATTCAGCTTTCTGTTTGAGCAGCGCTTATACAGAACCAGACGTAATTGACCTTTGTGAAGATGAAGAAAATAATTTGCACATGCTTCTTACTGATGGACATTTGAAGAAACACTATGAACATACTGATTCACCACAAATCACAAAAATGAGGATAATAATGCCCAGAACCAGTGAAGATGATTTACGGACATTTCCTCAGACGGTTCACTGCAACGCTTTCAAATCACTGACCACCTTAAAGAGCCACAGAGAGATGGTGAGTGTAATTTCATCTTTATTTTAAATAATTTTATTTTGAAATTTTCCCATTTTCTCTCCATTTTACACGGCCAATTACCCAACCCACTCATTAGGAGTCCCCCTATCACTAGTAATGCCCCAACACACCAGGAGGGTGAAGACTAACACATGCTTCCTCCGATACGGGTGAAGTCAGCCACCGCTTCTTTTCGAGCTGCTGCTGATGCAGCATTGCCGAGCAGCCAGCGCACATGGAGGAAAGCGCAGCAACTCGGTTCTGATACATCAGCTCACAGACGCCCTGTGCTGCAGACATCACCCTAGGAGTGATGTGGGGAGAGAGTGCCATCTACCCACCCGGAGGGAGCAGGGCCAATTTTGCTCCCTCTGAGAGCCGGCAGCTTGATGGAATTTCATCTTTATTGAATTAAAATCTATCATCTATAAAGCTGCCTTTTTTTGGTTTATAATAATCATAATTCATTAGTTTAAAATCAATTAAAATCATTACAATCTTTCATTGAAATGAAACAAATTTTCATTTCACGTCATTAAAATCCTTTTTTTTTTTAAATAGACATCACCAGTAGTACCAGTTTTAGGGGCCAAAGCAAGCTCAGCTAAAAGACTCTGCCAATTACGAAAGTACATAGTTCTCCATTACAGTTGACTCAGTACATCACATACTGTATTGGATAACACATCCTTGCTTGTCTGGCTGAAGACACCTTTATTCACAGCTGTAAGGCAGATAAGCCAGCCCTAGTCACCCCCCAGATCTTTTCACACTTTTCACCTCACTTAGAACACATCACTTCTTCTCAGCTATTCTACTGAGACAGTTAGCCCTTTAACAAAGAAGCTTCAAACATATGGCGTCACATCAATGTCAAAAGTCGGGGGTGCAAATATACCAAGTGAAAAAAAAATTAACCAGCGTGATTTAACATTTTGCGCGTGTAAATGAATTTCTCCCGAGCACAAATGTGAACGTTCTTCTCGCACGCTATGTAAATTACCTGCGGCCGCAGCTTTTACTCGAGCAAGGCTTTTGCGCCCAAATAGGGGTGGTTTTGACGGAGTAGCCTCCCTCAGTGAATGCTATTGGCTGATATCTCCAATAGCATTCACCTTTAAGAGTCAGATGAGTGCGGAGAAAGAAGGACAGCAGGAGAGTTAGCTAACTAGCTATGCTAACATCCAAACAACTCACTCTCAGTTTCTCTAATTTTGCTAATTTATAGGTATATGTTTGAGTAAAATGAACATTGTTGTGTTATTCTATAAACTATGGACAACATTTCTCCTAAATTCCAGATAAAAAATATATATATATTTTAGAGCATTTATTTGCAGAAAATGAGAAATGGCTGGAAAAAAAACAAAAAAGATGCAGAGCTTTCAGACCTCAAATAATACAAAGAAAACAAGTTTATATTTATAAAGTTTTAAGAGTTCAGAAATCAATATTTAGTGGAATGATCCTGTTTTTTTAATACAGTTTTCATGCATCTTGGCATGTTCTCCTCCACCAGTCTTACACACTGCTTTTGGATTACTTTATGCCACTCTTGGTGCAAAAAATCAAGCAGTTCAGCTTGGTTTGATGGCTTGTGATCATCCACCTTTCTCTTGATTTACAATAAAAAAAAAAACACAAAAGTGGTCTCAATTTTTCCAGAGCTGTATGTCAGAAATGTAAATAAGTGTCACTATTACTATAAAAAAGGCAAAGATGATACATTTGCTCAACAAGGTGTTTAATCCAGGTCTGTTTTTCAGAGGTTGGGCTGGAGGGAGGATTTTACTGATAAAACCTGTGAGGAGCTACTGGAGCAGATTCAGGCTCAGAATCCGCGCTTTGCAGTCCATCAATTCTTCTCCCTTCTGCAGAAACGAGGGAGCCAGTTTAAAAAGAGTTTCCCTGGCCTCGGTAAGAGCTCAGACACACAGATTAGGACTGGATTTATTAGTAAAGATGGAGATTTGAAGCTTAAACTGAAGATCATTTGGTAGAAATGCCATTTGGCTCTCTTACTGTTGGGCAGGCTTGTCCTTTTATGTTACATTAGCTTACAAATCCTAGTGTAAGACACTGCTGTGGCTGATAAGCTTAGATTGTTTAAATAGGAATTCCAGTTATTTTCAGTTAATATAAAATATTATACAGAGTATAACACAGTTGTATCTGATCTGAGCTGTCTGTTTCAAATTCTGTATAAATGTATAAATGACTGAATAAATTATATTTGAGGTTTTGTGTGCATCTCTTTGTCAGGGACGATTTCACACACCCCCAGTGCTCCAGTCTTCAGAAAGAGGAAACAGGATGTAGAAGTTCTCCATGGTGACCAGGCCCTAAAGCGACAGCGGTGTAGTGAAGAGCTGAACCTAGACAAAGTGTGTGTGAATGCCTCCGACAGTGTAAACACACACAATCCTCACAGATGCCACAGTAAAGCCCCCAGCAAGAGCAGGCTAAGCGTGAGCCGGAGAAGGAAACAGCAGAACCCTGCTCCATCTGCTGTCCTGCATCCAGAGCAGAGTGTGTGCTCTACGGGAGAAAAGGCACCACTAGAATGTGTGACGAGGATGAGGGAGGAGGATGTGCTGTGGACGGAGAAGTACCAGCCTCAGCACTCAGGCGGGATCATCGGAAACTCTGCTTCAGTGGGGAAACTGCACAGGTTAGGGAGGGTGTGATCTCAAAGCGTTGTGATTATTATTGGTGTGCTACACCTGGCCTTTCTTTTAATGATTTAAACCTTGTGGTAAATCCTCTGTATTGCTCTCATAAAGTCTTCTCTTTATGGTAGACTGAGATACTGATACACCCTCCTTCCTGGATAGTGTTCTTCACTTGGGTTGATCTTGTGAAGAGGTTTTCTTAGCCATGAAAAGGATTTTGTGGTGATTAATCACTGGTGTGGTCCGTGAACGTTTAGGCCTCCTTGAGTTCCTGAGCGTACTTACCACTGTGCTCTTTTTTTATTTATATTTTTTTCTTCTTCTTCTTCATAAGCCTTTCCGGACTGTATTTGTTTCTCAGGGGGTCCTGTGGTAAATTTCTCTTTAATGGGGGGTGTGATATTATTCCTGTCTGGAATTACCATGTACGTGTTTTTCTCAGACTTTCTCAGAGAAAATTACAGGCTGCATTTCCCCCTTTTTTATTGAATTCTGTGGCCCTACATAGGGCTGCCACAAACGATTATTTTTATAGTCGACTAATCACCGATTATTTTTTATGATTAGTCGACTAATCGGATCATACGTTAATTGAATATAAAACACAGTTTATCACAATAGAATGCAGCTGCTATTATACAACCAACATTAGATTTCAGCTATATGCTAACTAAAAATAAAAACAATTAAAATCATAGTTCATTAAACCTTTAATGAAATATGCAGCTTGTTGTAACAGACAATTATTTTACTGTTTAGCATAAAGTGTAAACAACTGTGTAAAATAAGGATAAGGCACTGGCATTTATGAAACATCTCAACCGTGAGGTTGTTTGAACTATTATGAAAAAAAAGTATATTAATAAAAAATGCCTCTCTGTCCAGATATTGTGTACATTACCGTACACAGGGCAGCGGTCTGCACAGATCTGATTGGCAGAGGAGAGCGTTTGGTGATTTTACACCACACATGACTGATCTGTGAGTTTACTGCACCGAAAAGCACTGAAAACAGAAGCCACTGTCAGAATGAAATCCTTCTCTGTAGTTTATCGGTTTGGGACGGCATTTGTGACAACGTCTGGGTCCGGATCCGGATCGCGGTCCGCCTATTAGTGACCTCTGTTTTAAAGCTATCAAGATGAGTAAGTTAAGTACTAAGTTAACGCTCTGTTTACGCTAATTTTAGCAGCTAAATAGCAATTTAGCTTCTTCGTCATTTAATCAGCCATAACATGCCTCCTTTTCAGGTGCTCGTGCATCGCGGTTGTGCTGCCGAGGAAGGCAAGTTCTTCATTGCAGATATTGCATTGCACGCGTTTCACTTTTATTTTCTTGGTGATCCCACACTTTTGAGTTCTGTAGCGGGGTAGCCATGAAACCAGAGCCTGTCTGTATAATGTCCTGAGATGTCGTCCACTACCTACCCCGGTTTCCACTACTGCGCATGTGCGTCCAGGACAGAAAGGCAGTCGCAGCAGTTTGGAGAGAAAAACAAAGAAAAAAAAAAAACGACTAATCGACTATTAAATTAGTCGTCGACTATTTTAATAGTCGACATAATCGTGACTAGTCGACTAATCGTGGCAGCCCTAGCCCTACAGGTCCTACAGTGTTAGTCCCGTATGGGCAACCATTCGGGTCTCCTGGTCTCCTGGCATTAAATAAAATAGCTATTTGTCCACTGCGGTCCAGATGCAAGAGTTTTATTATTGCGTAGAAGTGTAAAAAAAATCCTGAGAAACGAATCATCTCCGGATAGGGCTTATAGGATGTTTTTAATCAACCCCTTGAATTAAACCTGAAAGTCTGCACTTTAAATACATCTCATTTGTTTCATTTTACATCCATTGTGGTGGCATGCAGATCCCAAAACATGAACAATGTCACTGTCTAAATATTTATGGATCTAACTATATAGAAGATATTACTAATAACCTCTTTTTTTGGATTCTGGTGGTAACAGCTGGCTGAAAGAGTGGAGGATGAGAGCAGACGTGGAGGAGAGAAGGAGGAGACGAGAGGAACGGTGCAGGATGCAGGAGGAGAACAGTGGTAATAAGACTGTGTACTGGCAAGAACATGGAAATATTATGATGCAGGGGTTACAGTTCAGTATATTAAGATAAATTGTAATACTGTTAGCAAGGTGATGTTTTGCAGTTAATTGGAGATCATGTTCAGCACTAGGGCTGCACAATATTAGAAAAATAATGCTGCTGCACTTCTCAGGCAGCAGCATCCTGTCACTTACACAGACACAGATACAATGCTGTGTATCTGCTTCTTGAGTCAAGAATCAAAACGTTGCAACATGACATGTTTGATTTAATTTAAGTGACATTGCACATCTTGCGATGACTCACATCATGATGACGATACTTAACAATATATCATGTAGCCCTATTCAGTGCCTGTACCCCTCCTGTCTGCAGAGTCGTGGGACTGTGGTGATTTTGTGGGAGAGTCCTTGATGATAGAGGATCAGGTGGAGCTGTGTAACACTGTGCTGATTGTGGGACCTGTTGGGGTGGGGAAGACTGCAGCTGTGTACGCCTGCGCTGAAGAGCTGGGATATAAGGTCTGATATTTTCCAGATATTCACAATATATGTGTATAAATCTTTCCGATATCACTGAGAGACTGTTGTTACTGTCGTTGCTCATCCTTGCAGGTGTTTGAGGTGAACAGCTCATCTCTGCGCAGTGGACAGCTTGTTCTCTCTCAGCTCAGAGAAGCCACTCAGTCTCACCAGTTGGGGGCGCTCCGGCCTGACTCCCCAAAACCCCACAGCAGCCTAAGCACTGATGCAGTCGAACTTCCAGCTTCCAGAGCAGCTCCTGCAGCCACTTTTAGTGAGTTCACTGCAGCTGAATGTGTGGACTTTGAACAAAACACAGCACTAAAAGAGCCCATAATCATATAAAGCCTGTATTTTTGATAAAGACTGATACAAACTGTGGCGTAATCCCATTTCTCTTTTGTACCCCTACCCCTTGTTTCGAGTATAACTTTGTTCTAAGGAGAATGGGGGAAATCTCACTCTTAACAATTGGGACAATACAGATTGCACCCAATACAGATATAGCTGTAGCAGTAGAGTGCTAAAGTTCAGCAACCTAGCTGCTGGTTAAGTAGTTAACTTTAGGGCAGAAATGAATTATTATTGTCTATTCCTTAATCCCTCTGTGATTAGGGAGCTTGAATTATCTTTTTTTAGGTTCATTTTATTTTATTTTCCATTCCATCTTATAGGATGCTGCCTTTACCATCTGTTGCACCATTTAAGGTGGAACAGTAAAGTTAGCTAGCTAGCCAAAAAAGCTAGCTAGCTAGCCTTTTAAAGCTTGCTATGAAAAATATGTCCATAAAACATTGATAGACACATTAAACTATGGTAATTTAGTGGTTATCATAATTTTTAACCAGGAAAATAGCCAGATTTGTGGGTTTCTTTGGTTGTTTGTGCCGCCATCTTGCCACTGATTCCCACAGCCCTCTGTTTTGAGTAAGCCTCTGAAAAATCTCCGTTTGAAGGGTCCCCTCTCTCCCCCTCCAGCCTTCCAAAAATCTGGACACCCCACCCCTAGGCTTTTACGTACAAAACAGAGGGTTAAGGCTAAGTGGTTGGGTCAAAAAATCAAACAGGATTGGGCCTGTGTATAAGACATGGCTATATTTTCATGGTTTATTATATTTATTGACATAATAAATGCATTTAACGATTATACACAATTAAACTTTATAACAACTTGGTCACTTCCACTGTTTACTGTTTTCAAGACACAAAATGTTGAGGTAAACACTTCAGCTACTGCTAAAGTACAACTTTCTGTGCATCACAGAAGAAGAGACTTCCAGGAAAGCTGTGGCTTCCTCCAAGAAAAGCTCCCGGAGCGTTCCCCGAAACAAGAGCTCTGCTCCAGCCGTGACCATCAAACATTTCTTTAAGAGAACTGACAGGCCTGTGAACAAGATCAGTGATCTTCAGCAAGACCATCAAGGTATGTCTGTGAAACATCTCCCCCAGGTAAATGAATGTTGGTGTATTGCTGTTACTGTTGGAGTCCAGCTAGTGGATGACCAAATTAACAGTTTACACTGATGCTGATTTTTAGGGGCTAAAAGTGACTTAATTTCAAGGATATATTAGAACAGTGAGTGTATATTAGCATAGATTGATATCTCACACATACCTTTGGCATGGAGTAGCTGAGTTGTAGTCGAGCTGTTAATCATACTGTTATTGTTTGGCAGATTTTTCCAGTAAGACTGATGTTAGTGTAAAATGTCACGTGATCTAATTACCCTATGCTGGTAGGCTAGCTTGTTAACTAGCTCCTCTTCTGGATGACCATCTGGTCTTGAGCTGGATTTTTAGGAGGGTAGTTTTTTATCCAGCAAGCTACTATTAGTGGTGGACTCTGTCTTGGCCTTGTATTTGTATGCAATTTTAACACAATGCCGTTTTAAAATGTCCTTTTAGCTGTCTGAGATGCTTGGTCTAAGAGAAGGGGGCTGGTCTACCTAAAAAACAGCTCAGTCTGCTTCCTCTTCTGGTATTTAAAAGAGTAATCAGCATTGTAGATTTGTACTAAAATCATCCAAACTATGAAGGGGGGGAAAACCTATGGAATTGTTTAGTAATCAATAAGTATTTTAGATTCTTAGTAGCACTTCTTGCTTAGATGACAGTTTTGGTACATTGTGGCATTTTCTCAGTCAGCTTTATGAGGTAGAGTACCAGATAGAATAGTTTTAACCAGTTTACTTTGGCGCTCATGTTGCATGCTTTATTTCCTCAGATTCTTATTCAGTCAAGCCTGATGTGATTCCTGAGTGCGACTCTAAAGCTGGAGCCTCCAGTGATGAACATGCACTGAACACTGAAGACCCTCAGTTAAACAGACGACCCCAGACACCTCCCATATCTCTCATACTGTTTGAGGAGGTAAAGAAAAGCACAACCAACACAAACAATCATAGTAGTAGTAATAGTAGTGGTGATAGTAATAGTAATACTTAAGTCTCTTTGTTAGTTTGATCAAATAAAATGGAATTACATAGTAAACCAAAAGGGGCTTTGGCCTCCACAATCCCCTGACCTATTAGCAACTATTATTCAGCACCTTCAAGGACTCTTTCAAGAAAAATATTCCAGATGATTCATTAAGACTGAGGAAAAAGGAGTGTGCAAATATGTAATCAAAGCAAAATAATAAAGTATAAAACATATTCTGGTTTGTTTAACACGTTATATTATGTACAGGTTTACTGTTTTAATATGAAATAAAAAAATACAATGTAAAAAAACATGTAAAGAAATATAACACCTTAAATAAGAAGACTTGACTTTTACTGTACTTCTTTTAATATTACTATTGTTTTGTATTGCTTTTGTATTACTGTGATGTTGGAGCTCCTTGCCTTCTCCCACTCTGTAACCCTTTTGGACCTGTCTTGTCCCTTATCTGGAGTGTTTAGACATTTTTAGAGACTCCGAGAGACGACTGACGATTATGAGGACTAATCTTTGCAGCCCTTATTATTATTCTTGAAAAGGAAAATCCTAAATTTGATTATCTGATGCACTTTATTCTTTATTTTAATCTGCAGGTTGACATCATCTTCAGTGAGGATGTGGGCTTTCTCACAGCCATAAAGACCTTAATGACCACAACTAAGAGGCCCATTATTCTGACAACAAATGGTGAGTCTTTTTTATTATGAGAACCTATTTAACGCTTGTAAAAAAAAATTGTGTTTTAAAACGGAACTCTATGGATTTTTTTCTTTTTTTTTTTTACAGATCCTTTGTTTAGTAAAACCTTTAATGGTCACTTTGAGAAAATATACTTCAAAACTCCTTCAGTGGTAAGTGCACTGTGTGCACACACATTAGATAGATAGGGACAAAAGTTGTGGAACATCTGCTCATTGATTAATTCCCTCCCTTCACAATCAAGGGTATTAAAACATAGTTTATCCTGCATTTGCTGAAGTAACTGTCTCTACTGTCCAGGAAAGGTTTTCTACTAAATCTTAGAGCATTGAGTTGTGAACAGGTTTCTTTGTTATGGGCTCCAGACAGCAGATAAACTGCATGTGTGCTTCTGTATATCTGTACATGTGAAGTTTTTCTCGTTTTTTTTTTGTTTGTTTTGTTTTTTCTTCAAACAAGACCTCTGAATCATTGGTTTCTTATGTTAAAAGTTTTGCTGTTTTGCAAACAGTTTTATTTTGTGCTTACTTATAATTTATATTGGAGACTGCTTTAAGTGTTTATTTATTATTCTTTTTTTGCCTCCTACATGCAATTCACTGTGTTGTTTAATGTAATGCAACTTACATATGCTATGTTGGCTCCGTTTTGCATCACAAGGGAACAACATGTAAAGGAAAAAAAAAGCTAACTAATGGGAAATGTTACATGTTGATTTCTGAAACAATTAAATTAAGAAATAATCATTAAGAAATTATGACTGGATCTTAAATTATATTTATTGAGGTCTTAAAAAGCATTAAATTTGACTTTTAAAATGGTGTAAAAACCCTGCATTGTCCATTTTGTAAATCCTCTGTGATGGGGAGCGAAAATTAGCTTTTATTTTATTTTTCTGTTCCACCTTAAAAACTGCAGCCTCTGCCATATGTTGCACCTTTTTATGCTTGTTGTAAAGAAAATTCCCATAAAACATTGAAACTACACATTAAAATATGGTAATATATTGGTATAGTTATCATTTTTAAGGAAAAAAAAGTCATATCATGCATTTCTTCCAACACAAAAAATTGTTCCATTAGTCAAGCATTCTCTCTTCATATGCTTTTCTGAAAGGAAATCACCAGAAGTTACCTGCAGTGCTTGTGTGTGGTGGAGAATGTGTGGCCAGACCCAGAGGACCTCAGCTTCCTGCTGGAGGAGTGTAAAGGTGATGTGAGGAGGAGTGTGTTGGAGCTGGAGCTGTGGGCTTGCAGCGGAGGAGGACAAACACACCAACACAATCTGAACAAAACACTGACGGTGAGAGCGACCTCATTTATTACACCTTCAAGCCGAGAATTCAGCAGCAAAACACACAAACTTAGTCCACATCTTGTGTTGCAGTGTGGCTCCTGGGCTGAGCTGGACAGCAGTGAGAGTGTGGATGTCTTGGTGGAGAACTGGAGGATGGGACGCAGTCTTTTCTACTCAAACCTAGAGCTGCTGTTCAGTTCACACTCCAGATCATCTGAGAACATGGATAAAAAGAACATCTTCAATGCAGATAAAAGCATCAAGTTTGTGAAGACGCTGTTGAATGACGACACTTCATCCAGCTCAGTTCCAAAAAAGTCAAAAACACTTTCAAGACTGAAAGGGAGGAAACTTTCAGCTGGAGATGAACTGAAAATGACACATAAGTCTTCTTCAAAGTGTTTCCATGTTTTATTTGATAGATTTAACCAATCCTCATGTCCTGCAACAAGGATAGACCAATTAGAAAGTATCTCAGCTGAAAAAAGCTTATCTAAGGTAAAGTCTTGCTACCTGGAGTCAGTGGCGCAGTTTTTTGACACCATGTCTTTCCTGGACACTTGTATTTACAAGCAGAAGCTGCAGGTAAGGGTGGGCTGGGTTATTATTATAAATATGATTTACTTCATAGTAAGTTTTTCAAAAATATGTGAGTCTGAGTATTCTAAGTAAATCTGGAACAGCTTGTGAGGTCTTTGATCTGGTCCAACAGAAAGTTACCACACTTTTCGCACTAGAAGGTGCACTAAAATATATTTTTAATATTTTCCCAAAAATCAACAGTGCACCTTATAATACAGTGCACCTTTTATATATGAATTTTACCAGTCAGGTTGTGAGGAGCAGTAAAGCCACTCTGCTAAATTGCAGCGTTATACAGCAGCTTCTGTTTAGCCCGAGGCACCGAGGCTGGAGCAGTATTAGCATTAGCTGCTAACCGTGCTATGTAAATATTAAGTTAAATATTATCGGCTTGTAGCCTTTTACCAACCCTGGCTAGCACTGCTAGAGCAGCATTAGCATTACCCAGTAACTGTGCTAAGTGCTAGCTTAGCTTTCGCAGTTCTGAGGTGAGTACATTGGACTGTAGTCTGCGTGTTTACCGTGTTAAAACAATCCATGTGGGATGAATTGCTAGCTAATATCACCCTGGTTTATCAGAACCCTCAGGATTCCTCAGTGTAGTGCTGTTGGGTGTCATTAGCCGCTAATCGCAACTAGCACTAGCGATTAGCTGCTGGAAATCTAAGGTTACTGTAAATAAACAGAGGTGCTTTACTCACCCAAATAAACAGTTTTCAGAGAGAAATTTGTGTAGATTAACATCCAGAGCTTGTTTGACCTAAAAATGCTTTACTTATTTTAGATTTTCTGCTAAATTAGAAGTAAAACCAGTGTTGCATAATGCGTCTTATAATCCTATGCACTTTATGTATTAAAATAGACCAGAAAACTAGATGTTTATTGATTTTGCACCTTACAGTGCAAAAAATACAGTAGGTTTTATTACTATATATTACTTGTAACTTTTACCCTCTTAATTTGCAGGTTCCAGGGCAGTGCCAGCCTGGTCCACTGGGCTGGATGGGAGCCCATCTGACTGATAGTTTAGTGGATGAGCTGAGAGAGGATGGGGTAAATACACACTTGGAGAAAAGTTATGAGTTCCTGTCTGTGTTGGAAGGTCTGGGCTTCCACCAGTGTAGAGCTGAACTGTCTGAGGCTCAGAGAACACTGGAGAAACTGACGGCGGGGATTGGGGGAGAAAGACTTCTCCAACTAACGGAAGAACTAATTTCTGAATCATCAGATGCTCATGTCTCTCAGAATAAACCCAGGTGAGTGAGTGAGTGAGTGAGCTGTTAATTATGGCTTAAGTATGACCCTAAAATAATAGACTATATTGATATTCTTGCTGATATGATAAATGGTTGAAAAAAATAGAAATTAGATTTTAGAAATATATACAGAATAGAACAGATTATATTACTGCAACAAAATACATCTTAACATTTTGTTTGTTATAACAGTTTCTAACACTAAATAAAAACTCTTAAAATAAAAAAATCTTTGTGCTTTTGTCTATTCCAAATAGAAACTTACTAAGACTTTTTTGCATAAAAAAAAAATAATAAGTTGTGTAAAATAATGTGTGTAACAAAAAACCTATAACAATATTTAGAAGATAATATTTAGAGTAAGATCCAAATGATTTGGACAGTGAAACAATCTTCATGATTTGGGCCCTGAATCCTACCACACTGGATTTTAAATGAAACATATGAGATGTGGTTGATGTGTAGACTTTCAGGTTAGGGTCATTTCAGGGGCTGGATTTAAATCCAGTGTGATGGGATAAAGATCATCGTAGGACAAATATTTTTGGGCCTAACTGCATGCATATAATCTGGAGATGCTGGAGAGCCACAAAGAGAGACAGAGAGAGAGAGAGAGAGAGGGAGACCTCGAGACAGAGCAAAAGAAAGAGAGAGACTGAGATACAGAGCGACAGACACAGAGACATAGTCAGTGGCTGTTTAAACTCCTGCTTATTGCAGAGAATGTAGTACATTCCTAAAATATTAGATAAAAGTGGAAGCCGTGTGATATATTGTATTTAATTTATTTTAAATTAATGGCTGAGAGTTTGTCTTTTTTTTCCAGTGTTGCCCTCAAGAGAAGAAGAGAGGTCCTAAACAAGCTGCTCTCCAGCAAAGCTTTCTGTTGTCATGGTAACAAGAAAGCGGTTGCTGTGGATTACCTGCCTGCCCTTCGCTCCATTTGCAGAAGTGAAAGTGTGAAGCAGCAAAACGGACCCAGGTGATGAGTTTGATTAAAATGATTAAAATGAGTAAAATTAAAGTGTAAAAATTAAAATGATTATAGTGATGATTCCAATCATTTTAATTTTACTTAAGATATACATTTATTTTAGACTTAATACATTATATAGTATAGACCTTTTGAGAGAGCAAGACTCAAATCAGGCCAGCAGTATTAGCTGAATAGCTGAATCAGGTGGATTCAAACGAAAACACTCCACTGGGGCTGCATGATTTTAAAAAATCCTTTTAATATCCAAAACTGTGGGAAATACATAATATTGGAAAGATATAATCTGCATTTGTTAAGATTGCTAAGGAAAATGAGAACATTTTGGATTTTCATTTTTCATTTCATGCAGCAAAAAAGTTTAACATAACTTGTTTGGTATAATTTGACACTTCACATCCTGCAATGTAAGTATTGCTATAGTGAGCATTGCAATGCAGATATTAAAACAATGTTGTGCAGCCCTACACTAATTTATTTAAAGGGCAGCATCTGCTATATCTGCTATATATCTGCTACATTTTTGTAAGGTTTAATTTATGGCAAATTCATGTAAATTGTTTGTGCTTGTGTTTATTAACAGATTTATACACTACCTCAGCGACATTCGCCTGCCCCTCCCCAAGAGCGTTTTTCAACTGCTAGCCTCAGATCTACACTGACACTGCACTGTGGAGCTTCTGACTGTTTCCTGTTAGCTCTGTATAAATCTACACTGATCTAAAAACAACTCTATTTAATATAATAAATATTTATATTTTCTTATACCTTTTGTTAAACATATTTCTTTGTTTTGAATTTTCTATGAAGTTTCTTACTGATTTATAAAAAAAGTGTGTGTGTATGTGTATATGTGTGTGTATATATATATATATATATATATATATATATATATATATATATATATATATATATATATATATATATATATATATATATATATATATATATATACACACTCACAATATTTTAGATCAAGATCACACTGTGTAAATAAATATAAAGTGTTTTATTGGATGCAATCTGTGTAATTTATGTACAAGGTTAGTTACATAAATTAAATACATTACATTAACAGTTAGGAAGACCATCAGCCTGAGGTGTTGCCTGCTAAAAACAAATAGTTATTTGTGGGAAAAGGTTTGTGTTTATTGAAGAAAATGCTGTCACAGTCTTTCTTTCTTAAGTGTATCTGTAGTTTTTTCTTGTATTTGTTGCACAGTGGACAGAAGTTTCATCCTGCAAAACATCAGAGAAAAAAAGAATTAAAACATGATTTTGGGTTAACTGGCCCATGATAAAAACAGACATAGAAACAAATGGATTCCAGGAGGCTGTGAACTGCTGGCATTCTGCCATTTTACACAGAATTAATTAATCTATCCATTATGAATTATTTATTTACCATTTTGCCTTCACAGCACTGTGTGGATCATATAACCCTTATATAGCAGAGGTCACTTTTAGGCGGATCGCGGTCCGGGTCCGGACCCAAACCGATAAACTAGTGAGAAGGATTTAATTGTATACGTGCTTTGCGGCGCAAAAAACTCACAGACCAATCACGTGTGGGGTAAGATCACCAAACACTATCCTCTGCCAATCAGATCTGTGCAGACTTGGTAAGGAAAAAGCAAAAAAATATATATACACACACCGCTCCTCACGCGGGATCGAACCAGTGTTATCAGGGTTGAGGTCCAAATACAGTACCGCTGCTCCGGCTATTGAACGCGGCCGTGAAAAACTGCCTTTATAAGGAGATAGGGAGCCCGAGAACGTGCAGAAACGAAAGTCACGCAGAGCACTACAGAGAGACAGGGGAGGAATGTAAACAAAATCTGGCCAGAGAGGCATTTTTTTATTATTATTATTATTATATATTTTTTTATTATAGTTCAAACAACCTTACAGGATATATCACAATCATAATACAAGTTAAAAATCGGTCTGGACCTTGGCCTAACGAAATTTTCTCTAACTGGACCATACTGAATTCCAATGAAATACCCCAGTTATATAGCACCCTCAATGGTTTCTGCAGTGTATTACATTCTGTCAGAATAAGTGTGTTATTCATATGACATTATCAAGAGCAACAAGATCTGCCATTGTCTCAAACAGTGTTTCTTCAACCCATAACAAACACGCCCAATTTAACAATCAAGAAATTCTTAAGGCAGTACTGAGTTGAAGCCAATATCTGCAGTAAGGTATCTTCTCCAGTAACAGGAAGGGAACACAAGGAACACTACTTTTAAAAATATTTAAGCTCCACCCACCTGTTATTCTGTCTTTCGGCCTTTAAGCAGTTCAAAGAAAGCCACGGCCTGCAGCAGTGCATCACACATCTCATTTGCCTTGTTCCTGCTGCTCATGTGGAACGCTTCCTTATACTTTATCAGCAGCTCTTTGGGGAACGTCACCCGGGGACACTTCTTCGTCATCGACTCGGTCATCAGCTGCATGACAGTCCTAGCACCGCTCACCCGACTGTCGCCCACCATCAGATTGAAGTGACGCCCCACTGTGGGGCGCATCATGTTTAAAACCTTTGGGGCAGAACCTGGCTGTAGTGGAGGGCTAAGCAGAGCGAACAGCATGGCCTCCACTGTCTGCAGGTGAGCAATGACCGAGAAGAGCGTTGGGTTTTGGAGGGACACACCAGGCTTTTCCACCACAAACAGGTCAGCAGCAGGCAGGTTTGACACTACAGCAGAAATCTGGGGCAGAAAAATTAACAAAGAAATAATCTAACATTCAGTATAATATTATAATATCAGGGTTCATACGGTCATGAAAAACATGGAAAAGTCACAAAATTTGAAAATAATTTCCAGGCCTGGATAAGTTTTCAGGGTTATACACTTTTTGACCAACAAATTTCCATGAATTTTTCATGGCTTTTCCATGCCTTCACTGCAAATTCTCATGACCATTCGATCTTTTTAAAAATCGGTACAGACATGGACAAAAAAAACAAAAAATCCATGTCAAACAGATTATAGTAGGCCTTTATCTTACCTAAAACAGATGGAAAAACATCGAAATAAAACACATTTTACTAGCCGAATAACATTTCTGCATATCTATGCCTTATATTTGTTTGGATGATGATGGACAGCATTGAATTATCATTTTTCTCTGTGTGAATTTACAGTTATAGTGCAGCAAAAACTCCAGCCAGAGTAGGACGCAGTTAGCTGATTTAAAGTTGGTTTTATAAAAAAAAAA
The DNA here is from genome assembly GCF_023375975.1 of Astyanax mexicanus. NCBI lineage: Eukaryota > Metazoa > Chordata > Actinopteri > Characiformes > Acestrorhamphidae > Astyanax > Astyanax mexicanus. The sequence goes on along the minus strand of NC_064412.1, from coordinate 27,606,464 downwards.
ATTAGGACCAAAACAGCTTTTCCATGACTTTTTCGAAACTGTATGGGTGTTTTTATTTTTCCAAAATGTATAAATGTATTGGTTAAATATGTATAAACCCTGTAATACACAGCTTACTGTTTAAAAGTTTTAAACAATCAGAAGCTTTTCCAACTCTCAGAGGAAAGCGCTGCGACTGGGTTCCGATACATCAGCTCACAGACGCCTCGTGCTGATCAACATCACTGTTTGGAGTGATGTGGGGAAAGAGCGCCATCTACCCACCCAGAGAGAGAGCAAGGCCAATTGTGCTCTTGTGCTCAGTCAGCTGATGGCAAACTGCATGACTGGGATTTAAACCGGCGGTCTTCTGATCATAGTGGCAGCACCTTAGTCTGCTGGGCCACACAGAGCCATATTTTAATATTTATATATTTTATAATACATTAATTTCTTAACAATTACTAATAACTTTAGCATCAGTATAACAGCCCACTGAGGGGTTGTGGCCCACAGGTTGAAAGTATATACAGTTGTGGTCAAAAGTTTACATACACTTGTAAAAAAACATAATGTTATGGCTGTCTTGAGTTTTCAATAAGTTCTACAACTCTTATTTTTCTGTGATAGAGTGATCGGAACACATACATGTTTGTCACAAAAAACAGTCATAAAATTTGGTTCTTTCATAAATTTATTATGGGTCTGCTGAAAATGTCACCAAATCTGCTGGGTCAAAAATATACATACAGCAACAAAATTTGTCAATTTTGGTGATGTAGCGAGTTGTGTCAATCAAATTAGCTTCATGTCATGGCCTCTTCACTTCTTGTAAGTGATTCTGATTGACTACAGCTGTTGACTTCTCATGAGCCCATTTAAATAGGGCTCATTTGACCCAGTGATTAGACTCAGCTACAAAAGCTACAATGGGAAAGTCAAAGGAACTCAGTGTGGATCTGAAAAAGCGAATTATTGACTTGAACAAGTCAGGGAAGTCACTTGGAGCCATTTCAAAGCAGCTACAGGTCCCAAGAGCAACTGTGCAGACAATTATATGCAAGTATAAAGTGCATGGAACAGTTGTGTCACTGACACGATCAGGAAGAAAACGCAAGCTATCACATGCTGCCGAGAGGAGATTGGTCAGGATGGTCAAGAGTCAACCAAGAATCACCAAGAAGCAGGTCTGCAAGGATTTGGAAGCTGATGGAACACAGGTGTCAGTCTCCACAGTCAAGCGTGTTTTACATCGCCATGGACTGAGAGGCTGCCGTGCAAGAAAGAAGCCCTTGCTCCAGAAAAGGCACCTTAAGACTCGGCTGAAGTTTGCTGCTGATCACATGGACAAAGATAAAACCTTCTGGAGGAAAGTTCTCTGGTCAGACGAAACAAAAATTGAGCTGTTGGCCACAACACCCAGCAATATGTTTGGAGGAGAAAAGGTGAGGCCTTTAATCCCAGGAACACCATGCCTACTGTCAAGCATGGTGGTGGTAGTATTATGCTCTGGGGATGTTTTGCTGCCAGTGGAACTGGTTCTTTGCAGAAAGTAAATGGGATAATGAAGAAGGAGGATTACCTCCAAATTCTGCAGGAAAACTTAAAACCATCAGCCCGAAGGTTGGGTCTTGGGCGCAGTTGGGTGTTCCAACAAGACAATGACCCAAAACACACATCAAAAGTGGTAAAGGAATGGCTAAACCAGGCTAGAATTAAGGTTTTAGAATGGCCTTCCCAAAGTTCTGACTTAAACCCCATTGAGAACATGTGGACAGTGCTAAAGAAACGGGTTCATGCAAGAAAACCATCACATTTAGCTGAACTGCACCAATTCTGTCAAGAAGAGTGGTCAAACATTCGACCTGAAGCTTGCCAGGAGCTTGTGGATGGCTACCAAAAGCGCCTAGTTGCCGTGAAAATGGCCAAGGGACATGTAACCAAATACTAATGTTGCTGTATGTATATTTTTGACCCAGCAGATTTGGTGACATTTTCAGTTTTTTGTGACAAACATGTATGTGTTCCGATCACTCTATCACAGAAAAATAAGAGTTGTAGAACTTATTGAAAACTCAAGACAGCCATAACATTATGTTTTTTTACAAGTGTATGTAAACTTTTGACCACAACTGTATACTATTATACAGCTGGAGTGTATTAAAATCAGAAATGTTTCCAGCTATTTATTTAAAATCTGTGAAATACCAGCATCATCTTAAAAGTCATTCACACATTTGTCTCATACACTATTTTTATATTATCAAAAACACTGATTCTTAACTTGAAGCGTTGAATTATTCTTATATATTATAACCAAACACATATAAAAGCACAAATCTTACATCTTCTAGATAATTCGATGCCATGTAAGTCCCGTTCATGAAACTGGGACACTCCACCTGCGTCCAGTGGAGAACAGTCTGTGCCTGGTCCATGTGTGTCCAAGCTATTCTATTTGTGCCACACACAATGGAGACGATTGAAGTCGCTGCCTGCAAAGACATCAAAACACGAGAACCTGAACATGTTTTATCAAACTGAGAAACCAGATCTAAAACAGCTTCCATGGGAGGTCCTTAAAGGCTTTTAGTCATTAGTTTTTTGTGTGTTATCCATAATATATACCAGGACTAGTGTTTTGCACCCTGATCTTCATTTGTTGTTGATTACAACAGACTGTACATTTAACAGCTTTCTGCTGTACTAAGTACAACTTATTCTCCTTACCCGATTCTATTTTAAGCATGGGGGTTAACTATTTTGGGGGTTAAATAGAAATATTACAATTGACTGTTCGCAGTTCTGAACTTTTTAACAGCTCTAGGTTTTATGCATGTGAAGCCTTTTGTGCTGTAAACGTATTCCAATAATGCAGCTTTACAAAACAGCTAAATAAACAGTATATCATTTACGTGCAGAACAGAAATACAGAGAAACACAGCTCTGAAAAACACTAAGAGACCACTTCAATTTTTGGGTCAGTTTCTCTGATTTTGCTATTTATATGTGTATGTTTGAGTAAAATGAACATTGTTTTATTTTATAAAATAGGGACAACGTTTCTCCCAAATTCCAAATAAAAGTAGTCATTTAGAGCATTTATTTGCAGAAAATGGCTGAAATAACAAAAAAGATACCGAAGTTTCAGACCACAAATAATGCAAAGAAACCAAGTTCATATTTATAAAGTTTATAGAGTTCATAAATTCAATATTTGGTGGAATAACCCTGGTTTTTAATCACAGTTTTCATGCATCTAGTCTTATTCTCCTCCACCAGTCTTACACACTTTATGCCACTTCTGGTGCAAAAATTCAAGCAGTTCAGCTTGGTTTGACGGCATCCATCTTTCTCTTGATTATATTCTAGAGGTTTTCAATTTGGTAAAATCAAAGAAACTCATTTTTAAATGGTCTCTTATTTTTCCAGACCTGTATTTATATTACATATTTTAATAAAGTATTAAACAGCATATATACACTGATGTGGCATCAGACATTAACCAATACAGATTCTAGTACTAGTTAATTGATCTGTGTGTGGTGCCTACTGCAGTGAATGTGTATGTGATTTCTGCCATGTCGTTCATAAGGACAATTCTAAGCCAGACGCCACCTGTCCCAATCATTACCACACACTGCACTGTCCATTGTCTGTGGTAATGCCTTCTATTATACATTCCAGGTACACATGACCCTTTGGTTCAAGAAATATTAAAACCCTATAAGTCATAAAAAGCGCCATTTTATGTTTTCCAGAGGCCAAGTAGAGGCACACGTGGAAGAAGTTGCTATGGTCAGATGAGACCACACTTTTGAACTTTTTTTTTTTTTTACCACCCTGAACACGCCATCCCCGCTGTAAAACATGGTGGTGGCAGCATGGTGGTGGTGCTTTTCTTTAGCAGGGACAGGCAAGCTGGTTAGAGTTAATGGAAGAATGGAGGAACTAAATTTAGTTTTCTCACCTCTAAGTGAATCTTTTCCACTGGTGGTCTGATAAACTTTTCAAACTGGACCTTCTCATTTTTCTTCTCTTTCCGTTCCCTCGGGTTGAGGATGGAGTTAAAGACGATGACCGCGCTCTTGTGCTTCAGCAGAGGCACATTCACTACACTCTCCAAATCTTCAAACTGTCCATTCTTGCTCCTGTACTCTAATATACTGTTCAGTTTTCGTCCTCTGAGCAGCTTGACCTCAGCGAGGTCAGTCTCTGACCCTGTGTTTAGGAGTCTCAGGATGGCCAGCCGCTGCTCGGGGGTGTAGAAGGAGTCCAGTGGTCTAACTTCGCTACTAGGCTCTGGAGACACAGTACTGATCACCTCCCATCCTGCAGCTGGGATCTGAGCCGCCCGGCGACAGCATGTGCAGTACAGTGGACGGAGGTTCAGAGAAGGCTGGAGACCTGATTGACCCACAGAAAAGAGACAAGTTAAATATTTATTACATGCAAATGCAGTTGTTAGTAACATAATTTTTAGTATTGATATTTAAATTGTTATTATTTGCACATAAACTCACAATGTTATTAGTTCATATTTACATTTAAGGAAAATGTACTTAATTCCTAAAAGAACATGAACATAAATAAGAATTGTTAGAGGTTGATTTAGAAAGCAAAACCATTAAAATTCTGTAATGGTCATTATGGTTATACTGTAATAAATACATTTCAAATCAACATTACAAAATCACTAATGCATTGAAACAACTTTTATCTCCGACATCAGAATTGGTTTATTTGTGCACATTGACTTTATGTTGTTTCAACATTATGGTTTAATACAGGATCAGTCAAAGGTTTGGACACGGGTTCTCATTCAATGCTTTTCTTTATTAAATGTATTTTCTACATTATAAATTAATAATAAAGACTTAAGAAAATGAAATGACACATATGGAATTATGTAGTAAACAAAAATTAGTTTGGCCTGGCCAATCCAGTGACTTTAAACCTGATCAACTGAGATGATAATTTGGGATGAGCTGGAGATTCACAGCATGAAGAAAACGCAGCAACTATTGTTCAGCACCTTCAGGAACTTCTTCAAGATGCTGAGAAAACTATTCCAGGTGCCTCTACCTCATGAGGACACTGAGATTTAAAAAACAAGAATGCGCAGATATGTCCGCAAAGCTAAAATGTGGCTACTTATATTCTGTTTTTTAACACCTTTTGTTTACACAATATTACTGTATAGCGTTACTGTCTTCTACATTAAATGTACAATGTAATAAATCATTAAAAAAAAGGAAACACAATGAAAAAGGTGTATATATACACATATATATATACAGCTCTGGAAAAAAAATAAGAGACCACTTAAAAATGATGAGTTTCTTTGATTTTACCAAATTGAAAACCTCTGGAATATAATTAAGAGGAAGAATGATGATCAAACAAACCAAGCTTGATTTTTTGCACCAGAAGTGGCATAAAGTTATCGAAAGGTGTGTAAGGCTGGTGGAGGTGAAAATGCCAAGTTGCATGAAAACTCTGATTAAAAACCAGGGTTATTCCACCAAATATTTATTTCTGAACTTATGAATATGAACTTGTTTCTTTGCCTAATTTGAGGTCTGAAAGCTCTGCATCTTTTTTTATTTCAGCCATTTCTCATTTTCTGCAAATTACAGTATTTTTATTTGGAATTTGTCCGCAGTTTATAGAATAAAACAACAATGTTCAATGTTTAAATAAATGATCAGAATCATGATCATGAAAAGTTTAATACTGTGGAATGCAGGATGTTCTGCTTTTTTAAGGAGAGCAGATAATTACCCATTTCTGCTTTCCTCTGTAAACTAGCCGGGTGTGTTCTGTCGAGTTATGCTACCCATCGATATGTGCTTCTTAACGGCATTGCGCATGCGCCAACCCACATTTTAAGTTTTTTGTGTTTTTATGATAATTTTGCTCTCTTTGGTTGCATTAAACCCGCTGCTTAAATGTTACAAACCTGTAAATGGTAATTAAAAATAGTGCAAAATAAAAAATAATAATAAACTATTAAAAAAATACGATTTCTATTCATCTATATGATAATAGCTTTACCTGATGCAGCCTATCTTAATATCCTTAAGGCTTTTTTTGCCGGGAGCTTTTTTTTTTTTCCTAATATGCTTTTTGTATTTTTACCTTTAAATATACACTAGGGTAGCACGGTTTGACCAGGTAGCACAACTCGACAGACCACCTTACTAAACTAAAACAACGTCTGGATAGGATGCTAGCGTTAGCATTAGCTATTTTAGAAGATGTAAACTAGTATATATACAGAATATGAGACAGACAAACAACATTATTCTACAAATATAAAGGAAAACGCAGGAAAATGCTGCGGACTGCAGACAAGCTCCACCACCTGTCTGTCTGTCTGTGTATCTCTAACGCAGGTCACATAACCTAGCAGCGTGTTTAAACCTCTGTATCTTTAAATTACTTCATCAAACAACAGCGAGCAACTCAGGCTTTACCTCTGAGAAGAAGAGAAGACAGACTCCGCACAGAGACCAGCATTATGGATCATCTCACCAAAACAGAGTTTAAACTACTAAAAGTTCAGCGCTTCCATAATCTGTCCTCAGCTACTCTCTAATCACCATCCGGTCAGGAACAGCGGCCCGTGTGTACTTGGTTCCGGCTGAGGACAGTTCCTCCCCCATATTAAAGAAATAGAAGCTCCGGTTTCGCTTTCGGTTCAGAGAAACTCCTTAAGAGACGCTCCATCATGTCTACAGTTTACGAAGACATAGTGAAGCTCGTCGCCAACAATCTAAAATGCTCCATTTGTTTCGAGCTGTTCACGGACCCAGTCACTCTGTCCTGCGGCCACAACTACTGTCTCAACTGTATTCAGAGGTACCTGTCCCGCGGGACGAGGACCTGCCCCCAGTGCAGGTCTAAGCTCCCACACACCCCCAACCTGAAGAAGAACGTCGCTCTCTCCAACATCCTGGACCTGCAGGAGGCCGGGGGTCGTGAGATGTGGAACCAGGTGGTCATACGGACAGACCAGTGCAACAGTTACCACACAGAGAAGCTAACAGAGGTGAGGTTCTGCCAGGACTGAGATCTTCCATCTTTTTTTACACAACCAGACATCTATCTGATCTTTCATCTATTCATCATACATCCATCACCATAGCTTTTCTTCCATCCATATGTCCAACTTTCCATTCTTACTTGCTTCTATCCATCTGTCCATACCATAGCTTTCCAGCTTCTCTTCATACTTGCTTCTGTGCATCCATTCATTTATACTGTACATTATTTTTTTCTTCACACACACATTCACTCCATCACCAATTTATTAACACATTCATCATTCTTGCCACTATATATCCATTGATCCATCCAGCGTTAATTTCCTTTACCCAATATTTTGTACAAACGATTCACAATCAATTCATCCATCCAGCCTTCCATACATCAACCTCCTTTTCTACACTTCCTTAATCAGGCCATCCATTAATCGTTCATATATCCATCATTTCTTTTTTCTTTTCTTCATCCTTGCAACAAACCATTCATCTAACCTTTTTTGCTTCTATCCTTCTTCTGTTACACCGTCTATACAATCATTCTTTCTTTGCCATCAACAGATGTGTTACAGAGAAGGGTTTCTGATTAACTAAACAGTCAGTATCAGTATGCATTAATTTAACTCAGGATGTTTTATTTAGAAAGACTGGAGTTCTTGAAACTAGAGATCAAAAGGCTAGAAACGCCCCATGTTGAACTGACCTCTGACCACCAGGTGGGAGATTAGAAGTTAAAAGGTGCATTTAATTATATACTGTTTACATTACGATTAAAGTAGAGTTGGTTTACAATATCTCTTCTATTTGTCATGTCTATATGTAGGATGGTTCCTTGTCTGTCGGAAAAAACATCAGCACAGCTAAAGGGTTCAGTTCATCGTTTGACAATGAAGGAGGAAGCCAGTGTGCTGACAGCAGTTCATCCAGCCTGGAATTTTCTGAACTGGAGAACAGTATAAACGGCTTTTCACGCATAGAAGCGGTATGTCAATATAAACCAATTGTCCATAATATTACAACACTGCCAAGTAAAGTGAAAAACATTGGTGATCTTGTGGTTCTAGTGGCAAGAGAAGACAGCAATATACAACATACTTGTACTGGGCAATGATGAAATTTTTGTTTCCGCCTTTAACTCTGTGCAGTGAACACAAACATACACACTAGTGAGTGCACTCAGAAGACACACACACAGTGATTTTGTAAAAAAATATGACTGGAGTGGTTGGAAGCCATTGCTGCAGCTCCGGGGCAGAGCAGTAAGGGTTAAGGGTCTTGCCCAAGGGCCCAACAGTGGTGGGCTACCAAAACGGAGTGTGTCTCACTCCCTCAAAACATCAGTTTCTGTATTTTTGCAGTTGTTATTACCTACTATAGTAATCTTGCCATTAGGATTGCTTTCAGGTTCACATTTTGGCACCAAAACTGCTTATATTATATATACGATGGTAGTAATCCTTGACCTCTACCTGTTTTTTTTTTAGCTTGAGAGTATGTTACCTGATCCAGACAGTGATGCACAGGAAGTCAGTGAGGTCCTGCTGGATGGTCTAAATGAAGCCAGTGGTCTTGCTGACTTTGCAACAGCGGATCTGAACTGCAGCCAATCTGCAGGTAAAGTGTCTTCACCCCCACCTGATCATCATCAGATACACACACTATACTTAGATGTAAAACTGATAACTGATACTAATTACTTCTCATCTTTCCGTACAGAGTTTGTTTTGCTGTCCTTTTTGCCTGCAATGGGTCACAGGCGTTTAGCATTCATGCCAGAGAACCGGAGGTTAGTGGTAAGGTCAGCTTTCTCATCGGTGACCCAAAATGGTCGCTTTGATGCCTGCCAGTGGATGGCGGATCAGGAGCTTTCAAGAGGGAGGCATTACTGGGACGTTGACGTGTCTCGGTGCTCTGGATGGGCGGCCGGGGTGGCATATCCTGGCCTGGCCAGAAACGAACAGCTGGGTCGGGGCCCCTCTTCCTGGTGCATTGAGCGGAGCAGTGGGCGATTGAGTGCCTGGCACAACAAAAAAGAGACCCCACTCAAACAGGACTGCCCAGACAGTGTCAGAGTTCTGTTGGATATGGACAGCAGCTGTCTGTCTTTTTGGAGCCTGATGGATGGACTGGTGGAGCTGTATAGCGTGCAGGCAGATTTCCGTGGCCCAGTCAGGCCCGTGTTCTGGTTGCATGGAACACAGCAGAGGAATGTTCTGGCTTTTCCTGCAAGATAAAATTATAAATTATTTGTTTTTAATTGTGCTGTAAATGCTGGTTGCTGTGATTTGTCTGATCAAAGCATCTCCTACCAGAAATAACCTGTATCCACAGCTTTGCAATCTTTACAAACCACTTTTTTGTTGCCTTTGGTGTTTCATGTTCTTTATTTGCTATGTTTATTTTGCTTTCTTTCTCTCCTCTAAATATGTATTTGTTAATGTATCTTTCTTGTATGGTATAATGTATAATTTGTTTTTGATAAATCTGCACAAAAGCTTAAAATGTCACTGTTTTTAATGTAGTATGAAGTTTCTTTAATGTACTGTATTTGTACTAAAGTGCATTCATTTTCAATGAGCATATATGCAGCTGAAACAGGTAGCCTAGTGCATCCCATTTTTAAAATAATTAACATTTAATTATATAATATTATAGTCATTGTGGCTTTTAGAAAAATGTGCTTGGTGTAGTGAACTATAGGCTTCTGAGGTATGGCCTAAGCTTTTGTCCTTTATGGCATTTTTGCCCATACATTACTTTTACTTTTATACTTTAAGTATAAAGAAAGAAATACTTTTACATTTTACTTGAGCAAAAAGCTTGAGTTGATACTTCAACTTCTATAGAAGTATTTTAAACCCTTTGTCAACAGCCTTGGACATGTTGGCAGTGGTGTTCAATCCGACTGACCAGGTTTTATTTCCTTACTTTTTTCTGTGTTGCATGCTGGGCAATGTAGTGTACAGTAGATACCACTAATGAACAAAATGTATTAACAATTAATTCTGCTAATCTCAATAACACTAAATAACACAGTACTTCACCATAAAATATTACACCAAATATTAAATGCTAGTTTGTCCCTGAATGCCCGTTGAATTCGCACCAGCTACACATCATTGTATTTAACACTTCGTCACTTCGCGTTTCGTTTATTACAATTGTCCCTGAGAGGGACCCGTAGACACATATCAGGTCAGTAGGAGGAGGAGTCAGAGCAGGGTTATGGAGAGCCTGCTCACTCCTATCTCCCCCGTTATATCAGAGACTCACTGGAGACCGCTAGAGGGAGGCCGCGAGAGAGACCAGGGTTATAGGGTGAACGGAGCTAATCGGCTAAAAACTCAAATAAAAAATAGAAACGAAGCTCTTAACTAGGATTCTTTTATTCATAAAAAACATGGCATAAGGCCAATAACTTAAATTTTACCTCTTAAAATATACGGGCTACAGGTGTAGGTGAAACAAAACCATTTTTTTCTGCAGTGAAATAACTTATTTACATTCTGAAAATTTGAGGGCTTGGAAATCTCCTACAGGACGCTTGGAGAAGCTGTTCACTCTCTGTTCACTCTCTACTCCACTTAATAATTCCAGATCAGTAACAGGAATCAACCCTAGTTTTTATGTTAAGACGTAAAAACTAGACAATCATAACGAAACTAAAGGTTTGTAGGACATAAACCGTTTGATTTGTATTGTAGGAAAATATTGATATAGAAATGAGGTTCAGAAAAGAGCCAATTTTATGATTTTATTCATTATATTTTGACATTAGCAGATTTACTTTATTACTTTTTTATATTTTCTATTACATTCAATTATGCTTTTCAGTAATGTTCCTATCGAACATGACAGCTTATTATGTAATGCTTGATTAGAAATCCTTAAGGTTCAGTGATGTATGTAATGTCAAACAGACAATTGACAAAAATCCTGGCCTGTTAAAAGTTTTAAAAAGTAATGTATTAGGTATTAAACCACTTGCTGTTTTTTTGTGTTGAGATAATTAGTATATTTTTTTCAGTATGAAAATTATTAAAACATCTATAACCCATTTATTTTGGACTCCCTCGGGAGCGCCCCCTGGTGGTGAGACGCATGCAGTGAAGCTTGTGAAGTGGGTCTTCTCCTCTGTGTCAGAGAGTCTGTGGAGGAGTGTGGAGGTTTGAGCAGTGAAGTCCAGCAGCAGGACCCGGTTAGAGGGGCTCCAGTGAAGCAGTTACACTGTTAACATATTCTCGTCTGTTATAGTGGAGTTTTGGAGGGGTATCGGTTTCCATGGCGCTGGAGTTTAGAGCTGTTTCTGTGTTTTTATATCAACACCTGCGCGTTTAGCTTAAATGCTACTCGGTCTGTATTCCCTGATTTACGATATTAGGATCGGGAAAGATGCGCAAGGACGTTAGGATTCTGCTGGTGGGGGAACGTAAGTAGTATTTTAAATAAATTAAGGATTTTGCTGTGCTTGTATTGCCTTCTGGTAACTGAATAATATTAATAGTACTTTATAAATAAAACTGATATAATCCTACGAGGCTGAAGTTGGGTTGTCATTTCGTTACGTTTCACCTTAGCTCACGTAGATAAATTCTGCAGCAGTTAACCTACAGCTACAGCCAGGAGCTGCTCTATGTAAGCTAGGATAATAAACATTTATACTCATAAATGTAGCAACGGTAGTAATGTCACAATAATACAGCTAGGTCACCTTTATTCCAACGTTTCGCTTCTTTCTCCAGCTTGAACCTTCTTGTTGTCTATAGGAACCACGTGTGTATATTTAGGTGTGGTGTTTTTTGCACCTTACATATTTAAAAAGACTTTAAAAGACCCTCTAAACAACCCATATGCCTCTAATAGTTCTCTCTAGATGTATAATTCAGTCACACATATGTTCATTGTGCCATTGATTTCTGCATCAGGGCCTTTGTTATGTAACTTGCTAGTTAACCTAGCTAGATAAAAAGCCTTAACCCAACCTTAACCCTCATCCAAATTCATAGCTAGCTCAGCTAGCTACATGTTCCACTTCAAACTCACAAACAAAAACATTTAATCTATTGGATTAATTACATTCATGATCTGGATTAGACAAGTTTAATTTAATTAACTGAATTTGGATTTAAGGAATTTGGATTTTAGCTGCTGTTCCTGGCCACTTGTCACTTCTCTGTAAGTGTTTGATGAGAATGGGAAATTGCACAGAGCAAATACTAAAGACTGAGTTTGCTGTTTTGATTTCCACAGTAGATATCATATCAAAAAAGTTCAGTTTATGAATCAGTTTCTCTGATTTTGCTATTTGCTTTTGGCAGTTCAGCTTGGTTTGATGGCTTGTGATCATCTATCTTCCTCTTGATTATATTTCAGAGGTTTTCAATTTGGGAAAATCAAGGAAAAACATTAAGTGCTCTCTTATTTTTTTCCAGAGCTGTTTTTGGCTTGCAGGAATGGTAGCAGAAGCACACAGATGCCATTTGTTATAATAGTTTTACCTCTTTCCATTTAGAAACACTACTGCTTTCAACTTAAAAGAAAATAAAATCTTAAGGACTGCTTTACCCTGTATGGCATAGTGTCTATCATTTATTACATGGTATATGTATGCCCAGTGCAATGAGGCATACAAGTGGGTCATAAATGGAAATGTGTATATGTGTAAAAATATGTAAAGATTATATTCTTACTATATCCTTTATATCTTGTGGAAAACTTAATAAAATAGTGTTTTTTTTTGTTCCTTTCCTTTATCAGTTCCTTGCAGCCACTCTCAGCCTTATATGCAGCTTTTCTTGTATTTCAGTTAAAGAAAAGTTTTAAATTTGAAAATCAGTGCCATATAAAAAAGCTCTGTACAGGTTTCTGACAGAAACAAGTTTCTATCTACTGAGCTCAGCTTCTGTATGTAAAGATGTACAGTCTCCATTATCCCATTTTGAAAATCGCATTAAAACAGTAATTCTATTAATCAAATTCATTTGATTTACCTCTCAGCCCTACATCAATAAGAAACATTTTAAGAAAGTAATTAAGCAAGTTCCTGCTTTTGACACACTGCTGTTCTTTTTCATAAGATGCACTGCAAGAAAATTATTTCCACATTTCAGATGATTGAGTAGTTAACCACAATTTACACCATTTTAATTTTAACATGCAGCAGCCAGCATCTACTTCAGGAGGAGAATAGTTCAGCACAGCTTTAATCGCTGAGGAGTACATGCTCTGTGCAGCAGGTTGCCCCTAAAAACAGAAATCTTTGCATTGCAAATCAACAGCACAGCATAATTAGTTTATGCTGCAGGGTGTGTATGTGTGAGTGCTGTGGTGTGTAACTGTAAGCTGAAGCGGGAGAACGCTGCCGGCTGGTAAAAGTGGGTAAGAAGACTCTCTGGGGAACGTGTTTCTTTTTAGATAACATCTCAAACAGACTGTACTGTTGACTGTATAAATATTCAATCAAATCAATAGATAATTGTGTACATTATGGGGCTTGGGTACAGCTGCTCGGCCACGGAAACCTAAACTAAAAGCCACATAGAGTTTGGAGGCCTGTAACAATTGATTCTGCAGAAAGTTGGCGACCTCTACACATTAGGCACCTCAGCATCCAATGACCCTGCTCAGTCATTTTACGTTGACCGAGCAAGCTTCTGTAATTTGTAATCTTCCACTTGGTTATAATAGCACTGAAAGTTGACTGGAATATTTTAATAGTGAGGAAATTTTACAACTGGACTGTACCATGCTGCAATTCATTGCGACGTCTTCTGAGAAAATTACAGGCTGAATTACCAACAGTTTTTGCTGAACTCTGTGGTCCACTGGTAATTTTAGTCCCGTCCAGACACAAATATCTGAGTTTCGTCTCCTTGTGTTTAATAAAATAGCTATATACAGAGTATATACAAATATATTGAGATACACATAGTGGTGGTTGATATGCAAAAAATATATAGTATCGCATTGTGATACAAGATATTTTTGCAGTACATAATATTACTATATTGATCTGCAGACTAACTTTCCCATTCTTAGTACAATGATATACACTGTAGGTTCTAAAGTTTTGGGACATATTTCTGCTAATTTACTGCATTTTTGTCTGAAGCCAAGATTATTAAAAAAAGTGTTTACACAGTGAGCATTTGGTCAGTGTTCATTCAGCATTAATGATGCCTGCGATGCACTCAGATAAGCAAATTTTCTTTTATGATAACAATGTTTTGCAATGCAGTATAATGTTGTATTGGCCACGTGTTAATCAATAACTCAGCTGTTTTATTCATTTTCTTTGCCACAGGTGCATAAAATCAATAATCTATCCATGTAGTACACTTTACAAACAGTAAAGGAATGAGTGATTCTAAAGAGCTCACTAAACTCCTGTGTGGTTCTGTAATTGGATGGCACTGTTGCAAGTTTATAAAGAAATCTCGTGAAATTTCTTCCCTCCCAGATATACCACAATCAGCTGTGAGTGTTATTATTGAAGCGGAAGCATTCAGAAATCACAGCAACTCTGACACAAAATGTCCAACTAAGTAATGTGACAGAGCTGGGTGTCTGAATGCTGAGAAGCGTAGTGTTGAAAAGTCTCCTATGATCTACTTACTCAATAACTCCAAACCTGCCGTTCAAGCTAAAAGGAGGGGCCAACTCCATTTGAACGTGTATAGAAAACACAGTATATAAAGTAGTATGTCATAGACTAGCAGTTCCCAAGGCTGTGCACTAGATGTTTTCAGAGATGAGTTTGATGACATTCCAGTCTATTTTTTTAATAGTAACATTACCTAACATCTACTGCTGTAAACTGAAGAAACTCACATCTAATGCCAAACATCCTAATTGACAGCTTTTAGAGTCAGTGATTAACCCTGATATTGAAATTTAAAATACAGAATTAAACCAATCATATAGTATCAAACAAATCCAGTCATCAAGTAAAAGTTATGCCTAGCATTTTTATGGGATGAATTGGTGCTAGGCGGTATAACCAAAAATGTATATCATGTTTGTTTTTTTTTAAGATTCTGATGTTTGCAAGGTATATCACCGTATTTTTGTTTATTTTTTTATTTATTTGTTTGTTTATTTATTTACTTATTTTTTTGCATGTCTGGGCTTTTATGTAGGGTTGTGACCTACTGTGCTGTTAGGAGTGTATATATAATATAAAACATTACAGAAGAACTCCGGTGTAGTAAAACATGATAAAAAGTACGCATCTTTGATGATTAGCACACCTCTGCCCTCCCACAGCGTTCCGAGATCCAGAAATTTTAACAGTTAGTCCAAACATCATTCAGACCGGTAGATACGGGGCATAATTTGCCTTTAATTTGGCTTCAAATTAAGGCTTTGATTAGTATCTTTGGGTTTAGTTTGTCCTACAAAATTACACAATATATTAATAAATCAGATTTCATTAACAGAAAAACAGATAAATGTAAACAATAGACCTTAAAAAAGATACAACAACAACTATAACACGGCTTCCTTTACAAAACTAAATAGTTCCATAAACACTATAAACATACCTAAATACTCAATGTTTAAGTATCCAAACCATAGACTGTGTATAGCTGGACAGAGCATCGTCTCTCAAAAGTGAAGCCACCACAGGTCGGGCGCCCCCTGCTGTTCGGCTGCAGCTGTATAACCCCACCCATCCCCATAGGTTTCAATGGCAAAACAGAACAACTTTCAATCACGTTTTTTTCTAATATACTGTAATTCTATCTCCATTATTTAAATGCAGCAGCTAGTGTAACCTCTGCTTATATTGTTAAAATTTTATATCCCCACAGAATTCAGTTTTTAAAAAAAGGTGTGATTATTGTAAAAGGGCTGGTTATGGGCGGGACCAATAACAGACCGTCAGCTCCGCTCCGCTCCGCCCCGCTCTGCAGCCTGTGACCGGGGCGGGGTTATTTAAATGAGTAGGCGGTCTCTCCACAGTCTTTCTCCCTCCTCTGGTCTCTACTGCGCAGAATCGGGTGTCAGGATCGCCAACATGGAGGAAGATTTTGGCTTCATTTTCATTGAATGAATGGGAACGGCGACACGGCGTCCATCTTTTTTTACAGTCTCTGATCCAAACAAGATATTTCCCAAAAGCTATATTTCACAAGTAAGACACTAGTTTAATATCAGTTTACAATATGTTTTTAAAGTCATTAGAGACATCAGCCACAATTCCCTTCTTTCTCCATTAAGTTCAGTGTGCAATAAAGTTATCCTTTAAGCAACAGTAAAATATATTTAAAAAGGCTTTAGTTACTTCCTTGTATCCAGAGTTTAGGGAGTTTTATCTCTTGTAATGATCTTGTGATTTTGCGCTCTTCTGGGGCATGAAAGGAAAGTTTGTCCGAGCTGTGGATCGATTGCACAAATCCATTCCTCTCACTACAGTGTTGTTATGCTAACTGGCTAGCGTTAGCCAACGAACTGTATTCTTCTTCGGCTGTGCTGTTCTACCTGGCGCTCCGCAGCGCCTCTAGTGTTATGGCGGTATGTAAAAAAAATGCATACGGTTCTATTGTCCCCTCAGGTAAGACAAACATTGCTGATACAATATGTACGTGACTTGTTTCATGCGAGCAGAGTAGATATAACTGTAGTGAAGAGAAGTGTTGAAGGTCTGTTTTAGTGATTTTTAAGTGTGTCACTAACAATTGCTTGAGGGCTAATGAAATGGTATTGTATATTTGGGGACAAAACGTTGGTTTAAAGGAGCATTAGATGGACATTCCTGAATAAATGTTATAAAAGTGTAATTAGTGTAATTTTAGAATTGTTAATAATCTGTTGGAACAAAACATCATTGTGTTTGTCTGTGTGTGTTTAAACAGCCAAGGTAGGGAAGACGTCCCTGATCATGTCTCTGGTCAGCGAGGAATTCCCTGATGTGGTAGGAAAGCTACTTGTTTTTGTGTTTTCCTTCTTTATTTTTTTGTTTGATTTCCTACAGTATTTTTGTAGTGAGTGTGTGTGCATATGTTGTGTGCAGGTTCCCTACAAAGCTGAAGAAATCACCATCCCAGCTGACGTCACTCCAGAGAGAGTCCCGACACACATAGTGGATTACTCAGGTAGAGTGGGAACACTTACTGCCACAGTATGAAGCTATAAGGACTTCATTAGTCACCTTTATCTGAGTACTTATCAGTAAGAGCTTTACACTGTTTTACTTTCACACAACAGAGGCAGAGCAGACAGATGAACAGCTGTATCAGGAAATCTCAAAGGTAAGTGATGTGCTTTTAAATGTGTTTTGGGTTCATAATTAGAAAATTATGACCGACCATGACAGAGGTGTCAAGTAACAAAGTACAAATACTTCAATACCTTACATTGGTAATCTATACTTTACTGGAATATTTATTTTTGAGATTTTTTTTTGCTTCTACTCATTACATTTTCACACAATTCTACTCCTTAAAAATCGCTTTGTTACTCGTATTTCATTTCAGCTTGTTTTCATTCCAGCTTGTTATTGCTAAAAAAAAACTCAAATCTAGATAAATATCTTCATCCAGTAAATTTTATTGCAGTTTGATGCAAAGTAGAAACATGGATATGATATATGGATCGCATATAAAACCTTACTGGTTTATATGCGATCCATCACACCTGCACATCACGTCACACGCCACATCATAAACCTGACTTTTAACTTAGATACAACAATAGAATAAAGAATAAAATAACATTGCTTTTACCTTAAATGAGCTACTGGCAAAGTTCCATAAACACTATAAACATACCATACTGGCAAGTGACTCATTGACAGATTTATTTTACGTTACACCCAAAACACACCCATGATTAATTAAGACATGCCTTAATTATCACGCGCCCAAAATCAAGCTGCATGATGCACGATTCGACCTGTGTGCTATAGATTGCTAAAATAGGGCCCTTTATCTTCTACAGAAGTATTTTAAACTCTAGTATCTATACTTCTACCTGAGTAATGAATGTAAATACTTGTTACACCTTTGCAAACTACTGACCAAATGACAGCAGAGAAGAAGTTGGGCTGGACCATATGGCGCAAGTTTAATGTCATAATATTAAAAGACATTTTCCCAACATATGATATTTATTACAACACTCTAAATACTACCCTATAACTGGTACAGTGGATTCAAATCAAAATGTACTCAAATGCACTGCATTTAATTTAATAGGACCCATCTATCTATAATGAATAATGCAGATGGTCATTGTTCTTTAGACACTGACAGTATAAACAATATGCTATTAAAAGCATGTGTTGCATAATTTGAACTATTTTTTTCTCAGTATAATTAAACCATGTGATCTTGCCCACTCCTATATGAAGAATATAAATATATTGTCTTCTTAATGCTTCTGGTCCTGATATTTGTAGCTAATATGAGTTTATTTTTCATTTCAGGCCAATGTGATTTGCATAGTGTACTCCGTCAATAACAAGAAGTCGATTGAAAAGGTGAGTTGGCATAAATGCTGCAGGGAGTTGAGTTTCAAATTTGCTGGGGATCAATGCATTAAAGAGCATTTTTGTGGAAATCAAAATATTATGATTGATCTCTGAGCCTAGATCTCTAGCCAAGACAGTTTTGGCATTAGATGAGTACTTCTTTACAAATGTTCAAAACATAGTTGGTGTTGTAACCTGTCTCTCAACACTCTTTAATTTCCAGATCTTCATTAGTTTGCTGAATGGATGTGGTTTAGAACACTTTGTGATTTACTTTAGTCAGTATGTACAAACACAAACGTCTCCACAGTGCTGAAAGCTTGAATACCGGTAACTGGAATCACTTTTAGATAGCACAATGTGTGGTGCAGATTCATCTCCAGATCCAGAGGGGCAGCTGATTCTAACCCTCCTCCCCTCACAGCCTAAGCAGCAAGCTGATTGGCTCTTTTTTTTTTTTTTTAATTGGTAAGACTTTATCTGTAGACACATGATTTGAGACGTGTTAAGAGTTATGGAACTTCTCATTCATATTTTAACTAGTAGCTGGTCTCCTCATTAATAATAATGTCTCTGTTTCAGTGGATATTCTTTAACGGTTTGTGTATGTAAATTAATCATGCTGCTTAAGTAAAATGTTTGATTACAGTAAATCCAGAGAGTTTCTTCCTTCAGGTGATCAGCCACTGGATTCCTCTCATTAATGAGAGAACGGATAAAGACAGCAGGTCAGTGAACTTTACAGCCCTGCTCATATTACATGTGTATTTTCTAATTTAAATAAGTTCATGTTTATTCTGATAGTGATTATATTAAGAGAATATAAAAAAATGCATCTCTTTCGTGTGTCTCTCTGTCTCTCTGTCTGTCTGTCTAGGGTGCCTCTGATCTTGGTGGGGAATAAGTCAGACCTGGTGGAGCACAGCAGCATGGAGACCATCCTGCCCATAATGAATAAATACACAGAGATCGAGACATGTGTGGAGGTATGATTGTTTGTGTGTGTGTGTTTATACATCTTTCACAGTGATTTAGACCAGATTCAGATCAGTGGCACACCCTTTACCCTTTACTGTGAGTGCGGCATCATGTAGCTCAAAATTAGATGATTTAATGGCAGATAATAATGAAAAATTCGTCTAAATTTGGTGAAACTGGCTCTGAATGAAATAAAATGAAAAACAAACCCTTTCTGTGGTTTTTAGGCTGTTTATATTTCATTAATCTTTAAGCTTTCTAAAATGTATAAAAAATATTTAATGCAACATAATCCAATAATTTATAAAATTATTTAAAAACTATTAGCAAATTTGAACAGACAGTTATGTGTTTTAGTTTCTGCCCGTTTGACCTCACACCTTTAGCTTGTGAATGAAAGCCTGCCGTCAAGTTCCTGTAAAGAGTATTGCAAGAATTACAGCTGTGGTCAGGGTGTGATTTCAGTTTGTGCGTCAGTGTGTGTGCAGAGCAGCAGTGATGAAAAAGCAAAAAAACAAATATAAAAAAAATATATATGTATGTCTTATATGCATGCCATTATGCAATCATCGTTAATGCATGAAATAATTTTTTTAATTATTAACAAATTATTTTAACGAATTATTCACAAAAAAGGCACCAGTTGCCAGCAGTTATATAAATATAATTCCTAGATTTTATGAATTAAACATTGATTCTCATTATTGTTTTACATTTAAATACTCATTATTAAAAGCTTCAGTATTAAACAGACTTTGGTAAGCAGAGTTTGGTGCAGATGACCCACTGTTGACTTCCCAGTGTTATCCCGGCTGTTTGGCCTTGTCTCAGGCTGGCTAAGGAGTAAATCTGATTTTACTAATTCAGACGCTTTGCTGAAACCGTCTCTATTCAGTTAAGTAACAGCGATACGAGGCAGAGATTAGCAACTTACACACTGTTGAAATAATTTTATCTACTTCAGCAGGATGTGGGTCACACAAAAAACTCTCATAGTAAGAGGCAAAAAAAATCAAATTTACAGACATGTTTGTTTTTGACCTTTATAAAATAAAATAAAATCTATAGTAAAATCTATTCATGTTAGTTTACCAGTAACCAGTAATTAGTCTCACTGCACTGTTTATATTAGGAGTGCACTGAATTGTCGGTAGCTGAATATATTTGACCAAAAATGGCAAAAAAAAAAATTGTTCAGTGAAGAGTGTAAATGCAGAAAAGCCTAAATAATATATCCTAAAAATATTTACACTTTACACTAAAGGTAAGATTTATGAGGAATCTAAATCATACTAAATACCATTTTAATTAGTGACACAGGATTTTTAATATTTTCATGTTTTTTTATGATAGTTCTGTTCTCCTTGGTGCATTAAATCTGAGCTTACTGTTATTATTTAATTGAGTTCTATAAAAATATAAATTGCGATTATAATGAAAACCAAAGCTTTCCACAACACAAAAGACATAAAGTACATACATAGGCTTATAACTTACACGTTTTATTTGAGTACATCAATACAACATATTGATGATGGACTCTTAGTGATGAAACAAAGTGGTGCTAGAAATCTCTCAATCCTTTAGCATTACTGGGTTGTTTAGCAGCAACAGTTTGAGACCAGATTTAAGATTTACGTTTGTCTGATCACAGATAAGTCTGTGATCTTAGTCTATAATCCATTAGAGAAAAAAAAATACATTTAATCCAAACCGGCTGGTTAATCTGAAAATTAAAGGGCTCATAAGATGCATATGCTTTTTGTGTAGTTTGGGTAGTTTATGTGGGTAGTTTATTGGCTACACACATGGTAAAGTTTCAGATTTCTGCAGTGTAAATAATGGGGTAAAGTGTGATCCTTCAGATCATCACATCATTAACATTAATAATAGATTTGTTTTGTCATTATTGTTCTCAGTGCTCAGCAAAGAACCTAAAGAACATCTCTGAGATGTTTTATTATGCTCAGAAAGCCGTCCTGCATCCCACTGGCCCACTCTACTGCCCTGATGAGAAAGAGGTACTGACCAAAGTCATAGTGTTGGTTATATTATAGACTTTTAATGTTATGTTATTTAGACTTAATTTGTATTTGAATCCATTGTTGAATCCATTGTAGTTCTGGGATTTTAATGTTAGTTGCACATGTTTAATCCATGCTATCCATTTACACCAAGTTTATAATATAATAATTCATATATATAAATGACAAGTGTGCTTGTTTTGTAGATGAAGGCTGCATGTGTGAGAGCGCTCACTCGCATCTTTAAAGTGTCTGATTTGGATAACGATGGAATTCTCAATGACGATGAACTCAACTTCTTCCAGGTAATAAAAAAATATAAGAAACAAAGATAACAAATAAAGAATCTGTTCAGAACTACAATCGTAATACTCCTATTTTTTAGGACTGTATTACTGTCCATTACTTTCCACTGTTCCATTACTGACTATGTTAACTAGTTATTGCATTGTATTGTATTATACTGTAATGATGGATTTGTTGCTGATCACCTCCAGAGAACGTGTTTTAACACTCCACTGCCTCCGCAAGCTCTGGAGGACGTCAAGAATGTTGTGAGGAAAAACACAACAGATGGAGTGTGTGAGGATGGACTAACACTAAAGGGTAAGAGACACAAAAACGTATGAAACTAAACACTAATGCGAACTTAGCAAATCTGACCTAAAATGTGTGTATCAACAACCCAAGTATCACATCAACACAGATTCATACACTGCTTCCTTGCTCTCTCCTCCGTCAGAGTAGACGGGAGAACAGACCAACGTGCCTGGTTAAAAGTCTCTGCTTGATAACATGCAAATAAACACGTAAAAAAACATAATGACAACATCGAGATCACCGGGGGACTCTGAGTGGTCTATCATCCGGAGATGTCTGTTCGAATCCTGGTCATGTAGCTTGCCATCAGCTGCTGGAGCCCTGAAAGAGCACAATTGGCCTTGCTCTCTCTCTGGGTGGGTAGATGGCGCTCTCTCTCCTCACATCACTCCAAAGGGTGATGCCGCTCAGCACAAGGCGATGTATCGGAATCGAGTCGCTGCGTTTTCCTCCGAGCGCGCTGTGATGCTACTCGGCAATGCTGCATTAGGTGGTGACTGACTTCACATGTATCGGAGGAGGCCTGTGCTAGTCTTCACTCTCCTGGTGTTGGGGCATCACTAGTGATACTAGTGAGTTACTATAATGAGTTTCTTTTTTACAGTAATGAGTGGGTTGGATAATTGGCCTAATTCAAAATAAAAAAACATAAAACATCAAGGTCACCAAAAATAACAGTATTGATCAGTTAATTGAGGTCTATTACATATGTTTCATTTTCTCTAGGATTCCTTTTTTTGCACACACTCTTCATCCAAAGGGGTCGGCATGAAACCACGTGGGCGGTCCTCCGTCGCTTTGGTTATGATGACGACCTAGAGCTGCATCAGGATTACCTCTTCCCACCGTGAGTCTCAACACCAGATCATTGTCTTCCATTAATTCCTCTTATATTAAAATAAAAATCAGTTTTTTGGTTCTTAAGGTGAATTAAATTTAAGATTTTTTTCACATAATGGAATGTTCTGTACCAGGCCAGTCTCAAACTGTACATGTTAAGCTATAACAGTAAGATGTGGTGTCCAAGCAACATAAGATTATTCTATGAGCAGCAAAATGGTGTTTTTATTAGTTGTCACATTAGTACAGAATATAATTAATTGGGCATTTTCAGTTACTCCACATTTCTCCAGCATTTTATAAGGTGTCACAGACCCCCACAGTCAAACAAATAAAATTTGACTGAATTGACTAAATGTTATAAATTTGTACACTTAGTAGAAGTAGCATGGACAGAATAATAAGCCCCACCCCCTGCTGCCTCTATCTTCATCTCCTCCGTAGGGACCCTTCCATAATCCAGCTATTAATCCAGCTACTCTAATCTAATCTGCTAATCTCTCGTGTTTGTGTTCCTGCAGGTTAAAAATACCTCCCGACTGCAGCACGGAGCTCAATCACAACGCCTCGCTCTTCCTGCAGAGCGTCTTCGATAAACATGACAAGGTACCTGTGGGCTGCTGTACAGATCTGAACACTTCTGTCAGGGTTTATACAGTGGTTACAGATTGTGTACTCTCTTACTTAACACACACATTCGCAAATTCTCAAAGTGTCCTGTTTATGTATTCTGATTTTAGTCCTACTCTCCTACTAATTAATTAGGAATGAATCCGTTTCTCTGATTTTGCTATTTATAGGTATATGTTTGAGTAAAATGAACCTTGTTGTTTTATTCTATAAACTACAGACAATATTTCTCCCAAATTTTAAAGAAAAATATTGTCATAAATTTCAAAGAAAAATATTGTCATTTAGAGCTTTTATTTGCAGAAAATGAGAAATGGCTGAAATAACAAAAAAAGATGCAGAGCTTTCAGACCTCAGACTTAATGCAAAGAAAACAAGTTAATTTTCATAAAGTTTTAAGACTTCAGAAATCAATATTGGATGGAATAACCCTGTTTTTTAATCACAGTTTTCATCCATCTTGGCATGTTCTCCTCCACCAGTCTTACACACTGCTTTTGGATAAATTTATGCCACTCCTGGTGCAAAAACCAAGCAGTTCAGCTTGGTTGAATGGCTTGTGATCAAAGAAACTCTCATTTTTTTCTAGAGCTGTACTTGTTAGAGTACATTTTAGCTGTTTCCTTATAAATCGACCAAATAATGTCGGTAGAAAGCCAAAGGCCACAGGACTGCTATTATCCAGACATTATTGTGGTGGTGTTTTTTTTCCTTCATTTTTTTTTATATATAAATGTTAGTGCTAGGATGAGAGTGGGTCCACACCAAGACATATTAAGACATAAGTTTTTTTTTTTTTTTTAATATTAATTATTGGACTGCGCGGTAGTGATGCATAATATTACAGGATCTTACACTAATATGACTCACATTTTGCAGCTCCACCAAAGTTATTTTGTGTAGCTGCAGAGTTCTGGCTCAGAGTGGAAATTAACAAAGACATTTATATCTTTGAATCTATGTGTAGATTCAACGCAAAAACATTGAATTGCCCTTTCAGTGCCATTAACATGATTTTGCATGTCATTTTAAGGTACACTGAACAGGTAATGTTGCTTTAAAATGGTGTCCGAATTAATCTAGCTCTTGATCTACAGTATTTCTTCTTTTTTACAGAAATTCACTTTTATATAATACAAATCTCTATGTAATGTAATTACAGTCTCTCTTTAATGCGGTCACAGTCACTGAACACATTCCAGCACTCTTCTGCCTGCCCCAGATATTTTGTGATGTGATATTTTTTGCTGTGTGGTGTGAGCAGTCTCCACTGCGGCTCAGCCTGAGCTCTGAAGTCTGTATGTGTGTCTGTATTTATTGTGTTTCAGGACAGAGACTGTGCCTTGTCCCCGGAGGAGCTGAAGGATCTATTTGATGTTTTTCCCTACATGCCCTGGGGCCCTGATGTCAACAACACAGTGTGTACCAATGACCACGGCTGGATCACCTACCAGGGCTTCCTCTCACAGTGGACGTGAGTTTACAGTTTTTTATTTTGTCCAGTGGTTAGGTGTACATCATCTCTGTCCAATGAAAAACAAGTATCTCCATTTTTTGTCAGGTTTTAGTTGACTAGAAACAGTTTCTTGCTGTTTTTCAAAATGTCTTGATCAGGGGTGTCCAAAGTTTTTTTGTTGGGGGCCAGAAGGAGAAATATATTTGATGTCATGGGCCACAGACTCTGTAATAAAACAACTAATGAAATATACTACTTTAAATAATACATTTTCCTGATTATTTTTATTTACACACCATTTTACTTGACTTACTATCTTTGACAGTGTTGTGTAAACTAAGATTTTTCAAATTGATGTTTCATTTCATGATGTCTCTTAATATTAAACCCCTTAATTACGGCAACTTTTAGACGCTTTAGACTTTGGCCTGTTTTTCTGCGCTGCAACTGCGCAGCCTCTCCACTTTAAGACTCTTTGGGTCGATTTTCTGCTCTAAAACTGCGCAGCCTCTCCGCTTTTAGACTCTTTGGCCTGTTTCTGACACCTAGCTTTCAAACTTTGAATCTCACATTATAAAAACCTGCTTAACAGCGGGCCAACTTTCATTCTATTTCTAAAATACCTCGCGGGCCGCTCCAAAAAAGTAATGTGCCGCAAATGGCCCGTGGGCCGTAGTTTGGACACCCCTGGTCTAGATGAATGGACCAATAGAAATTCTCTAAAATTACCTGAAATAAACTCTTTTTACATTGACTTCCAGTTGCTTTTTTGAAAATACACGTTCTTCACTAAACAGAGATGATATGATGATAAGTGGTCAGTGAGTGGAAACGCACAGTAAGCATTCGTTATCAGACATTGTGCACATTTTGTGTGTGTGTGTGTGTGTGTGTGTGCACAGGTTGACAACATATCTAGATGTCCAGCGGTGTCTGGAGTACTTGGGTTACCTTGGTTATTCCATCATCGCCGAGCAGGAGTCTCAGGCTGCTGCTATCACAGGTAAGCTTTTTGAAATTAATAAAAGTCTCACACCAGACATGCTTGTTTGCAGATTTTCATTTACACTGCCTGGCCAAAAAAAGTCACCACCTGTATTTAACTAAGCAAATGATGTGGTGTTGATGCTTCAGTTGGTCAGGTCTAGGTTCAGCAACAGTATGTGCTGAAAGAATGAGGTCAGCTGACTACCTGAATATACTGAATATAGACCAGGTTATTCCATCAGTGGATTTTTTCTTCCCTGATGACACAGACATTTTCCAAGATGACAATATCAGGATTCATGGGGCTGGAATTGTGAAAAAGTGGTTTAGAGAGCATGAGATCATCATTTTCACACATGGATTGTTCACCACCTTAACCTCATTGAGAATCTTTGGGATTTGCTGGAGAAGACTTTGTGCAGCGGACAGACTTTACCATCATTAGTGCAAGATGTTGGTAAAAAAAAAAAAAAAAAGCTAAAGACCGTCCAATAAAATATTAGAGTGTAACATTTTTTTTTGGTGGTGATTTTTTGGCAGGCCGTGTATTTAAGCACTTTTTTCACAATTGTATAAATTGAATAGACAAAGTTTTAAACTTTTAAAGACAGGGAAAATTACAAAACAACAACAACTCTTAAATGCAGAATGATTTTAACATCCCAGCAGACATGATAACAAATCACAATACAATGTTTTTCTTCACTTTGTAGTGGGGGCCCTTTTATCTGCTGATAGTTTTAAACTTACTTTTAATGTCTTAGAATCCTTTAAAGAATTTTGAGTATTTTAGGTCCATTTATAGTGTTTATGGAACTATTTAAAATATTTAGTTTTAATAAGGAAGCTGTGTTAAGGTTATTGGCATATCACTTTTTAATGTCTATTGTTTTACATTTTTCAGCTGTTTTTCTGTTAATAAAGTATGATTCCTTCATATATTGTGTGATTTAGTTTAAACCTTATACCAATTAAAGACCTCATTTAAAGCCTTAGAGTTTTATATTAAATGAACTCCTAAAAGTACAGTAAGTAACCTATATTACAGCCCAGTCATGCAAAAAAAAACTACACTAAATAAATAATAATAACAATACAAAAATAAAAAAAAAGTAATATACTGCAAAACCATCTTAAAAATACAGTGATATACATTGTTGGTCATTCCACCCAGCGCTACTTACATCTAACACAGAAATACACCAAATACTTGTGCATCCCTAGTTTGGGCAGATGCAGTGCTGATATGTGTTATATCCATATGGTGGAGCTCTAGGACCAGTGTGAAAGTTGTTATACTAGTGATTAATGGATTAATGTATTATTAGAGAAAGAAATAAGTTAATAAAAATGGAATTTGCTCTAAAGGAGTGTAGACATTGAGTGACCGTAATCTGTGTGTTTGTGTCTGTGTGTGTTGTTTGTGTGTTGCTCTCAGTGACACGAGAAAAAAGACTGGATCTACAGAAGAAGCAAACCCAGCGAAGTGTGTTTCTCTGTAAAGTCTTCGGGGGTCCTGGAAGTGGAAAGAGTGGATTCCTGCAGGCCTTTCTCGGACACAACCTCATGGTGAGAGAATACACACACACTTGAACGCATACACACACACACACACACACACTGTGAAAGTATGAAGTGGTTGTGTCTACTGATGTGACCAATAAATTAGGTGTTTCTTATATACAGTGGCCAGTGAGGTGAAGCACAGGCTAGGTGTTTCTAATAAAGTGGCCAGTGAGTGAAAGCACAAGGGAGGCGTTTCTAATAAAGTGGCCAGTAAGTGGAATCACAAAGTAGGTGTTTCTACTAACGTGGCCCTTGAAGGGGAGCACAAGGTAGAGTGTTTCTTATAAAGTGGCCAGTGAGTGGAAGCTCAAGGTAGGGGTTTCTAATAAAGTGTCCATTGTGTGAAAGCATAAGGTAGGGGTTTCTAATAAAGTAGCCAGTGAGTGGAAGCACAAAGTAGGGGGTTTCTAATAAAATGGCCAGTGAGTGAAAGCACTAGGTAGTGTTTCTAATAAAGTGGCCAGTGAGTGAAAGCACAAGGTAGGGTGTTTCTAATAAAGTGGCCAGTTATTGAAAGCACAAGGCAGAGTGTTTCTAATGAAGTGGCCAGTTATTGAAAGCACAAGGTAGAGTGTTTCTTATAAAGTGGCCAGTGAGTGGAAGCACAAAGTAGGGGTTTCTAATAAAGTGGCCAGTGCGTGGAAACACAGGGTATGTGCTTCTAATAAAGTGATAAAGTGGCCAGTGCGTGGAAGCACAGGGTATGTGTTTTTAATAAAGTGGCCAGTGAGTGGATGCACAAGGTAGCTGTTTCTCATAAAGTGGCCTAAACAAATGGAAACTGTATAACTGTATGACTCCGTTTTTTGCTCTCATGTTGTTTATTGAGTGTTTGTGTTCCCACAGCATCAGAGGATGGTTAAAGAAGAACATAAGTCATATTACTCTATAAGCACCGCCCACGTGTACGGCCAGGAGAAGTACCTGCTGGTGAGATTAATGTATTTTTATATATAATGTATCTTATTATTTATTAAAGACCGAATTATTCAAATACAATGTGAAACTGTGCTCAGTTCTGTAGGTATGAGACTGTGGACCTACAGACAGACTATAAAAGGTTAAGAGGGCTACATTTTGATGTTCTTTTCTCCACAGCTTCATGAAGTCTTCCCAGATTATGACTTCCTGTCTGAGTCGGATCTGTCCTGTGATGTGGTGTGTCTGATTTATGATGTCAGTAACCCATGCTCGTTCGAGTACTGTGCTCAGATCTTTAAGGTGTGTTCAGTGTTCTCTCATAACAGTTTCTAGTATGGTGGTCAAGTGGGTTGTTGTCACACATTTATGAAATAACATGTTATTTCATTTATTTTGAAAATGTATTTATTTAAGCATGTATTAATATTTTTTATTAATAGTAGTAATTGTACTTTTATTTGGTGAAGTAAAAAAAAAACATTTTTAAACTTAACAAATGTAAATTTCTAAATGTTACTATTACTATTATTAAAAAATATTCAGTGCATTGTTTTTATTATTGTTATTATTAGCAGTAGTAATCAGAGGTGTCACGAAATGAAGTACAAATACTTTACTTTCTTACATTTTCACACAATTATCTGTACTATCTACTCCTTACATTAAAAAAAAAACCTTGTTAATCATTTTAGCTTGTTTTTATTCAACCTTATCCAAATAAATCTCTCCATCCATACAGAGTGAGTTTGATTGTGGTTGGATGAAAAGTATTAACATAAATCATTCCAAAACCCTATTAGTTTATACACAATCCATCACACCTGCACACACAGGCCATGTCACATTCCAGCAAGACATATGTAACCTAGAATGAGGATGATTCGTAGCAGGGACTCAAAAGAACTTGATAGGCTCCGAGGGTGCAGCCAAAGTTTTTCTTTGTCCTTAATGGCCATTTCCCCCTTTTACACTACTTTTACTTTTATACTTTAAGTAGTTTTGAAAGCAGTATTGTTGCACTTTTACTGAAGTAAAAAGCTCAAGTTAATACTTCAGCTTTTACAGAAGTATTTTAAACCCTTTTATCTATACTTCTACCTGAGTAATGAATGTAAGTACTTTTGATGTTTTTGTTTAGTAGTAGTAGTAATATGCAATGATAATTTAATGGCATAATAAAAATTATTACCCTTTTAAAGATATATATATATTTTACTGTTAAGAATAATTGGAATCTTTAAAATGTTTAGAAATCCTAAAAAGTTTGATTATTTTATGTAAATGTGCTGATATTGTTTAAAGTGATAAGTGGAAAAATAAGGTTAAACATTACAAATTAAAACATATACTGCTCTAAAAAAAGACCAGTTTCTGAATCAGTTTCTCTGATTTTGCTATTTATAGGTATATGTTTGAGTGAAATGAACATTGTTTTTTTTTCTATAAACTATGGACATGTAGAGCATTTAGAGCATTTATTGGCAGAAAAAGAGAAATGGCTGAAATAATGAAAAAAATGCAGAGCTTTCAGACCTCAAATAATGCAAAGAAAACAAGTTCAGATTCATAAAATTTTAAGAGTTCAGAAATCAATAATTGGTGGAATAACTCTGGTTTTTAATCACAGTTTTCATGTATCTTTGCATGTTCTCCTCCACCAGTTTTACACAATGTTTTTGAATAACTTTATGCCACTCCTGGTGCAAAAATCCAAGCAGTTCAGCTTGGTCTGATGGCTTGTGATCATCCATCTTCCTCTTGATTATGTTAGAGCTGTATATACTGTGTACTCTGTTACAGAATATTGCATATGTTCTTTATTGGTTCTGCAGGAGTACTTGGTGGACAGTAAGGTTCCATGTATGCTGGTTGCAGCAAAGGCGGATCTGCCAGAGGTTCGGCAGCAGTTCAGTCCGAGCCCCCTGGACTTCTGCAGGACCCACCGACTGCCCCCTCCTCAGAGCTTCACCTGCAGCACCGCCGGGACCCCAAGCAAAGACATCTTCATCAAGCTCGCCACCATGGCCACATACCCGTGAGTATTTATGTACACACACAAACACACACACACACACGCACAAACTTTTATACAGTTCTTCATAGACTTTTGATCAATTATTTAAGGATGTCTGGCTTTTTTCAAGTCTTAAAATCAACCCCCAAAAAGACCTTTTTGAAGGGACTTTCCTTAATTCATATAAAAGTAACAGTGATGTGTACGTGCATACACAAGTGTTTCACCTCTGATCTGTCTGGCTTCAGTTCCTCTGTGGGCAGCTGGTCAGGTCGGTCAGGGTTTAGTAGTTTTGTAAAAGCATCACTTTTCAAAGAACCAGAGAAGCCAAAACTGTTCAAGGTGCATCTGAGTCAGATGAAACTGATCCAAGCTAAATAAAGATTAGCTTAATTTTAGTTTATAAAAAAAAAAAATTATAAAAAAAAAAAAAATATATATATATATATATATATATATATATATACATATATATATATATATGTATGTATGTATGTATGTATAAATATATAAATATAATCTTATTGGTGTAAACTGACATTATTGTTCATGTTCCTAGTCTACCATGGTAAAAGCTGTGTTGTTCTCTACTACACTAACCCAACCAGAAGAGTAAAGAAAGCTAAGCAACCTGTGCTAAGATGAACCCAGTTAAACAGCACTCTTTATTACCTACCAGTTTATATTTAATACAACAACTGAACAAAGTATTAACAGTAGCAGTTATATAAAATGTAACTGCTGTATAACGTGGGGCTCAAATTGCTTTGACTTTTGACTCTCGTTTAACATTTACCAAACCAGTATATAAAATCAGAAATGTATAGAATATATATAAAACAAAACATTGTTTTATTTTAGAAACTATAGAACTATGTCATTTAGATCATTTATGCAGAAAATGAAATGTTTGGAGAGTTCAGAAATCAATATTTGGTGGAATAACCCTGATTTTTAATCACAGCTTTTATGCGTTTTGGCATTTTCTCCACCAGTCTTTCACACTGCTTTTGGGTGACCTTGTGCCACTTCTGGCCCAAGAATGTAAGCAGTTCAGCTTTGTTTAATGGCTTGTTGCCTTCCATCTTCCTCTTGATTCCAGATGTTTTAAATGGGGTGTTGCCTGAGAAAAAACATAGTGATTGAAATGTTGGAAGTATTATTAAATGGCTGGTATGATTAAATGAGTTGGTCAGTTTTTTTTCTACATTTGCCTTTTATGAGATGACCTGTGACCATGAAATACAGCCTAATGCTCAGTACAGGGGTATTAAACCTGTCTGCAAGGAGCTGGTGTGGCTCCAGGTTTTTATTCCAGTCAAATAGAGGCTCATGTGATTAGTTGTTTAAAGACTGACCAGCTAATTAAACACGTAGAGTCAGGTGAGCTCCTGAATGAATGAAAACTAGAAACCATATTATCCCAGTGTGGACTGGTTTAACCTCTCTATAAGCATCGACTCTCTCTCTCTCTCTCACCGACAAAGGTTGCTAGGAACCTGGGTGTTATGGTTGATGACCAGCTCTACTTCACGCACCATGTGGCCTCAGTTGCTCGATCCTGCCACTTCGCGCTTTATAACATCAGGAAAATTAGACAGTTTCTGACGCAACAGGCCACCCAACCCCTGGTGCAAGCGGTCGTCATCTCACCTCGACTACTGCAATGCCCTGCTAACAGGCCTCCCGGCCTGTGTAGTAAAACCACTCCAGATGATCCAGAATGGATCCATGATGTCACCCCGCTGCTCATTGAGCTCCATTGGCTACCAGTTGATGCTCGCATCAAATTCAAAACTCTTACAATCGCCTACAAGGTGATGACAGAACCGCTCCTTCCTACCTGCACTCACTCCTGAAGGCTTACGCTACCTCCCGGCCGCTGCGCTCCTCCAATGAACGTCACCTCGCTTTGCCAAACATTCACACAAAGCAATCCAGACTGTTCTCATACAGAGTTCCCCAATGGTGGAACAAACTACCTTCCACTACCAGATCAGGAGAATCTCTCGCTATCTTTAAGAGACTCCTGAAGACAGAGCTCTTCAAAGAGCACTTACTCTCCTAACACCTCTAACACACTAACTACTTCTAACCCCATTTCCTTCTTCCCCTACTTCACTTCTCTATCCCTTATTTCCCTTTGACCTCCTTTAAGCCCTATCTAAAAATGGGTTATCTTAATTCCTATTACTTTTGTACTTCATTATTGTAAGTCGCTTTGGACAAAAGCGTCTGCCAAATGTAATGTAATGTAAATGTAATGTAATGGTTTAACACCCCTGGCTTAGAGCATTGATTAATAAATAGATACATTTTTTACATTGTTTTTAACCTGTCTCAGTTGCATGTTTGTGGAGAATTAGCAAAATAAGAATTAATCTGTTTAGTGTAACTGTATATGATTTAAAACTCTTAATCTTGATTTTAATTTTAACTTCACAAAGCAAGGACTCTTTTCAGCTCTTCATCTACAGAGGATGGTCCAGCACTGTGGGCATGATAAGGGTTGTGTATTGGTAAGAGCCTGGTGATATTTTATGTCAGTGCTGCAAGATTTTTAAAAGCAAATCAATATCATGATTTTACCTTGATTAAATGTAATGGACTTTGGACACAGCATTTTTCTTTGTTGCAAGCAGGAGAGTCACATGACTACACTCACAGTGGTATGATTTAAAAGAGACATTACATAAACACTCACTGTGCTTATTCTTGTGGTATTATTATTACTATTATTACTTTTTTTTTTTTTTTTTAAAGAAAATAATTGACATTTAGCACTTAAATATCAGGTAAGCCACTCTGTGCATATAATCATTACAAAGCCAATTCAAGTATGTAACTTTCTATTGCATACTTTGCATAATACTACAGAGCAATTCATAACAGATCAAACACAGATTAGCCACAACAATAAAACCAGCTCCATATACACATTACACTGGTCAGCCACAACATAATAATCACTATAATAATCACTCTACGGTTCTGCTTTCGTTGTAGCTATTTTAATATTGAGGCTGAAACTTCCATAACCTTTAGCAAAACTACATTGATCCTATATAAGTGTATTAATTATTTGATTAATAAAAAAAAACATGCTTTTTTAAGTAAATAGAAGTAGTGTGAAAGAGCATATTAAACAGTGGGATTCATTATGGATCATTACAGATACTTTACTGTAAAAGTACCAAGTATTCATGCAATGAGGAAAAAGAAATCCTATATAGAAGAAAAAGATGCATCAAGAAGTATCGCTAATTGTTTAATAATCGCATTGTAGACCTCATTGTAGAATCATAATCGTAATCTGATCGTAAGGTGCCTAAAGATTCATACCAATAATAATGGCCATGATTAAAACATCATGTCTGCAGATAATCTCTACCTGTAAACTACAGCAACTGTTTTATCTCAGTTAATCTTCACTATCTGCATATCTATCTGTTTTATTCACAGTCTTTGAGATGTTGGTGTTTTACTGTGAAGTTCCTGAGGAAACCTCAGCACCAAGAAACTGCGGTCTGACTCTGTGTGTGTGTTGTTTTTTTCTGCAGTCACGCTCGTCTGCGCTGTATGTGTACTTGTAACAGATGCACCTTCTGCCTCTGTCAGAATATCCTCAACTCGGAGCTGCTTCACACGGTTAAAGCAAAACTCTACACGGCCATCTCCAGCAGGTCCCTCTTCTATCTGAACTTCCTCACTTTCTTACACAACCATACTTCCATCCTTCCATCCATCCTTTTATTGCTTATCCCAGCATGTGTTCACTTTTCTGCTTCTTTCTTCTTTGTGTTCATTGTGCTTCATTTCCGTAATGATTGGGTCCGTTATCGTTTAGGTAGAAGTTTTCAGTTTTGCTCTGTTTCGGTCATCCTTTTCGTACTCAGTTCACAAGTTCTACTTTTGTTCTTTCCTTCCTTCTTATGTAAATTGTTCTCAAAATGACAAATGGACAGGAAGGTCATCCAGCAAATGAGTCAAGTGTAGCTAACTAAGTTAAGTAAAGCTAAGCTAAGTAAACAAAACTGCAATAAAAAAATACTTTCTTTTAAAGTCAAACGAGCACTGGATGTTAATCTACACAGATTTCTCTCCTGAAAACTGTTTATTTGGATGAGTAAAGTGTTTCTGTTTATTTACAGTAAGCTTAGATTCCTGAATTTCTCCAGCACTTAGGTTGGAGCATTAGCGGCTAACAGCTAGCAGCAAATGCTGACTGACAGCGCTGTACTGAGAAACCCTGAGTGTTTCGGTAAGCCAGGGTGATATTAGCTAGCGATTCGTCCCACATAGCTTGTTTTAACACAGTAAACGCACACGCTACACGCCAGTTTACTCATCTCTAAACGGTGAAGGAGCTGGTAGGGTTAGCAGCTAATGCTGCTCCAGCAGTGCTAGCCAGGGTTAGCAGCAGGTTACAGGCCAATAATACTCACCTCTGAACGGGGAAATAATGGTTAGCAGCTAATGCTAATGCTACTCCATCCCCGTGCTGAAAAAACACATCGAAACTCTTTTATATTGATGTACTTCAGCAAAGTGGGTTTACTGCTCCTTACAACCTGACTGGTAAAATTCATACATAAGGCACACTGGATTAAAAGACGCACTGACGATTTGTGGGAAATTTAAAGGATTTTTAGTGCGCCATATAATGCAATTTTTAATACAATTTTCAATTGTCAACAACAGAATTTGAACAACTAAACTCTAAATATAGATGCTTTAATTATAGATGTTGGTCCAGTGTAAGCCCACAGTGTAGTTGCCATTGCCATATCTAAGCTGCAAGTTCCTTTACTAGCCCTTATTTTGGGTACCTGAATATGTAGCTGCATTGGCTGCATTTGGACCCGTTTTGAACTAAGTATGTTTTCCCACCAAGACTATTTATTTGGTCCAGTTGAAACATACTCCTTTAATTTGAGATGAATTACTGATAATGCACAGTTTAATCTGGTATGTTAGCCAGATAAGGCTAATTACCACAACTATGAACAAATGCTGTCTCTGCTGTCCAGGCTAAGCAGTTTCACACTGAACGCTGCATGTGCAGCATTTACTACTAACGGCCGCGCACCTCCAGAGGACACAGGGTGCTCGCGTGGTTTACTGGTGCGCATTTTGTTGCATTTAAGTTTATGCCTGTGTGAACCCAAACCAAACAGAGAGAGAACAGATTTCACATGCCCTGACCAAGCCTTAAATGTGGTGCACAAAGCTAGCCTAGTTATTCTTATAAGACACATCAGTGAGACATTTAGTACCTTTGGGTTGTGTGTGGACTACAATCATCTGATATCTTGGGTAAGGATATGTATATACAACATTTGGCATTCAGCAATAAACTGTGACGTCTGATGTCACACAGCCCAACTGCTGCCCATAGTGCTGTGTTTCAGTACTTATCTGCATTATTTTATAGCATTCATGCAGGACTGGGTGTAATTACCTAATATAGTTCCTGAAAAGCTAGAGCTGTTTTAATTTTGTTGGTCATTTTGGATGACTGTACTGCCTTGTTTCGAATAACTGAATGTCAGTCAGACTGATGTTGATGACTAGAGTGTGAGGATGATTCATTTAGATGCCTTTTGTGTATAACATCACCTGACCTTCCTCATTCCTCCTGTTGCCTTGCTGTTTAGGTCAAGTTACTTTTGTGGATGTTTGTCAAGATAGAAAAAGTAAGCTTTAAATTATGAATGTGTAGATTCTTCATCTGGAGTTAGAGCACTTTTGAAAGGCTTATAACTAGTGTTTAAAAAAACAAAAAGTTATATCTTTGGTACTGAAACATTTGATATTGTTTTGTGTTGAGGGAGTTAGTTCATATTTTAGTATAAAAATGGTCAGACATTTATACACTCTAAAATTGCACAGTTGCTCATTCAGTACTCACTTCAAGTGGGTATTCTCCACTTTAGAGATTGTTTTGCATGGAGTTCCTAGTTCTTGTGTGTATTTAGTAGCATGAACACTTGAAGGACTTGCGAGTACAGCACAGCAAATTGTGAGAAACACAACAACCTGATGGCTCAAAAAGTTTATATATTGATATCAGTTCAAAAATGATATTGGTGGACCTCCTCAATATACAGTACAGGCCACACAAGTTTGGACACACCTTCATATTCAATGCGTTTTCTTTATTTTCATGACTATTTACATTGTAGATTCTCACTGAAGGCATCATAAACTATGAATAAACACATGGACTTTAATGTACTTAATAAAAAATGACCTGGCCTCCACAGTCACCGGACCTGAACCTAATCGACAATTCAATGCTAAACACCTCTGGGAACTCCTTCAAGACTGTTGGAAAACCATTTCAGGCGACCACCTCTTGAAGCTCATTGAGAGAATGCCAAGAGTGTGCAAAGCAGTAATCAGAGCAAAGGGTGGCTATTTTGAAGAAACTAGAATATCAATTTATTTATTTATTTTTTTTAGTTATTTCACCTTTTTTTTTAAGTACATAAAACTCCATGTGTTCATTCATAGTTTTGATGCCTTCAGTGAGAATCTACAATGTAAATAGTCATGAAAATAAAGAAAATGCATTAAAGAAGATGTGTCCAAACTTTTGGCCTGTACTTTACATCATGAGCCAATGTTTGTTTGGTGACCATGGATATAAATGAGCTGCTGCTCACGCATTCTTCACAGCTGTTAACACACTTCCTTTAGCGGTTGTATGGTTCTCCTCCAGACATTACCCAATGCAGTCTCGCACACAGTCTCAGTGGGGTAAAAATCTGCTGATTTTAATTGCTTTTATGAGATCGCCTGACCTACTTCACTTCTCACACTGTCCTGGTATTCAGATTGAGTCATTGCTTCTCCATCAAAAAAAAGAGGAGCAGACCTGTCAGACACTTCTAATATAGTTGTTGAGCTGCCAGTCATGCTAGCTAGTGTACATAGCGTAGCTAATTAAGGTAGTGGCTGAATTTTATTTGTGCTATTGTACATTTTTGGGGTACAAAGATCTTCAATTGTTAACTTTATAAAACTGCCAAGAGAAATGTGTTCTGGCTTTTAACTTGGGGGACAGTTGTGGATTTACAAACATTTTGCAAGGCTAACGTTACAGTTTGCAAAGGAAGGTAAAGATTATCAGGGACAATAAATGATGGAAAATGTACACAGATATGGGCATTTCCTAGTCATATGTATTGAGCTACACATACAGAAGTAAAGTACAGTGTGTGAAGCATGTGAAATGCAACTTTTCAGATGTCTTGGCATGAATTTGTAGATGGAGTTGTTGAGGTTCCTAAAGCTGTCCTGCAATAATCCATTTTATGCAGATTAAATATTCACACAGTTCCTGCAAATTGTGTGGTAGGGGTGGAGTGTTGATGCCACATCCAATAGCAACCCACATATTTTTAAATTGGATAGGTCTGGCAATGCATCTGCATGGGATAGCATCTGGGCACTTTTCTACCGGCATGGTGCCGGTGGCTAGAAAATTCAGTACCATTCTGGCCCCACGATCTTGCTGGTCTGGAACCAGCAAATCTGTAATGCGAGTGGCCAAAGGGAGGGTCGTTCAAGCATCACAAAAGAAAAGATGTGCAGGAGCCGGCACTGGCTCCAACACCAGCACTTTGTTTGTGGAAAAGAGGTGTCTGTGTCTTTTAAGGCAAACTCTTGTGATAGCAGCAGTATGTGGATGAGCATTGTCCTGTTCAAATAGTACAACTGAGGGTGTGTTCAGAAAAGCTAGGGCTACTGGTTATAAAAACTCATTAACATAACATGAGTGTAGTTTACAAAAATGTGCATTCAGCTTTGGTCATGAGAAAGCTGACCATGAGGCAGTGGTGGCTCAGTGGTTAGTGCACTGGGTTATTAAAGCCAGGGTTGTGGGTTTGTACCCAGGTTTGGTAGGCGGTAGTGCTGGGCGGTATGACCAAAAATGTATATCACTGTATTTTTCAAGATTCTGCCGGTTTCACGGTATATCGCGGCATTTTTATTATTATTATTATTATTATTTATTTATATTTCTTTTTATGACTGGGCTTTTATGTAGATCTGTGACTTACTGTACTGTTAGGAGTAACTACATATAATATAAAACACTAAGGCTTTAAATTAAGGCTTTGATTACTAGTGGGTTTATTTTGTTCCAGACAATTACACAATATATGAAGAAATCAGACTTTATTAGAAGACAAACAGCTGAATAGACCTTAAAAAGAGATACACCAACAATTTTAACACGGCTTGCTTTTCAAAACTATTTTAATAAAGAGTTTAAGCCATTAGAGGCATTACAGAATTAAAATCAGCCACAATTCCCTTCTTTCTCCAGTTAACAAATACATTTAGTTCAGTGTGCTTTAATATTATCCTTCCAGTTACAGTATTAATATATTTTAACAGGGCTATAGTTAGTGCTTACCATGTATCCTCGAGTTTCAGGGAGTTTTTATCATTTACTGATTAATTAATTCTGTACATATGACCGTTTCAGGGCTCGTCTGGGGGATACAGTGCGCGTCGAGCTACGGCATAGGGTACGCGGCTCCACAGAGCTGAGCTTCCATTGCATTAGCTTGCTATGCTAACTGGCTAGCGTTATTATCTAGCGGGCTGTCCCGGCGTGCTTGTTTGCCGGCGCTGTGCTTCTAGCGGTATGAGAAAAATGCATACCGGATCTAAACTGACGCACGTTATACCGTATAAACCGATATACCGCCCAGCACTAGTAGGTGGCCAGTGTTGGGCAAAGTGTGCTCATTGCACAAAAGGGTTACAGGCAGAGGTCAAATTTCACCTTTGTCCAACAAAAAAGTATGGTGCATGTGGTTGTGTGTTTGTCTGTCTGTCCTGAGGCTTGACTCTCTTCACTGTAAGAAGAACAACTGTGTTTTTTTTTTTTCCATTTTCTTCTCAGCTCTGCCTGCTGTTTACCAACGTCCTGTCTGAACTTCTCCATTCTTCCTCATGATTGCTCGCATCCTCAGCATGCAGCATGTGATCCTTCCCCCACAACTGTACGATACGTCAGAATGTTTGTGGACGCTCCTTTTTAAGAAATGTGTTCATCTATTTTAAGTTGCTGCCATTGCTGACACTGATGCATGAATGCCCACCCACAGATCTCGTCTAGTCCCTGATGAGAAGTATATCCATTACAATAGGACATTTTGAAGCAGATGAACATGATTCTGTTGGCACTATTTTTAATGTTTGATGTGGACTAGAGGGGTATCAAGGCCCCCAGCATTGAGCTGTGGAACAGTGGTAAAACTGTGTTCTCTGGAATGACTGTGCATACTGCAAAATCTAAATCTTAGCAATCAAAATGATCTCATTTCAAGGCAATAAATCATATTTTTTTCATTAAGCATTGTAAATGTAAGTTTTTTTTAGTTTTTTTTATATAGTTATAATGATCTTAATCATTCTTACTTAGAATTTCCATTTGAACTCAAAATAGGCACAACAGTAAAGTTATTCTGATTCTTGTGTCCAAACTTCAAAAATCATTTTTTCTTGATTTAAGTCTTATTTTGGGAAGTCTTACTGAGAAAATTGTGCTTACACCAATGGCAGATATTTTATAAGTATACATGTCTCAGTTTACATATATTTTATCTATTTTTGCCAGTGGATTTTTTTGCAGTGCACCATCCCGTGCATTTAGGATGATAACACACGTGGATGATTTTCGTGTGAATTTTTATATTGTGGTCATGTAGAACGGTCTTCCCCGGCTCTGCATCTTCTGGAAACACATCTTTCTGTTCCTCATTTGTGGCTCATCATTCATCATCTGATCATTACTTCATTCCACATATCTCCTTATTATTTCATCCCATATTGGTTTGTTTGTAACTGCATTGTTTTCTTGGTTTTATTGTTCTTAATAAATGTGAACATGCTTATAATGATTACATGTTTTGATAAATGCAGGATTTAGATTCAGAATTCAGGATTTGCTGCAGGATTTTGACTTTACTGAGACTGCTTGCTTTATTATTATTTATTAGTTGTTTTATTTATCTATTATTGATTAGAGATGCATTAAAACAAAAAAAAATCCATGCTTTAACTGAAATCTTATAAAATGTAAAAATGTTTGCTGAAGGCCGAATACTAAACATGATTTTCGGACTATTTCCATTGGTTTTGCCACTTTTCATCATTGCTTCATTTACTAAGATCACTTCATTCCATACTGGTTGTGATTTGATTATGTACCAATTTTTCGCACTATAAGGTGCATGAGATTATTAGGCGCATTATGTGACACTAGTAAGGCACAGGGGTGTCCTTATGTTTTTTTGTGTTTTTTTTTTTTTTTCTGAAAAGTGTAGGTTAACTAAGTTAGGTAAAGCTAAGCTAAGTAAACAAAACTGTAATTAAAAAAAAAAGCACTGGATGTTAATCCACACAGATTTCTCTCCTGAAAACTGCTTATTTGGGTGAGGAAAGTGCTTCCATTTATTTACAGTAGGCTTAAATTTCCAGATTTCCACTAATGCTGAGTGTAGCAGCATTAGTATTAGCGGCTAACACTAACCGCAGTGCAAGTAAATGCCAC
Source organism: Astyanax mexicanus (assembly GCF_023375975.1). Classification (NCBI taxonomy): domain Eukaryota; kingdom Metazoa; phylum Chordata; class Actinopteri; order Characiformes; family Acestrorhamphidae; genus Astyanax; species Astyanax mexicanus. Next base: position 27,565,374 of record NC_064412.1, on the reverse strand, counting down.
CCGACAGTGCTAGACTGAGGAACCCTGAGTGTTCCGGTAAGCCACGGCAATATAATACAAAAAATTTTAAGTTTGTGGTTGTAAGGTGACAAAATGTATATGTAGTAAATAGTGGAACCCATAAAAACCCAAAATATTATGTTCTGTATGATTTCAAAAAGGTTCTAGACCTAGACTTTTTGGTAGGAGTGTACACAAACCTCATATTTAAATCTCTCTTTTTCACGCTCTCTCTTTTTAGGCACATGTCTCAGGTGGATCTGAAGAACTCATCTGTGTGGCTGAGGGTCAGTTTGGGGGCTGCTGTGTTCGCTGTGTTGGGATTCACTATGTACCGCCTGCTGCTCAAACCCCGGTGATCAATCAGCACCGGTACAGCGATTAATTCACCAAACTGCAGAACCAAATTTCCATTTACACAGTTCCTCTCTTACCTCTAAAGTCGATCAACCAAGACCCACAGTTCAGTTCAGAACTGGAGCTTCTTCACACACTGTTATCTAAAACACTGCACAGAATTCAGGCTAAATAACAGAGCTGTATTACAGAACAGTTATCTAAAACAGTCTCAGAAAGGCTAACCAGTCTGTTAGAGAATCCATAGCTTGTTAGCTTCATTAGCCTCATAGCTCCAGTGAAAGATGCGTCTCTTGGCTGGTCGACTAAGAAGGTGAATTTTTCTGTACATTTGATTGATTGATTTTTGTCTGAACTATCACTTTAACCCTCACTCTCGACATTCCTGCCTGCAAACTCAGACTGTCTCACACTGTCTCTCTGTCTCCTCTCTGACACACACACTTTGTTTTATTTTGCATTTCCAAATATTCTCACACTCTGTTGTCTTTCTTCTACATCATTACATCACATCCTGTTTTGACTGAGGAGCTGGAGAAGTGTGTTGCGCTGACTTGTTGCACAATTTTGAAGAAATGAACAAATTGTAAATATGATGTGTAAAAAAAAAAGGCTATTTATTTGTTTCTGTGCAAAACTACAGAAAGAAAAGAAAACGTATTGATTTCCTTAGCTAGTGGGATGGAAACGACTCAGTTTAAAACTGTTTATTATGTTTTCTCCCATCTTATCTTGTTTGTTGTAAAGCAGTAAAGGAGAAAAGAGAAGTTCAGCTCCTGTTTAAAGAAATGTGTTTCATATGGGGAGATTAGAATTGTTTAAAAAAATACAAATCAGAATCTAGAGTGATAACACTAATTAGCTCAGATAAAGGTTTGGGCACCCCTGATTAAATGACAGAATGTTTAGTTGTTGTTATAATAGGGCAGGGCGATATGCTATATCATATATATTCATATAGCACTAGCACTAGCGACTGTTAGCCGATGTGTCTGAGCTGGGGAACTGCGCTTTCCTCCTATTGTGTTAGATAACCAGTTGATGCTGCATTAATGGCGGTTTGAAAAGAGGTGGGAGCTGATTTTCTTAACTTTCTGCAAATGATTATGACAAAGTGAAGTGACATTCTTCACCGATTGGCCACACAAATTCTTCAGACCAGTCACAGACAAAGGGGTCAGAGGTCCTTAGCGTCTACTCTGTAAACTTCGATCGTTCGTATTCCCAGCATTGTGGTTCTGAACACTGCAGAGAGGATTACAACTGATATTTCTGCTCTTTCCATTTTATATGATGCATTTTTGCACAAATACAGGGGCAATATGGAGACAAATAAAGCTTGGAAGAAAGTAGTAGATGGCTCGATGGTTAGCTTGCTAGCATGCTAACCGGCCCCACTGATAAAGACAAACTCACTACTGCACAAACAGCTTAAAACAGACCCACAAGAGACAAATGTGGGGTGATACAAGCAACTAGGCCCAATCCCATTTCACCTTTTGACCTTACCACTTACCCCTTCCCCTTGGAACAGAGTTACAGGGGGTAGGGGTGAAATCATCCACGCTAAGAATAGCAGCTGGTTAACTAGCTAACTGTAGGGCGTTGTATGTCTTCAGAAAGAAGGAAGATGGTGCAGAAATTAATTATTATTGTCCATTCCTTAATTCCTGTGATGGGGAGCTGAAATTTGCATTGATTAGCTTTTATTTTATTTTATTTTTCCATTCCACCTTAAATGCTGCACCACATGCTGTCTATTTGCACCATTTAAGGCTAGCTCCATAAAGTTAGCTAGCTAGTTAGCTACTGAGACAAACTACTAGCGACCTTTTTAATGCTTGTTATGAAGAATTTGGCCATAAAACATTGAAACTACACATTAGACTATGGTAATATAGTGATAATCGTCACTTTGACCATGGAAAATTCTTACATTTGTGGGATTCTTTGGTCGCTTATTCTGCCATCTTAATTCATATGAATGGGGATTTGGTTATTATCTTTACTATTTGGGGAGAAAAAGGGTGTAAAAATAAATAAATGGACAGTTTTACAATACTTTTCACTTAATTTTGACATAAAGAGTATGTCAGTAAAATCTACCAGTATCTGCTAATAACTGCTATACACATAGCCTGTATAGTATGTTTATTTAATAAAAAAAATTACTGTTCTCCTTTCAAGAAGTAAACAGTCCTAATTACATCAGTTGTAATGGAATATGCAGGTAATACTAATAAATCAGTATAACAACATTTTTCCCAATTCGATAATATTGTCATATTTCCCAAACCTTTAAATCTTGTAAGAGTCCCATTCTCTACAAAAACACACTTCTGCATATTTCAGTGCGCAACCAGTGTTTTACATATTAAAGTTAATCCAATTTTTAATAATTTAAAGCATGTGCACATTTTATATGCAGTGTTGAATGTGAAATTCAGAAGAATAAACAGACACTGTGCCTGAAATGTACAGAAAAATGACACATTTAAAGTTTTTTTTTTTTACGCTTTTAGTGGGTTTGTTTTTTCCTTTATTTAACATCAATATCTGTTTAACAGGGGTGCTTAAACTTTTGCATATGGACTGTAGATAAGAAGGAAATGAACCTTAATAGTAGTCAGTCAGCCAAGACATGTTTGGTGTGGAGATTTTATACTTCTACACTGGAGCTCTGAGGCTTGGCTAATGTAGCTAACACACAGTGGGCATCCAAAATCCAGCCTTCATTTTTGCTGCTGCTGCTGCTACTGTGGTAACACACACCTCATCACCTCTTCCTGCAATAGAATCTAGAACCCCCTCCAACATACAAAAATTAGATTTTTGACTGATTAGTCATTTCATAAGTAAATGCATTGATTGAGTTAGAAATGTTCTGCTGTAATTAGATTATGAAGTGCGTGTAAGTGCATGCAGTGGTAAGGTGGCTCAGGCAGCAGATTTAAACTCTGTATGTGTAATTAATTTTTTGGGGGGGGAAATGTGAAAAAGAGGCACTTCACCACTTTAAGGGTCAGTTTTCTAGGCAGGGATTAAGCCTAGTTTTGGACTACGCAGCATTTTGAATGGAGGTTTTTTCATTGCAGTGTTGTCTGTAACAGGAGGAGAAAGCTTAGGCTATAGGCTTTAGTCTGTATAACTATGCTAGTCTCTTATTGGTTTAGCTTTTCAGAAAACTAACCCTAAATGCTTATACCCCATCAGTCGTTGATTTGACATTTATGCATTATCCCACCAAATATGTCTTGACTGATTAACTGACTGCATTCAGGGAGGGCAAGAACACAATTTCTTTTAAATCAGTGCAAAGTAGCTCAAACTAGAGATGGGAAAACCACAGTTCCCTGAAGTCCTAGCTGCCTGGGGGGATTTAATAACATCTGCAGGTTTCAGGGGCTTCCCAACATCCTAATAGTGAAACAGAAGAGCTGTTAGCAGAAACCAGCAGGAGCTTATCTAAAGGGATTTCTGTGTGTAGCTACACAGCACTGAAACCACACAGCTTCATTTTTTCATCTTTTCCAAAGATTTCATTAAACAGGCTCTGCAAACAGTAAACACTGGTTTTCTGTGTTTTATTTGTCAGTGACTTTATTTTGCATTTTTGTGCACATATGAATAATTATGAAACACTTTCACTTTCAATTTCTTTCATTTATTTCATTTTATTAGCAAATCATTTTAGAACAATTAAAAACTGAAGCTGCTACATATATGAATATTAGACAATGAATTATATACAATTAACAAAATCAAATCTACATTAGATTATAGAAGAATAGAGAACAATGCAATACAAAATTAAAAAGTACAAAACTAAATAAAAATACTTTTAATTTGCTCTAAGCTACAGTAAACTACAGATTCCCAATGCAGATAGAGCCCATTAGAGCCCATCAGTCCTTATGAGTACAATTCATTCATTCACAAATATTCCACAGATTCATACTGAAATAAAAATTATACACAATTTCTTTAAAACTATAAAAAAACAGTGAGAGGCTCTAGAGATGCTGGAGGCTCATAATGCTGCTGTCTAATGGAAAAACAAGTCTCCATTTTTGTTCATTTTTAGTCTTCTACATAGTTTGAACACACAAACTGTCCTGTACATTCTGGCAAAAATTATTGATGACTGGACCAATATAAATTCTCCTAAATTCCCTGAAATAAACTTTTTACATAGACTTCCATTGAAACGTAAAAGGGATTTTCCTACTCCTGTCAACTTACTGTTTTGGAAATACATGTTTTTCAGATGACAGCGATGACGTACTTTGAGAACTATAGATTCATACTGGTGTAAACATTATTTTTGAGAATGCAAAAACTAACGATTCTACAGATTCATACTGGAACAAAATCTCTACCCATATTTACAGCGAGACTGAAAACTACAGATTCAAACTGGAATAAAAAAAACTTTTTTATCTTAATTATGGTGAGACTAAAAAGATCCAGATTCCACAGATCTATGAAAAAAAGAATAATTTTCCTGGATCTGTAAAACAGATTGTAAAGATTGATACTGGAACAAAATCTCTTCATCATTATTACTGTGAGACTGTAAAAACTGCCACGTATACATATTCATACTGAAGCAAAATATCTCCACCATAATTACTTTTATAGATTCATACTGGAACAAAATCTCCACCATATTTACTTGGGTAAATTCTACAGATTTATACAGATTTATCACAATTACAGAGATAAAAAAATTACTGAACTTAATTACTGAAATAAAATTTCTTCACCAAAATTACTGAGAAGGTTTAAACCTACAGATTCATACTGGAATAATAGCAGAATAAAAATTCATAATAAAAGTCTGCATTATATTTACAGCGAGACTGTAAAAACATTGTGCAGATTCATACTGGAACAAAACCATACCATCATAATTACAGCGAGAATCTAAAAACAGATTTTTCAAATTAATACCAGAATCAAAATCTTCATTATAATTAGAGCGAGACTGTAAAAACACAGATTTTACAGATTCATACTGGAACAAAATATCTCCATCGAAATTACAGTTAGATTGTAAAAAACACTGATTTTAAAGATTCACACCACAACAACATCTCTCTATCATAATTCTTCAGATTCATACTGGAGTAGATTCTAGAGAGAGTGGGACTACAGATTTACAGCTTCATATGGAAATTAAATCTGTCCACCATCATTACTGAGAGACTAAAAACTACAGATTCTGCAGATTCATACTGGAGTAAAATCTCTTTATCGTAAATCCTATTAGACTGTAAACAAAGCACTGATAGTACAGATTCAAACTGTGGCAAAATCTGTCCATCGTGATAAAAACAGATTGTACAGAATCATGCTGGAACAAAATCTCTCAATCATGTTTACTGTGCGATTGTAAATTCTTCAGATTTATACTGGACTAAAGATCTCAGTGGTGATCGTTTCATGCGGCATGCTTTGTGCTCCTCAGTATCCTATAAGCTGTAGGGGTCACCCCCAGGTAAGGGGTCGTAGGGGTTCTCTTTGCGGGGGCGGATGTATACAGATGTGTCTGCTTCCTCCTGCGTGTTTGAATACAGGCCCAGGTGATGACCGCCTGCCTTTCCACTGGCTCTTCTCACGCCGGTCATCTCCTCGTAGACGGGAGCTACCGGTGGTTTGGGCTGGCTGGGCGGCCTCCTCTGTGAGAGAAAACAGGCAGTTTCAGGGTGGAGTTCACACTCTGTTTCAGAAGGTGTAAATAAACTAACGACCTTTTCAGCCTCGGCAAACCACAGAGCGTGCGCACACACACACACACGTGCCCTGCTCACGACTAAATCACAAAAACACAACTGACTGTTTCCTGTGAGGTTTCACACCTCGCAACTTCTAAAGTGTTGCTGATCTATAAACCCAAAATACTAAACTCTCTTAGCTATATACAGGGTAATTTGGGTCAAATAAGACTTATATTAAGCTCTATATTTTTTTTTCTTGTGTGAAGAAAAACAAGTGTTAGATTACCAAATTAATCTTCAGTATTACAGAGATTAATCATTTGTTTGACTGTTTTTTGTATTTAATTATTGGCATGATTTACCCATAAATACAGCTTTGGAAAAAAATTAAGAGACCACTTTAGTTTTTGAATCAGTTTCTCTGATTTTGCTGTTTATAGGTTTATGTTTGAGTCAAATGAACATTGTTGTTCATTCCAGAGTTCATTGTTGTTTATTTAGAGCACAAATTTGCAGAAAAGGATGCAAAGAAAACAAGTTCATATTCAAGTTTTAAGATTGCAGAAATCTATATTTGGTGGAATAACCCTGATATGCCTCCAAGCACAGTTTATGTTGGCGCTCAACGAAAATCTGTCTGCGACTGAAAAACAGGGCTTAAATCATGTAGTGTGAACATGGCATTAATTGATTTTAATTGGAGCACTTTTGGTACCGCAGGTACTGACCACTGCATACCAAACACAGCACAAGACAAGACCTGACGTTTTGACCCTGTCGTCTAGCCATCACTATTAGATTTTTGACAAATTGACTCTTAAGACTCTTAAGCTCTGCTATTTTTTTTTTTTTTTTTGCTTTAACACATCCACTTCAACAACTAACTCTTTTTTTTACTTGCTGTTTCTTCACAAGATATATATTTAAAAAACTGACTGTGATACTCACACAGTAGGCAGCGGCCAGCACCAGCACACACAGGAATAGCAGCACTGCTGCTGCTGAGAGAGAATACAGCAGCGGCTCATAACTGTAGCATGAGCACTCTTCAGGAGCTGCAACACAGAGAAAAGTACCATGCTGATTAGAACAAATTTATTATTGTCATAATATTGCAACTTTACATTATCTCCTTACAATAATTAATGTGAATATTATGACCACCACCTGTTCTTTAATGGTCAGGACCCCACACAACCACCACAGAGCAACAATTAAGCAGATTTAAAAGGACTTAAATACTCAGCTCCTTCTAGACAGTTATTGGTATATTTGCAACAAGTCCAGGGAATGGGTAAAAAAAAGCCCAGAGAGGAGGTAATTGCTCTTCATAAGCAAGGATATGGATATAAAGACATTAAACATTTCAAGACACACAACTGGAAGCATAATTCACAAGTTTAAATTTAAAGGTACAGAGGAAACACTAACTGGGTGTGTCAGAACAAGGAAGCTGTCTGCAAATGCTTACAACACTCTCCGATATACCTCCAATTCTACCATGGCTTGGTTGCAGAAGAAGGGCTGGAAGATTCTGGAGTGGCCATCGCAATTACCCAACTTAAATCCCATAGAAAATCACTGGTGACACTTGAAGAATGCAGTTGTAACACGGAAGCCCAAGAATGTTAAAGAACTGGAGGCCTTCGCCCAATGGGCTAAAATACCTGTTGATCGCTCCAAGAGACTTGTGTCAAGTACTAATGTTGTATGTGACTGAAGAGTTAAATAATGTTATCAATGAGGAAATCACAAACGGGCATTTGTTGGTATATTAGAAAAAATATTAAAAATTTAAAATATTATTTAAGTTGCAGTTGTCTATTATACAAGTCCTTATTATACAAGCCCTTGTTTAATAAATGTTAAACTTGCTAAAACACTTTACTGCAGTGGGGGTTGAATAATTTTGAACACAATTATATGTGTCCTTTTGTCCCTTTTCCCCCATTTCTCTATGCACAATTATTATTATTGTAGTAGTATTATAAAAAACAATAATTGAAACTGTTTCTTTCATCAAGACATTTATTTTTGCAATGCTTAATATTGGGTAGGTCCTGTGTAGCTGGTATCTGAAGGTGTTTTGTGGTATCTGGCACCAAGACTTTACAGGCTGTATCTAACAGGGAAGGTTTTAAGAACGTTGAGTAATGTTTTGAAAAGGTTTTAGGAAAGTTAGACTGTAGCATTACAGAAAAAATGATTCAGAAACGTTCTGAAAACATGTAAAAGCATGCGTAGTTATGGTTTGCAGCTCAACGTTATTAGTCATGTTCATCACATAACGTTTCCAGCTAGACAAATACTAATATTACAGAAACATTAAAAGTAACATTACCCAAACTAAAAATTCTAACAAACGTCACACAAGTGACGACGAAGCGATGTGAGCAGAATGATTAAAAACATTAAAGCTCATGCTCGTAAGTTTTGCGATTTGGGGAATTGAGGGCCCTCTCTGGTGAGAATGGGTAGGTAATTTACCGAGCATGCGGAAGAATAATTGGCATAATGCGGTCTCCTTTCAGAGCTGATGAGTCCAATTCCAGGTTATGTTCAGTCAGAGAGCGAGAGCACAGACAGTCAGACTCAGCATCACTCTTAGAGCTCTTTCCTCCATTCAAACACCAATCCGATATTAATCCTGGTTTTATCATGGACTCTATTGTGTTCCTTTTTGGCTTTAGAGCTTGCCTCACTCTTTTGTTTCTTTGTTCCCTTCTGAAGTCTCCATTGCTCCACCAGCCGCTCGCGTTCAGTAAAACTGAGCTGGATCCTCTTTTAGAGGACGTAAGTACGTAAAGACGCGTGATGTGGCCAGAAGAACTCTCGCAAAAAACAATCCGACACCCCAGTTTTTAGAATTAATATATTAGGCTTAGCAGGAATGGTCACTCTGGGCACCTTGCGTTGACTTACATCAATTAGGGATGCATATTTGTGTATGTCACAGAAATCTGTGACAATGTGCACAACTGAGTTGTATAAACTACTCAATATTTTGAGGTACAGATTGAGCAACCACCTGGTAACACCATGACTATGAATGCTGTCCAGAAACTATCCATCTGTCCATCATGTGACACAGAAGTTCAAAAAAATACTTTTTAAATAATTACCTCATAAGATCTGCTACAATAAAATTCACTCACATACAAAAAGAGAAAGTCAAAGTGAATACACTGGAGTTTCCAGAGCTGTGGTCCAAACAGTGAAAATGGGAACCATACCAACCTCCGGGAAACCAGACAGACCACTAACTCTGACCAATCAGATAATGACCACATCAACCAAGTGGGAAAATCCAGATTGTTGGTGTCTATCTCTCATTGTGAGTAGACTTAATCCTATGGGTCTCAAAAGATACAGAGCTGCACAAGAGGTTATCAACCTCAACATTATTTTATCTAAAATTAGAAAATTCTTCTAGGACTGGACTTTGCTGGTGTGAAAAAATCTCACTGCATATGTCTGAACACCCCCACCACCATGTTTAACAGATGAGGTGGTATTCTTTACATCCTGAGCAGGAGGTGAAGGAAAATATAATGCAGATTTGTGCCGAAACACATAAAGTGACAGAAAAGTAAAGATGAAGCTCTAAACATGTCAAAATCTGATATTAGATTTTAGCTGTTGAAGAGTTTTCTTTCTTACAAATAGAGGCTCATAGACAGATGTTCAGAGTTGAAATAAAATAAATGAAGGGTTTATTTATCTCTTGGTCATGTCAGCCCCTTCCTGACATGACCAAGAGAGTACATCAAACTTCTCATTTAAGGTTACAATTTTGAAGATAGAAGGATAAATAAAAATCCCCCATCTCACATGATGGTACCAAAGAACCATCACAGCTCACAAAAATCCCCCTGAGAGATAAAGACTCTCATGTTTATTCGTCGTTTTGATGTTTATGAAATACACTGACTTCAAGTAATGGAACATTTTGTCACATTCACACACCTTAAACTATCTGTCTGTGTGTGTGTGTGTGTGTGTGTGTGTCTAATTGGTTTCATAAGATTAGTGGCCCTGATTAAAACAAAAGTAAGTCTTACATTTACTCAGATCTTATGCATATGACTGTGTTTTTATACTATGACAATTTTCCTATAAATGTAAATAAATTTAAAGCAGCACTAGGTGGGATTTCCTTGATTTTTGATCTTTTTAAAGAAGTGAAATTACAGCTTGAAACTCACTGCAGCGCTGCATTGAGGTGTAACAGGAGGAATAGCGGTGCTCTCGTGTCTGTGCCGGAGCTACTCTGAGCTCAAACCAGACTCTGTAAGTTTTCCGAGGCGGCCGCAACCAACGCTCGCGAGAACTGCAACCTGCTTTCCGACCTTTAGTTCTAACAGTTCTACAAGGACTACTGGTTCATTCTTTACAAACTAACATACAGAAACTCTGGCAGAAGCAGGAAAGAGACCGAATATGTCTGTGAAAGCCAGAAAACGAGAAAGAGAACCTAATCAGCCTGAAACATTTATTACACTCTACAACTGTAGGGGGAGCCCACGAGCACAAAATCTCAATCCTACCTAGTGGAGCTTTAACAAATGAAATATATATTTCAATATCGCAATAAATTGTAATACATTGGAATCATAAACCCTGTATTGTGACAAACTGCCAAATTCTTGCCAATACACACTCCTAATACCCACTTATCCTAGGTAGATAACTATTGTTGCTATATACCATGTTTTTCATATTTAAATAATCACCAATATTATGAAAATTACCCCAAAATGTTCATGTGTCACACCTTTAGCCTTTGTATGTCTTGTGTGTTTCCTTTTCTGTTCCTTCTGTTTCTGACCTGTGTTTCAGTCTGTTTTGTTTTCTTCCCCCACCTGCTCTTAGAGCACATGGCCTGTGTTATTGTCCTGTCTATGCCCCAGCCCCACCCTAGTCATTATTGTTGTCACCTTGTGTCTTGTTTGTAACCCCGCCCTCTCGTTTCTTGGCCCAGGTGTTCCTCACCCTCCTTTTTGTATATAAGCCCCTTTGTTTCGCAGTGGAATGTTTTGTTCGTCTAGTTAGGTTTGTGTGGTTTTTGTGGTCAGTCTGGTCTCAGTACTTTTGTTTCTTTTTTTGTTTTCTTTAGTCTTGGCAGTTTTGTTTGCTAAGTCTTGTATATTTGTTTTGCGTTTCACCGTGTTTGTTTTCAGTTTTATTTGCTGGTGTTACCGTTTTATTTGATTAGAAGTTAAAATCTGCTTTGTATTGCATGATTCTTATTGCTTTACATTTTTGTAATCGATCTAATCAACTTTAATGATTGTGAACAAACAATACAGAAGATTACACAGGGAAATATTGTAATGTTGATGTTCAGTCTAGTAAACAGCAACTGCCTTGTTGCGCTACCTTCACAGGTTTCCTGTATCTGCCTGCATCGGATATAAAACCGATAAAATTAAAGAGAAACTTAACGTGAAGCAGTGATTCACTTAAACAGCGGAAACAATTCAGACAGGTATCAGATATGGGTCACATTAAAAAGATTGTGTCAACAGTCAAAACTAAATATCGGACTTAATCACTTTTACAGGCTGTGTGAACATAGCCTAGGCTTGATGTATATTTTTGATTTTAGCCTAAAAAAACTAGCTAATTAGCACAGTAGCACTTTAATAAGACGCTCTGCATGAGAGCACCAAAAGTTGAGAGAGCAGAGGGTGGGGATTTAAATTAATTTAAACCAATAACGAGTATGTACTCAACGAGAGTGTAAGAGTTTGAGTAAACCTATACTGATATAAACCAAGAGTTCTCACTTATACTACAGCAGAAGTCACTACTACCTATTTCTGTATATGTGTGGTTACTGTGCCATGCCACAGTCTGTCACTTTCTTTTTGTTAAAACCTGAGGCCAAAAAGTGTGCAAATATATTTGTCTTTTGGAATGAGTTCAGGCTGAACACATCAAATACCAACTTCTGGCTCAGTATTATTTATTTATTATTTATGTCAGGTATCTAATTAATGAAAAATATTTGATAAAAACATGGTTGACGGCTTAGAGTGGTCCAGCGGTCTAAAGTGCTGCAGCTATGATGACTGCAGACATGGCAAAACACCCACCCACATGGATATATGAATGACCCAGTTATTAAAAATGTGTTTTAAATTATTGAAAGGGGCATTTAAGGCCATTTTAAAAAATACTGTTAATAACTTAAACATGAACTTATACCCTACAAAACCCTCACTACACCATGGTCAACAGTTGGTGTAAGTTACAGTTACAGTGTCCATCACTTACACAGAAATTGGCTATGCAGGAGGAAGTGTGTGTAATAAAAATGAAAGTTTGAAAGTTGCTGGTGTGAATCTCACTGCACTGTAGAAAGAGGAAGGAAGGAAGAATACTCTGATGATGGACCATAAAGAGGCTGAATGTGATTCCACATAATACTCGAACAAGGATCTTCTGCTTTAGATAAAACAGAAGCTACACATAGCACAAAAACAAAAGGAAAAAGGAAATTTGTGTTTGGTAGATTATTTCTTTGTTGTAGCAACAGTTCTTGGCAATAAGTCTTATACCCTTGGAAAGTCTGTTAATTTCTCTTTTAAATTGGTCAATGTTTGGAAAGAACATACTTCTGTGGGATGAGCAGAAGAGCTGAGTATGTGGGTTACACCTATGTAACTTGGCCTTCAGTGTAACGATACTGATTACAAGTCCAGTTCCGAGGAAACCTCCCTGAAAATAATGTTTGCAACTTGGGATCTCTTTCACAAAACCAATTACTTAGCTCTGCTGCTCATTCCAAAAATGCATGTTCCTTACAAATGTGTCTCTATTTAGAAGGGAAATGAACAGACTTTCCAACAGTTCCAAAAGTTTCCAAGATTTATTGCCAAAAGGCATTGTTACAGTGAAGAAATAACCTAAATGTCCTTACTTTTTGGGGTATGTATATCTAATCATATGATTAAACAAAATTCCTCTTAGCAATACGTAAATTTTAAATATAAAACTCCAGATTATATTAAAACAAATTAAAAAAATAAACACAAATACTGTAAAAATATCAAAAATTCAGCATTTTTGAATTTGAAGAAAGTAGTTGAGATCTTGTAAGCTATAGTTTGAAGGACCAAGGCTTCAGATTTCTCCTGGACACCCCCCACCCAGCTTCCCTGATTTACCCTGCTCTATGAGGAGAGCTTTGAAGATGTTTTAATGAACACAGTGACGTAAAACCACAACTTTTTATATGAATGCATATTTTTTCTTATATATACAAATAAATGTAAATTCAAAATCAGTATTTTACGGCACAAATAAACACTTACTGCCCAGACAAGAAGCTTTTAAAGTCTATTATTTTGCACACTAAAGTGTGTAAATTCAGATGAAATGGGGGGAATGAGAAATAAGATGCAGAATTATTTTCAGTGTCGTGCACGTGCACTTTGAGAATACTCAATGGTACATCTTAAGCAAATACTTTATGTAGTAATACTCAAAGGAAGTCAATGGAACGATTGCTGACTGCAAAAAGCGACTTCTGTGTTCTTCACCGTTTTCCGACAGTGAAGTGAATTGAGTAAGAAAAGTGTGAAAGCGCTAAAGTTTGCAACACCTAAAGCAGAATTTGCACATTACCACAACACTGCACAACTCCAGCGAATTTCACACAAACATAAAACCAGCATTTAACATTTCAACTAGCTTTTGAGGATCAAAATAATAGTGAACTTCCAATTGTGAACTCTGGGATTTAAACAAGAAATACCTATATATGTTATTCTTTCTTCCTTTTTTATTTTAGTAACTAAAATGTGTTTCATTGAGACATATATTGTTAGATTCATAAGGGCAATTAAAATACAATATCTGTACAATGACTTACTGGAAGGGTTCAAATGGTTCTCCACATTCTTTTTTTTATGAACAAAAAAAACCCTAATTTTATTCCTCTACCTGAATCTTCTATTCATAAGTAAGATGCAAAAGTGCAAAAATTGTATGTTTAATTTTAAATGTATAATGTGATAATATTTCCTATTTTTCTGATTCCTGGGAAAGAAACTATTTTTATCCTTACAATCTGTTGTATTTGGTCTGAAGCAGTGGCTCATTTAAAAACCAGGACATTTCTTCACTTTTAAAAAAAAAAACCCGGGACGCCCGGGACAGGACGTGAAATACAGACATGTCCCGGAAAATACGGACGTTTGGTCACCCTAGTATTGTAGGTGGTCTGTCGGGTTAAGCAGTAAAAACCAACACATCTAAAGATACAGATTAACACATTAACACATAGGTAAAAACTTTATTTATTACTATATTACTATATTTAAATTTTTAAAGGACCATTAAGGACAATATTTTCTGTAGTAACTGTAATAACAATAACAACAATAAAAAAAATAAAAAAAAATTTCTCAGGTCATCTGGTGTTTCACTTTGGGATGCATCATATACCACCAGTGATACAAAGAGCACAGTTTGAGAACCACTGGTCTAGTCCATGTTCTAAACCAGGGATGTCCAAACTTCTTTTGTTGGGGGCCAGAAGGAGAAATATATTTGAGGTCACAGGCCACAGACTCTATAATAAAACAAATAATGAAATATACCACTTTAAATAATACTTTTTTTCCTGATTATTTCATTTACACACCATTTTACTTGACTTACTATCTTTATCTTTGACAGTGTTGTGTAAACTAAGATTTTTCAAATAGATGTTTAATTTCATGATGTCTCTTAATATTAAACTCCTTAATTACGGCAACTTTCAGACTATTTCTAAAATACCTCGCGGGCCGCTCCAAAAAAGGAAAGGGCCGCAAATGGCCCGCGGGCCGTAGTTTGGACACCCCTGTTCTAAACCATGGCATAACCTCATACTGTTCACATCATTCCCTTTCTAAAATGATAAAAACATGCTTCCACACACAAACCCTGTCAGGACGATTTACTTACTGCAGTCTTCAACGTGGAGAAAAAACTTTGCCTTTCCATGATGTTTCATGAAGTCCCCAGTGTCGTAGTGGAACTCACACTGGTACAGGTCAGTGTGGCGGCCCAGCAGATGATGGATGCTCACGTTGACTCTTCGCTGCCCTGGGTCACTCTGTACGAAGATCCGGTGCCTGTCTGCCGCATTAAAAACATAAGCGCTGTTCCCAAAGTTGAGATAGAGCACTTGGTGTTTCTGCCACTCGCGGGTCAGAGAGAAAGCAAATGGTGTTTCCTTCTCATTCGTGGACACACAGGAAAACTCTGCAGAAGCGTTCCTTTGCCTGCGGAGATACACAATATCCCCAAACCCTGCAGTGAAAATACCAGAATCAGTGTTTCAGCAATACCGAAAAAATTGACACAAAAAGGTAAAAGAATGACAACATAAAGAACAACCACCATGTTATATCAAACTATCAAATCAAATAAAATTATGTTTATTGTCACATAATGCCGCTGTCCAATGAAAAACATATATTTCCAGAAACCAATTTACAGGAGAGAGATAAACCCTTCTTAATTTTCAATGGAAGTCAATGTAAAACAGTTTATTTCAGGTCATTTTAGAGAATTGGTATTTATTGCTTTATTCATCAAGAAATTTTGACCTTGTTTAAAGGATGGTTTACTTACAAATGATGTAGAAAACTAAAAGTCAACAAAAATGGATTTACTTGTCTTTTTGAACAGCGACAATGAGTAAGTTTGAAATCTTACATATTGATACTTATTCCCTCTTAGTATGTAGAAAGAAAATTTATATATACAGAAATAAACACAAAAAGGAGATAAGAGCTTGGTTTTATTCCAAAATGCATCAGAGTAAGTTTGGCTGTGTGGCATTACTAAACTATCACAGTAGAAATGAGAACCAATAGCATCATAGTTTAAAGGGGAAAAAAATCATAAACAAATGTACATATGAATTTAATTGACTGTTCCTCACACGACACTGCAGTTATAATTAATTATAATTATATAATTAATTTAATAAACCAGCAGGAGTCCTGCTCTGTCTGCACTAGTTCAGTATTCAGAAGTGCTGCCAGTATCCACAATTTATTTATTCAGTACAGAAGTTCTCACAACAATGAGTTAAATCCTTATATCACTCAGTGATACAGTCACTTCTAAACCAAAAGTCACAGTCATCATTTCTTCTACAGTAGTAGTTTTCGTTTTGCTTTAACTTAACCCTTTAACAGGCCAGGATTTTTCGTCAATGGTCTGCCTGACATTACACCACAAAATCTTGAGGATTTCTATTCAAGCATTACATAAAAAGCTTTCTTGTTTGATAAGGAACATTACTAAAAAGTAACATGTAATTGTAATTGTAATAGAAAATACTAAAAAATATTTAAGTAAATCTGCTAATGTCAAAATATAATGAATAAAATCATAAAATTGCATCTTTCCTGAACTTCATTTTAAAAGCAATATGTTTCTAAAAATACAAATCAAACAGGCAGCGTCCAGCCCGAGTGTCCTGTAGGAAATTTTAAAGCCCTAAAGTTTTTAGAATGTAAATAAGTTATTTTTACCTGTAGCCCGTATATGGGACAAGACATTTTAAGGGGTTTTTAATGATCACCTGCCACATACTGACCAAATTCATTATTTTATATAACGTTTTTAATATTTTAATTAATTTCAACAAAAACACTTGTCATTTTATAATAATCCAAAACTGATTCATTGTATACACTCTTTAAAAAATAAGGTGCTACAATGGCCTTTGAAGAACATTTTTAATACCATTGAAGATGTTTGAGCGTAAAGAATGTTTATACTGGAAACAAATACATATTTATTAAGGGTTTTTAAGGTTTTCTAAACAGAAATTAAGCTTAGTCTTGGACTACACCCTATTATGAATGGAGATTTTCCATTGAAAGGACAGTATGGTCTAAAACTAAGATAAATCGCTGTCCAGGAATAGTCTAGTCCTAAACTAAATACATACAAAATTTTAGGGTCAGTTTCCTAGACAGGGATTAAGACTAGTCATAGACTAAATTTAGCTTTTAATAGAAAATCTCCATTCAGTATGCTGTGCAGTCCAAGACTGTTATTTAATAGAGAGTCTCTATTCACATTGCTGTAAAGTCTAGGAGTAATCTTAATCCATGTGATTAATGCTTGTGATTAAACCTAGTCCTAGACTAAACTTTCCTTTCAATGGGAAATCTCTTTTCAAAATTCTGTGTAGTCAAAGACAAAGACTAGACTTACTCCCTGTTTAGTGGGTTCCTCATACTCACACATCTTTACAAACATGGTTCTTCTATGCTATCACTTAAAAAAAACCCTTTGTAGCAATTTTACTTTTAGGATTGTTTTAAATTTGCAGAATGGAAACAACCTATTCTACTGAGAATAAACACCTGACCCTTCAAATTCTCTATGATGCAAATCAAGAACAACACCATCAAACAAAGACAATATTGCTAAATGAACTCACCAGTTGCAGAAAAGATGACAATAAGCCAGGCAACAACCAGTGGATTCCTCATGACTGCGTAATTGTTAACAGGTTGTTCTTCAGCTGCAGTTTAAATCTGTCCGAACTCCGTAAAGCACAGAAGGATGATGCAAAGTGAGGTTGCTGGATGTGGTAAGAGTGAGAAAAGAGGATATAACGAGTGACTCCTGCTTTTGGGTGTGCGTGAGGTGGGGCCCATAACCAACAGAAACAGGAAATCCTAGTGGGTTTTTGTCACTAGGTCATGCAAACGTTGTGAAAAAAATGTGAAGTTTTATTTTTGACAGTATTTGACTGTGCTTCACAGTCGTTGATCAAGAAATGCAGTGTGATCAAAAAGTGTCTGAACGATACATATGACAATACACCTGTGCTGCCCATAGGCCTCTTTAGTACTCAAAAAAAAATTCAATTTGAGACTTCTTAATAATACTCAGAGAGAAAAATGAAGACCAATTTTGTAATACCTAAAATGCAAAAAACACACATCAGCCAACTTTACAGTAAGCTCATGACTCCTGTTTTCAGACATATTTATCTCACATGTATTATGTATTATATAATACATATATATGTATATAAAATTAGCATTTTTTCACAACAGTTTGTACACTGAAAATAGGTGCTAAATCCCAGTTTATTAACCTTCTGTCTTCAGTACCATCTACCCAAGCTAACTTGCATAACACATGGAAACTGCAAGATGCAATGCATGAAAATAAAACTTCTAATTCTTTATTTAATTATTTAATGTCAGTGGCATTTTAAAAGCAATTGGGAGATGGATTCAACACATTTAACGCCAAATTAAGACACATTTAAGATATTTACATTTTAATTTGTTTTTGTTTAAACGGAATAACTACCCTAAAGACAGGTAAGAGTATTAGACGTATTAAAATGTTTGTCATCTGACGTCATGACCAACATTCAACCTGAAATTACAGGTCAGCTGGATATCTATCAGAGAACGATTGTGGAAGGTTCTGTACACCAATATGGTATGGCCTCAAACCAAGTGGTTGCAAAGGTCAAGCACCTACAATAAGTGCTCTGAAAGTGCTTCAAGAAATGACAATCAAGGATCATTGGCTCATGATTAAAACTTACACTCAACTATATCATAAACTGACACACAGAAATCTACAAAACAGAAATATGACAACAGAAGAACAACTATCAGTATCACATTATGCCAAAAAGTGACAAACAGCAAAAACGTTCATAAAACAAACAAACAAAAAATCGCTATTACTGATAACATTTTGGGAGCATCTGGGGTGAACAGAGGTTTAACAATAGTTTATACTCGTTATCATGTTTCACTAAACACTAAGTCCACTTTACACCTGATTTCTCCTTTAATCCCTATCTGGGATTAAACTGAACCTTTAAAATCAGGCTTTAGTTAGCTCTGTGTTTCCAAACTGTGGTGTGTGTATCCCTCACAGCACATGAGGCATCACAAGATGGTACACAAGAAGATCTCTGCATGAACTATTAATATATTAATGAGTAAAATCTACATAGTTTTAACCTGAAATTTTCTTTACATTAGTTTGTGTTTAGTACATCCCCCATTCAGCTTTATGATACCCACACTTTAGATATTCACTTACTTTTATAACTACAGTAGTATAATTATTAACATCAGTTTCATAGGGCCTACCATAGAACCATATGGAACTTCCCAAGATGTGATGAACCAATCAAGCATTAGGATTAATAGCCCAATAATGATTTACTTAAGAGTCTAAGGGGATGGTGTGTAAACACTGTTGTCAGGGCTTTTTTAATGCATTTGGGGGCCCCAAGCAATATTTCACAGAAGTTCACATCATGTCATGTCATTAAATACGATTAACAGATAATCTGGAACAGATCAGGGTTTTTCTTATCCAGTAAATATAACATAATCAGTGTGTAGCTTTGTTATTAGCCTGTTTTATTTTGTTACTAGCTAAATTACACTGTTTGTACAAAATATTGGCCTAATTTATCTAATGTAAATGATCAATAATCACTTGCCTTGTGTTTTTCTTTTCTTCCTTTTTCTTTTTTCTTTTCTGTTTTCCTGATAGATAGCTCTGAAATCACAGACCTGGCTCACACAGATTGTTGCTGCATTCAATTAATATCCAGTCATTGTCTGGTGGGCCCAGGCCAGCTGATTGGTCAGTTTGCTTGCCTTGTTGCAACGGGTCAGACTGTAGTTCACTACACTGAACTCAAGCTTTCCAAGATGCTTTAATAAGCCGACTGTACTGATCAGACATATTACTCCAACATCCTATCATGCCAGCTTGCAAACTGGTGGTGTGTGGCACTTATTTCTGTGAAAAAGCTGCAGGTGGAAGTTCATGTTTCGAGTTTTGATCATGGGATGTACCTGTTTTAAAGGGTAGAAAGGTCATATTTTTGACTGGTATTTTACCTAGTCCTGGACTATACAGCATTGTGAATGAGGATTCTACATTAGAAGAGATAGAAGAATGTATGTATGTATTTGAGAACTAGGCTTAATCACAGTTCAGGAAACCAACACATAAATATGACAATCAGGTGACCTGAGGCCCTCTCAGAGGTGCTGTTGCTTATCTCCTGTAGGTTCAGGCTCAATAAACAAAGAATTTTCCATAATGCAGTTTCAACTTTCACAGCAAAACTTAAAGCTTGGAGCATTCAGGTTAAGATTCATTTTTTTAATTCTGTTTATATATCTAAAACTTAATCTCAGACACTGATCAGCCATAACAATAATACCACTGAAGTGAATAATGATCTGGTTCCAGTGGCAGCTGTTAAGCGGTGGATATATCAGACAGTCAGATCTTGAAGTTAAAGGGTTTCTGAGACATTTCAACCAGAGCCAAACTGTTGACTAGATTACTGGCCCAGAACATCACCAAAACATCAGGCAGGTATTGTGGGGAGTTAGTGGTATGTAGTGGTTTAACTGATGCTCATGGAGGTCCTACCTCACAATGTACAGAATGTAAAAGACCTGCTGCCAGATACCACTGAACACCTTGAGATCAGAAGATCTTAATGAGTTAATACCACAATGGATTAGAGTTGTTTTGTGTAATAATTGTGTAAAACATTGTGAATGTGTATGTCTCAGGCCTCTGGAGTAAATATAGACCCATTTGTATTTATATTAAAACACTAACACATCCATCACTGCATGTAAATAGATATATTTGGGTTGGTTGTTGTTGTTGCCTTGCTTGGAAGATCAGCTGATGCTGGTCAGCAGGAAAGCAGTCTGCAGTGTGTGACCAAATAAGTGTCAAGACTGTGGGGAAACTGACCAGTGACACTGTTTATGAGACTCACACCCACAAGCGTACGGCTTCATCTTTTTTTTTTTCCTGACAGCTGGAATTAGCAGCACTGACGCTGTTGTTCTTCATAATCCGAAAACAGCGTCAGTGCTGAGCAATCTGGAGAATGAAAGGAGTTTCAAGTCAGTCAGAGTGAGAAATGGCGTTGACCTTTCAGCCTCAAACCCGGAATTAAATAGCCGAGAAAGAAACTTCTCTGAAGCTAATGTTTAGACTGCCAACCCAAACCCAAAATCCCAAACATTTTGGCATATTTAGATTGTATGAAGTTTGATTTTTGAACAGTAAAATAAATACAAAACTACAAAATTTTGAATCTGATCGAAACCACCTTTTGATGTGGTATGAAATGCAATTACAAATAAATAGGTACATATGTGTCTTAGTCTGGCCTCAAAAATAACAATGTAGTGTTATTTTGCAAACAGGGCAGACAGAAAGTAGTTAGACTTTGGTAGAGCAGGAGATGTGTTTTAGACCAGTGGTTCTCTTTCTGTGATCACATTGGTTGTAGGTAGCCGCTGCTCCTGACTCCCTGTCGCCGACTGAGTCAGATATTAAACATGTTGAATATTTGCTGGGTGTCAGCAACGGCTCTGCTAGCGTCTTTAAGCAGTTCACACGAGACAGTGCAAGCGCCGACAAATCCCCGTTTCCCATCGGCGTTCAACGAAAAATTGTTCCAAAATCATGTAGTGTGAAGCAGGCATAATGCTCACGAGGCCTTCACAGAACAGGTGTATTTATAATAAGACTAAATTACACACAGCTGGACTCTATTAAATAACTGACTTCTGTAGGCAACTGATTGCACTGGATTTTGTTTAGGGATTTCTAAAGGAATGTGCAACTTTTGCACATCAGTTTTTTTTCCAGATTTGAAAAGCATGTGTCATTTCCGTTCCACTTCACAATTACATGCTACTTTGTGTTGGTCTGTCACTTAAAATCCCAATAAAATACATTTAAGTTTGTAGTTGTAAGATGAAAAAAAAATTAAGGAAAATTATAAACACTTTTACAAGTCACTGTAGTTCCAGTCTTTGCTCATTGGTTTATTATCTATCACTACAAGACCATGGCTAACATATCTGAACTAAATTACTTTACAGTACAATTTTTGTAAACCTTACATTTGGCTGAACCATGGTCTAGCTCCAGAAAATATGTAGATGGGGGCACTGTAACAGCCCCTTGTTGTACTTGTTGAAATGAGCTTTAGAAGAAGCCTGGATGTTTAAACAGGTTAGCTTTACAAAGTTATTGGCTATGCACTTAGGGTACACCGTTCCACAACTTGTTAACTACAAACATCAGTCTCGTTGCTTCAGTGCAACAAAAACACAAACAAAAACTGTTTGACCACATCCAGGGTTTTCATCCCCACAGTTCTAACCTTATTTAACCTATAAAAGGATGTGTGAAGAGTGTGGCAAGGTGTGCGTGCTACTCTTCAGTAAAGCTGCGTGAGGTTCTGCAGAACATTATTAGATGTGGGTTTCTTTCCCCTTGCAGGTGGCCTAGTTAACAGAAAATTTAGAAAAAAATAGGCCATTTTTTTGCTTTAGGTCATATTTCCATGAACAAAAGAGCACTTTAACTAGCCAACAGTGATACAGTAGTTAATAAACAATTATATTGTTCATTCTAAACAAAGATCAAAAGAACAGATTCAAGTATTAAATGAGTTAAAACAGCTGAGAAATGCATTTGAAAAATGTTTTATTATTTAAAAAGTGATGAAGGAAATCAGTAGGCACCATTTAGGGTGGAATGAATCTAAACTTTTTGAATTTGTATAGATATCATCTGTAGTTGCAGCTCAAAACTAGTTAAACTATTTTATACAATAGTAGATTTAATCACAGTATTGCAGGTTTACAGCATTAGGAATTTAGTAGCTCAAGGGATTGTTGTCCTGTAATTAGTTTTAAGCCAAAACCGCAACAGTAAACAATATATATGCAACACTGCAATAACATGCTCTTATTTGTGCGATATACCCTTAGACATTTTAAACTAGACTGAATATTAAACGCTTATGGGACACAGACCACAAACACACATGGCCCCATTTAGCAATCTATAGAACACCATGTGCAGCTGGAAACACGCAAAAGTTATGTACTAATTCGCTCAATTAAATTTTCCGGCTTAAAATAAAAAAACAATTAGCGTGTCACTTGGCCTTGCCTTTAAGAGCCAGGTGCACTTTGACTTTGGCACTTCTGTGCATCTCAGCAGAGGAAACTGATCTGTGGGTGTGTACACACATTAAGCATGGGCGGCACACATGCGTTACCAAGATAAAGTCTGATGGTTGACTGTTGTCTAGGTTGTTTTCAGTCAGTGGTGCAAATGTGTATTCCACTGCCAAGATAGCAATACACCAGAATTTTACCTAAATATACATCATGTCCAGACCACCATGCCCAGCGGTGTAGATATATATTAACAAACACCTTTTCTATTTAAACTACGCAGGTGCAAAGTGTAAAAATAAGGAAGCAATGAACATTGCAATGCGCCATTCTCAGGGTGTAACAGACTCACACAAACAAAATCAAGGAGAAAAAAAATGAAATTAAGTTTTATTACAGTTTATGTTCCAAAAAAGAAACTGTCTGAACATTTATCCATTTTTACCTTTACTGGAACTTAAAACCTGAATTAAGGAATGATACACAAGTACTGGACATTCTGAAGCCCTCACCGATCAAATGATGGGGACGGAAAGTCCAACAGCACGCGAACATGCTGTGAAGGCTTCATGAATCAATAAGAAAAATAAGTTGTTTTACCGGATAGAAGTAAATGTGGAAACTTACTTCCACAGCTTCAAAAAATCATTAAATCACTGTTTAAAACACTGTACTTATACAACCTGAATAAAAACACAATAGGAAAAAAAAAGCCACATGCATCAACAGCAACATCGATACAGCTTACTTTTCAATTCTCAATGTGTCAAACTGTCCTGTGTGGGGCGCCGTCTTCATCTTGGGACGGATGTACAGCTTGTTTTTATTTTTTTTTTTTTTTGGCCAAATAAACAGCACACTATTAGAAAAGGGCAGGGCACCAAACCTATCAGAACTCAAGGGCTGTGTCAATATCGGCCTCCTGGAGACATGACTGGTGGTCTCATGCCCATGGGTGGACCACCCTGATACTGTGGCACTTGGCCATATGCAGGCATCCCACCTGCCATATAAGCTGGCATACCCTGAGGAGGTGCTCCATACTGACCTGAAGAAACAAAAGCAAAAAAACACCGTAAAGCTTCTAAAACGGTTCAAGGCTTTACAGTGAGGTCTTAAAGTTCTTACAATTAACATCATATTTAGGTAACAAAAACTAAACTAAAATATTTTTCACATGTATAAAAAAGATAAATAAATGTGTTGATAAAAATTGTGTAAATAAGCCTTTTAAAACTAAAGGGGGCAGACTGACTCACCGTGCATGGGGTGCCTAACTGGCGGCTGCTGTGGGGGCATCGGCCCTCCCGCTGTGTTAGAGTTGACTCCTGCAACAGTAATTTGCCCAGGCCTAGGCATTAATCTCTGATACTTAGGCAGCTGCGCCCGTCTCTCTTCCTACAGAAAAACACAAAAACACACCACAATCAGGCAACAGCAGACAGAAGCATGTTTGTGCTTCAAACAAACAAACAAAACAAAAAAAAAACACAACATTGGACTCAATCACATCCAGTATTTAATAAGGCTGGCTCATTTCTGTCCAAAACACTAATCTCAAAATCTTTTAAACACATTAACTGACTAAACCCAAATACACAATGTTTTTTAATAACTACAGCATATGTCCTTATGTAAAAATGTCCTTTAGTCACACACACATTTAAATAATATTTTAACATTTAACATAATTTATGTTTCATGATGCACCAAATAATTTCTTATGTACCATAATAATGCTAAACAGACCTTACATCTGTTTTTCAACATTCAGTTTTTTTTTTTTTTTTTTAAACAAAACACCAAAACACAACTTATTAGTACTTATTACTTACTGTCAAATAAGAGGATAATCACAAAAGCCACTCGAGCACTTACCAGCGAGATATCCTCATCAGGGTGCATCAACTTACTGGTAGCACTGCCGGTGGACAGCGTGGCCGGCTTGGTGGACACTGTGGCGGGTGGCTTGGCCACAGTGTTGCTGGCAGGGCCAGCGGGGGAGGCAGTTGTGGGCGGCTGGGTGTAGGCCGGGAATGTTGGTTTGGGGGGCTCAGAACTGGTGGAGGGTGGACCAGACACTGTCTGCTGAGCCTGGTGGGAGGCAGAGATCAAATCACAACAAATCACATTTAGAACTATAAAATGCTAGAAACCTAGAAAACATTGCATAGAAGTATTAGACTCAGAAACAGAAGATAAAAATGATTACATAAAAATATACAAACAATCTAATACATTAACATTTGACCATGTGCCTTTAATCTTACATATTATAAATGTATTACTGTAATTAAAATAGTTCATTTAAAAACACATTCGGGTATATACACGGAAGGCAAAATATTGCCTTGTAAAAGCAACACTTGCTCCACCTTATTTAAGCTGTTTGACAACAGGATCACTATACACTAAAATAGAATTATTCATGTTTACTACACCTGAACAGCACTAGGGAAAAGGGGTTTAGTGGCAGTAGACTGGGCTACAGGTCCAGCAGGTCTGGATGCCACAACTGGAGCCACAACAGGGGCTGCCTGGGCCATCGGAGGCATCCCAGGACGAGCCATATGATGAGGCATGCCTGCACATTATAAACCACACAGCAAATTAACTCAAAGTCACAGCAAAATGATTAGCTTTTTAAAGGCAGGATGATTAAAAGTAATACAAATTTACAATAGCTATTACCTGGAGGCATGCCTGGCATCATTGGGGGCATTCCAGGCCCCGGGGGCATCATTCCTGCCATGGGAATCATTCTGACAAACAAATAAAACATTGAAATAGTGAAATTTCAAGACATTAAACATTCAAAACTAAAACAAATTAGTTAAAAGATTACAAGACTAAAACAAAACCCTTACCCTGGCGGCATGCCTGGCATCACTGGGGGCATACCAGGCATCATCGGTGGCACACCTGGCATCATATGGGGTATACCTGTCACAAACATACACAATATTATAACACTTGTAAAAACAAATGTAAAACAGTTTATGTCATTGATTTACTTAGAAATCACAACTGTGCACCACAGCCCAATTAAATTAGCAAAGTTATTTTAGTGACCCCTAGTGTTTGCATGCAAAGTGTAGACTGACAACTACATATTTTCTATCGGATATTTAAACATTCACACTTTTATATTCAGCTATTCAAAAAGATGCCGTTCACTCATTTGGAAATGTGTGTTATTACATTAAAAACTATAAAATATAAAATCATATTTTACAATCCCTGTAATACTATGTTTTAAGCATAGACTTGAACTACTTAGCATTCTGAACAGATAATCTTTACTGAAAGACTTGTCCAAAAAACTAAACCCAGGAGTTTTTTATTCAAAGCATGATTTCTTTTTTTTAGCCAGCCAAATGAAAACTTGACCTGCTCCAAATCAGACTTTTATATAACAAAGACATCGCTAAGATAACTTGTTAAGCCTGTAGTTCAAGTTTAAGATCATAAAAAGCTGTTAGACCATTTGGACTGAGCTGCTGCATTTTTTTTTTATTTAAGTTGTGACTCACCTGAGTAGTTAGCAGGGGGCATGCCAGGTGCTCCGGGGGGCACACCAGGTTGAGCCATTGGGGGCATGTAGGCAGCCTGTGGCTGCGCTGCCGTCTGCTGTGAAGGTCCAGCTTCATCTTCCTCTGAATCCTCATCTGAATCATCCTGGTTCTGTTTCTTCTTCTGGCTCTCTGTTTACAAAATTAAACATTAAGAAAACATGTAGGTTGGAATAACAGAAATAGCATTGATTAAGTGTAAACAAAATGAAAATTTCATACCCTGAGATTTTTGTTCAAGTACTCTTCTTCGTTCTTGCATATCCTTTTCTGGAATGCCTTCCATACCATAGATTTCCAACTCTATATCAATTCTGCCAGGTATTGCATTTGGAACACCATCTATTGTTTCTTTGTGCACCTAAATGAACACAAATGTGTTTAGATTTCAGATCTGTACTTAATCAAGTAAAGATTCTGCAGTTCAAAAAATGTATGTGTCATTGAAGACGAGGTTAAATCATCTGTCTGAAGCAATATTTTTATTAAAGCAGTTAACCCTGAACATTAAAGGCTGCTGATATTACTGTTAGAACAAGTACCATAAATACTAAATAAAAATATTAAATGACATGCTGAAATGTGGTTATTACTTACCTGCATACAATGTATAGCTAACCCAGGTCCTGTGTACAGTTTTTTGTGACATATATGACATTTGAAGTGTTTTGCTTTTTGATGTTGGATTAGAATCTTCTCGTCATCAAAGTCTCTGTTGCAGTACCTTGGAAACATCTGATTAAGGAATTTAACTGTGAAATGCAATTGCAGATGTCTTCGACATGGCCCAGGGTAGGATCACTAGACGACTGGGTCAGAACACCTCCCAAATATCAGATAGGTCTTGTGGTGCAGTCCAGGTATGCAGTGGCAGGAACACATCACTGCACCTACAAAAAGCACCCCAGGGGCTAATAAATGCTCACTCATGATCATGACTGTGACAACTAACAACTTACAGGACCTAAAGACCCTGCAGCTAATGTCTTGGTGCCAGATACCACAGGACACCTTCAGAGGTTTTGCAGAGGCCATGCCTCTATTGGCCAAAGCTGTTTTGGTGGGATGAGGGGGAACTCCGTAATATTATGCAGGTGGTTTTAATGCTAGGTCTGATCTGAGCTAATACTAACATAACATTACGTTAAGTGGGAAACACGACCCATAACAGTACCTTGTTAGTAATAAGTTAGAAATTTCTCTAAAAATTATACCGTTTCAAAATTAACAAGAGTAGCTAGCTAATGTACCAAAGTGCTGACTGTGTTAAATACTAAATCCGCTTTTTGGTGTAAACATGGCTTAGCCAACACTCCCATGTGTGTTAATTCAAGAGAGTATAGCTACCTTCTTTTGTTTACAGTATACAGTAACGTATAACATACTAACACAATGATATAAAATGATATAAAACAGAAAAGCACAAAGAGTAAAACGACTTAAATTTTAACTTTTAAATACTTTTTTTATCTTTAACAGCACATACAGTTCATACTTTTAGCACTGAGAAGGAAAAGAGTAGAAACGTGACCGGTGATGTAACATGTTGGCTAAGCTAACTAGCTAAGCTAGCTTAGCTCGATAGCTAAAACGAGTACCCTATAATTTTGTCTAAATTTGTACATTTAAACAATTAAATTAAGGTCAAACGTAACAAACCAGAAGTTGCTAATTAGGTTATAACATTTAACAATTAAAATATATACTCTATAAATTAATAAATACGGTCAATAACTCGTTCAGACGCAATCCTTTAATGAGGCTAAATTAGCTAGTTAGGCTTCGTGTTCGAATTTTTCCGTTCCACCTTAAATGCCGCAGCGGCTCCATTCTAGCGGGCACAAGTTAAGGTGGAGGAAACTGATTCGAACAACAAACAGAGCTAGCCTAGCTAGTTTAGCCTCACACACGACTAATTCCGACTAGCTCCGAAGCAGCGTTCAAAACCATTAGGAAAAGGATACCAGCACCACGGCTTCATCTGCTTCTTCTTCTTTCTTCCCATTTTATCTGCGTAAATAAAACACACAGGCCGGAAAGAAAAAAAAACACTCTCTCCAAAAACACCGTGAATCTTCACTCCGTTTAAAAAAAAGATGGCGCGTGACGTTTTCCTTCCTCTCTTATTCACAAAGCCCTGTAGAATGGGTGCGTCTCAAACCAAACACCTCAGATCATCCCCTTTCTGCCTACTGACTAGGTAGGAGTCGATTAGAACAATCGAGTCACGACTGTTCACACAATGGTGGTGTACCATAATGGTAAATGGAATCAGACGTTCAAAAAACGTATTAGAACAAAAGGCAAAATAAAACGTTTTTGCGCATTGTTTTTACCCAAAACAGTCCCCAAAGAAAAAAAAAAAAATTAAATAATGCATATCCTATTGTGTTAAACGTTTTCATTACCAAGTGCCCTACGTAGGCTGCATGTGGCAAGTGTTGCCATTGTATTGCTTAACTTATTTTTTAACAACATTTTTTATTGGAAAAGTACAATAAAATACATCCAAACCCAAAAATATAGTTTATCTATTCACTTTATTTTTAAATAAACAAACATATTTGTATATGTGAACATACACCACATACACAAACATAAAAGTGGGGGGAAAAAAGCACTCTAATAAGAAAGTAAGAGGAAATAAATGACTAATTATAGAGCATTGTGTTGTTAACATAAAGCAGCTTACCCCACCAAACCGCCAACCTCTCCCCACTCAGCTCAACACAACCAACCCACATTATGCAGGTTATTTATGTAAAATAAATAAATAAATATATATATATATATATATATATATATATATATATATATATATATATATATATATATATATATATATATATATATATATATAGTGCTATTTATAGGTAAAAGTTTGAGTAAAATGAACTTTGTTGTTTTATTCTATAAACCACAGACAACATTTCTCCCAAATTCCAAATAAATCATTTAGAGCATTTATTTGCAGAAAATGGGTAATGTCTGAAATAACAAAAAAGATGCAGAGCTTTCAGACCTCAAAAATGCAATGAAAACAAGTTCATATTCATAAAGTTTTAAGAGATCAGAAATCAATATCTGATGGAATAACCCTGGTTTTTAATTACAATGTTCACCTCCACCATATTACACACTGCTTTTGGATCATTTTATGCCACTTGAGTTGATGGCTTGTGATCATCCACCTTCTTCTCGATTATTTTCCAGAGGTTTTCAATTAGGTAAAATCAAAGAAACTCATAATTTTTTTAAGTGGGCTCTTATTTTTTCCAGAGCTGTATGTAAAAAAACGAGAACTGGTTAGTACCTCTGAATTAGTGAAAAATAAAAAATATTCGTGCATCCCCTTAATGTGTATTTAATTTTCTCAAGTTTTAGAAAAAAACATGATCTCCTTGAGCCACCAGGGGCCAGTTGTTCAAAAAATGTAATCCGGATCAAAATTATCCAGATTTGGTAATCACATTTTTTGCTATCCAGGATCAGGTGATCTGTCTTACTTTTAAGCCAGTTTTTCAAAGCAATTTTGGATTGGATCAACCTGATCCAGAAACACAGTTTTCAGGATTACCTAATCCGGATTACTAGCTATGTAAAAAACAGATAGAAGAACCAACAGGGGTTGATGACTCCTTTTCTTGCAGTAACAAGATACTGCTTATTGCAAAACAATACGAGCAATTGAGCGTTTAAATTGAGTTCTGCAGAGACGCTTTGCATGACTTAACTATTTGCGAGTCGAACCACAGGGAGCATGCAACATAACACTTGCATGTATTGTCCTGCCCAATGTTGCTACCAGACGCAATGTCCCTCTCTGTGATGTTCATGATGCACCTGAGCCTGTTGAAGAACCAGACCAAACTCTGGAGTTCTTTGCAATTGTTCGAAATCATTTTTGACAGCTTCATATCTGATAAATGTTTCTTTGACATTAATATACAGTGATGAATGACAGTGACGTAGATGAAAAAATGAATATATTATTTTTGTTTGTTATTGAAATCTTTTGGGGGGTTTATTTAATGGGGTCAAGATTGTTTTTATTTTTACGTTACTATAGTAAAAGGCTTAATTGGTAGCCAATGTCTACTTTATTACTGTAACGGTTAAACAGGTCAAGTGCAAAATAGAAGTAAATGTATATACACTAAATTGTACAAATGTATTTTTTTTTACTTTAAAACTTTGATTTTAAAGTTTTACCACATTTACTTCCTGAAATCCCCCTTGAAATCCTACCCCTTGTTGGGATCAGGGTAATCCTGTTTTTTTGGATCAAAGTTATCCAAATCCTACTGAAAAGTTTTGAACAACAGAAACTGAAGGTTTGATCCATTTACAAACTAGAATTGGATTACGTGATCTGATCCGATTTCAGAATGCTTCTTTCCCTTTTGAACAACCCGTTTTCCAGTTTTGATCCAATCCGATAACCAAAATCCGATCAGATTACCTTTGAACAACTGGCCCCAGGAGATACAAGGAACGTCTCTCTAGTAAAGAAGGTACTCATGTTCAGAGTGCGCTGTCATTTCAACAGCAGCAGATGGCGCTCGTAATTTAATTAATGTAACGAGTCAACATTCTGCATTTGAAACAGAATTTAGCACCCTATGTTACAAAAATAGCATTATTTCATAACAGCTACGCAATACAATCACTTTTGACTATAAATAATCCATTACTATTGTATATTACATATAATCTGCACCATGCATTCTCGTGCCCAATTTATATTTACCCTTACTATTGGTTTGAAATGGACTTATATATTACATATAAAAAAAATACATATAATGTTTTAAATCTCCATAACCTTTTGAAGAAAAGGACAGTGGCGATGTATTGAAGCATATGTCTGCACCTATAAAAGCTCTTACACAGAAATGATTATGGCAAATTATGAATAATATTATATGAATCGACATTTAGTAAGATGTTTGCACTAATTTAACAGACAAATTTAAGTGGTTAAACTTCTCATCCCATTTTTTTAGTATAAATGAATGCCATATGAGCTATGTGAGCCATGTAAAAAGTGCTCTGGCATTTCTGTATAACCCTGCTTTAGTTTACTGAATTAGTGATCTCTGAAAAGGGACAGGATTTTGGGTCTTGCTCATGAATATTCTTACATGAAAACATATCATCTCTGATTGGCTAACAGCACAAGCTCAAGCTCAGCCAGGTTGGATGGAGAGCATCTGTGAACAGCAATTTTTATGTCGTGACACAGATGCTGTGCCCTCTACTTGGATTGTGGCAATCTGCAGGCAGCACCTTTTACCAATGTTTTTTTCTTGCCACTCTTCCATAAAGCTCAGATTTGTGGATTTCTGCAGCTACTCCAGAATGACCATGGGCCTCTAGGCTGCTTTTCTGACCAATGATCTCCTTGATCTTTGATCTGTCAGTTTGGGTGGGCAGCCCTGTCTTATAGAATACGTTTTTTTCGTTTTTGGCTGATGGATTAAACAGTGATCGTTGGGATGCTAAAAGCTTGGGATATTTTTTGTATTTTCATGATGCTCTTTCTTCTCTGGTGTTCTCTGATGATGCTGTTTCTTCACTGGTGTTTTCTGACAGACCACAGTGTAGGTGTGTTTACACTGAGACTAAATTACACACAGCTGGGTGCTATTAACTGACTATGTGACTTCTGAAGGCAATTGATTGCACTGGATTTTATTTAGGGGGTTCTGGGTAAAGGGTGTTGAATACTTTTGCACATTACACTTTTCAGATTTTTATTTGATTGCATAATGTAATTTCCGTTTCACTTCACAACTGTGTGCTACTTTGTGTTGGTTTATCACTGAAAATCTCCTTAAAGTACGTTTAGGTTTGTGGGGTTGTACGGTGAGTAAATGTGAAAAAGTTTAAGGGGTATAAATACTTTTGCAAGTCACTGTTTATAGTGTACACAGTCACTGTAGTGCAGAGTAGATGCCCAGAGGCCTGTGCAATCTGATTTGTGCAAAGCTATCATTTTGCAATTTTGCATAAATCCACTTCTTAAAATAGAACAGCAGAAACATAAAGCTCTATTTGTGTTGTGTCAGAGTTCTTAGAAGGTTGCACCCAAAAAAAACTCCCCAAGAAATCAAGAACAAGCCAAAAACACAAAGCTTAACGGATTGAAAATGAATTCAGACTCTGCAGGAAATCTGTTTGCTGGTAAGGTTAGCAAAGAAAGGCACAGAAACAGTTATTTTCCATCATAAAACTGTTTAATGTAATTCATATTTACATATCAAATCTACAAAATATGCATGTTAAAATATATATTCAGTGAGCATCCTCTCAGTCAGCGCTGTGTAAGCCCTTAGTGCATAGCCTCAGATCGTCACTGGGTTCAGTAGCCAGGTTAGCACAGCGCTGCACGCTAACGCAGTAGATTGGCATTTCGAAAGTAGCTTCAACACTTACGTTTAAAATATACCACATCTCTTCAGAGCATGAACAGCAGAGTAACATGAGAGAAAGCACTCGATACTTGAGCCTTTATGACTGAGGTTAGCTGGGATTAGCTTTTTTTTGTCCTGTTAGCTTGACAGAAACTGTACTCGCACACTAGTTTGAGGAGGCTGAGCGCTTATCAGGCTTTTCTTTGTCAGTTTTGTTTCTGTTGTGCTAAAATGACGGTTGTGCATAGACCTAATGGGAGCTGATCTTAAATCAGTCACTAAAAGGCATGGAGACTCAACAACCAGTTCAAAATTATACTAGCACCATCTGTATAGAACACAGAGACACACACACACACTTCATTAGCAAGGGACTTCACACGATACCAATTATTTGAGTTATCTCTGACACAGTCACGGTCTGCCTGACGACTACAGCTATATATAAACAGATATATACTGTAACATATGCTATATCACATGTACACTGGCTTGAGTGTTGTGTTGTAATTGTGCATGAAAGCCAGTCTGTTACATTCGCCATTGTTAAAGGGGCATTTCGACCTAAAACTAGCATGTAATATGTTAATATGTGGAGTACATCGAACATTGGCTTGATGGATTTTTCTTTTTTGGCATAAATAAATAAATTGATTTTTGGTTCAAATCAATACAGAGGGTAATACAGTGCTGTGAAGAAGCAGACTATAAAATAGAATCTATTGTTGCTTTATATTCCAGACAAGTTCTACTTAAAGCTGCAGTCCTTAAGATTTTTTAATTTACGTTGAAAGCAGTAGCATTCCTAAGTTGGGAAGGACAAACTACATTCTAATAAATGTCATCAATGTGCTTCTGTGACCATCCCTGCAGAGCCAATTATATTCATTCTAGAAAACAGAGTGTTCTGGTAGGTTTTCCCAAAAGTTTTTCTGGCCACACCACGTCTTTACAACAGATTTTGCTGATTACTGCAGCGTTGCTACAGGACATACTGCAAACTTGGAAATATCAGAAAGGTAGAATTATAATCAAAGAGAGCTGCCAAGGTAAAAGGGAGCACAACAGAGTCCTCGCTAAAATCACAACATTCATCCTCTTTGAAAGAAGACCTCAGCACAAAGCACATTTTAAAAGTACTTTTCAGCATGCTTGGTGCAATTACACATTTTCACCACAGATGTTTCTGAATCTCCTAAACTTACAGACTGTCACTTTAAGTTTAAACAGGTCTGACAGCAATCATGTCTGGGTGTGGCTACTAAAACTAAATGCATCTGTCAACTGAATTTAGGTTTGCAATAAATCTTTATCTTCAATAAATGGAATAATTAAAAGCTGTTTACTATTGTTGTACTTCTCATATTACAATTAGCCGAATGATCCAAAACATTTGAATATGCATATAATACATATGCAACAATAGAAGATTTGAAAATACGTAATTACTTTTTTCACAGCACTGTAAATATGATGTTGATGATTTTGTTCTGAATTGGCCAGCTAGTGGGGGAAAAAAACAAACAAACAAACAAACAAACAAACAAAAAATAATATTTATAAGTGTATGCCCCAAAGCACATCTTGTTTCAATTCGTCAATCGTTGAATAGTGGTTTTGTTATTTTTTAACAAGAAAATATGCTTATAAAAGGGTGAGAATGCCCCTTTAACTGGTTTCAGTGCAGCAACCGGAACAGATTTATATGTTTTAATGAAATGTATGACTTAAATATTCACATCTTTGTTAGAACAATGGTTATTATGACTAATAATTAGTCCCTAATACTGGAATTGTGGTTATTAATTGTTGAAACTTAGTTGAAACCATTTTTGGCAATATTGAAATAAATAAAAAACAAAACACTGGAGGTACAGTAGCAATCTCTCTTTCTCACGTCACTTAGAAAAATATAACGTTCACTATAAAGTCAAGCTCTGAAACACTGGTCTTTCCTACAGACTTGCTGCTAACACAAACTCACGTCTTTAAATATAGCTATGTAGCTGAACCCTCAGGGTATGAAGCAACGTTGTGTGTGCTAATGTGTGTTTTCTCTCTGAATACTGAATATTAGAGCTGGTGTAATACATTACCACTCCACTTTCAGTACTTTCAGTTGGAATTGGACGAAGGAACATATGTCTAAGATCAGTTTTATGGAGCAGGTAGCTGGATAGCACACAGCCAGCTAAAGGCTAAACCTTAAAGCTAGCAGCAGTGATTATTTAGCTACTTGGTTGTAATATGACTTATGTGCTTCTCACCATTTTAAAATAGTAGCTGTTTAAAGTTCTTATTCCCACTGTAGTCGTATCCAGTCCTCCCACAACCTCAAAATCTCTTTACCACATTAATGCTACCAAAACTAGCATGCGCTATCTCCACGACACTTAAAGCTCCACCACATCGTTTTACTGCCGCAGGAAAGGCAACACCACTGGAGCTTAACATGCTTGAAGGAGAATGCCAATTGCTAATTCTGTTATGTCAACTAGCAGATGCCATGCAGGCTAACATTCATGGCTGTGGAATCACTGGGGACAGAAATATGGGATTATATTGGTGGTAGAACCACTTTTAAAGCCAAAAAACAGTAATTACTGTATGGACGAAATCAGTGTTACATGAGGAGGAGAGGTAATGTAACTCTTCCGCAGAACGACTTTACCTTTGTAGCTAGAAGGATTTGTGCATTGTTCCCACACTACACACATCTGTTTGGCTGCTAATAAAAAGCAAACCTTTATTATTTATTATTATTAGCAGTAGTAGAAGTAGTTTTAACATGTTGTTAGCAATTCCATAAGCTTGCGAATATGCAGCCAATAGTAATCATCAGCACATAAATTAGAACGTTTTTTCTCGTTGTATGTAAATGTTTTATATTTATAGTAGGTTGCATATGGTGCCACAGAACATATACCGGTAAGCAAGTGCTTCCATATTTAAAGAAACACGAGTGAACAGGATCAACATGCCTGTTGAAGCAGTTATTGTCCCCACAAAGCAAATGTATCATCCCAGCAAACAGTTTTAAGTTAGTAAAGTTTTTTTTTTTATATTACCTCTATTGGTTCTTAGAACTTTCAATCTGTCAAGTGTTCTTTAAGTCCCTAGAATGTCTTAATTTAATACTTTCTATGAATATTCCAATAACATTTATTTATATATTCTTACAATTGAATTTAGACGTTTCAAATTCTGTAGGAATATTTAAAACATTATTATCAGTGTAATTACCAAAATGTTATATTAGTGTTTAAATTAACTACATTTTTTTCATTTGGAAAATGTTACAAATTTTACATTTATTAAATATTATGTATCAGTGTGATGTCAGTGCAATGTATTAGTTGTATTGTTTCAGTGTTTTCTATTTTGGTTGTGTGAGAAATTTGTAAAAACTTTGTGATGTTCTTTAAGTTCATAGAATGTTTTAATTTAATATTTTCTTTAAATGTTCCAGTAACATTTATTCATATATACTTACAGTTGAATTTGGGCGTTTCAAATTCAGTGAAAAAATATTTAAAATATTGTTATTAGTGTAAATACAAAAATGTTCTATTAGTGTTTAAATAAACTACAATTATTTTGTTTGGAAAATGTTACATATGTCACATTTAGTAAATATTAATGTGCTATATTATTTATCAGTGTGATGTCAGTGCAGTGTATTAGTTTTGTGTTTCATTTTGGTTGTCAGAAATTTGTAATAACATTATGATGTAAACCAATAATACCTCACATGATTTTAGAACGTTCCTGGAAAGTATTTATCTGTAACGTTACAGGCTAACGTTTCTGGATCCTCTTAAAAACTTTACTTTGATTTTTTTTCTAAACATTTATAGATCGTTTTGGTTGCTGGGATGGTCTAGATCTGCAGTTGGGCCAGTTCTGGTCCAAAATTTGAAAAACTGTACTCTCACCGCTCACATGTTTAGCTTAATGACTGCCATATTCAAATGCCATGAAAATGCATACGTTTCCCTACAACAGCCAGGAAAGTCTTTTATCTGTAGATGCCTTACAATATTACCGGGCTATATTTGGGAATGTGGGAACACACACTGTATAATAATAACTGACTGTGAAATCAGACATGACTAAAATCACTCAGAAACACTGGCCAAAGTTACATTACCCCACTTTCC
Source organism: Astyanax mexicanus (assembly GCF_023375975.1). NCBI lineage: Eukaryota > Metazoa > Chordata > Actinopteri > Characiformes > Acestrorhamphidae > Astyanax > Astyanax mexicanus. The sequence goes on along the minus strand of NC_064412.1, from coordinate 27,528,119 downwards.
TATGTACAACTACCCAGTTTGAATAGTACTGGTAACATTTCTAACAACAGCCACCATATAGTACAAGGAAAATAGCCTCACAACATCCATTTACATCTACTAGCTTTTAGCTTTGTTTGCTAGTTAAAGCTCCTCTTTATCAACAGGCTATCAGATGATCCTGTTTTGTTGTTTTTGTGGGTTTAATCCTCCACCTCCACTTTCTAGTTTTGCTACATATCTCATGTTTTTCTTCTTCTTGGACAGCACATGGCAATGATGCATTTTTAGGCACTAACACACACATAGCCACAGACTGCAGGAGTGAGGTACTTGGCTTTTGGTTCTGAAACCACCACCAACCATAATGACTGGTTATGTGGCAGCACACACGTACAGTCTACACACACCTTCTCACAACACGCACACAAACACATCCCATTGACCCTCTCCCTCTGTCTTTTTTTTTCACGGCGCTGGAGGTAGCTTGACGTCCAGCAGACTGTAGGCAAAAATGTTCCAGAAGATTCCACAGAAGATGAAGAGCGCGTAGACGCAGAAGAAGATCCAGAAGAGGGACTGCTCCTGCAGCCGCTGCTCGTAGTTCTGAAGCACCACCACGCCCAGTGTCAGTCCCACAACCACCCCGCCCAGGTGGGCCACAAAGCTGGGGTTGGGACATGGAGGGAAGGCTGGGGGGTAGAACCTCAACCACACGGCCCGGCCGAACTCTACACTCACTGAGAACCAGAGAAAAAAAAAAAAAGAGAGAGAGAGAGAGGGTTTTCTGAGTATTCATGGGTACACAAATCACTGTTAAGCATATGTGAAAAAAAATCTTGAGGCTTCTCATGGGTAGACCTGTCACAATATCTATTTTTCTTTATACTATATATTCAAAATCATTTTAAAAATCACATGTCATTTTAAGGCCTACTTATGGCACTGATATTTTATTTTATCTTACATAACAATTGCACTTTTAACTGGAACTGAACTGTGGGATTACAATTTTGTTCAACCTCATGTACCACATGTGATGTGAATGACAATAAAGTCTCCTTGAATCCTTGAATATAATGATAATATAATAGCATAATAATGCAATTACAAACCTTTCAGAAAAAGGAACTATCAATTAACATAAATGCAATAAAACTGCTGTATCTGAGTAAACATACTAGCTTATTCTTCATGTTAATAACCTCTTATGTTAATTAGCTTATTTGTGTCCATTGTAGTGTTCCCATGGGTGCTCTAAAGCATTTGAATGTACCAAGAATAAAAACACAAGTTAAATAACATTAATTAAGTACAATAAATTTACAACAAAGCATTGATTACACAAAAGTATCTCATCTTTTGAGCTTGCAAAGTCTTCTGGTGTGCACATAAAACTGTCTTGTGCCCATCAGAAAGATTCAGGATTTAACTAATTGTAAAGGTTCCTTTAAATGCTCAGTGGGAAACGTTGCATTACAATTTATAGCATTACAACTGCAAGATAAGTAAAACAGACTTACTGCACACCAAAGCCATTGCCATTCGGAAAAGCTTAAACTGACACTTCATCCCAGACCAGTTCTGTATAAAGAAGGAGAGAGAGAGAGACATGTCAGCATTTCCTGTGATATGTGGCAGTATGTCACAAAAATACGAAGAAAATCCTTTCTCTGAAAGCAGCAAACATCTGCTACCTGCCTAAAATCATTATTTATTACAGTCTAGCCAAAGCAGCCAAGATATGTTTATGTCAGAATGGCTGTGTGGATCATATAAACAATTATAGAGTATTAAAAAGATTCCCTACAATTCCTGTAGTGTATTACAGTCTGTCACAATGAGCTTGCAGGTCATTCAAACAATACATATCATTATAGAACAACTCCTGCACTTCCTGTAATGTATTACAGTCTGTCACAATGAGCATGCAGGCCAATTTAACACAACCGGTCATTAAAGAGCACCCCCTATGCTTCCTGTAGTGTATTACAGTCTGTCACAATGAGCCTGCAGGTCATTTAAACATCACGAATAAGTATAAAGCATCCCTTATGATTCCTATAGTGTATTACAGTCTTTGTGTGGATCATATGAAAACGAATAATATTAAAAACGGACCCCCCCACTTAATGAAGTGTATTACAGTCTATTAAAGCATGACTGTAAATCATATGATCAAATTAATATTAAAAAGCAAAATAAGTCTCTTAAAGAAGGAACAAAAGCTGTTTTACCCCTTACAAATTCAACGATGTATAACACATAAGCCATATGTCACATTTATACCGATTTTAAATACCTGACAATTAATCAACATTGCAGCCCTGTTATTACACTGGTTCTCTAGCAGTTTTGGAGGGCTGGTGGTACAGTGTGTAACCTGAACCCTGATCACACACAGTGCTGCTGACACACACACTCGAAGTCTCTGCGTGGGAATCGCTGAGCAGGGAGGGCACAGAGAGGGCAGCACTTTCTGAACGAGTGTGTTAATATTTGATGATATGAGGGAGCTATTATACTGTCGGTCCAGCACATGGGGGTCACTCAAGGTCAGAGCCCAGGGGCATCGTGGGAACGTGGGGAAGACCTCTGAGGAAGAGTGTGACTGGAATAAAGATGGTTTTGTATTACAAATAGTACTGAGGTTTCAATGGGACAACAATGTTTATCTGCCTGTCATGTCTGACATTTAGGTTGAGGTCATGTTGTGTGAAATTTAAGAGCCCATGTAGTCATTTTTCTACTTTGTGATGTAATGCACATAGTAGGAAGATTTTACACTGGTTTTACGATAGATAGATATATGTAAATAGGCTGTGTTTTGATTGGCTCCCATGAAGGGCCTTTTAATTCTCTTTTAATCCTGCTTTAGGCAGAATAGGTACTACTAAAATAGGCTGGGCTAAACTGCTGTAGAATAAATGGGTGGGGTATAATCTACTGCAGGATAAATGGTAGGAGCTAAACTGCTGTAGGATGAATGGGTGGAGTTAATGTGCTATAGATGGAATACATTGGGTGACACATTGCTGTAGGCAATGTAGAGCTAAACTGCTTTAAGTTAAATAGGTTGGCTAAGCTGCTATAGGCTAAATGTGTGGGGCTAAACTGCTGTAGGCTAAATGGCATCGCAAAATCGCTATAGGTGCAATGGGTGGGGCCAGAATGCTGTAGATAAAATGAGCAGTCTGACATCGTCGCTGTCCAATGAAAAACACTTATCTCCATTTTTGTCAATTTTTAGTTTACTACATAATTTGAACAGACAAACTGTCCCTTACACTGTGCCAAAATTTCTTGATGAATAGACCAATAGAAATATTTCAAAATGACCTGGGATAAACTCTTTTTACATTGACTTCCATTAAAAGTTTACAAGTTTTTTTTCTCTTTCTTTTAAAGTTGCTGTTTTGAAGATAAGTGTTTTTCATTGGACAGCGACGATATGCTGTAAGATAAATGGGTGTGGCTAAACTGATGTAGGCTGAATGGGCAGGGCCAATAAGCTGAGTGGGCGGGGCTAAACAGCTGTAGGTTGAATGGGCATGACTGAGGTGGTAAGGGCTAAATGTGCATAGTTTGACAATTGTAGGGCTGTCTGGGTCAACAAATACAAAAATCATAGTTGTGACATCATAACTATAATCAATACAGACTGAATTATTTTGAAAGATTGACAGATAAACTCTTACTTTTTACTAAATGTAGTAAAAAAGTTGATATAAAGCCTTTAAAACTGAAGAAAACATACAATTGGGACACATGTTGATAAATATGATCACACACACGCACGCATACACACATGCCACGTGAGTGGAAAGGCAAATACAGTGGAATGTCTGGAATGTCTGAGACTGTTTTGGATCTGAACTCACACTTAAAATCACACACACACTCAACCTGGACTCAGTAATTCTCAGAGCTCCAGCAAAACTCTATATCTGTAACTGAGCTGTCATACAGAGTATGCTCAAATGATGGGCCTCTGTGCGCAGTTCTGATCTATTTTCCAGATCCAGTCTTTCTGACTGAAGAGTCGCATCTGTGAAGACTCACATTAGTGTGGGTAAAAAATGACTTGTATCTGACACTGGTGTAAACACGCCTGGACCCTGAATCAACCTGCATTCACACAAGCACTTCAGTGATTAAACCAGTGGGTGAGACAGTGGGTTTGTTACCATAACGACGTTGGCGAGGTGAGCAGAGACCAGGGCATAGACTCCTCCTGATGAGCCGACCACAGGTGCAGTCATATCAGTCACTGACACGGCCAACGAACCTGGAAAAAGATCAGCACAGGGATTCAGCATTAAAGGGAACATACTTTAAAACAGCTGTAATTAAACCTCTGATCAAGAAACCAAATCTTGATCCTACTGTACTGTTTAACTATAGGCCTATTTCAAACTTACCGTTTATTTCTAAGATTTTAGAAAAAGCTGTAGCCCAACAACTTTCAATCTGTTTTCTGTGAATCAGTTGAAAGAGTTTGGTGTCAGGAATCATATGCTTCTATGAGCCTTTTGGATGGCTGGCTTCCTTATTGTAATGTCATAAAAAAGAAACTTGCATAGAACCACCCTGACTCCACCCCTCATCTGTCAACCTCCACCAGATGCCCATACACTTGATCATTTGATCAAATGCCATTTTGGTCTGTTGGTTGAGAGCCTCAGACAGTACACACCAGGATTAGCCAGCAGACTTTGTCTGATGGAGGGATCTGTACCTACTCTCTGTGGCAAGTCAGCAGATAAGGGAGATATAAAATCTTTCAAATAATGAGTTTTGTGCTTCTATCGCAGTTGAGCATGTACTAGCTTATTTGTGTTTTGCCATTTAGCACAAGCTAACACTATTATTACATGGCCAGCTACAGTTTATTTGCATAAAAGTGACAGAGCCCTTAAACAGCTCATTCTGAGAGGAACTGAAACGGGCAAGAATAGTGCTGGTGGGATCTATTAACTTAACTTATTTTAATTTTATTATTTAAACTTGTGTAAAAAGAGGTATAATATGTCCCATTTAAAGCTAATGAATAAAATTAGACTGCTAATTACATAATCCTGCCCCCCCCAAAAGTTTTATAATTACAGACAAGAAATTGCAAAGTAGCTTTTGTGTTTCTCTGCATACATTACTATCCTACTATCCAGCTTATTCTTCAATAGTCAGATTTGAAGGTGACCAAAAAAAACTGTGCATTAACAGATTCAGAGCTTCTGTCTCTGATAGCTACAAGGTGGAGCAGTTATGTAGGACTGTCTAACCGAGTGAAAGGAGGAGGTTGTTATATTGTGACATGACTGTGTGAATCCCAATACATTACAGTTTTTTTTTAAGTCTTTGCCAAATAATTCCAAAACAAGAAATGACTTTCACTAATAAACAGTTGAAAAGGGGAGACTTGGAGACACAGATGACACCAGGAATGAGAAACCAAATAACATCATTGTCACAGTGACATAAGCGTTTGTGGTTATGATAAAAACATCCTACAAACCATCTGCCTAATATGAGCAATGCTCCCTGTGCTCCCTCTATGTGCTCACAACAACAGGCAAACACGAGTCTTCAAAGTGATGAAACTGTTATCTAGTAAAATCAGTAGGGTTAATTAGCTTGTGACTGTTAGAGCTCAGTCTTAAGCCTGTGGGCTTCATCTTCCTCGCCATCTTCCTTACTGTCAGACTTTGAGTTGTTTGAGATCTTATTCAAGCTTATTCCAGATTGATCATCTTAATATGTGTTATTCAATAAAACAACTTGCAAAAAACTTCCACATGCATTACTGTTCAGACGATTTGTGTAGGACTGGAGTGTTTCTGAATGAAGATGAAAGACCACAAGCACTGCCTGTAATTACTGTCACCGTCTGCAAAAACACTTGATTAGAAGGTTGCATCTCTCTCTATGTCTCTCTCTCTCTTTCTCTCTACACACACATGAATTTGCAGACAGATATACAGACAGACATACACACAGCTGCTTGCCTCTGCCTGTCGCCACACCTAAAATTTAAAGGCATTAATACTGTAATAACACTAACCCTGTCACTTATAATACTTATAATAATATTTAATATAACAGTAAATAACTATTCATACACGCAGCTGCACACTCACACAAACACACCTACAGCTGGACTCACCTGCCAGGACTCCGCACAGGTAAATAAGGCCGATACGGGCGGCTCCATGAACCATCTCCAGCGGCACACCCACCAGCAGCTGCATGGCCATGTTCAAACCCAGGTGTTCAATCCTGCCACACACACACACACACACACAGCCAGAAAGGGATGTTTAGCATTAAAAACAGCATTAATAACATCTACAGTCTATGTCATCTTTCACTGTGAGAGGACAACTCTGCTGATGCTGTCCTTAAAACAACAAACAAACTGACCATATGATACAGACCTATATATTATTGAATTTGTTAGGAATGTATAAGAGGCAGAAAATACTCTGACGTTTAACTCTAAACTAGCATGTCAACATTTCCAAATACCCCCGCCACCACGTTTAACAGATGAGGTGGCACGCTTTTGAAATTAGTAATGGTAAAAGGCAAAGGTGAACACAATAAACACTCATACATCTGATATTATATTTAGATTTTAAGGCTTCTGGGTCGTTTTCTTTTATTTCTACTTTAAAATTTAAATCAAGCAATTGAAGAGTGATGATTATCTTTGGTGATCTCTGTGATTGTGAAGGCTGATGGGTCTGGAGCAGGGCTGTGTATTGATACAGGTGTTATGAATTAATATATTGGTATACTGTAAACACTATATACTATATTGCATACATATACAGCTCTGGAAAAAATAAGAGAGCACTTAAAACTGATGAGTTTCTTTGATTTTACCAAATGGAAAACCTCTCAAATACAATCAAGAGGAAGATGGATGACCACAAGCCATCAAACCAAGCTGAACTGCTTGATTTTTTTGCACCAGGAGTAGCATATTGTTTTTCAAAAGTAGTGTGTAAAACTGGTGGAGAAGAACATGCCAAGATGCATGAAAACTGTGATTAAAAAAACAGGTTATTCCACCAAATATTGATTTCTGAACTCTCAAAACTTTATGAAGGTAAACTTGTTTTCTTTGCATTTTTTGACGTCTGAAAGCTCTGCATCATTTTTTATTATTTTAACAAAATAATCCACTGTCTGACACCAATTTTAAAAAGTAAACTATGAACAAAAAATGTATACTTTGTTTTTGGGAATCAATACAGTATTGAAAAACCTAATATCACAATACTGCGATGTATCAATATTTTCCACCACCCCTTGTCTGAAGGCAAGTATGCAAAATATTTTATTTAAAATGGGTAAACCACCTTAACAGCCTGCTGCTGGTGATATTTTGAATTATCAGGCTCTCGCACATCCATATAAATACCAGAGAGCACACACACATACACACACACACAGCTCATCCAGCCTCAAATAAAGCTGTGACTAAAATGTACTCGAGCAGCCCGCTTGCAGACTTTACCCATAAAAATCCACAGCTTATATATCAGGCTTAGTTTGGTTGGGAGACAGAGCCGCTAATCCTTACTAATGAACGCACAGCAGAATCGGTGAAGCCAAAATATATAAGCAGCCACACTTACAACCAATGGGTATACCATATCAACCACCTAGGCACACTGTGGCAACCACCTAAAATACCATAGTAGTTGCCATAGCATGCACTTGTAGCACCAGGTCAACCACCTGAAATACTATACCAGCTGTCATCGGAAGCACTTTTAGCACCACAGCAACTCCATTTGCAACCACGTGGGGTAAGATATGAACCACCTAGAAACACATCAGCAACACCACTGCACCTAGAGTGCAACACCTGAGCAACCTGTGCAATACCACACCAACCACCAACTAATTCTCTAATTATGTGAACATTACCTTGTTTTTTACCTTTTTACCAAATGTTGACTAATTCTCCTTTTTTGGAGAAATTAATTATTTTCTTTACAATTGTTATTGCTTTTATGTGTAAAGAAATGTCTAAATAAAGCCATTTTAGTTAATTTATGTAAAAAAAAAAATTGTTTCTTATTTTTTTAAAGAAATAATTTCTCTTTTCGAACTGCACATCTCTCCATCTATGATACATCACTTAACAGATGCCTGATAGACCAACATTACACTAGGGGTGATGTAGGGAAAAAAAAAATCACAGAATGCGAAAGGCCAATTGTGCTCTCTCTGACTCCAGCTGCTGATGGCAAGCTGCATGATGCAAGAGTCAAACTGGTGATTCTTGAAACATAGTGGCAGCACCATAGTCTTCTGGAACATTGTGGAGCCACAATTACTGTGAAAAAATTCAAAATTATGCTGATATTATTTTTTACTGCTATTAGTATTATCATCAATATAGGCAAATGTTACAGACAAATATTATTAGTATTTGTTTAGTTAAAATAATGAACACAGCACTGCAGTGTGTCCAAGGGTGTTTTCACAACCAACAGTTTCATGACCTTGTTTGGTCCGAACCAAGGTAGCAGATGTGAAATGGTTCGCAAATCATGTTCTGGATCAAAGAACCAGAGTTTGGTCCGACCAAAAGAGGTGATCTCGGTTCGTATCTACTGAACCATGGTCCGGTTCCTCTGCAGTGTGAAAGCACTATTCTAGATGGTTCAGACTTTGGGACCAATTACAGGAAGTTGAGGCAGTCTTTAAACAAATCAGAGGAAAAAAGGACTGGTGTTGTGCCAAAATGAGGCTCCTCCCACTCTAACACTGGGAATACATTTATTTACTGTAACAGTAGGTTAAGCCTTATTTAGGTCCAATTCCATTTTACCTCCTGGCCCTACCCTTTACCCCTCTGTTTTGCACATGAAAAGCGAGGCATAGGGGTGTCCCAATTCTTGTTAAGCTGGAGGGGTAGAGATAGGGCTTGTTAGCCCTTCAAATAGAATCACTGGTAAGATGGCAACACAAAGTGGTGATTATCACTATTTTACCAGAGTTTAATGTGTCGTTTCAATGTTTTATAGTCAATTTCTTCATAACAAGCATAAAAAAGATTGTTAGTAGTTTGTCTCAGTAGCTAACTTTCCCGTTCCACCTGCACAGAATTTGCAGCATTTAAGGCGGAACGGAAAAATAAAATAAAAGCTAATTAAAACTAATTTTAGCTCCCCAGCACAGAGAAATTAGAAATGGACAGTAATAATTAATTAATGCACCATCTGCACCCTTTCTGAAGACAGACGATAAAACCCTAAAGTTAACTAATTAACCAGCAGCTACGTTACTAAAATGTCGTCTAAATGTTTGGGTAGTTAAGAGGCATTTCTTCTTGTAATGCTTGTTACTATAGTAGAAACTGTAGAATTGCCAGATCGTCAGTTTACCTCTTTAAAATCTAAAACCTAAAATATAATGAGGTGAGATCATGCTGTGAGAACCTGATAATGGTAAACGCTATTTCTCTGAGCTGACAGTGTTTCAGTTTTGAGACTGTATTTGATATGATTTTCCACTGTTTAGCTGCAGCTGCAGGGTGTTCAGTGTATTGTGTGCATTTTAGCCGTTGGCTGTGGGACAATTACTCTGACCTTGTCCTCCTTCATATTTCAGGTTAGGGTTGGTTTGTGATTGCCCCATCTGGGCTCTGGTAGATTGTGTTTGCTGTCAGTGTGCGAGTGTTACGTCGATGCCTGGCTGGAGACGTGCTAATTCTGGACTTTTATTGACCCTCCGGCACCCAGATCTGTCAGAGCGAGTGTTCTGACTCACGCCGCAGCTCTGGGGGAACGCTTTCCAGCAAAGCAGGTGATTTTAGAGCGAAGGCAGGCAGGTGAAGGGCAGAGATATGGAGCAGGAGGAGGTGTGCAGATCTGAAGGAGAGAAAATGGAGTATTGCTGGAGTTTACAGTAATGCATCAGTGTATGAAATCAGTCCTTCAAATATTTCATATAAAAACGTGATGAAACAATTATCGATCAGTATTTTGATACAAGCACCAGGGACGCCATGACAACTATCTAGCAACATCATAGACATATGATAGCACAGATTCTAGCAACATCCTAACAACCACCTGGTGTATCATAACAACCACCAAGCAACAGCCTAGCAATCACCTGTAGTAACCCCATAAAAACTGCCTGGGACACCATAGCAACCTCTTAGCAACCACTTATCAACATCTTAGCAAACACCTAGGCTACCTAAGAAACTGCGTAGTGAACAGTGTAGAGTCACATGGAACACCACATCAACCACTTAGCAAACAACATAGCAAACATTTGGAACAGTAGAGCAACCAGCTATCAGCACCATAGCAACATCTTAGCAACCACTTAGCAACATCCTAGCATCTACCAAGGTCACCCAAACAAATGCTTAGAAATAGCATAGTACACAATGCATACAACCCCAAGCTATTATTTGGGACATCACAGCAACATCCTAGCAACCACTTGGGATACCTTAACAACTGCTTAGAAATAGCATAGAAAATGCTTCCCAGCTAAAGATGTTTGGTTAATAAAACATTTTCTGTATGCTACAATGAACATTCTTACAATGCTTAGTCTATCAAGTTTTCTAAATGTTCTTAGAACTGTTTTATTTAACGTCTGCAAAAGTTCTGGTAACGTTGCTGCAACGTCACTTGTGTGAATGTTTAATTTTTTAGTTTTGGGAATGTTGCTTTAAACATTTCCATAATGTTAGTACTCATCCTGCTGGGAACTTTATGTAAGAAACATTCTAATAACATTGTGATGCATTGTGAACCATTACAATATTACACTTTTTTAGAACGCATCTGGAACATTTTCAAAACATCGCTAAACGTTTCTATAATGTTCTCTGTTAGCTGGGTTCATTCAATAATGAAAATTATGTGGGAAACCATAGCAACCGCTTAGCAACAACATTATCAATACTATAGCAACATCCTAACAACCACTTATATACCCCACTAACTGCTTAGCAATAGTATGCAACCCCAAATAATTACTTGAAATACCACAAAAAACTCTTAATAATAACATTACCACCACATAGCAGCAGCAGCACAGCAAAAACGTGGAACAGCATAATTAACTAACAACGCCCTACCAACCACCAGCAACATCCCTCCAACCACCTCGCTGGTTGTGAAGGTGTAATTTAAGAGATAAAATGGTAAAGATCGCAACATTTGGCTGGTGTTGCCATGGGGACAGCAGTGATGAGATTTCAGTCACAAGTGCCAGTGACCTTTGTATAGTGTGAGCAAGGGTGTGTGTGTGTTTGTGTGTGTATGAGTGTGTTGTTATGTGCTCTGTCACTGCATGTTTTACTATTGGCATCCTGTTTGTGCATGAATGAAGCAGGCTCAGTGGGTTTTAGAGAAGATTACACACTGAGGAACATTAATACAGGAACACGCTAAAGTCCACCGGATCACAGTCGTCTGGTCACCCACGGTCAGCTCTCCAGCAGTCAGCGCAGATGCCACTCACAGAACCCTCCGGAAACCTGCTGGCTATGTTGGCTATGTTTACAGCGGCAGCCCTCTTAAACGGGTTAGTTAACATGTTAGCTAACATTGCTAGCTAACATTGAATAATATTTAGAAGGTATGTTAGCCCAAATAGTCGTCACTAAAGTCTATAGAGACTGTTAGCTTTAATTATTTAATATATCTTTAATAGGCTCTGCTAAGAACTGTAAAAACAGGAAATGGGGTGAAGTTAGGATTAGCATGTTAGCATTAGAAATTTGAGGCTTGAAGCTAATGACCCTGTAAAACCTTCTATCACATAATGTTGCCCTTAGTTAACAAACCAATTAAAGATTATGAGACCTTTCCATACCATACCATATATATTTATTTATTTCCTTTTAATTAAAAAGAATATGCCAAATCTATGACCAATACAATGAGGCGTACAAGTGGGCCACAAATAAAAATATGCATTTGTTCAAGAATATGTAAAAAAAAAAGTTTATTTGGCTGTTTATATTCTTCTATTCTAACATGGTGAGCATGTTCGCAGTGATCGTTCAAATTGGTGATCAGTCATTTGCTCTGTCTCTAGCTAAAGCCCAATGTATATTTCTTCGTCAAACCTACGCCGAAGCCTGCGCAGCACGTTTATTCTTCTGCATGTGTGCATCAGCGGCTCTAAGTCACTCTACAGTTAAACCACACAGTTAAATCACAGCTAGTTGGGACATTCCAGAATTTTGGTACATTTCCTGTCCGACCACTTAAATTTCAAAATATCTAAATGACTATTTTTTGTGAAAAATTTACTTGTTATAGAAAAACTGTAAAATATGGTGGAAAAATAAGCTCCTTAGATATTATTCAAAAAGACCGAATACCTTTGGACCACCTCAAAAAATGGCTGTTTTCTCTTGTCCCACACATTGGGTGACCAACTCCTTTGGCTAATACTTAGCTGCTACAGCAGATTGAGTCAGATAAAGCTAATCCCAACTGGATTAACAACAGGACAAAAATCATAAGACACCGCTGCTCAAAGATTAAGTATTAATCTAAATACCGCTGAAAATTCTTTATAGTTGTGTGGCTGGCTTTAAAACAAGCCTAAAAATACTGGAGTAGCATATCTGCAATGCCTTGTTGCAGTAAGAGGGGACCTGAAGAAGAATGGGCCACTTTAACTAGTTTTAAAACATCAGCTGTGCAGCTAATTAAAGAGCTAATCAAAAAATGCTGAAACAGCTCCAGCGCTGCACCCCAGGACTAGCCCTGAACTTGCTAACGGAGCACAAAGATAAGCATAAACATCTCCTTGTTCTACTGGTTGGATAATATCTTACCGTAACTGCTGGACAACCTGAGTAATACCGTCTCGCCACATGCAACATGCACAGCAATTCCCAACTGGGAGTTTAAAGTAGAGCTTTGATCAGAAAAAGCTCACAAAATTTATTAAAGCCAGCTAATGCTAGCTGTATGAAATGGAGCTCACACTAATTGCAGGCTTGCATGCCCTCCTGGCTTTTATTAGTCATTAGCTGTGTTCACATTTTTTGTTTAAACCGTTTTAAACAGTTGCTTGGCTGCACAGTTGTTTTGTGACTGATTCAGCTCAACAAGGGCTTGATAATTAAATGATAAGTGCAATTAACTTTGTAAAAAGGAAAGTAACAAGCTGGTCTGCCCTGCTTGTATAAGATAATTAGCGCATTGACACATATTAAAATCTCCTCAGGCTGACATGGGCTGAAATGGGATTTTGTTGGTTAGCTTATGCTAATAGTGATTAGCATGAGTTGAAATGATTGAGCACGGTTGGAGTCCTAAACTCTGGCATTTATTTGTTAGTATTGTTTTATTTTATATGTTATTTTTTTAAGATTATTTTGTTCAAATAAGACCACAGTCTTTAACTGGAATGGCAAGACATACAGGAAAAACTTGACACTGAAAATGATGCAAACATTTTATAGACATTTTTTAAAGACAAATACTTAAAAAAATACACATGAAAACAAGTTATTTTTTAGATTTTGAAAAAAGTATGTAAATATACAGTAAATATACAGTCAAAAGTTTGGACACACCTTAAATTCAGCGTTTTTTGTTTTTTTCATTATTTTAAACATTTTCTGCATTGCAGATTTATACTTAAGTCATCCAAACTATAAAGAAAAACACGTAATTACTTAATTACTTAATAAACAGACCATAACATGTTTTCTATTTTAGATTTTTCAAAGTAGGCCTCTTGCTCAGATGCCAGCTTTGCACATCTTGGCATTTTCTAATTTACATGTCTGAGGAGCACCCTGGAATGACTTTCAGTTAACAGCTGTGCTGAACTTATCAAGAGTTAATTACTTGGTTTTCTTGCCTCTTACTAATGTGTTTAAGAGCATCAGTTGTAAAGTTGTGAAGAGGTAGAGTTTGTATACAGTAAATTGCCTTTTTTGAGTAATGTTCTAATCCATATTATGGCAAGAATACCCAATTAAGTAAAGAAAAAAATACTTGAAAGGTAAATGAGGGTCAGTCAATCAGGAAAATTTTAAGAACTTCGAAAGTATCCTCAAGTGCAGTCGCAAAGACCATCAAAAACATTATGATGAAACTGGCTCTCATCAGGGCCAACTCAGGAAAGGAAGACCAAGTTTTACCTCTGTTGCACAGGATGAGTTAATCAGATTTACCAGCATCAGAAACCACAAGTTAACAGCACCCCAAATATGAGCACGTTTGAATGCATCACAGAATATTCTGGTTTGTTCAACATTTTTACTACATGATTCCTTATGTGTTCCTTTATAGTCTGGATGACCTTATTAATTTACTAGTACTGTATACTAACAAGGCTGGTTTTATTTTCTTTAAAGAGGAGACTTTCTGTAATACAATCAACCTGATCAATTTCAGACCTGTGATATCCTTCTACTACTATAATACCGTTGCTGGAATGGTCTACTGTCTGTAGAGGCTCGTGTTGGCCAGCTAGGACTATCAGAGGCTTGTGCTGGAACTTACCCGGCATGCATGAAGATGTAGCTGAGGTAGCGCCAGGCCTGCGCTCTGCGCTGAGGGTGATACGGTAGAGGGCTCTTCAGGAAGGACGGAGAGGAGACCTGCAGCACCCAACGGTCCAGTTGTAGCCCATAATACACAAACACCACCATCTGATGAAGCAAACACATCAGCAGAGTTTAGGTTACTTCTTACAATTGGCCAAAATACTAACACTTGTTTATAGCCTCAATATAACCTCAAACCTCTTTTATTCCATTTTGATACTGTAAATACTAGGGGTGTCACGATTTCGATATGTCATCGAAATCGATCGAAATTATGTCATGGTCTCGAGCCTCAAAGTCAAAAGGAGGATCGACGATCCCTCCCTCTAAGTTTTGGTACCTTAAGGAGCATCTTTCTCTCAGATAAAGTTAATAATATATCATAATTAAAGAACTGTTATAGTAGGATAGAGTTCAGTTTGTTAAGGCTCTAAATGTTCTATTATTTTCTACATGTTTCTGTATTTTTTTATTATTTATTTTGCTATGTTGACATTGCTATTTTAATAGTGCACACTGCTGCTACCAAAAAAAAAAAAAAAACACTAGATGGCATTACATATATATCTTAATTAAATTATTTAAATTTGACCATTAGTGCCTAATGTGGTGTATTACAGATCACTTGTATCACTGTGCATCACTTATATCAAGCCCACCTTTTGAAATAAGATATTGTAAATTTGATGAATCAAACCAATGACTGACCATAGACTAATCTAAAACTGGCATAGGCCTCTCTGCTGTAAAAAAAAAAAAGGAAAAAAGAAAATCTAGAATAAAATCGAATCGTGACCCTAAAATCGGAAATAAAATCGAATAAATGATTTAGAGAATCGTGACACCCCTAGTAAATACTATTTTATTTGGCCTATATTCTCCTTGACTCTTCACCTCTTACTAGAACCCAAAAGAAGAACCAACCTAAGGAGCTCTCTGTTATTTTTGAAACATTACAAGAAGAAGAACCCGTCCACTGGAAAAAGACATCAACTTGAAACAGGTTTATGAGGAAGAAGATTGGCAGCAAGAAGAATCTAAACAGAGGAAACATGTTTTTTACAAGGACTAGACAAGCAGTGTCAGCAACGGGTGCAACTGGAAAGAGCTGACTGTAATTATTAATAAGGGTCCACACAAATAGTTAAAGTATATTGAGTTAATTAGGATTTACTCAATAATAGATCTGCTGGACGAGACAACTGTCAACCCCCCAAAGCTATAGTCAATTACTACATTTAAAATCTGTGACACTGCACGGACTACAAGCGGGAATTCAATTTGGACATTATTTTAAAGCATTCCTCACTAGATCATGGATATGATTTACTACAGATTCAATAGGCTAATTGTCTCTTATACAAATTGTGTCAGTTTTCTGCACTCAGATGAAGCCTAATCTTACATTATGTTTACAATGAAAAAACTCCATTCCGAATTCTGTGTAGTCTTTTTTTAAAACCTTAAAACCTTCTTCAGATACAGAGATGTTTATTATCACTGCCTCAACTGTGCTTACACAATATCTCCAAGCTAAGACCTTATGCAAGGTTTATGATTCATTCAGAATCACCGCTCACATCCTCTTCACATTAGTCTCACCTCTGCGATGGTAATGGCCAAGATTAGCCATGGTGGTGGGCAGTAGGTGTAGCTGTCAAAGTACCACTTGCGGTCCACCTCCCTGGGCAGCGTCTCATAGGCCACGTGTCGGACCAGTCTCTGGGAAAGGCCCAGTCCCACCTCCTCCGTTAGACTGGAGTTCTTCAGCTGCCGGCTGCCCTGCAGGATCGCCCGCCGAAAGCTGTTGGAGCGCTTGTTGCTCATCTGGGGAAACAGAAATTTGAAAAGTAAGAACATAGAATGAATCACCGCTCAGTTTACATAGATGCTACACTTTAATATTTATATTATAGACATGATTATTTTAATGCTACTAAAATATTTATTTAGCACCTACCAATAACAGCTTTAAAATGCAGCTAGATTTAAACGGCAAAGATTCTTTTAAGATTATATAGCTTTATATAGCTTTGGTTAAAGTCTGGACCCAATTCACAGGATATCATATGTTAAAACAGTTTTAGTGTAAAGGGGTGGAATTAACCCGTTGTAGGCTAAATTGGGCAAAGATATGTAAATGTACTGTTTTTTGTGACATCACAAAAGTCAATTTTTTATTTACTGATTGTACAAACTTGTTCACAAACCGTACAGTGATTACACACAGCGTTACACCATAAGAACCCAGACCCATTTCCACATATTGATACGAATTCAAAACTGAATCAAATAAATTCAGTTAGCAGCTCAATCATGTTTTTTTTCTTATTGTGGCCACACAAATGCAAAAAATGTACGGTTAAAATCCTAACGTTACATAAATGACAGAAAAACTATTTAATATCTTGTATTTGAACATTTTGTTCTAGAAATGGTTTCCAAACTTGTTATATGGAGCGTAAAACATTTAATTAAAACATGTTAACTGTTTTTAAAACTGTTTTAAAATGACCAAGTTTGTTCTCACGCACTAACCCAACACTCTTACATTCTGTAAATAAGGTCAGATGAATGAACAGAGATTCCCACATTGTCCTGTGATGCTCTCAGGATGTTCAGTAAGTGTCACCTGGAGACTTCATGACTTAAAAAGACAGAAAAAAGAACTGTATAGAACTTTCCACATATTTTGTAAAGAACTTTCCACATATTTTTAAAACATTTTTTTAAACGTTCGTCCCCATATGTTCTTTAGGGTTAAGATCCTCTTGGTTGAAAAAGAGGGGAATATGTGTTTCCATGATACGGACATTACAATAGTGACAGTTAAACTTCTGTGTATTTGCAATTAAATGTGTTAATAGGAGTTTTAAGTCCTTTTTATAGGGGCTGTTACTGGAATACTCCTTAAAAACCTTACGATATTGCTGGGAACTGCTTTATGGGAACTCTATTTGAACCCTAAACATTCCTGGTGGATTGTTCTGCATCTGCTCTCCCTCGTTCTCCCTCTCTTTGTGCTCTAACAGCCATGTGTGTGTAGATGTGTGATCCTCCTTTTTCTCCGCCACGGCGATGCCACAGAAATGCTTCTGCCATCACTTAGCAACCGCTTACAGATTCCACACACATCTTTGAGACTCCGAGCCACCGGGTGACAGAGTGGGTGTGTCGGGGAGAGGCAGGGAGAGTGAGAGAGGGAGTAAAAAGTGAGTTTTTGTGTGTACATGCCTGTAATGGTCTCCTTGTGTGGCCTGGCATGGTGAGGTTGGGTACAGGGATGTGAGAAAATATCGAAATATTGAAGAATCGAGATATTTTGTTTTTTATTACTATATTACTGAACTGCCTCCAAAAGACAATTTGGATATGTAATTATTAGTTCACATCTAAAGCTGGGTGTCAGACAGTGGTTTATATGGTATTGTGTTTAAACCTTATAATAATTTGGAGGGTTTTGAGGTGCAGAATTGTTCTATGTTTCTAAAGAACAGTGTTTCTCATCTTGTCTTTCTTTATTTCTCTTTCTCTCTCTTCCTCTTTGGTATTGTGACAACCAAATCGATGTGTTCCCAGCAGGTGTTCTGTACAGGACAATAGTAACCCCCCCCCCCCCCCCCCCCCCGACATTTTCTCTTTCACACACACACACACACACACACACACACATTCATATACACACACACACACGTAATCACACAGACCCCCTACTGCATTCTCCTCGTTGCCTCGTCCCACTTTCACCCGCTCGTCCACACTGAGCAGACACATGGTGTAGGCACTGACCAAGAATAATCACAGTTCAGTGGACATACAGTGGAACCTACAATATATGTGATGTAAATGTGAGAGATGAGACAGAGAGAGAGAGGCTATGTTTGTGTGGGTTATACATAAAGTATGTCTCTCATACAGATTTTACAGATTTTTTCACTTAATTCTGTTAAATAAAAACTAATAAAAGCTCTTAGTGATCCAAACAAACCTCCCCTGACAAAAAATACAGCGCATCCTACAAGAACCAAAGACTCCTCCATTATTTTTTCAGCAGTAAAAACATGGTAGCTCACAAAGTCACTGCCCCACTGAGTTACACCCATATAAACACATATTTAACCAGTATAGTTCCAGTATAGTTTCATTACAACTCCACTACAGGACCATCAGGAAGAGGTTACAGTAAATTTAATTCATTCACACAAGAGCTTGACTGATATACAGTATATCAGTTGACCAATAATTAGGGATGCACAATGATATCAGAATTATATGGATATTGGCCAATAATAGCTTTTTTAAAGAATCGTCAGATCTGCAAATATGGCCAATATTTCAAAACGATACTTGCTGATGTTTTTATTGTATGCTGGAAAGGGACCAAGCGACACTGGCCGAACTACTACAACTGACCAACACTGGCCATGCTACTTAAAAAAAATAAATAAATAAAAAACTGCTTAAAATCAATTAATTTTAAAGTTCTACATGTGTACATCAGCATCGGCAGATATCTGATATTGGCATCGGCACAGAATTCCCACATCGGTGCATCCCTACTGATAATGTTATCTGCTTTTTTTAAATTGTATTGTTTTCTCTTTTTGTTTTTTGCGATGCTAAATAATTTTTTCCCTTTAAAATTAATTGAAAAGCAATTTTTGGTGGAAAACAACTGGAAAGAATTATGGACCGAAATTCTGGATTTGTTATCTTGTTGCATCTAAAAAGTCTTTTGTTTGTTAAAAGATGTCACCAAGCATCTGTTTTAGCTCTTTCTTTTAATGAGCTATGATTAATACTTAATTCTAAACACAATTCTGTGTTTATTCAGATTGAGCAGACAGCATCGTGGGCAATGTAGTCAGAACTCACCAGGTTGACAAAGTCCTGGTAGCAGATTTTTCCGTCTGCATTGCCGTCCGCCAGCGCCAGCAGAACCTCCAGCTTGTGCGGGTCAAGCTCCGATCCATGGGCCTCCAGCAAGTCCCTGAAACGCTCTGTACTGATGAATCCCGAACTCTCTGGATCATACTGCACAGAGAGCAGAGAAACACACGGGTCAGTTCAGAACAGCACACAGCTACCACTGCAACTATACATGTTATACTGCCAGATACTGTCACAGTTATTACCACCCACTGTGCTGTCCACTGTTGGTGATGATGCCTTTAGTGACGTATTACAGGTATACACATAACACTATAGATTAAGGAATGTTAAACAGTCATACAAATTCAAAGATGGAATGTCCAATCCATCTGACACCCACTTTCAGGCTTTGCTTAAATCTTGATAATTCACGTCACCTTGCCATGGGCACACTGGCCAGATTTTAACCTTACAAGATATACAAGTGTGTGCATTACCAGGACGTCTCATGATCAATTTACCTTGAATTGTACAAAACTCAAACTGTTTCAGTTAAAGTGTTAAATGACTGGAAATAGGATCAGTTTCACTCAGGTCATGCAGCTGCATGTATCCATACCCATTTTAATTATATGTGATACTGTGTTTTAGGAATCAGGCAACACTATCTGTATTATTGGTAAGTGTTATTTAATCAATGATATGCTAAACATATACAGCTCTGGAAGAAAATTAAGAGACCACTACAGTTTATGAATAAGTTTCTCTGATTAGGTATAGGTATATGTTTGAGTAAAATGAACCTTTTTGTTTTATTCTATAAACTACAGACAACATTTCTCCCAAATTACAAATAAAAATATTGTTATTTAGAGCATTTATTTGCAGAAAATGAGAAATGGCTGAAATAACAAAAATGCAGATGCAGAGCTTTCAGATCTCAAATAATGCAAAGAAAACAAAATTATATTCATAAAGTTTTAAGAGTTCAGAAACCAGTATTTTTTTAAACACAGTTTTTATGCATCTTGGCATGTTTTCCTCCACCAGAAACTTAAAGAAACTCAATATTATCTTTCATCTCTTATTTGTTTCCAGAGCTGTATATTGCCAATACAATCCCATTACAAAAAAAATATCAGCATATTGCTTTCTGTAAGGAGGCTAGTGGAGGTTCAGAAACTTGGTTCAATTCACCACCATTGTCAGCAATTATGACTGGATCAGTTTCTGTTGAATGGAGTGTTTCACATTAAACCCTCTCTAAATGGTAAAATTCACTTTTAAATAATATAAATATTGTAAACTGTGAGGCCTTGAGTATTTAAGTGTGTGTTTTTTCATTAAATTTTGTGTTCAGATTCTCCACTCCGCTCAGGACTGCATATGCTGACAGTTGAGATTAAGGGTAGGATTAATATTTAATAACAGTGTGTGCACTACTGTGTAACAGTGGGTTAAGCACAGATAACCAATTCACAGCAGCTAAAGCAACCATTTAAAACCCGGATCTGAGAAAAGAGTATTAACTCATGAATATTCATAGCATAGTGAAATCAGACAGCACTGAAATCCTCATATTAGAGCCCCTGTCACACACACACACACACACACCCATATGCACACACACGCGCATCCAAGAGCCCTAGAGTTCACGCAGCTGGAAGAGTGTGTGCTGTTACAATAATTAGTGTCAGGAAGGCAAGGCTTTAACACACTTAACCTTTAACCTTTCGTCTGCCAAACAGTCAGAGGGTCAGGGAGCAGAATCTCTGATCAGAAGGCAGAGTGAGGACACAGCGCACACACACACCTCAAACTGAGGATACCCATACAAACTCACTAGAGATGGCACAGTTACATGGATGGATTGTGGTGATGGGTATGGATTGTGGTGATGAGTGTCATGTGGTTTGAGTGTGTATGGGTGTGTATTAATATGGATAGAGACTCTAAAAAAACTGAAAGAAGGTCCTTTCAGGTCAGATGCCCAAATTAGGGTAACTGATTTACCTCTTCATGTTTTTGGACTATGAGAGTCCCCAGAAGAAACCCACAAAAACATATGGAGGAGAAGAGGAGATGATAACTCCACCACTTTTTTTGCTGCTTAATATAAAAAAAAATGTTTGCACTGCTCTTTTTTCAATTACATATCTACCAGAAACATTATATCTGGCTGCCTTACTATTAATACTATTATTAATATTAACCCTTGTGTGGTGTTCGGGTCTGTGGGACCCGTTTTCATTTTTCATCAAATGATACTAAAAAATATATATTTTTCTGACTCAAACTCATTGGCATTGGCTCATTTTTTGTGAAAAACACATTTTCGATAAACACACACTGTACACCCCCCACCCCCCCTACACATTTATATTACATACAGTATGTTTGGCCAAGGGCTAATAAACATTGCTTCATTTGTAAATTTGAAACTAAACAAATTTTCTACTCATATCTTGAGTTCATTTTCTTTTACATTTTATTAAAAAACTAATAAAAAAAAGCGTAGCACGAAATCACAATATATATTGCAATGGGAAAAAACTGTTGCAATGTCAGTATGTGCATACTGATATGTATGGCAGTCATCAAATTATATTTTTGGGATAAACCAGAAAAGGTAAAATTTTTGTCAGGTTAAGGAGCATATATATCTATATATCTCTCTCTCTATATATATATATATGTATTAGAGGTGTGCCAAAAAATCGATTCACATAAGAATCTTGATTCTCATTTACTACGATTCAGAATCGATTTAAAATGTCCCAAAATCGATTCTGAGGGGCGGGTTTTAGACTGATTTTGGGCTGGGTATTTTTGTTGGACCTGGCAACCCTGGGGATAGCGCTTGTCCTTTCAAACGGAGATCTTCCAGACACACACAGAGCGTAGGTGTTTGAGAATCACCGGTAAGATGGCAGAACAAGCACTATATTACATTAGATTAACGTGTAGTTTCAATGTTTTATGGCAGAATGCTTCATAACAAGCATAAAAAAGATCGCTAGTAGTTAGTTTCAGTAACTGTTAGCTAGCTAACTAGCTAACTTTCCAGTTCCACCTTAAATAACGCTACAGGTGGCAGCGGGCTGCAGCATTTAAGGCGGAACGGAAAAATACAATAAGCTAATCAGAGCTAATTTCAGCTCCTCATCACAGAGGAATTAAGGAATGGACCATATGAATTAATTTCTCCACCTCCTGCCCCCTTTCTGAAGAAATACAACGACCTTAAATTAACTAGTTAATCAGCAGCTGCTCCTGAACTTTAGCGCTCCACTGCTATCATCACATCAGCCCAGCAGCGTCACCTACACACCACCGCTAGTAGCCTGGTAATAAAGCAGTGTTATTTATTATTTATTTATTGTTCATTAACGTCATTGTGATATCCCAGTGATTCCTCTGTCACTGAGGACCCACATTCCTGCACATTTTATTGTTTTTGTAACACATTACCTGCTCCAGGACCAGTGTATATTATGGAGGGTTTTTTTTTCAATAAGATTCATAAGCCAGAAGCAGAAATTTTTATAATTCAAATCGTTTTGAATCAAAAATCGATTTTGAATCGAATCGTGGCCCCCAAAATCGGAATCGAATCGAATCGTGAGATAGTAAACGATTCCCACCCCTAATATGTATATATATATATATATATATATATACATATATATATATATATATATATATATATATATATGTATATATATATATATATTTAAATAAAATGAAGCAAAAATAAACAAACAAATCAAAGTACTAAAGAAACAAGGAAACACTGAATACATAAAGACACGGAACCAAAAGAACCAAAGGACCTGACTGACTCTAAGACGTACAAGAACTGACCACGAGAACAGAATTACACGGACTATAAATACACATGGACAAGGACAGGAAACAGGAAACACCTGGGGCTAGGGGCGGAGCTACAAATGAATACAGGTGACAACAGTAAGGTAAAGGTAAAGACGTGGACCAACACTGGGGCGGAGCTACAAATGAACACAGAGCACGTGGAACAGGTAAATAAACAGAAACACAAGCACAGACGGGAAACACAGAAACAGGGCAAGGACACGACATTTTCAGATTAATAATAATAACAATAACATTAAATATGTATTAACGTTTAAAGAGTTTAGAAATCAATATTTAATGGAAGAACCCTGGTTTTTAATTACAGTTTTCATGCATTTTGGCATGTTTACCTCCACCAGTCTTACACACTGCTTTTGGATAACTTTATGCCACTCCTGGTGCAAAAGTGTAAACAGTTCAGCTTGATTTGATGGCTTGTGATCATCTATCTTTTTTCTTCTTGATTAATCTTTTGGTAAAATCAAAGAAACTCATAATTTCAAGTGCTGTCTTAATTTTTCCGAAGCTGTATGTCATTCATCACAACAATGATAAATATAATCATATTGCCATATTGTCTTTTATGTAGATTGTGAATATCAATATTGTCAACGCACTCTCAGTACACACACACACACACACACACACACACACCAGAGTTTGCACACTCCATGATGCATGCATACACATATCACAGCAGCACCCCTATCAACACAGCTCCAACACACCCCCTGCACACACACACACACACACACACACGTTACAAAGTTCTGACCCACCTTCTTCTGAAGCAGTTCGGCCAGTTTCTGTCTGGCGTTGATTGAGTCTCCGAACGTTTTCATGCTAAAGTTTTCTCTCAACATCCACACACACTCAGACTCACACACACACGCGCTTACAGATACACTCACTGTGTCTGACCGCAACAGGCAGGGAATTATCTCCTCACATAAGGATTTACAGTTCAATACCCTCTCTCTCTCTCACACAAACACACACACACACACAAACCAAACTCCACCCTCAGCCTGTCTGCCTACATTTCATAACACACACACAAACAAACACACAATTTCGTCATCAAAACACACACATACCATCCCGATTTCCAAATGATATGTTTGTGTCTGTGTGCCATAATGGTGAGTGTGTGTGTGTGTGTGTGTGTTTGTCTGCATGTCTGTGTGTGTGAACAGGCTAACCCCAACAATAGAGCCTGAACACCAATTTCACGCAAGGTTTGCTCACACCCCCTCCCAATTAGGCATCAACACGCGCGCGCACGCACACGCACACAGGCACACACACACACACACATATACACACTTTTATTGTAAAATTTAATGAATCAACTCTAATTTTAATTCTGCTCAGACTGATGTAAGAGTTCAGTAAAAACACTGGTACTTTCTGTTGGAGTCAGACAACAGGATTATGAATCACCACACACACACACTCACACACACATGCAAATCACCCTCTCTCACAATCTGGGCTGCTCTAAGATCCAAATTAATCCCCAAATAATAGTGCTGGGGTGGTGGGGGCAGACAGACAGAAAGAAAAGAGAGAGAGAGAGAGAGAGAGAGAGAGAGAGAGAGATGTAAAAAAGAAAGACAGAGATGGAAAGTTGAGGGCTGGGGCCAAAAAGAATAAGAAGTGGAAAGAGAGAGAAACAGAAAGTCAGCTGGAACAAGAGAAAAAGACTATGGCTACGTTCACATTACAAGCCACATTTCTCAAATCCGATTTTTTGCACAGATACGTGTATAAACATCGGCTTCTTCACTAAAAACAAAAAATTGAATATTTGAGAGGCAGCTTGTAGCTTTATAAAGGTGAAATGGATACGTTAGCAGCTCATATGTGGAGCATCTTTTGCAAGAGTGGAGAGCAAACAAGCTCATCTGAAGTACATCCCGACTGAGGAGGTGAAAAAAGGACAGGCAAGGACGGTTTGCTTTTGCTGTTTTTGCAGAGGATAGGTATCTAATTTAGAACCACATATGTAAGTGGCTCAAATGTGGATCTGGAAAAATCTGTTTTGGCACGTTCACACAGTCAAAAATGCTTTGAATGGAGCCACATTGAGCAAAAAAATCAGATTTGAGTCACTTTAGTCTGGTAATGTAAACGTAGCCTAAGAGAGAAAGAATGAGAGAGAGAAAGAAAATACGAAGATGGGGAGAGACACAGAGACAACATTTTGTACATGATGGTTTCAATTTTCTAATTTTGCACAACAAGAAGGGGTGTGTTACAGAAGGAGAGATTTTTAAAAAACTTACAAACAAACAAAGAACTACTACTTAAATAGTTACTGCTCCAACAACAGCGATTACAATAACAACCACAAATCCAGGAAAGATTAGCCATATGCTACAGCCTTTCACTGTACCACACACACACACACACAAACACACACACATTCACATATACCATATGTGGCTGTTATACACACACTGCAGGGGGGGTCGCATGGGAGAAAGATCAAATCAGACATCACCAACCTCTGACCTGCTGCTAATATAGCTGATAGTCTGCCAAAACACTAACTCACTCACACACAAACACAAACACACACACACACACTGTGTCTAACATATGGACACTCATCACTGCAACTGTGGGTAATTTTGTGAGCAATTACAAATATGGTAATTATATTTTAGTGTGTACATCTGGAATCTGAGCAGATCTTTTCTATGTTTCCTGTCTTTACAGTGTTTACACTCTATTCACATTTGGTTTACAAACTGTTAAAACTATACATTCTGTCATTTTAATCACAAAATACTCTTGCTGTCACTAGAACCACTCATAAATTAATGTTTTTTACGTTTTTAACATAATGTAAACCCGTTTTCCTAGGTAACACATTGTTAAATGGTTAAGTAATGCCTTAAATAGTAATTAATTGACCCTAATTAAATACATGCACTATTTTGCCAAAAGTCCCCATATGCCTGCTTTGTCTTCAGTGATGTAAAGCTTGGATGCAGCTGCTCAACCATGGATATCAGTTCCATGAAGCTCTCTATGCTCTACTGTTCTTGAACTGATCTGAAGGCCACATGAAGTTTGGAGGTCTATATGATAAATGGACCATAGAATTAAAACTTAATTTTTTTTCTTACCCTGAGAACTGTAGAATTCTAGCCACTTCAGGTGTCAGGTGTGTTAGAGCAGAGAGAAAACAAAAACAAACTCTGTGTGTGTGTTTGTGTGTGTGTGTGTGTGTGTGTTCACAGTCATATAGTTCATGCAAGGCTGCTGTCTGCTAAGCTAATCATACTAAACTTTGGGAATGGCATTTCCTCACAACCACACACACACAACTTATCAGCTATCTAGTTACAGTCAGTCAGACGGCTGGTGTATGTATGTATGTATGTATGTATGTATGAATGAATGTATGCATGTATGTATGTGTATAGGGTTGCCAACTGTATTATAGTATGCAGAATTGTCCTTTAATTGCAAACTAAAACACATGTTCTGTTTTGAAATATATAGGGTGGGCTTTGTTCTGCATGTTTCATTTATATTATATATTGGGTTTGTTTTTTTTCTCTCATTTTATTCCATTTCATGTCCATGTCATTTGCCCCACCCACTTTCATTGTACACCCCATATCACAAGCCCCTGCCACTTTTCCAACTGCCTGAGGAAAGTGCAATGGCCCTACTCCGATAGTTCAGCTCACAGACGCCTGTGCAGACCAATATCACCTTAGGACTAATGTGGGGAGAGGGGGCGCCATCTACCCTCCCATTGTGACTCCGTCTCTCTGACTGCGGCTGCTGATGGCAAGCAACATGACCGAGATTTGAACCAGCAATATTCTGATTAAAGCTGCAGCACATCAGTCTGCTCTACCACTTGGAGCGCCTTAGTTCTGTATTTTTGAGGTTTGTCGTAACACAGTTCACGTCAAATTAGAACTTTCCGCTGCTCTCCCTCCACTCCCAAACAGAGCAGCACTTCTCACTGGTCATAAAACAATTTTCTCAACCAATGAGAAATGCTGGTTGTGATGTAACTACATGCTTAAGACGATTAAGAAGGCAGCTAAAGCTCAGTTTACTACTCAACAAAGAAGATGACAAGAATATAGAGGGAAATGGCTGAATGACCCCGAGTGCTGTAATATGTGAGAGACAGTGTATAAGCACAACTGCTCCACCTGACACCCGGATCTGTTTTGGAAAATAAAGTGTAATGGGATGGAGTGCTACAGACTAGTAGCTCTCCAGCCCATAGGGTTGTTGAACCCAACTGCAGAACAGTTGATCTCAAAGCAAAAAAGGAAAAAAATAAATAAAAAATAAACACAGAGCTTCTCACACGGGTTCGCCTATTGCCGAGCCCTTGTGTAGGTGTTTAAATAAAGCTGATTCATGTCATTTTAGGTGTTTTTAAGGCAAATAAATGATTATTTTGAATGTGTTTTATGGAAATAAGATTAGTGAGTTAAGAATATTCTCCTAGCATCTTCTGTTTTAAATTATAAAAGCACACCTCAGATACCAAATCAAATGCCTTGACCGAATTAATGAATGAATCTCAGGTTAGCGATTGATTATTTTGACTTAATTTTGTTACTTATATCACAATGACAGATCCTGGCCGGTCATGTCCATAGCTGTTGACCACACAGCTGCGGCTAGCTGGCATGTGGTCGGCGACCAAATTAGAAAACACAGGGAGCTTTAATTTGCAACAGCGCTGTCAAAACTGCAGCTCCTCGGTTGCGCTTTCGTGCAGCAGATGTACTACGGGAGACCATTGTAGCGGCCCCATGTCGTCCCCAAGGCCCTCAGGCAGAGGAGGACCCAGGGCCTGCTCCCCAGAGGCTGGGGTCATGGTGAAGGTTAGCCCACATCCACCCTGCCAGTAATTGTTCTTTCTTATGGAAATCACAGTTTGGTTGAGTGGCAGCTGGAAGACCGCACAGCCTGACCTGTTCATCTTCTTATTAATATATTCCTCATCATAAACTCGGTCTATCTTTACCATTTTTATTTAAAAAATGAGTACTACTCTACTGCTTAACATCAGATCAATATTTACCAACATCAAAAAATTAGGAAAAGATCAAGCTGTGTTTGTTAATCAGTCACAGGGACACAGTGATCCAGATAACATTTCAGAACAAATGACCCCATTGCCATTGCCAGTAAATGTGCTGAGATTAGATTTGGCTCTATCCATAATAAGGGGTGGCGGCTCTTTGAATCCATTTCAGTCATGTCTGTTGACAATGTTGGACCGGGGTCAGCATGAACACTCTGAACATCCTCCACAGCTCCATACACAGCAGGGGGCGCTACACTGTATGATGTGACACTTCAATCAACATCTCTGTTCTTGTGATACAGTAGAACACCTGCTGGTTCTGCCCAGAAAGGATGATAAGCCTCATTGATGAGCTTTATACACTTCAGTGTGGTGACCTTTCCCTCCTATATTAATACTATATTAATTAGGGCTGTTGATTGATTTAAAAACATCTTATAAACTGCACCATGACATAAATACCACAAGTAATAATTTAATAATTAATAATTTAATAAATTAAGTTTAATATTTAAACTTGATATTTTTTGTAAGTCTTAAATATAGGGCACTTATCAGTAATAAAGGCATAAACATTGGCTTTATGTTGTGCATCTGAGCTTCTTAACAGCAGAGACCTCAGATCTGCCAGTGTTGGATAAACTTGCTGCATTCAAGTCAGTGGATTCTGCTTCTGGGATGTTTTCGGAAATACCTGTGGAATGATGTTTTACACTACTCAGATCTAATTAATTGAAATAACTAAGACTAGATGACAATAATACAGTCATCTCGTTCATGGTATTCTGGCCAGAGTAACTTTATCATGTATTTATTTATAAACTCCACAGCGCTGTGTTCATTGATTACATAAATACTGTATTAAGTGGAGAACTTGTCTCTGTTGTAATAAACTAACCACACACACATTAGACAGTATTAATAATTTATGTTATTAAAGTACATTAATGTTAATCTCAATGATTTGTTATAAGTTAAATTTACCTGCCCTCCGCCTCCTCCATCTGCTTCCTGTGCGTGGGTGACTTAACACTAAGAGCTATTTCACATTAAAAGTCCACATTAAATTCCGTGCTCTGCTTTTTAAAATTAATTAAACGATTCCTCGAGGCACAGAAAATGAATCGATCAATTTTTTTAATTGAGTAACTCAATGTATTCGAGAAATCGTTTCACCCCTAGTCTCTCTATACTTCATGTTAACTGGTTTGTAGAATGTTGAGTTCGGTGAGTTGCTTTGCCAGATGTTGTGACAAATTCTAGCTCTCTGTCAGAATGGTTAATCTACTGTTATTGTAAATAAATGAATTTTCAGTCTAAAGGTTTGTGTCCATACTGCTGCGTGACACACCTACACACCAAGAAGAGTTGCAATTCGGCACAGCACTATTCTTTTTTTTCCCTCTGGTATGCTTAAAGACTGCTGCAACTTCCTTGGAAGTAATTGGTCTGAAAATCTGAACCATTTAAAAAAGTGCTTTCACACTGCAGATGACCCAGACCATGGTTCAGTTGATCCAGACAAAGACCACCTCTTTTGGTGAACCAGGTCTTCTTGTATATTATATTAGAGGCATTACATAGTATTACAATGACAACAATATTGTTCCTCACAATTATTTCTGGGACGATATATGGCCCAAACTAAACCAGTGATCGTGAGAGGCCTAGTGTGTGTGATACCCTATCAAGCACAAGCTGCTCTTTGAGTCTCTCCTACCAGAAGGCAGCCCACACAAAAATCTGAAAAAGCTCAATGAAGAAAATCTCTGAGGAGATCTCACACTCAGCAGAAACACCACAATACACAAAACATCACTGCTATCGACACTTCCCACCGCCCAGTAATCCCCCAACAAAGACTCCAATCGAACCAGCGAGGATGTTTTACATAACCAGCAGCCCTGCTGTCTGACCAAAGTGGGCCGGCAGAGCCCTCTGGGAAAACTCTGACCAGTCTGCTGATCACTGGCCACTCGCAGCAGGGTGCTGGTGAGGAGTCCGGTTCCAAATTCAACAGAAGGCCAATGATGGTTAGGAAATGTCGATGCTGTTCTAAGAACCCATTTCACTCGTGTCTGTTGTTAGGGATGGTGCACAGGGGTTAGCTTGGGCACTCTTAACTTGGGCCATCCATCACAGCTCATACTCAGCAGGGGGCGCTGCACTGTATGATGTAACACTTCTCTGATCATCAGACCAGCTCAGACAGGATGATGAGTTTTGGGCACCTCAGGGTGGTGGCCTGCCCCTCCTGGAAGCACTGTTGGTAGGCACTCTCACCACAGCTGACATGGCTTGGAGGAGCTCTTACAGTCCAGTCATCTGAACATAATGATCTTAATATTGTTAAGGTGTCTCAGGTCTTCATGCTGTCCATTTCTCCATATTCAACACGTAGACTATGCAAACCGACAGTTTAGATACCTTTAAAACATTTTGGCTGATCAGTAATTAGTCTGTTCTGTAGACAAGTCTGCAAAGCATCTTCTCTCCAGAACAGAAAAAAACTGCTGTTTAATCTAATTTGTTTAAAACAGAAGGAGAGTTTGGACTGATTTCTGATTTTTCTGAGCTGCCGAACATCTACAGGATTTAAATAACACACTTCAACATCTAAACACACACACACACACACACACTCCTGCTGGCACTGTGCCAGAACCACATACCCCAGGGAGTCAACATCACATGGGACACACAGACGGTACATATTCATCAGTAGAAAGAGAGAGAACAGAAAGAGAAATAGAATAAATGAGAGAAAGAAAGGAAGTAAGGGATAAAAAGTGTAAAAAGTGGAAAAAATTAAGTGCGTGAGAAGATAAAAAGCGGGTGATAAAGAGAAAGAGAGAGCGAGAAAGATAGACTAAAAATGTAAAAAGAAAAAAGAAAACAAATTGTAAGACAATGATGTGAGAAAAGGGAGAATAGAAAATATTGATAAAATAGAGTAAAAAAACTTTAGAGAAAAAGACAAAAAGAGAAAAAGCAAGAGAGTGAAAAAGAAGAGTGCAAGACAGAACTAGAAAAAGAGTAATAGAGAAAAAAGAGAATGGGAGAAAGAAAGAAATGAGATAGAGAGAGAGAGAGAGAGAGAGAGAGAGAGAGAGAGAGAGAGAAAGAGAGAATTCTAAAGGTGCTTTAAATAGTTTTGCTAACAGATGTTACTTTTTAACCACCGAATTAGAATGTAGGAATAACACAGGCACACACACAGTTGGGGCAGATCAGTGTGTGATGGCTGAAGCCTTTAAAATGTCACTCTTTACTTCAAAGCGAAAAATCTTTATGACTGGATCTCCGCCCCCACACACACCTCACTCACCAATAACCCCTAAAAACAGCTCACACAATCAGAGAGTGAGCGAAAGAAAGACAAAGAGAGAAAGAGATAGAGGGGCAATAGGGACAGTGAGAGAGAGAGGGGGGGAGAGAGAGAGAGAAAAAGAGGACATAACTCAGAAGAAAAAAGGAGAAGATGTGTTTGAAGCAACATTTATTATTTCTGTGTTTTTTAACCCGTTTCTTTTGGTCACAACCTCAAACACACTCCCATCACTTTCACACTGACCCGAAGTGCCCTCTGGCCTGAAGGTCATCCTGTTCTTTCTGCTCAAAGATTTATGGTCTTTAATGGGGTCGTTTTGGGAAGGGGGGGCGGTTGGGTCAGA
Organism: Astyanax mexicanus; assembly: GCF_023375975.1. Taxonomy (NCBI): domain Eukaryota; kingdom Metazoa; phylum Chordata; class Actinopteri; order Characiformes; family Acestrorhamphidae; genus Astyanax; species Astyanax mexicanus. Next base: position 27,496,072 of record NC_064412.1, on the reverse strand, counting down.
AACGGTCACTGTCTGTGAGACATCATCGTTCAAAAGCAGAATCCCCCGATTATACAGCCCAGAACGGCGCTTTAGTGCAGACTGCGCTTTATATATACAAAGCTCCCAAACAGCAACATTAATTAACATGGAAATCAATAGAAAAGGGTTTTAGTCATTATGGAGCATTTCTATTGGCCCATTCATCAAGAAAATGGATACAATAAAAGAACAACTGCCATGTTCACATTATGTCAAAAAGGTAAAAACACATTCAAAAATAGTATTTTTTGGGGGGCAACATTATTAATAGAATTAATTATATTAATATTACAAACTATAAAACCTATTTTCACTATTTCCATGCAGAGTGAGGGACAGTAACGCAGCCAAGAAGGACAAACTCTACAGCTAATATTCTTAATAGTAGAAGAAAAAAGACGTCCACACACTTTTGGACAATTTTTCTTTTAGACCTATATTCTAAACTATCTATATTAGATTTGAGATATTTATAAAAAGATATGTTCTTTCCTATCGTCTATATTACTATATAAGATCATTTTAAATGCAGTTTCCTTAATTTTAACTTTCTGGCCCACTGTCTGCATTACTACAGGAGATCATTTTAATTGATAATAATTGCTAATCATTTAAACGGTACAGAAATCTTTTATTTGAAGGGAAATATACTAACTGATTTAGAAAAATGCAGTGAAAGCAGAGCCAGAGACCTGGCACCAGTCTGTCCGGTTCAGAAAAAAAAACAGTCAGGGTAGGACCTCGGTTTGAGCTCCACACTAAGGTGAGGGTCAATCACCCAGAGCTGATCTGTGATTATTCAGACTGAATGGACAGCAGAAAGCACCACTGCCCCTTAATCCTATTAATGTAATCCACACAGGTCAAGGTCTCTCTCTCTCTCTTTTTTTTTACCCCATCTCACTCTCTCATTCTCCCTCATCCCCCTAATTTTAACTCCATACCTACATAGAAACCCCATGTTCATTCATTCATGTTACAGACTCCTTTCATTTTGTAATTGTAGATCCATTAATTAATTACAGATTCATATCACACAAACACACACAGACTCATTTATTTATTCATCAAGGATTTATCAATTTAAATTAATTATTTAATAAATCAGAAATTCATTTATTCAGTCATCACAGAGCCATCCATTCATCACCAGTTTCCTTTATTTTCTAAAAGCAATTTATTAGTTTATTTATTGATGTAATAATGGTTAATTCATTTAACCACTTCCTACTAACTCAAACATGTTTCATGTTATCACAGCTTAATTTAATGATTCATGCATCACGGATGCATTTAATCATTAATTCATCACAGATTCAGTCATTCACTCCTTACTAATTTACTCATTAATTAATCACAGATTCAGTTATACACCCTCACTGATTCATTCAATCATTTATTACAGATTCAGTTATTAACTCATTACTGATTCATTCAATCATTAATTCATCACAGACTCTTTTATTCATCACTGATTCATTTAATCATTCATTCATCACAGATTTGTTATTAATTCATTACTGATTAATTCAATCAAAAATGCATCACAGATTCAGTCTTTCACTTATTACTAATTTATTCAATCATTTATTCATTACAGATCTGTAATTCATTAATTTCTAATTTATTTAAACATTAATTTGTTACAGATTTAGTCATTCACTTATTACTAATTCATTCAATCATTCATTAATCACAGATTTGTAATTCATTCATTACTAATTTATTTAAACATTAATATATCACTGATTCAGTCATTCGTTCATCACTGATTTAGTCATTCACTCAGCACTGATACAATACATTGATAGAATAATTAAGCATTAATTCGTTCACTTATGTATTCATAATTAATTAAGTTGTCGTCTCCATTCATCCATTTACAGGAAGAAAGAAAGAGAGAGAGAGAGACAGAGATATACAGTAGAGATGAAAGGGATAGAAAACACAGGTGAATTGTGTGTGTGTGTCAGCACACCACCTGCCTGCTGTTGCTGAATGAAGCAGCAGGAATGCAGCTATGATCTCAATGGACACAGTGTCTCACACACACACACACAGTGCGATGTGATCCCTCTTTCTGTCATCTTTTCTGCAGTCAAGCGACCTGAACCACACCACAGTACCCATGCTTGTGTCCATAGGGTGTGTTTGTGTGTGTATGTGTGTAACAACACTGTACAGAATTAGAGTTCTGGGGCTTCTGAGTGGTCATCAGAAGGTTGTAGGTATTAAGTATTATTCCCGGAGAGGCCTGTGTATCAGTGGAAGACAACGCTGACCATCACCCTGACAGTGCTTCTACCACTGTGCTACTGGGGAGGGAATGACTTAACTATGTGTTGTTATATCATATCACTCTTCTCAGAAAACAGAGCTGGGAAATAGCAACACACACACAAAGACGTATGTTTGGGCAGAAGCCATTAAGCAGGTGGTCTGCCAGCTTTGTTTTGCTTTGAGTTTGTGTGTGAGTGTGTGTGTGTGTGTGTGTGTGTTGGTGTGTTGGAGAAGCGGAGCCTGAAAGCTGCTGCTCTGTAAACACACTTTCCCTCCAGACAGGCACTTTCTGCAGACGTACGCCCACACACCTCCACACAGACACAAACACACATCCACACACACACACACACACACACACACACACACACACTAGTTAAGCACTTCAGACAAGTACCACTGGCAGCTGCCACACACACTCACACACTGAGAGCCAGAACCCCCCCCCTCCCCCCCACTGCTGCCACTCCACCCTGACACACAGAATCTGACTGTCTGTCTATCTATCCATGTCCATCCATCCACATATCCATCCAGTAATTCTTATTTTTCTGTATGATTCATATTTTTGTCACAATATGAACTAATTCTGAGCAGAGTTTAAAACAGAAGAGAGCCTTAAGGAACTCTATGGAAGTCTAACACTGAGGTGAACAAGTGAGGTAAAACGACAGAAAGCACGAAAGAGGGAGCACGACAGAGAGTGCTTTCATTCCATGCCATTTTTATCATAATCTTTTTCTAACAACGTCTGAGATTTTCACACTTCACAGACTGGAGATTCCTCTCATTATCACAATCTATTTAAAGAGAGAGAGTGTGTGTGTGTGTGTGTATGTGTTAGAGAGAGAGAGTGATAGAGAGAAAGAGTGTGTGAGAATATGAAAGAGTGTGAGAGAGAGTTAAAAAAGTGAAAAACTACACAGGAAAGCAAACAGAAAATTGGTTGACTGGTTGTATGGATGGAAAAACAGATGGATGGATGGATGGATGGAAAAACGGATGGATGGTCTAATGGATGGATGGAAAAACCAATTAATGGATGGGATGGTTGGTTGGCTTAGTGTCTGGTTGGTTAAATGGTCAGATTTGTATATAGATGGATGGATGGATGGATGGTTGGTTGGCTTAGTGTCTGGTTGGTTGAACGGTTAGATTTGTATATAGTTGGATGGATGGTTGGTTGAATGGTTAGATTTGTATATAGTTGGATGGCTGGTTGGTTGATTATTTGTAATCTTGGTTGGTTGGTTGGCTGGCAGACCATGCCCTTTATATCATCTGCTGTTTAGTAAAGCTTTTCTGACATCACAACAGTAGTTATGAATAATTACATTGATGGGCGGAGCCTGGAGTGGGGCACTGGTGTGTGAAGTGCCTCTTGCAGTGCAGCTGGTGTGTGTAAGGGACAAATACGACACATAGATACAGAGCACTCACTCTCTCATTCCCCTCTCTCTCTCTTTTTTCTCTCTCCATCTGTTTCTCTTTTTCTTTTTTCTATCACTCATTCATACCAGTGTATTCACTCCAGGGGCTCTGCTCTTATAGAGGCGTATCCGTCCGAGAGCAGGTGGTTAAACAAACACTGGGAGGGAAAGAGAGAGAGAGAGAGAGAGAGAGAGACTGTCTCACTCCCCACCCAGAAATATCGCAGCCCTATCAAATCTCCAGACAGAACCCAACACCAGCAGACAGAAAGGCTGGTTAGATGAGCTCATGCTGGTATTTGTGGGTTTAGAACATTTTATTTTTGTGTTCTCTTGTACCATTGGAACACGTTTAGAGTTACTTTCTCAGATCACTTGGTTTTGCCAGGCTTCTGTTTCTGAATGACTTTTTAGAGGGTATTAAAACAAACATTCAGCCATAACATTAAACAACTGCCAGCTGAAGTAAATAACATTGTTCCAATGTCGTCCATCAAGGCTTGGAAATATTAAGCAGAAAGAGAACAGCCAGTTCTATCTTATAGCTGACAAAAAGCAAATTGTGACGACTAGACGACTGGGTCAGAACATCTTTAATACATTAGGCAGATCTTGTGGGGTGGTTCAGTATGGAGTGATCAGCACCTACTGTACCAAACGTGCCTCCGAGAAGGAACAACCATTAAACCCAAAACAGGGTCATGGCCACCCAAAGCTTACTGATACTCATGGAGGTCCGAACACACAACAGGATTTAAAGGATCTGCTGTTAACACTTTAGTGGTCTTGTGGAGTCTACACCTTAATGGTTCCTTAGGTTATGGTTTTAAATGTAATGTAATATTGAATTGGGAGACATACACTGGACACAAAACGGTTTGCTGAATTCATACACTGTAAAATGTGATAAGTTGATCTTACTTAAAAAAAATGAGGAAACCGGTTGCCTTGAAAAAGTTAAGCAATTATAACTGTTATTTTCAAGTTAAGTTCACTTTATGCTTGCTATTAAAGTGTACTCAAATCATAGTTAAATCTACACAGTTTACTTGAGTTGTTTCTACTTTAAATAGCCTGTAAATGCAAGTTGTTTTTTTAAGTGTGTAAAACCCGATAAGTTGACTAAATTCAAAACTTTTGTTGTAACCGATTACCTAATAAATTTTAAGTTCATGTAAAAAAAAATTAAGTACAGTGAACTTAAAGCTCACCTTCCGCGAAAATCCGATTTTTCTTGTTTTTTGTGGAATACAGTAGGTCTCTCCGAGTTGAATGTGTACACCTGCACATTAAACTGTTTTGCAGCCCCCATTGTCTGCAGGAGCTAAGCAAAGAAATCCCCCCTCCCCCCCTCCGAAAAACGGGTGAATTTTGAATTATCTTTCTGCCTACGTAGGCAGAAACTCACAGACCAGCCCACCTTGGCTCGAGAAACTCCCAGAGGCGGAGCTGAAGCGACGCAACATCACCGCTCATCAGTTAGGAGGTGGGAGGCAGTGAGCGGCAGAGCGGTGGAGGGGCGTCGCAGTGCTCCTAGCCAATCAGAGGAGAGATATTTGCATGCTGTTTGCATGTATGAATATTCATGAGCAAAGCTGGAATCCGGTCATTTTGGACACACCCCTAAAACAGTCCATTAAAAAAGAGCTATACAGAGACACCTGAGCACTTTTTTTTTTACAAAAACGGCTCACATGTCATTCATTCATACTAGAGACCACAACTAGACATTTTAAAATGAAAGAAAAAACGACGGAAGGTGACCTTTAACAAATACATATACATATATCTTTAAAATATTTTCCTGAACTTCTTTTTAGTCTTTTTTCTAGTTTCATTCAACTATTTTTTTAAATATTCATAGAAAAGTAGATGAAAGAAAACAGTAAAGAATTAAAAGTACTGAGAGCACAGCGAGAACACAGAGTTACTGCAGCTCAGTAAATGATGCTTGTTCTACAGCCAACAACACAAAGACCAAGCATTTAATCATAATAGGTGATCTACAAGTTTACCTAACCTAGCCTGGGAGGAATCACTACACACTGATGGTGAGTGCCAGAAACTGTTGGACACATATTTCCTAATTTCTTAATTTCTGTCTGTACAATAGAATTTCGATACAAACAAAATAAACGCTACAAAATATGCAAATTTTAGTCAGTGACATGATGTAAAAATCCTTGTATGCTAGAATATTTAACATTTTATGTCATTTGATATCATTGACACTGATTTATTGTCCAGCCCTACAAACATATAAATTAATTTAATACTTAGCTGCAACAGTTAGCATGCTAACTGCAGGCCTTAATCATTACACAATCATGTGGAGGTGTTCGATAATCTCTATTAGCTTTGCTAATGTGCTTTTTGATACTGTATTATGTACTATTGTATAAAAACACAGACCAAAGTATGTTAGCAAACTGTTAAAATACATAATCAGCTGAACTTCTTGTGTACATTTTTAAATTCTTCCTTTAAACAGCACTTGATTAGTAGCAGTATTAGCATTAATCTTAATTCCATAAGGAGCATGTGAGTCTGAGAGAAAAGTAAAGAATGTGAGAATGAAATACCAGCACAAAGGTCAGGGCTAATGCCAACAGACAACAATAAAGGAACTGTAACTAAACAAAGAGCCCAAATAATGCCGTTCCACCAAATCCGACTGAACTGCGCTCACTCAGTGACACCCGGTGCAGCTCTGTAATTCAGACACTTCTCAAAAGAGCACATTTACACTGACCGTATAATCAGCCATGCTACTGAATCCACCCATTTACAGACCCACTCAGCTGCCCTATTCACCACTGAGCACCATGTAACTCAGCAGAACTGTGACACAACCAAGTGTGTCCTTCTATAAAACCTGTGATTATGATACTTCAGACTGCGAGACTAGTTATTTATCAAAGTGATTATTATGATTTACTCACATAATACACTTTATATACAAACATTATTGATTTACCATTGGTCTGTCATTGAATAAAGAAAAGTGTCCCACAATGTTCAAATGAGCCAAACGCTCATTCTGACAGACTGTAATACACTAAAAGAAGTACAGGGAACTAGGGCTGGCCCGAATAGCGTTTTTTGAGCTCCGGATATTCGGCACTGATTCGAAGCGAATATTCGAATATTCGTTTTTAAAAAAAGAGGTAAAAAAAGAGGTAAAAAAAAAAAAAGAAAATCACGGCCCCCTTAAGACATATTCACCCCGGATTTTTGGTGTTTTTATCCCGGATTTTTGTTTTTCACCCCATATTTTTTCTGTGTTTTTAGCCCAGATTTCTTTGTGTTTTCATCCCGGAATTTCTGCTGCCGCACACCACGTCTTATCTGCTGCGTAAGAATAAATAAAGAAAATAAATGATGTAATTACTATTATTATTAGAAAAATAACAAACAAAAATAAACCCAAAATGTTGACAAAAATATAGTCTAACGAATAAAAAAAATAAGAAACGAAAAACTCCACAGGACCAAAGAAAATTACTAAGACATGTAATACTGAAAAAAAAACGGAAAAAACAAATACGCGTCTGGGGATAAAAATTAAACAAACCAAACCACACTCAAAGAAATAAATGTATATATAAACAAAACAAAAGAATGGACAAAAACAACAATCCGTTAAAAAAACTCATTTAAATCCATTAAAAAACTCATTTAAAACAATCACAGGCTTTTTGCGCAGAATAATAAAAGTTTCGGTTAGTTTCAGTTTCAAATCATGAAAACAGCTCACCAAAACCTCAACCTATCCTTTATATTTGACAATATTTGATTAACTTACAGGTCCTTACTTATTTTTATTTAACTGAACTGAGTTGTAAATTATTTATAGCCTCGCGCTGAATTCATCTCCCGCTGCGAAAGAGAGAGAGAGAGAGAGAGGCGCAGCGCATTTTGCCTGATTTTAATTAACAGTACATTTGTTGGCTTTAGTAAGTTTAATAACATTAATTTTAGTATACTTGTCAGATCTTATTTATAAAAACTTTTTTTAGAAGACAGAGGTTATTCTGCGCGCAATGCCGCGCCGCTGCGCCAAGCACCACTTTGCGTGCCTGACATTTCAGAGTGCTGGACGAGATTTTAATTCATGAATTAATATATTTAATATTTTAATAAATTTGCCCTGGTGATAAGAAACGAATGCTAACATATAGCTTTATATTTCTGTGTATTTCAAATGTTTTAAGTTTTATGTAATTGACGGGCAGCACCACGCGCCAGATTGACAATGTGCTTTATTTTTCAGATATAAAAGTGAAATTCAGTTAAATAATAGCAAAGTTAACTAAAATAAATTTATGTTCAGTCAAAGTTATTTTCTCTTTTAATTTTCCATTTCAAAACTCCAGCATTTGAGTGAGAATAAGCATCTGTTGAAATTTTTAAACAGCAGAATGCCTAGTTACAGTTATTTAGTCTGTGTACTAAACATAAATATAAATCCTTATAACTGACAGAAATAAATATAACTAATAATAATTTATAGTTACAGTGCAGATTTTTAAGTATATATATTTTTTCATAGTTGATTGCTGAAGGCTCTGGGTGTGGTTTATTTTTATGTGGTAAAGATGTGATGGTATGGAGTATTTTGGAGCGCAGGGTGAGCAATCGCGCTAAGCTTTTTTCCGCCGCCAAGATAGAAACACGCCAGAAATTTACCTCAACACACATCATTTCCAGACCACCACGCCCATCGGTGTTAATATATTCCAAAGTCCAACGCTATTTTAAGGACGCGTGCAAGGCCTAAAAATAGACTGTTGACGGGTGGCAAAGCGCCACGCTACACGCCTTGCGTGGGGTGTATGATAGGGCTCTTTGTCTGTATGCGCAAAGTTTAAAAAAAGTTCATTCAGCTGCTAAAGTAACGTGCAGTAACGGAGTGTCGAAAATGGTAACGGCGTTATAGTTACAGTCATAGTAATTAGTTAGATTACTCCTTACTGAAAAAAGTAACGGCGTTAGTAACGCCGTTTATTTTAACGCCATTACTCCCAACACTGTCGTCTGGATTAAACTCCCGCTCCAGCCAATAACAGTTCAGTTCTGTCCCGCACGCAAGATATTCTGACGGGACCCGCGAGAACAGAAGTGGTTAGAGTGAGGTGGAGCTCTGGAAAGTAGAAAAAAAACGAATATCCGAATACCAAAATTAAAAACCGAATACCTACTCAACGAACGAATATCCGAATACCCGAATATTCGGGTCCAGCCCTACAGGGAACACTCTATAATACTCTATAATGTTCTTTTAATCCACAGGTTCATTTTGACAGACTGTTACACACTACAGCATGCATACATGCTCTATTTATTGCTATATACTATTCATAAGATTCAAACTATCATTCTGACATATTGTAATACAATAAAAGAAGCATAGGAGGTGCTCTTTACTATTTTATAATGTTAGCACAATCCCCATACTCATTCTGACAGACTGTAATACACTACAAGATGCATAGAGGGCACTGCATAATGTTCAAATTACACACACACACACACACACACACACACACACACACACACACACACACACACACACACACAAACATTCTAACAGAAAGTGAAACACTACAGCAAGCATAGGAGACACTCTATAATGCTTCATAATGTTTAAATGATCCATACACCCATTCTGACTAAATGTATTACACAACAGCAGACATAGATAACACTCTACAATGCTTTATGCTGTTTATAAGATCTTCTTTTTTTATTTATATAAAATAAACATTACTTGATGTGCATACAAATCCTTTATGATGATGTGTATTGTTGTAAGTCAATTAATTGACTAATAATATATGAACCCATTTTTACATGCGTTACTTTTTCTGTTTTGCTGCTCTCTTACAGTAGAAGTAAATGTAGCATTTCTAAAGAGAGATGCCACACTTATTTATTTATTTATTTACTTTAAACACAACCAATTAAGACATTGTCATAAACAGGCAGGACATAAAGAGCCATCTGCCAGAGCTGTAGCGCAGCAGCGGCAGGAACTAATCGCCCAGTGTTGACGGCTTTTCATGTTTCTGAGATGAATATGTATGCGTGTTATTTATGGATTGTGGATATTGGTGCTCTAAAAGGCTGCTGTTCCAGCTCCTCCTGCAATTTAACTGCTTCATTAGCTCTTTGGTCTGGGTGTAGCGACGTGTCGTTATGGACTACAATACCCACAATACAGCAGATTTATAGTCTTGCAGGGTCATGACCTGGCACACTAGGCAGCGCCCCAGACTGTAGAAGAAGGTGATGCCACCTGAATAGACTGTGGAGATAAAGAGGCCCAGCTAATGCAACACACACACACACACACACACACAGTTTTTCTATTATGTTAGGGTGTGAGGTCTTACACACATGTGAGGTCCTACGTTTAACCCTGCCACACACACATACACACACGCACTCACTTACTCCTGTTCCCTCAGTGTGTGTGTGTTTATGCATGGCAGGTGCAGTCTTTTTGGCAGTCCACACTAATAAGGCCACTTTAACACACAGACACACACACACAAATTGTAATTGGCATTATATAAAGCTCAGATAAGTGTCCAGCAGCATTGATTTTCAGTTTACCAAAAACACACACACACACCATGATTCCATCAAGTTCCTTATCTCAGTTTAAACACTTCAGTTAAAGCTGGTTAGAACACAAACACATGATCAGTCACTCAGCAGAGTGAGAACCTACCTTATCAAACAGAGACTTCCACTGCTGCACGAGGGCATTCACATGAGAGAAAGAGAGAGTGCAGGAGAGAGGGAGAGAGAGACAGACAGACAGACAGGGAGACAGAGTGAAGAAGGAAATAAGAGTGAGCAGTAGAAGAAAAGTGTGAAAGGAACTTTATACATTATGAACGGTAGGTGTTTCTAATAAAGTGACTAGTGAGTAGAAGCCAGAGATGTATAGTAACAAGGTAGAACCAGTTAAATTTGTGAATGTGAACCATCAAGATAGCCAAATCCGATCTGACCAAAAAATTGGATTTTAGCAATGTGTCTTGTATTGTGAACGTAGCCTAGTCTAGGCCATCTTTAGAGAGTTCTTTGCCATGAGGTGCCATGTTAAACTTCCAGTGACCAGTGTGAGAGGGATAACATTAAATTTAACAGGTTTACTCCCCAGTCACACCTGAAACCACACCTGTAACACTAACGAGTCACATGACACAGGGGAGGGAAAAAAGGCACAATTTGGAAATTTTTATTTTGAGGTGTATTCACTATTGTTGCCAGGGGAGGGCAAAGCAAATCTACAATGTTTTACAAGATGTACACTGACTACTTCACATTTAATCAAAGTGTCATATCTTTATCAGTGTTGTCCCATAAAAAAATAAGAGCCCGCTTTATTTCACCAAATTGAAAACCTCTGGAATATAATCAAGAGGAAGATGGATGATTACAGCCATAAAACCAAGCTGAACTGCTAGACTTTTTGCACCGAAGTGGCATAAGGTTATCCCAAAGCAGTGTGCAAGAATGGTGGAGGAGAACATGCCAAGATGCATGAAAACTGTGATTGAAAACCAGGGTTATTCCACCAAATATTGATTTCTGAACTTTATAAACATGAATATGAACTGTATAAAAACTTTATAAACATGAATCTTTGCATTATTTGAGGTCTGAAAGTTATGCATCTTTTTTTTTTTGTTAATTCAGCCATTTCTCATTTACTGCAAATAAATGCTCTACATTACAATATTTTTATAAATATTTTGGAATTTTGGAGAAATGTTCGTAGTGTATAGAATTTAAAAAAATGTTAATTTTATTTAAACGTATACCTATAAATAACTAAAAAGAGGAACTGAAGTGGTCTCTTTTCTATAATATTCTACAATATAAAAATGTGAGAGGTGTACTCACATTTGTGAGCTACTGTATATTGGCCCTTTAATGAACTCAGACGGGTCAGTGTGTCAGTAAGTCACGGTAAATGTAAAGTGACTTTAGGTGGTACTCACATCTTCAGGAGCTACTGGGAGAACATCCGTGCTCTCCAGCACCTCGATCTCCTCCCCCTCTGCGTTGGCTGCCACCGCAGGAGACGAGTGCACGTTTGCCCCGGTGGGCATCCTCACGAGCCCCCCCACTTTGCTGCCCCTCTGTGCTCCTGCTTATGGCATCCGACGCTCTTTCCTCAGACCGTGGCGCGCGGTGGCCATGCCCCCTGCTCCAGCTGCTCGGTGTGCTCGCGCTCCAACAGGCTGCAGCGCGGTGCTCATGCGTGGTGCTGCTCGGGACCGGTTTCACGCGAAAGTGTTGGCACCTATGCTGACGACAGCGACGGTGACGGTGTCTCGAGAGGCTCCGAGCACCAACAGCTCCTCAGCAGTAATAATTCCATATGTCACCATTGCGAAGGCGCGGGGGTGGAACGGGTGGATGGGGGGGGGGGGGGGGGGGGGGGGTTAAGTTTGGGGGCTAAAGCCAGCAGCAGCAGCTACTGGGAGCCTGGCTGTGACGACACTCCTACAATAAAAAAAAGCAAACCCAACATCCTCAGACACCCGAGCACGAGCCTTACAAAGTAGCACACAAATAAACAGCAGCATGTACACGCGCTCTGACTCTCCTCGTGCACTAAAAGTGATCCTCAGAGCAGTTCTGCCTGCTTCCTAAACTGCTGTCTGCATTTTGTAGTGCGTCACTGTACCTCCCCGCTGCTGCTGACCGGCTCTGTCCGCCTGCGCAGCTCCTCACTGCCCAAACACACTGTCCACCAGAGCGGGCTGCATCCCAAATCCCCAGCAGCGCAGTCCTCAGCCAGCCGGTGCACTGTAACAGCACTCTCTATCTCTCTCTCTCTCTCTCACTGAAAAAAAAAAAGCTGTTCAGCATGACACACCCCCTTCTCAAAGAAAACCACGCCCACTTACACTTGGCCTCGCCCACTTTGCCAAACTGTGAGCTCCTAAAATCCAGAGTGGAGCTAAAACCCCTCAAATTGTAACTAAGTAACTGAAAGCCCAAGGTATGTGTTTCTAATAAACTGGCCATTGAGTGAAAGCACAACAATGTAGGGTGTTTCTAATAAAGTGGCCAGTGAGTGGAACCCCAAGTCCCAATGTAGGTGTTTCTAATAAAGTGGCCACTGAGTGGAAGCTCAAGGTAGGTGTTCCCATTGCTTTCTTAACTCCAGTCTGGATCTAAAAAAAAAACTAAATTCCCAGCAGCTGGCAACCAACATCAAAAAAGATTGACATGAATTTCAGGTTAAATGTTGGTCATGATGTCAGATGACAAAATATTTGCACCAGGATAACGTCTAATACTGTTACATGCCTGCAGGGTTTAACTGTCCACTGGCCAGTAAGTGAAATCACAAAGCAAGGTGTTTCTAATAAAGTGGCCAGTGAGTGAAAGCACAAGGTATGTTGTTTGGAATAAAGTTGCCAGTGAGTAAAAACATAAGGTAGCGTGTTTCTAATAAAGGGTGTTTCTAATAAAGTGGCCAGTAAATGAAAGCACAAGGTAGGTGTTTCAAATAAAGTTGCCAGTAAGTGGAAGCACAAAGAAGGTATTTCTATTGGCTCCTTAACTCCAGTGTGGATTTAAAAAAAACATGAACTGTAACTTAATGTGTGGAAGCACAAAGTAGGGTGTTTCTAATATACTGGCAATTGAGTGAAAGCACAAGGTAGGTGTTTCTAATAATATGGCCAGTGAGTGAAAGCACAGGGTAGGGTGTTTCTAATAAAGTTTCCAATGAGTGGAAGCACAAAGAATGTATTTCTATTGGTTTCTTAACTCCAGTCTGGATAAAAAAACCTAAACTGGAACTTTTGTGGAAGCACAATGTACAGTGTTTTCTAATAAACTGTCCACTGGCCAGTGAGTGGAAGCACAAAGTAGGGTGTTTCTAATAAAATGGGCAGTCAGTGGAAGCACAAAGTAGAGTGTTTCTAATAAAGTGGCAAGTGAGTGGAAGCACAAAGTAGGGTGTTTCTAATAAAATGGCCAGTAAGTGGAAGTACAAAGTAGGTGTTTCTAATAAAGTGGCCAGAGTGTGGAAGCACAAGGTAGAGTGTTTCTAATAAAGTGGCCAGTTAGTGGAAGCACAAGGTAGGGTAGCATACATGTAAAACAACAATTTTTGGGTCCCTTATATAACCCTAAGGTAATTGACAGTATAAAATATATATATAATAGAACATGAGCGGGAGTGAATCGTGAATAACATCACAGCTGTGATAAGGTCACAGGCACGAGCCTCATGTGTATATGTTCTTACTAGGCCACATGTCTGCAGAGTGATACAGTTTATGTGGTTTATGCAACACTTAAGGGATTATTTAAGGGGTAATTGTGATTTCTCTTAAGAAATCCTTTAGATAACACTTAAGGCTGCTGTTTGTTACCTCTGCCTTTTCAGGTTGATGACACCTCTTTGTATTTGTTGGCAGAAAGCCTGCCTATAAAAGCATTTCCATGAAAATGTATACTGCTTAGGTATTTATATCACTGGCGTGATGAAGCACCTGCATACTGCTTTCAGCTGCAAATCCCTGCAGTGCAGTAGAGTGTCCATTCTAAGTGAAACAATCTCTACACAAACAATACACTTGGGAACACACTGTAATCTTTCACATATTCTCTGAAATAAACAAATGTTTTTTATGATAAAGCAGCTACTGTCTTATGCAAGCGCTATACATAAAATATCTCATAAATATTGCTCTATTAACATATGATCATATCATAATATTACACCATACAGGCAGGTAAATTTTTGTGTGCAATTTAATTCTACAAACTAATGTGTATGGGTGAATTATGTGAAACGACTGATGTACAATCATGTGTAAATGCTGCTGTAGAAACAGCAAAGGACCTGACAATTTCAAACAATATAATCTAGTGCAGTTCACTCAGTACTAGTGTCTTATATTACTTACATATATGACATACAGTCAGGCGCAATTGTAGGATCAGAGGTTTAGCGGTGCTGAGCACCCAATGAACCCAGCCCCAACATCACCCCACCCATTAAAAAGCATGGACTGTAAATTCATTTAATGAGAATTCCCAGGAGAGGTGAGTGTGTCATATCAGAAAAAATCAAATCATTTAGATTAAAATCAGACACAAACTACAATGTACTGGGGACAGGTGCGTTACTGTCCCAGCCTCAGAAACCGCAAGTTAACAGCACAGCAGGTAGAGCCACCTAAATGTAAACCTAAAGAGTATTTTGGTTTGTTTGGTTTCATTAATTTTTAAAACTACAACTGACATTATTTCAACCACATTTTAGTGTTGGAGCTCATGTGCCAGCTGGGTTGTCCTGAAACCAGATTTATTTTTAAAATGCTTCATGATCACATTAGTTTAAAAAAAGCATGATATAAACATGAATATTGATTTAATTTGATATATAAGATTTGAAATGTATTATCTGTAATGTGTAGATTGTTAATACTTAGATCGTTACATATTTCTTCTTTTGTGTGACTTGTTATCCCTTTGTTACTGTAACAGGGTGAATTTTCCCACTATAAGACCGATAAAGATTTATCTTATCTTCACTCTTCATTAAAGTGTTTTGCAGATTTTAAATAAATACATTTAATTAATTAAACCAGTGTTAAAAGCAAATGTTTAAAATGTTTAGGCCCAAAATAGTTCAAAATACATAGTCTTTGGTTTACAGAGTTTCTACCCTGATAGCAGACTACTCCGATCCGGATCCGTTTTACCTCCGGCAGATCCGCGCTACAGTCAGGTCTGTTTAGTGGATCTGGTCCGGCTTCACTCCGGGTTCGGGTTATGATTGTGACTCACGTTCAGATCCGTTTTACTGACGGTAAATCCGCATAACAGTCCGTCTCATTTCACGCCTTCCATATGACTTCGGCACGGAGTCAGATACCAGATGTGAGTTCAGTGTCAGTTCAGTGTCGTTTTGCGGATCCGGGCCGCATCGGCGGAGGGGCACAGGAGCGGGAGAAATTCAAACTCAGCGCGAGGACCAACTGACATCTGCTGAATCTGCGCCTCAGGTGAGTTAACTAGCTAACTAGCTATCAGCGTCATTTAATTACATTTATTGCTCATTTTTAATCTTGTATATGCTAAAGTTGATTTATCACGTGTATGTTGGATAATATCAATTGTTTTTTTGTGTATTTAATGTTAATTGTTGTCAATTTGTAGGCAAAATTGACAAAAAGCTTCAGTTAACGATACCAGTTAGTTATGCTAGTATTAGCTAGTATAACTAGCTAAGCTAACCAGGCTAACTAGCTGAAATAAACGCTGTTAACTCATTTTGCTCGAGTAACACACCTTTTTTTTTATTAAAATAAACAACTTTAGTTATTCTTAGAACCTTAAATAGTTGTGTTTGGGCTTAATTATAATAAAGCTCGTCAGACGTTTTCCTGCTCCACCTTGTATAGGTTGCTGCAACAGTGATTAATAGTTAGGTTTACAAAACTTGCCTCATTTAGTTTAGTTTGTTCATTATTTGCAAATAAGTTTTTGGATAACTCAATCTGGATACATAAAGTCTGATGCAAATCTGATGTATGGTAAGTTAAAGTTCAGCCTTTATTTTAAAAAAGAAAATGCTTAACTTACAATACTGAATGTAATTTTGTTTTGTTTGTTTTTTAGGTGTAATCATTTACCCATCAAATCACCTAACAAGGTAATTAATTCTATTTTCCAGCAGTTCTGTAATTAATTTTGACTTTAAGTCTGTTGATACACGTTTGATTTGATATGTTTGCTCTTAATGTAGCATTTATCCACTTTCTTATATTAATTGTTTGTTGTGCCACTGCACTAAAAACTTTAAGGGACACTGTAAGATTTTCTTGATTAATTTATATACATTTTTAAAGAAGTAAATTTACAACCATAAAAATTAGTGTTCCACTCCATTGAGCTGTAATATACAGAATAAAAGTCCTCTCATGTCTGATCTGGGCTCCACTGTGTTAAAACAAGGCTATGTAAGTATTTGCGTGCCCTGCTATCAGAACTTTCTCAGCCTCGTTTCAACACCGTGGAGGTCAGATCAGACATGAGAGGAATATTATTCAGTGTATTACACCTCAATGGAGTGAAACAGTGATTTTGAAGTTCAGAATAGCTTTTAAGTTTGTGTATTGTTTTCTGTCTGCGCTTGCTGCATCTCCCCCTCGCAGGATCAGCCTGGATCCTAACAGTACTTGATGCACTGAGCAGTGACATTATACATAGAGTAGTTAAGGTAAGAAATATACATTTCTTTCCTTTTAAAACATTTGTGTTGTTACGTATAATAACAATTACATCAGGCGTTATCAGATCGAGGTTCAAATTATCAAATCAAATTGTTGGCGGGGACCATTTAAAAAATCACTGGATATTGGTGTCCGTGCTAACTCTATACCCTTGAGTAAAGTAACCAAGTACTAATACTTCATTACTTTTCATCCCTTTGCTTTATCTTAAATGATTGCCACCTTTTGAACTAAAATAATTCCTAATCAGTTGTCTATTCCTGACTAGAAAACTAAAAATAACAGTTTTAAATGTTTTGCTTTTTTTTAAGCTGGAGAGAACTACTGCAGGATTTCTCCAGACTCACTGTAATTACACATGGTCACCATGACACACTAAATAGGACAGGGGTGTTTTTCCTGAAAGTGATCAATCTTAGTGAATAACAAACAAACTAACGCATGACGTGAGAAAAGAACGAGCCAGTTCTTCAAGTGTTTCCCATAGAGCTTTGCAAAAGGTTCAAAGAGCGTCTTTGTTGACTCCTCCCCTTTGCAATTCCTGTAAATCCTGTATTTCCTTGGGAATTCCATATAAGTGTGTGTATGGTGCAGTAACAACTGGGTTACAGAATGCACAGACTTGGAGTCTGCACACTTGCTAAGACCGTGACCATCACCAGTTGTCTGCAGGAAACCACCTGTAGCATAAAATCAGTGGGCAGTTAGGTGGTACATGGTGGAACTCTGTGGAACTGAGTTGACCTAGAGGCACACATATATACAGTGAGGAAAATGAACACCCTGCGACTTTGCAAGTTCTCTCACTTATGAATCATTGAGGGGTCTGAAATTTTCATCTTTGGTGCATGTCCACCGTGACAGACATAATAAAAATCCGGAAATCACAATTTATGATTTTTTAAAAATAATTTATTTAATTTGCAACTTTCTCAGCAGGATTTGGTATCCGCAAAATGGTTCGAGGTCCTCAGCCCTCGCCTCCCCCAGCACAGAGGAAAACTACCAAGGGCGGTACTCTCATTATAGGAGATTCAATTGTTAGACATTTAAAAGTATCTAAGAGTAATGGCACAATTTCATGTCTTCCAGATGCTTGCATGCTGGTAGTCGGCAAGCGGCTCCCTGGGGCGCATTGCCAAAGCAGGAACCCCGGCACCATCGCCCTCCACGTGGGGATGAGCTTTCGGGAGCGACCGGCCCCGTTCCACAGAGACAGGCTTCTCTCTGTGAACATCGAGGCGGTGCTACGCTGAGACTGACTGTCTCTACCCAGTCACACCAGCCAAGTAGGTTTGTTTGCTGGTATTTCTGCTTGTACTATTTGTATGTCAATTCTTCATAATAGTGTAAATAAAACACGTTATCAAAATAGCTGGAAAATCTGTTTTAACAACTCCATTAGAATTAATACAAACTCGTCTGTCCTTCTGAGTTACAGCAACAACCACATTAAATCGGGGCTGTTAAATATAAGATCGCTGGCACCTTAATCAGTTACTGTAGGTTAAATTATCATTGACAATGCACTCTCTATGAGACATGGGTTAAAACTGATGGATATTTAGCTCTAAATGAGTCCACTCCCCCCAGGTTCTAGCTATTTCATCTACCCATGCAGGACTGGTCAGGGTGGTGGTGTAGTCGTCAGTTATAGGAATAAATCAAAATACAGAGTTTGAAGCTAAGTCATTTGAACTGTTTAACCTTATAGTCGCAGGCCCATCTACTGCCACCAAAACCCAACATTCATTCCTGCTGATAACTATGTACCGTCCTCCAGGACCATATGCAAAATTCACTAAGAAATTCAGTATATTTTTTAGCTGCAGTAGCTCTCAACTCTGACAGAGTTATCATTGTTGGTGACTTTAATATCTATTTTGAAAAGAAACAGGGCCCACTGAGAATAGCATTTAAATCAATGTTGGATGCATTAGCCTTCAATGAGAATGTAATGGGCCCACCTACTGATGTACTGACTCAACTTTTTTTTTCATTTGGTGATCGTTTTGGCTATGTTGCAGCCAGGGGAATGCATTTTTGCAGAAAACCTGCTTTTTCATTAAATTTTTGAAATCTAATGTCTTTTACTCTCACGTCATTCATACTCTCTGGACGCATTTTGCACTCTCTGGACATGTTCATGGCAAAAATGTACACACACCTACAAACTGCTCTTAAATCATTATACATCAATATTGTTTTGCTTTTTTTCATAAATCAGGATTTTAACCATTTAAATAACTGTTTAATAATTTTATACAGTAATTACAGTGAGATAAAAAAAATGTGTTTTCAATGGAAGTCAATGGGGCATTTTTGGCCACGAAGGTGTTCAGAGGGAGTAATTGACACTACATAAAAAAATTCTACCAATGCCACATACATCTAATATTTATTATATGAGAAATAGTACAACTTTTGTGGGGTTTTTTAATGAATAATTAATCATGAATGTAATTAAACTGTCAATTAAAGGGTTAAAATCCTGGAATGTATTAAATATTTGATCATTTTGATCAGGGCTGGTTTTGATTAAGTGATTTATGAAAAAATAGCAAAAAAAAAATGTATATGAGTATTTTATTGCTGATTTTGTGCATGTACATTTTTGGCAACAAAGGTGTCCAGAGGGTGCAAAATTAAAATCTGGCACTACGTAAAAAAATAATAATGCAATCAAATCAATTTTGTTGCTAATCTTTTACATGTCCAAGACTCTAATAGTCACCAATGCCTCATTTGTCTGCTGTTTGTTTTGTGGAAAATAATTTTTGTGTTTTCTTTTTTTTCTTTTTTTTTTTTTGCCAAAATACAACAATAGTTAAAATATTTAAACTGTCATTTAAAGGGTTAAAATCCTGAAAATTATTTAATGTTTGGTAGTTTTGGGTATAACAGAAGTTGATTAAGTGATTTTATGAAAAAAAAAAGTTTATTTATGTAAAAAAAAAAAAATATTGATGTATAATGACTTAAGAGCATTTTTTTAGGTGCTTGTACATTTTTACCACAAACGTGTCCAGAGGGTGCAAAATTTGAAGGGGGCTTGAGGGTTAACCTGAACATTTATCACCTGGCCGCTTTATTAGCAAAAACACAATTACAACTGCAACAACAAATGCATTTATCAAAAACCGCTGACTTATATTCTATTGTAAATAAAATACAATATAATTTTAAGTACGAGTTAACAAAGTTCTTAGCCTTACAAAGCTTTTGGGAAATGCACCCCAAAGCTATAAGTGCACTTTATTTATCTTTCTTTTAATTTTGGGTGCATAATTCCAGTAAAATGGTAATTATTTATTATGTGAAATGGTATAAATGAAAATTAGCTGGCCCCTATTAAATACAGCTGTGACATTTATATATCTTTTAGAAATTTGGTCAAATGAAAAACACTTGTCATTTTAGTACGCTATATTCATTTCTAGCCACTTCTTTTCTGCTGTTTCTGAAATAAAATATTTTCTTATTTTGTCTTTTTTATAGGCCGCACTGTAGTGGTGTTAAGTGTCCAAGAATGCTCTCATCAGTGGAGGCACAGCTGGCTGCAAAAAACGTCTGTGTCTGCATGTTTATATTATGTGAATTAAAAATGGTTTTATTATTAAAATAATTGTATTAATGCCTGTTGATTTATAAATTGTTTAATTGTAATCAAATTTTATTTAAGTAGCTTAATTAAGTATTGCATTTATAACTGATGGTATTTTATTTAATTAGCTTAAGTATTGCATTTATAAGTGATGGTATTTTATTTAATTAGCTTAATTAATATTGCATTTATAAGTGATGGTATTTTATTTAATTAGCTTAATTAAGTATTGCATTTATAACTGATGGTACTTTCATTAATTAGCTTAATTAAGTATTGCATATATAAGTTATGGTATTTTATTTAATTAGCTTAATTAAGTATTGCATTTATAATTATTGTATTTCATTTAGCTAACCTAATTAAGGATTGCATTTACAACTAATGTTTTTTTTATTATATTATTTAAATATTGCATTTGTAATTTAATGTACTGTATTAAACTCTTTTAATTTATCAATGTAAAAAAGAAGTCAAATAGCTTAGTGCTCTTTCTTTACTACTTTTATTTTGAAATATGTCATTATAATCATTAATAAGTAGGCTGGGGAACGTGAAAAGGCCGTGGCTTGGCCGTAGCTAATACGGAACTAATCCGGGGCTGATCCAGATCTGGTCCAGATCTGTAACGGACCTGTTCCAGCGAGTGTAACGGTAAGCGGATCCGGCGCGGATCCGGCCCATATTCGGTCTAAAGGAACACCTGAAACGCTTGGTCTGGACTGGTGCTGGCCCAGTATCTTTTTGACTCCGTAAAACGGATCCGTGACGGTTTTGGCCCGTTGTGCATCTGGACCCCGGCCCAGAACCGTTTTACGGATCCGGCGCGGAACTTGTGATAGACTCGGCCCGGATCCGGCCAGAATGCTTTTTGCTATCTGGGTAGAGTGTTTAAAAAATCAGGAACACTCCGTAAGATAGTATTATGAATCAGTGGTGCCCTGGGAGAACGCGCCAAGATCTAGATCTTCCGTTACATCATCGCCCTCTAGTGAAAATGGAGTGTATGTGCATTTAAGAGGGACAAGATTATGGACCCTATTGTAGCAATTTTATTTTATTTTATAGGCAAGCAATCAACTTAGCACCACGAAGTTTAATTAAGAGTATGTTAGTGTTTCTTTGGTATTATGAGGATGCAAAATCGAAATGCGCAAAAGGCATGTACTAATTCTCTTACCTAATCATGGGTGTGTTTTGTGCGTAACGTGAAATAAACCAATCAGCATGTCACTAGCCAATTCCTTTAAGAGCCATTTTTTTGTTTGTTTCTCCTCACAATGTAAAGCGACCTTGGGTTTGTGAAAGGCACTATATAAACTGAATTATTTTATTGTGTAGTCTGTTTTTTCTGCTGATGTAAATGTAAAAGCACATAACACTTGCGTAGCTGCACCTGTGTTTTCTGCTGCCAATATAGCTACACGCTACAAATTTGCCTAAACACACCCCACTTCCAGACTCCCACACCGATCAGCATAGATATATTCCTAAATGCTGCCACTGTTTTACTGGCTCAGGTGCAAGGCATGTAAAATAGACTGTAAGATAGCAATGAGCATTGTGGCGCATAATTGTGCAGAGTTGAAGATGTGGCTCTATGTCTGAAAATATGATTCTGAAATTGTGCAAGCCTTCAAATGGCAATTTTTTAGAAAACATAGGCTTAATGTCAGTGTCATATATCAGAATCCTTTATTCCTACAATACCCGACTGACAAAACTGAAAAAGTAATATAAGTAACAAAATTAAAAAAAATGACAGTTCTGATGAGCCTCAGTATGAAGACAAAACGGTCAGTTTTGTTTCAATGAAAGAAATAGTAACACACAAACAAACTTA
The DNA here is from genome assembly GCF_023375975.1 of Astyanax mexicanus. Taxonomy (NCBI): domain Eukaryota; kingdom Metazoa; phylum Chordata; class Actinopteri; order Characiformes; family Acestrorhamphidae; genus Astyanax; species Astyanax mexicanus. The sequence goes on along the minus strand of NC_064412.1, from coordinate 27,473,608 downwards.
AAAAACACATTTGTTTTGTATAAAAGTATGCAGCTTCTTCTGCAGCACTTATTTATGATAAAACATTAATGTTACACTTCTATAGCCTCAGCCTTAGCTACTTCACCTAAATGTCCCCATTGCGTTTGTATTTAACTCTCGTCTAATGCAATGTCTAAATCACACCCCGCAAAAATAGAACTTGCCTCAAGCACTCTAATTTTGAATTGTGCATTGGTCTACAAAACCCAGATGGAAGGAGAACGAAACTTTGTGTTATATTTTGTTGGGAAACCCTGGTTCTCCGCATTTGAGCTGAAATCACTTTGCCATGGTATTTGTTCATGGTATTTTTGGCACAGACCTAAAACAAAGGGTACAGAAAGGTGTTGAAAAACAAGCATTTCGAATTGATAAGAGTTTCCCACTTCTGTGGAGAACACAGAGTGGCTGGAAGAGCCCAGTCACCGTGTGCTAGACCAGACATTACCGGCAAGCCAAAGGCGTACTCAGACAAAGATTGTTCAATACCGAAGGCAATAGTTGTTGGTATTTTCTGAACCAGAAACAACAGCACGTTGATAGAGACTATTTGAAAGGCCTTCTTTTTGGCAGCATTTGACTCCCCTGCATCACTCTCCATGTCCCGTGGTCCAGGATGCTTTTAGGTCCATTTATAGCGTGTATGGAACTATTTAAAAAGGTAGCTGTGTTAAAGTTGTTGGCATATCTTTTTCTAAAGTATTTTGTTTACATTCTTCAGCTGTTTTTTCTAATAATAAAGTCTGATTTCTTCATATATTGTGTAATTTTGTGGGACAAAGTAAACCCAATAGTAATCAAAGCCTTAATTAAAAGCCTTAATGTTTTATATTATAAGTACGCCGTAAAGCCTCGTCTTGTTGCCCAGACGAACTTAGAAACAGTTATTTATTCAGCACAAAAGATTAAACGACCTAAAACTCTGGATACGAGCAGTAACACTAACCCTTTTAAATAAATGAATAGCCTGAAGGTTCATTTTAATGCACACTGAACTGAATGTATTTGTTAACTGGATACAGACAAAATTACACAATATATGAAGATATCAGACTTTATTATCAGAACACTATTGAATGTATTTGTTCTTTTTCTCTTTTGTACCTAAGCAAGAGAAATAGATCCTAAAAACCTAAGGACAGGAACCTTTTCTAGGGTCTACAAAACCCACAGTGCCAATTAATGGGCCAATTACCAATTATGGACAGGCTAACTCCCCCAGAATAAAGCAAAATCACAAAAACTGATAATGAAACTGGCTCTAAGGAAGTGAGGAAAGTATGATGATAATCAAAACACAGAAAAAAGTAACCTAGGTGTTAAATTTTTATTTTATTTTATGTGTGATCAATGCAAACCACACGCTGCTACAATTAGCTAGGATTAAAAGATACAGTTTTACAAATGTACAATATGCAATATTATTCTGATGATTGGCTTTTTTTGCCCAATTACACCCCTGCTTCTTTAGCTACCATTCCAAATCATTTAGTTCTGTCTGACATACGTGTTGAGACTAGGGCTGCACAATATTGGAAAAATTTGGCATCGCACTGTTATGTTTTCAGCAATATATATCGTGATATTAAACAATGCAGGACCCGTGATGTGACCAGCCCCACCCCCACCCGCGTGCTGTCTCACTACAGAAATCCAGACCGACTGAGAGCTCAGCACTTTAGAGTCAGCCAAGCAATCAAAACTCGAGGAAAACAGAAAAACAACAATAATTAAGCTTTTAAATTGCATTTTATAAGGTAAATAAGAGTGTTTTTTTCTCTGATTAAAATCGTGATTCTTGGTGTAACTGGAAATATCTATGCAAAACTGTGCGGAACTGAGGTTCACAGCTTTGAACAGGCTGTCTGTATGGTGTAATTTTACTGTCAATAGTCGTGAGCGATGTTTTGGAATGCAAGAGCCTATGCAGCGCTCAGGGAATGTATTTGCTCATGTGTAAAATATAGGTGTGCTCACTAAAATGTACCATGCTCTCTCTCAGATTAACTCTCCTCTTGTATAAAACTGTGCGCACGCACTTAGATGAATCATTCTCATGTACTATCTGCCTGTTCTTAATGTTTTGAGAGTGAAAATTTCCGCGCTCGAGCAGGGACTGTAAGCACCGTCTCAAAGGACACACATTCCCTACTTAGTGCCATATGTATGAAATAAAAAAAAAGAATAAAGTCATTAAATCTTAAGAAAGTAGTTAAATAAACTATTTCTGAGTCTAAATGGCTTTACATCAGAAGTGTACTGTTGTGCACTGTTTCCGTGGAGCTTTCACCATTTCACGTTAAATCAGTAGGATGTAGGATTGTAGGAAGTAATTTAAGGATGAAGGAAGTAATTTAAGACAGTGCCTTTTGTCTCCGCTCCTCGAAAAAGTAATTGTGACGTGAACATATAGGGGGCTGATTTCTATTAAAGTAGCTGTGTGTTTGGAATTTTAGTGGGCTGGTCTAGAAAAAGTCCAGGAGTCCAGGGCTAAATTTAGTTCCTAGTCCAGCCCTGCTGTTTAAAGATGGTTATGGGCGGAATATGACACAATACGTAGTGCAGCATATTGAGTTTTGTAAAGATAAATAAGGAATTTGACTGCATAGTGTTTTAGAATCTGACCTCAATATGGAGGAATAAGTCAGTCTGATTTAATAAGTCCTGTGTTCTTTTTTCATCACATGGACTGATTGGTCTGACACTAGGATGCTCTGACGGAGGCGGAACAAAACTCTGGTTCATACTCTGTTGGTAAACATGGTGATTACATGGTATTTGTTCATAGGATTTTTGGCACAGACCTAAAACAAAGGGTAGAGGAAGGTGTTGGAAAACAAGCATTTTGAATTGATAAGAGTTTACCACTTCTGTGAAGAACATAGAGTGGCTGGAAGAGCCCAGTCACTGTGTTCACCGCTAGACCTGTCATTACTGGCAAGCCAAAGGCGTACTCAGACAAAGATTGTTCAATAATGAAGGCAATTGTTGTTGGTATTTTTTGAATCAGAAACATCAGCATGTTGATAGAGACTACTTGAAAGGCCTTCTTTTTGGCAGCATTTGACTCCCCTGCATCACTCTCCATGTCCCGTGGTCCAGGATGCTTCAGCCTTTTCAGGATGGATGCACAGCAAAACATATCTATAAGTAAAACCAAGGCGTACATGAACGCAAAAACATTGTAGGGCAAAGTAGGATATGTGAATATGCCAGTAAAACCAATTGCAAAAGAAAAAATCCAGGTCAAGACGGAGCATGCCACTCGATAGCGGGCTGGCTTATACCTCAGGAAGGTCACTGGGTGGACTACTGCCAGGTAGCGCTCCAAACACACAAAGCACTGGAGTGTACAACGCGAGGCCATGCTGGTGGCAAGCAAAAAACCCAGAGGTTTAAAAAGACACAGATGCAAGCTTAAGCTACACAAGCCGTGGAAAGGTGCCAGGAACATAAAGAAAGTCTCAACAACCGCCTGGTTTAAGCTAAATATGTCCGAAGGTTCGATTACGCAACGTCGAGGAAAGAGGAGGACGATGACATAGATGTTCAGGGGAAGGACCAGAAGAATATTGGAAGAGTAAACAGATAATATGAAGATGGGTGACACTGTGAATTTCCATTGATCCATAAAGTAAACAGTTGAATTTTCAGTGATGGTATTCATCTTCCAACCCTACAAAAAAAATAATGCATTGACAACCATTAAATATCACTGCAGTACCTTCAAGATCCTCAGAAATTTAGGGTTTGGAATTTGGAAGTTAGTAACAATCAATTATTTCTCAATTCTTGAACAATTACTTCCACACAATATTCATGTAACTGAAAAAGAGTTTTGCACGACACAAGGAGAGGTTTAATCAATCAATTGATGTTTCAGAGAAGATTTGCTTGTTCAGCTCCCTTCAGGACTCTGGTGATTTGAAAACAAAAAGCTTTTATTTAAACAATCTTTAGTTGATGTACTTGTGTGTTTTGGGTCATTGTCTTATTGCATTACCCAACATATTTGAGAACTGCCCTTGTACTCATCTGTTCATTTTTCTTTTAAGCCAACATGGGCAGTGGCGGGTCAGCAGTTAGAACAATAGAACCAATAGAACAACATCAATGATAAGGTTGCGAGTTCAATACCCAGGTTTGGTGGGCAATCAGTGTTGGGACCATGAGCAAGGCCCTTAACCTTCACTGCTATCTGGGAGCTGCAGAAATGGCTGCTCATTGGGCAGCATGTGGGAATAAAGGCAGATGCCAACTTCCATTTGTGCCCAGCACAGGTATGGTGTATATTGTTGTTTTGTCTTAAGCCACCAGGAACTGAAGGTACAAACCAGCATTAAACCACAATGCCTCTTTTGCCATGCTTCACAGAAAACGTTTGACTTTTGTCTCATCTGTCCACAGAACTTTTACCTAGAATCATTATGGAACATTCATATGATTGAGTTGAGAGGGGCCACAATGTTTTTGTTGGACAGCTGCTGCTTATTTTATTGTGTCCTTCTATGAACACTATTCTTGTTCAGCGTTGTTTCTAATAGTGGACACACTGGCAAATAATTTTCTGCAGGCCATTTACTGTTACCCTTAGGTTGTGTCTCAATTCAATCACGGTCAGGATTGTTACTTATACTCTTGGGCTGATAATAACAATGTCAACTCTCTATGCTCTAAATTTGTTCAAAAACAAACAAAAAACAGCTTCATGCTTCTCTATAACATATCTTCTAAGGTCTTCTGAAAGTTGTTTGCCTCAATGCATGTCAAGGCAAGGCAGGCTATCATGAGAAGAACAATTTTTGTAACCTACTAAATGTGTAAAATTACTAAATGTGCATACAAAGACCTCATTTTCTTAGTAATCCAGGTCGTTCCCAGGTAAACGCAGGTTAGGGGTTGTCTGCCTAAAGATAAATAGATAGGTAGTTCTATGTCATTTGTAGATGTTACAGTAACACTTTATAATACTGTTCCATAGTTAATAGGTAACTAAGCAGGAACTAAGCAGTAACTAATTAATAGTGCTGCATTAACACCTAAATATTTTCTATTAACTACCAGGGAGTACTGAATAATTACTCAGTAGATAGTACTGAACTAATGATTATAGTAGTTCACTATTAACTCCACAATAATTACTGAGACTTACATATCTCCCAGAGAACTACTTACTAATTATGTCTCCTTTATAATAACTATTCATTAATTTCTGCTCAAATCAACATTAACTACTGAAAACCCTTACATGCCACCTGGATCTATAGATCTAAATCAGGCATATTTGAGTTAAATGCATATTAATTGAAAGCATTTTTGAATTAAGCAAGTGACACTATTTGTAGTAGTGGTAACCTTAATTACCTTATTATCCTCAGTTCCTTCCAAATATTAGCAACATATAGTAAAATACTACAGTTATTACTCTGCGTAACCATCATTTTTGGAAGAAAAAACAACATTATAACGTAATATTATTGCATAGAAGACATTGATGAAAGTTCTCCAGAAGGCACCTAAGACTCTAAGAATGACTGTAAGACAGTAATAATGTAACAATCATTGCTTTATTATTAGGTATCAGCCTTATAAAAGTGCATCTTCAGCCTTTGCAGTCTCACAGAGTTTTTTTTTTTTTTTCACTGCGCACTATTAGGGTAATTATGGTAATTTCACAGCGGACGCAGCTCTCCGGGTCCTTCGTGTAAATTCTCTGCTGTGCTGCTGCTGCTGCTGCTGCTGCTGGAGGAGAGACTGCTGCTTTCATATTTCTGTATTTGATTGAAAATAAACTAGTAATCAAGATATTGAGATCTTTTACAGCTTATTTTACCCCCGGATCAGAGGAGGACTTTGTGGGTTGTTAAACAGCTTTAGGATGTGTGTTAGCTAGCTAAGTTAGCTAGGTTATGTGTGTGTTAGTTAGCTAGTTTAAATGTGTGTTAGTTAGCTAAGTTATGTGTGTGTTCGTTTGCTAGCTAAGTTAACTTTTATGTGTGGGTTAGCAAGTTAAATGCGTGTGTGTTAGTTAGCTAGGTTATATGTGTGTTAGTTAGCAAGCTAAGTTAGCTAGGGGAAATGTGTGTGTGTTAGGTAGGTTAATTGTGTTAGCTAGTTTAAATGTGTGTGTGTTAGTTAACTAGGTTAAATGTGTGTGTTAGTAAGCTAGGTTACATGTGTGTTATTATTATTATTATTATTATTAATGTATATTTCCCTTCATAATACTGTGACATGATCTGCCGTAACTCCTAAAGAAGAACACAGTAACTCCTCAGTAATTAGTAATTAGTTACCATGTTTCTCACTTTATAATACTGTGGTATGATTTGCAGTAACTCCTAAAGAAGAAAGCAGTAACTCCTCAGTAATTAGTAATTAGTTAACATGTTTCTCACTTTATAATACTGTGGTATGATCTGCAGTAACTCCTCAGTCATTAGTAACGGGTTACCATGTGCTGCTGTTAACTCCCGAAAAAAGAAGACAGAGACCCCTTATTAATTATCTATGAAGAACACAGGGATGCCTAGTCCGTTATCTAACACAAATATTTATTCATTTAAACATGAATTCCTCCAGAATAAGGATGTAGGACACAACCTAGAGTAAAGCTGTATGTGAGCCATCACTTCTACTGAGCACATCTCCAGGAGGACTGAAGAAGAGCACAGGTTTAGAATAAACACCTGTAACACACTGACAGAACATTACAAAAATGGGGGTTAAGCAGACTACTGCACATTTCAGTGTGTCTAACATTTGGAAGATATTGAGCATACTAAGGTAAGTAAGGTTAATATATGATAAGTGGTGTCACTGACTTTAATATCACCACTGATAGAATAACCTGCAGCAGCAGATAAACACACTGATAGAGGCTGGCGGTCCGGCGCTGTGGAATTACCGTAATTACCCTAATAATGCGCACTAAAAGTCTGTGAGACTGCAAGGCTGAAGATGAACGTTTATAAGGTTGGTGCTTAAAATTAAAGCAGTGACCGTTAAAACAAAATTGAGTATAGTCAGTCTTATAGTCTTAGATGCCTTCTGGAGAACAATAATGTCTACTATGTAATAATATTAAGTTATAAAGTTTAAGCAGATTACAACACACTGTAGTTTTTTACTATATGTTGCTAATATTTGGAAGATAATGATGATAATAAGGTAATTAATGTCACTACTACTACAAATGGTGTCACTGGCTTCAAATATGCCTTTAATATCACCACTGATTAAATAATTGTTTGTGTAGACTGATTTAGATCTATAGTTCCCCAGGTGGCATGTAAGGGTTTTCAGTAGTTAATGTTGATTTGAGCAGAAATTAATGAATAGTTAATATAAAGGAGACATCATTAGTAAGTAGTTCTCTGGGAGATATGTAAGTCTCAGTAATTATTGTGGAGTTAATAGTGAACTACTATAATCATTAGTTCAGTATTATCTACTGAGTAATTATTCAGTACTCCCTGGTAGTTAATAGAAAATATTTAGGTGTTACTGCAGCACTATTAATTAGTTACTGCTTAGTTCCTGCTTAGTTACCTATTAACTATGGAACAGTATTATAAAGTGTTACCGATGTTACTAATTCATAAACTGAACATTGTGTAGAAATAATTAATCAATAATCCAACATTTTGTTTGGTTTTGATTGAAAGTTACTACAAACCAAGAGCACAAATATAAAAATTAGATTTCTTACAGATTCAGTGCAATTCTTGTTGATGGCTTTCCAGAAGTTCCTGCATTCTTCTCTTACAGTCACAGGTGTGTGTGTGTGTGTGTGTGTGTGTACATGTGAGTGAGTATGGGAGTGTTGTTAGTGTGTGCATCTACCCTGATACAATCCCATCCACCATTGTTGGTGCTGTCAGGTCACATCAGCCATTATAGCATTTTATTTCTAATGACAAGCAAATACATTAAAAAATGTTCCTGCCCTCCAAGCAACAATGACCTTTAAACACAAACTCTCTAACCCCAGAACGTTTACTGAAGACCATAGATCACCTTAATGTGGACCAAAGTGCACAGAGAGCTTTTGAAAAAAAGAAGACTTTTTATTTTGGTCTTTGTCAGTCACGTGTCTATGACATCAATTAAGTGCCATGGTGCCATGCACTATTAGAGGGATGGAATGGACTTTTAGTATCTTCAGTAGCTTTAAATTCTTTAAAAGTGAAGAAGCAGAGACAAAATTCTTGTGTTCACAGCATTTTCAAGTGGATCCAAAGCTTGTTTGGAGCTCTTGGTCATCCGCAGTAGCTACCCCCAAGGGGGCAGACTGCCAAACAGCGACAGGGTGTTGGGCACTCGAGACTCATTTGTGCATGAGGGTGATGACAGATATCCTGTCTGCACCAAACCAACAGAAGTCAAAGAACACTTTATCAGGGGTTCCAAGAACTCTAACCTTCGTAGGCATGGAATTTCCCAATGACTGTGATCTCTTTCAGAAAGACAAATAACTGCCACACTGCACACATTGTTTAGGAGTAGATTGAGAACATGATAAAGAGTTACACATGTTCCCATTGGCTTTCTTATTCCCTGTGAGGTGTGCGGTTTGGAAACGTAATATAGGTTGAAAAAAGATTTTAGGGGAAGATGTATTTTAACAGGTACAGGAAGGTGTTGGAAAGTTGCAGCAAGGTATTGCTGAGAGTTTACCACTTCTGTGGAGAATGTAGATTGGCTGGAAGATTCCAATGACTGTATCAACCACAAGAGCAATCATGACTGGCATGCTAATAGCATATTTAGTCACAGTTTGTTCAACACTAAAGGCAACAGATACTGGAATATTTTGAACAAGAAATATCAGCAAGTTGATGCAGACTACTTGAAAGGCCTTCCTTTTGGCAGAGTTCATCTCCCCAGCATTGCTCTCTGTGTCTCGTGGGCTGGGCTGCCTCAACCTTTTCAAGATAGATGCACAGCAGAAGATGTCCACAATCAAAACCGGGAGGTACATGACTGAGAAAACGCTGTAGCTCAGCTTAGGATACGTGAACATGCAGGCAATACCGGTTACTAAAGAGCACATCCAGGTCACAACGGAGCATAAAACTCGGTAACGGACTGGCTTATATCTAAGGAAAGTCACAGGGTGGACCACAGCCAGGTATCGCTCCAAACACACACAACACGGAAACAAACAACGCACGGCCATGCTGGTTCCAAGAAAAAAAACTAAAGGTTTAAAGGAACACAGTTCCACGCTTACGCTACACAAGCTGTGGAAAATACCCAAGACTATGTAGAACATCTCACTGACTGCCTGGTTCAAACTAAAAACCTCATAAGGGTCGATAACACCACGGCGAGGGAAGAGGATGACGATGATGTAGATGTTCAGGGGAAGGGCCAGAAACACATCAATAGTATAATTATATATGATGAAGATGACTGAGACTGAGAAATTCCATTCATCCCTGTGAAGAACAGTTGAATTTGCAGCGGCAGTGTTCATTTTCCAACCCTGCAGAGAAGAGGACAGAATGAGATAAAAAAATGAAGACATGATCCACTGTACACTTTAATTGTTTTTTAAATAACCACTAAATATGACGGGAGAAGCTTCTGGACTCGCTGGAAGAGAATGCGTAACGATGTCTAGGAGGATTTCTGAAATAAGTATTTTTTTTTGTTTAAGTTTTGGTTAAAAAAGGCTTAAAGTCTTAAAATAACCTCCACAATAACTAGAATGTGAGGGTTTGAGCTGTGATGCTATCAAATACAAATACAGCTAAACTCGGCAAGGTACAAACAGGTTAGCCACAATGCTAACATCCAAACTTAGCATGGTTGAGACGTTTTAGAGGCCAGATGTTCCCAGCCAAATTCAACTGGGTTTGGGTGGAGTGGTCGTGATTCTAACAGCTGGCCTAAGCCGGGTTAGAGCTGTGATGCTAATAGCCAGCTTTGAAAGAGTTTGGGCAGTTGGCTTGTGATTCTAACTGCTGGCCTCAGTAGGGTTAGAGCCATGACTGCCAGGCTCAACAGGGTTGGGGTGGTTTGGTCTTGATGCTAACAACTGGTCTCAATGGGTTGGGGTCTGACGTTAACTGCCAGCCTCAGCAGCAGCTAGGCTCAGCGAGCAGGAAGCAGACAAATCTAAGGTGTGGCTGAACATGGGGCATTTGTTTTGGTCTTAGAGTTTAATACCACAGTATTGCTTGTTTTAAACACTTCAAGTCTAGAAGCCTCTGTTTTGTAATATTAATGTTTTGTCATGTTATTTATTAAACCTAGGCTATTTGCATTTTTTTCATATTTCAGGCCATGGGGAAATTTAATAGAAATGCTATGACATCTTTTTTTGGGGGGGATTTTTGTTATATTTTGTTATGATTTTTTTTTTTAATAAACAAATAATACACATCTCCTGCCCACTGTAGTCTGCTAGAAAAAAAAAACTGCATCCGGCACTTTGAGGAAGTAATCAGTGTAATTAGCCTCACCTGTTTCCCCCTGTATATAACCCCCTTCAGCCCTCTCTCTCACTGCTGAGTTTTGTTTGGTTCATCCTGCGTTACAATGCCTTTCCATTGCTCTGTTTGTTTTCTTGTTTACAACTATTTTTTTAGTGTCCCTCAACATAGTGTTTGCCTGTGTTTTGACCCTGGACTGCCTCTCGTTTATGGTATGTAATTCCTTATTGGCTCCTGTTTTTTTGGTTTTGACCCTGCTTGCTCTGACCACTCTTTGTATCACCCCTTCACTAAATTTTTTACGCATCCGTGTTTGCCTGAGTCCTGCTTGATCATGACAGTTGCAAACAGTAGCTCATTTTAGGTGAGCAAACAGCACTTAAGAGCAAAATAACTTAAGAAGTTATTATGATCTACATGTGAAGGGGGTTGTAGAAAAGCTTTCGAAATGTAAATCTTTGGTTTGCTAAACATTTCTGAGGTCAGATTTTTGACCAAAGCTGTGTAGTGCAGACCAAATACTGCCCACTTTTAACAAACATCATCCCACCCTGCTGGCACATAACAGTATTAGAAGCTGTCCTGACATAACATTTTTGTCATCTGATGTCATGACCAACTTTTAACCAGAAATTAACATCTACTGAGGTTGGTGACCAGCTGGGCAGCAGTGAAGCATGGGGCTGGTAGGATTGTGATGGTGTGATCTTCCAAAATAGAAAACTAATTAAAATTGACGAATAGGTGGTGCTAAACAGATTGGTGATAAACAGATTGGCCAAGACATAAAAAAATCCCACCCAACAGTAATCAAAACTAGTATAAACTCATCAAACAGACTGTTATTGAGTGTGAAAATTGAACTCTTAACAATAGTAGTGTTGATAGTGTTGATTCACCACTGGCAAATTTGCTGTGTACCAACAATGTGATAATGTTCACCATAAGTGTTAGCACAGAGCCAACATACTATTAGAATAGCTATAGTTCTGCAGGCAGAAAGCAACATTATCACAGTGGTTGACACCTATTGCCCAAACTGAAATAGTGGTTTGTCACTGCATAAAGTAGACATCACGCATAAACATGAATAAATAATTAAAAAACTAAACACATTTTAATTAGTCTGATTTTTTTCTAGTTTACTAAATATGAACCTATATTTAAGATAAAAGACTTTCTTACAGATTTAGAGCAGATTCTTGTGTTTTCTGAAGTTCCTTTATTCTTCTTTCACAGCTCCAGGTGTGTGTATGTGTGTGTTTAAATACATTGAAACCAACCACCAGTGTTTTTGTAGTTATTTTACTGCCACCCCAGTCTCCTTAAAGCTTTGTTTTTAATGCAAATTTTTTACATTCATAAATGTCTCCAACATGAACAGACTCTGACGCTACACACAAACACAAAGCTTTATATAAGAAGAGAAACTGGACCATTTTACATTGTAATATATCTTATCTTTGTCTGTTTTCTTTAATGTTGAGTTCCATTTATGCCTGGAGGTCAGAATTTTAACTAAAGCGCTCATACGAGTAGGATTTCCTTTGGAAAGTCGGGAGAGCCTCACCAACCCCCGAGTTCAGAATCCAAGATGGCTGTACTGTGAATTAACAGTAGTAAAAGCAGCAGTAGTATTATATAATTTATTATTAGTTTTATATGTTTGTGGCTCATTAAATCAGTCATACAGACAGTGCTGTCCAACATCTATCTGTGGACATGATTCCATGCAGTTTAAATGCTCAAAATACAGTATAGTTTGTTATCAACTAGTATTGCTAGTAATGCTAACATGGCTTATTTAATTTTTTTAAAACAATTTTAGCTCAAATCCGAATGTTTAAATGAAACACCATCATCTTGGGTGAGACGTCATTCCTAGCTTTAATATCTGATGTAAACAGAATGCAGCGTAATTATACTATACTTTAAACTAACTATTCTTAGTGGAAAATGCAGTTGTACTGTATGTATACAGCTCTGAAATATATTAAGAGACCACTCCAGTGTCTGAATCACTGATTTAGCAATTTATAGGTATATGTTAGAGTAAAATTAACATTGTTGTTTTATTCTATAAATTACGTGCAATAATTATCCCAAATTCCAAATAACAATATTCTCATTTAGAGCATTTATTTACAGAAAATGAGAAATGGCTGAAATAACAAAAAAAATGCAGAGCTTTCAGACCTCACATAATGCAAAGATTCATATTCATAAAGTTTTAAGTGTTTAGAAATCAATATTTAGTGGAATAACCCTGTTTTTTCTAATCACAGTTTTCATGCATCCTGGCATGTTCTCCTCCACCAGTCTTACACACTGCTTTTTGGTAACTTTTTTGCCACTCCTTGTGCAAAAATGCAAAAATTATTATTAGCAGCACATCATAACAGATTTAAAAAAGAAGAAAAGAACTGCACCAAAAAGTGAGGATCAAGAGTAAAAAATGATGAGGAGGAAGATCATGGTCCTAAACTGGGCACCTAGAAGTAGTGCAGTGGATGCAGTGTCTAAAACAGGGGTGTCCAAACTACGAGGTATTTTAGAAGTAGAATGAAAGTTGGTCCGCTGTTCAGCAGGTTTTTATAATGAGATTCAAAGTTTGAACGCTAGGTGTCAGAAACGGGCAAAAGAGTCTAAAAGTGGCGAGAGTGTGCAGTTATAGCGCAGAAAAACGGGCCAAAGAGTCTAAAAGCAGAGAGGGTGCGCAGTTGTAGTGCAGAAAAACAGGCCACAGAGAAGCGGAGAGGCTGCGCTGAAAGTAATCAGGAAAATGTATTATTTAAAGTGGTATATTTCATTATTTGTTTTATTACAGAGTCTGCGGCCCGTGACTTCAAACTCTCCTTCTGGCCCCCAACAAAAAAAGTTTGGACACCCCTGGTCTAAAAGCAAGCTCCCATTGGTGCCATTGGATTTTAATTTTTAAAAATTGACAAAATGTGACATTTGGTCAAGGATACCTAAACTTTGCCATTTGACATCAACCATTTAAAATCTCAGTTTATCTAGCAAGCAAAACTGCACACTGTTTACCAAGCACTGTTCATCTCAAGTCACCAGCAGCCTCAAAACTTCTGTTATCTCATTTGATTAAGCATTCATGTCCAGCCTCTGACATTCATAAGGAATAGAGCAGTACATTTATAAATCAAGTGTAAGCAAAGTATTTTCCGCCTCTATCAATGTTTGACCTTCCAGCCAAATCTATCACTGGAGAAGGAGTAGCACTATCACTATTTTGCATTTGTGATTTGATAAGTGCATGTGAAAACAAAAAGTTAATAACGAAAAAAAAAAAGTTAATAATGATCACCAAAGTCTGCACTAATTATTATAACAGAATGCTTTTAATAACAGAAACACATGCTCTAAAAAAACTGTCTACAAAGGATTTTCCTTGCCAGTTCTCCTTGGAAAACCATTTAACCAGGAAATGACCTGCTTATACAATGTTAGAATGTATTGAGAAACGTACTAGTGCATCTCAAAAAATAGAATATCATTGAAATTGAAATCTTATATAATTTTCCAATTTTCTGAGACACTGATTTTAGTTTTTTTTTTCATTGGTTGTAAGCCATAATCATACACACACTCTGTGTGTAATACATCTATATATTATATAAACTACACATTTTGAACTGAATTGCTGAAACAAAGTAACTTTTCTATGGAATTTCAATTTTTTTTAGATGCACTAGTATTGTATAATTGATGAGCTGCTGTCAAGGTTCTGCTTAACTGAGAACAACACAATGTCCAAACCAAAGCCTATTAAACCTATACAGTTTGTAAGCGTTGTTTATAAAACCACAGAATCCTCTGTAGACTTTGTTGGTGCAGATCTGAAGCAAGAGATCTGATTTCTAACTCTGTAAAGAACATATGCTGGGTGGTAAAACCCTGTAACTGTGTTGATCGCCAGACTAATCGCTACCACCATGCTAAAGACATACTCCGGCATGTTTTTTTGAATGCCAAAACAAACACCTATTGGGATATTTTGAATCAGAAATATCAGCAAGGTGATGGAGACTACTTGAAAGGCCTTCTTTTTAGCAGTGTTTGTCTCCCTGCTCTCACTCTCCATGTCCCAGGGTCCAGAATGATTCAGCCTTTTCAGGATGGATGCACAGCAGAAGACATCCACAGTCAAAGCCAGGAGGAACAGGAATCCAAAAGCAGTGAAGGGCATGTCAGGATATGAAGACATGGCAAAAAGACCAATGACTACTGTAGCCATCCAGGTCACCATGGAGCATGCAACCCGGTAACGGACTGGCTTGTACCTCAGGAAGGTCACGGGGTGGACCACAGCCAGATAGCGCTCCAAACACACACAGCACTGGAACGCACAACGTGAGGACATGCTAGTGCCAAGAAGAAACCCAACAACTTGATTATAACACAGCTTCAAGCTTGTTTTACACATGCTGTGAAAAGGACCCAAGAATAAAAATACAATTTCAACTACTGCCTGGTTCAAACTGAAAATGTTAGATGGGTCTATTACACCATGTCGAGGTAAGAGGAGGATAATGGCGTAGATGTTCAAGGGGAGGGCAATAAGAGCATTGACAGAGTAGATGGATATAATAAACATAGATTCTACAGTGAAATTCCATTCATCCCTGTAGTAAAATGTTGAATTTGTAGAGGTGGTGGTCATTTTCCAGCTCTACAGAGAGAAAAGAAAGTAAAAAACACGAATTCACTTTTGGCTTTTTTGACGTAGCATCTCAGTAGATACAGATGAGAAAGCTCTCTCATTAGTCCGGCCTTCAGGAGATAAACTGAAGATCTTACTCATGAGATAAACTAAAAACAGCTAATCACAGTCATATTTCCAGTGGGCAGGGTCATTATCCATGGTATGGACTTCATATAACTTTGGGAAGTCATAAATATGTCTCTGGTTGTGAATGGGAGTGGTAGTGTAACCAAGTGTCAGGCCAATGTTTGCCTGGTTCATACTACAGTTATAATGTTCGAAGAACATGACTAGTTGCGCTGTAATTGTGAGTCCTTCAGTTATGGTTTTCCTATTAAAATGACCGATTGCCAAAACAGGGTCACAAATTAAACCATTTTTCTCTCTGGGAAATCACAGACTCAGCTGGTAACTGCAAGCCCAAATCAGAAAAAAGTAAAAAAGAACAGTAGGGTAAATGCAATTTAAGAAAATCACAATGTTTCCTACATTTATTTTAACATCTGTTGCACTGCAGACAGTATGAATCCAAGACATTTCATGTTTTGTTGTTATATGATATATAATATATGATATGATCACTTTGATGTTACCATTCCCTTTCACAATGTTTAAAAGATGTTCTAGATGTTCTAATCTTAAAATCAAAGTCAAGACAATAAATAAATAAACAAATATTGGTTTGCATTTGATAAAAGGTTAAAACAAAACAAAAAAATCTTACATATTCAGAGTGATTCGTGTCTTTCCTTCACCCTTCCCTCACAGTCACAGGTGTGGATGGACGGGTCATTAGAAGTATGTGTGTCCACTGTCCACCAGTGTTGGTGTTGTTATGACATGACTTAATGGTCACCATAAAGCCTGGTTTCTAATGCAAATCACATACATTCAAAAATGTTCCCGTTCTCCCAACAAGGACAGCCTTTAAATACAAACTGGGAAAAGAAATCTGAACAAAACAGGACTGTTTCACCTTTAAATCCTGTTTTTATAACAATCACAATAATCATCATAACCATTCAAACAGCAAAACATATATTTGTAGTGTATAAGGTACAATTCTAATGTAGTTAGCATTTAGAAAATAAATAGTGTTTAAGATAGATTTCAAACCTTTACAACCCAACTGAAGATCCCAACCTCCACCATGTTTCACAGTTGACAGTTGAAAATTGAGATATAAGAAATATACTCTCCACCCTCTGCACAGCACCATCACCAGGCAGAGGAGCTCATTCAGCGGCAGACTGCTGTCCCAGTCCTGCTCCACAGACAGACTTCGAAAGTCTTTTGTCCCTCAGGCCATAAGACTTTTCAACTCATCTCAGCACAGCAAACTGAAGACTCTGTGACACCTTTTCTTTCCAGCAATTCTGGCCACACCATGGACATACCCCCATCTATGGTCACACTATCTTGCTGATGCCCATAACACTATTTTTATAGTTCTACCCTATTTTGCACTAGTAGCTCATTCACTAGTTCATTCATCTACTGTTTACGTATCATTTGCACTGCTAAATTTAAATTATTATATAACTGTATTTGCACCAGTTATCCTTATACTTACTTTATGCACATCAACTGGTGTTCGCTGTCTATTGTGTTCAACTACACTACCTCCATTTTACATCACACACACACACACTAAAGACTGTACTTTTATAATTTCATTTTATTTTTTTATTTTGTTGTATTTATATGTATCATTTATATATTTTTTATCTTTTTGTAACTTTGTGTACTATACACACCTGCTGCTGGATGTCAAGAATTTCCCCTCGGGGATCAATAAAGTATATATCTATTTATCTATCTGAAAGCCATGCTAAGCTGGCTTTGTTGGCTTAGATGTAATACAACAGAGGGGAGCAGTGCTGGACAACAAAAGGTCCTCACTGATGAGAGTTTACCAGCTCTGTAAAGAATGTAGAGAGGCTTCAAAAATCCTATAACTGTGTTGAAGACCAGACCGGTCATTAGTGCCATGTTGAAGACATACTCAGACACAGTTTGTTCAATCCCAAAGGCCACAGCAATTGGAATATTTTGAATCAGAAATATCTGCAAGTTAATGGAGATTACTAGAAAGGCCTTCTTTTTGGCAGAATTCATCTCTCGTGTATCACTTTCCATGTCCCGTGGGCCAGGATGCCTCAGTCTCTTCAGGATGGACGTGCAGCAGAAGATGTCCGCAGTCAAAATGATGATATACAAGGCAGCATACAAACGGAAGGGTGATTTACGCTTCATGAAAAGGCAGATAATGCCAATTGCAAATGAAAATATCCAGATTAGGACAGAGCATGCGACCCGGTAACGGGCTTCCTTGTGTTTTAGAAAAGTCACAGGGTGAACCACAGCCAGGTATCGCTCCAAACAAACACAGCATTGAAACATGGAACGAGATGCCAAGTTGGTCCCAAGGAAAAAACCCAGACCCTCGTAGGAACACAGATCCAAGCTAATGTTGCACAGGCTTCGAAAAAGGCCAGAGAACGCAAAGAACATCTCAGCAATTGCCTGGTTCAGGGGGAACACATTAGAAGGTTCCAATACTCCACGGCAAGGGAAGAGAAGGACAATGATGTAAGTGTTTAAAGGCAGGCCCAGTAAGAAATTAAAAGCGTGGAGGGATATGAACAAGATTGAGGCATCCAGTTTATTGAGGTTATCAGTTGAGTTTTTGAAGGTGTTGTTCATTTCTAGTTCTGCAGTTGGGAGAACAAAATTAAAATAACATTAAAATTAATCTAATTTACAAGTTTCCCTCTTCGGCCACTGTATTCAATGAGCCAGAACATAGTTAGAAAGCCAATAGAGGACAATGAAAACAACAAAAAGTCTTTTCTGTTCAGCTTCCTAGGACAACCATTAGTTAAAGGCTTCATAACATAAAACTGATACATACCCTTATCAACCATATCATTCACCTTCAAATAGTTACGTATATAACTGGCACAATAGTTGTTCATCATTTGTTATTCTTGCTGTAGAACCTTTATACAGATAAGAAGCATTGTGTCTGAATTTCAGTGAAGAGTTATTTCTATGGTAAATATATTATTCTGTGAGTCACATTATGGTCATATTTGACAAGAATAGATCTTTGATAATGTTACATTTTCCATTATTCATTATTCATATACAACCTCTTTAGCTTCACAGATAATGATAAGCAAGCCTTTTTTAAGCCTTTTTTTTTTCATTTTTTATAGTATATTACTGAACTTTAACATAAACTTACTGCTTACTGGCTCCCTGCAGCCATTCACTAGTCAGCTAGCTTCATGGCTAACTCTAGCCACTAGAAGAAACATTGGAGCGGATTCATACATTACAAAAGGAAAAAGTTTGTTATCTGGCAACATTTAATTGATGTAGAAGTACATTATTGGATAAATGTTTGTGTATGTGCCCAGGTACAGCTAGCTAGCAACAACAGTGTATAATGCTTTGGCAACACTACCTCACACAGTCATGCCAGTGTTGACACAGCTACATTTAATTAAATTGAGAGAAAAGGACAGAGAGAGAGAGAGACAGACACAGAGAGCAGGGCAGAGCAAGAGAGAACACCGCTGTCTAAACAGTTGGGGCTAGTTGCAGCGCAAATATTTACTAAATTCAGATTTCTGCATTATTAAATCAAATTGGGATACCGTACAAAGTACTTCAGCATAAAAGCACATATTTGTAATATATGACAGCACCCTGTGTCATTACTACATCTCTGCTTTTTGTAACAAACCAACCCGTGTGAAAATCGGTAGAGTTGTGATTATTATAGGTGTATTAAACCCCTACTTGGGGCGCGTGGTTGACTCTTCCAATATGGCGGCCGGCTGCTACGCAAGGAGGCGGGCAATGTATATATAGGCATCTATGTATATATGTCTATGATTCCACTTAAGACACGACATACGGTGCAACCAGATTAAGTAAAAGTTTCAAACAGTTTCAAACTAACTAGTAGTAACTAAGGACTTAAGAATTACTTTACACACAAACTTAAGAAGAAACTTACTTAAACTGGTGCATTCAGCTCCAGCAGCTCAGCAATCTGTGCTCAGCATCAGTGAGAAGCTGCTGTGCTCTGGAACTCCTCGCGCCTTCTTAACATCGAAGAATTTAAATATCCACAGGGAGTGAAAAATAACATTGGAAAAAACACAGCTCGCTTAGCCCCGCCCTGCCCCGTCCACCCATGTTATTAACCTCCTGACGTCACACGATGATGCTGGGGAAAATAACTTACTCAATAGAGTAAAACTTATGACTTTTTTATTTTTTATTTAAGCATGCTTTCTTAATTTCTTTCAAATGTGCTTATTTGAAAAATATAAAAAAAATATATTTATATAATGTGACTAAGAACATGAAAAAGAATTAACAAATAATCTGTTGCATTGCACTACTTTACACTAAAAACTACGCTATTACATAATACTTCTGATTGATTAATTCCAAAAGGTATCGTATCTTTATTGGCGAGTACAAAAATGTATGTACTCATATTGGTTCACGGTTGAAAAAAACAAAAACGTATTGATGCATCCCTAATTATTACTATAATAAAAAATACAGTATTTTTAATTAATCACTGGTTAAATATGCAGAATGCATACTGTTTTATTACATTCAGCAACTTTCTAGCTAATTGCTGCCAAAAAGTTACTGTATATTTCACAGAGTAGGTATATGCATTGGGTGTTTTTCAATGACATTTCCTCTTAAAACATCTCTTTAACTCAAATTTGTGCACTCATTCACACCTAACTTCCCAGTTTTAAGGATTATGCTTATTATGATTAGGCTTTTGTTATTAATATCATTATTAGAATCTGAATTTCAGTGTCAGATGACAAATTCCACTAGGCAACATTGAATCTCGTTACTGAGAAAATATTATTTGAATTGCATTGCTTCTTTTTGTTTTACTATTGAAATAAGACATTTGATTTGATAAGAATATGATGATTTAAGTTATAGCCAAGACAAAGTGGCGTTTTATCAGCTGTGCACCTACCTCCAAAACAATAGCATTCATGAAGTTCTTCAGTCTGGATTTAGACACAATTACAACATTAAAAAGTCACAAGACTGCACTACTGTCCTTGCACTGCTTGAACTTAGAACTGTCTTTGGCACCATAGACTATGCAATCCTGCTTGATAGGCTAGACAGTATTGTAGGAATTAAAGGATTTGCCCTTTGGCTTAGATCTCATTTGACAGATCACCATCAATGTGTTGATTTAAATAACAAATGCTCATATCACACCAAAGTAAAAGGTGTTACACAAGGCTCACTCCTGGATCTGTTACTGTTTTATCTTTATTATTTTTTTATCTATTGTTGGGTAAAATAATTTGTAAGCATATTGACTTTTGTTGACCATAACCCATCACATATGTTTCACTGACAAGACACTGACCTGCTGTCAGTTCCTTGCAGTACCTTCCATTACAGGCTACTGTAGTAGACTGTTTACATATGACCACTGTTATGTACTCTGTACTACCTCTGAAGACATTCCTTTGATGATCATTGCTGCAGTCTTTATAACTACTTCCTTTGAGAAATGAGAAATACAGGCTTAGTGTGAGCCCAATCAGAAATATACTTTTTAATTTTTAATTGTTTCAAACCTGATTGAAGCCAAATTAAATCAGCCAAATCGGAATCAGTGACCGGTTCTTAGGGTGATAAGCCTTTCATTTGATCAACTCTGCAAAGTCTCAAGCCCTATCCGGATAGGATTGATCTCTCACTGGTCCTGGGGTATTTTTTTTTTATGGGGTCCTCTGTGATTTAATTCCTGTCCAGAACAACCATGTATGTGTTTTTCCTATACGTTCTCTGAGAAAATTGCAGGCTGAATTACCTACTGTTTTTGCTGAACTCCATGGTCCTCCGGTAATTTTAGTCTCGTCTATACTCACATCTCTGAGTTTTATCACCTTGTGTTTAATAAAATACCTATTCGTCCACTGCTACGCACCGTAATTACACTTTGGGCGCACATTTTTCTATGGAGATCCATGTTAACACAACAGCGAGTGGAAATTGGGGGGCTACTAATGTTATGTCACATGACCGATAAAACCAAAAACTTATGTGGCCCACCTGATTTTTCAATTTCAGTCTGGATGCAAGAGTTTTATCATTGAGTAGAAGTGCAAAATATTTTTCACAGATGTCCCTCCGAGAAACTAATCCCGTCCAGATAGGGTTTAAGACTTATAGCTCCAGCAAATGGAAGAGCCATACTGCCCAAGTGGACATAATCTGAAACAATAGAGAGTCCTCTGAGAAGTAGATGCCCTCCTAATATCTTTGGTCAATCATCTGGTCAGATGATTCCTGCTGGAGTTTTTTTGTTGGCATGTGCCTTACTTTTTAAAGAGAAGCAGCCAGTTTAAATATGATGCATTTCAGCGTTTAAAACCTGAATGGGGAAAAAAAATCCAAGCAAAGATTTGGTAGGACTATTTCTTACCTCAATGAGAGTTTTAGGGTTTTGGGGTTATTTATTTTTATTTTTACCAAAATTGCCCTCTGTGGATTGATTTTCTTCTGGGGGAAATGATTTATTTTTACTCTGATTTAAAAAAAAAAAAAATTATTGGTGTAACTGTAATCAGTAATGATTTTATAATGTTCTTTGTTCATCAGATTCACAGCTTTCCTTCAGATTGATCACGACAGCCTGACCAATGATACTTTAAATAATAAATAAATTGTATCCAGAAAAGGTGCATGTTTTTAATGATTATACTTTAATGTTAGAGCAAGCTGATGAACCAAGATTAATAATACTTTTTTAAAATTATTTATTTTGCACCAATTAATCTAAAACACACATCCACATTCATCATATAAGGCAAGGCAAGCGTATTCGTATAGCACCCTTCATATACAGTGGCTATTAAATAACAATTACATAATGAATGAAAAAATACAAACAGATGAAAATATAAAAAAAAATAATGTATTAAAAATTAATACATGGAATAAATAAACTGAAACAATAAATAGCATATTTAAAAGAAAAGAAAAGTAAACATAAGAATGAGGAAATGTATTATCTTCTCCAATTCATTTGCCTCTAATATCTGGGACTATAGTTTTGAATTCAAAGTTCATGATAAGATCAATTCAGATTAGGGGAAAACCTAGGCATCACAAAAAATTTATTAATTTTAGCTACATATCATTAACTTTTAAAAATTATCATTGAGCTTTTTGTGTCTATATACAGTTACGAGGATACATCTTCTTGTATGTATTATAAAAAAAATGATAAAATGTACCATGTACGCGAATTTTACACCGTAGTAAAACAACAGTAATTTGTTACACAGCTAATATGTTGTAAACAGCTAAGATTTAAATTGTAAACACCTTTTGAACAATACAAATGACATGACATTAAATACTCACTCCCCGGATAATTGACACATGAGACAGAAATCCTCAAATCTCAAGCAGTCTGAATGTTGCAATAATCCACAATCTATCAATATTAGCTCTAAATATATGTTCTAAATCCAGAGAGAAATAGAACCCTTATGAATGCAGGTCACCTTACGTTTTTCCTAAAATCCTGTCAGACACAGATGTGTGACATAAGTGTGTTTTTCAAATATAAAAAAAACAGAGCTCCAGTGATACCCAAGTCCACAGAGTTATTGTTGTCCAGTCACATCAATCACTGAAAACCTCAGTCTCTGATGCAAATCTCTTTTCTATATGGAAAAACAGCCTCCTAAAACAAAATGACACCCTTTTAGATATTTCTGTGCTCATATGCAGAAAATCTTACTTCTGTTATCTGATACAGTAGGTGGGGGTAGTATCACTGAGACATGCTGAGATGCGGGATGGTGGGAAGTGTCGGAAGGAGGAAAAGAAAGGATTAGTTGAGTGTCGTCCGCATAGCAGTGGTATGAGAATCCATGAGAAGATATTATTTCACCCAGAGAGCGAGTATAGAGTGAGAAAAGAAGAGGACCAAGCACCGAGCCTTGTGGAACCCCAGTGGAGAGTCTGCATGGAGCAGATGTTGCCCCTTGCCAAGTTACCTGGTAGGAACGGTCCTCCAGGTACGATGCAAACCACTGCCATGCAGAGCCAGTGATTCCAAGGCTGGTGAGGATGGAAATGAGAAAAACTAAAACATCTACTAAAAAATCTACTAAAACAGTAAGAGCAAATGAAGTAGGTCTTTTTATTTGAGCATTTTAATATTTATTGCTAGTTTTACAGAAAGGTTTTAGCATAGATGTATTTGCCTCATCATACGTTACTGATTTAAAGCAGTTTTTTCTATACAAAAGAATTCACACCTCTTTCAGAGCGTTTTACAGAGCAAAAAAAAAAAACATGATGTAAAAAACACACAAACTATAAAATTACATATACCCTTTGGATATTTTTACTACATATCATTTATCTCCGTTATAAATCTATCGTCACCGTTGTAGATGGATGAGCGAGCAGACATAAATGCAAGTAAAGATTTACTAAAAAAACATGCTAGACAGGCAAACAAGGTTAGACTATATATAATAGTCATATTAGGGCTTATTGATGAAAGAAATGCTGTTTATTTACCCACAACGCACTGTGACGAGTTTGTTGTCTCTGACCTGATGCAACAGATACAGAAGGGAGATGGAAAAAAAACAGAGCATGCTAATAAGAGTTTACCAGCTCTGTAGAGCATGTACACCGCCTGCAGAAATCCCATAGTCGTGTTGAGTGCCAAACAAGTGACTACTGCTATGTCAAAGGCCTCTTCAGGCGCTTGTTTTTTAAAGGTAAAGACAAGAGATATTGGGAAATACTGAAGCAGAAATATCAGCAAGTTGACTGAGACTACTTCAAAGGCCTTCTTTTTGGCAGAATTCATCTCCCTAGCTTTGCTTTTCATGTCCTGTGGTCCTGGGTGCTTTAGCCTTTTCAGGATTGAGGCGCAACAGAAGATATCCACGATCAAAACCAGGAGGCACATGACTGCAAAAACATGGTAGGGCATATAAGGAAACGTAAACATGCCAATAAAACCAGTTGCTAGAGAACACATCCAGGTCACCATGGAGCATATGAACTGATAACGGGTTGGCTTGTACCTCAAGAAGGTCACGGGGTGCACCACGGCCAGATAGCGCTCCAAACACACACAGCACTGAAACAGACTGCGGGAGCACATAGTGAAGGCGAGGAAAAAACCCACAGGTTTAAAAAAACACCAATTCAGGCTACAGAGGGTGTGAAAAGGTGACAAGAAAACAAAGAAAATCTCAGTGAGTGCCTGGTTCAGGCAAAAAACATCACATGGCTCCAGTGCACCACGTCGAGGAATTAGGAGACCAATAATATAAATATTCAGGGGAAAAGATAGAGGAATATTGACAGAGTAGATGGAAATTATGAAAATGGCCGTGACTGAGAAATTCCATTCATCCTTTGGAAGAACGGTTGAGTTTGCAGTGATGGTGTTCATCTTCCAGAGCTGTAGAGAGAGGATAGAATAACATTAAAAGCAACACTTGGAGTTTTTACAAGGTTTAAAAGTTTTATCTTTGTCATACTCTGGCAAATTACATAATGTATTTTACTCTATCTCTGATTTCCTTGTAATGCTTCTTGGATTTTTTGGGGGATTTTGTTAGAATCTGACCAACAGTACTTAAATTAAGGGTGTCTTTTATTACAAAAATGTAATTATTTAAATGATTGACTCACTTTTCATACCCTTGCAAAAGTTTACAGTGAAGTATAACAGCATTACTAATTCTGTACTATGATTAAAGATGTAAAAAAGATGAACCTGAGTAAAAGTTTAATAAGATATATTAATAAAAGAAATATTAATAAAAAGATGCAGTAAAATAATGTAAAATTATCAACAGGTCAACGAGAGAGAGAGAGAGTGAGAGAGTAATGAGTGGTGAGATGAGTCATGTGCATCCCCTCCCACAACTTAACATATACTTATGCCTTTATACAAATTATATATAATACAAATTATCAATTAAATAACATCTAAATAACATTCATTGATTCCTATTAAAAAACACAGGACTGATGTTTTAAACTAATACTGTGTGTGTTTTTCATTTGATACATGCTTCAAAAGTATGTCCATTATTACTCTAAAAGTACCGGAAAAAAATCATTGTGGCCCAAACTGAAGGAATATCTCTAAAGAACACCTGGTTTCACTTCTAAATAAAGTATGATTTGCAAGTAAACGTCTTAACTATAACTGAAAAGTTATAAACTTCATTAAGAGGAGGCCCCTTTTTTTTAAATGAGCTATTTGCTGAATTCTTAAATAAGCCTTAAACACCTGCTTAACCGTAGATCACAGATCAGATATAATATAGGGACAATACTTTATTAAACAATAAACCAAACTGTAGGTTGACTCCACGTTATTAGTTTAACAAATAAAAAAACATAATCAAGGAGATTCTTACATATTCAGAGAGATTCCTGCCTTTCATGATTTTCCTTCATTCTTTCCTCACAGCCACACACGTGTGTGGTAGTTGGAAGCTGCTCTCTTGGAACAGCCTCATTTACCAGTGATGTTGTTGTTATCCTGTCACATCAGTCACCATAAAGCTTCTGATTCTAATGCAAATCAAATATTGATAGATTTATAAATGTCTCCAACAAGAACAGCCTCGACCCACAAACTTACTACTCTAGAATCATCAAAGATTCTGGACCATTTTCTTGGGAATGCACCATAGATAAGCAACTAATTCCTCGCTGCTACAACCACCAGAGTATGAAGTTTTTAGACTCATGTTGACATTTTTAATTCCACCTTAAAATGGAGCACAGGTTGCATTGAGCCTGTAGTATATGTTAAGTTTTTTCAGTTTTTATACATTTCTACAAAACAGTCCATATAAGACTACACCTGGATTCTTATTTGAATGTTCTGGTCCACCTTAAAAGCTGAAGACGTTTTGTCCCTAAAAATCACATCTGTGTTGCCACAGCAGCATTTAAGGTGGAATGGTAATTTCAAACATCTAACATCTTCATGTGAGTGATAGTATTTCTTACACGTAATTAGTGGCATGGCTTGTGCAGGTGCTACCTTAAGCATTTTTTTTTTTTAATCTTTTAGAGTGGGTCTATAACAAATGTAAGGCGGCTAGACCCTATTTTTAGTGAGTTCATGTCTGAATGGGTATGGTTAAGGTTAGTGTTAGGTTCAGGATACATTCATGGACAGTCTTTCACGTTTGGGTTCATCTCAGTAAATTCAGTTGCATTTAAAGTGGCAGTCTGTAGTATTTCTGAGTGGAGAAGGAATAAAATATTGTTTTTAATGGTCTCATTGTGCTGGAACAACCGTCGATGCTAAGCCTAATATATTAATTCTAAGAACTGGGGTGTCGAGTCACTTTTCGAGGGAGTTCTTCTGGCCACGTTGCACGTCTTTACGTATTTAAGTCACACGTACAGCCTCTAAAAGAGGCTTAACTGAACGCGAGCGGCTGGTGGAGCAATGGAGACTTCAGAAGGGGAAATGCAAAGTTCAGTAGCTCATTCACTCATACTAAAAACAAAGTGTGTAGTTGATGTAAAGTTTCTGACTGTGTCATGATGGGGGACAGAATACAGACACTCGCGGAACCAGTTAAGGATTTTATTAAAAACCCACAGGGTACAAACAAAACAGTAGCAGTAGGTAGTGAACACTGTTAAGCAGAAACCAGGAGGGAAAGACCATTACCGGGTAGTGAGGCAGTCCAATGGTCATACACGAGGCAGGCAGTATCAGAGAAACGTAAACGATAAGCAGTCCAGGTAATACACAAAAATCCACAGAGTAGGCAAGGCAAAAATCAGAGTCGAGAAAACAAAAGAAAGGTCATACACGAGAAAACTATAACAGTGATAAACGCTTTGTAATGTGGGCGAAACCAGGCAATACGCGGCGTGTGTGTGTGTGTGTGAGCAGACCTTAAATAGCACAGGTAATCAGTATTCAGGACTTCCTGGCCGGGGCAGGTGAGGTGTCACGTGATCGGCAGAGTGTGTGATGTCGGTGTGTGGTGCATTCTGGATGTTGTAGTTAATAGACTGAGAACCTCCGTTGGAGCTAAGTGTGGAAGGACAGGGAGCGCCTACAACACCAGACGTGACAGACTGAGCGCTCTCTCCCTCTGACTAAACATAACCTGGATTCAGATTTATCCACTCTGAAAGGAGACCGCATCAAACCCACCCAGTTTAAAATTATTCTTCCGCATGTTTGGTGCAATTACCCATTTTCACCAGAGTGGGCCCTCAATCCTAAAACTTATCATCTTTAATAGACCTTTTGTTTAATATTAATTGAATGTTAAGTGAGCACCTACAAGGCGTCTAGAATGAACCATCCAAGTGAAGTGTTACCCATACATGCATTTTTTTATGCCACCATTACTCACAATGATCTTCCAAAGGACTTAAGTTGTTAATTTAACACAAGTTGTCAGATTAAGTTGTTTGGTTTAACACAAACACTCAACACTTGCAGATACCTAATAGTATCTAACCGTTGTTGGGTCATATCTCCAGATTAAACATAGATCTAACAATACTGGTCTACACTGTACAGCCTGCTGCTGCCACAGTACTCAGAGGAGTTATCTAAAATAATGTGAGCAAGGTTGTTATAGGCAAATTGTATGATTCAAACTCCCAGACTGATTTACTAACAGCATGTCATGGGAGTCGTTTATCTTAAAGTTAATAAATGTTGATCACACATCCACTGGAACTGAAATGCTCCTTCACTTGTTTGACATACGTTGGTTAAAGTCTTTAGTTCTTCTTGTAAAAGCATTTATTTGTTCTTAGGAAATTATATACAATTATTTTTTTTAAATACATAAAATGCTAAATGGTTTCCTTTGTGCTGGCCTCAAGGTCCAAAAATACAGTGTTGAAATGTGCAAAAAATATGTGTAAATTGTACAAGAAATGTGACCTAGTCTTGATTACAAATCATAAAACTAAAATAAATATGTTAAAAATAAACCAAATGAAATTAAACAAATTACTCAATATTATTGTAGTATTTTAAATGTACACTTTATTGCCAAAAGTATCCTTTCACCTCACCTGCATTGTGTTTGATGATGAGGGGCTTGGGTCCAGCTGCTCGAGCATGGAAATTTATTCCATGAAGCTCTCTACACTCTACTGTTCTTGAGCTAATCTGAAGTTCACGTGAAGTTTGAAGGTCTTTAGTAGGGCTGGGTATTATTTTAACATTTTTTAACAAAAAACAATACTTTTTTGTTGATACCTTTTTCTAAATTGTAACAAAAAATATACAAAAACGATAATCATTCTCATACAAGCCAACATGAGTAATATCAATCTCATACTCTCATCATGAGAGGCTCCATCTTTTCGATCTTGTTGCTAATGTGAGCATTTCCGTAACATAGGAGCAGGCGGGGAGCAGAGCAGACGGGAGGCGGACTCATAAGCGGGTAAGACAGACTTTAATAAATAACAAATAAACAAATAAACAAACAGGGAAATAACAAATAAATATATAAACATAAACAAACAGGGAAGACCAACAGAGAGCTAAGCAAAACAAATAATAACAAAACAGGGCTAGGGATATATACAGGAAAAAATGTAAATAATATACAAAATAAACAATGAAACAAACAGGAAATGAACGTGATTAGAAATAATGTGACAAACAATAAACAAGAGTGAGTAAATACAAGAAATGTGGAGTAAGCTATAACGTGACGTGACAGACAACGGGGAAGGTGCAAAGACCGACAGCAAACATAGACTAAGGGAACCTATATATAGTCAAGTCAAGTCAAGTCAAGAGGCTTTTATTGTCATTACATCTGAGTACAGGTACACAGTGTGATGAAATTACGTTCCTCCGGAACCATGGTGCAACGTAGAACAACAAGCAATAGACAACATATGGTGCAGGAGTGACGACAGTGCAACATAAAATTATAAAATTATAACACTAAATAACAATAAATACAATAAATACAAAGGACGAGACAATTTAAAGACAGGACAGTGCAGTACCGATACGGTATAATAAGTGTATAGTGGGGATAAGGTGCAGAGATGTGTGACATACTGTAACATATAGAACATATATAATCACAGCAGTTACTGAGGTAGAGTTTATAGTTTTTAAGAGTGCAGCAAATAAAGTCATGTCAGCCTCTGTGTGCTGACTGGGTGTGTGTGTGGGTGAAGTTCAGTTCTTGTGAGTGTAAAGGGGGGGGGTGTACAGTTTAGTTTTGTGTGAGTGTGTTGGGTGAGTGGTGGGTGGGGTGGGGGTTCAGTTCTGTCTCTGTGCGTTGAGAAGTCTGACTGCCTGGTGGATGAAGCTGTTGCAGAGTCTAGTAGTGGAGGCTCGGATGCTCCTGTATCTTCTGCCGGACGGCATCAGACCGAAGAGTCCGTGTGAGGGATGGGTGGGGTCGTCCACAATGCTGGTGGCTTTGCGGATGCAGCGTGTGGTGTAGATCTCGGCGATGGAGGGAAGAGAGACTCCGATGATTTTCTCAGCTGTCCGCACTATCCGCTGTAGGGTCTTGCGGTCTGAGGTGTTGCAATTCCCAAACCAGACGGTAATGCAGGTGCTCAGGATGCTTTCTACAGTCCCTCTGTAGAACATGGTGAGGATGGGGGGTGGGAGATGTGCTTTCCTCAGTCTCCGCAGGAAGTAGAGACACTGCTGGGCTTTCTTGGTTATGGAGCTGGTGTTGAGGGACCAGGTGAGGTTCTCTGCAATGTGAACACCGAGGAACTTGGTGTTATCCACAATTTCCACAGCAGAGCCGTTGATGTTCAGCGGGTGGTGGACACCTGGAGCTCTCCTGAAGTCAACAACCATCTCCTTGGTTTTATCCACGTTAAGAGATAGGTTGTTGGTTCTGCACCAGTCCGTCAGCCACTGCACCTCCTCTCTGTATGCTGACTCGTCGTTCTTGCTGATGAGGCCAACTACAGTTGTGTCATCAGCGAACTTGATGATGTGGTTTGAGCTGTACTTTGCAGTACAGTCATGAGTCAGCAGAGTGAACAGCAGTGGGCTGAGCACACAGCCCTGGGGGGCGCCAGTGCTCAGTATGGTGGTGCTGGAGGTGTTGTTTCCAATCCTGACTGATTGTGGTCTCTCAGTCAGGAAGTCTAAAACCCAGTTGCAGAGGGAGGAGTTCAGGCCCAGCAAGCTCAGTTTTCCGATCAGATGTTGAGGGATGATGGTGTTGAATGCTGAACTGAAGTCGATGAACAGCATTCGAACATAGCAGTCTTTGTTGTCCAGGTGGGTGAGAGCCAGGTGGAGCGCAGTAGAGATGGCATCGTCTGTTGATCTGTTTGGACGATACGCAAACTGCAGAGGGTCCAGTGAGGACGGGAGCTGGTTTTTGATGTGCCTCATGACCAGCTTCTCAAAGCACTTCATGATGGTGGGAGTAAGTGCAATGGGACGGTAGTCATTAAGGCAGGACACTTGAGACTTCTTTGGCACAGGGACGATGGTGGTCGTCTTGAAGCACGTCGGCACGATTGCAGTACTCAGAGAGATGTTGAAAATGTCCGTGAGAACATCCGTGAGTTGTTCTGCACATCCTCTGAGCACTCTGCCAGGTATGCTGTCTGGTCCTGGGGCTTTCCGTGGGTTGACTCTGAGTAGAGTTTTCCGCACATCAGCTGAGGACAGGCACAGTACCTGATCGTTTGGAGGAGGTGTAGTCTTCCTTGCTGTCGTGTAGTTCTGTGCTTCAAACCTTGCGTAGAAGGAGTTCAGTGCATCTGGAAGGGAGGCATCACTGTTACAAGCAGGGGGGGTGACTTGTAGTTGGTGATGGTCTGGATGCCCTGCCACATGCGCCGAGTGTCAGTAGTGTCCTGGAAGTGGGCGTGGATTTTCTTTGCGTAGGTGCGCTTTGCCTCTCTGATCCCCCGGGAGAGCTTGGCTCTAGCTGTTCGGAGGCCAGCCCTGTCCCCTGACTTAAAGGCCTTGTCTCGGGATCTCAGCAGCACACGCACCTCTGCAGTCATCCACGGCTTCTGGTTGGGGCGGGTTGTGATGGTTTTGGAGACAGTAACAGTAACAACATTGACTTCAAATATGTTTCTCCTTCTGGCCCCCAACAAAAAGAGTTTGGACACCCCTGCTTTACATGTTGCAATTAAATGAAACCAAATTGTGCAACTATATAATATGTAATATAATTACTTAGCATTATGATCTGATAATATAGAGCTTATATAAAAAAACAACAACAACATGATCATCATTTCTAGTATACATATTTTGAACCACTTTTGCCATTTTGGATAAATGTCACCAACCATGCACATGTAAGATCACGGCCACATCTATAGATAAGACTGACACTATGACTAATTGACTGTTATTTGCTGGTAATTATAAAGAAAAAAATTATAAAAACTATAAAATGTATTGAAATGCAATAATAAAAAAATGTTTTTTTTTTTTGTTGCAATAATTCATTACTTTTAAAATAATACAATTAAGTAACATTTTACCATTTCAGTGTGCTCAAACATATTTTATATAGACGTTGTTGGCAACAGGCAGGTTTGGTGGTCTCTCACACATTCAGAAGAAAGAGTACACTATGAAATGATGTTCTTACCAGAAGTCACAGTGAGCAGCAGTGATCACCCAGTCTGAACTAAGCAGAGAACCTCCACAGCGTGGATTAAATCTACACGCGGGTCGGTTCACAATCATATGATGCCGACCATGATGTTGACCTCTTCGTGGCCCATTAGTATCATTTGCATTTCCCCCAAGGTGAGAATGACCAGGATACACATAAACCCTCTTCTGCACTCCCCCCAGTGTGGACCCTTACAAACAGAGAGCATAGTATAGCATATAGTTCCTCTATACTTAATAAGTAGATGGAGTAAAGTTCTCAGTGCTATAACTCAAAAGGTAAAATCTGCCTGTATTTAACACACTGTAACCATGTATTTATGGTCTTCAGCAGCAGAGCGAATTAAGAAAGCAGTTAAAGAAAGTGTTTAACTCACCTGCCAACATCAAGAGAAAGAGACCCTTCAGCAGACTCTTCATCATGATGCTCTTCCTCACTGTGCAGCAGGTCTGATGCTGATGACTTTTAAACTCCACATATCACACATTAATCTGACCAATCAGGTTATCTTATTGCAGTTCAAACAGACCCCACATATTAACGGCCCATCAAAGATGCTTTGAATGTGTGTAAAGATAACTCAGCGGCTTTTAGTATCACCAGAGAGGGTCATAAACTGAACCTTGGGGACAGTTAAACTTGAACATTCACTAATCCTGTAGTTAGAAGAGCAGATCAAACTATAATTACATACACATTCCTTAATAGTTTTGATATCTTCAGTATTAATCTATTCTATGTAGAAATCACTAAAAATTAAGAACACTGATCTGAACGATTTGATCTGTAGGATTGTGTAACAACTAGTGTTGTAGTCAAAACCAAGACCGAGACTTGTCAAATCCAAGTCAAGCCCAATACTTTTTTTAGAAGTCGAGTCCAAGTCAAGACAAAGGCTGGGAAAAACCGAGACTAAGATTGAGAGGTTAACATTTAAAAATAAATAATCTAATTTTAAATTCCATTCATTTTTATTATAAAATGTGAAAACAATCACAATTTGTCCTTAAACAGAGCCTCGCTAAGGTTAGCTAGCTTCTTGCTAAGGTTAGCTAGCTCGTCGCAAGGTTAGCTAGCTCATCGCTAACGGTACTTCTCTCCCTGGTAACATTTGTATTTAGCTAGCTCGTTGCTAAGGTTAGTTAGCTAATCACTAGCAGTAATTCTCTCCCCAATAACATTAGTATGTTAGCTAGATCAGGGTTGTCCAAACTTTTTTTGTTGGGGGCCAGAAGGAGAAATATATTTGAAGTTACGGGCCACAGACTCTGTAATAAAACAAATAATGAAATATACCACTTTAAATAATAAATTTTCCTGATTATTTCGATGTACACACCATTTTACTTGACTCACTATCTTTATCAATCTTTGACAGTGTTGTGTAAACTAAGATTTTTCAAATTGATGTTTCATTTCATAATGTCTCTTAATATTAAACTCCTTAATAACGACGACTTTTAGACTCTTTTGCCCTTTTTCTGCTCTAAAACTGCGCACTCTCTCCGCTTTTAGACTCTTTGGCCCATTTTTCTGCGCAACAACTGAGCACTCTCGCACCTTTTAGACTCTTTGGCCCATTTTTCTGTGCTACAACTGCACACTCTCTCCGCTTTTACACTCTTTGGCCCGTTTTTCTGCGCTAGAACTGCGCACCCTCTCCGCTTTTAGACTCTTTGGCCTGTTTTCTGCACTAGTTTGGCCTGTTTACTGTTTCTTCATTTGGGAAGTCCTGCATACAAATTCACAATGATTCACTTAACTCAATAGTATAATTCCAGCGAGCCAGTGAAAAAGAGCACATTCAATTTAACGTCAGACTATTCAAAATGAAAAGTGCATTGATTGGATACTGAATAAAAGCAGGAGTAGCTTGTTTTTTCGCTGTTAGCCAATCTGTGTGCAGATTTTAGGCACATAGAGAAAGGACTGATATGGTCTGTTTGAATTAATTGTTGATGTTCAGTAACAATAGTAAAAGAGGTTCAGTTTCTAATGAACTTTACTTCAGACAGAGGACTTGGACTCGCTCGTTTTTGGTCTTGAAACTAAAACACTAGAAACAACAGAATTCTCATTATGAAATCTATTTACTCAATAATCCAGCATATTCAGTCACTAAATATTCATTGTATTATCTGAAATAAAACACACCAATATAATGTTTCAGCTGGTGGTGTGGAGTTCACTGTGGCCTGAGACCATATCTTCATTTTTGCATTTACTTAAGTAAACATTTGCTCACCGTTTAGATAAAGGTTAAATGATGAAGATTCACAAGTCGTGTAGAGATACTTAGAAGAAACATTTGACTATCATTCACACTTTTCATTCCCACTATATGGTTACTTGTTCGTGCTGGATGGTAGAACAAGAACCGATATAAGGCAGGTAGGGAATTACTTTTTCACATAGGGCCAGATTGGTTTGGATACTTTTTCCCTCTAATAGATAAAATCATCATATAAAAAACATATCATATCACCATCATATAAAGTGGCAAATACTTTCTTACGCCACTGTGTTACGCCCCCCTGAGGTAGTTAATACAGTCTGTACTGTATTAAAAATATAAAAAAGCAGCTTTTATTTTGTTTGTTGTAAAATACAAAATAAAGTCGTACAATAAGAGTACTGTTGTAATTAGTTTATTATAGGCTAGATTTAATCGAAGCTTAATCCAAATTCTCCCAAAAAGAAGGCAAACAGCTTTGGCAGTAAGTAGGGACAGCTGGCATTCTGCATAGCCTCAACTTTAGTAACTTTAGTAACGCTGTAACAGTGCAACTCAAATAAAACCATTTGCTGTATTCCACTCTCCTGTATGGTTTTTAAAAGGTCATAGTAGAGTCCAAAAAACAGTCTGAAAAAAACAACCCTTGTGTTTTTTTTTTTAAATAATAATAAAATGAATAATGTGGAAATTAGTGTTTGAGTTGCAGGTATTTTTGTATCAGCTCAGGTTAACAGCTCATCTGGAAGAAGCTGCTGAATATGCGTTAGCATGTTAAAAGTGTTTTCACAAACATGTAATGTTTCAGCTGATGGTTTGCCGTTCATAATGGCCTGGGGCCACATTGTCAGTTTTGCATTTACCTAAATAAACATTTGCTCACCACTTAGATAAAGCTGAAATTTTTTTACAATTTTGTCATTTTAAATGTAAAATGAAAATAGAAAACTGGAATTTGAAGAAAAATATGGACGCATTATCTGTTTTTCAGATTACTTGTTGATGTTCATGTAGCATATTTACTTTTAATGTGCATAATTAAATAAATTAATTCAAGTGAAATGTCTTAATTGACCTTGGTTCTGGCATCATACTGTAGTTCTTTTTTATTTGTATTTTTTGCAAAATGCAATCTGCAAATATTTCCTTCATATTTTGCAAATTAATATATATATATATATATATATATATATATATATATATATATATATATATATATATATATATATATATATATATATATATTATTATTATTATTATTATTATTATTTAAGTGCGTCCAGTGTTTGTTTTTCTTACAGGTGCTTTGTTAGCAGTCGATCCGAGGACTGACAGTCCTACTGATGGTCTGCACCATGTGCTCGTCACTACTCGTTATGATGATCTCGGCCACTGTGGGGGAACTCTGATCAGTTCTGAGTGGGTCCTAACTGCAGCCTACTGCAAACAATCGTAAGAGCCTGTACAACAATCATATACTAGATACAGTACCAGTTAAAAGTTTCTTAATTTATTTAATTGGCATTGTAGATTAATATTGAACACATGAAAAAAAAATAAGGGACACAAAAAAGTGTTTTTTCTCCACAACCCCCTGTCCAAACTCCACTGAGATGGTGATTTAATGTGGTTTGGGATGAGCTGGAGCAACTATTGTTCAGCACCTCCAGCAAATCCTTCAAGATGCCTCAGTGTGACACTAACAGGAGTGTGTAGATCTCTTAATGTCTTCAATATTAAATTTACATTGTAGTAAATACTAAAAAGAACGAAAAATTGAATAAAAGGTATGTCGAAACATTTGATAGGTACTGTATTTACAAATAAATACTGTCAAGTAATGTAGAGGCAGTAAATATCCCAAATATCTTAACGGTAACCAGTATTAGTATGCTCTTGTGAGGGCTGAAGACAGAATGGTTTAATTCATATCAGATTTTTATCAGATTGGGATTAGGCAGAATTTTCAGGAATTTTTACACATTTAAAAATGCCAGGGTATTTTATGAAAATATCTAAGCAAATAATAAAAAAAGTGAAAAATGTATTGTTACACAGTGTTTATATGAAATTTAAACAGCTATGCTGTAGACACAAAATAAATGTAATGTGTTCATATCGACCCATATACAGCTTTGGACCCAGTTAGTAAAACAAATGATAGCAAATGACAAATTAAACATGGCTGAAGAAGCAGGTCAGATCAGGTACCAGACTAGACTGTGTATATACAGGCAGAAATAGTTCCATCAATAAACAACCAATCACAACACACACATAGCTGTGTTCTTAAGAAATCACTCCTTTTTCCAGGGACATGGAGGTGATTTTGGGCTACCAGCTGGGAACAAGAAAAAGAGAACGGAGGCCAGTTATTGAGCAAAAAATTTATATCGACAAAGAAGCACACAACATAATGATGCTGAAGATAAACCGTACTGACTTTCCCAGTGCCACCCTTCCTCCGACCCAACACTGTCAGCCACCGAAAGATGTGGTAAAGTTCTATGGATGGATAAATCCAGTTTATAACTTTGCTAAAGGTGAGTTTCTTTATATTAAGTTAGTTGGTTTATTTTTTTTTATGTTGACACAGATCCAGTAGGCACAAATGTGAAATCTTAAATTAAAATCTACCTTTTCTTGATAATGACAGCCTTTAGAATAGTGTATGTTCTAAAGGCTTTTTTGTAGTGTATGTTCTAAAGGCTGTGATCTTTTTGTAATATAACAGAAAACTGCACTGCAATGATGATTTTCTGAATTAGATGCTCTTTAAGTCCTCAGTCTTACCTCAAATATTGGAAAAAGTCCCCATCAACTGCTTGGCAGTCAAAGTGTTCATATTTATTAAATGAGAATAAAAAAATCTACAAAGAATAAGTGATCATAAACTCTTATATTTAACTCATTATTATGTTCTGCAATAATCTTTTCAGATCGTAATTTCACAGAAGCCAAGTTAATCATATGCAAAGCAATTATATGATTGTATGATTTGATAGTATCTTAACACATCAGATTAAAGATCTGAGATACTTTTAGTTACTCAGTTTGTGGAACTATGCAATTTTTAATAAGGGGAAAAAAAGCAAATAATTAACATTTACCATATTTTACAATATTCAGCCATGTTTTCTGCCATTAGGAAACATGTGAAAGCAATTGGTTTATAGTAAATATGTTTTTATATATATTTCTAACTTGTTGCATGTTAAATGTTACATTTATTGTGGAAAAACACTCCAGCAGACTGAAAAACAACTTATAATTTTTAATCCCTGTCTTTACTCTACAGACCGGGATGAGGCTCAGAAACTACAGACTGGAGGGCTCACTGTAGCAAGCTGCATTAACGTCCCAACACAAGAGAAGCAGCCCTTGCCACTTTGTCTGAAAAAACATCAGGAACACCACATTCTGTGTGCAAAACACCCCCCCAGAGTGAACGACTGTGAGGTATGCCTACCCAGTCTGCTCAAAAACATGCTTAATACACTGCTATAATCAATGTAACCTCTCTGTCATGTATTTACATAGCACTAGTTGAATGATAGCTTTCTAAATGTTAACAAGAAGAAAGAATGATGTCCTCAGGATCCTAAAATTGCAGTCATCTTAGTGTTAATACTGGCTGTGTGAGAACCTAAACAAATTCCCTATTGAGATTTTTCTTGTGTACAAAATATTTCAGTGTAGTGGGGGAGGTGGACTTAAGTGCATAGTTTTTTATTTATTTATTTTTGTTTATATATTTGTATAGTTATTTGTTTTGATTATTAATTGATTGCATTGGTGATTTGTGCACTGTGTTTAGGTGCTGCCCAAGGTGGGGTTTAAACTCTCAACCTTGTGGACTGCAGGCCAGAGTGTTCCCACTGCACTACTTAAAATGAGTGGAGTGGCTTTAAAAAAGGCCTTGAATAATGGCAGAGGAGAAAATGGCAGTAATTTTTTACGAAAGGACCTGCCACATGGCATGGCCCAAAAAAAGCTAACCAAACAAACTTAAAGAAACTTAGGAGAGGCTCTCTGTAAAAGGAAACTTAGGAAGACTTTTTGAGATCTTTTCTCTTTTTTTGTGGCTTCTTTTAAGATATTTCATTCTTTTGTGAGCCTTTTGTTTTCTTTCAAACTTTTTCTCTTCTTTTTTGTGACTCCTTTTAATGTCTTTTCTTATTTTTTTGCGAGCCTTTTGTTTTCTTTCAAAATCTTTTCTCTTCTTTTTTGCGGCTTCTTTTAATGTCTTTCCTTATTTTTTGCGAGCCTTTTGTTTTTTTTCAAGATCTTTTATCTTCTTTTGTGGCTTTTTTTTTTTTAAGATATTTTAATAATTTTGTTAGCCTTTGTTTCTTTTAAGATCTTTTCTTTTTTTTTCTTCTCATGTCTCTTTTCTCGTTACCCACTATTACCAGCCACCCCTCTACAAAGGTGTGATAAGTAGCTGTTGCTTGACTGGGGTTTTTATGCTGTGTCTCACAGCTGAGCCTGGTCAGTGCTAATTACCGCTGAGGATTTTGGGACTTGAAGTTTTTTGGCCCAGATCCACCAGCTTTTCTACTGCAGCCCTCTGCTGGTGGTTGGCGGTACAGGCCGCCTTCTTACACAAAAACTGGCAAATGGCTTAATGTTGTGGAATTTAAATTGGGTAAATAGTTCCTTTCAGCACCAAGAGTATTTTTTTCAGCACCAAAAGTACTTTTTGTTTTTTTAACTTGTCTTTGTACAATGAAGTTCCTGTATCACACAAAAATTGTTCTACTTGTACTTCCACTCTAAAGTCAGGGTTTGCACTCATGAAATGCTGCTGCTACAATTTAAAGTGTAGCTATTTGCTGATATGTTGTTTTGCCTATTAATTGCACATTCAGCAAAAGTATTGTATTCTAGCTCTTTCCATGCAGAAACAGTGCAGAACTAAATGCAACAGTCGCTCTTGAGCTTAATTTTTCTTCTCTCTGATGATTTTTTTCCCCTCTCAAATGTCCTTGACAGTTGTCCTTGCGTGCCAAGCAAATTACCTGTGGCTTCATTTTTTTGCTCAAGTGAGTGTTTTGTGCTTGAGTCTAGATAGGGGTGGTTTTGACAGTTTGTGGGTGGGGTCAGGGTCTCTAGGGTTTGTGACAGACCGCCTACTACCAACAGCCAGAGGAGGGCGGAAAAAGGACAACAGGAGAGATAGCTAACTGGCTGGTGTAGTTTACCCAGGTTCAGCACCTGGAGCGACCGTCTCTGGATTTTAGCTAGTTATCTAACTTTCCTGCTCTCCTTCTTTCTCCGCCCTACTTCAACTGTTTAGTAGTAGGCAGTCCGTCACAAACCCTGAAGATATTGGCCAGTAGCATTTGCTGAGGGAGGTGACGCTGACCCTATCTACAAAAAAAGGAGCTGCAGGCAATTCGCATAGCGCGAGAACAATTGTAAATTCAAGAGGAAAAAAAAAACACCCGAGAGGAAGAAAAATGAAGCTTAAGCGAAATTTTGTTCAGTGTGGACACAATTCCCTTTTTTTCTTGCGAGTTTCACATTTGAGCTTGCAAAAAGTACATTTACACACACAAAATGTTACAACACATCTGTTAAATTTTTTCAAACCACCCTAATCTTTTCTCTCTCTCAGCTCTTTGCTGGAACCAGTTTGATGAAGGGTGATGTTCTGTATGGAGTCCTCGTGAACTACGATATCCTCTGCCAGAAACAAGTGGAGTTCATGGATGTGTGTGCCTACAGAGACTGGATTGATGATCTAATAAGAGATGTGTCAAAAAGACCCATAACAATAATACGGGAAAACCTCTGTGGCTGTTCTGAAGATTAATCTAGTCACGCTTCTTAGAAAGAAACACAGAAACATGTCAAGTTTTCAGATTTCAGATGTGTTGTTTGGTCAATAAAACCATTCAGAGTAAAACTCTCCACATCTTTCCCCCTGACCCTAGGAGTTAAATATTTGGATACTGTTGTACTTGTTTTACAGAGCCTCTGTGCACTGTATTTCTCTTAGAACTTCTGATTTATTAGCATCTTCCTCAGATTTCTGTCTCAGAGTAACTGCATAGCTTTGTTGTTTAATAAGAATTTACTCAAATTACCCCTGAGGACTTTAAATTAAGTCAGTCATGTATTGTATATTTATATTTATCATGCAATAGCTGTACTGATAATAAAGAGATCTCAGATCTCTCTAAGAGCAGAAACATCCACTGTCCTGTTTGTTCATTCTCACATTTCACTGGTTTCACTGAATTACAAACATGTAAAGAGATTTAACAAACAAAACAACAGAAAAAGGCAAGTCAGATAATAAATTACATTTGCAAGTTATTAAACCCATATCTACTTGTATAGGTGATTTCAGTTACAACTACAGTTTAAACACATTGAGGACAGATAATAAAATGTGCTCCCCATGTTTGATCAGATTAGCAACATAACTGTATTAAAACAAACAAAAACACCAAAATCCTCTTGTTTTATAATAAAAATAAATCCTGTCAGCGCCCACCTGCACTGCTGTCTTTCGGACCGAACGCCACTCCCAGGAAAATTACAATCTTCCCCCACAACAACAATCAGTTCATTACTGGAGGATAATCTTTTAAAATTACCTTTAGAACAATAAACATTATGAAAGATACACAATAGAGAACATAATTTAGAAGAGGTTACAAAGTCATTTCTAAGGCTTTGGGACTCAACAGTGAGAGCTATTATTCACAAATAGAGATAACATGGAACACTGGTGAATTCTCCCAGGAGTGACCAGCCGTCCAAAATTATTCCAAAAGGGCATGGACAACTCATCCAGGAGGTCACAAAAGAACCCAGTTAAGTTCAGTGTTAATGATTCAATAATTAGTAAAAGACTGGTTGAAAATCGTATCCATGGCAGGGCTACACATAATTTCAGAAAAAGAACATCACACTGAACGTAAAACATGGTGGTGGTAGTGTGATGGTCTGGGGCTTCTTTGCTGCTTTAGGACAACTTGATGTAATAGATGAAACCAGGAATTCAGCTGTTTACCAGATAATCCTGAAGGAGAATGTCCAGCCATCTGTTCCTGACCTCAAGCTCAGGTTCTGCAGCATGTGAAAAACATAGGGGTGGCACAAACACTTTTTCACACAGGATTTGTTTGGATTGTATTGTGTATTGTGTTGTTTTTCCTTCATTAAATAAAATTATATAATTTAAAAAGTGCTTTAAATATTTACTTAGTTTATCTTTGTAGAGTATTAAAGTTTGTTTAATAATCAGAAAAATATCAGAATCACATTTGCACTGGAGCAAATGCTTTTTCAAGCCACTGTATACTCAATTAAATTAAAGCTTGTTTTCAGCTATAGTTTAAATACACTGAGATAAAAAAATAAAATATGCTATCCATTTATGATCGGATTAGCAACATAACAGTATTAAAACAAACAAAAACACTGAAATCAACTTGTTTTATATGATAAAATAAATCCTACTGTCAGGGGCCATCTGCAGTGCTGTCTTCCCGCCACTAGAGGGAGACTGGACTTCCAGGGAAAATTACAATCTTCCTCTATAACAACAGTTTCTGAAAAAGCAGCTGGCAGCAGTAGTCAGTGACCAGATTCAGATTTATTTCTGAAATAGTCAACAAGCCAAAACATGTTTGTCATCTATAATGAGCTACTTTTACAATAGAGCTTCTAGGCTAATCTAGCTAAAATCCTGCCACAGACATTCTCAAACGCTCTGGATCATATTTTTATTGAGAATATCTCTGTAATTATAAAACACTGTAACAAGAATGGACATATTATTTAGAATTTCTCATGTGAAAAACATACAATTACATACATACATATACAAATCTGATGACCAATCAGTCACCAATTACCAATGGGCCACTGAGCCTGCTTGTAAAGTGTGTGAAGATAATAATAGAGTGACTTTTTTTTTTACTGAAAAGAATTTCCTCACCCAAACCTTCAGCCTTTGTTACAGAAAGAATGTGGATTTTTGTTTTTCATTTCAGTGAAATCTCTCAGCTTCCACAGTTTAGTTTTTTTGTAAAATGTTAACTGCAACAATCCTAACACTAGACACTGGAAAAAGTATCATTTTACTTCAGTTAATTGATAGAAGTGTACATAGAGTACAGTGTTTTATTTGAGAAAAACATTTGGCAGCAGAGGAATTAAATCAACACTTAACAAAGCGCACACACACACACACACACACACACGCACACATTAAAGGCAAGACCAACAATGTATATCGGAATTTGTTTGATCACCATAGACTACCAGAACAGCTAACAAACGTCTTGCTAATATTCACCCTACAATGTACATAGTACCAGTCAAAAGTTTGGACAGACATTGTTTTTCTTTATTTCTTCATTTAATGTATTTTGTACATTGTAGGTTAATATTAAACATCAAAATAATTAAAGGACAAATATGGAATTACGCAATAAGCGTGTTAGTTCTCCACAATCACCTGACCTAAACCCAGCAGAGATGGAGCTTCACAGTGTGAAGGAAAAGCAGCAACTATTGTTCAGCAGCTCCAGAAACTTCATCCAGGTGATTCTACCTCACTCTACCTCATGAAGATTAAAATACCAAGAGTGTGCAGATCTGTCCTCTAAGCTAGATGTGGTATTTAGAAGAATCTAAAGTACTGCTTCTAAAACATATGCTTGTTAATTTAACATGTTTTGTTTCCAAATTAATTCTGCATGTGCTCCTGTATAGATTTTTTATCCTTCTTTCACTGTGGTGGGGCACATAACATTTTTGTATTTATTTACCTTAATGTAGTTTCACACTGAAGACATTTATTATTGTTGTCCTTATCAAAATAATAATTATATCTACTGTTTTACTTATTTCTCACTTGTATAATGTAGTTTAGTGCACACACAGTATATTGTGGTCCACAGTCCTGTAATGCCTTTCTATAAAAAAATAGGCTGATAGATTCTACAAGAATTAAACGTCTCCTTCTTTTAAATCTAAGTCCAGAACAGGCACAGCTTTTTACACAGGTTTAGCATTACATACATTTTCACATAGTAAATGAATCTTTAAGGTAGGAAATGCAACAGTTGGAAATGGACCAGGTGTGCAAGTCTGATTGAGACCTATCTACACAGACTCTGACTTTAGGAGGATAAACATTTCTGCAATTAATAGCATTACATTACATATTTCTTAAGTAGATTATTTAGTACTTTTATTTATTTATTTATTATTTATTTTCTTTGTGAATTATTCTTATACATGCAAAACTATATAGACCATGATTCCAATTATATCCAAGGTGTAAATACAATCTATAGGCACTGTATAAATATATATGTATGCATGTTATTATGAAGAACAGAATTATAACACAAGCAGGACTGAGGCATCTGTTTATGCTCTCTTTATTGTCACACAGCAATACAGATAGATGAACTCCTGCAGTCACAATGTTGTTTTATTAAAGATCCAGTTTCTGTATTCATGATAACAGATGTTCATGAAATATGATGATGGATTACTATTAAGAATGCGGCTGTCACCTGAAAGCAATCCATACAGAACATCATTCCAGACCAGGCTTCCACCGGAATCACCCTGCAAACACACACAAACACAGAGAAGGATGGGCTTTTTTTGCATATGTATTTTATGGTTAGTACATCACAAGGATGTAGGATTATGAGAAAACTTACTGCATTGGTACTAACGCCACGCTGAAAAATACAAATATGATGACCAGGGGGAATTTGGTCACCAAAGACTCGCTGGAACCAGTTTTGTCTTGGAAAACCCCATGCAGGACAGCTGACCACCTCAGATGTTGCTCTTCGAAGACTATTATCTACGTAGGAAACTGCAGGTTTAAAAAAAAAAAAAAAAGCTCTGTAAAGATAACTACTTAATTTTAAAGTATACTCTCTCTGAAAAAACATGATGATTTTATTTTCATTTAAATGCCCCTGAAATGTTGGAAATATAATTATTTTAATAATGCAAATGTAATAATGCAAATACACTTGTTTACAAAGCAACGCACATTTAATTAAGGGAAATTATCACATTTAAAATAATTCATTAAATTTAACACTGTTTTGTAAGATTAACGTTTAACTGTGCTCAAACAAATATATGAATGACAACATGATTTTTAGATGCTTCCTCTTTTCTGCAGCATTGTACTTGATCATAGGATTACTCCTTTGTTTCAAGCATATTCCTTATGCTTTCACTTACAGAACAAACTCATAATTTAATATAATATAACTCATTCACTCACTCACTCATCGTCAACCGCTTTATCCGTTAAGGGTCGCGGGGGAGGGGCTGGAGTATATACCAGCCAGCATCGGGCGGAAGGCAGTATACACCCTGGACAGGCCGAAAATCCATCGCAGGGCAGACAAACACAGACAGACACACAGACACATCCACTTACACACTCACACCTAAGGGGCAATTTTTATCTGACATCCAATTAGTCTTTGGACTGACTGTGGGAGGAAACCGGAGCACCCGCAGACACGGGAAATTATAATTTTTCTCCCTCAAAATTGGCGGTCCCTGGTGTTTAAGGTGCTGAACTGCAAGTCTAGATCCACTAAAGAAGCTCTTTATGAATAACGACTGGGTCAGGG
Organism: Astyanax mexicanus; assembly: GCF_023375975.1. NCBI lineage: Eukaryota > Metazoa > Chordata > Actinopteri > Characiformes > Acestrorhamphidae > Astyanax > Astyanax mexicanus. The sequence continues at coordinate 27,428,825 of NC_064412.1, read as the reverse complement.
CACTCGTTAATCTGCGAGCGAGTTTACATAGTACTTTAGTTACGCACTGGTTTGGGAAACACTCTTTAATTAACAATCAATATTAAGTACGAGTTAACGAAGTTCTTAGCGTTATGAAGCTTTCGGGAAACCCACCCCAGAACAGGCAAAAATACTGGTGATATTCTGTGATTAAACATGCCAAAAAATACAATGGGTAATTTTAAGGGCAACAAATTTCATGAAGGAGACGTCCATATACTGTACAATAAGTTGATAAAGTAGTCGTTGATCTTACTCATCCTTCGTGTGATTCCAGGTGGAGCTCTGGTTGGTTTGAGCCGTGCGTTCATCCAGCCATAAAAAGTAATCATTTCACCAGTGTGAGGAGCAGGTGCAGTGCAGCCTCGTACAGGAAGGGGGATGGGGGTCAATTGTCCATTGAAGTTGTTGACCAGTCTCAGAAGCATGAGGTCATGGTGGGATCCATGTCCACAACATTTGTGCTTTTTATTAATTCTCCTTTGTTGATTTGCATTGGGAAAAGGATTCAAAGCTACCTTTATAAACCTGACATCGCAAAACAGAAAGAAAAGAAATTACTTTTCAACATTAGTTGATTTTAACTCTCAGGGAGATCATTCCAAAAACAGAATTTGCTGTGTGGTAATATAAAATGAAGAATACTTGGAATACGCATTTTAACCTGCATTAGAGAAAGTATGCATATGTTGTGCATTAAAGGTATGCATTATGTTGTGCATTGCACATTAATTTAACATGGCCCAGATCATGTGGGATAGTGTTGCTTCTGATATAATTTCCTGAAAAAAAGGAATATTAATAATGTTGATTTTATAGCTTATAAACACACAGCCATACATAAAGTAACAATTAAAAATTAATGTGGGTATTTTTTTTTACCTATGTTGTGCATTAGAGGGGGTAGTGAGACAAAAATGGGTTTTATCCAAAAAGTAAGAAAAATAAATAAGAATGTATGATTATCAAAAACATGTAAATTTAGGGATAAATTGAATACTGAATTATGTAATTAATTTATTGCGAAGATATGAAAAAAATCTAAACTTTTGAAATTTTGCACATCAAAGGGTTAATGTGTTTCTCACTGACCCACACACACATCGCCCCCTCCTGGCCTATTCTATGGCCAGTTCATCCGTGGACTACAAAAAATAACCATATCAAATAATGTTCTTACCAGCCATCACAGTGAGCAGCAGTGAGGACCCAGATGTCATTAATCAGTGAACCCCCACAGATCATTGGTGTAAATAAAAATCTGGAACGAGTGAGCACAACCACATGATGCAGTCCTTGACCTCGAGGTACATTTCCTCCGAGGGTAGGATAACCAGGACTCACAAAAACTCTCTTCTCAACATCCCCTAGTGAATAACCTTGTAAATAAAGGAAACAGTAAGAATGAATATTAATGGACAATTTGTGGATTGGAATATCCTTATATTTAAATGCAACACATGCAATTCCATGTTGAGTAAATCACATTCTCAAAATGAACTGTTTTTATATTTTTTAATAGTGCCCCAATAAAAACAATACACTTCAAGGATAAACACATAACATTACGAGATTAAAGTCCTAATATTACAAGATTAAAGATGAAATTATAAAAGAAAACAGTCATACTGTTTTAAAAGAAATTTAGTTCTAACTGCTTGGACTGCAGTTTATGAACAGAGAACAGGGGCAACATTTTACTTGTAGGGCAACTGCTCAATGAGAAGGGTAATTTCCATCAACACTGTTCTTATACACAAATACAACATTGAGATTAGTGCCAAAGAATATACAATAGTAACAGAAGCTATTCCTGAGGGTATTGATCCTAAAAACACTGCTACTAAGATTCCTACAACCACCAACACAGTACTGAAACTCTGTACTAGAACACACACAGTCCTGAAACTTTTTCAAAATCGGACCTGCACTACACACCCAATACCTGCACTACTGCTATACTTGCACTGTCATACACACTTTAATTCCCCAAGAACTGTGAACTTTAAGAACTTTACGCACTCATTCACTTTACCAGCCTTAAGCTATATACCATATTTGCACTACTGTTATACGGCTTCTATTTATACTGTCACCCCATCTCAATCACCATCAATATTGCACTATTGTCTTCCGTCTTACATATGTCTATTGTGTTCTGTTGTACATATAGTGTCTCCCATTCTTTTATATTTATATATCTTATTTCACCCCCCACCACTACTGCACTTTGTTTTCTGTCTCATGTATGTCTATTGTGTCCCTGCTGTATTGTACACATAGTGTCTCCCATTCTTTCTTTTATTATATCTATTATCTGTACCTGCTGTAAAATTGGGAAGGAGAGTAACGTAATTTCAATTCTCTGTATGTCCTGTGCATATGCAGTATTAACAATAAAACTACTTGACTTGATTAGAAACTTATATATCCCTAGATCTATACATGGAATTCTATCTCAGTGGGCTTTAAATTTTACATTTGATTGGAACAAGGTTTGGACTCTTTCTAAAGAATAAATAACAAGACAATAGAAGTGACATACAAAATCCATCATAAAAGTTATTTCAGGAACAGTATTATCTCAAAATAAAATGCACAGGTGGAGAACAAGTGCTACTTTTGTGGTGAAAAAATGAATGTGTTGAACATATTGTCCTTAATTGTATCCATTCAAGTTATTTCTGGAATGATGCAATGAAGGACTTTGGCTAAGAATGAATTTTGGTGTGGTATTTTATTTTAGGGACTGCATCAAGAATGTTTGCTTCTTGATTAATCTGCTTATTTTACTGGGTAAATAAATATTCTATCCATAAAATGAATATATAAATATATATATATGACAATTCTTAGTTTAAACAAAGAAGCATTTTTTGCTAACAAGCTTTTACAGGGCTGCTGTGATTGCCATCAGTTATCTACAGTACTAACCTGCTGCTTATTAATGCTCTTTTGTCACAGTTATATAATACAGTGTCCAGATTTTGCCGTGTTGGCATTGCTACCGGTAGCCTAACCTTCGGCTCTGGGATGCTGGTAAAAAAAAATTGGCTTCTGTTTTTGTTTTATTTTCCATTTTTGTTTGGATCATCAAATAAAAAACACAAGCTGTTATTTGTTTTTTGATATTACATTAAAAAACGAAAAATTAAATAATAAATTCATTTTTAATTTTCTGGTTTTGGATTTTCAATTGAATCTCAAAACAACAAATAAAATCATACATGGATTCCCAGCACCCAACAGGTAAATGTATTATAGTCACAGAAACAGTGAAGTAGCGGATAAGAGAAACTGTGTCCAAACTTGTCCAAATATACTTAATAATATTAAATGAAATTATTTAAAAATTAAATTAATTTTAATGAAAAATTGTATGATCACATTTGAACATTTTCAAATGTAAAAAAAGGTATATATATATATATATATATATATATATATATATATATATATATATATATATATATATTTGTAATAAACTGTGATTGTTGATAAATTAACATGTGAATGCTTTTTGTAAGGGATTTCAAGAAGAAAGGTGTTTAAAGCTCTATGATAAATCTCAGTCCAAAACATTCTTTAGCAGCACTGTTTATTTTAACATTAAGCAGAGTTTAACTTACCTGCCACCACCAAAAGAAAGAGACTCTTCATCAGGCCCTTCATCATGATGCTCTTCCTCACTGTGCAGCAAGTCCGAGACTGAGGACTTTTAAACTCTACATATCACACTTTAAACTGATAACCAATCAGGTCATCACACTGCAAACACCAGACACCACTTACCAACGGTCCACCAAAGATGCTTTGAATATGTGTAAAGATAACTGCACGAGGTTGCTTTGAATGTGTGTAAAGATAATATTATTTGTTTTAGACAGTTTTCTCACACATACTTTTGGCCTCTGGTATTGAATTAATATTGAATATTATTTCATTGAAATCTCTCAGATACAACAGTTGGCAAAGCTTTAGCATAAAGCATTAGATGTCAACTGCACCACATCACTAGATACTTAACTAATTAAATTTAATAAAAATAGGACAAATTGGGTTTTACTTCAACATGAAAAAAAATACAAAAGCTAATTAATCAAAGGGAAGCAGATATTAAAGTACAGTGTTGCAGAACTCTTTGTTTGGGTTGTGGCGACAAGACTGTGAACCCATTAGTAAGAGATCATTTTATTTATTTAGAATAATCATTAAAGTAAAGATCTGACTGCCTAATTTTACTCATACATATTGCCAAAAATTGGAGTGTACAATTCTAGGATCAGGGAGATGCTGCGCACCCAATGACTCCAAAAACTATATTTATTAAAATCATTTTGGACTATTAAAGAAATTCAGGAGAGTTAGGTAACTTTTACACATCTGGTTTGAATAAATAAACAAGAATAAATAAAATAAGGAAGCTACTCAGACATGTTTTAAATTTTTCAGGAAATCTGAGCTTACCCTGATCACCCTGATCAGACCTCACTTTCTCACCTGGCTCATTTATCTGGAATTTATCTGGGGGTGTGTTAAGCTGCACATCTGTGAAGGCACCATTAATGCTGAAAGGTACATACAGGTTTTGGAGCAACATATGCTGCCATCCAAGCGTTTTTCAGGAATGTCCCTGCTTATTTCAGCAACACAATGCCGAGCCACATTCTGTATGTTTTACAACAGGGTGGCTTTGTAGTAAAAGTGCAGATACTAACCCAGGTTGAATGTTGGTCATGGCATAGGATATCAAAAACATTATGTCAGGATAACATCTAACATACTGTTACGTGCCTGCAGGGAAACTGACCTGCCTAAAATCCAAACCCGTCTCCCATTACAAATTTGTGGTGTATATTGTGAATTACAAAATACAAAAACTGAGATCCCGGATTGCTGAGCACTGAAGATGTACATCAAACAAGAATGGGCAAATAACTCCACCTACAAAAAAATTAATGGCCTTAGTTGACAAATGTTTATTGGACATTATTAAAAGGAAAGATGATGTAATACAGTGGTAAACTTCTTTGGAACGTGTTGCAGGCATCAAAATTTAAATGAGTGAATATTTGCAAAATACAATACAGTTTACCTGTTTGAACAATAAAAGTCTTGTCTTTGTAGTGAATGGTGTATATATGTAATAATTTTGTATGATATACTTATATATTGTGCCATGGGAAAATCCATGATGCCTTTGGGTGCCCTTTGCGGGCCTATCCCTAGTCAGTTGACAGTAGTTTATAGAATAAAACAATAATTTTCTTTTTTTCTCAAACACATACCTATAAATAGTAAAATGAGAGAAACGGATCACCTTGAAGTGGTTAATAATCTATTATAAACACAGCACATGCAATAGTACCTTAGACACCAATCAATTACAACCTTAATACCTACCTCCTCCATACAATCACTATCCACTTTTAACATAATCCAACATAATCCACACTTACCATACAAAAGTAGGTAGGACTGTATAATAGAGAGGACAGAGTGTAAAACCTGCAGCAACATGTTAGGGTCAATGCAGTGCTCAGAACCACCCACCATGCAATTAGTAGCTGCTCTGTCATGGTGCTGTACCAGTGAAGAACAGGGTAAAATAAGGAAAATAAAGTATACAGAGAAACATAAGTACTACAATCTTCACTTAAATAACTGGAACAGTGGAACTGAAAAGATGGACAGTGAGCATAGAAACAAGGAGGTGGTGTGAATTAAGTGTTTGGTTGGTATTGCATAGAGTAAAGTATTATTATTATTATTATTAACTTCACATGAGATCACATAATAAGGGTAGAGCCAGTAAAATGGCCGTTACTTTACTTTGAAGATAAGCTACTGTGCTAAAGTAAGATGTCCTTTCCTTATGCAAAATAACAGAATAAAATGTATTCTATAAAACATGTGACCAGTTGATTAAAGCCATTTCACATTTTGTTCATTTCCATACATACAAATCTTTATTTGTGTAGTGAGATAATGCAGTCAAAATAAGAGTCCGTTTGGCTATTCATTATTCCTGATATGGCCATTTTGCAAATGGGCATAGAGAAGTAGATATGGAGGCTTTAAAAACGATCTGCTTTATGCCTGCAATTATCAAACGTGCTGCCCAGCTAGGAAGACTATGATGAAGAGACTGATGAGTGGTTCTTTTTTTCTTCTGACACTGGCAGGTAAGACACAAACCTGTAGCTCTATACATAACCTATTTTTGCATTTTTAGCAAATTAAATTTTTGATTTTGCACAAAACATGACTACCCTTTTCTTTTTTTAGTACTACAAGTCATTTTACTATTCTGAATTTACTTTCTGGAAATTTTAAGTGTAGTTTTTTTTTACATCCCTTTCTTCCTAGCTGACCATGAATAAGCTGAGGACCTTTCAAGCCTATTTCAGTTTTCATTTAAATTATTATTATTTTTAAAACTCAAAACCTTTAAGAGTGCTTTTAAAGCATGTGTCTGTCCCTCAGGTGCCATTTCAGAAGTTCTTCAGCCAAGAACTGACAGTCCAGACAATGAGGGTGAGCACCAAGTGCTTCTAACAGTTCCTGGTGATGATCTTGGCCACTGTGGAGGAGCTCTAATCAGTCCTGAGTGGGTTCTTACTGCAGCTCACTGCAATCTAATGTAAGAGCAAACAAGTACCCTACAGTTATTATACAGTAAATATTAACAATAACATAGCTTTTATTCACATTACTGTAATCTGCAATACATTTTTACAGTGTACGGTAAAGTACAGTCATTTCATGGAACTATTCTACAAATGCAATTAGGAAAACTTATTTGGAATTTCACAACTCACCTACCCCCCTGTAGCACAGTTACATTTTTAAAAGATTCTGGTGCTTCATATCAGTGATACTGTGTGTCCTCCTTCAGAGACTCTGACGTGGTGTTGGAGGTGATACTGGGTCAACATCCTGGCCTAAAAGGAAAACGGAGGAAAGTCATTGAGACAAAGACATTCAGTAAAGACAAGGTTCTTCACGACATCATGCTGCTGAAAGTGAAGAAAGAACCTACTGACAGATTTCCCACCATTAAACTACCTGCTGAAAAAAGCTGTAAAGCTCCAGCAGCAAACACTGTAGTTCAGTTTTATGGATGGATTAATGCAGCATATATAACTACACGTAAGTTTCTCAAGTATGCCAGTTATTTGAGTCTTGATTTGAATTTTTCACAAACACAGTTAAAGTACACTACCAGTCAAAGTTGTAGAACACCCTATTTTCAGTTGTCTAGTAGCAGTGCTGTATGGCCTAGACAAGCTGCTTTTTATTTTTTTCATCTTAGCAATGTCAGATTCATAACTCTTTGTTTCATTGCTAAAACTAAGACTTAGTCCAATGTTAAACTGGGCTAACGGCTGGTGTCGCCATGTGGCTAAGCCCAGAGTTGGAAAATAATGAATTACATTTTCTCAAGTTACTGTAATTAAGTAGATTTTATGAGTAATTTGTAATTTTTAAAGTAGTTTTTAAAATAGGTAATTCTACTTTTACTCAAGTACATTTTGACACACGTAATTTACTTTGCTACATTGGAAAACTCCCCATTACTGAGTACAAATTAAAATGCTGGGAAAAAAAAAACAATTGTCTGAATTTAAAAAATATATATGCTTGCGCATGGAATAACAAGGCAATAACGCCCTTATGCGATGCAAAATGTGTCTGCCCCACCGGACAGAGCTGTCAGCTTTTAAAACTTCCACATTAAACCTGCGAAAGCATGTGGTGGTAAGGATTTTTATCATTAAACAATCTGATTGAATGTTAAAAAAAACATGTAGCAGTTAAAGCACAGCAATGGCAAGTTAAAAAATAATAATGAACTGTAAAACTATAAAATGACAGTTTATAGTCACATATATGACCATAACTTTTAACAGTAAAGAAAAAAAATGGATCATAGAAACCTACGCCACTTCTTGAAAATGTTCTTGAAAATGTTTTATGTGGTCCAAACTAATATGTGAAATAATAGTTAGTTTAAAAAAAATAATTTATGATTTGTTTTACTTTTTTACATAAAATAATTAAAAGTAACTGCATTTTAAATTGAGTACTTTTTTTTTACTTTTACTTGAGTAGAATTTTAGCAAAGTAAAGGTACTTTTACTTAATTACAATTTTTTTTAGTACTTTTTCCACCCCTGGGTAAGCCAGACCTGACTCTTCCTGTACCAGTTTTCTTCAGTTTCTCCAAAAGTCTTTTGAAGGTGTAGGAAACCGTACTCATTGCACTCAGATTTTATTTGTGATTTCTGTAAAGAAAAGACTAATACTTTTAATAGCTAACAATGATATGTGTTTGTTTGTTTTCTAGTTATTATGATGAAAATGTTGTGTGTCATGTAAAGGCTGCAGTAGTCTGTTCCAGCACTGTTTTACTATAGGCAAAGGCTTTGTAGATTGCCATTTTTAAAATGTATTTCCATTGACAAAATGCTTAAATCGCAAAAATAAATGGGAAAAATGTACGTGTTCTTAAACTTTTGACCGGAAGTGTACATTCCATTTAGTTACAGTGATCACATAAATATACTGTGCTACAGCTTTTTAGAAAATAAGCTATGTCAGCTTGTGTGTGCTCAGTGGATTGTTCTAGTAAATTTGATCTTCCTCCAGCATTTAACAAACTCTCTCATCCTCCAGACCAAAAGCCTGAGAAACTGCAGAAAGGAAAGCTCACAGTCTCAGCATGCACAAAAGTATCAGAAGAAGAGATGCAGCCACTTCCATACGATTTCCTGCATGAAAAGCATGCAATGCTGTGTGCAAAACACCCCTCTGGAGTGAAGGATTGTGAGGTACGTCTGCACTGCTCACTCACAAACACACAAAACAAGCTGTTTAGGTCTTGATATGTGTAATTAAATAATTACAGCATCCCTTTCTCTCTCTCTCAGCTCTTTGGTGGAACCAGTTTGGTGCAGGGTGATGTTCTGCATGGGGTGCTCATGAATTACGACATCCTCTGTGAGAAACCAGTAGAATTCATGGATGTGTGTGCTTACAGAAACTGGATCAAAAAAGAAGCTAACGTGTAAGAGAGCAGTGTGAGCTGTACTGATAATAAAGAGATGTCCGATCTCCTTAAGAGCAGAAACACCCACTGTCCTCTCTGTTCATTCTCACATTTCACTGCTTTCACAGATCAGCCAAGAATAGAAAAACCAAAAGGCAGATTTACGCATGAGAGACGATTACAGCAGGAAGATCACAGCATTTGTTTTATGATTATACAATGAACAGGAATGTCATTAGAGTAGTATGAACTCTAGTGAAGTCCCTAGGGGTGTTGGGATGGGGGGTCTACTTTATAGTATTTGGTTTAAATAATACACACAGCTATTTGGAGACATTTCCACAAAAAAGCAGATTTCGGTTGGCTATAAATATAATTGCTTACTTATGTTTCCAATTGTAAGAGGCTCAAATAAAGCAAAGACACCAGCAGTGGTACATACAATAATAGCAGTTAAAAACACTGAGAATATAGATTGATTCAATTAAATTAATTTGTTGTGTAGTTGCATCCCTGTCAAATAAATAAAGTTATTGTTTTACTAATTTCCTATTTAAGGAATTTGACAAATTTTCAAACATTTTCACATTTTCAAAGACCACTATATCACAGTATTTCCACCATGGTGCTTGGAGATAGAGGGGCAAAGAGAAGTGCAGCTGGTTCATCTCGGAATATAATGTAAAAAAAAAAATAATAATAATCTATACATACACACACCCAGCCCTTCAGATATCCACCTCAGAAACTTTACTGCACTTGTTTAAACCCAAATCAGAGAATATTCTGCTCACTGAAGACGAAAAAGACACTAAAAAACAGCAAAGACGATACTTTACAAACCCAATATCAATAGTATTTTATATTGTGACTTAAAGGCTGGTCTTTATGTTGTCTGGTCTGGTTCACATTCGTATTGCCTAATTCTGACATTTACTTTTACCAGGAACAGCATATCAAATCAATTGTAAAGAGATAAAAAAAAAAAAGCTTAGAACCATTTAGACCAGTCTTGTTGGCTCTCCAAACAGTTTTAGTGTATTTTGCAGCCCCTTGGGAAAATGAATTGCCTACCCCTGGCTTAAAGAATAAAAACTAAAAAATGGGACACAGTAGAAGTCTCTGTAATTGTTTTAAATAAAGGAATTAAGCAACACTGACAGTACTGACAGAAAGAGATAAAACATTAAGCTGTGTGTCAACCTACCCAGTGATGAAACAGAATGAATATCAGGATCCCTCTGTTATTCCAGTTTGAATATTCCAGTATAACATTGTAAAGCACAAAAGCATCACAGCACTTTCATGTTAAAAGAAAAGAACCCTGCACACTGACCACACCTCTGCCAACCCTGCTGTCTTATTACTCTTTACATCATACAGTTACTGTGTTTCTAAAAGTCTACCTTGTCAGGGAGTGGCTACAAGTGCCGTGTCAGAGTTCAGGAACGTTAGGAAGATTGGAGACAGCCTAGCCGATTAGTGATGGGAATTCCAGCTCCCAGCTCACAAAGAACAGCTGGCTCTTTTGGCTCCCAAGTGGCTCCTTAGATATTTTTTTTTGGTTACAATTTATTATCAAATTATGTGTAAAATGAATTACAACATGAAAAACATACATTATATGAAATATGTATTATTTATATGTCTTTATTTATACAAAAATAAATTACAAAAATAAATACAAAAACGAAGGCCCATCTCAAATAAACAACCAGGTCCAATCTCTAAATGTGTATATTCTTTGTAAATTTCCAACTATATACAGTGAAACCAACAGCACAAAACAACATTTAGCCTAACAGCTGACATGTGAACATCTATCAACATGGAGGCTTACCTGGCTATGACTGGTCATTATGTGGACAGTGAGAACCATACACTTTGTACATCAATGTTGGGAGCGCAACACTTCCCTCAACAGCACACTGCTGAAAATATGTCCCAAGTAACAAAAAACTTAATGGAGGAGCGAGCCATAGCAGAGAAAGTGACATGTCTGGTCACAGATGCGGCTGCAAACATGATCGCATGGGTCAGAAAGCTCCAAATCAGACACACGATTTGCGTAGTGCATTCTTTAAATTTAACAGTTTGAAAATCATGTGACCAATTTGAGACACTCACTGATATCTGATTCAGATACATACTTTAGAACCAGTACTACAGCCAAAGAGGACCAGTGAAGAATAGGGTGTCAACTAGATGGAACAGCACTTATTTAATGCTGGAACGCATGGTGGAACAAAAGGAGTCAGTGCTGGTATCTCTGGCCTCTTTAAAAAGCAATATACCCCCGCTAACTATAGACGAAATCATAAAGAGAACTCTGTGTGCTTTCTCCATTTAATCAAGCGAAAGGGAAAAAAGAGTATCTGGATCAAAAGAAATCCCAATGCTTAAAATGTCCCACCACGGAAATTGCTATGAATCTGTTAAGACTGCTAGAAAGACGGTGTAACCTGGAGTCACTAAGTGTAATGATAATACCAACACTGCTGGACCCTCGGTTTAAGACAATGACATTCTTAAGTGTGTCAAAAGCTAATGATGCAGTAAAAACACTAAAATCTCAGTGTGTAGCAGAAATGAGAAGCACTGTACATGGACTCAAATGGAAGATGCCCAAGCTGGTCTTTCAACTCTCTCTGCTCCCAGTTCAGGTATGTCATGAATGTTAATTGCATTTATTTGTATTTTAATGTTCTTGCAAATCACTCCATGTGATTATAATGAATTACTAACGCAGATGCATTTTATTTTTTCCTAAGATTACCACCTGTGTCAGCAGCTGGAGAGCAAGGCCAACTCAAATTTCACCACCGGTGCCATTATCGAGGTACAAAGACACATCTCCGAAGTGAACACCCCAAGATCACAGGATCCCTTGCAGTACTGGAAAACACAAAGCCTAATTTACCCTACCTTATAGAAACTTGTAATAAAATATCTATGCACGCCATCATCATCAGTGCCCAGTGAAAGGCTTTTCTATAAAAGCAGGAGAAATTGTTTGTAAACGGTGCAATCGCCTCGACCCAAATATGTTAAAGCAGCTTATGTTTCTTTTTTTTTTTTTACTTTTTTCCCCCATTTCCTCCCCAATTTACACAGCCAATTACCCAACCCACTCATTAAGACCTATCACTAGTAATGACCCAACACACCAGAGATTGAAGACTAACACATGCTTCCTCCGATACATGTGAATTCAGTCACCGCTTCTTTTCGAGCTGCTGCTGATGCAGCATTGCCGAGCAGCCAGCGCGCTTGGAGGAAAGCGCAGCAACTCGGTTCCGGTACATCAGCTCACAGATGCCCTGCTTCAGACATCACCCTAGGAGTGATGTGGGGAGAGAGCGCCATGTACCCACCCAGAGGGAGCAGGGCCAATTTTGCTCCCTTTGAGCTCATGCAGCTTGATGGCAAAGCTGCATGAGCGGGGGTTCGAACCTGCGACCTCCCGCTCTTAGTGGCAGCGCTTTAGACCGCTGGGCACCTTAGGTTTCTAAATAAAAACGTATGATTGAATCTTCAGTCTGTTTCCATTCTTTTTTGAAGTTGCTTGCAATGACTTAAGTCCAGCAGATGTCGCCATTAAGTGATACAGCAACACAATTTCAACACAGTGTTGATACAGTTTGGTAAATGTGATATACACCCAATGAGGCCTCATTTGCTCATCACTAGTTTTCAGGTTGCAGCTCGCCTGTGATTTAGTAGGTCTGAGAACCGGTCCGCAAACCCCCGTACGGTGACGGTTCGTCATTTTTCACAAGCCATAAGTCGCGGACCTTTGCTGACGTGAGTGAGTAAAATGACCTTAATGGGCGGGGTTTATTTCCAGCAGCCAATGACCGACTAGTCCCCACCCACCCGTAAAAACAGGGTCAAAACTAACTGTCAGAAAATTATTGTTGTTTGATAAGCTAAAAATATTAAAATCTAATAAAGTATATAATTAAATAAAATATTAAAAACAAAAATATACCCACTTGACCCACTTTCCCTATCCCTGCCTCATGCACGCACGCACATATCGCTTTTCCACCAAAAAACTCCCGTTTTATCCCGGTGCTTTTCAGCGAACCGGCCCGCGTTTCCACCAGTTTTAGTGGAACCGTCAAAACGTCACATCAGTAAACGTACCGGCACTATTGGCTGATGTGGACGGAGTCGGAGAGCCAGGGTTGCACTGGTCCGCTGTGGCCGAATTCAGCGCCACCAGTCATCTGGGGCCCAGCACGCTGTCCAGCACATCATAAAACGCCGGTACACTCCCCCGCCCAGCTCCACTACACATTTTTAAGCGTTTTCAGCTTGTTTATCACTTGCTCTGTAGTGCGAACATGTCCTGCCCGCGATAAATCCCCCTCTAGTTCACCGTAGTTTCTCCTTACTAGTTCTCCCTTAATCCTGAAACTCCGGAGAAGCCCAAATCCAGAGTTAATACTGTTTCCTCAGCAGACCACTGTACGGCTGGGTAACACTTTATAATACTGTTCCATAGTTAATAGGTAACTAAGCAGGAACTAAGCAGGAACTAATTAATAGTGCTGCATTAACACCTAAATATTTTCTATTAACTACCAGGGAGTACTGAATAATTACTCAGTAGATAATACTGAACTAATGATTATAGTAGTACACTATTAACTCCACAATAATTACTGAGACTTACATATCTCCCAGAGAACTACTTACTAATGATGTCTCCTTTATATTAACTATTCATTAATTACTGCTCAAATCAACATTAATTACTGAAAACCCTTACATGCCACCTGGGGAACTATAGATCTAAATCAGGCATATTTGAGTTAAATGCATATTAATTTAAGGCATATTTGAATTAAACAAGTGACACCATTTGTAGTAGTGGTAACCTTAATTACCTTATTATCCTCAGTTCCTTCCAAATATTAGCAACATAAAATAAAATACTTTAGTGTGTATTACTCTGCTTAACCATCATTTTTGGAAAAAAAAACAAAAACATTATAACGTAATATTATTGCATAGAAGACACTGATGAAAGTTCTCCAGAAGGCATCTAACACTCTAAAAATGACTGTAAGACAGTAATAATGTAACAATCATTGCTTTAATACTAGGTTTCAGCCTTATAAAAGTGCATCTTCAGCGTTTGCAGTCTCAGAGAGATTTATTTTACTGCGCACTCTTAGGGTAATTACGGTAATTTCACAGCGGACGCAGCTCTCCAGGTCCTTCGTGTAAATTCTCTGCTGTGCGCTGCTGCTGTTGCTGCTGCTGTTGCTGCTGCTGCTGGAGGAGGATTAAGAGACTCTGCTGCTTTCATATTTCTGTATTTGATTGAAAATAAACTAGTAATCAAGATATTGAGATCTTTTACAGCTTATTTTACCCCCAGATCAGAGGAGGACTCTTTGTGGGTTGTTAACCAGCTTTAGGATGTGTGTTAGCTAGCTAAGTTAGCTAAGTTGTGTGTGTAGTTAGCGTTAGCCAGCTAAGTTAGCTAGGTTATGTAACTGGCTAAGTTAGCTAGGTTAAAAACCAGGGATTTCATGCATGACGTCTTTAAGGGGTGTGGTTTTGGGAGGGATTTCGTCGTTAGGGGAGGGGCTTAAAAAAGTCAAGGAGCCTGCGCAGAGAGAGACCCGCGCAAATCAAAAAGCCAGTCGAAAGGAAATTCAGGTACAGTATTAACTCTAGAAAACCCTTTTTGTGGAATAAAACGTGCACAAAACGATAGAAAATATTAAAAATATATCTGGATAAATCGATTTATATCAGTTTAATCTGTTTAAGGAACTTAAGGTACAGTATTGACTCTATAAAACCCTTTTTGTGGAATAAAACGTGCACGAAACGCTAGAAAATATTCGAAATATATCTGGATAAATCGGTTTATATCAGTTTAATCTGATTTATATATATCTGGTATCCAAATACCTGGATGTTGTGGCGGGTATTTCACGTCAATGCAGTTTAATCTGATTTATATAAATCTGGTATCCAAATACCTGGATGTTGTGGCGGGTATTTCATGTCAATGCAGTTTAATGTGATTTATATATATCTGGTATCCAAATACCTGGATGTTGTGGCGGGTATTTCATGTCAGTGCAGTTTAATGTGATTTATATATATCTGGTATCCAAATACCTGGATGCTGTGGCAGGTATTTCATGTCAATGCAGTTTATATCTGTTTATATCTGTTTAATCTGATTTATATATATCTGGTATCCAAATACCTGGATGCTGTGGCAGGTATTTCATGTCAATGCAGTTTATATCTGTTTAATCTGATTTATATAAATCTGGTATCCAAATACCTGGATGCTGTGGCAGGTATTTCATGTCAGTGCAGTTTAATGTGATTTATATATATCTGGTATCCAAATACCTGGATGTTGTGGCAGGTATTTCATGTCAGTGCAGTTTATATCTGTTTATATCTGTTTGGTATCCAAATACCTGGATGTTGTGGCGGGTATTTCATGTCAGTGCAGTTTATATCTGTTTAATCTGATTTATATAAATCTGGTATCCAAATACCTGGATGTTGTGGCGGGTATTTCATGTCAGTGCAGTTTAATCTGATTTATATATATCTGGTATCCAAATACCTGGATGTTGTGGCGGGTATTTCATTTCAGTGCAGTTTAATGTGATTTATATAAATCTGGTGTCCATAGATTTAAACAGATATAAACTGCATTGACATGAAATACCCGCCACAACATCCAGGTATTTGGATACCAGATATATATAAATCAGATTAAACTGCATTGACGTGAAATACCCGCCACAACATCCAGGTATTTGGATACCAGATATATATAAATCAGATTAAACTGATATAAACCGATTTATCCAGATATATTTCGAATATTTTCTAGCGTTTCGTGCACGTTTTATTCCACAAAAAGGGTTTTATAGAGTCAATACTGTACCTTAAGTTCCTTAAACAGATTAAACTGATATAAATCGATTTATCCAGATATATTTTTAATATTTTCTATCGTTTTGTGCACGTTTTATTCCACAAAAAGGGTTTTCTAGAGTTAATACTGTACCTGAATTTCCTTTCGACTGGCTTTTTGATTTGCGCGGGTCTCTCTCTGCGCAGGCTCCTTGACTTTTTTAAGCCCCTCCCCTAACGACGAAATCCCTCCCAAAACCACACCCCTTAAAGAAGTCATGCATGAAATCCCTGGTTTTTAGTGAGAGCCAGGTTATGTGTGTGTTAGTTAACTGGCTAAGTTAGCTAGGTTATGTATGTGTTAGTTAACTAGTTTAAATGTGTGTTAGTTAGCTAGGTTATGTGTGTTCGTTTGCTAGCTAAGTTAACTTTTATATGTGGGTTAGTTAGCTAGGTTATATGTGTGTTAGCAAGTTAAATGCGTGTGTGTTAGTTAGCTAGGTTAAATGTGTGTTAGTTAGCAAGCTAAGTTAGCTAGGGGAAATGTGTGTGTGTTAGGTAGGTTAATTGTGTTAGTTAACTAGGTTAAATGTGTGTGTGTTAGTTAACTAGGTTAAATGTGTGTGTGTTAGTTAACTAGGTTAAATGTGTGTGTGTGTTAGTTAGCTAGGTTAAATGTGTGTTGTTATTATTATTATTATTATTAATGTATATTTCCCTTTATAATACTGTGGTATGATTTGCAGTAACTCCTAAAGAAGAACACAGTAACTCCTCAGTAATTAGTAATTAGTTACCATGTTTCTCACTTTATAATACTGTGACATGATCTACAGTAACTCCTAAAGAAGAACACAGTAACTCCTCACTCATTAGTAATTAGTTAACATGTTTCTCACTTTATAATACTGTGGTATGATTTGCAGTAACTCCTAAAGAAGAACACAGTAACTCCTCAGTAATTAGTAATTAGTTACCATGTTTCTCACTTTATAATACTGTGACATGATCTACAGTAACTCCTAAAGAAGAAAGCAGTAACTCCTCACTCATTAGTAATTAGTTAACATGTTTCTCACTTTATAATACTGTGGTATGATCTGCAGTAACTCCTAAAGAAGAAAGCAGTAACTCCTCACTCATTAGTAATTAGTTAACATGTTTCTCACTTTATAATACTGTGGTATGATCTGCAGTAACTCCTCAGTCATTAGTAACGGGTTACCATGTGCTGCTGTTAACTCCCGAAAAAAGAAGACAGGGACCCCTTATTAATTATCTATGAAGAACACAGGGATGCCTAGTTTGTTATCTAACACAAATATTTATTCATTTAAACATGATTTCCCCCAGAATAAGGATGTAGGACACAGCCTAGAGTAAAGCTGTATGTGAGCCATCACTTCTACTGAGCACATCTCCAGGAGGACTGAAGTGGAGCACAGGTTTAGATTAAACACCTGTAACACACTGACAGAACATTACAAAAATGGGGGTTAAGCAGACTACTGCACATTTCAGTGTGTCTAACATTTGGAAGATATTGAGGATACTAAGGTAAGTAAGGTTAACATATGATAAGTGGTGTCACTGACTTTACAGTACAGTCAGTCTTAGAGTCTTCTGGAGAACATAAATAATGTCTACTATGTAATAATATTACGTTATAAATTTTTTTAGTTCTTTCAAAAATGGGGTTTAAGCAGATTACGACACACTAGTATTTTACTATATGTTGCTAATATTTGGAAGATAATGATGATAATAAGGTAATTAAGGTTACTACTACTACAAATGGTGTCACTCAAATATGCCTTTAATATCACCACTGATCAAATAATTGTTTGTGTAGACTGATTTAGATCTATAGTTCCCCAGGTGGCATGTAAGGGTTTTCAGTAGTTAATGTTGATTTGAGCAGTAATTAATGAATAGTTATTATAAAGGAGACATTATTAGTAAGTAGTTCTCTGGGAGATATGTAAGTCTCAGTAATTAATGTGAAGTTAATAGTGAACTACTATAATCATTAGTTCAGTACTATCTACTGAGTAATTATTCAGTACTCCCTGGTCGTTAATATAAAATATTTAGGTGTTAATGCAGCACTAATAATTAGTTCCTGCTTAGTTACCTATTAACTATGAAACAGTATTATAAAGTGTTACCGTACGGCTGTACGTTTTCGGTACAGTTGGTGGAAAAAATAAAAAGGCTGGTGATTCTGTATAGCCTCATCTTTATAATCTTCATAATGACAAGAATGAAACTTCATTATAACCATGTTTTTGTTTTTTTTTTTTGGGATGAAATTGTGTAGGGCGCGCGCGTGTGAGAGAGGGGGGGGCGTGTCAGGGAGAGAGGGCGCGCACGCGAGAGAAAGAGGGCGCAGCGCGCGTGAGAGAGAGAGCGCACACAAGAGAAAGAGGGCGAAGCGCGCACGACAATGGGGGCGCGCGTGAGAGAGAGTGAGTGAGTGAGAGAGAGAGAGAGAGGGCGCGCACGGGAGAGAAAGAGGGCGCAGGGTCCCCCCCAATTACACTCGTGGGTGATAGAGTAGTACTGTAATAGTAATTGTAGCACATATACTGTATATCTATTACAAGAAAAGTAACAATATTTTTTATTGAGCTGACACAAATATTACAACAATCCATCAACACAAACATCTCCAAATAAGCCGTAATGAAATCACACAGACCGCTTTAGACTTTATTAACCACTTGGTGGTGCAATAACCTATAGACTACATCATGGACGGAAGATAAGAGTTCCACAACAGGGCAGGAGCATCTTTCCACTGCCTTGAGGAAGCAGTGGCTAAATATGGAATGAAAAGAAGCATGAATATAGGTATAAATATACATTAACATGTAAAAACCTGGAGGATGGTTTTAACTTCACCCCCTTGTACTGGTAGGACCATCATGTGACTGAGGTGGGGATCTACAATACTGAACTAATGTAGAAATGAAACAGAGCTAGGACTCAAGTTCATGAAGTTTACGACCCAGAGGTTCCTAAGGCTCTTTGTAGTTTTGGGTCCATAAGAGTCCACTCAGCTCTGTTAATGGACGCCTTTCTCCTCGTGGACCGAGGTGAACCACAGCCGCGCTGGCTGCTAGCTAACAGCAGTGACGTCACCTTCTTCACAATATTGCATGAGCTGAACAGTCATTTTCACAACCTTCAGGCGACGCCACATGCGGTTTATGTTTTCCCACATTGTAGAAAATTGTACGAACAGATCAAAAAGAGTAGTTTTCATACTTTACTGTGACTGCCATCCCTCTTCTGGGCCATGATCCGATTATAGACGTAAAACTTGACACTCTGCCAGTCTCTGTTTTTTAGAGCCAGAGGCTCAGCTCTAATGCAGTTCTCGCAGGGCGATTTTCCCGGGACACGGCAGGAGGTGATGAAATCCTTCATGTGTCTTTCTACAGCCTGGACTTCACTCACACTCCAGGTTTTCCTCTTCTTCTGCTCTTTTCGCTTCTGACCTGAAGAAGAGACTGGAAATGCACCTGTATTCAAAACATATGAGAACACAGTACATGTATTACAGCAAGACTGGGGCACAGTGCACATTTCAGCATGCAGAAAACGGTTGTTAAAACAAGAGGGTTTATTTGTATGACAGGAGTAGAGAACATAATCCTCTGCAATAGCTAATATTCAAACTATATTTATTTATGTTGTACTTATCAGACATTTACCTTACAAACCTTTTAAATGTAAATTACAATTGAATTAAACACAATTGCAACATGTATGTAAACAGAAAATGCATCTCCAAGTTACATCAAATTGTTTTATACACATCAAAAAATCTTTGTAACAGATGTCTGTGAGGGACTTTTTTTTGTAAAGAACCTTTTAACTGTTAAATCCTTCAGTTCCTGTCAAGGTTCTTTCATCTAATGTTTATATAAAAAAGTATGTTTTACAAATATTGTTCTTCTTGGAACACACAGTGGTACTTCTATGAGAGAGAATCTTGAGTAAGCCATTTAAAGATTAAAATTTTTAAATGATTTCAAATGATTTTCATTTTCATTTAAACATTACACATCAAACTTCCAATTAAAAGTCAACATTTTTACAAAACAGGAGCGCAAAATTTGAAGCAGTTGCTTTATTTAAAATAATAATGAATAAATACACATGAAAAGCTAAAAGAAGTGATAAATCTACAATGATATAGATCAGTATTTCCTATCCCTGGTCATTAGAAGCCTCTTCCCTACGCATTTTAATGCCCCCTTAACTCTTAACTGTTGAATGGTAGTGTAGAGTAGTTGTTTTAGACCAGCATGTATTTCTATACTGGTAAGTATGCTGTACAGTTTAGTATTATAAATGTAAAAATGACTCACTTGAACCTGTGACACCTGTGCACAGTACAGTGTCCTCTACAGCACTTTCATTTACACTTTGTGTAGCTCCTGGTGATGAGCATTCCCAGTTTTTCCTTCCTCTGTCATTGCAGAGCTCAACCTCCTCTACAGAAAACAGAAAACACTCTGTCACACATAACAGGATTTATTTTGGGTAAAGAATCATGTAACACAAATGATACTTAACTCCAACAAGGACAACATGCAAATGGTAAAAGTCAAACCAGGAACATACACACAGGCATAAATAAGGATAAATAAAACCAGCATGCATCATGCTTACTATATAGGTTCAGCAAAAATCAAACGTACAATTTCAAATCAGTATCAGAATCTATTTAGCAAATCTATATGAGACTTTTTGAGGTTTCAGCAGTGTGTGTGATGATCTAGGCATAGGCCTGTCACAATAATTGCAATATCGATTTATCGTACAATAAATTAACATGAACTCAATAATTTTTAATAATTGTGATATCGTCTACTGTGTTTATTTATATGTTTGTTCACATATATAACAGTGAACAGTATTTTACCCAGTCATGCTTCAATAAATGTAAAATATTAATAAAATTTGTTTATTGTTGTCTTTAAAATATGTATAATTGCCTTTTATTTGCTATACTGTTATCATTATGTCAGTGGCCTTTAATAGTCTTAAAATTACAAAAATATCATGTATCGCAATAATTTCTGGAACAATATATCGTCCACAAAACATTCTAATCATGACAGGCCTATCTAGGCATGCAGTCAGGATCATGCTAGTAGCCACTTGCTTAAATACATTAGCCCCGATTTTTTAGTGCAAAACTACTTAAGCAAACTTCAAACACAAAACACGACATAAAGACAGATCTGCATAAATTGGATTTCAGAACACAGACAGACACATTTTATAAGTCTTAAATGTGACTGAACACATGCCCTCCTCATGTGGTTAGGTTAGCAAAGGAGAGTGTAGAAATGAGGGAGAGACAGATAAAGAGCAAGCAGGACAGAGACAGAGAGACATCATATATACCATTAGGTTGAATATTGATGTCAGAGAAGTTCTTGCCCATGAACTCCATCATTCTGCCTTGTTCCATTGCAGTGAGAACTTTGTAGACTTTTGCAAGCTGCAGGGTCCTTTCAGGCAAAGAATAATATTCCTCATGCACGATCAGCTCATGCCCAAGAAAGTTGGCCAGCTGGTTGATCTCTGGATCCCCCAGGTTCAAGACCGTGGACAACGTTGCAATTCGCTTCCTCAGCTTTCCACAGGTGAGGGCGTAAGCGTCCTTTGCGCCACAAGCCGCAGCAGCCACTCGTACACAGTCCGAGCTCCTGTAGTGTGTATTGGACGACGGGCGAGCAAAAACATATGGGTTCTCTTTGAGAACTCCACAGACATCTCGTTTCTCGGCCAGCAGCTGCAAGGCACGAAGCATTTTAAGGGTGAGTAGGATGGGCACTGGCCGAGCACCTTCAGGCCTGATGACTATTTTGTAGAAGTGCCGGCACAGCTGCTTCTCAACCTCGGTAAGGGCCCAGTCTATGTCTGTAGGGGGATCTGCTGAGTCCCTGGACAGAAATGTGGTGAGGGTCATGCTGGACACTTCTCCTTCTCTGCTGCGGTTGAACAGAACAACTTGAGTCAGACAAACTTTCGCCAGATCAGACCAGTACTTAGTAGAAGGGTCTGCAGACAGCTGGGTCATACGTTCATCTTGCGTCTTGCTCAGGAATGTGTGGAGTTTCTGCACGTCTTCTGTGAACGCCAATAACATGGGTGTCTTAAACTTGACATCCTCTGTATTCTTTGACACAGATGTCCAGAGCAAATCGTTCCAACGGTCTTCATGGATTTTTTGAAAGTCCCGTAGCTTCTGAGCCAAGCCGCTGTCTTTCGGTATCACCACTTTGGACCTCACAAGTCGGCTAAGCTGCACAAGCCAAATCGAGAGTTTCTTGGCCAGGGATGGAATTTTGTAAGTGTTTGTTTCGCTGTTGTATTCACATGCCTGCCTCACAGCTTCTACAACCTGCATGCAGTTGTACGGGTCGAGAAAATCCTCCAGTTTCTTTAGTGAAGCCACTTTCCTCCCAGTGACCAGCAGTTTACCAAGTTCACGTAACTTCTGCCGGATGATGCAGCCCTGGTTCTGCTGAGGAGCTCCGCTTTTGTTAAGCCAATATTCCCCCATCTGAAGGATGCAATTGTCGTTCTTTACGGCATCTGTGACTTCATCTGGGACCATGAAGCTTAATATAGACCATAACGCTGGGCTTATATTAGCAGGCACAGGCTGTGAGGCTGCAACAACAGACAAGGTACGATTCTTTCCTGGTTTTGGGACATATGTTTTATTAGGGCTTAGTTTACAGACCTTCATATGCCTCCACAAAACCCTTTTGTTGAAAAGTCCTTGGCAATGTGCACAATGCATGAAGTCACTGGCCTTGACTACCCCCCGTGGTCGTTTACAAGGGACCAGGTCGCCTTTGCCCGATTTTAGCACAGCAATATTGTGTTTGTAGTTCCCTCTTAGCCGAAGTTCATCCAACTGTAGTCTCCTCTCCTTTGAACCTTTTGGAAAGCCACGGGCTTTAGCAACCTCCGCTTCTTTTGCATGAACATCTTCTAAATGTCTTGCCATTTTGCTGAAAGGTTTTGAGCAAAACAGGCAATAATGTTTCTTATTATACACTCTCTTCCCATCGCCCCTTCTTTGGCTTCTGTTGACAGCAACCGAGCCTTTAGATCTGAGATTGTTTCTGCGTCCAGAGGCCTTTGATTTCTTTGCACTGGAGCTGGGTTTTGGGGACTTGCAACCTTCTGAGCAGCTGTCGCGAGTTTCTTCTTTGGAGTTTGCAGGAAGTTCCTTTCCACTGTCCGAGGCGGAATCCAGGAGCTCATTTGAATCCTCAGAAAATAACTCTTCCAGCTAAAAATCAGAATTGATAGCAAGTCATTTAGATACATTCTTTAAAATAGAGGGGTTCCACAAGTATTCCTTAGCAAAGGCAAGGGTTCTACATAGCACTACAACACTTAAAGAACCCCTCTATGCATGATAAAATGACATACAATAAGATTCTTGTATACAATGAAAACCTCTCAATGGCTCATTAAGAAAAACTCCTTTAAAAAGTGTACTTAAAGTATAATAATAAAAACATGAACAATGGGATACTTTTCTATTACTTCTACAAGGTAACGTTCAATGCTTGATGAAATAATATATTACTAAGAGATTACAGAACTGTGCATATTGATTTAGCTATTTTTTTAATACTTACATACCCTACATAAATACTGTAGATTAAAAACTTACTATGCTTCTAGTCTTCTTTAGTCTTGATGTACATACGTCATCATCACTGTCTTCAGAGGAATAAATGTTTAATCCTGAATAGGGATTGTGAGCGTTTCTTTCATTCTATAAAAAAAATAAATAATGTATTTTACAACACAATTTTAAAAACAACAAAATCTTTTCATTTGAATAGGGTTTATCCTCATTTTGTTCATATTAACACCTCACTAGTTTGTCAGCAACAGCTACAATACAATATTTAAAATGCCTTTTTATATGTAAACTTTATATTACATAATTTGCAAAGATATTACAACAATCTTTAACTAATAGAAATTAAATTAGGTATGTGGAACGCAACATCACTTCAATATTTCTCACACGACAGGCTATTTATAACAAATAAACATATTGTTTTAATTATAACATTTGTATGAAGATTAAATGGTTAAATATACTTTAAGTTTAACATAGGCTTGAAAAATTTTTTTAAAAAAGTTTTAAAAATTAAAACTGCTGCAGGCCACTTACCCATAAGGCTTGTGCAGAAAATAGACATTTACTTAGAAGCTAATGTTAAGCAAATATAAAAGTATATTTTTGTTTTTACTGCTTAATTGTTTAGTTTAGGAAAAATATAATAGAAATTAGTTTACTAAATTAGTCTGAACAAACAGAGTTTTTGAACACCACTCTGAAAGACTGTAGTGTAGATGTTTAATCTGGAAAAGAATGCTGGGATATGAGTAAAGCAGATTAAACTACCTGCAAAAGGCCAAAGGGCCAATCTGGCAATGTTTTATTTTGCAACCAAACTAAAGTAAAGAAACGCTAGATTTGAACAGTGTTGATGCCGTCTGTACAGAATACCGCTTTCATTATAAACAATCCAGAGATAATAGCATCAAGCCCAGCTGGTAATTAATTATCTGGTACTGATCACCATAACAGGCAATGGATATATATATATATATATATATATATATATATATATATATATATATAGAACAATGACAACTTCAAGAACCATGGAGGTTTCTTGACACTGTCATCACTGGCTTGCTTTAAGAAGGCCTGGATCTAAATCTCTGTAAAGCTGATTTTCCCGATGTTAAAAGAGATATATAAATACAATTTAATTGAACTGGATGCATAAATAGCTTCTGTCTTGTTAAAGGGATCTACGCAGTCCTTATAGTTTTAAAAATGGTTACACTATCGAGTCAAAGAAACATTTTGGGAACAACATAGATTTAGAAACATTTTGCTTAGAACGTATGAAACTTCATAATTGAATCTTGATTAAGGTAAATAAAATTAGATGATAATAGTTAGCCTAAATATATCATCCAAGCTTACTGTACAGAATCACTAGTTACAGACTGATGCAGTGAGCTCAATGGCACTTTTCCTAAACTCTGATCATTATTAATCCATGTGGAAAAATGAAATGTACCTCTTGATTTGGTGTCTCTGAACTAGCAGATTCACGACTATCTGCTACAGACTTTGACTGGCACGGGGAAAAGCCATCCACTGCAGTCATCTCAGTGACTGGGTTCTGCATTACCTGCAAATGTATTTTATGTTTGATTAAATGAATTTGTGGTTAAAAAAAAAAAAAAAAAAAAAAAAACAGCAAGACTTTTTGCACTGCCAGCCTGGCTTTAACAAGAAAGTTCCATGAATAAACATGACTTTTCCCTCCAGACCAAGACCAAAACAAACCTCTTTTACTCCACCAGTGTGAGTTGTTTTTCTTGCAGTGCACAAATGTGAGCTACAGTGCTCATTACAACATCTTCGATTTCTTTACAAGAAACTAAAGGAAACTAAAGAAACTTACATATAATTACAATTAGGCTTAACCCAAAAACCTAACAACTGTAGTAATATTTTAAATGTTTTTAGTGATAGTGCCCTACAAATGTATTGTTTCAAAATGTTTCCTTCTATATAAAGATGTACATTTTATTAAAACTTTGCAGAAAGGTATTATGTCTTATCTCCATTGCATGGGCAGCAGTTTCAGGCACTTCTGAACAGCAATGCTCTCCTATAATGACAGACTCGTACTGTTACACAGGATCTTGAAATGATTCTCATTTACGCTAAACATGAACAGCATATTAATGTATTTTACGCATACCACACTTTATGCACATAATATAGCATTTTGTAACAGGAAGAAATGTAAAAAAAATTGAAAGGAGACTTACAGTACCTGCCGTTTGGGGAACTTGGAGCTGGAAGAGCTGTAATCCAGTGGAGGAGGTGGTTTCCACTGGGCAGGTGGGTAGGAATCCTGGGAATGCACCTCAGCAGTTGGATGGTACTCCATTACCTGTGTATAGATCACATAACAAGAAGTCTCATGTTTGTTAAATTTATGCATGTATGCACTTATTGATTATTTCTGAAAATTATTTGTAACAAATTCAGATGCAATATTGTCCTGCTACAGCAACCATCTAAGTTTTACGTTCAGACTTGTATGTATTCCCCAATAAGTAGGTGGATTGCTGAAGAGATCTTAATGCTCACATAAATATATTAATAAATGAATAAGCATTAATGCTATATATGAGAGTTTTTGAAAACAATTAGAAAAAGTGAGTTTTATTGAAACAGGTTTAAAGCCTATATAGTCAGGACTGATAATGCATGTGGTCGTGAGGTATGATTACAGGTGATGCAAGTTTATTAATCTATCTCAGGGCTGCTCTAGTTACTTTAATCCAATCCAGAATGAGCCTTTCAAATTAAAAAAGGAAATATGTGCACTCTCACCCACACTTTTCAGTTTACACAGTTAATATAAAGTAAACTCACACTAAGTAGCTATTTGATGGGCTTTGTGTTGGGCACACTGAGAATATACTGCATGCAAAAAATACATTTTATGTTAGTTTGTCTGGGTCCATGCTGTTGAATTGTGTTTGGATTCATAACACAGAGAAAATACGACAGGAAAGATTAGCATTTATTTTGCTGATCAATAAATCTATTTTGGGTTTGTATCAACATTTACATGCTTATACAAGTTCTTGATAAACTGAATCAGATGTGGTGTGGATGTTGCATTCAGATCCATTAGGTCCCATATGTTGTGGGGTGAGGCCTACATGATCATCAGCAAGCCTTTGCCCAAGCCTTGGCCATGATCCCCTTTCTGGTTCACTGGCTCTCTTATATTGAAGCATTTTTGTAACTACAGAACACAGCATCCCTGGAACACCTCACAAGACCTGCTTTGATGTTTTGATAATGTTCTGACCAAGTTGTCTCACCCTCACAACTAGGTCTGTATTAAAGTGTCTCAGATTCTTATGCTTAACGGGTTTTCCTGCTCCCAGCATTTCAATTTCAACAATTGTTTCTACACGTGCTGCATAAATACAGCTCTGGAAAAAATGAGACCACTTGAGTTCCTTTAATTTTACCAAACTGAACCTCTGGAATAGTGATGGGTCTGACAACCCTGAAACCTCGACACATGCGTCGAGCTGTCAAGGCGAAACCCCGTGTCGGTGCGCGTATCAAATTAAGGAAAACCATGTGACCGATACACTTCCTGTATCGTTTGGTAGCGATGGGTCTGACGACACTGAAACCTCGGCGCATGCACCGAGCAAACAAGGCGAACCCCTGTGTCG
Organism: Astyanax mexicanus; assembly: GCF_023375975.1. NCBI lineage: Eukaryota > Metazoa > Chordata > Actinopteri > Characiformes > Acestrorhamphidae > Astyanax > Astyanax mexicanus. The sequence goes on along the minus strand of NC_064412.1, from coordinate 27,401,485 downwards.
GACCGCGTATCATTTTAAGGAAAACCACGTGACCGATGCATTTCCTCGCGCAGTTGCTTGCAATGACTTTCTTAGTCCAGCAGATGTCGCCGTTAAGTGATACAGCAACACAGTTTCAACACAGTGTCGATACAGTTTGGGAAATGTGCCATACACCCAATGAGGCTTCATCTGCCCATCACTACTCTGGAATATAATTAAGAGCAAGATTGATGATCACAGCCATTAAACCAAGCTGAACTGTTTGAATTCATGCACCAGCAGTGGCATAAAATTATCCAAAAGCAGTGTGTAAGACTGGTGGAGGAGAACATGCCAAGATGCATGAAAACTGCAATTAAAAACTAGGGTTATTTCACCAAATATTAATTTCTGAACTATTAAAACTTTATGAATATGAACTTGTTTTTTTGCATTATTTGAGGTCTGAAAGCCCTGCATATTATTTGTTAATTTGACCATTTCTTATTTTCTGCATATAAATGCTCTAAATAACAATATTTGTATTTGGAATTTGGGAGAAATGTTGTCTGTACTTTATATATAATAAAAAAACAATGTTTATTTTACTCAAACATCTACCTACAAATAGTAAAATCAAAGAAACTGATTCAAAAACTGAAGTGGTCTCTTAATTTTATTTCCAGAGGTGTATATCCACCCCTATAACAGGTGCCACTGAAACCAGATCATCAGTGTTATCCATGTCACTTAGTATTGGTTTTAAATGCTATGCCCGTTTGGACGATACAATATTTGTGTGATTTAATCACTTAACGACTAGTGTCACTACAGTTATTAATACACTGGTATAACAGTTCAGATTAGGGTGTAACTGTGTTAAAATTGATACTGATCGATTCAGCCAAAGACAGTATACAAACTCTGAAAATAATACCCGTTTTTTCTTTATCAGTTAAGATTTACATGATACAAACTAGTCGATACACTTTCCTTTGATGTGTTCATATCTGCCTCTTCTTTTGCACTAGCTAATATCACAAATCATGTATCTCGTCATTCTGAAAAATTAATATAGTGTTATTTGTGGTGAAAAAAAAAACAGTTCACGAGCTAAACACAATGTCCTGTCTGCTATTTAAAAAGAACAGCTGAAACTATCTAATAACTAGCTAAAGCCAGCCAGGCCGTTTCTTATTCTCCAACTTGTTTTTCCAACACTCAGTTCCACCTTAAATTATGCAACACGCCAGTGCTAGCGTATGCAGCCGTCAGAATGCAACCGCTGCAACATTTAAGGTGGAACGGATAATTCGAACAAGAAGCTTGTGAACAGTATAACAAGTCCAGGTTCAGAGAGAATTTGCTGATATAAACTTTCATGAAAAGCACCACCCTGACTGTGTGGAAAACACAACCACAGCCAAACTGAGCCAGAACTCCGGTCTGTGTTGTTGTTTAAGGGCTCCTGTCTGCAACACTAACCTACAACAACAGGCCAATATTATGATTATTATTATTATTACTCCTGCACCCTGAGACACCTTCCTACCAGCCTCACTTACTGCCCGGCGTTAGAAAAACGACCGTTTTAGAAGCTTCTCTTTACCTTTTAACGGAACTATCTCCATTTTCTTTGTCCATCAATTCTAGCTAAAGGAGCAGCAGGCAAAAAAATCCAAGAAAAAAAACACCTCCACTATCCGATGGACTCGCCTCCTTCCTGTGTGACAACGGGTAGCCCTAACCTACACTAGCGCCCCCTGCTGCTGCTGGAGTCTCTCACAGAGTGGGAGGATTCTGTGGGAGGATTCTGTTTCCTTCGTTTTTCCTAATTTTGAAATGACTATTTCTTAACTCATGAACACATGATAGCAAAGAACATTTGATCAAGTTTAACTTTTTGATTGCATTACACCAGGTTGTGAGGACTCTCCCACTGCTTCTACCCCCAGCACACACTCCCTCAGCATCCTGCTCTACTTGCTGTAACTTTGGGAAGTTTCAATCCTCTGCATGCCCTGTACATATGTAGCATTGACAATAAAGCTACTTGATTTAACTTGATCTTTTAACGTTTATGTTCGATTTAAGGCTGGTTTATACATCTTCCCGCTGCTAGATTAGTTAGCATTCTGACAGAAGCCATTATTTTTTCTCAGCTGGTTCTCAGGTTTAGGTATATTTGGTGTTTATGTAGGTAATCTAGATCAGCATTCGCTAGTCAAGTAAAATACTCATTGTAAACGACTGTTTAATGCTTTTAACATTAAAACACCGGAGCACTTAGGGCTCCTCAGTGTAGCACTGTAAATAACTGTAAATAAACGGAAGTGCTTTACTCACCCAAATAAACAGTTTTCAGGAAAGAAATCTGTGTAGATTAACATTCAGTGATTGTTTGACTTGTCTGACTCATCTGAAAATGTTTTTTGTTTTTAACAATTACAGTTTTGTTTACTCTATTTGAGCCACCAGCTGAAATAGAAGGAACACATGGCAACACCCCTGTGCCTTACTAGCGTTCAATAATGTGTCTAAATGTGCGCCTTATGTGTGAAAATAGACCAGAAAATAGATGTACGTTGATAGTGCGCTTTATAATCCGGTGCAAAAAATACAGGTAAATCTGACATAAATCAAAACATTAATTTATGATAACTTATCTTAATATATTAAGATAAATTAAATATAATCCCTTAGAAGTGGATTTCCCCCTTCTGTTAACAGATTACCAAATAAAAACATGAATCTAAATAATTTGTAAAAAAAAAAAAATAAAACAACGTCTTTATTAGGGTTGCAAAGCAAATAAAAAACGCACTTAACTTATCAAATAAGCCACACAAAAAACAAATATAGACTAGCTACATTAGTAACACAGCCCTAACACGCTGCAGGTTTTAATGGATCATGTACCTTTGCTCTTTCTCTCTGCTGTATTAACTGTGTGTTCATATGTAGGACTCTGAGTTTATGTCAAGATTAATGAATCAGTCAGCATGTATTGAGTCACATTTCATGGTGATACAATCTGATACATTACTGACCTCATTTGTCCTTTTAGTCCACTGACCATGTTTAATATTTTCTCTGCTTTAAAACAATAAATCATGAAATCAAAAGACAAATGTGACAACAAAGCACAAATATGGAAAGTAGGTGAGATTATGTAAAAGGACATGAAAATAAATAGATCAGTTTAAGAGCTACGCAAACAAATACGACAGCTTTTTCAGAACATGTTTATATATCACTATCTGAATACGACCACATACTCAGGGTAGCAAGGAAAAGCTGCTACTCTATAAAAAAAAAAACTCCTTTCTGAGGTTCGCTCAAAATCAAAGATTATAGAAGCTTATCGGAAGAATGTTCTGTAAACCTATTAATTCAAATAGATAGAATATTGTGGTTTGAATGGAAAAAAAAGAAAAAAGTCAAAATCACTGTATTCCAACATAAGAACTCAATCACAATTGTGAAGAAGGGGGTGGCAGTATAGATATTTGGGGCGACTTTTGTTACTTTTATTGTGAAATTTTGTAAACAAACTTAAAAAGAACAGTTATCCACATAAGTTAAAGCAGTTTTTTATGGAGAATTTTTTTTTGTTAAAAAAAGACCATAAAAAACTGTATATTACTGAAACTTTAGAATGCACACATTTAAAATCAAGAATGGTCAGCCATGTTTTTTTTCATTCACATTTTAACTCAGTAGCAAGACAGGTATGTCAAAAAACAAACACTACAATTAGACTTCAAACATCTTAGAAGAATATTTTTTGTTCCATTAGGAACTATATTAAAATCAAAGATTATATCATAGGTTCTAATCATCAGTCTAATGGTTTTGTAGCAATTTAAAGCTTTATTCTTTGATAAGGTTCTGAAAGGATCTAATATAAGAAAACATCCAAAGAAGTCAGGTAAAGCAGTGGTTCCCAGACCTGGATCTTTTAATTAACCAGTCTTACATGTGTTCAAAGCTGTATTTTAGAGCACCAACATGCATGCCAGGGGTTCTCCAGGTCCAGGGTTGGAAAACACTTATGTTAAGAACCTTTTTTAAACCTCTATGTTTAAAAGTGAATTTAAAACGTACAAAGTGCCATTTAGGAACATCTTAAAAATGACAGTTTACCATATTTGTGGAGAATTAAAAGAGGTTGAACCAACGCTGTAATAAAGTTGACTACTGTACAAATGTCTAAGGCTATGTAATAATCATTCTCAGACAGAAAGTCCACAAGGCTGTAAGTGACAGCTGTTGGGATGTTTTGAGCCAAAATTGTCAGCAGGTTGATGAAGACTATATTAAACGCTATCTTCTTGGCAGCATTCATTTCACCCTGCTCTCTCCTCATATCCCTCGGCCCTGGATCCCTCAGCTTTCTCAGAATCGCCACACAACAAAAGAACTCCAAAGCCAGAACAATGAGGAACACAACTGCCAAAATCCTTATAGCATTAACAAACAGAATACAAGTAAAAGTTCCCAGCAGCAGTGAACATATCCAGACCAAAACTGAACACCCTACACGGTATCGAAGTGGCTTCATCCTCAAGAAAGTCACAGGATGAACCACAGCCAGGTAACGCTCCAAACACACACAGCACAGAAACAGGAGGCGAGCACATGCACTAGTCCCAAACAGAAAGCGAATCAATTTATAAATGAAACAACTGACGTTTTTTAATACCAGAGAAAAAATGAATGACACAGTGACTGTAAGGAGTTCAGCTGACATGTGATTCAGCCAAAAAACCACAGACATGTCCACTCCTCCACCTTTAAACAGAAGAAGGAAAATGATGTAGCAGTTCAGAGTAAAGCCCAGCAAGAACTGAATGGACACAGTGGATGTCAGGAGGATTAAATATAAAGAAGGAATGCTGTCGGTCTTTTCGGAGAGAGTTAAATTTGTCAGAGTGGAATTCATCTTATTATTCTATAAAAAACGTGCACCAAGAAACCATGAAAAAGCCTGAGTTCATAAAGCAATTCAGAAATCCAGTCCAAACACAGACAAACCACATCAATACTTCTCTGATCATGAACTCAGGTTCCCTCTCTCTGCAGCATTAGCTGTGTGTGTATATATGCAGGAATTACCTCAGGGTTTATATCAAATAGGACAGCGTGGTAAGTCGCATTTCATGCAAATCTGATACATTTAAGTCATTTATCGTTTTACTCTTCTTTAAAAGTTCTAATACAAACTACACACTAGCTACATCAGTAACACAACTAACACAACTTTATTGATCATGTACCTTTCCTGTTCCTCTCTGCAGTGTCAACTGTGTGTTAATATAGGGTTTATGTCTATATTAATCAATCAACCAGCATCTATTGAGTCACATTTCATGCAAATCTGATCCATTAGAGATTACATTTGTCCTTTTATTCTTCCATTACCATCTTTCGCTGCTTTAAATCAATGACCCATAAGAAAAGACAAATGATAAAGCAGAAATATCCAAAGCAGGTGAGATTATGCAAAAGAGAAGGAAAAAGAAAAAAGTTCTGTTCAAGTATCCAGAAAATTGGACGGCATTTCAGAACATTTAGAACACTCTCACTGTCTGAATACAACCACATATTCAGGGTAGCAAGGAGGAGCTGCTTCGCTCCCACCTGATGTTTGCTCTGGAATCACAAAAATATGACAAAAGACTTTTATAATTATGTTTGGTGAACAGATCAATTCAAAATATAACTTATTGGTTAAAATTCAAATTGATACTTTTACAAAAAAAAAACAAAAAACACAAAGAACACAAGAACCTTGTCTCAACTGTGAAGCATGTATGCAGTATAAAATAATTTGCAGAGGTTTTGTGGCCACTTCAACCATCAGGCTGTTGAAAGATCTAGGTATCCATGGCCAGGCTCTGTGACAAACAATTAAATCAGTCTCTGAAGCGGCCGAAAGAAGCAGCTAGTGGATCTGGATCAAACGGAAAGACCCTTACTGGGCGCAAAGAACATCTACATGACCTGTTCGCTATCCCTCCTACCTACCCCCACTTGAGTCACATAGGTCATGCCAGTCAAACATCCAGGCAATCCTCTTGATTGGGCATGGGACACAGTCTCAGGCTGGATCACCCTGTAGCTGGCCACCTTTGATGAGGGTGTCTTAAGGCGTCACATCAATGTCAAAAGTTGAGTGCGCAAAAATACCAGGTGAAAAAAATTAACCAGCGTATTTTAACATTTTGCGTGTGTAAATGAACTTCTCGTGAGCAAAAATGTGAAACTAGCGAGCAAAAAAAGAAAATCGCGCTGAAGAAAATGTTGCTCTCTAACTTACTTTTTCTCCTCTCGGGTGCTTATTTTCCTTGCGCGCTGTGTGAATTACCTGCAGCAGCAGTTTATGCTCACCTGAGTTTTTGCACTCGAGTTTTGAAAGTTATGGTTTTTACATTTTGGGGGCAGGGCCGGGCATATCTCCAGGGTTTGTGATGGACCGCCTACCTCCACGAGCCGGAGGAGGGCGGGGAAACAAGGTGGCAGCCGGCAGGAGAGTTAGCTAGCTGGCTATACTAACATCCAAACAACCCGCTCTTCGGCGGGCGGGCTCTGTCTGCCCGGAGCGACCCGCTCTGTCTGCCCCGCTCTCGCCTGGAGCGTTCGCTCGCCGGCTCTGTCGGGTTAGTGCCTACAGCAACTGGTTCTCTGTGCAAACAGCACCGGTCGCTCTAATCTAAGCACTGATGCCGGGCAGACAGAGCTGGCGAGCGATCGCTCCAGGCGAGAGCAAGGCAGACAGAGCGGGTCGCTCCGGACACTAAACCCGGGCTAACAGCTCCGGAGAGCAGGTTGTTTGGATCGTAGCATAGCCAGCTAGCTAACTCTCCTGTCGTCCTTCTTTCTCCGCCCTCCTCCAGCTTGTGGAGGTAGGCGGTCCGTCACGAACCCTGGAGATATCAGCCAATAGCATTCGCTGAGGGAGGCGACCCTGACTCCGCCCCCAAACTATCAAAACCACCTCTTTCAAAACTCAAGCGCAAAACTCTCAGTCAAGCACAGACTGCTGCTGCAGTTAATTCACACAGCTCGTGAGGAAAAAAAGCACCCAAGAGGAGAAAAATGAAGCTAAAGAGCAACATTTTGTTCAGCGTGCACACGATTCCCTTTTTTTGTGAGCTAGTTTCACATTTGTGCTCACGAGAATTTCAGTTACACGCTCAAAATGTTAAAACACACTGTTTAATTGTTTTCACCTGGTATTTTTGTGCCCTCGAAAAAAAGGCCAAAACACCCCCTGATTCAAAGGCATACTACTAATGATGTGTCCCAAATTTTCATTTTTCCATGTCTGTAAAGCTTTTACGCCACTCTTAACATCAAGGCAAACCTCATGTGTATTATTTACTGGCACAAAGGACAGTTTATCATCTCATCCTCTGTATCTTTGACTGTTGGGACCAGTTGTTTTTAATCATAATAAACCTGAGAATGTTTTATTGTACCAGCAACATCTACAGCAGTATCATCTGTGAATTAAAGCTTAAAGGACCTGTAACTTATTTTCAGTAGTAAATGATAAAATGAACAGGATGTATAATCAGATATTAAATAAACATGCTGAGTTAAAACACAAGCAGCTTTTGTCAGCTGCTTCACAGCCTAAAAAGCCTTAGCGCATCTCAAAAAAGCTCAGTGACCAAAGAAGGAATAAAACAAGAGTAAATATAGGCAGTGAATTGAAAGGTGGAGAAGACTTAGAGCTCAAAAAGACTACAAGACTGACCTACTGGCTACTTTTCCCCTAAACAGGTAAGCTAACTGGCTAGCTAATTTAGTCAGGTAATTTATCACAACCACTAGCCCAGCTAACAAAAACACGTCCGGAGGACGTCCCCCGAACCAACACCGCGAACGTCCCCAGGACGGGCATTTTGTAGGGTCGCCAAAATGTTGCAGCGGACGTCCTCATAGGACGTTTGTAGGACCACCAGGGAACCTTCACGGGACGTCCAGGGGACGTTGATGGAAAGTCCTCTAAACGTCGTTAGTAACGTTCTTGGGACGTTTCTAGAACCACCTGAGGACTCCGAGGGGACGCTTATGGGAAGTGTTTTAAAGGTTTTGTTTAACGTTCTTAGGACGTTCATAGGACCCCGAAATAACATCCAGGGGACTCTGAGGAGACGTTTATACAACATACTTAGGACGTTTGTAGGACCTCCTGGTAACACGGTCTATGATGGGACAGTAAATGCTTGTAGCGTAAAATTAGACACAAAAAGTGATGATGCAAAAACCTTTATTGTAACAATAATAAACTGTGAACATGAACTGATCTTGAAAATGTGTGGTGTGCTCGCTGTCAGCGTCTCAAGCCTCCTCTCCCTGGGATGAAGCCTAAGAGAATAAACAAAGAAGTATTTTTGTTCATTTTCAATTTTGTGATCTCTTCATACAACATATATTAACTGTACTTAATATATAATGAAAATCCACGGACTGGACATGCAGTATGATGGTTTAATACAGCTATACCACGGCAAGTGCAATACTAAATACTGACTAAATAAACTGACTGAATTATTACAAAAATGAAAAACAATGATTATTTTTTCTAATTCATTTCAATTGTTATTTTAAATATTAACGCGTGTTTCACACCGAGCGCAAAAAATAAACCACAGGGAAATGGCTTCCGATGTAACTTATAAAACAAATAGAACCACATTAAATATTATAAATGTAGTGCAAAGTGTCTGGTTATATTATTGTTAGAATCATAGTAACTGGTAGTGACAATTTACAAGAGGGGGAAGTAAAAAAAAATGAATATGAATTTATGCAGATCAACTGGATACAAATATAAAAGCTTATGTTGTAGGAACTGCAATGAAAATGATTATGATAAAAAGTGGCATTTTATTAGCATGTATTATTATTATTATTATTATTATTATTATTGTTGTTGTTGTTATTGTTGTACCAGCAACAGCCTCAATAATATTAAACATAAGAATTCTAACAATAAAACCTTTTTTATAATTTGAAAAAGAATTGATAATAGCGTCAAGTATTATTATTCTACTACCACTGCCAATAATAATAATAATAATAATAATAATAATAATAATAATAATAATAATAATAATAATAATAATAGTTTATTTTTTATTAGTATTCATTTCGTTCTTTACTTATTTTACACGCACAAGTGCCTGTCTAATTTGTTTAATTTCATCCCCAGACGCGAATTTGCTTTTTCCGTTTTTTTTTCAGTATTACAAGTCTTAGTAATTTTCTTTGGTTGTGTGGAGTTTTTCGTTTCTTTTTTTTTTAAATTCGTTAGACTATATTTTTGTCAACATTTTGGGTTTATTTTCGCTTGTTATTTTTCTAATAATAATAGTAATTACATAATTTACTTTTACGGTTACAGTTACGGTACAGTTGTAGCTGGTTACTTTTATAGTGGAGTAACTCTTTTTGGAGAAGTAACTAGTTACTTTTTCAAAGTAACGTGCCCAACACTGAATATAACGTACAAAAAACGCAAATATGGTAATTATGAATAATAATTCTAATAAACAAGGCATATTTCGCTTTAAATGTTTATTTTCTGAAAGGATATACACGCTAAATAGGCTAGATAACTGAAAAGCAGAGATTCTAATCTTTAAAATGGCATATTGGGTGCCTATAATTATTTTAATAAACACAGCCAGATATTAATTATGACATATTTCTGGGCCGCCGGCGGGCCAGGGCGTGTTAAGAGGTTAATGATGTGTATTGGGCTCTACAAAATAAACTACGCTAAGTCGACATTGCAAACGTTGCGCAATAGCTGACAATTCAAGATTATTTCCATATCTCTGTTTACCGGCTGCAACTAGAGTCTGTCCTCTGGAAAACAAGCTCGTTAATTTTAAACATTTGGCAGCTTCTTCTTCCATCTTCTTTTTTTTTTTTAATCTGGCCTTTTCGGCTCCACCTGGCCTCTTTTTACCTCCATCACAGCCAGTGACGCTTCGTCCTATTCTATTGCTATATTTAATTTCATCGCTCCAGAAAAGACCACTGGTGGGCGCAACCAACTCAAACATTTGGGAGAAGAGAATTCCCTCAGAAGGTTAAACACATCTAATCTACTGCGAAGTAGTGGCTGATGAATAGAGAATGCATACATAGTTGAATGTAAATGAATGCAAGAATAAGATTAGATAAGGGCCACTCCGAGCACACTAAGCTCTGCCAAGGATTAATTCAGCTTCTTTGTTTCCTTTGGTATTTTTTTAACATAAACTGAATTTTATGAGCTCAAATAATGGATTTTTAATTTTATATTGAGACCAAAAAAATAGCTAACAAAGAATGAAAACAACAGGAGGGTCAATACAACAACAACAACAACAATAATAATAATAATAATAATAATAATAATAATAATAATAATAATAATAATAATAATAATAATATACCTTTATTTTATGACTTATGAACTCGCTCGCAAATTAAAGAGTAACCAGCATAGGGTATGTGCTTATTTGTCGACTAAAACACTAATACCAAGATAAATACAAAAACCATATATCGAAAATAGTTATTTTACATGAGTTTGTTCATTGAAACACCTCCAAAGCGGTCCTCGTGTGAGATATTATTTATTGTCATCATATCAGAAGCTTGTTTGATAAATCAGGGCTTAATGATGTTAAATGTTAGTCGGAGGCCGCTTGTCACATGATATGTAAATATATGTTCATATAAACCAATAGTATCGGGATAAGACGGGAATTGTATTCCAGCAGCTTGAGTGAAGTCCCGGTACGGAGCCACAAGTCCAGCAATGCCAAATGCCAAAAAGTAAAATGTTAAATTACTTGTAATGTCTATTAATGTGGTTATATTTGTCTATCTTTAAAAAAATCCAGTTTATTGAACACTTAAAAATATAAAATTAATTATAATTATTGTATAGTAATAAAACATTAAGTATAATGTGGGTCGTTCTAGATCATTGGACTTACCGTTTTAGGGAACATGCTGCCAGATGAATAGGGCTAGAGAAAAAAAGATAAACAAAACTGTCAATAGCCATATTTTGCATGAATACATTAAATACATTATAAGCATGCCTTAAATAACAAATAGTGATTTTTGCGTGTCTGGGGAATGAGATATTCTTATCCGTGTTTTATCTCCTGCCCTTGCTGCTCTGCACTGGCAGAAGGCGTTGCATTATTTCATTTGGGGTCGAGTTTCTATGTGATATGAGCAGGCTTCGGGCTGAGAGGTAAGTTTTTGTTTTATATAACTTATAGAGATTTATAGTTGTTTTACTACATTTTATTGTAAATTGTACAACAGTGCTTATTATTAGGTTGTAAAAGCATACAATAAGCGTACATTAACTAAATATTTTGCTTGTAGGACAGCTAGCCACTACTCAAACCTAGCTAGCTTGATAATGTTAGAGTTAGCTAGTTAGCTTGCAAGCTAATGTATGTTAACGTTAGCGTCGGCTGAGCCGAGCCATAGATCATTTATTTAACACTAAAATTACATTTGGTAACATAATTAATTGCCTTGACCGTATACTTTAGAAATAGTCTCAAACTCACCAGGCAGAGATTCTCTTTATGGCATTGACTTTGATTAGCGTTTCGTTAGCCTAACTAGCTGGCTAACTAGCTAAGTTAGCTAGGGTTACATAATGAACGTATTCTTGAGGGTTGACTGAAACTCATCTTGTTCGTAATTCGCGCACCGTATTATTATTATTATTATTATTATTATTATTATTATTATTATTATTATTATTATTATTATTACGTTAACTAACCATAAAATGTAGCGTCCTTTGCTAAACTATCTAATTGACACTCCCCCTGAAAGTATATTTACGAAGATTTGAAATAGCAACTTGCAAGCTAGCAGATATATAAGGTAACTTGTTACATACCGATTTAAATTAACACTATTTACATGTAATAAAAGTTACAACAATACCAATAATGAAAAATGAATCAAATTAACTATGGAAACTGTAAATATTGTATGTTATACCGTCAAAAAGTGTTGTCAGACCACAAACTAGCGGAGCTGAGGTAAAATAACCGTTACTGTCAGAAACCTCACGAGACCAAAACTGGCTCGTGCGCCCACAGCTGTGCGCCGCGTGCGCTACTAGTCAGTCACCTTCCATTAAACTTTTTACAATATTTTTTTATTTATAAGAATGAAATATATTTATAAATTGCATAAAACCTTTCTTTATATATAGCATAGATATTTTTATTGTTATTATTTTCCAAAATCTTAATAATGTGAAATGTTTCATGTCTGTTAGATACATTTTAAATATATATAGAGTGTGTCAGTGGCATTGTTGTATTTAGTTGGTTCTTTCAATAAGTTGATTACCTGTTAATTTTCTTTGTCTCCAGTGAGCTGTGTTCATCTTCCTTTTTTTCATTTGATCTGCTGCACACCATCCTTTTTGGAGACTGCTGTGCTGCACCTATCTAAACCACCATTCCCTATTTTATGGACGGAAAGCTGCAAGTTTACAATCTTCTCTTGTAATAAGGTAAGGATATTCTTGTTGTCAGAGAAAAACAGAGTTTGTGTGTGTGTGTGTATATATATATATATGTATACACACACACACACACACACACACATTATATATATATATATATATATATATATATATATATATATATATATATATATATATATATATACAGTGCTCTCCATAATTATTGGCACCCCTGGTTAAGATGTGTTCTTTAGCTTCTCATAAATTGAGTTTTGTTCAAAATAATATAGAACCACGATGGGAAACAAAAGTAAAGTCCAACCTTTAACTCAAGTAAATTTTAAGGGGGAAATAAAATCCCTGACTAAGAAATAATTATTCTTCATAAAATCACCTGTTCCACAATTATTGGCACCCCTAACAATTCTTAGGAAATAAATTTAATAAAAGTATTTCTGTCACTTCTACAGTAGTTTACGAAGTTGATCAGAGTATGTAGGAACATTTAATTAGTAATTCACAACTTCCTGTTTCCCTGGGGTATAAATATGACGTGACACAGAGGCCATTTATCTTCAACATGGGAAAGACAAAGGAACATACCATTCAAGTGAGGCAGATGTGTGTTGACCTTCACAAGTCAGGCAATGGCTACAAGAAAATCGCTACTCGCCTACACCTGTCCATATCTACTGTCAGAGGAATTATTAAGAAGTTTAAAACAACTGGAACAGTGGTAAACAAGCCTGGACGAGGACGCAAGTTTATTTTGCCACCACGCACAGTGAGGAGGATGATAAGAGAAATAAAAAGTTCTCCAAAGCTCACTGTTACAGAATTGCAACAAATGGTAGCTTCTTGGGGTCACAAAGTCTCCAAAACAACCATCAGGCGCTATCTACATGCCAACAAACTGTTTGGGAGGCATGCACGGAAGAAACCATTTCTCACTCACAATCATAAATGCAAACGTTTGGAGTTTGCTAAGCGGTACTATGACTTCAACTGGGACCGTGTGCTTTGGTCAGATGAAACAAAAATAGAGCTTTTTGGCAACAAATGCTCTAAGTGGGTCTGGCGTAACACAAGAGCTGAGTATGCAGAAAAGCACCTCATGCCCACTGTGAAATACGGCGGGGGATCAGTGATGCTGTGGGCCTGTTTCTCTTCTAAAGGCCCTGGGAACCTTGTTAGGGTGCATGGCATCATGAATGCTCTAAAATACCAGGACATTTTAAAACAAAATCTGGTGGCTTCTGCCCGAAAGCTGAAGATGGGTCGTCACTGGGTCTTTCAGCAAGATAATGACCCTAAACATGTGGCCAAATCTACACAGAAATGGTTCACCGCACACAGAATCAAGCTCCTCCCATGTCCATCTCAGTCCCCAGACCTCAACCCCATTGAAAACCTGTGGGGTGAGCTGAAGAGGAGAGTGCAGAGGAGAGGATCCAGGTCGTTGGATGATTTAGAGAGAATGTGCAAAGAGGAATGGTCAAAGATCCCTCTTTCTGTATTCTCCCATCTTGTGAAACATTACAGGAGAAGATTAGGTGCTGTTTTGTTGGCAAAAGGGGGTTGTACAAAGTATTAACATCAGGGGTGCTAATAATTGTGGCACACATGATTTGATGTTAAATAATTATTTCTTAATGTGGGATTTTTTTCCTACTGAATAAATTCACTTGAGTTAAAGGTTGTATTTTACTCTTTTTTCCCATCGTGGTTCTATATTATTTTGAACAAAACTCAATTTATGAGAAGCTAAAGAACACATCTTAACCAGGGGTGCCAATAATTATGGAGGGCACTGTATATATATATACACGCATATTTACATGGAGTGACCCAGGTCTTTCTGTGTGGAGTTGGCACATTCTCCCTGTTCCCTCACAGTCCAAATATATTGAAATAAATTTGACCTGTAACATACCAGACCACAATTGTAACCTGAACAAAACAACGTATTAACATTTCCTTCATATTGCAAAAAAAAATCCCTATGACTGGCTTGTTTTGAATGGTGAAATTAAGTCAGAAAAACAAGCTGGTATACATTCTCATAGTTCAGTACCGCCTCTACTTTTGAACGCTTTGCCATTTAGGAAGACATTAGTAACCATAGTAATTAGTCAACAGAGAAAAATCCACATTGTGCGTACAGGGCTTTCTTCTAACATTCAGCAACTCCAATATTCACATTTCTGTTTTATATTTGCACATTTTCTTCACATAGGCCCAAGTCCCCTGGACCCTCATGGACCCAGCAGGCAGAAGTCTGGATCTTCAGACTGGGTTTTACCCAGGTAAGTAAAAATATATATTTTTTTTCTAAGGAACATTTAATATAGTCTCAAAATATGTCTTTTTGAGATTGTGGTCTGTAGGGAAAAAACACGCTTGTAAGTTAAGCAGCACTGCACACGCCCCCATGGGATCACGTGTCTCAGGCAATTCAACAGTCAGTCCTGCTTTACAGCAAATACCAGCCCAGACAAGAGTGAGAGGCAGGCTAGTTTGTTAGCTAGTTAGCACTGTGTACTAGAATCAAAGAATCCCCCCATCTCCATCTATACACAAATGTAAAGAGAGTGTTGAAAAGGTGCAGGAGTTTGTTTTTACTTCTGTGTCCAAATCATATATCTGAACCATATATAAGCTTCACTGCCTACTTCATTCACCATGATTGGAATGTGTCTAATGACTTCTCAGCTGTGCAGACTACAATAAGTCTTTACCACTAGGAGGACAGAGCACTCTAATTGTAGGTGTGATTATATTTTCTCACAAAAACACTTACTGGCAAATGCACTCTTACCTCTGTACATTAGTTTTGACAATGTATTTTAATTATTCACTTGATAAAACCATATTGCCTCAATATACAGATAAAGATACACTGTCTCGATCTCTGTGTAGATGCTAAGGTTTTGTAGTTTTTATTCGTTTTTATATATTTTTTAAAGCTTAGTTTTAGTTTAGTTTTATTAGTTTTAGTTTTTTTTTGCACTTTGTGTTATTTGTCAGATGCAGGAGTCAAAAAGGTCAGAGTAAGTATTGTGTAATAAAAACTTATCAAAAGATAGCATTTAAAAACAAACTCAAATTGAATTACACAGAGAGAGGGGTGGGGATGAGAGAGAGAGAGGGTGATTGATAGAAACTAATCCATCCTCCTCATGGTGCACCTGTGTAGTAGCTAATTACCTCCTATTTCTTTTTCCAGTGAAATGTCATTGTTGGAGACCACTATGTGCTCCTCACCTCACTGAGCGATTATTCTTCATTCGTCTTGGACCTACTGCTACTGCTTGTGAAGGAAAGGTAAGTAGGGAAGGCTGTGGTGTAGTATTAACAAGCTATATGAAGAACAGATAACTGCACTGTAACCTACATTCGTTCCCTGTTAAAAGATTGAGAAAAATGTTTTATTTAAGATGGTGTTTGATGGTCAAGGTGGTTGACCAGTTTCATCAAAGAACACATAGTGTGGACAACCATCTACTTTTCGAATTAAACATGCTAATACCGTTCGACTGCAATGACAATGTGCCCTGCTTACTGTGCTGCAGTCCAAAGATGTTGATTCAGTGTGTAGTAGCATTAGATTACATTTAGCAATATATTTATTTTGACAGTCTATATGTAAAGATACACTCGCGCTCTGTTTAGATTCATGTGTTGTTTTTTATTCATTCGAAAATAATTGCATATATGGTAGTCATGAACATGGGTAATTACTGATGGGACAATATTTCCAGAAGCCCCCAGTGCAAACACTGCCTCTGCTTGCACTTTGCCTTGTATGTATGTCATGTCAAGAATAATGTGTACTGTCTTTCTTCTTCTTCTTCCTTTTTTTTTAGCTGGTTCCTGGTTAGATCACCATGGAGTCCTTAAACATTCGCCTGCAGTGTGAAAGCACTTTTCTAGATGGTTCAGATATTTGGACCAATTACAGGAAGCAGAGGCAGAAAACAAACCAGAGGAAGAAAGGATTGGTGCTGTACTGAAATCTGACTCCCCTCGGCGTGCAGGCGCGTCACGCAACATTATAGGACACAAGCACACTGGGATATAATTTATTAACTGTAACAATATACTAAGTCTTACTTATACACAGAAATAAAATAAATCTAATGAGAATTTGTTACACTCATTCTGCTGCGGCAGATTTATCACATCACAGCAACTCGCCGAACACCTATCATTCTATAAACCAATTAATATAGAGTATAGAGAGACGCAGCCCACGTAGCTGATGATGAGAGGACATAGTAAAGTTCTTTTGTCCGCTTACTAAACTGCAGTGTGAAATGAAACCTAACCGGACCAAAAGGTACAGTGTAGCAAACACATGAACGTTGGTTCAGACCATGGTCCGGACTTTCAGGTATGAAAGCACCCTTAGTTTCATTCAATCACAGGACAGCTACTAATCATATAAAATATTGGTCCTTCATAATAGAAATGTACTATTGAGAGTTGTACAAGTGTCTGTGTTGCTTTTAAGGTGAGGAAACTGTCCACTGATCAAGGATTATAAAATGATTAACACAATCTGCATTTTTAAAAAGATAAGTTTGATTCTCTAAATGTACAGCTGAAATGCACTGATTGTCTTTGTAAAGATAATAACAAAGCAGTATGTCTCATGTTGAATGTTATAATGACAATAAAAACTATCACCCAATAAACTATGTTTAGTAGTTTTTTGTCTCCCCAAAGAGCAGCTAACCTGTAACCATAATATGTTTTAAAACAAGTACTGCTGTTATTTTTGGCTGTTTCTATAAGTTGGTCAGTACTGAATGTATTTATTAAGTTGAGAAAAAGCCTAACTTAAAAACTTAGAAATTTCTAAGAATAGAATGTTTTATGCAATGTGTGTTTTGTTATCTGTGAAATATATTTGACACTTCTGACCAAACCTTTATGGGTTTTTCTTTTTTTTTTCTGGCAAGCAAAAGTGAAATACTTTTTTGTAATTCCTGCTATGATACACACAAGATACACTTGAACTGTTTTGACCTCAGGTTGGCTTAATGCCATTTTTATAAGTGCAGTATTTGTATAGTTTTGATAAGCTATTGGTGATGGTACAAGATGTTACAATTTAGGCAATGAAAATGTGATGCTTGCACAGTGAAAACACTTAATATCAATATTCACATGATAAATTGTAAAAAAAAAAAAAAAACATTGACTAGCATTAAACTCACAAGTAATGTCATTTGGTTTGTAGCCTAATTAAATCTAAATCTAGCCTGTTTTGGGGCTTGAAAAAGAGCAGCCCCATTCCATTTCTGAGAAAGGAAAGATATGGAAAGGCAAAGGAAAATACCCACGTCTAGTCTGTGTGATGGGCTGCTCCCCAACCACTCTGTAATGTGAAAATCAACAGTGTTTTAATCAGCTGCACCTGCTCCATGGATAAAACCACATCTAATCGTTCTAAGGTAACGTCCTGTGTACGTTCTGTTTGGGCGAGAATAGGACCTGCTGCGTACGTTACCGAACGTCCTATAAAGGGGTGTTTGGGAACGTTATGTATGGACGAGAACAGGACCTGCTGCGGACGTTACCGAACGTCCTATAAAGGGGTGTTTGGGAACGTTATGTATGGACGAGAATAGGACCTGCTGCAAACGTTACCGAACGTCCTATAAAGGGGTGTTTGGGGAACGTTATGTATGGACGAGAATAGGACCTGCTGCGAACGTTACCGAACGTCCTCTAAAGGGGTGTTAGGGAACGTTTCATTTGGACGGTAATAGGACCTGATGCGGACGTCAGTTTGGTCCTACAAACGTCCTATAGAGAACGTTACAAAAATGCCCAAACAGGGACGTCCGCGAACGTCCCCGGGACGTTCCTTGTTTGCTGGGAGGTTAGCTTAGAGACTGGTGTTTAAATTAATTTAAAAATTGAGTGTTCACATTCATATCAGTGATCTGTGTGCAGCTGGGATAAAAAGGCAGAGGGTATCTGAGAGAGATTGATAGGTTAGCAGGGTGAGCTAAAGTGATCTGAAACATGCTGGCTTACACAGTAATGCTACACACACACTAACATGACCTAAACTTAATAACAATGGAGAAGCAGCAGTCTCACATCTGATTACAACCTCAGCAGGGATAAGTATTCCAAAAATATATGCCAGGAACCAATAGTTAGTCTCAGGGGCGGATCTAGCCATTTTGGGGCCCTAGACAAAATATAAACAAGGGGCCCTCATTCTTGAAACACACACATAAACCAAATAACTAAAGATGGGACAATTGATCGGCAGTGTATCGGTTTCTGCCGATTTTCAGCCAAAATACGGTATCGACGATCGGCAGATATTCTTCTGATTTTAGCCGATCTGATTCAGGAGTTAAGGGTTAAGCAGTTTATCAGAGCTGTGTGTGGATGAAACTGGTGAAACCGGTGAAACTGCTCGCTTACAGGAAGCTGCAGTTCCCAACCACTAGTCGGAGCTGCAGCAGCAGCAGCACAAGCCCCAATGTCTTTTCTCAGTCAGAGCTACAGGCTCAGCTGAGCCAGTCTGGTTCATCTGTGTAGGAAATAAAGGTTTTAACCCCACTAACCGGATAATACAGCTCTCTACAGTTCATCTTCAGCTAACAGCAGCAGTTTAGAGCGGCCGTCACGGAGTCACTGCTGGGATTACATTATAAACAGGTCAGTTAGCGCGCTGCTAACCTCATGATGTTTATAACTACGGAGTTTAGTGGACACACCATGGCTGCAAGGTTAGCCTGTTGAAAGCTACTGAAGACTATTAAAGGCTATTGGATGTTATTGGGGGGTTGGGGGGTAACCTCCCTGAAATCAACTTTTGCAACTTGGGATGTCTGGGTATTGTCTAATAAATATTTACACATAACTTATATCTCTCATAAAAAGCGTTTATTTTGGTCAGTAACACTTGTGTTTATTTACTAGCAGCGTGAATTACCGGTGTTTGCTTAGGCGTGGATGTAATTAGGGGAATCTGTACCAGGTTTGTCTGGCACCTGTGTGGCATTAATGTGGCGTTTGGCCCCGCCCAATATCGATATCGGCGATCGGAATCTGCCACAAAAACACTGATCAGTCCAGGAGGTGTGAAAAAGGAGGTAAATGTTGACAGTGCATCTGCGGTTCTTTTGCTCTCTGCCCGTTTCTTTCGTTTAGCAGAACCACTTTCATAACTCCGCTTCATTTTCACTGTGACAGCTCTCACTCTAGTTGCGTACAGTTCTCACTGTTTTGGTTTGAAGTCACGTCATGTCGCACATTGCTACGTCATCATATTATGGACTAGTTCAATGCAAGTAACGGAGGGGGGTATGTGTGTTTGGACAATTAGTATTTAAACATTTATTCGGTTTTCTACTGATATTTCTGTTGTTTTTTAATAGAAATATGTTTTTTCTTTACTTTACATAAGTAACAAATTAACATTGTTTTTGGTGTATTTACTGTAGCTGGGATGGCCCCTATGGAGGACAGATTTGGTCGAGGCCCTAGGCAAATGCCTAGGTTTGCCTAATTAAAGAACCGCCTCTGGTTAGTCTCTATACTGACTCAGTTTAGCTCTGAATGTGATTATATATTGAGTGATTTGTTATGTCCAAAACGATTAATGGTAATCAATATAATGCTAAATACAGGTTGTAGAAGCGTTTAGAATTTCTGTGCTCCTCCACTCTCCCTCTCCGTTCTCTGTCTTTACTGCAAATCTAAACTGGCTTTGATAAACTAAAGAGTATATTACTAGGAGCTGTAAAGTAGTAACTCCAGCTCTGGGCTGTGTACTTTTGGAGCAGTGGGATTTTTTAGATATAACAGGCTTGGATTAGGCTAATGCAGCTAGCGGGGCATGAAGCTAGATTAGCTAGCTACGGATAAATTTCACATGAGCTGATTCATAATATCTTCGTTGCTTGCCATGGTAGAATTTACTGAACTCGTCTTTCACTAGATTGTGTAGATTCAGCCTGCCCCAACTTGGCAACCCGAGGTAGCTTTGTGTCTGGGGAGGGGTGGGCGGGTCAGACTACTCTTTGTGATGTTTTGAAATTGGACTTTACTGGATTTCACACGCTCTCTCTCATAACCTACAGGATGTATCTTGAACATTAAAACCTAGTTCAAACATCAGTTGTACAAAATAAAAAATAATTAAATTTGCATTTTATTCAAAAAAGCCCTGAAATATCACTTAGTTGAGGCAGTTTTGTAAGGATGAATGGGCTAGAATTATTCTGAATCATTGCAGAATTTACTGTCCAAAATTGCTGGTTAAACATATTGCTGCTGAAGAGCATCACACAAGTTACCTGTGAGCAGATTCACATACTTATCATGTTTTCTAATATAGATGTTTTATGACTAAAAATATTATATGCATAATTTCTTAAATTATCACCATAATGCAGGTCATAATACCTTCATTCTAAAGCTGTGAATCAAAGCGCTAAAACATCTACTTACAAAGAAAATCTCAGCGATGAGTAGAAATCAACATTAGCATCTAGTGGTGTGCAAATAAATTCCATAAGCTAATATTCATTGATAGCCAGGAACTTACCAGTAGGCTTTAAAAATGGTGGAAGTTGCGAAGTCTTGAGGAAACATCCCAATTATTGATAAGGAATGATTATTTTAAAAAATATCCATCATTTTACCTCAATAGGTCGGAGATAAGTGGTTCACGAGATGGAACGTGATGAGTTCACCTGGGATAGTAAGAACCTCATCAATACTTTAAAGCATGGGGGTGATTGTGTTTTATGGTTCGGAGGTGCTTTGCTTAAAGTGTTATTCTGAGAAAGTATTGAGAAACCAGAGAAGGACAAAGATCAACCACACACAAATACATACCAGACCTAAGTCTGTGATCAGTTAAATGTCCATACACTGTTATGGGATAGCAGTGTATAAATCATTCATAAAGTGTTATCTCAGAGGATGGCTTGGGATTGCTCACACCAGTTAAAGTTTTGAGGTGTTATCTTATGAATAAGGCTGAACACTGGCCATTGTGCTTCATGCCAGCAGACAAGCACTTTGACAGAAATGGCATCTACATTTCATGCATGGGGCCACATATGAATATCCCACAGGACAGTGCAGCAATCTTTAACTACAATGGCCTATGAAACACAACACTAGCTTCTGACTATGAATTTTCCCCATTTAGGTATATGCTTATGGGTGATACCCAGAGAGGACGATGACTTTTTTTTATCAGAACAAGTCCCTTAAAACATTTATGCATATATATATATATAATTTTTACATGTTTGGGAAGAATTAATAAGATTACTCTAATTGATTAGAGCAAATAATGAACACTCAAACCTGTTGAAACTTTAGAATGCACACATTTAATTTCAAGAAAAGTCAACAAATAAAAATATCCACAAGTTAAAACAGTAGCAAGGGATGAAGTCAAGTTCATTTTACAGTTTACATAAATGTTCAAGCCCTATACAGTCAAATACAAAAAATACAATTAGACATGTAAACTTTGCAACAAAAAAAACCCTTGTCCTAGGAGATTAGCAGCCATATTTGTATTTGGCATTTAGGTGTATAAAGAGACCAATCAATGGTTTTATTATTTAATGATCAGTCTATAGGTTCTGTAGCAATTTAAGGCTTCATCTTAGAACCTGTGCACTTTGATGAGGTTCTAAAATGATCTAATTTAAGAAAACAGTTATCCAAAGATGCAGCCACAGGAATATCTATTTTTGGTAAAGCCAACTAAAGCAGTGGTTCCCAGCCCTGGACCGGGCGACTGCCTTTGATCCATCTTTTAATTAATTATGTATTCAAGGCTGTATGTTAAAGCAGGAAATCACCAACATGTAGTGCATGGGGTTCTCCATGACCACCAAAACACTGATGTTAAGAACTTTTTTACAACCTCTATATTTAGAAGTGAATTTAAAAATTACAAAATGACTTACAGGAACATGCTAAGAAGGACAGTTTACCACACTTGTGGAGAATGAAGAGAGGTTGAACCAATCCTGTAATAATGTTGACCACTGAACAAATGTCTAAGGCTATGTAATAATCATTCTCAGACAGAAAGTTGTCAAGGCTGTAAGTGAGACCTGTTGGGACGTTTTGAACCACAACTGTCAGCAGGTTAATTAAAACTATCTGAAATGCTTTTCTCTTGGCAGCTTTCATCTCACCCTGCTCCCTCCCCATATCCCTCGGCCCTGGATCCCTCAGCTTTCTCAGAATCGCCACACAACAGAAGAATTCCACAGCCAGAACTGTGATGCATACGACTGCCAAAATTTTTATAGCTGAAACAAACAGAATACAAGTAGCAGTTCCCAGCAGCAGTGAACATATCCACACCAAAACTGAACACCCTACACGGTACCTGAGTGGCTTCATTCTCAAGAAAGTCACAGGATGAACCACAGCCAGGTAACATTCCAAACACACACAGCACAGAAACAGGTAGTGAGCGGACATACTCGTACCATACAGAAAGTCCAGCAGTTTAAGAACAAAATAATTAAAGTTTCTTAACACCAGACTATAAAAAAATGACACAGTGACTAAAAGGAGTTCAGCTGAGATGTGATTCAGCCTAAAAATGACAGACATGTCCACTACTCCACTATTAAACAGAAGGAGGAAAATGGTGTAGCAGTTCAGAGAAAAGCCCACCAAGAACTGAAGAGACATAGTGGATGTCATGAGGATTAAATAAAAAGAAGGAATGCAGCTGGAGTATCTAAATAATGTTGAATGTGTCACAGTGCAATTCATCTTCTCCTACACAAAGAAAAACAAAAGAAAGAGAAAAGCACAGGCAGATAAAGTGACGATATCAGGAGAAAACATGTACAAGCAAAGGAGTTCATAAAGGAAATCAAAGATTCAGTCCAATCATAGACAAACACATCAATACTTCTCTGATCATGAGCTCCTGTTCTCTCTCTCTGCAGTATCAGCTGTGTGTTCATATGCAGACATTACCTCAGAATTTATATCCACATTAATATCAGTATCAAATAGAACTCGTTGGAGAGCCACATTTTATGCAAATTTAATAAATTTGCCTCATTTATCCTCATAGACTTTCAGTGATCTAAATGCTTACAGGGAGAAAGACATTAACTCGTGTTCACTTGTTTTTTTTTTTTTAGAATCAAGCTCAATTAAATGCATTTTGCATCTACTAACAAAAGAGAAATCTTAAAACAATGACTAAAACCTCAGAGGTATTAATTTACATATCTATTGGTTATGTCATGTGGTCATTTGCATTTCATTTAAAACTGATGCATGTACAAACCCATTTTTTCAACATCATCCATTTGCAGACCCGAACAGCCAACCACAGTTTTACACCAAGACTTCCAAGCATGATGTAGTTTTAAGGTAAAACTGAAAATTCAAGAAAAATCACTCATTTGTTCACTAAACACGAGTGAGATATACAGGGCCATCTCCAAAATTGAATATCTTTGAAAAGTTACTTTATTTCAGTAATTCAGTTCAAAATGTGAAACTCATATATTATATAGATGTATTACACACAGATTGATCCATTTTAAGCGTTTATTTCTTTTCTTGTTGATGATTATGGCTTACAGCCAGTGAAACCCAAAAATCAGTGTCTCAGAAAATTAGAGTATTATATAAGACCAATTGATATTTTCGGCAGTGTGGGCAGTTTGCTAAGTCCTGCTGGAAAAGGAAATCTGCATCTCCATAAAAGCTGTCAGCAGATGGAAGTATGAAGTGCTGTAAGATTTTGTGGTGTTTCAGAACTTTCGAATCGGACAGTTCTTAGCGCCTGACACTCTGGCTGAAACTCCACCCTCTTTGACTAGGTCTGCCTAACAACAGAGCGATCTATATTCTGATTGGCTCAAGGAGAGTACATTATAAAATGCAGCTGATGGATTGGCAAGCGTGAGAAATACCATGTGTGTGAGCGTGTGAACTCACTGAGGTGCGTGTGTCACACTCAAAGCGTGAGACTTGAGAACACTGTCAACAACTGGTTTGGAAAATTGGTAAATTTGATAAATCAGGTGAGCTGCTGATGGAACTGAACATAAAGTTACACATGCTGGCTGAGGAGCATCCAGGAGAAATATGAAACTACACTTTGTTCTTCAGCTTGGCTCACAGGATATAACAAACTTAGTTGAAATGAGAATCTCTTGGTATGTTTTACTGTATGTATGTTTATTTGCATCTGTTTAAATCATATGTGGTGCTTTTTTCAGGTAAACAACACTCATATTGCTGAGATAAATGGATTAGTGTAATTTGCTTTGGTGCCTAAAACCTTTGCGCAGTACCGTATATGTTAATTTACAAACATTGTATTTGTATGTGCTATGTTTCATATTTACATACATTGATGGCCTTTGGGATGATGCTTTATTTTTTTAAGGATACATAGTTGCATAGTTACATAGGCTTCATGGAGAACAGCATGTATTTCAGTTTAAGTAAACTTTTATTGATTTATTGTTACACTTGCAGAGCTTGAAAGCACTACGTGGAAATAAGTATGTAAGATGCAAGAATATATTTAATAAAAGCATATGTCTTGTCTGTCAAAGTAATTTTTATAAAGCTGCTTTGCGGCAACATTAGTTCCAAGTGCCAAATAAATACATTTAATTTGATAAACCTTTTTTTATTATATAATATGCTGATTAGAATCTGATAAGATCAAATTAAACATATAAAAGAAACATTTAAACTCTTGCTTGGCAATTGTTAATTGGTACTTAAAAAACTAAGCATGCTGTCTGAGTTGTTTTTCATCAATTCAAAAGAAACACCTTTTTATTTCTTTTATTTAGCATATTTTTGTAAAATTCAGTCATTTTATTTAATTATGAGAAATAGTAATAGGACACTGTTCTCTAATGAAAGTTCATAAAGGAAGGTTTAATAACGGGAAAAGACACAGGTGCAGAAGACACTGTTGCTATCAAGTTATAAACCTAGGTGATAGACTGTAACTCTATCTTGACTATGAACATTTCTGACAAAAAATTAGGAACTGTTTATAAAGGGCAGTTTACCAGCTTTATACAGAATATAGATTGGCTGCACACATATAAAAAAAATGTTAATCATATTAGAAATCATTTCTGCCTTTGTGAACTCATATTTAGGCAGAATGTTTTCCAGGCTATATGTGATAACTAATGGGATATATTGATTCAAACTTGTCAGCAGGTTGATGAAGACTATTTGAAAGGCTTTTTTCTTGGCTGCATTCATCTCAGCCTGCTCTCTCCCCAAACCCCTCGGCCCTGGATCCTTCAGCCTTCTCAGAATCGCCACACAACAGAATAATTCCACAGCCAGAATGATGAGGAACACAGCTAGCCAGAGTTTATAAGTAGAAAGAGGCAATGTAGTTGTGATGTTACTCAGTGTCAGTGAACATATCCAGACCAGTACTGAACACCCTGTCCGATACCTGTGCGGCTTAAACCTCAAGAAAGTCACAGGATGAACCACGGCCAGATAACGCTCCAAACACACACAGCACAGGAACAGAAGTCGAGCAGACTGAGTAGTCACCCAGAGACAGACTATCAGTTTAACAACAGAGGAACTGGTACTTTCCAAAAATATAATATACAAAAGTGAAAAAATTGAAAAGAGAATTTCGGCTGCAGCATTATTCACCCAAAAAACATGAGAGATGTCCACACTTTCTCTTTCGGACAGAAGGAGGAAAATGATGTAGCAGTTCAGAGAAAAACCCAGCAAGAACTGGAGGCTGACTGCAGATATTTGAAGGGTTAAAATGACAGAACAGGTTTGGTTGAATCCCAAAAATATTACATTTGTAGAATTCATCTTCCTCTGCTGTAAACTATGACGTTTATGAATAGAGAGCACAGATAGACAAATAGAGAACTAAGCAGTAAAGCACAACTAAATGCAACAGAATCAAAGCAAAAAAACTCAGTATTTCAGAACGTTTCAGGACTATTCTCTTCAGAACAAGGGAACACAATCTCATTCCAAATCAACAATGTAAATTAACTGCAACAGTAAAACCTGTTCATCTCTAATCATGCACCTTTGCATTCTCTCTCTCTCTCTCTCTCTCTTCAGTGTCAGTTGTTTGAGCAGGCACACAGGCATAGCCGAAGGCCTTATATCTAACTCTGCAAATCAATAAGTGAATTGTGTTTCATGCAAATCTGAAAACTGAACGTTTGTTTGTACTTTGCTGACCAGCGATGCAAAAAAATAAATAAACTATTAACCTCTAAGTTTTAAATATTAGCTTAATGATAGGAATTTGTATAAACAAACCAGGATTTATTTCCAGCTTGTCAAATCAATCACCTAAGTAATGTACTGAATCACATTTCATGCAAATGTGATATAGTTGTAAGATCATTTGTCTATCTAGTCTTTCATTGTCAGGGTTTACAGAGAGAAAAAAAAAAATTTAATGCATTCTAAACACAACATACATTTTCCAGCTATAAATACATGTAGTATCTCAGTACGCAGCCTAGTTCCGGCCTATAGGAGAGGTTTAATCTAGTCTGGGAACACCTAATGAGTGACAGCTTACTTAAATTGTGTAGATTGAATTGTTAGCGCAAACCTTCCAGCAAAGTTAATTGTTGTAGAAATCAAATCTGCAATGTGAAATTCATAATCAGTCATAATGCTGTATGAAACAGCCATGGGCATGTTTTAAGCCAAACACATCAGTAGATGTAGATGTAGATTGTTTAAAATGCCTTTTTAATGGAAGTTTACTTCCCATACAAAACCGGATTTATATCCAGCTTGTTAAATCAATCACCTAAGTAATGTACTGAATCACATTTCATGCAAATGTGATATAGTTGTAAGACCATTATGTAGATTGTTTGATATTCCTTTTTATTGGACGTTTACTTCCCATATCCGTCAGCCCTTGATTCCTCAGCCTAATCATAATCGACACCCAACAGAAGAATTCTACAGCAAGAATAATGAGGAACACGTCTACCAAAAGACTGTAAATAGAAACTAACATATGCGTAACAGTCCCTGTCACATATCCTCCACTGCACATATCCAGAAACTGAACACCCTACCCGATTCCTGAGCAGCTTAAATCTTAAGAAAGGATTTTTAATCTTAGGATAGACCACAGCCTGATAACAATCCAAACTGTCTATGACTGGGACCATTAGTAGCTGTAGTTGAGTGCATTAAAAGAGGTGTTCACAAAGATATGGACATACAGCACCAGTAAAAATTTGGACACACATTCTTAATCAAGGTAATTAATATTAGTAGATTAATGTTAAAGACATCAGAACAATTGAGGGACTCATTTGAAGTTAAGTAGCAAACAAAAAGTGTTTGTCGTCCACAATCCCCTGACCCATGGTGATTTGGGATGAGCTGAAGCTTCACAGTGTGAAGGAAAGGCAGCAACTATTGTTCAGCACCTCCAGGAACTATTCCAGGTGACTCTTCATCATGAAGACAATGAAAAAATACCAATAGTGTATAATTTTTTTACACTTTGAAAAATCTAGAATATAAAACATATTTGGATTTATTTAACACTTTTTGTTTCCAATGTGTTCCCGGATAGCTTTAGTGTCTTCAATCTTAAATGTTCAATGTAACAAATAAAATTAAGGAAAACACACTGAAAAAGAGGTATCCAAATTTTTGACTGGCACTGTATACTGTATGAATGGCGAATGAAATCACAGGGATATATTAGTAGCCATAAAGATCTTCAGCATTAGATTTCACCACAATAATTAATCATCTGAATCTCCACACTAAATATGGAGATTAAATGTTAACTTGAGGCAGAATTGAATTGTAAACTAGTTTTGTTTGCAGAAAACCAACGCTTATGGTCATCACAACTGGCAAAACGTCATCACACAAGCTGGAAGGGCCACAATCAAACTTTAAATTCACACGAACCCAAGCTACACAAAAAAATGCATGGTTCAGAACTTGATCAGTAAGCACAGAGACTTCACAAACGTTGAGGCAACAATGAACATTTTTATTGACAAAGAAAGAATAATTTATAGCAGTGTGCATTACCCTGCACAAATTTAAAACATCTTCAATTTTACTTACAGCTTTGTGACTTTCTAATAATTGAGCCCTTTCAATGAATAATATATCAATATTTTTTCACCTTTCACCGTCAATTTAGATATATTGTTTAGTACTGTACATTTTTTAAAATCTTTGTTAAGTCCTTTATTAATGAAGTTAGGAAAAAATAGAATAACAGATTTTTCATTTTATTCGTTGTAAAGACTCAATCATATACAGGACTGTAATACTAGAATAATTTAGATTTAATAATGAACTTTTTTTTTCCATTTTATTTAAAACATTTATTTCAAATAGTGTAATATCATTCACAAATTTGAAAACACTAGTCTAACCATACAATATGTACAGTAAATATGTTTAAACAAAGAGATAAAAAGATGAAAATGTTGACAGTGATTATCTGAACTCCTATCTTGTCCTCTGCTGTAAACAGTAACCTATAGAAAGAAAATAGCAATATGCAAATACACAGAGCAGGGGAGATCATGCAAATAGACACAAAGCTTACTAAACAAATAACAAAGGAGTTGAAAATATATTCAGGTCACTGATATAAATACAAAAGCCTAATGATCTATATAGGCACAAACATAAAAAGCAGTTCACTTAGGAACATCTCAGTTTACCAGTTCTGTGGAGAATAAAGACTGGCTGCACAAACCCTATGAACATATTCACAACTGTAAAAACAGCTGATGCCATGCTGAAGTCATAAAGAGACAGAATCTTTTCCATGCTGTATATGAAAAGTACTGGAATATTTTGAACCAAACATATCAGCAGGTTTATGAAGACTATTTGAAAAGCTTTCTTCTTGGCAGCATTCATCTCAACCTGTTCACTTCCCATATCCCTCGGCCCTGGATCCCTCAGCCTTCTCAGAATCGACACACAGCAGAAGAACACAGCAGTTAAAACCACAATGTTCACAGCAGCCACGACTGCATAAGCAGAAACCACTATAGATGAGTTAATTCCCAGCACCAGTGAACATATCCAAGCCAAAACTGAGCACCCTACACGATACCTGAGAGGCTTCAACCCCAAGAACGTCACAGGATGAACCACGGCAAGGTAACGCTCCAAACACACACAGCACAGAAACAGGAGGCGAGCAGACATACTGGTCCCAAACAGAAAATCCACCACTTTAACAATCAAAGGCCTGAGATTGTCAATAATGACAGTAAACAGCACGGACACTATACATAAGAATATTTCGGCAACAGCATTATTCAGCCAAAAAACAACAGATACATCCACTCCACCACCTCTAGGCAGAAGAAGGAAAATGATGTAGCCGTTCAGAGGAACGCCCAGCAAGAAATGAATGGAAAGGGCAGATTTTAGAAAAGTTACAAGAGCATAAACATTTGCAGCCTGTCCAGTAAAGGTTGAATTTGTCAGAGTTGAATTCATCTTCCTTTGTTTTAAACTAAGAAAAGAGAAGAGACATATACAGATTATACACAATCAAATAAAACAGAAAAAATCAAATAATTCATAACTAAATGAAGTCACAAAAACAGAAATGATATATATAAATATATACACACACACACACTATATATGTACTCTACATACTTCAGATCTTCTCTGGTCATGTACTCTTTTCTGTCTCAGCAGTCTGAGCTTTGTCTTCCTATGTTGGAATTACCTCAGAGTTTATATCCAGCCTAGCAAATCAGTGGCCATGTAGTGAGTTGCTGTACATGCAAATCTGATATATTTATCCTTCTGTTCTTTCACTGAGCTTATTTAAAGGAACAAGAACACTTCTTTAATGAGCTGTAGATGTGTGTTCAACTCTCTTAAACTCAAGTTTTTTGTAGATTATTCATCAAACTTCTATAGAGTGTAATTTCCAGTATTTTTTTGCAAATGCTGAAAAATTTGAACATTCAAAATTCATCATCAAACCAGACGGGATTTTTTACAC
Organism: Astyanax mexicanus; assembly: GCF_023375975.1. Classification (NCBI taxonomy): domain Eukaryota; kingdom Metazoa; phylum Chordata; class Actinopteri; order Characiformes; family Acestrorhamphidae; genus Astyanax; species Astyanax mexicanus. The sequence goes on along the minus strand of NC_064412.1, from coordinate 27,370,943 downwards.
AGTGCATCAGACTCTTAATTTGACCAAGATCTGCTGTTTAACTTGACCAGTGTCAAAAATTTAACTTTTTCTCAAGCCCTCCCAAGTTATGAAAAACATTTAACCCAACCACTCAACCTATAAGGTTATTTCTATGTTACTTCTTTCCTATATAGGGCAGTTGATTTAATTCACACTAAATTTATATGGTACACATATACAAAATGAATAACCATGTATGTACAAGGTAACAACATAATAACTACACAGAACTGTCCACTTATTTTAAAGTGTTAACATTTACTCCCAAATTTCTGTGTATTACTATCTTATTCTTTTCTACCTGTGTTTTCTTTTCCGGTTACGACAATCATTAGATTAATATGTGGTAGAGGAGGAAGATGAGGGGTCTTATGTCTTCTGGACACAAGTCAATGCTGGAGAAATTCACTTATATCTAGAAATGAGGAATACAGGTTAAAATGGTTGTGCAACTAAAAGTAAACAAAGCCATGTTTTTAAGTTCTGGTTGCACCAAGAAATGGCTTATCATGTTTAAGAGATATTAGATATTTAATGTTAGACAATATACACTCCATGGTCAAAATTGGTATTTTAAAATTAGTATTTTTGAGGATCACATTAACACTGACTTAATGTTGATGTATAATTAGCTAGTCATGATAATTAGAATGATGAGCTCAAACGAATAGGTAGGGTAGGGGACCAGATTACAAAATTAATTTCTTGGAAATTATATTATATAATAAAACAACTCCAGTCCAAAACGAATGTGAGTATTTACATGACCAGCTGTAGTTTCATTTGTGTTCGCTAGTTGACTTATTGTGATCCAGATAACTTCCTGAAGCTACTGTGTTTAATAAACTATCTGTACACTTTCAAAGCTCTCAGTGCCTTGTTTTTTAATATAGAAATAGTCATCTAAAACCTAAAAATGTAAAAATATTTGCATATACAAATAAATCAAAAGGGTACAATTAAACCTTTGTGAGTAATTTAGATTTTTGTAGTATTCCAAGCACCACAGAAATGAGGTGAATAACATTTTCTACTATTTAAACTGCAATAATGACCATGGATATGATATAAATAACGCGCTCTAAAAACTGAGGTTTATTTTAAGTCAGAAATAAAAGCGACGCTCTGGACGGTGTTTTTACCATTTTGCCTGCTTTATGCTTTTATTTGTCTATATACAGCTCTGGAAAAAAATAAGAGACCACTTCAAAATGACCAGTTTCTCTGATTGAAGTATTTATAGATATATATTTGAGTAAAATGAACATTGTGGTTTTATTCTATAAACCACTGGTAACTTTTCTCAAAAGTTATGTTTGGTAAAAGTTAAAATTAGTGGAATAACTCTGAGTTTTAATCACAGCTTTAATGCATCTTGGCATGCTTTCACAAGTCTTTCACACTGCGTTTGATGGACTAACAAAGCTAAACTGCTTGATTTTTTTGCACCAGGACTGGCATAAGGTCACCCAAAAACAGTGTGAAAGACTGGTGAAGAGCATACCATGAGACATAAAAGCTGTGATTAAAAATCTGGATTATTCTACCAGTTATTGATTCTGAACTTTTCCTTAGATAAAACTTTTAGTACTGTTGATGTTTCTAAATGGAGATGAACTTGATTTCTTGTTTTGCATTATTTGAGGTCTGAAAGCTCTGTATCTTTTTGGTTAATTTGACCATTTCTTATTTTCTGAAAATATGAAAAATGACAATATTTTTATTTGGAATTAGGGAGAAATGTTGTCTGTGAATTATAGAATAAAACCACAATGTTCATTTTACACACACCTATACCTATAGATAGTTACAATCTATCAGAGAAACTAAATAAGCAGAGAAACTAAATAAATGGTCTCTTACTTTTTTCCAGAGCTATAAATGGGTGGATGACATGACATGGCCTTTTTTGATCCAGTGTGTCAAATATATGTAAATTATAGAAAAATATGTCAAAAACTGTGATGATATTGTTCAGAAAGTGCTGTTTTATTTGAATTTACAGAGCATTCATGGGATTACATTTTTTCCCAATTTTCAGTCAAAACCAGAAAAAGCTCATATGGTATGACTGTCACAATCACATTTCACAAAGTTCGATTTTGAATAAAAACAAGCAAATTAATTTATTTTCTGTTTAATCAATCATATATTAATTAATGCAGCTAGCACAGATTTTTGCATACAGATTGTTGTGTGATGTGATTTGTCATATGGCATGACACCATATCAGATGGTGTGACAAAATCCAAAAAGGATTTTGGTTATTTATCATAAACTCTTCAATGTGACATATGAGGAATAGTGCCAGCAAAGTTAAGCAAAGAATGTTGGTACTTTTATGACAAGGAATTCCCAAATGATTTGAAAGTATATTGAAAGAATTCAATTAAATGTCTTCCTATGTGTGTAGATAATGAAAAATAATTGCAAAAGGTAACAAGGTTGCATGTGTTTTTTAGTCACTTCGACTGTAAACTTGTGAATAAATGTACATTTCAATAAAAAAAAATCTACAGAACTATATATATATATATATATATAAATATAAATATATATATATATATATATATATATATATATACATACATATATATATATATATATATATATATATATACACACATATATATATATATATATATATATATATATATATATATATATACACACATATATATATATATATATATATATATATATATATATATATATATATATATATATACACACACATATATATATATATATATATATATATATATATATATATATATATATATATATATATATATATGTGTGTGTGTGTATATATATATATATATGAAAGATAAGAGTTGGTAGAATATAACCCAGAGATTTCCGTGATTTTTTCAGTCAAATATGTCAACGCATGCCACGCATTTATTTAAAATTAATGTTAATCTCTGCAGACCGATTCCCGTTAGTTAATTTTGCCTCCGGCAGTAACACATGAACCCTCCCAGATGGCGCCAATGGGCTGTTTTTTTATACAGTCCATTAGCAGCCCTACTAACAACAGCTGTAAAATAAAACTAGTTTCTGTCCATTTTCAGTTTTTCTGCACTAGAAGCGCGAGCCCCTGCTCCTCCTGCTCCACTGTGCGCGAGGCTGCATCGTTTCGGTGTAGACAGACCGAGCGTTTCTGAGTGCAGATGGCGTGACCGCGGTCTACTGAGAGACTCCACGGGTCTCCACTGCTGTTAAGAAGTGAACCGAGGATGTTAACGAAGTAAGCGTGGCTCTTGTGTTCTGTTGCTCAGCTGCATTGTGATTGGCTGAGGCATCAGTGGGCGTGGCAGTAGCGGAGCGGTAAAGCTGCTACTTGATGACGTCATCGAGCACTCGATGACGTCATCAAGTAAAGGGTATAAATAGAACCCAGCTCGCACCCTGGAGAACAGGCTATTTAACATGTCTAATAAAAGAATCCCGCATACTTTCGCAAGAAACAAGGGCGAGCGTTCTGTCCTATTGATTGAGAGTCTGGAACCTTTAAAAATGTCTATTGTCCGGGCACCGAAAGAAGAAACACCCACTTCCTCCAGCAGAAGTCGAAGTGTCTACGGTGATGACAAGTCGAACCGAAAGTCTGCACCGAAAGACAGCCTGGACATAAGACTAACGGCTCTGTACGATCAAAGTAAAGACTTTCTGGCCAGCAAGAAGGATGTTGTGTTTCAGAGCGAGACTCTGGGGAAAAATCCTGAAGGAGAATCGCAGGAACCTAAAGCCTTGCAGGAGGAGCCTTGCAGACTTCCAAGAAGCACCAGCTATGAGACTCCTCACACTATCCGATCTGCAAAAGGCTACAGCAGAAAACATGACGGAGGCTTTTATTCTTATATTGGCCCGAAAAAATAGATATAATATAATCTGCTGCCTCTCTCCCTCTCCTCTGTCTGCTGCCTTTAACCCTCTCCTCTGTCTTAAAAAAAAAAAAAAAAAAAAATATTATATGTATATATATATATGGGGTAATAAATTCCACATCTGGCTCTTTGTTCTAGGGGTATGATTCTCGCTTAGGGAGCGAGAGGTCCCGGGTTCGAATCCCGGACGGGCCCTGAATTTTCCACCACCAACCCCCCCCCCTCCACTCCCACAATCATCAATTAACCACCGATCAATACAGATCATCTTCCAGCAGTACTAAGCTTTTCCGCAGCTTTATATGAGTGTTGAAGTCCATTGCGTGTATATATGGGGGATTAGCTCAAATGGTAGAGCGCTCGTTTAGCATGCGAGAGGTAGCGGGATCGACGCCCGTATCCTCCAATCACACGTAGTGGAGTTTAACACCCATATAAAGCAGCAGGGCAACTAGTTCTACTGCATGATAATTGATGATTGCCCCCCCCCCCCCCCCCCACTGCGCAATCATCAATTAACCAGCGCCGAATACTGTTGACAGTCGTGGCTACCCGATCTGTGCCCCCTGCTCAGTTTGCATTGCGCATGCGCGGCACAAATCGGGCAGGGAGTACAAATCGGATAGTGACATGTACCTTTAAATCAGGATTTGTTCTGTTGTTTGTGAACTCTGACAATATCTTATTAGGTTATGGTAGATATGCAGATATACCTGCTAGTCTAGCTAAATTAATAAAACTCATCTCTGTTCATTTAAAAAACACTAACGCTGAAGAAATTATTAATAAATGCAGGTTAACTGTGTACAATATTAATCTAGCTAAATTAATAAAACTCATCAATGTTCATTTCAGAAAGAGCTTTAAACACTAACGCTGAATAAATTATTAATAAATACATCCTAACTGTGTGGAAGATAATTGCTACTGCAGAGGCTGAGACAGTAACTTAGCTAAATCATACCCACCTATTGCTCAGGTAACTTAGCTAGCTATATTGCTAGTTATCTCATGTACTGAATAATGACAGAAAAGATACTACCTACTAAATACATTCAGTTATATTACAGTTACTATATACCTAATATAGGTTCATTCTTCCAAACTGCACAAGCCCATTTAAAGTAAAAAACATTTCATGTAATCTGTACTGTTTTTCTTTAGTTTATTTACATGTGTTGTGTACCTTTTTGTATGTTTTTCTTTATGTAACCACTCTTTAAAATCATAGATCATCTCATGTTCTTTATATAAATAATAAAGCTGTTGCAAATAATGTGGTTCCTCTTTCCTAATCCCATTATTGTTATTGTACTAACAAATGATCAGAACCAGGGACTGACTCTGAGAATTAACATTTTAGCTTGACCAGCTATATGCAAAATTAGCATGTCAAAGATTAAGTGCAGCATCTGGAATCCATTCTACACATAATAACGCCAATATCCTATTTAAAATTCCTTCAAGGCTTTTGCACCGTCACTACACCTTATATTAGAGTGCCAGCAGTGGATTATCCTTAAACACTGCTGAATATAAAATAAAATATATCTTTATTTATTATTATACCAGGTATAACAAAATATAGTTCAGTAGCTAATGGTCTACACTGTTCAAAGTTATAGTTCTTATCGCTTACAATCTGAAAAGATAGGCTCTGGTTTAATCAGGTTGCCATAAGGAGTGACCATAAGCTTTATGTGACCTCACACAGTAACTGGGACAATTCAGCATGTCATTTTTATAGTAACATAAGTCGAACATGTCCTTCCACTTCAATTCTGGCTATATAATTCTGAAGTGGTGACTTCAGAATATAGAAATATCGTTGTATTCTTTGATTTTGTTCTTTTTGCAGTAAACTTATAAAATCTGCAAGCCAAATATTCTTCTTTTCAACCTGAAATAAATACATCAAATTTATTTGTAGTGACTGCATTTGCACAATATGATAAAATAAATATTAATTAACATAAAACATTAACCCTATGTTATTAATAACTCTCATGGATAACAATATTGGGTACATGTTGTTTAACATGACAACCTTATATAAGAATGTGTAAAAGACACCACTGCACTAGTCAAAAATCAAATCATGCTCAGTAAGATATATAACATAACATCCTGGCTTTATGAGTATTCACTACTTACTTTTGTCTGTCTGGTAGCCATTTAGAGCTAGTTATCAGCCTAATAGGTATATAGTAACTGTAACATAACTGAATTATATTTATTTAGACAGTAGGTAGTATATTTTCTGTCATTATTTAGAACATAAATCCACAACTAACTAGCAAGATAGCTAGCTAAGTTACCTGAGCAATAGGTAGGTATGATTTAGGTACATTACTATATCAGCTTCTGCAGTAGTAGTTATCTTCCACACAGTTAGGATGTATTTATTAAGATTTCGTCGTCCAGCGTTAGTGTTAAAAGCTTTTTCTGCAATGAACAGAGATGGGTTTTAGAATCTTAGCTAGATTAATATTGTACACAAGCTAACCTGTATTTATTAATCATTTTCCAGCGTTAGTGTTTAAAGCTTTCTGAAATGAACAGAGATGAGTTTAATTAACTTAGCTATATTAATTTTGTACACAGTTAGGCTGTATTTATTAATAATTTCTCCAACGTTAGTGTTTACAGCTTTCTGAAATGAACAGAGATGAGTCTTATGAACTTAGCTAGACTAGCAGGTATATCTGCATATCTACCCTAATCTAATAAGATATTGTTTTAGTTTACAAACAGAGCAAATCCTGATTAAAGTTATGATTCCTACACCATTTTAGCAATGTTATATGACCATACTGCCATCAAAGCAACCTCAGCCTCTGCCCCACTGGACACCTCACTCCCTCTTCTCAGTGCTGCTCAGATCTCCCTCACACAGACTGTCAGCACATCTGGTCCGCCCCGACCCCCCCCCCCCCCCCCTAAAACCTAAAAATGTTAGGATTAAAACATATTTGCATATACAAATAAAACAAAAGGGTACAATTAAACCTTTGTGAGTAATTTATATTTTTGTAGTATTCCAAGCACCACAGAAATGAGGTGAATAACATTTTCTACTATTTAAACTGCAATAATGACTATGGATATGATATAAATAACATAAAGAACAAACAGCAAATATATTTAATAATAATATAAGTAAATCGTTGGATTAATATGTTCTAGAGGACGCACAAGGACGTACGCAGTCAGACACATAAAAAAATATTACTAAATAGAACAGCAATTAAAGGTAGATCTAAAAAAGAACTAAATTTTTATTCAATTTTTTATCAGGGACAAAATTCTGCAAAGCTCAGTTTAGACAGAAATACAGGAACCTAGCACATCTAACAACACAGAAGACAATTGAAGCACTTGGGGCTTTTATTTTAACTGGAGAGAGAGTTCCCTCACAGAGTCAGAGGTCTGAACTGCTTGGAGAAGGAGTGGATATGTAACTTCTGTCCGTTTTGCATACGAAACGCACCACACGCTCTAAAAACTCAGGTTTATTTTAAGTCATAAATAAAAGCGACGCTCTGGACGGTGTTTTTACCATTTTGCCTGCTTTATGCTTTTATTTGTCTATATACAGCTCTGGAAAAAAATAAGAGACCACTTCAAAATGACCAGTTTCTCTGATTGAAGTATTTATAGATATATATTTGAGTAAAATGAACATTGTGGTTTTATTCTATAAACCACTGGTAACTTTTCTCAAAATTTATGTTTGGTAAAAGTTAAAATTGGAATAACTCTGAGTTTTAATCACAGCTTTAATGCATCTTGGCATGCTTTCACAAGTCTTTCACACTGCGTTTGATGGACTAACAAAGCTAAACTGCTTGATTTTTTTGCACCAGGACTGGCATAAGGTCACCCAAAAACAGTGTGAAAGACTGGTGAAGAGCATACCATGACACATAAAAGCTGTGATTAAAAATCTGATTACATTTTTTCACAATTTTCAGTCAAAACCAGAAAAAGCTCATATGGTATGAATGTCACAATCACATTTCACAAAGTTAGATTTTGAATAAAAACAAGCAAATTAATTTATTTTCTGTTTAATCAATCATATATTAATTAATGCAGCTAGCACAGATTTTTGCATACAGATTGTTGTGTGATGTGATTTGTCATATGGCATGACACCATATCAGATGGTGTGACAAAATCCAAAAAGGATTTTGGTTATTTATCATAAACTCTTCAATGTGACATATGAGGAATAGTGCCAGCAAAGTTAAGCAAAGAATGTTGGTACTTTTATGACAAGGAATTCCCAAATGATTTGAAAGTATATTGAAAGAATTCAATTAAATGTCTTCCTATGTGTGTAGATAATGAAAAATAATTGCAAAAGGTAACAAGGTTGCATGTGTTTTTTAGTCACTTCGACTGTAAACTTGTGAATAAATGTACATTTCAATAAAAAAAAATCTACAGAACTATACATATATATATATATATACGTACGTATATATATATATATATATATACGTACGTATATATATATATATATATATATATATACGTACGTATATATATATATATATATATATATATACGTACGTATATATATATATATATATACGTATATATATATATATATATATACGTATATATATATATATATATATATATATATATATATATACGTATATATATATATATATATATATATATATATATATACGTATATATATATATATATATATATATATATATATATATATATATATATATATACGTATATATATATATATATATATATGAAAGATAAGAGTTGGTAGAATATAACCCAGAGATTTCCGTGATTTTTTCAGTCAAATATGTCAACGCATGCCACGCATTTATTTAAAATTAATGTTAATCTCTGCAGACCGATTCCCGTTAGTTCATTTTGCCTCCGGCAGTAACACATGAACCCTCCCAGATGGCGCCAATGGGCTGTTTTTTTATACAGTCCATTAGCAGCCCTACTAACAACAGCTGTAAAATAAAACTAGTTTCTGTCCATTTTCAGTTTTTCTGCACTAGAAGCGCGAGCCCCTGCTCCTCCTGCTCCACTGTGCGCGAGGCTGCATCGTTTAAACTTTCGGTGTAGACAGACCGAGCGTTTCTGAGTGCAGATGGCGTGACCGCGGTCTACTGAAAGACTCCACGGGTCTCCACTGCTGTTAAGAAGTGAACCGCGGGTGTTAACGAAGTAAGCGTGGCTCTTGTGTTCTGTTGCTCAGCTGCATTGTGATTGGCTGAGGCATCAGTGGGCGTGGCAGTAGCGGAGCGGTAAAGCTGCTACTTGATGACGTCATCGAGCACTCGATGACGTCATCAAGTAAAGGGTATAAATAGAACCCAGCTCGCACCCTGGAGAACAGGCTATTTAACATGTCTAATAAAAGAATCCCGCATACTTTCGCAAGAAACAAGGGCGAGCGTTCTGTCCTATTGATTGAGAGTCTGGAACCTTTAAAAATGTCTATTGTCCGGGCACCGAAAGAAGAAACACCCACTTTCTCCAGCAGAAGTCGAAGTGTCTACGGTGATGACAAGTCGAACCGAAAGTCTGCACCGAAAGACAGCCTGGACATAAGACTAACGGCTCTGTACGATCAAAGTAAAGACTTTCTGGCCAGCAAGAAGGATGTTGTGTTTCAGAGCGAGACTCTGGGGAAAAATCCTGAAGGAGAATCGCAGGAACCTAAAGCCTTGCAGGAGGAGCCTTGCAGACTTCCAAGAAGCACCAGCTATGAGACTCCTCACACTATCCGATCTGCAAAAGGCTACAGCAGAAAACATGACGGAGGCTTTTATTCTTATATTGGCCCGGAAAAATAGATATAATATAATCTGCTGCCTCTCTCCCTCTCCTCTGTCTGCTGCCTTTAACCCTCTCCTCTGTCTTAAAATAAAAAAAATAAAATAAAAAAAATATTTTATATATATATATATATATATATATATTAGGGGTGTCACGATTCTCTAAATCCTCGATTCGATTTCATTTTCGATTTGAGGGTCACGATTCGATTCGATTCTCGATTTTCTTGTTTTTTTTTCTTGTTATTATTTTATGCCTCATAAAATTTAAATAATATATTTATTATTATTATTATTATTATTATAAATATTATTATTATTATTTATTAAGATATATATGGTAATGCCATCTAGTGACTTTTTTTGGTAGCAACAGTGTGCACTATTAAAACAAGCAGTTTATCAGAGCTGTGTGTGGATGGCTGGTGAAACTGCTCATTACATGAAGCTGCAGTTCTTCATCCAACCACTAGCAGCAGCAGCACAAGCCCCGCTCTCTTCACTCAGTCACTACTTCAGTACAGCCCAGCCACGGGCTACAGAGCTCAGCCAGTCCGTTTTTACTGTTTCTGTAAACAAATAAAGGTTTTAACCCCACTAACCGGATAATACAGCTCACTACAGTTCATCTTTCAGCCCAAGCAGCTAACAGCAGCAGGTTAGAACAGCCGACACGGAGTCACTGCTCGGATTACATTATAAACAGGTCAGTTAGCGCGCTGCTAACCTCAGGATGTTTATAACTACGGAGTTTAGTGGACACACCACGGCCGCCAGGTAAGTCTTTTAAAGGCTACTGAAGACTATTAAAGGCTATTAGAGTGTAACCCCTGGCTCCCAGGGGTTACAAGAGGTTATTGAAAGCATTATTGGGGGGCAGAAATCAGTACAGGCTGGTTAGATAAGTGATGTGGGTATTGTCTTATAAATTTTTACACATAACTTATATCTCTCCTGAAAAGCTTTTATTTGAGTCAGAAACACGCTTGTGTTTACTTTATCTGAGAGAAAGATGTTTTTTTAATTCAATGGAAAGCAACAGGTGTAGTCAATTATAAGTTTAAGATTTTTAATCCACCTCACTGTGATCTATAGTCAGTGTTCTCAAGTCACACTGACACACGCATTTCAGCGAGTTCACACGCTCTCACCTGCGCGCACCCGCCCCTCGGTTAGATACAGATACAAAACCTGCGCGCCCAACCCCCGCCCCCCCTCCCCCGTTGGACAGATAAAAACAGTGATCACACTCCCGCCGACTGCGCTCATGCAGTGGCTATCTCTATTTAAATGAATAGGATGCGCTGTGTTGGTGCCGCGCCATTTGCGTAGCGCGCTGCGCTATTTGCGTAGCGCGCGCGGGAGGGATCGTCGATCCTCTTTTTGACTTCGATACTCGAGATCGTGACCTCATTTCGATTCGATTTCGATAAAATATCGAGATCGTGACACCCCTAATATATATACAGGACAACTTGAGAGTACAGTACTGCTGGACTCAACAGGTAGATGATCTGTACTGATTGATGGTTAATTGATGATTGGGGTGGGTAAAAGGGGGTAATAAATTCCACATCTGGCTCTTTGTTCTAGGGGTATGATTCTCGCTTAGGGAGCGAGAGGTCCCGGGTTCGAATCCCGGACGAGCCCTGAATTTTCCACCACCAACCCCGCCTCCACTCCCACAATCATCAATTAACCACCGATCAATACAGATCATCTTCCAGCAGTACTAAGCTTTTCAGCAGCTTTATATGAGTGTTGAAGTCCATTGCGTGTATATATGGGGGATTAGCTCAAATGGTAGAGCGCTCGTTTAGCATGCGAGAGGTAGCGGGATCGACGCCCGTATCCTCCAATCACACGTAGTGGAGTTTAACACCCATATAAAGCTGCGGGACGGCAACTAGTTCTACTGCATGATATAGAACGTTGAGTATGACATCAAGCATGACATTTCAGCCTGAAATTTATAAATAGTTTCTCACAGCTGTGGTGATAGTCTGGGGATTGGCTTAAATGGTAGAGCGCTCGCTTAGCAAGCGAAAGTTGAATGAACGTTTATTACCTATCTGGGATAACGTTCGGTACAATTCATACTTTTTAATGTTGATTCAGCGTCGTTGTGCTATCTTATTAGGTTATGGTAGATATGCAGATATACCTGCTAGTCTAGCTAAATTAATAAAACTCATCTCTGTTCATTTAAAAAACACTAACGCTGAAGAAATTATTAATAAATACAGGTTAACTGTGTACAATATTAATCTAGCTAAATTAATAAAACTCATCAATGTTCATTTCAGAAAGAGCTTTAAACACTAACGCTGAATAAATTATTAATAAATACATCCTAACTGTGTGGAAGATAATTGCTACTGCAGAGGCTGAGACAGTAACTTAGCTAAATCATACCCACCTATTGCTCAGGTAACTTAGCTAGCTATCTTGCTAGTTATCTCATGTACTGAATAATGACAGAAAAGATACTACCTACTAATCCACTGCTGGCACTCTAATATAAGGTGTAGTACCTTATATTAGAGTGCCAGCAGTGGATTATCCTTAAACACTGCTGAATATAAAATAAAATAAAATATATCTTTATTTATTATTATACCAGGTATAACAAAATATAGTTCAGTAGCTAATGGTCTACGCTGTTCAAAGTTATAGTTCTTATCGCTTACAATCTGAAAAGATAGGCTCTGGTTTAATCAGGTTGCCATAAGGAGTGACCATAAGCTTTATGTGACCTCACACAGTAACTGGGACAATTCAGCATGTCATTTTTATAGTAACATAAGTCGAACATGTCCTTCCACTTCAATTCTGGCTATATAATTCTGAAGTGGTGACTTCAGAATATAGAAATATCGTTGTATTCTTTGATTTTGTTCTTTTTGCAGTAAACTTATAAAATCTGCAAGCCAAATATTCTTCTTTTCAACCTGAAATAAATACATCAAATTTATGTGTAGTGACTGCATTTGCACAATATGATAAAATAAATATTAATTAACATAAAACATTAACCCTATGTTATTAATAACTCTCATGGATAACAATATTGGGTACATGTTGATTAACATGACAACCTTATATAAGAATGTGTAAAAGACACCACTGCACTAGTCAAAAATCAAATCATGCTCAGTAAGATATATAACATAACATCCTGGCTTTATGAGTATTCACTACTTACTTTTGTCTGTCTGGTAGCCATTTAGAGCTAGTTATCAGCCTAATAGGTATATAGTAACTGTAACATAACTGAATTATATTTATTTATACAGTAGGTAGTATATTTTCTGTCATTATTTAGAACATAAATCCACAACTAACTAGCAAGATAGCTAGCTAAGTTACCTGAGCAATAGGTAGGTATGATTTAGGTACATTACTATCTCAGCTTCTGCAGTAGTAGTTATCTTCCACACAGTTAGGATGTATTTATTAAGATTTCGTCGTCCAGCGTTAGTGTTAAAAGCTTTTTCTGCAATGAACAGAGATGGGTTTTAGAATCTTAGCTAGATTAATATTGTACACAAGCTAACCTGTATTGATTAATCATTTTCCAGCGTTAGTGTTTAAAGCTTTCTGAAATGAACAGAGATGAGTTTAATTAACTTAGCTATATTAATTTTGTACACAGTTAGGCTGTATTTATTAATAATTTCTCCAACGTTAGTGTTTACAGCTTTCTGAAATGAACAGAGATGAGTCTTATGAACTTAGCTAGACTAGCAGGTATATCTGCATATCTACCCTAATCTAATAAGATATTGTTTTAGTTTACAAACAGAGCAAATCCTGATTAAAGTTATGATTCCTACACCATTTTAGCAATGTTATATGACCATACTGCCATCAAAGCAACCTCAGCCTCTGCCCCACTGGACACCTCACTCCCTCTTCTCAGTGCTGCTCAGATCTCCCTCACACAGACTGTCAGCACATCCGGTCCGCCGGATTAAGGTTGTGGGAGTGAAAAAAGTGTGTAAAAAACATCCTAAATATGTTAGAAATGTTACAAATGAACAACATCTGTTGCTTTTTAAATAGACCGTCACTTTTTTACAGTAACTTTATTTTTACGTGAATTACATAAATGAGTTTTTTGCCGTGTTCTTAAATGTTATTATAAGAGCAGCAGTTAGACAGAAGTGTTCAATGGTTCAATAGATATTTCGCTTTTTACAACGAGGCAGACACTGTGGAGGAGGTGAGTGACAGGCTACGTGGTGAATGTGGTGAGAGACTGACTGAGACTGTGTGAATTCCATTCAATATTTTTATTATGTCACACTGAAGTTATATTTACATCCTGATCTGTAAATACGGGGCGGGGTCAGTCAGCGGCGGCTGTGGGCACGGTGTTGGTGGAGCGGTGTGTAAGCTCTGAGTGACTGAGAGACTGCACTGTGAGTGATGTGGGGCGGGGCTCACGGCAGCAGAGAGCGTGTGTTCATATCAGAGTCGCCAAAAGTCTTCAATAACACCACAAAAACTCGCTAGATTTGTCGGTAGTCGCTTTTTTTTTTTTTTTTTTACAAAAAAAAAAGTCGCTAAAGGGGCTGGAAATTGGCTAAATATAACAACAAAGTCGCTAAGTTGGCAGCACTGACTGACAGTCACACTGTCTACATTCTGATTAAGAACAGGGCTGCTCTCACTGACGCGGCTCAGTGATTATGTCACACGCAGCGCCGTGCGCAGTGCCCTAGTGCATTTAATGGTCCAATGAAGGTAATTTAAAAACCAGGACATTTCCTCACTTTTTGAAAAAAAAAAAAAAAAACGGGACAGGACGTGAAATACGGACATGTCCCGGGAAATACGGACGTTTGGTCACCTTACTTTATGCACACATTGTAGTAAAGCCATTATTAGGTAAAATAAAGTAAATTAATCTGAAAATTTCATTGTCCTACTTTTTAGAACTAGAGCACAGTCCCCTGTGGTGCTCCAGTGCTACTAACCACATTCTCAGATGTACCCTCAGTGAGCCTCACATACTGTGGTCTGCAGGTGAGGTAGTCTGTGATCCAGGACACCAGGTGAGGATCCACATGCATCTTCACCAGCTTGTCTCTGAGAAGTGGTGGCTGGATAGTGTTAAAAGCACAGGAGAAATAAAAAAAACATGATTCTTGGTCTTCATAATGTTTAATAAGAATTGTATAATGATCTAGTGCAAGCTTACCATCGGATCTAAGGAACCCACGATTATACCACGAGATCACGACAACATGCTTGTGCAAACAGTTTCCCTGCTTGAACATACTGAAAAGGAAGAGCATCAATTTCAAGACTTGCTTTGTTACGGGTGCACATAGCATAAGCACAAAGAAACTTACTATTGCAGGGTTTATAACACGAGCCGTTCACAAAATATACTAAATCGTCTGCTGTAGGGCGAGCTGCACATTTCGTTGTAATACTGGACTGTGTCAGTTGCAGTGTTTTGCCTTTTTTTTCTTGTGTGTGTAGAATGAGTGTGTGTGTGTGTGTGTGTGCAAAATGAGTGTGTAAAAGTGAGAATGACCGCATTCCCTGATCTTAGTCACTGCTCTTTAAGCACGCAGGCAGCCCCTTAGCAACGTTGTCAAGAGTCTTGGATAGAAATCCACAAGGCCGGAAGCCCCAGAACTGCTACTGCTGCTGCTGTTCCGTTGCAGGCTTAGTGCTGGTGCAGAGCACAGAGACTGTTTCATATGTTTTTTATTAGTTCATCAGTCTATACTTGTCCTCCAGATGCGGTGCACTGTGCCCTCAGACGTCGATCGTAGGTGGAGCATTCAGGAATCTCTTGTCTGCAGTAGTTAACTAATCCCAGGAAGGCCAGCAGCTGCCCCCTCTTGTCTGGGATTGGAGTGTCTTTGACCAGGGCCACCCTATCAGACAGCAGGCACTCACCCTGTCCCAACACAAAGCCAAAGTTAACAGTCTCTTTTGCAAATAGCAAATTGCACAAGTATACCTTTAACCCCTCTTCAGCCAGGAGTGTCAGTACTGACACTCTGGCTGGGATTCGGTCCTCCAAAGATGCTCCTGTCTTGAGCAGGTCTTCTGCTTACTGGTGACAGGAAGAGTTGATCAGTTCTGGCACAGTGGTCAAGCTGTCATGGATAACAGATGAGAAGCCAGCATGTAAGTCCATAAAGCCTTGTGCAAGTCTATTCCAGGTGTACTTGGACCCCACTTAAGTCAAAGCAAACAGAGGCTGTGACACTTCTGAGACTGATACTGAAAAAAAGGATGAGCACAGTGTGTGTGATTAGCTGGGATGCTTTGCATAACTAAAGCTAATCCTGGAACTAAAGCCATTCTATCAACTACTATGTCTAAAATCCTATGTAAAGTACCAGGTACCATTTATTCTAGAATTAATAGGTATGTTGTACTGTGTAACTGTGAAAACGATTACCCATTTGGGAAAACCCCTCTTATGCTATCCCTGTTTCCTTATGTGCTGACAAAGCATAATGCTTTAAACAAGCAGGTGTTGTGTCTTGTTTTAAAGTGGACATAAAACATTTCAGTTTCTACAAGTTTTCTAAGGGATTTAATATAACGGAATTTATTTGGGGGTAATTTTTATATAAAATGTTTACACTAAGTTATAATGTATTTATGTTTGTTAAGTTTGTGCTAGTGCTCCACTATTTTGCCTGTGCAGCACTGATGACGTCACGAGGTTGGTTGGTTGAAGAGCCCAGGTACATAACTAGCGGAAAAGAGCTTGTTATTTGTGGAGATTATGCATGAAGACGAAGCTGAACTAGGCTAACGTGGAGCATTTGCTCAGAGATCTTTCCCCTATAAACCTGAGCAGAAATTTTCAGATGCTTTTCTGAGAGCGAGAGGTTTTGGGGGTGTCGATTCTCTTTCCTCGTGAAGTCTGTGCAGAAATCCTGCTGTTGACGGGCTGCAGGATTTCTGCACAGACTTTCAGCTGAAAATATGGGATTTATATGTTATATAAATCCCATATTTTCAGCTGAAAGTGTGCAAATAAATCAGCTCACCTGCTGCAGACCGGAGGGGACTTGTGTCGCTTTCAGTTTCAGCGAGTAATGTAATTTTTACATTGACTTCCATTGAAAGTTTAGAAGGTTTGATCTCTTCCTGTAAAGTTGCTGTTTTGGAGATACATGTTTTTCATTGCACTACCCCTAGACCAACGAGCCAGACGTTTCAGCCTGAGAGCTTTCTTGTATTCTCTCCCAGATAGCACAAGGACGTTGAATCAACATTTAAATGTATGACTTGTTATCTCAGATAGTTAAACAACATTGATTAAACATCCTTGTAAAAGGTGTGATTTTAAGATGCGGGCATTGATCCCGCTACCTCGCTCTACCATTTGAGCTTATCCCCCATATATCCACGCAACTCATATAAAGCTGCAACGTGTTCTACTGCATAATATAGAAAGTTAAGTTTGGATTCTCTCCCAGATCAATTCACTGAATCAGGATTTTTCACCCTGAGAGCTTGTTTGTATTCTCTCCCAAATAGCACAAGGACGTTGAATCAACTTTTAAATGTATCACTTGTACCGAATGTACAAACAGAGGCTGTGACACTTCTGAGACTGATACTGAAAAAAAGGATGAGCACAGTGTGTGTGATTAGCTGGGATGCTTTGCATAACTAAAGCTAATCCTGGAACTAAAGCCATTCTATCAACTACTATGTCTAAAATCCTATGTAAAGTACCAGGTACCATTTATTCTAGAATTAATAGGTATGTTGTACTGTGCAACTGTGAAAACGATTACCCATTTGGGAAAACCCCTCTTATGCTATCCCTATGGGGGGGGGGGAGGAGGGGGGTAAATTCAGGGCTCGTCCGGGATTCGAACCCGGGACCTCTCGCTCCCAAAGCGAAAATCATACCCCTAGAACAACGAGCCATATGTGGAATTTATTATCCCCTTCCTTTTTTTTTTTTTTTGGGAAAAAAGCCTTTATTTGAGAAATATTCACAGTTACAATATCACATACAAAAAGAACATTTACTATTACAATAATTATTAATATTATTGTCTTAAAATAAGTCCGTGCATCACCCCCTTCCCCACCCAAATCATCAATTAACCATCAATCAGTACAGATCATCTACCTGTTGAGTCCAGCAGTACTGTACTCTCAAGTTGTATATAATATACACATACCCTCCTGGCTTATTTATTTGTGTCCTCCGTAGTGGACATTATGTTTCTGCATCTCACATTTAACTTGTTTGAGTTACACTAATAATTCCTGCTGTATCTTAAAGAGGAGCATCCTGAGCTTTCCAGTGATACCATATTTTGGGGGGTGGGGTACTGACAAATGTATTAGTTTAAGACAGAAGAATAAAGGCAGCAGACAGAGGAGAGGGGGAGAGGCAGCAGATTATACCATATCTATTTTTCCGGGCTAACATAAGAATAAAAGCCTCCGTCATGTTTTCTGCTGTAGCCATGTGCAGACTGTATAGTGTGAGGAGTCTCATAACTGGTGCATCTTGGAAGTCTGCAAGGCTCCTCCTGCAAGGCTTCTGGTTCCTGCAATTCTTCAGGCTTTATCCCCAGAGTCTCGCTCTGAAGCACAACCTTATTCTTGCTGGACAGAAAGTCTTTACTTTGATCGTAGACAGACGTTAGTTTTAGGTCCAGGCTGTCTATCGGGTTATCATCACTATAGACACTTCGCCTTTTGCTGGAGAAAGTGGGTGTCTCACTTAGGCGACTCCACGGATCTTCTTTCGGTGTCTGCAAAACGGCATATTTTATAGGTTTCATTAGGAAAGAAGGCTCGCCCTTATATCTTTTAAAAGCATACGTGATTCCTTTATCAGACATGTTAAATAGCCTGTTCTCCAGGGTGCGAGCTGGGTTTTATTTATAGCCTTCACTTGATGACGTCATCAAGCAGTACCTGCTCCACACAGACACCGCGTTCTGTTTCCCCTTATCGAGAACGCAGCGCCGCTACTGCCACGCCCACTGATGCCTCAGCCAATCACAATGCAGCTGAGCAACTGAACACAAGAGCCACGCTTACTTCGTTCACACCCGCGGTTTACTTTTTAACAGCAGTGGAGACCCGTGAAGTCTCTCAGTAGACCGCGGTCACGCCATCTGCACTCAGAAACGCTCGGTCTGTCTACACCGAAAGTTTAAACGATGCAGCCTCGCGCACAGTGGAGCAGGAGGAGCAGGGGCTCGCGCTTCTAGTGCAGAAAAACTGAAAATGGACAGAAACTAGTTTTATTTTACAGCTGTTGTTAGTAGGGCTGCTAATGGACTGTATAAAAAAACAGCCAATTGGCGCCATCTGGGAGGGTTCATGTGTTACTGCCGGAGGCAAAATTAACTAATGGGAATCGGTCTGCAGAGATTAACATTAATTTTAAATAAATGCGTGGTTGACATATTTGACTGAAAAAATCACGGAAATCACTGGGTTATATTCTATTTTTTTCTTGAAATGTACATTTATTCACTAGTTTACAGTATTAGTGACTAAAATTGTCATATGGTGTGACATGAATATTACTGTGTATCAAATTAAAAATAGGTATAATGTGATAATGTAAGTCAATTTATCCAGATTCTTTAGCATTACTATATAAAAGTATAGCATTGTTCACATGCAACCTTGTTAACTTTTACAATTATTTTTCATTATCTACACACATAGGAAGACGTTTAATTGAATTCTTTTAATATACTTTCAAATCTTTTGGGAATTCCTTGTTATAAAAGTACCAAAATTTGTGTAAACTTTGCTGGCACTATTCCTCATATGTCACATTGAAGAGTTTATGATAAATAACCAAAATCCTTTTTGGATTTTGTCACACCATATGATATGGTGTCATGCCATATGACAAATCACACCACACAACAATCTGTATGCAAAAATCTGTGCTAGCTGCATTTAGTAAACAAACAAACTTGGTTTGGCAAGTGACTGAAATCATTTACAGTTACAGCAGAATCACAAAATAGTTAAAGAACAAGTGAATTCTACTCAGAATGTTTATAAGACATTAACACATCCACTTACTGTGTTCATGAGATGTTGCACTTTTTATTTTAATCTGTTGAATATTAACTACAGGAATTCTAATAATATTTAGTAAATAATTAAAGTTGTTATTTTTAATGAATAATTTCTTTTTAAAATGAGCAAGAGCAAAATCGATCAGAAGGCTGTTGCCAATAAACATTGTGACACATTTCTCTTCTACTTAAGGAAACAAACAGAAGGACCTTGTGTTTATAATATATGCCTATATTGGTTTTGTGCTTAAACTGGGTCAGACTGAACTTTTACTTTTGTGTTCAGGAGTAACCAAGTCTGAGTAAGTGAGTGAATCTGCATGAATGAGTGAGTATTGCTGTATAAATATTACATTTATGAATAATATACTATGCAAATATGTTAAACTAATGAAATATTTAAAACACTTAACTATTAGCTATAATATATGTATCTAACGGCATTACTTATACAGTAAATTTAGTTCATATCATAAAGTGTGACAAAATAGTTATATGGTGTGACAAGAAAACCCTGTCACACCTTATGATGTGACATTTCATGTACTTAGCATGAAATTAAGCAATGTGGCTTTATGCTAGCATCATCTTAAACCATGCTAACTACAACATGACAACATAGTTTCAGTGTCCTTCTGAAGCGTTGAGGACCCCCACTCCCCAAAGCTCTTTACACAATTGTCAGTTTAATAAAAGGAGTATGGCATCACACTATGTTTTAGTTAAGGATGGCTTCAACTTTTTATGCCCAAACCTTTAGCCAAGCAGACTTACAAGTAGACATCTGGGTTATTAATATATGATTGATTAAACAGAAAATAAATTAATTTGCTTGTTTTTATTCAAAATCTAACTTTGTGAAACGTGATTGTGACAGTCATACCATATGAGCCTTTTCTGGTTAATCAGGTTTCAGGTTAATCCCATGAATGCTCTGTAAATTCATATAAAACAGCACTTTCTGAACAATATCATCACAGTTTTTTGACATATTTTCTATAATTTACATAAATTTGACACACTAGATCAAAAAAGGCCACGTCATGTCAACCACCCATTTATAGCTCTGGAAAAAATTAAGAGACCACTTTACTAACTAACTAACATTTAGTTTCTCTGCTTATTTTAACTATCTATAGGTATAGGTGTGTAAAATGAACATTGAGGTTTTATTCTATAAACCACAGACAACATTTCTCCCTAATTCCAAATAAAAAAAATTTAATTTTCATATTTTCAGAAAATGATAAATGGTAAATGCAGAGCTTTCAGACCTCAAATAATGCAAAACAAGAAATAAAGTTCATCTCCATTTAGAAACAACAACAGTACTAAAAGTTTATCTAAGAATCAATCAATATCAAAATCCAGATTTTTAATCACAGCTTTTATGTGTCATGGTCTTTAACAATGTTTTTGGGTGACCTTATGCCAGTCCTGGTGCAAAAAATTCAAGCAGTTTAGCTTTGTTAGTCCATCAAACACGAGGCTGAAGTTAGCGTCTTATTCGCCAGTGTCTTATTCGGATTTTCCGGTCCACCTTAAAACGTCGAAATACCAATTATTCGCCAGTAGAGAGCAAAGTTGAGCCAAGCAAAACGAGTTTGGCATTTAGGGCATACATATTGAGAATACATTGCCTGTTCTGGGTATTTCCAGTTGCCCTAACTCCAGATTATCAAATAGTCAGTTGAATTTGACACCACATTATGAAAATAGAACTATTATTCTATGTATAGACTAAAGAGATAAAAATATTACTGTACAGTTTTTTTATTATGACCCTCTGAACTTGGCATTTGAGAAGATTAAAGAAGAATAAATTGCCTGTTCTGCATATTCCCAGATGACTTAAATCCAGATTGTTAAATAGTCTGTTGAATTCGACACCACATTATGAAAGTAGAACTATTAGACTGTGATTAGTCTTAATAACTAAAAATATTACTGTACAGTTTTTTTATTATGACCCTCTAAACGTGGCATTTGAAAAGATTGAAGAAGAATAAATTGCCTGTTCTGCATATTCCCAGATGCCCTAAATCCAGATTAACAAATAGTCTGTTGAATTTGACACCACATTATGAAGGTAGAACTATTAGACTGTGATTAGCCTTAATAACTAAAAATATTACTGTACATTTTTTTTATTATGACCCTCTGAACTTGGCATTTGAGAAGATTAAAGAAGAATAAATTGCCTGTTCTGCATATTTCCAGTTACCCTAACTCCAAATTGTCAAATAGTCTGTTGAACGACACCACATCATGAAAATAGAACTATTAGACTTTGATTAGCCATAATAACTAAAAATATTACTGTACAGTTTTTTTTATTATGACCCTCTGAACTTGGCATTTGAGAAGATGTCAGTATAATAAATTGCCTGTTCTGCATATTCCCAGATGACTTAAATCCAGATTGTTAAATAGTCTGTTAAATTTGACAAAGAATTATGAACATATACCTATTAGACTGTGATAAGCCATAATAACTAAAAATATTACTGTACAGTTTTTTCATTATGCCCCTCTGAACTTGGCATTTCAGAAGATTGAAGGAGAATAAATTGCCTGTTCTGCATATTTCCAGTGACCCTAAATCCAGATTATCAAATAGTCTGTTGAAGTTGACACCACATTATGGAAATAGAACTATTAGACTGTGATTAGCCTTAATAACAAAAAAATATTACTGTACAGTTTTTTTTTCATTATGACCCTCTGAACTTGGCATTTGAAAAGATTGAACAAGAATAAATTGCCTGTTCTGCATATTTCCAGATGCCCTAAATCCAGATTAACAAATAGTATGTTGAATTTGACACCACCTTATGAAAATAGAACTATTAGACTGTGATTAGCCTTAATAACTAAAATATGACTGTACAGTTTTTTTATTATGACCCTCTGAACTTGGCATTTCAGAAGATTGAAGGAGAATAAATTGCCTGTTCTGCATATTTCCAGTTACCCTAACTCCAGATTAACAAATAGTCTGTTGAATTCGACACCACCTTATGAAAATAGAACTATTAGACTGTGATTAGCCTTAATAACTAAAAATATTACTGTACAGTTTTTTCATTATGACCCTTTGAACTTGGCATTTGAAAAGATTGAAGAAGAAAAAATTGCCTGTTCTGCATATTCCCAGATGCCCTAAATCCAGATTAACAAATAGTCTGTTGAATTCGACACCACATTATGAAGGTAGAACTATTAGACTGTGATTAGCCTTAATAACTAAAAATATGACTGTACATTTTTTTTATTATGACCCTCTGAACTTGGCATTTGAGAAGATTAAAGAAGAATAAATTGCCTGTTCTGCATATTTCCAGTTACCCTAACTCCAAATTGTCAAATAGTCTCTTGAACTCGACACCACATTATGAAAATAGAACTATTAGACTTTGATTAGCCATAATAACTAAAAATATTACTGTACAGTTTTTTTTTATTATGACCCTCTGAACTTGGCATTTCAGAAGATTAAAGAAGAATAAATTGCCTGTTCTGCATATTTCCAGTTACCCTAACTCCAGATTATCAAATAGTCTGTGAATAGCCTAAAGAACTAGAAATATTACTGTACCTTTTTTTATCACTCTCTGATCTTAGCACTTATTGAAGTAGACAAAATTGCCTGTTCAACATGTTTCTAGTTGCTCTTATTATACATTATCAGTCTGTTAAAATGCATGCTTATTTCTCACCTCTATAGTACTATATTTCATGCAAGTAAAAACTGAAACATTTTGTATAAATTGCATTATTAGTTATCATTGTAATATTTCTTTCTGATACGTTCAGTGCCTTGCAAAAGTATTCTTTTGCCACATTTCAGGCTTCAAACAAAGATATGAAATTGTATTTTTTTTTTGTGAAGAATCAACAACAAGTGGGACACAATCGTGAAGTGGAATGAAATTTACTGGCTATTTTAAACTTTTTTTTAGAAATAAATAACTGAAAGGTGAGGCATCCAACATTTTTCGGCCCCTTTACTTTTAGTGCAGCAAACTACAAGACCAAGGAACAAACCAGGCAGGTCTGAGATACTGTAGTGGAGACGTTTAAAGCTGGATTTGAATACAAAAAGATTTCCCAAGCTTTAAACATCTCAATGAGTACTGTGCAAGGGATCATATTGGAATGGAATGAGTATCAGACCACTGCAAATCTACCAAAATGGAACTTTTTGGCCAAAATGCAAAATGTTATGTTTGCCGTAAAAGCGACACAGCTTATCCCTGAACAGCGTCATGGTTTGTACTGCTTGTCTTCAGCAGGGACAGGGAAGATGTTTAAAATTGATGGGAAGATGGATGGAGCAAAACAGAGGACCATCTGGAAGAAAACCTGAGACCTGGGACAGATTTGTCTTCCAACAAGACAACGATCCAAAATATAAAGCAAAATCTACAATGGAACGGTTCACAAATAAACGTATCCAGGTGTTTGAATGGCCAAGTCAAAGTCCAGACCTGAATCCAATCAAGAGTCTGTGGAAAGAGCTGAAAACTGCTGTTCATAAACCAACGCTCTCCATCCAACCTCACTGAACTCCAGCTATTTTGTAAGGAAGACTGGGCAAAAGTTTGAGTCTCTCCATGTGCAAAACTGATAGAGACAAACCCCAAGCGACTTGCAGCTGTAATCACAGCAAAAGGTGGCGCTACAAAGTATTACTGCAAGGGGGCCAAATAATATTGCACGCCCCACTTTTCAGTTTTTTCGTTAAAAAAAAGTTTAAAATATCCAATAAACTTCACAATTGTGTCCCACTTGTTGTTGATTTTTCACAAAAAAAAAATACAATTTAATATCCTAATGTTTGAAGCTTGAAATGTGGCAAAAGGTGGAAAAGTTCAAGGGAGCTGAATACTTGCCAAGCACTGTAACTGTGAAACAATCTACACATGCCCAAATTTATCTGCAAAGCATGTTCAGTAGAAAAAGTGTAATTTATTTGAAAAACAAATGACAGACAAAAACACACAAAACTATATATACATAGTAAATATATATATATATATATATATATATATTATATATATATATATATATATATATATATATATATATATATATATATATAGGTTTTTTTTCCAAATAAACATTTTTTTTTCTACTGTTCATGCTTTGCAGATAAATTTGTGCATGTGTAGATTTTATATATATAAATTCACTTATATAAAGTTTTTTTGTGACTTTAAAGGGAGACCATGACAGTAGTGCTTCCAACTAATATATGTACATATATTTCAGGATGTGGTGCATCCCTGGAAACAGTCACTTTGGATCTGAAATATAATATTAAAAAATACAGCTTTTTGAAAAGAAAGTGGTCTTGTGGCACAACTTGCCCCCAGTGCAGGGTAAGTTGTGCTTTTGGAGAGAATACATTGGGGTAAATTGTGCCATTGATTGCTGAAATAAAACAGTATATATTGATCTCAGAAACTGTAATGCTATATAAAAGCTGGACAAATTCAATACAAAATTACTAATTTAAGGTTTATTTAAAGTTACTTTACAACATCAAAGGCCAATTTGAGCACACCAAAGGTCGATTTTCTAAAACAAGGCCTAGCAAAACAATCACGTCCTAGCAAAGATTAAAGGTTTATTAGCATAATTGGCATATCTCTTAATTTGTCCCTTATTGAACTATTGCAGTTTACATTCACATTTGCAAAGGTTGTTACCCAACTACCCAATTTTGCTTCTGCTAACTGATAATGAGCCGTTCCTGGGGAAATAATTATTAATGCTCCCTATTAATTATTCTTTTTTAATTAATGCACATTTAACCCAACCTGCTTTTTCCTCTCTGATCCAGCTGGCAGGGATATCGATGTCTTTTCTTTGTGCATACTCAAACTTTTTTGGTCTAAAATTAAGAATGTCACATAGTTTTAGTGATAAGTAAGAATACAATATACAATTACTCATAGTGTAGCTTACCAAAGCACTAAAACATGTGTGAAATATTTTGAAAGTTGTCTATAACACCTTTTTTTGTGCATGCTTCGCAGAGTACTTTATGCGTGGTAGTATTACAATGCTACCAATTTTGTAATAGGTAAGGATTCAAATATGACACACACTTGCATAAAATATTGTTATATAGAAATGGGAAATAAGCTTGAATTTCAACAGACTGATAATGTGGAGTAAGATCAACTGGAAATATGCAGAACAGGCTGTTCATTGTCAATGAATGTTTTCAAATGCAGAGTTCAGAGGGTCATAATAAAAAATGGTACAGTAATATTTCTAGTTCTGTAGGCAATTCACAGTATAATAGTTATATTGTCATAATGTTGTTTCAAATTCAACAGCCTTTTTGATAATCTGGACCTAGGTAAACAGGAATCATGCAAAACAGGCCATTTGCTCTTATTCAGTGTTGCTTAAGTGCTAAGTTCAGAGTGTCATAACAAAAACATTGTGCAGAAATATTTCTAGTTCTTTAAGCTATTCATAGTCTAAATGTTCTATTTTGATAGATTGTGTCAAATTCAACAGACTATTAAACAATCTGGATTTAGGGCAACTGGAAATATGCAGAACAGGCAATTTATTGTACTGACATCTTCTCAAATGCCAAGTTCAGAGGGTCATAATAAAAAAAACTGTACAGTAATATTTTTAGTTATTAAGGCTAATCACAGTCTAATAGTTCTATTTTCATAATGTGGTGTCGAATTCAACAGACTGTTTGTTAATCTGGAGTTAGGGTAACTGGAAATATGCAGAACAGGCAATTTATTCTCCTTCAATCCTCTGAAATGCCAAGTTCAGAGGGTCATAATAAAAAACTGTACAGTAATATTTTTAGTTATTAAGACTAATCACAGTGTAATAGTTCCCCTTTCATAAGCTGGTGTTAAATTCAACAGACTATTTGATAATCTGGATTTAGGGTCACTGGAAATATGCAGAACAGGCAAATTATTCTCCTTCAATCTTCTGAAATGCCAAGTTCAAAGGGTCATAATAAAAAAAAACTGTACAGTAATATTTTAGTTATTAAGGCTAATCACAGTCTAATAGTTCTACTTTCATAATGTGGTGTCGAATTCAACAGACTATTTAACAATCTGGATTTAAGTCATCTGGGAATATGCAGAACAGGGAATTTATTCTCCTTCAATCTTCTCAAATGCCAAGTTCAGAGGGTCATAATAAAAGAACTGTACAGTAATACTTTTAGTTATTAAGAATAATCACAGGGTAATAGTTCCCCTTTCATAAGCTGGTGTTAAATTCAACAGACTATTTGATAATCTGGATTTAGGGTCACTGGAAATATGCAGAACAGGCAAATTATTCTCCTTCAATCTTCTGAAATGCCAAGTTCAGAGGGTCATAATAAAAAAACTGTACAGTCATATTTTAGTTATTAAGGCTAATCACAGTCTAATAGTTCTATTTTCATAAGGTGGTGTCAAATTCAACAGACTATTTGTTAATCTGGATTTAGGGCATCTGGGAATATGCAGAACAGGCAAATTATTCTCCTTCAATCTTCTGAAATGCCAAGTTCAGAGGGTCATAATAAAAAAACTGTACAGTAATATTTTTAGTTATTAAGGCTAATCACAGTCTAATAGTTCTATTTTCATAAGGTGGTGTCGAATTCAAAAGACTGTTTGTTAATCTGGAGTTAGGGTAACTGGAAATATGCAGAACAGGCAATTTATTCTCCTTCAATCTTCTGAAATGCCAAGTTCAGAGGGTCATAATAAAAAAACTGTACAGTAATATTTTTAGTTATTAAGGCTAATCACAGTGTAATAGTTCCCCTTTCATAACCTGGTGTTAAATTCAACAGACTATTTGAAAATCTGGATTTAGGGTCACTGGAAATATGCAGAACAGGCAATTTATTCTCCTTCAATCTTCTGAAATGCCAAGTTCAAAGGGTCATAATAAAAAAACTGTACAGTAATATTTTTAGTTATTAAGACTAATCACAGTCTAATAGTTCTAGATTCATAATGTGGTGTCAAATTCAACAGACTATTTGTTAATCTGGATTTAAGTCATCTGGGAATATGCAGAACAGGGAATTTATTCTCCTTCAATCTTCTCAAATGCCAAGTTCAGAGGGTCATAATAAAAAAACTGTACAGTAATATTTTTATCTCTTTAGTCTATACATAGAATAATAGTTCTATTTTCATAATGTGGTGTCAAATTCAACGGACTATTTTATAATCTGGAGTTAGGGCAACTGGAAATACCCAGAACAGGCAATGTATTCTCAATGTGTATGCCCTAAATGCCAAACTTGTTTTGCTTGGCTCAACTCTGCTCTCTACTGGCGAATAATTGGTATTTCGACGTTTTAAGGTGGACCGGAAAATCCGAATAAGACACTGCGAATAAGACGCTAACTTCAGCTTCGTCCATCAAACGCAGTGTGAAAGACTTATGGAAAGCATGCCAAGATGCATTAAAGGTGTGATTCCACTAATTTTAACTTTTACCAAACATAACTTTTGAGAAATCGATGATTGTGGTAATAGTGGTTTATAGAATAAAACCACAATGTTCATTTTACTCAGATATATATCTATAAATAGTTCAATCAGAGAAACTGGTAATTTTGAAGTGGTCTCTTATTTTTTTCCAGAGCTGTTGTAACGCCAGACAGATAGGAGTGACGCTCGCCGAATAAAAAGTAAAGACTGGTTTATTTTCAGAGCTGTAAACAGGATAACACAGCCAGATATCAAATTGAACAAAACTCACAGTGTAAACAGGAGACGTAGTAGTGAAAACGGTCCAAGATCCGAAGCCAGAGAGACAGTCCGATATTACGACAAATCCGATAAGGGCAAAGACAAAAGGCAAAATCCGTAATACAGAAAAAAGGGTCATAACAAAAGGGCAGGCAGAAAAAGGTTTGGAAAAACCACTCAGTACACAACATGAGTCGACAATACCTCGCAAAGTACATATGCTAAGAGAACCCTATACATACAAAACCTAGAATTACTATGAACCGGAACTTCCTAGAACACCGGTGAATCGCGTAACGCGATTGGGTGAGGGTGAGCGGCTGACGGTGACGTCATCGCCAGTGAGATTCTGGGAATTGGAGTTCGGGAGTGTGATAGGAGAGTCTAGAGACGTGACAGCTGTATATAGACAATAAAAGCATAAAGCAGGCAAAATGGTTAAAAACAACTTCCAGATTGCTGTTTAGGGCTTCTATTTATGACTTAAAATAAACGTGAGTTTTTAGAGCGTGTGGTGCGTTTCGTATGCAAAAACGGACAGAAGTTACATATCCACTCCTTCTCCAAGCAGTTCAGACCTCTGACTCTGTGAGGGAACTCTCTCTCCAGTTAAAATAAAAGCCCCAAGTGCTTCAATTGTCTTCTGTGTTGTTAGATGTGCTAGGTTCCTGTATTTCTGTCTAAACTGAGCTTTGCTAATTTTGTCCCTGATAAAAACATAACAAAATTGAATACAAATTTTGTTCTTTTTTTGCGTCCTCTAAAACATATTAATCCAACGATTTACTTACATTATTATTAAATATATTTGCCGTTTGTTCTTTATGTTATTTATATCATATCCATAGTCATTATTGCAGTTTAAATAGTAGAAAATGTTATTCACCTCATTTCTGTGGTGCTTGGAATACTACAAAAATCTAAATTACTCACAAAGGTTTAATTGTTACCCTTTTGTTTTATTTGTATATGCAAATATTTTTACATTTTTAGGTTTTAGATGACTATTTATATATTAAAAAACAAGGCACGGAGAGCTTTGAAAGTGTACAGATAGTTTATTAAACACAGTAGCTTCAGGAAGTTATCTGGATCACAATAAGTCAACTAGCGAACACAAATGAAACTACAGCTGGTACGTCATGTACATACTCACATTCGTTTTGGACTGGAGTTGTTTTATTATATAATATAATTTCCAAGAAATTAATTTTGTAATCTGGTCCCCTACCCTACCTATTCGTTTGAGCTCATCATTCGAATTATCATGACTAGCTAATTATACATCAACATTAAGTCAGTGTTAATGTGATCCTCAAAAATACTAATTTTAAAATACCAATTTTGACCACAGAGTGTATATTGTCTAACATTAAATATCTAATATCTCTTAAACATGATAAGCCATTTCTTGGTGCAACCAGAACTTAAAAACATGGCTTTGTTTACTTTTAGTTGCACAACCATTTTAACCTGTATTCCTCATTTCTAGATATAAGTGAATTTCTCCAGCATTGACTTGTGTCCAGAAGACATAAGACCCCTCATCTTCCTCCTCTACCACATATTAATCTAATGATTGTCGTAACCGGAAAAGAAAACACACCAGGTAGAAAAGAATAAGATAGTAATACACAGAAATTTGGGAGTAAATCTTAACACTTTAAAATAAGTGGACAGTTCTGTGTAATTATTATGTTGTTACCTTGTACATACATAGTTATTCATTTTGTATATGTTTACCATATAAATTTAGTGTAAATTATTTTAACTGCCCTATATAGGAAAGAAGTAACATAGAAATATCCTTATAGGTTGAGTGGTTGGGTTAAATGTTGTTCATAGTTCATATAGTCATAGCCTTTTGGACATTTCAAAAATGACATATGGTGAAAACACAGCTTATTAAAAAAACACATACCAACAGTGAAGCATGGTGGTGGCAGCATCATGATGTGGGTATTTTCTGCAGCAAAGATAGATTCGTGCTAAAAAAAAAATACTGCAAGACAACCTGATTCAGTTTACTCAAAACTTTGGAGAGCTTGAGAGAAAGTAACATTTTTATGAGGACACGGATTGCGAACAAACGCCCAGACAACACAGAGAGGCTGAACAACACAAAGTCATGTGTCCTACACTGGTCAAGTTAAACAGCAGATCTTGGTCAGATCTTGAGGCATTGTGTAAAAGTTCTGATCCATAAGCTTTATCTAGCTGACCTAAACAACATTGAGTAGATCTGCAGGAAGAAGAGGTAAAAATCTTCCCAAATAGTAAACAAACTCAAAACAACACACTAAAATCTGTTTCTGGTGCACTAAGTATTAGTCTAAAGACAGTTGATGATGAATTCTGAATTTTTCAGCATTTGCAATAAAATACTGGAAATTACACTCTATAGAAGTTTGCTTGATATAAACTCTGAGGTAATTCCAACATAGGAAGACAAAGCTCAGACTGCTGAGACAGAAAAGAGTACATGACCAGAGAAGATCTGAAGTATGTAGAGTACATATATATAGTGTGTGTGTGTTTGTGTATATATTTATATATATAATTTCTGTTTTTGTGACTTCATTTAGTTATGAATGATTTGATTTTTTCTGTTTTATTTGATTGTGTATAATCTGTATATGTCTCTTCTCTTTTCTTAGTTTAAAACAAAGGAAGATGAATTCAACTCTGACAAATTCAACCTTTACTGGACAGGCTGCAAATGTTTATGCTCTTGTAACTTTTGTAAAATCTGCCCTTTCCATTCATTTCTTGCTGGGCATTCCTCTGAACTGCTACATCATTTTCCTTCTTCTGCCTAGAGGTGGTGGAGTGGATGTATCTGTTGTTTTTTGGCTGAATAATGCTGTTGCCGAAATATTCTTATGTATAGTGTCCGTGCTGTTTACTGTCATTATTGACAATCTCAGGCCTTTGATTGTTAAAGTGGTGGATTTTCTGTTTGGGACCAGTATGTCTGCTCGCCTCCTGTTTCTGTGCTGTGTGTGTTTGGAGCGTTACCTTGCCGTGGTTCATCCTGTGACGTTCTTGGGGTTGAAGCCTCTCAGGTATCAGGTAGGGTGCTCAGTTTTGGCTTGGATATGTTCACTGGTGCTGGGAATTAACTCATCTATAGTGGTGTCTGCTTATGCAGTCGTGGCTGCTGTGAACATTGTGGTTTTAACTGCTGTGTTCTTCTGCTGTGTGTGGATTCTGAGAAGGCTGAGGGATCCACGGCCGAGGGATATGGGAAGTGAACAGGTTGAGATGAATGCTGCCAAGAAGAAATCTTTTCAAATAGTCTTCATAAACCTGCTGATATGTTTGGTTCAAAATATTCCAGTACTTTTCATATACAGCATGGAAAAGATTCTGTCTCTTTATGACTTCAGCATGGCATCAGCTGTTTTTACAGTTGTGAATATGTTCATAGGGTTTGTGCAGCCAGTCTTTATTCTCCACAGAACTGGTAAACTGAGATGTTCCTAAGTGAACTGCTTTTTATGTTTGTGCCTATATGGATCATTAGGCTTTTGTATTTATATCAGTGACCTGAATATATTTTCAACTCCTTTGTTATTTGTTTAGTAAGCTTTGTGTCTATTTGCATGATCTCCCCTGCTCTGTGTATTTGCATATTGCTATTTTCTTTCTATAGGTTACTGTTTACAGCAGAGGACAAGATAGGAGTTCAGATAATCACTGTCAACATTTTCATCTTTTTATCTCTTTGTTTAAACATATTTACTGTACATATTGTATGGTTAGACTAGTGTTTACAAATTTGTGAATGATATTACACTATTTGAAATAAATGTTTTAAATAAAATGGAAAAAAAAAGTTCATTATTAAATCTAAATTATTCTAGTATTACAGTCCTGTATATAATTGAGTCTTTACAACGAATAAATGTCACGCCGCCTCGTTCTCCTTCCACATTACCGGACTCCATTTCCCAGAATCCTGTTGATTATGACACCAACAGTATCCGTTCTACTTCACCCAATCACAGTTCGCTCCGACGCTCTGATTCACCGGTGTTCTGAGTTAGTTCCGGTTCATACCCATCTAGCTCCGGTATTTAAGTCTGCAGTTTGTAAACAAACACCGCGAGGTATTGTTAACTTATGTTGCATACTAAGCGTTATCCTATTGTTTCTCGTTTTGGCTTTATGGTTACGAATCTCTTTTTGGATTATTGGTTTATGTCTTTTGTCTTGCCCCTATTGGATTTGTTGCATGGTTGGACTGATACGCGGTTACGAACTCGGACTGTACTTTCGACTACGTCTTTGGTTTTTGGTGAGATCTTTGTTTGCCTGGCTTTACTGTTTTCTGCTATACTGCCTGTTAATAAACCTGTTTGCTTATTTTACTCGGCTTGCGTCACTCCTCACTACCTGGCGTTACAATAAAATGAAAAATCTGTTATTCTATTTTTTCCTAACTTCATTAATAAAGGCCTTAACAAAGATGTACAATACTAAACAATATATCTAAATTGACCCAAAGGTGAAAAAATATTGCTATATTATTCATTGAAAGGGCTCAATTATTAGAAAGTCACAAAGCTGTAAGTAAAATTGAAGATGTTTTAAATTTGTGCAGGGTAATGCACACTGCTATAAATGATTCTTTCTTTGTCAATAAAAATGTTCATTGTTGCCTCAACGTTTGTGAAGTCTCTGTGCTTACTGATCAAGTTCTGAACCATGCATTTTTTTGTGTAGCGTGGGTTCGTGTGAATTTAAAGTTTGATTGTGGCCCTTCCAGCTTGTGTGATGACGTTTTGCTAGTTGTGATGACCATAAGCGTTGGTTTTCTGCAAACAAAACTGGTTTTCAATTCAATTCTGCCTGAAATTAACATTTAATCTCCATATTTAGTGTGGAGATTCAGATTTTTGTGATTATGATTAGGCTGAAGAATCCAGCGCTGACGGATATGGGAAGTAAACTTCCAATAAAAAGCATTTCAAACAATCTACATCTACGACGTGTTTGGCTCAAAACATGCCCATGGCTGTTTCATACAGCATTATGACTGATTATGAATTTCACATTGCAGATTTGATTTCTACAACAATTAACTTTGCTGGAAGGTTTGCGCTAACAATCTTCAATCTACACAATTTAAGTAAGCTGTCACTCATTAGGTGTTCCCAGACTAGATTAAACCTCTCCTATAGGCCGGAACTAGGCTGCGTACTGAGATACAACATGTATTTATAGCTGGAAAATGTATGTTGTGTTTAGAATGCATTAAATGTTTTTTTCTCTCTGTAAACCCTGACAATGAAAGACTAGATAGACAAATGGTCTTACAACTATATCACATTTGCATGAAATGTGATTCAGTACATTACTTAGGTAATTGATTTGACAAGCTGGAAATAAATCCTGGTTTGTTTATACAAATTCATATCATTAAGCTAATATATAAAACTCTTTAGAGGTTAATAGTATTTTCTTTTTTGCATCGCTGGTCAACAATGTACAAACAAACGTTCAGTTTTCAGATTGTATGAAACACAATTCACTTATTTATTTGCAGAGTTAGATATAAGGCCTTCAGCTATTCATGTGCCTGCTCAAACAACTGACACTGAAGAGAGAGAGAGAGAGAGAGAGAGAGAGAGAGAGAGAATGCAAAGGTACATGATTAGAGATGAACAGGTTTTACTGGTGCAGTTAATTTACATTGTTGAATTGGATTGAGATTGTGTTCCCTTGTTCTGAAGAGAATAGTCCTGAAACGTTCTGAAAGAGCTATTTTTTTTCCTTTGATTTTGTTGCATTTAGTTAAACTCTACTGCTTTGGTCTGTATTTGTATATTTGTGCTCTCGATACATCAATGTTCTTGCTTACAGCAGAGGAAGATGAATTCTACAAACATCATATTTTTGGGATTCAACCAAACCTGTTCTGTCATTTTAACCCTTCAAATATCTGCAGTCAGCCTCCAGTTCTTGCTGGGTTTTTCTCTGAACTGCTACATCATTTTCCTCCTTCTGTCCAGAAGAGAAAATGTGGACATCTCTCATGTTTTTTGGGTGAATAATGCTGCAGCCGAAATTCTCTTTTCAATTTTTTCACTTTTGTATATTATATTTTTGGAAAGTACCAGTTCCTCTGTTGTTAAACTGATAGTCTGTCTCTGGGTGACTACTCAGTCTGCTCGACTTC
The DNA here is from genome assembly GCF_023375975.1 of Astyanax mexicanus. NCBI lineage: Eukaryota > Metazoa > Chordata > Actinopteri > Characiformes > Acestrorhamphidae > Astyanax > Astyanax mexicanus. The sequence continues at coordinate 27,336,196 of NC_064412.1, read as the reverse complement.
TGTTTCTGTGCTGTGTGTGTTTGGAGCGTTATCTGGCCGTGGTTCATCCTGTGACTTTCTTGAGGTTTAAGCCGCACAGGTATCGGACAGGGTGTTCAGTACTGGTCTGGATATGTTCACTGACACTGAGTAACATCACAACTACATTCCCACTTTCTACTTATAAACTCTGGCTAGCTGTGTTCCTCATCATTCTGGCTGTGGAATTATTCTGTTGTGTGGCGATTCTGAGAAGGCTGAAGGATCCAGGGCCGAGGGGTTTGGGGAGAGAGCAGGCTGAGATGAATGCAGCCAAGAAAAAAGCCTTTCAAATAGTCTTCATCAACCTGCTGACAAGTTTGGCTCAATATATCCCATTAGTTATCACAAATAGCCTGGAAAACATTCTGCCTAAATATGAGTTCACAAAGGCAGAAATGATTTCTAATATTATAAACAATTTTTTTATATGTGTGCAGCCAATCTATATTCTGTATAAAGCTGGTAAACTGCCCTTTAAAAACGGTTCCTAATTTTTTGTCAGAAATGTTCATAGACAAGATAGAGTTACAGTCAATTGCCTCTATCACCTAGGTTTATACCTTGATAGCAACAGTGTCTTCTGCACCTGTGTCTTTTCCCATTATTAAACCTTCCTTTATAAACTTTCATTAGAGAACAGTGTCTTATTACTATTTCTCCTAATTAAATAATATGATTGAATTTTACAAAAATATGCTAAATAAAATAAATAAAAAGGTGTTTATTTTAATTGATTAAAAACAACTCAGACAGCATGCTTAGTTTGTTAAATACCAATTAACAATTGCCAAGCAAGAGTTTGAATAGACTTTAAATGTTTATTTTATATTTTTTATTTGATCTTATCAGATTCTAATCAGCATATTATGTAATTTTTTTTTACATTTTTTTTTAATCAAATTAAATGTATTTATTTGGCACTTGGAACTAATGTTGCCGCAAAGCAGCTTTATAAAAATTTGTTTGACAGACAAGACATATGCTTTTATATCCACCTAGTGCTTTCAAGCTCTGCAAGTGTAACAATAAATCAATAAAAGTCTATTTAAAGGGGACATGAAACACTTCAAGTATTTAGTATAATTCACAAGATGTATTTTCACTCTAACAAATTTTATAAGTTGAACAGTTGTCAGTGAAATGGAATTAAAATAATAAGCAATCTAAATGTCATTTTTTTAAGTAAGCGCAGCGCCATCTTGTCCCAGCGCTGAAAGTGACATCACGAGGTTGGTCCTCGGACGCCTCACTGACATAAACTATTAGTCTACAGTAACAGGGGGGGGGGGGGGGGGCTTTTGTATTGCCCCTGGGTGTAGTAATACTGGGTGTAGTAAAATTTTATTGGGTGGCAAATGAGAAAAAGATTCACTTTCACTTTCATTCCTCGCCTCACACAGCTGTTCTTCGGCAGTGGCTAGCAGCGCTGAAGCGCGAGAATCCTCCGGTAAGCTGCAATGCTAGGGGTTAGTAGCGAGCACTTTCTAGACGAGGACTATATGGAGGAGAGGGGTTTAAGTTAGGAGCATTAGTGTCCGACAAATAAGCTGAAGTCCGAGGCTTTTTTCCTCCGTTTTAATTTTTTCCTCTGAACAGCTGGGATGTAAAGACCTTCCGACTGGGGGTAACCTTACTATGAAAGCAGCAGCTGTGAGCTGCAAGAAATGAGCCAAACGACGCGCCCACCCAGCAGAGCAGTGAGAGGTAACTTACCGAAAGTCTAGATAAATTAACATTTAAAAGATAACATAGCTAGCGTTAGCTATTTATCTAGCATCTTACCATAGCTAGCCAACGCTAGCTAACGCTAACTAGATGAAGCTAGCTACCCAGCAAGCCTTCTAACTTCTATCAACCAAACAGCGCCTGTGTTTCAATATCCACTTAAATCATGTACGTTTTATTCAGTCTTAATGAACTCTGGACTTTACATGCTAAATAGCTTAATGTATATGAACAAGCTAGTTAACGGGATGGCAGTACCTGCTGTTGACGGGCTGCAGGCTTCCTGCGCGGACCTCACGTAGAGAGAGAATAGACACCCCTTAAACATCTCGCTCTCAGAAAAGCATCTAAAAAATTCTGCTCAGGTTTATACAGGAAAGATCTCTGAGCAAATGGTCCACATTAACCTAGTTCAGCTTCGTCTTCATCCATAATCTCCCCAAACAACAAGCTCTTTCCCCTTACAGTTGAAATGCCGGCGCCCTAGCGCAAACGTAACAAACATAAATATATTATAATTTAGTGTGTAAACATTTTACTCCCACTCAATTTTACTAGCGCCTGCTAGATTAGTTAAACAAGGTACATCTTATTTTTAGTAACTATTTATCTCACTTGTGTTTAGTGAACAAATGAGTATTTTCCCTGACTTTTCAGTTTTACCATAAAACTACAGCATGTTTGTAATTCCTGGTGTAAAACTGTGGTTGGCTGTTTGCGTCTGCAAATGGATGATGTTGAAAAAATGGGTTTGTACATGCATCAGTTTTAAATGAAATGCAAATGACCACATGACATAACTAATAGATATGTAAATTAATACTTATAAGGTTTTAGTCATTGTTTTAAGATTTCTCTTTTGTTAGTAGACGCAAAATGCATTTAATTAAGCTTTAATTAGGTTCTAAAAAACAAAACAAAATGAACTAAAAAAGTGAACACGAGTTAATGTCTTTCTCCCTGTAAGCATTTAGATCACTGGAAGTGTACGAGGATAAATGAGGCAAATTTATCAAGTTTGCATAAAATGCGGCTCTCCAGTGAGTTCTATTTGATACTGATATTAATGTGGATATAAATTCTGAGGTAATTTCTGCATATGGACACAGCTAATACTGCAGAGAGAGAGAGAACAGGAGCTCATGATCAGAGAAGTATTGATGTGTTTGTCTATGTTTGGACTGAATCTTTGATTTCCTTTATGAACTCCTTTGCTTGGAAATGTTTTCTCCTGATATCGCCTTATCTGCCTTTATCTGCCTGTGTCTTTTCTCTTTCTGTTGTTTTTTTTGTATAGGAGAAGATGAATTGCACTGTGACACGTTCAACTCTATTCAGATTCTCCAATTGCATTTCTTCTTTCTATTTAATCCTCCTGACATCCACTATGTCTCTTCAGTTCTTGATGGGCTTTTCTTTTAACGGCTACATAATTTTCCTCCTTTTGTCCAATAGTGGAGTAGTGGATATGTCTGTCATTTTTAGGCTGAATCACATCTCAGCTGAACTCCTTTTAGTCACTGTGTCATTTTTTATATTCTGGTGTTAAAAAACTTCAATTATTTTGATGTTACACTGCTGGACTTTCTGTTTGAGACGAGTATGTCTGCTCACTACCTGTTTCTGTGCTGTGTGTGTTTGGAATGTTACATGGCTGTGGTTCATCCTGTGACTTTTTTGAAGATGAAGCCACTCAGGTACCGTGTAGGATGTTCAGTTTTGGTTTGGATATGTTTTAACGATGCTGAAAACTTTGACTTGTATTCTGTTTGTTTCAACTATAAAGATTATGGCAGTTGTATGCATCAGGCCCAGAGTGGCTAATCGGGAGATTTGGGAGGATTCTAGAGGTTAGATCGGGCCCAAAAAATCGCACGTTCTGCCCGAGCCCGACCCAACCAGAACCATAAACTGTCATTATGAGCCCGAGCCCGACCCGCCCCGCCCCGTAAACTGGCTTTTTTGGGCTGTTTGAATGAGCGAAATATGATCAGAAATATGTTAATTAACACTGTAACATAGAAGCATAGAACTATTATTTAATTAAAATGATTTTTAAGAACAGCTACACACAGTGCTTCAAGTCAAACGTGGAGTTCACACGCGAGAGAGAGAGAGCGCTTACAACTAACACCGCGGACAGAATCGGCCCAACACCCCCCGCTGTAGAACTGCGGGAGTGAAAACAGCGCTTATAAATAAATTAGTTTTTTCACTTTCAGTTTTCGTTATTTGGTTCATTTTCGTTAACAATAATAATTGGTTACTTATAGAGGTGTGCCAAAAAATCGATTCACATAAGAATCTTGATTCTCATTTACTACGATTCAGAATCGATTTAAAATGTCCCAAAATCGATTCTGAGGGGCGGGTTTTAGACTGATTTTGGGCTGGGTATTTTTGTTGGACCTGGCAACCCTGGGGATAGCGCTTGTCCTTTCAAACGGAGATCTTCCAGACACACACAGAGCGTAGGTGTTTGAGAATCACCGGTAAGATGGCAGAACAAGCACTATATTACATTAGATTAACGTGTAGTTTCAATGTTTTATGGCAGAATGCTTCATAACAAGCATAAAAAAGATCGCTAGTAGTTAGTTTCAGTAACTGTTAGCTAGCTAACTAGCTAACTTTCCAGTTCCACCTTAAATAACGCTACAGGTGGCAGCGGGCTGCAGCATTTAAGGCGGAACGGAAAAATACAATAAGCTAATCAGAGCTAATTTCAGCTCCTCATCACAGAGGAATTAAGGAATGGACCATATGAATTAATTTCTCCACCTCCTGCCCCCTTTCTGAAGAAATACAACGACCTTAAATTAACTAGTTAATCAGCAGCTGCTCCTGAACTTTAGCGCTCCACTGCTATCATCACATCAGCCCAGCAGCGTCACCTACACACCACCGCTAGTAGCCTGGTAATAAAGCAGTGTTATTTATTATTTATTTATTGTTCATTAACGTCATTGTGATATCCCAGTGATTCCTCTGTCACTGAGGACCCACATTCCTGCACATTTTATTGTTTTTGTAACACATTACCTGCTCCAGGACCAGTGTATATTATGGAGGGGTTTTTTTTCAATAAGATTCATAAGCCAGAAGCAGAAATTTTTATAATTCAAATCGTTTTGAATCAAAAATCGATTTTGAATCGAATCGTGGCCCCCAAAATCGGAATCGAATCGAATCGTGAGATAGTAAACGATTCCCACCCCTAGTTACTTAGCAACATTGGGATTATCACACCAGAGTTTTATTTAAAAATAAAAATATAATTAAAAAACAGATGCCTGCATCTCAGACTATTTTCTGGAGCCCGACCCGTCCCGGCCCGAGGAGTGTGGTGGGAAATATCGGCCCGAACTGACCCGGGCCTCGGGTCAGGTTGGGTTCGGGCAGACAATCTAAGCTCTATAGTTCATGGACAATGTGTTCTGATATATGTTCTTCACAGAAAATGACCCAAGGCCAATGAGTTTGAGTTAGAAAAAATATTTGATTGTATATTTTTTCCTTGGATAAAAAATGAAAACAGGTCCCACAGATAGTGATGGGTCTGACAACCCTGAAACCTCGACACATGCGTCGAGCTGTCAAGGCGAAACCCCGTGTGGGTGCGCGTATCAAATTAAGGAAAACCATGTGACCGATACACTTCCTGTATCGTTTGGTAGCGATGGGTCTGACGACACTGAAACCTCGGCGCATGCACCGAGCAAACAAGGCGAACCCCTGTGTCGGACCGCGTATCATTTTAAGGAAAACCACGTGACCGATGCATTTCCTCGCGCAGTTGCTTGCAATGACTTTCTTAGTCCAGCAGATGTCGCCATTAAGTGATACAGCAACACAGTTTCAACACAGTGTCGATACAGTTTGGGAAATGTGCCATACACCCAATGAGGCTTCATCTGCCCATCACTACCCACAGACCCAAACGCCACACAAGGGTTAATATAATACAGGAAATTTACAGGAAAATACTAAAATGTGAAGACTGCGGGAAAGAGGGGTAAAACACGGTAATTTCTCGGCTAAAACACAGAGACTTGTCAGGCATGATTTTCACACGTACATTTACAAAAAAAAGAGGAAGATATGCAATGTTCTCACCTCCTATGTTTCTGCAGATTCTGCCTAATGAGTAGTTGCATCCTCTAGTACATTTGTCCACTGATACTTTTATTATGGCCTCAACGCATGGCAGAATGTTAAATGACTCCAGAAGCAAATAATGCAGTACCTGTCTGTATGTAGGTTGGTGTTTGGGCCAAACCTGGATCCAGTCATATCCTTGCTGTATATGTATATGTACATGTACACTACCGTTCAAAAGTTTGGGGTCACATTGAAACGTCCTTATTTTTGAAGGAAAAGCACTGTACTTTTCAATGAAGATAACTTTAAACTAGTCCTAACTTTAAACAAATAGACTCTGTACACTGCTAATGTGGTAAATGACTATTCTAGCTGCAAATGTCTGGTTTTGGTGCAAAATCTACATAGGTGTATAGAGGCCCATTTCCAGCAACTATCACTCCAGTGTTCTAATGGTACAATGTGTTTGCTCATTGGCTCAGAAGGCTAATTGATGATTAGAAAACCCTTGTGCAATAATGTTCACACACCTGAAAACAGTCTAGCTCATTACAGAAGCTACAAAACTGACCTTCCTTTGAGCAGATTGAGTTTCTGGAGCATCACATTTGTGGGGTCAATTAAACGCTCAAAATGGCCAGAAAAAGAGAACTTTCATCTGAAACTCGACAGTCTATTCTTGTTCTTAGATGTGAAGGCTATTCCATGCGAGAAACTGCTAAGAAATTGAAGATTTCCTACAACGGTTTGTACTACTCCCTTCAGAGGACAGCACAAACAGGCTCTAACCAGAGTAGAAAAAGAAGTGGGAGGCCGCGTTGCACAAATAAGCAAGAAGATAAGTACATTAGAGTCTCTAGTTTGAGAAACAGACGCCTCACAGGTCTCCAACTGGCATCTTCATTAAATAGTACCCGCAAAACACCAGTGTCAACATCTACAGTGAAGAGGCGGCTGCGGGATTTTGGGCTTCAGGGCAGAGTGGCAAAGAAAAAGCCATATCTGAGACTGGCTAATAAAAGAAAAAGATTAAGATGGGCAAAAGAACACAGACATTGGACAGAGGAAGACTGGAAAAAAGTGTTGTGGACGGATGAATCCAAGTTTGAGGTGTTTGGATCACAAAGAAGAACATTTGTGAGACGCAGAACAAATGAAAAGATGCTGGAAGAATGCCTGACGCCATCTGTTAAGCATGGTGGAGGTAATGTGATGGTCTGGGGTTGCTTTGGTGTTGGTAAGGTGGGAGATTTGTACAGGGTAAAAGGGATTCTGAATAAGGAAGGATATCACTCCATTTTGCAACGCCATGCCATACCCAGTGGACAGCGCCTGATCGGAGCCGATTTCGTTCTACAACAGGACAATGACCCTAAACACACCTCCAAATTGTGCAAGAACTATTTACAGCAGAAGCAGGCAGCTGGTATTCTATTGGTAATGGAGTGGCCAGCGCAGTCACCAGATCTGAACCCCATTGAGCTGTTGTGGGAGCAGCTTGACCGTATGGTACGCCAGAAGTGCCCATCCAACCAATCCAACTTGTGGGAGCTGCTTCTAGAAGCGTGGGGTGCAATTTCTCCAGCTTACCTCAACAAATTAACGGCTAGAATGCCAAAGGTGTGCAATGCTGTAATTGCTGCAAATGAAGGATTCTTTGATGAAAGCAAAGTTTGATGTAAAAACAATGTTATTTCAAATACAAATCATTATTTCTAACCTTGTCAATGTCTTGACTCTATTTTCTATTCATTTCACAATGTATGGTGGTGAATAAGTGTGACTTTTCATGGAAAACACAAAATTGTTTGAGTGACCCCAAACTTTTGAACGGTAGTGTATATGTATGTAAAAATGGCCAGTGAAACAGTAGAAGGAATCATTACCTTACATATACATCAGATTTGCATGAAATGCAACTCAGTACACAGTGATTGATTTGTTAAGCTTGATATAAGCTCCGAAAACTGCAGTGTGTTGTGCTACTGATGCAGTGAGTGTATGTTTGAAATGGAAGGTGTTCATTAGCTGCTCTTCTGGATTATATGTGTACTGTTGGGTATGTTGATTGTAATGCAGTTAATGGAAGCTTAACAAAGATCTTTGAATGATTTATATTGACAGTGTTTCCAGTGTTTGCTTCAACAGGTTTGTGTTCTCTTTCCGTAGGGCTGTTCAACAGCAGAAGAATATGAATTCAACTCTGACAAATTCAACTTTTATAGAAATTAAAGACAGCAATTTTGTATTTGTTTTGATTCTAATGTCCGCACTGTCCATTCAGTTCTCACTGGGGTTTTCTCTGAACTGCTATATTGTATTCCTCCTTCTGGCTAGAGGTGGAGGAAATTATGGATCTGATGTTTTTATACTGAATTACGCTGTTGCTGAAATCATCTTCTCAATATCATCAGTTCTGTTTGTTGTAATTCAGAACAATCTACTTGGCTTTGTGGGGATATATTTTATGTTTGTGACCAGCATGTCTGCTCGCCTTCTGTTTATTTGCTGTGTGTGTTTAAAGCATTATGTGGCGGTGGTCCACCCCATGACTTTCCTAAAGTTGAAGCCGCTCAAGTATCGGGTAACATGTTCAGTTTTGGTCTGGATATTTTCACTGTTTTTGGGCACTGCTGGATATATGTTATTTTCTCCTTATGAACTATTGGCAGTCGTGTTCCTCATCATTCTGGTTGTGGAATTCTTCTGTTGTGTGTCGATTCTGAGAAGGCTTAAGGATCCAGGGCCGAGTGATTTTGGGAGAGAGCAGGGAGAGATGAATGCTGCCAAAAAGAAAGCATTTCAAATAGTCTCCATCAACCTGCTGACATGCTTGATTCAAAACATTCCGATAGTTGTTTCATACGGCCTAATTTGTTTTTTATCTCCCACAAGCAGTTCTATCTCATACAAGGCTGAAGTCATTTCTACAGTGGTCAACATTATTGCAGGAATTGTGCAGCCATTCTTCATTCTTCACAAAGCTGGAAAACTCTCAGCCATCAAATGTCCCTGAGAGGACTTTTTTCTGCTGATTTTCATGAATATAACTGTCCAGATCATTTTACATGATTTTTTAACTCATTATTAAACATGTTCTTTACTAAGAAACAGCTTCCTTCTTTCTTTTTAGACATAAATATTTTATCTGCACTATTTAAACAGTCACAAAGCTTGTGAATTGTTTGCTAACATTTACTTGGACACTTTTTGGGGGTAAAAGACCTGTTGTGACTGTAGTGACACAGTTCATCACTAACTAAGCTATTACAAGTTATTCATAACTGTAGTGTTTCCTATATCCATGGATTTTCTACATACGACATAAAATAAACCTATTCCAGTTGCTAGGCTGTTGCTATGTGAAAACTGTTTTGCTAGTGGAAGCTAGGCATACCATTGTGTTCACAGTATTATTACTGGACCATCTTATATCTGACTGTTAGTACATTAATCAGATTTCCAAAGCCTTCAATGTCTTTAGTTAGAAACTGAGCTTTCTGTACAATTTTCTCTGTAGCACCTACAATATGTTTAGGATTAGGGTTACAGAATGTGCCTTTTTATTTTTAAAAATATAACTGATTTACCTTGATTTATGTTATAAAGTCCAATGCACTTCCTCTCAATAAGCTTCGTATAAAAGCTAAAACATGTGAAATGCATTGTATAAAAGGTACAGATACTAGGTTTTATACAAAAAGGCTCACAGGACCAGAATGAAGAAAGCAAGCAAGCAGGTTGACCACATGACCAGGCATGACCAAAATTAAATTATGCTGGTCGAGAACTGGTTAACCAGATAGCTCTCCAGCCTATGCTGTATTTTCTCCTAGATGATTAGCTTTATAGCCGTCAAATTTCCACTTAGACAACTGAAAACCACCAACCAGCTAAAGCTGGTTTTGACCTTGTTCGTTTTATGGAGAACCTCCAAAGCAAAGGCAACGTAGTCTAAGACTAGATTCATACATAAGAGTCTTATGTGTTCACTGTCTTGGATCTGACCACCATAGGAAAGAAAAGGTTGGATTATCAGTTCTCACCAGCTGTAGACCACAATGAGACTCGGAGAGCCTCCATGACTCTGGCTGCAGGGTCATACTCTTTGCTGAGGTCATTTTTGCTCAAATAAATCAGAGTGTTGCTAAACCTACACCAGCTTGTTTATGGGTGATCTCTAGAGATGTAGATACTATTTAACTAATCGTGTGCACAACATAATTCACAGTGGATACTGAATTATTCACAGTGCAAATTCCCAATGTATACATACATGCAGCGCTCAAAAACTAAGATACTACTTAAGTTTCTGAATCAGTTTTTCAGATTTTGCTATTCATAGGCATATGTTTGAGTGAAATGAGCATTTTAGTTTTATTCTATAAACTACAGACAACATTTGTATTAAATTCCAAATAAAAAATATTGTCATTTAGAGCAATTATTTGCAGAAAATTAGAAAGGGCTGCAGAGCTTTTAGACCTCAAATAATGCAAAGAAAACAAATACATATTCATAAAGTTTAAAGATTTCCGAAATCAATATTTGGTAGAATAACCCTGGTTTTTAATCTCAGTTTTTATGCATATTGGCATGTTCTCCTCCATCAGTCTTACACACTGCTTTTGGATAACTCTATGCTTCAGCTTGATTTGTTGGCTTGTGATTATCCATCTTTCACTTGATTATTTTCCGGAGGTTTTTATTTAAATAAAATAAAAGAAACTCATTATTTTTCAATGGTCTCTTGTTTTTTTTTCCAGAGCTGTATATGTACATGTATTGTATATGTATGTAAAACAGTTCAGTGAAACAGTAGAACAATAAATGACCTCACCTTTACATCAGATTTGCATGAAATGCGACTCACTGCATGGTGTCAGATTTGTGAAGCTCAATATAAACATTGAAGTAATTCTGACAAATAAACACAGCTGATAGTGTAAAGACCAAGAGCACATGAACAGAGAGGAACTGCAGTGTGGTAGAGCTGTATGTTAGCGTATGTTCGGACTGGTGGGACTGTTCAACAGCAGAGTAAGATGAATTCAACTCGTACCAATTCAACTCTTTATGAACTCAATAAAAGCTACTTTGTCTTCAGCATGGTACTAGGTTCCACTATGTCTATTCAGTTCTTGCTGGGCTTTTCTCTGAACTGCTACATCATTTTCCTCCTCCTGCGCAGAGGTAGAGGAGAGGATCTATCTGTTTTTTTACTGAATCACTCTGCTGCTGAAATCCTCTTCTCAATAGCAGCACTTTTGCAGGTTACGCTTTTGGACATTTTTTACTGGGTTGTTTATGAGGTAACACAATTTCTGTTTGGGACAGGCATGTTAGCTCGGCTCCTGTTTCTGTGCTGTGTGTGTTTGGAGCGTTACCTGGCCGTGGTCCATCCTGTGGTTTTCTTGAAATTGAAGCCGCTCAGGTATCGAGTAGCATGTTCAGTTTTGGTCTGGATATTTTCACTGTTGCTTGGCACTGCTGTATATTCATCATTTTCTTTTTATGAAATATTGGCAGTCGTGTTCCTCTTCATTCTAGCTGTGGAATTCTTCTGTTGCGTGGCAATACTGAGAAGGCTGAGGGATCCAGGTCCAAGGGATTTTGGGAGAGAGCAGGGAGAGATGAATGCTGCCAAAAAGAAAGCATTTCAAATAGTCTCCATCAACCTGCTGACATGCTTGATTCAAAACATTCCGATAGTCGTTTCATACAGTCTACTTAGTTTTTGGTCTCCCACAAGTTTTATCTCATACAAGGCATACATAATCTGTACAGTGGTCAACATTATTGCAGGAATTGTGCAGCCATTCTTCATTCTCCATAAAACTGGAAAACTCTCGTACATCAAGTGTCCCTGAGAGGACTTTTTATGCCTACAGGATGTATTTTACTCATTATTAACCATGTGTTTCACTAAAAAAACAGCTTCCTTACTTCTTTTTAGACAAAAATCCTTTATCTACACTGTTTAAACAGTCACAAAACTTGTAAATTGTTTGCTAACATTTACTGGGCACTTTTTGGAGGTAAAGGACCTGTTGTGACTGCAATGAAACAGTTAATCACTGAGTTATCAAGTTATTTATAACTGTACTATTTCCTAGATCCATGGATTTTTTTTTCTTTATACAACATAAAATGTACTAACCTATTCCAGTTGCTCTGTGAAAACTATGGTCAGACTGTTTTGCTAGTGAACGCTAGGCATGCCATTGTGTTCACACTATCATTACTCGTGAAGCTCCATGTTTTCTTTGGGCAGTAATAAAATTAACTGAAGTTTTTATGTCCACTGGAGCAGCTGATCTCTGAGTGTAGGTACCTTAATCAGATTACCAAAGCCTTCATACCCCACGTCTTTAGGTTTTGAACAATTTTCTGTCTGGCTACAACTTTCACTAAACTAGATCTCTGTAGCACCTGCAACATGGTTAGGATTAGGGTTTTAAATTGTGCCTTTCTTTTTCTAGTTTAACCTTGATTTACTTACCTGATATGAAGTCTGACGTGCAGGACATATGTCCAATCCAATGTGTTCTGACCACTGGAAAGAAAAGGCTGGATTATCAGTTATCGCCAGCTGTAGATTACAATAAGACTCTTGTTAAAAAATGTAATTGGAGAGCCGTTGTAATTCTAGCTGCAGGGTCACACTCTTTGCTCAAATAAATGCTTAAGTCCTACACACTTGTACTTACACATTATTTTTATTAGAGACTATTTAACTAAAAGTGTGTACAACATAAATTACAGTAGATTTGTAAAGCTGTAAAAATATTGATTATTTTGTGTGTGTATTAGGTTTAGAAATTTACAGAAACATTGCGTATAAATTTAGGCAAAGGCAACATGACAGAAATGGGCATGCATGTAACGTATGTCCAGTAGTGTAACTGTCCAGATAATGTTACATGATGTATTTCACTCATTATTAAACATGTACTTTTCTAAGAAACTGCCTTCTTCCTTCCTTCCTTCCTTTCAGACAAAATCTTTTATCTAAACTGGTTAAACAGTTAGTTAAAAAAAAGTAAGCAGAGAGTCTCAGTGATTCTGGCAGCATCGTCATGTTCTTTAATGTCTTTTATGTCATTTTTTCACAAAGAAGTCAGAATACTGGTTTGACTTTATCCCAGTCATCTTTGCTAATTTTAACAAAAATATTTTACATAAAAATAATATTACTTTTTAATGTTTGATTAATGAAACTAATGAATAGATGCCAATGTTTTCTGTTTGTGTATTTTGTTTAGAATTTAGAAACATTTGCAACAAAATTTGCAGAAACATTGCATATAAATGTAATTAAATTATAGAGTCACTCATACTGCTTCCTGCAGCTTGGATGGTGGTTTTGTGGGTTATTCTTAAAAATATAGCATTAAGTAAAGTCAGTTTAAAATGTGTAGTAAAAATGACCAAAAAAGCTTTGTGGGTTATACAGAAATGTTGCCCTACATATGCTTACCGTGGTCAAAGTTCAACATGATTTAACTTTGACCTCACAGCAAGCAGAACACGGCTGAAAACGTGTGACGTAATCTCACGTGACCAGGGAAAAACTGTAGTTCAATCACCAATAAATATGGGCAAGCAACTAATATTAACCATTAGTGAATCCCCTCAGCTGTACATCACTTTCCTACACTCATATATTGATAACAGGAGGAAGAGCAGAATCAGAGCTCTTTTCTGAGGGTGAGAAACAGATACAAATCTACAGATTCAGGAGACGACTTAAAACTCCAAACATCCGTTTGCAGATGTGATGTGTTTTTAAAAACTCTGCCTATTATCAGCGGAGTGAACTGGCGTCCCAGCGCAGCTGCAGAGATTGGCAGGGAGCGCTTTTCGGCGCAACACCAGCAAACTCCGACCTTATGTTTTACAGCATATTACACACAGCTGATCCAACTAATGAACTAACTGCCCTCTCTGAGGGGAGCTGAGAGTGTTACAGCAGGACATTTATAAAACAGGACAGAGTTACTCCAGAACCAGCTTTAAACGCTCTAGCACGTTTTAACATTTACCATGTGTCTTTATTATGCAGTGCATGCATGATTTTAATGCCTTTAATATTATATTTACTATGTAGAAAATCATAAAAATAAATAAAACACAGTGTGTCCAAACCATTGACTGGTACTATATGTAAAATGGTCTGTGAAACAGTAGAAAAATAAATGACTTCACATATATAACAGATTTGCATGAAATCTGACTCACTAAAATGTGACTAATTTGTTAATCTGGATATGAACGATGATCTGAGGTAATTCTGGCAGATGAACACACAGCTAATAAGGTAGAGTATTAGGTACATGATCAGAGAAGAACTACAGTGTGTTAGTTAGGCTAAGCTACAGTTAGTGTATGTTTGGACTGGAGGGTTTTTATGTGAGGTAATCAATTTTTTTGTTTTAATATCTTAAATGTTAACTTCACAAATGATCTGGAATATTATGTTTCACATTTTTGCATCAGAATGTTTGTGTTCTGTTTCCACAGGTCACTATACTACTGCAAAGGAAGATGAATTCAACTCTGACAAATTCAACTCTTCTTGAACTCAGTGAAAGCTATTTTGTCTTTAGAATAGTTATAAGATTCACCATGTCTATTCAGTTTTTGCTGGGGGTTTCTCTGAACTGTTATATCATTGTCCTGCTCCTGTCTAGATGTACAGGATCAGACATATCTGTTTTTATACTGAATCACTCTGCCGCTGAAGTCCTCTTCTCAATAGCAGCACTTTTGTCTTATGCTTTAATGGACATTTTTAATGTATTTGTTTATTTTTCACTAAACTTTCTGTTTGGGATTACTATTTGTGCTCGCCTGCTGCTTCTGTGCTGTGTGTCTCTGGAGCGTTACCTGGCTGTGGTCTATCCTGTGATTTTTTTGAAGTTGAAGCCAGTCAGGTATCGGGAATCCGTGTATCATTCGTTCATTTGATATTCAATTGAGAATCAAAATCGGAAAATTAAAAAACCAATTCGTTTTTTCGTTTTTGAATATAATACCAAAAAACGAATAACGGCTTGTATTTTGTATTTTTATTTGGTTATCCAAACAAAAATTGGAAATTTAAAAAACGGACCAGGAGCCGAATTTGATTTTGATTTTGAACTTGACCCATTTGTGTGCCCCGGAAGTTACTGATTTGTTTATTCTTGGTGGGTTTCTGTTGCGCGGGAGTTCACTGCAGTGTTATCTACACAGTCTGTATTGCTGTAGGCAGCATGGCCGGACTGGAACCACATTCTGGCCTAATTAAAGATCTTTTTGAAGGTGGTAAGACGCATGAAGAGATTTCGTGCACGTTGCAGCAAATGGGGATCCAGCGATGTTCTGCAATGAGTGTTAGAAGGTTCTGTGTTCAACACGACCTTAAGCGAAAAAGACATGTATCGAACACAGAATTGGAGAGGGCCGTTGAGGATGGAGAGTTTTATCTTGTTCAGAGGAACTAAACGCGTTGCAGTGAAAGAAGACGATATGACAACAGAAAAAATCGGCAGGATCTTTCAGGTGTTTGTCTAACGTTCCGTAGCTAAATGTCATATTTAGTAGGCGGCAATTCACAGAATAACATTAACTAAATATGACATTTAGCTACGGAACGTTAGACAAACACCTGAAAGATCCTGCCGATTTTTTCTGTTGTCATATCGTCTTCTTTCACTGCAACGCGTTTAGTTCCTCTGAACAAGATAAAACTCTCCATCCTCAACTCCATCCAAAGCCTACAGCAATACAGACTGTGTAGATAACACTGCAGTGAACTCCCGCGCAACAGAAACCCACCAAGAATAAACAAATCAGTAACTTCCGGGGCACACAAATGGGTCAAGTTCAAAATCAAAATCAAATTCGGCTCCTGGTCCGTTTTTTAAATTTCCAATTTTTGTTTGGATAACCAAATAAAAATACAAAATACAAGCCGTTATTCGTTTTTTGGTATTATATTCAAAAACGAAAAAACGAATTGGTTTTTTAATTTTCCGATTTTGATTCTCAATTGAATATCAAATGAACGAATGATACACGGATTATCGGGTAGCATGTTCAGTTTTGGTCTGGATATTTTCACTGTTGCTGGGCACTGCTGGATTTATGTTATTTTCTCCTAAATGTCTTTTGGCAGTCATGTTCCTAACCATTCTGGCTGTGGAATTATTCTGCTGTGTGTCGATTCTGAGAAGGCTGAGGGATCCAGGGCCGAGGGATATGAGGAGAGAGCAGGGTGAAATGAATGCTACCAAGAAGAAAGCATTTCAGATTGTCTTCATCAACCTGCTGACATGCTTGATTCAAAATATTCCGATAGTTGTGTTATATATACTTTCTGATTTTCTGGCCTTTTCTGTCTCTGACAAGTTTGAAGTTTTTAATATATTATTTAACATTACTGCAGGAATAGTGCAGCCACTCTTTAAACTCCACAATGCAGGAAAACTGTCACTAATCAAGTGTCCCTAAATGGCTTTTTCCAGATTGTGTCCAGTTTAGTGAAAGTGTCCAGATAATTTTACATGATGTATTTAATGTGTCCTTCACTAACAGAACCCACTCATTTTTCTTGTCTGAAGAGTATTGAATTACATAGGACTGTAAGGTGTGTTATGTTGCCCATGTGTGCCCTGATACATCATTCAAACAAAAAATAGCATTGAGTATCTCTGCTTAGCTTCAGAGTTGGGCTTTGCCTTTGCATTTATAGTTAGAGGAGTAACCAACATGAAAACCAAACTGCTGCCTATGGGTGAAAAACAAGCTACTGTTCACAGAAGACATTATGAACAAAAGTACAGAGGCTTCCCCAAAAAATGCAAACCACTAATTAGCAAGAAGAAAAAGAAGGCCAGGCTGGTATATGCCAAAACATTTAGAGACAAAAAAATGAAGAAACAGGTCTGCTTATGATCCCAACATATAAGCTCATATGTGAAACACAGTGTAGGTAGGCTCATAGCTTGGGCTTGTTACAGATGATGGCAGCAGAGCAATGTACTCAGAAGTTTACAGAAACATTTTGTCTGACATTTTAAGGTAAGATGCAACCAAGCTGATTGGGAGAGCCTTTATTATCCAGCCAGATAAAACACAAAACACATTGCCAAAACCTAAATCCAAAAGAGTATGTATTTACCTGCTAAAGAGGAGCTGAGGGAGTAGGCCACAAACACCAACTTAAAAAGGCTGTGCTGAAAACCTGGAAAAACATCACAGAATGCAATGGTTTAGTGATAGTAGGTCACAGGCTTAATGCAGTTATTGCAAGCAAAGAATTTGCAACTAAATATTAAAGTCTTTTTCACTTTAATTTATTTTGAGTTAATCTATTCCAATACCTTTGCTCACAAGAAAAATGAGTGGGTTCAGAGAAAAGGTGCTGTCTTCTAAATTGATACAAATAAATATAATACATAATTGATCCAGATGGAAATATATATATATATTTTACCTTTTTTTTTAGTCTCTGTATGCAAAATGTCACACTGTTGCACTGACATTTAACTGCATGATTGTAGCTGTGAATTTCATGCTGTTTCTGAATTATTAATTTGGACCACACAAAAGCTTACAAAAGTAACAACAGACATTGCCTAATGTGTTGGAGTAAAAATAAACTATTTGAGTTAAATGTAGTGAAGTTAAAGTAAAAAAGTGACCAAAAAATTGGTTTTATTTAGTAAAGTACAATTACAAGACAATACTACATACATATACCAATAAGTTACATTGTTATTGTCTAACACTGGAGTTGTCCATGTAATCAATAAAAACTTAGAAGCAAAGAGCACACGTTTGATTTGCTTAAACCGTGGAGCTGAGTCAGCTAGTCATATGAATATGTTCTAATGCTTTATTTGCTTAAAAAAAAATCATTTTTCAAATATCTTTTTATTTGCATATTTTCTACTTTTCATATTTGCATGTTTATATTCATTTTAACAAAGCGATTGTTTATAGTACAGGGTAATGAATTTAGCAGATTAGTTTTTTTTTTGTTGTTTGATAAAACCATTTTTAATTTAGGTGTTTTTGTCAACAGTGAAACAATTTAAATAATCTGTATTTACTGTATTGTAATGAACTGAAAAGTACTTTATTAACTCCTTTAAAGACATTTTTGTTTTATACTTAGTTTATACTTTTTAAATATTTTGTATCACCTCTGATTTCTATTTTGACTTCATCAGTCCACCCCATACTTCATATAGAGGTTTGATCTTGGTGAGACCGCGAGGATAGTGCTTTTTCCTTACGCTGCTATTCTCAAAACCAAAGTTACTGTTTCCACTGTCCAATGTCCATGTAATTGAAATAAATCCACTCCACAAGGTGTTGAAATGATAATCGAAGTTTATTGTTCTTCTTAAAGCTTACAAAACGTAAATGAACTAACTGAAGTATCCTATAATGAAAATAAAAAGGTTTAAAGTTTCTGGGAGTTGAAGAGCAACAGCAGGTAAGAAGACTGTTCGCTTCCACGGTTCCTTGCGATCTGAAAATGAAACTAAAAAGCGCAAGCCTAAGGATGCCGGCTCGTCAGTTCTTAAAGAGACAGTACACATTTTTAATCCAAATCCAAGTAACCTTAAAAACATGAATTATTATTCTTTTAACTATCCTATAAAATTAGACATTTAAAGTAAATTATTATTTATCTTTTAAAGCGATTTTAAGCATTTTTTATTTATTTAAACTTAAAGTCCACTTTGGCCGCTACATACCCGGCCCCTAATTGCTTTCTATTTTAGAAACAATTACAAAAAAAAAAAGTAATATACTTAACAGTCCTTTTTATTCTGCTTCTTGAAGCAGGCAGAGTTTGGTGATCGGCCGCTCAAGTACGTTCGTCTTCGTCTTCACTCGAACCTTGCGGACGATTCCATGCTCATCCACCACGATCTTCACGATTCTGCCCATCAGCCATGATCCTCGGGGGGCTGACTCGTCGACGATCAAGACTACGTCTCCCTGGCTGAAGTTACGCGCTGGATGGTTCCATTTCTGTCTTTTCTGGAGTTGAGGCAGGTATTCTCTGGTCCAGCGTTTCCAGAACAGATCGCTCATGTACTGGACTTGCCTCCATCTTTTGCGTGCGTAAGTATCATCCTCGTCGAAGACGCCAGGTGGTAGGTTGGGTTTAGTTTTGAGCAAGAGTAAGTGTTGTGGGGTAAGAGCTTCTAGATCATTAATGTCATTAGAAGGCGTAGTGATAGGCCTACTATTCAAAATGGCTTCACATTCGCAGAAGAACGTTTGAAGACCTTCCTCGTCCAAGCTTTGTTCTCTCAACGTAGCATTCATGATTTTCCTGATTGAACGAATCATTCTTTCCCACACTCCTCCGTGGTGGGATCCGGATGGTGGATTGAACAACCACTTGATATCATGTTGAAGCAGGCTGTTCTCGATCTGTGCAGCATTCCACTCCTTTATTGCCTTCTTCAGCTCATGGTCGGCACCAACGAAGTTGGTCCCGTTGTCGGATCTCATTTCCTTCACCTGACCCCTTCTTGCGATGAAGCGACGTAGAGCTTGAATAAAGGAGTCGGTCTCCAATGATGCTGCCATTTCTATGTGGACTGCACGACATGCAAGGCAGGTGAATATCACCCCGTATCTTTTGACAGACATTCTTCCCCGCTTGACGATGAATGGCCCGAACAGATCCACGCCAGTTCTGGTGAAGGGTGGTTCATTTGGTAGAACTCGGTTTCTTGGTAAGTCTGCCATCATTTGTGTACCTGATGCACCATGATGTCTTCGACAGGTAGTACACCGAGACAGCATTCTTCGGATTGATGAGGGAGCATCGATGATCCAGTACCTTTGGCGTACGTGTGACAAGACATGATTACGTCCACTGTGCCCTAGGCACTCATGTGCATCCTGAAGAATCAAGTCCGCCACGTGATGGTTCTTGGGAATGATCATTGGATGCTTGGCTTCAGCTGGCATGGATGCTCGGCTGAGCCTCCCTCCAACGCGAAGGATTCCCTCCTCAAGTTGTGGATTGAGTCTTAAGATTCGACTATTCTTCTTGACGGAGTCCTTCCTCCGGAGTGCCGATATCTCCTCTTGGAAGCTATTGTTTTGGCAATGGCTAATAATGGTAATCTCCGCTTTTTGCAAGTCCTCCACAGTCAGGTAAGTATGTTTGACACTCTTTTTGTAGCTCAACATCTCCTTGTTCAACTGTTGTCCATCACTGCACAATCCTTTCAACTCTTTTCTCTTCCTAGACAGGTTCACCAGGATTTGCTTGAGGCGTGTCAACCACGCTACAGCCTTCTTGAGCCGTATCCATGAAGAGAAGTAGTGGATTAGTTGTTGCATGGCATCAGTGCTTTCTACTGTGGTAGCATTAACCAGTACGCCTTTCTTCACCTCAGGGTCCTCAGCTGTGAGCTCTTCTTGGTGTTCGAGGTTAACTGGCCACTCCCCTTCTGGTTTGCTAAGGAAGTTGGGACCAGCAATCCAGACCTCATTCTTCATGAAGGCGCTCACACTTTGACCCCTTGAGGCGCAATCGGCAGGATTCAAGTGAGTATTCACGTAGCCCCATTGATGCACGTTTGATGCTTGCAGGATTATGGCGATCCTGTTTGCCACAAAAGTCTTAAACCTAATGTTCTCATTGGCTATGTACTTGAGTACTGCAGTACTATCCGTCCAAAACTTGGATTCTGTCAGTGGCAACTGAAGCTCCTTCTTCAGCATGACATCCACCTTCACAGCTAAGGCAGCTGCCGTCAGCTCCAACCGCGGGATGGTAGTTGGTTTCAGAGGTGCGACCCTCGCCTTCCCCAAGACGAATGAACAGTGTACTTGGTTACTGCTATTCTTCTGGACTAAGTATGTGACAGTACCGTAGCCTGTTTCACAGGCATCACAAAAGTGATGCAATTGAGCTTGCACAGCTTTGCCGAATTCAGGTGGCTTGAAGCATCGAGTCACTCCGAAGTCAGTGAGCTGTAGAAGTTCTTCAGTCCACTTAGTCCATTGTTGTGCGAGGTGTTCTGGCACGGTGTCATCCCAGCCTGTTCTTTGTCTACACAATTCTTGCAGGATGTTTCTTGCAGGTAGTATAACTGGTGACAACATTCCGAGCGGATCGTAGACTGCGCTCATTGTCGACAGGATTCCTCTCCTGGTGAGAGGCTTCTGCTCCATGTTAACTTGAAACTTGAATTGATCTGACCGGATGCACCACTGAACTCCCAAGGCTCTCTTGATGGCGAGTGAGTCCTGGTCGAGATCTAAATCTTTGACTTCCGTCGCTCGGTCTTCAAGCGGAATGGTTAACAGCACATTTTGACTGTTGGTCGTCCATTTTGTGAGTCTAAAGCCTCCTGTTTGACAGATAGCCGTCAAGTCGTGGAGTAGCTTGATGGCTTCCTGTTCTGAGTTGACTGATTTTAAACAATCGTCAACATAAAAATTGTTCAACACTGTCTCCACAGCTGTTGCATCGAATGTATTCCTGTTGTCCTCGGCACACCTTCTCAGCGCATAGCTTGCGCAGCTGGGTGAGGAGGTGGCTCCGAACAAGTGTACCTCCATTCTGTATTCATGCAGCTCCTTCGATATGTCCCCGTCAGGCCACCATAAAAACCTGAGAAGATCTGCATCTTCAGGTGGGACCTTGACCTGGTGGAACATGGACTCCACATCGGCCATGACTGCAATTGGCTCCTGACGAAATCGGGTTAAGACACCAACCAGGCTGCTGGTCATGTCAGGGCCTTGCAGAAGCTGCTCATTGAGTGTGGTTCCCTGATACGAAGCACCACAGTCGAATACCACTCGAAGTTTGTGCTTCTTGGGGTGGTAGACAGCATGATGTGGAATAAACCACACCTTTCCATCACTCCGATTCAGTTCTTCTTCTGGAACTTTAACAGAGTATCCCTGGCTGATCACCTGGTTCATGAAGCTGACGTATTCCTCTCGGAATGTCTGGCTTTTTTGTAGCTTCTTTTTCATGTTGAGCGCTCGTTGCTCTGTCATTGCTCTATTGTTGGGCATTTTCACGTCTTTGTTCTTCAACGGCAAACCGATAGAGTAGTGACCATTGATCAGCTTCGTGGATGTGGTGACTCTGTCCATAAACAGTTGATCCTCCCTCGACATCTCAAGCTGCTCTCCTCGAGCATTCTCGGGAAAATCATATTTGAACTGTTGTGTCCACAATTCTTCAAGTCGAGCCACCGATATCCGGTTCATTTGGATCTGTGGGTGTCCATCCTTAGACCAGCTTCTAATGTTTTCACGCAACGGCCCGTTCACGGTCCACCCCAAGACTGTACGAACTGCATACGGACCATTTTTCACGCTGCGGATAACCTCTTCTGGCTCCAAAGCCTTCGCGACGTCAGTCCCAATCAGAAGATCGATATCCGCCTTGATCGATGGAATCCTTACACCCCGTAAGTGTGGCCACTTATCCACATCTTCCTGGGTTGGAATGTTCTCCTGACTAGCAGGTATGGTCCTTTGTGTGAATACACCATTAAGCTCGACAAAGTCTTCACCTTCCAGACTGCTGACTTCTAAGTCTGGTAGCAATTTGCATGAGACGGCCTTTTGGTCTCCCATCGTGGTAAGTAGGATGTTAATATTTGTTCCTTGCAGGTTAAGGTTGTTAGCTAGCCTGTTAGTGCAAAAGGAGGCGTTACTGCCTGGATCCAGGAACGCATAGCAAGTTAGCACCTTGTCACCTTTTTTTGCCTTCACTCTCACTGGAACAATGGCGAGGACGGTTCCTGTACCCCCGGCCCCAGTCTGAGAGCAAGTTTCCCCAGCATCCACGAATCCACTGATCACAGCTTGTTCTTCCAGTGAAGACTCCTCCGTTTGTTCCTCCCGTGAAGTGTTTTCTTTCATTAAGTCTTTGGGTTTCTGCTTTATGTGTAACAGCGTAGGGTGTTTAGCTGAACACATCTCACAGCTTTTCTTTTCTTCACAGGCACTGCTCATGTGTCCTCTTGTAAGACAACTGAAGCAGAGTCCCTTGCTTTTAAGGAATTCCAATTTTTCTTTGTGCAATTTTTTCTGAAGTTTCCTGCACTGTTCCATTGTATGATCACTCTGACAAAAGATGCAGGGTTTCACGAAAGCCATGTTCATGTTTGGCTTCTTCTCTTTAGCTTTCTTGTCAGCACTATCAACATTATACACTGCTTTCTGCTCTTTAGCTTCAGTGGCTAACGCTGTGATGTTTTTCTTGACAGCTGTCTTTTCAGGTTGTCGCCTGCTGTGACCTGAGATTTCGCCAAACACAGGGTGTACAGCCATTTCAGCCTGTTTGGTAACGAATGACACCACGTCTTCAAACTTGGTTCGCCGATCTTTTTTCTGGATGTCAATGGCGACACTCCTGAATTTCTCCCTCAGCCGGTATGGGAGCTTGGAGATGACTGTGCGCATGTTCGCTGCATTCTCCATCTCATCCAAGTACTCTAAGTCTGACATTGCGTTGTTACAGGTGGTCAGAAAAAGAGCATATGCTTCAAGTGCTTTAGCGTCCTCTGACTTGATAGTAGGCCAATTTAGAGCCTTGTCAAGGTATGCCATTGAGATCTTATATTTGTCACCAAAGCGCTCCTTTAATAATTTCTTAGCTTCAGGATAGCCCTGATCTGGGTCCATGTGAAAACAACTGCGCACTAAGTCATTAGGCTGACCGCTTGTGTGCTGTTCCAAATAGTAAAGCCGATCTTTGCTGTTTTCAGTTTTGCTCTCTATGCGATGCTCGAAAGCTCTCATGAAGAGACGGTATTCCATTGGATCTCCTTTAAACGTTGGAATGTTTGGTGATGGCAATGTAGATAGCTTTTGTTGCTTTATTAAGCTCTCAGTTATTTCATTTTGGCGTTGCATGACAGAAACTAGATTATCTGCATTTGCTGAATTGCCCTTTGGAGTGTGATGCACTTGTCTTGTTACAGGCGCTGGTCGTGCAACAGGCGCTGGATTGCTAGCTATTCCACTATGGCTGTGCTGCGATGCATTACTAGCCCCACTGCTCCTATTGTAGCTGACATGATGTCTCTGAATAGCTATCAGTGACTCTTCTCTACTGCCTTTAGAGCCTCGTGACACATATGAACCTTCTTCATATTTCTTTAGCACGGCTAATTTTGCCTCCTTTTCATCAAGCTCTGCTTGTAACTCCAATTCTTCTTTTGCAGCTTTGAGCTGTAGCTCCTGTTCCTTAAGCTTGAACTCCTGCTCCTCCAGAGCTCTTTTTTGTTTCAATTTATCTGTCTTGCTTAGCAAAGTAGCTTGCTCCAATTCAACTTTCATGCGTTCAGCACGAGCTGCTGATATAACAGAAGCAGAGGAGACAGACCTAGCTTTTTTACTCCTTCTGGATGTAGCTGAAGCACTATCTTCAGGATTTACTTCGCTGTTCACTTTTTTAGACTCTTCTATGCGAAGCATTGCATCCTTTATCCATGAATTAACTTCTTGCACAAAATTACTGTGCTCATCATATCTTGGCTGAAACCAATCACTTTGATCTACCTTCATGTTCTCTAAACATCCAAGCTGACTATACAGATCTGTAACATCAGCATTTATTTTACTGAAATCTTCTATCAGCTCTCCATACTTGTTCAACAATGCCTGCGTTATAATTTCCACGTTTGCATCATCATCCATTAAAGCAAGCATTTCGTTTCTTTTCTCAGTCAATTTGCCTAGCTTGGCTCTCCTGGAGTTGAATTTTGTTTGCAAGTTATGTTCCAGAGACACTTGTGTTGATTTAACCAAACGTTTTTTCCCCGGAGGGCTTACCGTCTTTTCCTCCTCGTTTGCCATGATTGTTTTTTTTTTTTTTCCGATTCCACTTGCGACAGTCACGTAGCAGCCACGAGCCACTTGTCCACTCACCGGTCACCACTGCAGCGCGTGATCATGCTGCCTCAGAAGTCCCTCGGCTAATCTCTCACTAAATCTTCTTTCCACTTTCAGCAAACCCCTCCAACGTTGTAATCCTATGTCAAGCAAGTCTTCTTACTCATATAGAGGTTTGATCTTGGTGAGACCGCGAGGATAGTGCTTTTTCCTTACGCTGCTATTCTCAAAACCAAAGTTACTGTTTCCACTGTCCAATGTCCATGTAATTGAAATAAATCCACTCCACAAGGTGTTGAAATGATAATCGAAGTTTATTGTTCTTCTTAAAGCTTACAAAACGTAAATGAACTAACTGAAGTATCCTATAATGAAAATAAAAAGGTTTAAAGTTTCTGGGAGTTGAAGAGCAACAGCAGGTAAGAAGACTGTTCGCTTCCACGGTTCCTTGCGATCTGAAAATGAAACTAAAAAGCGCAAGCCTAAGGATGCCGGCTCGTCAGTTCTTAAAGAGACAGTACACATTTTTAATCCAAATCCAAGTAACCTTAAAAACATGAATTATTATTCTTTTAACTATCCTATAAAATTAGACATTTAAAGTAAATTATTATTTATCTTTTAAAGCGATTTTAAGCATTTTTTATTTATTTAAACTTAAAGTCCACTTTGGCCGCTACACTTCACCTGTGATTTTACTCTCGTCTGGAATGACCATGTATCTGTATTTCTGAGAGATCCTCTGGGAAAATTACAGGCTGAATTATCTACTGTTTTTCGCTGCGCTGCGCCGGTAATTTTAGTGCTGTCCAGACTGGGCCTGTCGCAATAATAACTGCAATCATTTTTGCCGGCGGCGATAATGGCCATTGGGTTTCCGCATGGGTTTGTTTACATTAGAATGAACAGCAGGTAGATTTCAGCGTGTCGCTCTGCTCTCTCGCCGGCTCTCTGTCTGAGGCGAGGACGAATCTGTCAGACAGCGACATCTATCGGTTAGGAAATGAGTGTAGTGCCTCAGAGCTTATGCAGCAGTGACGGCGAATGCGAATGAGATGGTTTCAAAACAGTTGAGATCTGAGACCTCATTTAAAGCACAACTATCCAGCCTTATTATCTGAGCTGAATATTGAATATGAATATTGTTCCCCAGAGAGATCCTGGCTAAGGCCCACACGGTAAATATGTTGGTGTTCCTTGCTTGGAAATTGTCTGACAGTTACATTAAAAATACATTTATAGCAAGAGCTCTGTCCTGCTGAACCATCTGTCTTTGATCATATGGACACTTGTGTTTTTGAGCTTTGTTTAATTTGTGGCTTTGTGTTCTGTCCAGAGTAAAAAAAAATCGGCCTCTCCTTTGTTTTCTCTCCTTTGTTTAAACAGGTAATTTTATCTGAGGTAGAACATTCCTTTGCATATGACTGTGACTGGATGTCACATTTGCATGAAATGCGAGTCACTATGTGGTGATTAAATAGTATAGCTAGATATAAACCCTGAAGTCTGATACTGTAGAAGAAGAGTTTGATCAGAGATATTAGTGTTTTGTTAGGATTTTGGAATGCTAAAATATGTATGATGTGTTGATAGCATAACAAAGATCACATGTATTAAGGAATAGTATTTTCTTTTATCAGGTTATTTTCTTTACATGAGACAATGATTAATTTAACTTTAACCAATATAACCCTGACTGGATTTACTTATGAAATTGGAAATATTGTTTTAATATCGAACCTGTTCTTTCAGTTCTTGCTGGGTTTTTCACTGCACAGCTATATAATTTTTCTCCATCTGTGCAGAGGTAGAGGAGTATGGCAAGCCAAATGGGTCAGAATTCGCCTGGGTCTGACGGCGCTTAAAGCGTGCGTAATACTTAAAAAACGCCGTCCAAAACGCCGTGCAGGGCTTACTTTTACGCCTTGGAACAAACGCGAGGCGCCGCCAGGCGTTTAAGAGCGTGTGGCGGCGCCAGGCGCTTACATAACGCCACCACGCGTTTTCATAACGCCTCCAGGCGTTCCATATGCAAAAACGGACAGAATATACATATCCCCTCCTTCTCCAAGCAGTTCAGCCCTCTGACTCTGTCAGGGAACTATATCTCCTGTTAAAATAAAAGCCCCCAAGTGCTTCAAATGTCTGCTGTGTTATTAGATGTGCTAGATTCATGTATTTCTGGCTAAACTGGGCTTTGCAAAATGTAGTCCCTGATTAAAACATAACAAAATGTAATCAAATGTACTTATTTTTTATCAACTCTTTCATTGCTGGCCTATTTAGTAATCATGTTTAATTTGTCTGATGCCGCAAGACCTGAGCCAGCAAACACACACACACACACACTCTCTCTCGAAGGCATTGGGGATTTTAATAAAACGCGCAATACAGAGACCACCACAGCATACAGAATGAATGCATAAATGGAGAAATTAGGAAATCAACCGGACACACAAAATCCAGCAACACATTTAGCAGATCTGTGTAGAGATTCTATACGTTTTAGGGTCACTCTTAAAAAAATAAAAACTGTTCACTATGAGATCGTAATATTCCGAATCATTCAGTATTCAAGGTATTCCTTAATTAAATTGTTTTTGATCATGGTACATCCTTATATTATTTTTTGCTTTCTTACTTTTTAAATAAAAGCCCTTTTTGTATCGCTGCCGCTCAAACGGGCAGCGTGGGTCTAAAATGAGCCACATTCATTTTCTATGCTACTTCAAGTATGGCTGTGTGGTTCTATGATATATTTTAGCAACGCATTAATTCCGTCGTTCAGAATTTAATTGACGAATTTATGAATGAGTGTTTCTTTTGCACAAATCTTCATTTTCATTCTCCTTACACAGGTTTACACACACGGGTCAGACACAACGCACATGAATTTACCATTTCACAGCTCAGCACAGCTCCCTCAGTACTGTTTTAGGATAACATCACCTTAGAAAATATTTGATGCCACTAGTGAAAGATAACTGTATATAATATTTGATTAGGATTAGGTTACCATTAGAGTGAGAATATTACCTGTCAGAAAGTTACAAGTACGTATTATTAGATGTTGACATATTCTATTTTAGTTAGCTTAATATACTGTAGTACTTTGTTAGGCCATTTAGCTACAGGGTGTGTTTATAATAATGCTCTTGGTGACAGTAACTGAAATATTTTATTAATTTAAAGAATAAACATTTTTAATAAAATAAATAGTACAGTCTAATATAGGATAATGATAATAATAATAATAATAATAATAATAATAATAATAATAATAATAATAATAATAATAATAATAATAACAATAATAAACGTTTTATGTAGAACATTCAAACAAAACATCTGTAAATCTTTTGGATTTTGTAAATAATAGTAGTAGTAATAATAATAATAATAATAATAATAATAATAATAATAATAATAATAATAACACGCTTTAGCAATTGTGCCCATTTTTACGAGCAGGCGTCCTACAGCGATCATATTTTTCCTGAATCCTAAATAAAAATGCAAAACATATTTATAATGCGTGCAGAGTAGAATATTTTCGCTTTGTTTAAGTGCGCAAACTAAATTTTTCCCGCACTTTATTTACCGCGGTGGTTACGCAAAAAAAAAAAACGGTAAAACATTTAATTCAGGGCCGGAGTGGGCCCTTTTTTCAGCCCGGGAGTTTCGTGCCCAAATCCAGCCCATTTTTTCCATGGAGCAGGAATTTGAATAAATAAAACAGCAGCTAGATCTTACAATGCCTTTTTATTACATATAAGTACAAGTATATGTTGGTAAGTTAACAGAACACCCTTCACCTAAACACGTTTAATTCCAATTTAAATCAAATAAAGATTTAAAAGGTAATTAATTTGACTTAAAAGTAGTGCTGGGCGATATGGGAAAATATTTTATATATATATATATATATATATATATATATATATATATATATATATATATATATATATATATCACAATAACGATATATATCATGATATACCACATTTATATAAATCAATTATAAATAAATTAACAAACACGAAACTGAGGGTATTTAATCTGTAATTTCAGTTCGTTTTAGTTTTTTTTCTTTTAATCACCGTTTTTATTCGTTTCAGTTAATGAGAAGTTTCGTTAACAATAAGACTTGGTTACTTAGCTATATGGTGATTATCATGCAATAGCTTTATATAAAATTAAAATAGTATTAAAAAACAGATGACATCACAGACTATTTCCTGGAGCCCGACCAGCTGAGGAAAGTGATGCGCTCATCTGCGCGTTTGAAGCTCCGCAGGTGGATTAATAGGTGCGCGGCTCGCGGGGATCTGGCGCTAATTCTATTGCTTTGGGGCTGCATGACATTCAGTCTCTCAGTCTGCCAGTCAGACTACAGTGTCAGCATATATCAGGTGCGTTTTCGTACAGGACAAACCATTCAAACATGCGAATGAGATCTCAGCACCTGATTAAAAAAATCACACAGTGTCTGTCTGGCTTAAAATTAGATACAGCTATTATGTTATTTATAATTAATAAATAAATATTCATTTAAAAGACCAGGGAAACGTTCTGTATGCTAACAAGCTAGAAGCTAATAAGCTAATAACAACATTTAATAAAAACAGAAAAATAGATGTAAAATAGGAAAATAACCAACTAAACTAAGCTCAAAATGCTAAAAGAAATATAATCTAACGAATTCTAAAGGATCAAAATGAAATAGTGAATCCTCAAAGCAGTAGCTTAAAGACAGAATATAAAGCTTTACCAGATTCAAAATCTTAATTCTAATAAACAAGGCATATTTCGCCCTAAATGTTTATTTCCTGAAAGGACATACAGCTAAATAGGCTAGATACTGAAAAGCAGAGATTCTAGGCTTTAAAATTAAAAAAATAATTATTCATAAACACAAAAAGATATTAACTATGACATATTTCTGGCCCGTCGGCGGGCCAGGGCGTGTTAAGAGGTTAATGATGTGTATTGGGCTCTACAAAATAAACTACGCTAAATCGACATTGCAAACGTTGCCCAATAGCTGACGATTCAAGATTATTTCCATATCTCTGTTTACCGGCTGCAGCTGAAGTCTGTCTTCTGGAAAACAAGTTTGTTAATTTTGCACATTTGGTTGCTTCTTCTTCCATCTTCTTTCTTTTTTTAATCTGGCCTTTTCGGCTCCACCTGGCCTCTTTTTACCCTCCATCACAGTCGTCTGACGCTTTGTGCTATTCTGTTGCTGCATTTAATTTGATCGCTTCAGAAAAGACCACTCGTGGACGCAACCAACTCAAACATTTGGGAGAGGAGAATTCCCTCAGATGGTTAAACCCGACGTAGGGGCTGTGTTGTCAGACGAATAGAGAGTGCATACGTAGTTGAATGGCAATGAATGCAAGAATAAGATTAGAGAAGTGAGGGTAAATAATTTTTTTCCGTCCAACCGGCCCAAACTCGCCCCGCCCATCGGGAATCCTCCCGATTAGCCACTCCGGGCTTGTTTAAATAATTTATTAATTCAATATAATAATAATTATATCAATATAATAATAATAATAATAATAATAATAATAATAATATCAAATTATATTAATAATAATAATAGTAATAATAAAAGTGTGTGTGTGTGTGTGTGTGCAGTTTTAAAAAAATCTACAAAATATTCAGAATGCTAACTAAAATAGAATATGTCAAAATAATGTCAATATTATTATTATTATTATTATTATTATTATTATTATTATTATCATTATCCTATATTAGACTGTACTATTTATTTTATTAAAAATGTTTATTCTTTAAATTAATAAAATATTTCAGTTACTGTCACCAAGAACATTATTATAAACACACCCTGTAGCTAAATGGCCTAACAAAGTACTACAGTATATTAAGCTAACTAAAAT
Source organism: Astyanax mexicanus (assembly GCF_023375975.1). NCBI lineage: Eukaryota > Metazoa > Chordata > Actinopteri > Characiformes > Acestrorhamphidae > Astyanax > Astyanax mexicanus. The sequence continues at coordinate 27,305,543 of NC_064412.1, read as the reverse complement.
AGAATATGTCAACATCTAATAATACGTACTTGTAACTTTCTGACAGGTAATATTCTCACTCTAATGGTAACCTAATCCTAATCAAATATTATATACAGTTATCTTTCACTAGTGGCATCAAATATTTTCTAAGGTGATGTTATCGTAAAACAGTACTGAGGGAGCTGTGCTGAGCTGTGAAATGGTAAATTCATGTGCGTTGTGTCTGACCCGTGTGTGTAAACCTGTGTAAGGAGAATGAAAATGAAGATTTGTGCAAAAGAAACACTCATTCATAAATTCGTCAATTAAATTCTGAACGACGGAATTAATGCGTTGCTAAAATATATCATAGAACCACACAGCCATACTTGAAGTAGCATAGAAAATGAATGTGGCTCATTTTAGACCCACGCTGCCCGTTTGAGCGGCAGCGATACAAAAAAGGGCTTTTATTTAAAAAGTAAGAAAGCAAAAAATAATATAAGGATGTACCATGATCAAAAACAATTTAATTAAGGAATACCTTGAATACTGAATGATTCGGAATATTACGATATCATAGTGAACAGTTTTTATTTTTTTAAGAGTGACCCTAAAACGTATAGAATCTCTACACAGATCTGCTAAATGTGTTGCTGGATTTTGTGTGTCCGATTGATTTCCTAATTTCTCCATTTATGCATTCATTCTGTATGCTGTGGTGGTCTCTGTATTGCGCGTTTTATTAAAATCCCCAATGCCTTCGAGAGAGAGTGTGTGTGTGTGTGTGTTTGCTGGCTCAGGTCTTGCGGCATCAGACAAATTAAACATGATTACTAAATAGGCCAGCAATGAAAGAGTTGATAAAAAATAAGTACATTTGATTACATTTTGTTATGTTTTAATCAGGGACTACATTTTGCAAAGCCCAGTTTAGCCAGAAATACATGAATCTAGCACATCTAATAACACAGCAGACATTTGAAGCACTTGGGGGCTTTTATTTTAACAGGAGATATAGTTCCCTGACAGAGTCAGAGGGCTGAACTGCTTGGAGAAGGAGGGGATATGTATATTCTGTCCGTTTTTGCATATGGAACGCCTGGAGGCGTTATGAAAACGCGTGGTGGCGTTATGTAAGCGCCTGGCGCCGCCACACGCTCTTAAACGCCTGGCGGCGCCTCGCGTTTGTTCCAAGGCGTAAAAGTAAGCCCTGCACGGCGTTTTGGACGGCGTTTTTTAAGTATTACGCACGCTTTAAGCGCCGTCAGACCCAGGCGAATTCTGACCCATTTGGCTTGCCATAGAGGAGTGGGTGTATCTGTCATTTTTATACTGTGGCGTGAGGAGGCGGGGGAGTTGTGGGTCCGCCCCACGCCAGAGCGCAAAGCCATGCCTGTCTCGGCTGGCCCGCATGAGGGCTGATTGAGCCGCCAGTTGAGACAGGCATAAAAACTCTGCCTCAGCTCACACTCGAGAGAGACTTGGACTTGGGAGGAGTGAGCTGAGGCCGCCCGGACCTTTAAAAACCACTAAAGTAATTCTACGGACTCTAGAGCCCCATTGGGCCGAGTTATGGTTGTTTAAGTTTGTTTTTGGGTGTGGTGGAGGGCATTTGAAATAAAAGGTGCGTTTTGAGTTCATTTACTCCCCGTGTCTGTGTTCTCTGTGTGCTTCCTCCTTCTGGGTCACAGTGGTCACGCCCCCTACCCCAGGGGCCTACCACAGTGGTGGAGAATGCGGGCACCGCCCCTTTTGGGCGGGGTCCAGTGACCTGGTTGGAAGGAAGCCGCGGAGTTGAGCACGGCACGGGGCTGTGGTGGACTCAAGGCGTGCCTTTGTTTGGCCGCCCGAAGCCACACCTGAGTTTCGTTTTGTTTTTTTTCTAAGAAAAAAAAAAAAAAAAAAATTTATTATAATGCCTCGCGGGAGAAAAAAGGGGAGGCCCGCCCCCGGCTACTCACCGCCTCGCTGGTGTGACGCCGGGGAATTCCCCTTCGCCTCCATACTCCTCGAGCCAGAGCCCGCCCCCTGCTACTCTCCACCGCTCTGCAGCGGTGACGCTGAGGATTTCCCTTTCTCCTCTCTCCTGCCGGAGTGGCTCCGTCAGCGGTGGGAGGACGCCAGCGAGAGGCGGCTGCAGCAGCAGTGGGCGCCTCGTCCCGAACTCGGCTGGTGCGAGTGGTGTCCGAGCCCCAGACACCGGGAGGCCGAGTGTGCTCACACCGGCCCGGACTTCTGCTGCTGCTGCGTCGGCCCGGAGGAGGAGGACGAGTTCCGCGCCTCTCTGCCCGGGCCACAGTCCGACTCCGCCCCGCCTCTCCCGCGAAACTCTTCAGCGGCCGAGTCGGAGTCGTGGAGGGGGGAGAACGGCCCTGACAAGAGCGAGGCCGAGCCAGCCGCCGCGCTACCGAGAGCCGCCGCTCATCCAGCCCCGGAGCTACCGAGAGCCGCCGCTCATCCAGCCCCGGAGCTACCGAGAGCCGCCGCTCATCCAGCCCCGGAGCTACCGAGAGCCGCCGCTCATCCAGCCCCGGAGCTACCGAGAGCCGCCGCTCATCCAGCCCCGGAGCTACCGAGAGCCGCCGCTCATCCAGCCCCGGAGCTACCGAGAGCCGCCGCTCATCCAGCCCCGGAGCTACCGAGAGCCGCCGCTCATCCAGCCCCGGAGCTACCGAGAGCCGCCGCTCATCCAGCCCCGGAGCTACCGAGAGCCGCCGCTCATCCAGCCCCGGAGCTACCGAGAGCCGCCGCTCATCCAGCCCCGGAGCTACCGAGAGCCGCCGCTCATCCAGCCCCGGAGCTACCGAGAGCCGCCGCTCATCCAGCCCCGGAGCTACAGAGAGCCGCCGCTGCTCCCAGCCCGGCCCCGCGAGCCACCGCTCAGCCTCCTGCCCTGGGGCTACAGAGAGCCGCCGCTGCTCCCAGCCCGGGCCCGCGAGCCACCGCTCAGCCTCCTGCCCTGGGGCTACAGAGAGCCGCCGCTGCTCCCAGCCCGGCCCCGCGAGCCTCCGCTCAGACGCCTGCCTGGGCGCTACAGAGAGCCGCCGCTGCTCCCAGCCCCGCGAGCCGCCGCTGCTCCCAGCCCGGCCCCGCGAGCCGCCGCTCAGCCTCCTGCCCTGGCGCTACAGAGAGCCACCGCCGCTCCCAGCCCGGCCCCGCGAGCCATCGCTCAGCCGCCTGCCTGGGCGCTACAGAGAGCCGCCGCTGCTCCCAGCCCGGCCCCGCGAGCCTGCCCACGAAGAGCTGCCGCTCCACCCGTTCCGGTGCCACGAGCCGCCGCTCCACCCGTCCCGGTGCCACGAGCCGCCGCTCCACCCGTCCCGGTGCCACGAGCCGCCGCTCCACCCGTCCCGGTGCCACGAGCAGCCGCTCCACCCGTCCCGGTGCCACGAGCAGCCGCTCCACCCGTCCCGGTGCCACGAGCAGCCGCTCCACCCGTCCCGGTGCCACGAGCCGCTGCTGCGCCTGTCACGGCGCCCAAAGCCGCCGCTCCTCCTACCGCGGCGCGAGCCTTTGGCTCAGAGGCTGGGAGGTGGGCTGCCATCTCCCCGGGCCCCTTTCTGGAGAGGGGGGCCCTAGCGAACGAACGGCGTCCCCCGCTCTCCTCACCCTGCCTCTCTTCGTTCGCTCCAGTCACCAGGTCACGCCTCACCTTCGACCCTGGTGGCTGGAAGCTTAGGGGGAGGGACTGTGGCGTGAGGAGGCGGGGGAGTTGTGGGTCCGCCCCACGCCAGAGCGCAAAGCCATGCCTGTCTCGGCTGGCCCGCATGAGGGCTGATTGAGCCGCCAGTTGAGACAGGCATAAAAACTCTGCCTCAGCTCACACTCGAGAGAGACTTGGACTTGGGAGGAGTGAGCTGAGGCCGCCCGGACCTTTAAAAACCACTAAAGTAATTCTACGGACTCTAGAGCCCCATTGGGCCGAGTTATGGTTGTTTAAGTTTAAGTTTGTTTTTGGGTGTGGTGGAGGGCATTTGAAATAAAAGGTGCGTTTTGAGTTCATTTACTCCCCGTGTCTGTGTTCTCTGTGTGCTTCCTCCTTCTGGGTCACAGTGGTCACGCCCCCTACCCCAGGGGCCTACCACAATACTGAATCATGTTGTTGCTGAAATCCTCTTCTCCATAGCAGCACCTTTGTCTCTTTCAGTTCTATTTTTTTTTTTTACATTTTTCGGTTAATTGGCTGAACTTTCTCACTGGAACCAGTTTGTCGGCTCGCCTCCTGTTCCTGTGCTGTGTGTGTTTGGAGCGTTACCAGGCTGTGGTTCATCCTGTGACTTTCTTAAGATTAAAGCTGATCAGGTATAGAGTAGTATGTTCAGTTTTGGTCTGGGTGTGTTCAGTGCTGCTGGGAATCAGCTTAATGACCATAGAACCTTTTAAAATCTTGATGGGTGTGTTCCTCATTATTTTGGCAGTGGAATTCTTCTGTGGTGTGTCGATTCTGAAAAAGCTAAGGGATCCAGGGCCGAGGGATTTGAGGACTGATGAGGGTGAGATGAATGTTGCCAAAAAGAAAGCATTTCAAATAGTCTTCATCAACCTTCTGACATGTTTGGCTCAAAACATCCCAATAGCTGTTTCATTCATCATTCCAAACATTCAGCTTCGTGATGAAATCAGCATTGTGCATGTAGTTTGTGTAACAATCAACATTTTTTCAGGGTTTATTCAACCATTCATGATTCTCCACAAAGCTGGTAAACTGCTATTTTTTAAATGCTTCTGAAATGTTACTCTTGATGTTTAGAATACTATTTTTCTTTACATTTTCTAATATAAGATTATTAAATATGTCTTTGTTTAAGTGAAAAAGCAAAGTTAAACAGTGATTTTTCTGCCTCTAACAGTGACTCGATGACTATGTTTGGTTGTGACAATAAATGGATCAGATATTTATGTTTATACATGTTTAGCTCTGTTGCAAGTGTTTGAAGAATTGGTCTTGTTTCTTATTTTTAGGTAAGTTGGACCTAAAAGCTATTGTTCTCCCAACTTAAAAAGTTTGAAATACTTAGATGTATTTTTTAACCCGACTGATAGTGTTTGAAGGTAGAACAATGCTGTATATGACCCAAGAACACCATCCACCCTGTCAAACATTCTGCTAAAGGTACAAGAAGACTTTACTGCACTGAGAGTCTGATGAACAGGGCCGTGTACTGAAGTATTTTGAACCAGAAACTCCTGGTTTTAGCTAGAACACTGAAGATGGTTCATGGATGGGTCTTCAAGCATGACAGTGACCCAAGGCAACAACATATGACCAAAGGCAACAGAGGAGTGGCATAAGATGAATCTCATTAAGGGCCTGAAGCAGCCAAAGCCAGTGTCCAGGTCTTAATCATATAGAACATTTGTGGAGATGTGTGCAAGCCTTTAAGACATGTCTGACTTCTGTGCTTACCAACAAAGGTTTCTCCAGCAAGTACTAAGTCACATTTTGCTTGGGGATCAAATACTTATTTCACTCAATCAAATACACGTTTATTTACAGCCTTTATGTATTGTTTTCTTTGTGTTTTTGTTGATTTTCTGTCCTTCTCTGTAAAAATAAACCTACCATAAATATTACAGACTGTTTTCATCTTTGTAAGAGGATAAACTTGCAAAATCATCAGGGAATTAAATAAATATGCCCACACTGTATAAGATGCCCCTGAACTGTTTTTCTTGCTCCTCATGCTGGTAAAACATTTCTTATATGTTTTTAGATCTTAGATTTATATGTATAGGTTTGTAAAGGAGTTAGATTAGGAGTTGGTTAGTCAGATGGAGGCAGTAGTATCAGTAGTAGAGAGTGTGAACTGATTGTTTCTATGTGTCAGGCCTGATTTGATATCTGTATAAGAGACTTTGGGCCATATCTATCACCCTGCGCAAAGCATGTCAGAATGCTCTTTGCTACCTTACACCCCGTCAACAGTCTATTTTTGCGCCTAGTTTCTTTTTAAACACACACACACACACACATAAGCGCCCTGCAGAGCGTAAACCTGACTTTTAACTCAACATTAACACAGAATAAAGAATAACATTGCTGTTCCCCTAAATGAGCTGCTGGCGTAACTCCACAGCATGAACACGCAAGTCAGTATCCTCTGCTAAGCCGCACAAAGCGCAGCTCTGTTAAGATAAAACATTTTTTTGCAACCTCACGATTCCAAAGACACACTGACACGCCCTAAATCCAGCTGCGCAATGCGGAATTGACCAATACACTATTGAACGCTAAAATAAGGCCCTTCTTGGTGTTACACTAATGTCAGAAGTCAGGGGTGCAAAAATGAACCCACATGTATTAATATTCATTTATTTAATATCGCTCCTAAGCTTCACTTTTCTCCCTCTCTGGTTTTTTTCTCTCGATTTCACAGTTCTTCTCACTCACTATTTGAATTACCTGCAGCTGCTGTTTTTGCTCAAGTGAAGTTTCTGCGCGTGTGTATTGAAAGGGGAGGTTTTGACAGCTTGGAGGTCACCTCCCTCAGCGAATGCTATTGTCTCATATCTTCAGGGTTTACACACACACACATGTTAAAACACACTGGTTCATTTTTTTCACTCTGTATTTTTGCGCCCCTGCATTTTGACATTGATGTGACGCCATACCCTTTGTCAAAAAATAACGTTTTTAAATATGAGCCTTAGATGACAGCAACTGTGCATTCAGATTTTTCTGAAATTACTTTGCTTTATGTTTGCTTATAGATTCTCAAATCAAAAGGTTACTTTTGCATGAGGCTCGAGATCATATTTGCATGAATCATCATGCAATGATTAATTACATGGTGATTTATTTATTAGGTTGGATATAAAACCCTGAGGTAACTACCACATATGACCACACAGTTACTGTAGAGGGACAGAGCAAAGCACATGATCGGAGAGGAACTGCAGTGTGTTAAAGTTACAAATGCATTTAGTGTATGTTTTCTTCTCTTTAATTTTAACACAGATTTTGGATGGGTATGTTGATGTGAGTGATGGAGTCGTAATAAGGGATTGAATTAGTGTGACAATAGTGTAAATGTCACAATCTTATCTGAGAATTTACATATGTCTTCTTTCCACAGGTTTTTTTTTTTTCAAATGCAGTAACGATGATTTCTACTCTGACAAATTTAACTCTTTCTGGATTTGGTCAACATTTGACTGATAGAGTATTGGTTTTTCTCTCTGTAATGTCTATTCAGTTCTTGCTGGGTTTTTCTGTGAACTGCTACATCATTTTCCTTCTTCTGTCCAGAGGTAGAAGAGTGGACATATCTGTTGTTTTCACGCTGAATCAATCTGCTGCCGAAATAATCTTCTCCATATTAGCTCCTCTGAATGCTCTTATTATGTACAGACTAAATTTTGCTGTACTGCTGACTTTTCTAAATGGAACCAGTATTTGTGCTCGCCTCCTGTTCCCGTGCTGTGTGTGTTTGGAGCGTTACCTGGCCGTGGTCCACCCTGTAACTTTCTTGAGGTTAAAGCCACTCAGGTATAGGGTAGCATGTTCAATTTTGGTCTGGCTTGGTTCACTGATTCTGGGGATCAACATAGTGATGAAAGAACCGTTCAAAGTCATGAGTGGTGTATTCTTTATGATTCTGACTGTGGAATTCTTCTGTTGTGTGTCGATTCTGAGAAAGCTGAGGGATCCAGGGCCAAGAGATATGAGGAGAGAGCAGGGTGAGATGAACGCTGCTAAGAAGAAAGCATTTCAAACAGTCTTCATCAACCTGCTAATAGGTTTGGCTCAAAAAATCCCATTAGCTGTTTCATACCTCACAACATACAGACAGATTTGTGATGACCCTGGTACTGTGCATCTCATTTGTGCAGCAGTAAACATTTTTGCAGGGTTTGTCCAACCGTTCATCATTCTCCACAAAGTTGGTAAACTGTCATTTGTAAAATGTTTCTAAATGTTTTTGTTTTTTTTTTGCTTTTTATGCTGGTAAAACATAACTTTAATTAAGCATGTTCAATTTAGTCAACACAAACAACTGTCCGACCAGTTTTACCTTTTGTTCTTGAACCTTTTATTTCTTAAACAGAAATGATTTTGAAGTGTTCACAATTTCACATACTGAAACATCAATTTACAACTGAATCCCAGTTGTACATGTTTTTTATTAAACTTGTTTTAAGCAATTGTACTTAATAAAAGTGTCTAGTTCCAAAGAAAGATAGTAGTGCTTGATTCAACATTATTGCAGGGTATTTGTGTATTCTCCACAAATCTGGAAAACTGTCAATCATCAAGTGTCCCTAAATGGACCTTTTCTTTTCTTGTGTCTGCATGAGTGTAAGTGTGAAAACATACTGTGTTAAAACATAAAAGCATATCACTAGATATTCCCTTTTATGATAGTTGTTAATGTAGCCTGGTAAAAATGTGTTTGTTGTCATTAAAAATATGGGAATAAGATCCAAAAAATGTACCAATTTTTTATAGAAAATACAAATGCTCACTTTGTAAATAGTTTCCTGTTTCTTTAAAGGCTAAGCACCACCTAAAGGACCTTCCAGAAGATTTTACATAATTTTTAGCTGAAAAAAATGTAAACAAATGAATTTAAAATGAAAATCACATGTTTAATTTACTTTAAAATCGATGAGTTCAAGTAAACTCACGAAAACACAAGTTGCTACATACGTTCCAGAAAGACTGACTGATGTAACTGGTGGAAAACAGTAAAAAGCGTTGCTGCCAAACACTGTTAGCTATGGCAGACTTGGAGTGATTGTGTGGGAGACTGTACAGAATAATATAATATTTAGTGCTGTACAGACTGTACTGGTCTGATCCAGTCGTCCTGTGAGTCCAGTGTTGTGCCCAATTTTATGTCTTTAACTTTGTCTTTCTAAATTCTCTTAAAGTGTTACTTGTTTTATTATTGACTTATCCATTTTTGTATAAGTCAATAATGTAATTATTGTGTGGCCTATTTAAAACAATAAATATTGTTGAAATATACTCAATAGTATTTGTAACTGACAGAACTACTAGGGTTCTTCAGTATAAAGGATATAGCACTGAATCACAACACAAATTAAAAATGACGGTCCGGACCTTGGCCTGACGAAATTTTCTCTAACTGGACCATACTGAATTCTAATTAAATACCCCTGTAATATAGTTTCCACTCAAATAAATAATACACAGTACTCAGTGCTTATAATTTAGAATATCTCCTAATAGAACCTATAGCTTTTCTAGTTTATGTCAATGCAGTTTAATGCTATAATATCAGTGCAATTTCTACTTTTATTCCTTTTATAAGAGCCATGCTGCGAGATCTGCTGTAGTTCACGTGGGCTGGAGACTGTAAGACTTTCCAGTGTTGTCAACTTAGCGACTTTTCAGACCCTTTAGTGACTTTTTTTTTTTTGTAAAAAAGTGACTAGCGACAAATCTAGGGAGTTTTTGTGGTGTTATTGGAGACTTTTGGCGACTTTGGCCACACGCGCTCTTCAGTCACTGTCCGAACAACAACAACAACAAAAAAAAAAACGTGGTTAATGAAGTTATTGTATAAAATAAATAAATTACTGCCTATTTAAAAAGCAACCGAAGTTGTTCATTTGTTAAAGTTCATTTGTAACATTTCTAACATATTTAGAGTGTTTTTTACTCACTTCTCTCCCACAATGTTAATCCTTTAAAGCTTCAAAAACATGTATTATGCAAATTAGGCGATGACGTCATTTAGCGACTTCTAGCGACTTTTAGGACAGCCAATAGCTACTTTCCTTACTGAGGAGTTGGCAACACTAGACTTGACTTTTTCCCCACTCTGTTCCCTCCAACTGAGTTTAACGCCATGTAGTTAAAAAAGTTACTGATACTGAGTTCGGTGAATAACTGACAGTGAACTAGCTTGAGGTAGATATACGGATTAGATAGATAAGCACAGTGAATCAGATTTCCTGTGTGTGTCTTGTGACTGTATATGCCCTATCAGTTGTGTGAGCTAGCTGTAGCTGTTGCTACACTGAGTGCTGGTGGTCTGCTCCCTCCAGCTTTGATGAGGACATTAACCAGCTAGCTTTAAACTGCCGTTTTGTTCAGAATTTCTCTGGCTGAGAGGGAGGACACTGTCTGCCTGCTTGCTGTACATGCCGTTGCTCTTGTGAGACTGCTGTTGTGCTTTACATAACTTCAATTACTGAGGTAACATTTATTTTATTTGTCTCTAAGAGAGAAGATGCCATTTTCTGTTTATTAGGCCACAACATAACCGAGCAAGGACACAGGCCTGCAACGAGGGAGTGTGTCTCTGTGTGTGTGGGCCCACAGTTACTTTAGGTTAAATATAAGCATATATTGGGTATATGTTTGTGCTAAATTACTAAGTTTTATACTACACTCATATTACTGTGATATTGGGTTTCATATTCCTTGAAATGTTGTGTTTACACTTAATATTGAGCCAGTAAGTTTATATTATTATACAACAGTTAGTTCCGACCTCACAATCTGATTGGTTGAGAAGTGATCTAGCCGTGATGATATTCGTGATAACATCACGGCCTTCTCACACTAAACCTGTATCACTCCACCGACGCGTTGCCGAGTAACGACGTATACACACAATACACCCGCAGCAGCGTTAGTTTAGCACAGATTAGCGCTCAGCCGCGGCACGCTCGCCCGCAGCCCGCAGCGCTGGCTCGTCTTTCGTGGAAAAAAGGGAAAGAAAATCGCTCGGTTAATGCCGTCTTACAGCCAGAACGGTAACCAGCCAGGCTAGGCTAAGCTAAGTTAATGCTGAGCTAAAGCAAGCTACGCTAACCTAACCACAGTCCAGCCAGCTAGCTAAAACCAACACCACCCAGCAAAACAAGCAGAAATGCCCAAAATGCGCAGCATTCACCTGAAGACAACTCCACGGAGCAGGAGAGAAGAGTATTAGCGTTATTTCACGCTCCTAACGTTACCATCTTCAGCTAACTTTCGTGGTGTTAGTCTGCCTGAACCATACACCGTTTTGTAGTTAAGTGTTGGTGGAACTACTTTTTGGCGGAAAGCTCAGTCCATATTGAAGCATATTCAAACTGAATTTCTTAAAGTTATTTGATTTATTTTCTTTATTCAGTTAGTAAAAAAAGAAACTGTTGTATAAAAGCAATAGAACACTCGAGGTCGTGATGTTATTCGTGATAACACACTCCGTCTCGTGTTCTATTGCTTAAATAGTAAAATATTGAGTGTACACATATAGTACAGGGGGTTTAGTTAAACTGTTTATTAGGAGACTGTAAAGCAAGTAGTATATCACATTAAATTTATAGTATTTACCTTTACTTTACCAGTAAGTGAATATTACCTTTAATGCCTTAATGTACTCACACTGTGATCACAGCATATCTATGTCCTTTTGAGTGCAACATTTTTTAACTTATTGAAAAGGGAAATGTTGAATACTTATTACATACAAATTTACATTAAATATAGTTATATCTGTTCTAGTATATTTGTGTTTTATACTTATTTACATTCCATGAAAAAAGTTAAGTTAAGTTAAGTTAAGCTAAAGCTTAAATACGCCCATACTCTACCATAACTGCACAGTTATCACTTTAGATTTAAGCAAAGTTTAAGTAAGGTAATACTGCAGTCTGACACACAGTCAAAGTAAAATAAAAGATAACAAACAAACAAAAAAAAAAAATAACCCCTCTGTTTAGTTACCTTCATTATTGACATTATTGATTTTTTTTTTGTGATGCTAATTTAATGTGGAAGACTGGGTAAACATACCATTAATCTGTTCTAGCTGTATAAAACTATCATACTATGAAAATATAAGCATGGAATTTTATAAGCTTCATAAGACTTTAAAAGAAGAAAAGTTTACATTTCTGGGGTTAAATTGACTCCAAGGATAAAAGATGTTAGTAAAATTAAAGGTAAAAGAAAAGATTTAAAAAGTGGTCACCTTAGGTTCCAAAAGATTATTTATTTTGGTAAGAATCTTAAACCCCAACAGAACTGACTCTAATGAGATATAATCTTGGTAGCCTTTGTGGCGTGTGTGTGTAATTCTGGTAGGGGTATTTCAGGTACAGCAGTGTTTCTGTGTTTTTTACAAACAGCAGTGTCACTCCAGAGTAAACTCCAGCAACTGTGCACATAAAATGACTTAGGCCTAGTCTTGGTCCGATCCCACAGACCACATATAATCTAAATCCAGATTTGGGAGACCTCTCCTAAAATCTTGTCTGTTTTATCTGATTCTCAAAGGAATCTGCAAGAATTTGTGGATGTTCTTCTTAATGTAAACATGAATGATGACCGATTAAAAAGATGGGATGCACAAATGTCAGATTTGCATGAATAGAATATGAATATATTTTGAATGTGCTTAATGCTTTATTTGCTTTGTATCTTTATATAGTCCTTTCTATTTGCATGATTTGTTCTACTTTTTATATTTGCATGTTTGTGTTCCCTCTTTATTTGTCTCTTTTTGGATTTGATTAAACCTTTTAAAAGAACATTTGTGATGCTGGTGTTACAGTCAACATTATAACAATTTAAATGGCTTAAAAGTGAAGGATAAATGCTTAAAATGCAAACATTTGTCATGAAATGCGACTCACTGCATAATTATACTACTTAATTACTTTTTATAAAAGGAATGTTGCTTATGCTAACCTAACCTTTTTATTGTTTTCAGTTTATTCTACAAACTCTTAATGTAGAAGGTCTTATTTTTTTATTTGTGTTAAATTTAAAAACTGTATATAAAATTACAAGATAGCTCAAGTAATTCGTATATCATTTTAAAACTTACATCTAAAACAAAAATGACACATTTTTATTTATTTTATTTATATTTTTATATATTATTTTAGAAAAAAAGTAATGTCTTTGTAGATTATCAAACAAAACACTATCGCTGTTAGTCTTCAAAATAATAAAATATACAGAAAATATATAATTCATTAGTGTGACGTGCAAATGTTTGGGCACTTTGCAGAGTAAAATATAACATTTGCCTTTAAGTAGATTAAAATGATTTGATATTTCATACTTCACCAGTTTATAAAATTTCTTTACAAACCTCCTTTCCAGTGCCACACGTTGGAACAGTGCGCCACCCAGGGGCAGAGCCAGGTATTTTAAACATACAAAGTTTAGCCCAAATGTCTCAGACCATGTTCACCTCCGAAGTTTAATTATGTTAACCCCATCACCCACTCCAGGGGTGTCCAACCTTTTTTTGTTGGGGGCCAGAGGGAGAAATATATTTGAAGTCACGGGCCACACTCTGTAATAAAACAAATAAGGAAATATACCACTTTAAATAATACTTTTTTCCTGATTATTTCATTTACACACCATTTTACTTGACTAACTATCTTTATCTTTGACAGTGTTGTGTAAACTAAGATTTTTCAAATTGATGTTTAATTTCATGACTCTCTTTTCATGTCTCTTAATAGAAAACTCCTTAATTACGGCAACTTTTAGACTCTTTGCCCAGTTTTTATGCGCTAAAAATGCGCACCCTCTCCGCTTTTAGACTCTTTGGCCGTTTTTCTGGGCTAGAAATGCGCACCCTTTCCGCTTTTAGACTCTTTTGCCCCATTTTTCTGCGCTAGAAATGCGCACCCTCTCCGACTCTTTGGTCCGTTTCTGACACCTAGCATTCAAACTTTGAATCTCACATTATAAAAACCTGCTTAACAGCGGGCCAACTTTCATTCTATTTCTAAAATACCTCGCGGGCCGCTCCAAAAAAGGAAACGGGCCGCAAATGGCCCGCGGGCTGTAGTTTGGTCACCCCTGACCCACTCACTGCTGACTAACTTGATACATCTTACTGCTCTTCATGGGTGAATGTTTATGTCGCTGTCTCCCAATGTTTTTCTGTGGCTGAGGATTGTGGTTGACTCCTCCTAAAAAATTTTTTCTTATATCAATAGTTAACTCGGCTAATGTTAGCAGTAGCTACCTGCTGGCTACCAAGCTAGCTCACTGAGGTAACACACTGAACGCCTCAGAACACACCTCACATGACGGGACAGATCAACCCTCTGTAGTTTAACATCATCTGACAAAATTCCCCCTGTCTTATGATTTGTTTCTAATTGCAGTTGGAGTTATATCTCAGGCATGAAATGTTGGATGTGAATTATTAAAAAAGAGTTTGAACACTGATTTATTTCTAATTGCAGTTGGAGTTATAGCTTAGGCATGATTTATGAGACTGTCAAAAATGTTAGCCTTCGATGACAGAGTAAGGGCCTTATTTTAGCTATCTATAAGAGAAGCTCATATAAGAGAAGAGTAATGTTATTTTATTCTCTATTCTGTTTATTGTTTATGTAAAAACTAGGTTTGCAACAATGAATATTAATTAAGCAGTCAACCATTATTTTCACTGGAGGGGTACCCTCATTTACAATGCCGCTGAGCATTTACAGTTTAAAAGGGATTCAAAATATTGTAAAAAATTGAAATAAAAACTGACATTTTCTATAGACAAATAAAATATATACGTAAAAAAGGAAAAATAGGACGTTTTAAAAATATAAAAAAATATGTAAAAAAGAAAGAATTTATACCTTATAAAGAAAAAACGAACTATTTTGATCAATAAAATAATACAAATAAAATTAATAAAAAATCTAAAATATAAACTCATTAAAAACCAACAATCACAAAAACAATCACAGGCTTTCTGATAGTGCGCAGAATAATAAAAGTTTCAGTTCAGTTTCAAATAATTGAAACAGCTCACCAAAACCTCAACCTATCCTTTATTTTTGACAATATTTGATTAAGGTCCTCACTTATCTTAATTTCTTTAACTAAACTGAGTTTTATAAAAGTTTATTTAAAGTTTAAAGTTTTATATAACTGATGGGCAGCACCAGATGCCAGGATGACGACTTGCTTTATTTTTCAGATATAAAAAAAAAATAATAAAAGTGAATTTCAGTTAAATAAGAGCAAAGTGAAATAAAATAAATTTATGTTCAGTCGAAGTGCTTTTCTCTTTTATTTTTTTATTTCTTAAACTCCAGCATTTGAGTAAGAATAAGCATCTGTTGAAAGTAAGCTACAGTCATTAAGTCTGTGTACTGAACATAAATATAAATCCTTATAACTGTCAGAAATAAATATAACTAATAATAACTTAGTTACTGTTCAGATTTGTAAGTATATTTAATTTTTATAGTATAAATTTACCTGAACACACCTCATTTCCAGTCCACCACGCCTATAGGCGTTAATATAGTCCAAAAGTCCAACGCTATTTTAAGGACTGTTGAGGGTGTGTACTATGGCAAAGCGCCACGCTACACTCCTTGCGCAGGGTGTACAATAGGCCTAAGTTTTTTAGGATTTTACATTATTATTATTTTATATTCTTATTTATGTTTGATTAGAATGCAGATTTGTATTTTTATTTGACCAGCCTTTTACAAAAGACTGTACATCTGATTTGCCTGAAATGTGACTATATATGTGATGATTAACTTATTTCACTTAAAATAAACCCTGAGGTAACTCCCACATATGACAGTTGATACTGTAGAGAGAGAAGTTACATCCTCCGAGAAGAATTGCAGTGTGTATTAACAAATGAATTTAGTGAATGTCTGGAAATGTAAGATTTTTATTAGCGCCTTTTTTATTTTTACATGTATTTGGGTGGGTACTTTGATGTGAGTGATGGAGTCATAATAAGGGATTAAGTTATTGAACAATCTTATCTAAGAATTACATGTATCTTCTTTCCACAGGTATTTTTCACATGCAGGAACCATAAATTCCACTCTGACAAATTCCACTCTGTCTGAATTCAGTGAATATTCTACTGATACAGTATTTGTTTTTCTCTCTGTAATGTCTATTCAGTTCTTGCTGGGTTTTTCACTGAAGTGCTACATCATTTTCCTCCTTCTGTCCAGAGGTAAAGGAGTGGATATATCTCATGTTTTCATGCTCAAACACTCTGCTGCGGAAATAATCTACTCAATAGCAGCACCCCTGAATTCTGTCTTTATCTACACTCTAAATTATTTTGTGTGGCTGACTTGTCTAACAGGAACCGTTATGTCTGCTCGCCTCCTGTTTCCGTGCTGTGTGTGTTTGGAGCGTTACCTGGCCGTAATCCACCCCGTGACTTTCTTGAGATTAAAGCCACTCGGGTATAGGGTAGCATGTTCAATTTTGGTCTGGATTGTTGCATTGGTGCTTGGGATCAATTTAGTGATCGCAGAACCTATAAAAGTCTTGATTATTTTGTTAACCATTATTCTGGCTGAAGAATTCTTTTATTGTGTGGCGATTCTGAGAAGACTGAGGGATCCAGGACCGAGGGATATGGGAAGAGAGCAGGGTGAGATGAATGTTGCCAAAAGTAAAGTTTTTTTTTTTCAGTTTTAATTAACCTGCTGACATGTTTGGCTCAAAACATCCCAATAGCTGTTTCGTACTTTATTATAAACGGACAGCTGTGTGATTACTCCGGCATTGTGCATGTCACTTGTGCGGCACTCAGCGTTTTTTCAGGGTTTGTCCAACCAGTCATGATTCTCTACAAATATGGTAAACTGTCAATTGTAAGATGCCCTTGAACTGTCTGTTCATGCTGTTAAAACATCTCTAACATATTACATCTCTATGGGTTTTTAAAGTGTTTCTGTGTTTCAGGCTAAAGAAAATATCCAGAGCTAACATCTACAGGCTGATTATTAAACAATTCCTTAATATTTCCTGTTGGTTTTTTTTTAGTTCACTTTCCTCTGCTCAATAAAATTAATGACGTCACAACAAAGCATTTTCTTTTCTTACTCTTATTTCTGTTTGCTAATAATGACTCAAAAGTTTCTGACAGTGAGAGATCTTTTCAATACATACTTTGACTTGCACTGATGCTGTTCAGCTGTGTTGGATGTGTCTGATTAATCAATTTTGTCTCTTTTGTTGGGACACCACAAATAATGACTGTGTTTGTGTTCAGAAGTAATTTCAGTCATTCTAAGAAAATGTTGCCTATCAACCAAATATATTTAAATTCTGTTAAAATTATTATATTATGCAAAATCGTATACTATTAACGTTAATATTAAACCCCTGTGCCACGTTTAAAGATATCACAATGACAAAATTAGCTTTTAAATGGCCTTAATCGGTGAATAATTTTAACACTTTACCTTATACAAAATGTAAAAATAAATACCTATACTGTTCTAAAATAATATTTCAAGTCTTTCACAGTGAAATACATTTATTTACCCCATTCTATTTTCTCTACATATACCTTACAATGCCTCAAATAAAAAGCTGAAAACATTACAGGGAAGCTTTCCTTGAAATGATTGTTTGTGCAAGCTTGCTATCTTTTTACTGCATTGCCCTGCCTTTTAGTTGTTGATTACGTTTGTTTCCAATATTAAAACAGTTGCTAAGATAAACTCATGTTTGATGAAGCTACAGAATTCTAACAGCTTGAAAATGTAATTACACCAACAGTGATTTATTACTAAATACAGTTTGAGAAATGGTTCAGGCATGATTTTTTATTTTTACATTGACAGTGGGACATTTGACTAGGGCTTCCGAACATTTAGCATAGAATAGGAGATTTGCATAAAATTGTAGTTGTTTTCTTTAGATTGGATATAAATCCTGATTATCCACTGAGGAGTTTTTAAGAGTTGTATTACTGGTACAGATTAGGGTTTGGCGTAAAAATAACACGTCACAAGAGATGAATATTTCAGCTTTTATTTCCAGGTATTTACATCTGCATCCAATATATTGTATATTGAACAACATGAAATTGGGTTTAATGAAGTAATCAAGAAACAGGAGTAAGAACATGAACATGACCAAAACAAACTAATCCTTAAATTAAGTCTGTTTTTGCTTGTTTCTCAAAATGCATAGTAATGCTAGTAGTGCTTCTCTATGTAAACATGAATGATGATAGATTAAAAAGTTAGATAGCATATATATCAGATTTGCATTAAAACGTGCCTGAGTTGGGCTTCTGTCTTCAGCTAGTAATATAAATACGTTTTAATGCTTTATTTGCTTTGAAAACATAACAATAATCTTCATCAATTCTGGTTTATTTGAATGATGTGTCCTACTTTTCATATTTGATATTGGATTATTGTTTTAGCACAGGAAAGGGAATTAAGTTAATATTAATTTTTTTTTTATTTGAATAAAGCTTTTGCATTTGTGATGTTGTTGTTCCAGTAAACATTGAAATATGTTGAAAATATGTTAAAAATGAACAAAAATTAAACAAATAGTTTGATATTTGCATCCAGTGTTTGTTATGGAATTCATTCTTTGCTCAGGATGTTAAATACATTAGTTATTATAATAACAAAAATAATTATTAAAAAATTATTATATACAAAAATAGTTTTGTCTTTGCATACTCCAGCTTAGAGAGACAGTCACTGCACCTGCTACAGCAAAGAGGTTTAAAGAGTTGCTCAAGGCCCCAGCAGTGGCAGATTAGCAGCTTTGGATATCAAACCCACTATCCTGTAATCAATGACCCAGTTTCAACTGAGAGTTTTAATTTATTTTCATCAGTCCACATAGATTTTTCCTGATCTCATCTGGAATGTCTAGACCTTCTGTAGCATATTTCAGATGTTGGGATTTCTTAGGAGATCACAGATTATTATTTTGTTTTCATGATATTTTCATGGCAATGTCCCAAACTCAGCACAGTGGAACAATGTTATAAACCTGAATGAAGCTTTAGTCAGGAGGGTGGTGCAGTCATTTAAGAGGTTCTTTCTTCTCATTTTTTCTTGCGTTTTTCTTTTCAGTAGTTCCACATCTTCAAATAGAATTCCCCCTGGCTTATAGTTTGTTGGAGGAGTTATTGTTGGATAAGTAATCTGATAGTTTCTAAGTACAGTTGGACACATGTCTGTGGTTGAATTTTATATCTAGATATGACATTTTGTTAAAAAATAGCATTTATTTTTTTACTTACTTATACTTGTATATACTTATTTACTTAAATATTAACTTTATTAGTTAATAACTTTGTTTTTATTCTCGCTTAAAATGCTTATTTTGACCAAACTTTTGCATAATACTGTACATCAAATTAGCGTGAAATGCGAAGTAGGTGATTAATTTGTTAGATTGAATATAAACCCTGAGGTAACGCCCAAATATGACCACACAGTTGATACTGCAAAGAAGGTACATGACCAGAAGTGAACCGCAATGTGTTTATAATTATGCTCCGAGTGCATTAAGTGTATGTTTGAAAATATGGTGTTTTTATTAGCTTCTTATTTGATGTTTGTGTATTTAAGTGGGTATTTTATTGTTGATGCCAATACTATTTTGTGTGTGTATTTGAGAATTTGAGAATATATCTTCTTTCCACATGTTATTTTTTTCACATACAGTAACAATGAATTTAACTCTGACAAATTTAACTCTGCCTGACTTCATCCAGAATTCTTCAGATGAATTAACTGCTTTTACTTTTTTAATGTTTATTCACTTCTTTCTGGGTTTTTCTCTGAATTGCTACATTATTTTCCTCATTCTGTTTAAACGTGGAAGAGCGGATGTATCTGTTGTTTTCACGCTAAATCACTCTATACAGCCACATTTTCTTTTGTTTATGTGATATTTTTAGACAATATCTGTTGTTTTGTTGTTAAACTGGTGGATGTTCTGTTTTGGACCAGTATGTCTGCTCGACTTCTGTTTCTGTGCTGTGTGTGTTTGGAGCGTTACCTGGCCGTGGTTCATCCTGTGACATTCTTGAGGATGAAGCCACTCAGGTATCGGGTCGGGTGCTCCGTTTTGGTCTGGATATTTTCACTGATGCTGGGAATTAACTCACTGACTTCAGTACTTTTTAAAATCTTGATTATCGTGTATGTAATAGTTCTGGCTGTGGAATTATTCTGTTGTGTGGCGATTCTGAGAAGGCTGAGGGATCCAGGGCCGAGGGATATTGGAAGAGAGCAGGGTGAGATGAATGCTGCCAAGAAGAAAGCTTTTCAAATAGTCTTCATAAACCTGCTGACATGCTTGGCACAAAACATCCCATTAGCTGTTATGAATATCCTTAAAACGAGTCAGCTCGGTAATAACATCAGCACTGCATATGTTATTTGTATGTCAATCAACATGTTTGCAGGGATGGTGCAACCAGTCATGATTCTCCACAAAACAGGCAAATTGTCATTTATAAAATGCTCCTGAATTGTTTTCTTGCTCCTTTCTTGCTTTCTTTGTGATAAAACATGTAACCTGTGTCTTTTGTAACTCTATTATATGTGTGCATTTTTGTTTCTATTTTATAAATGTGTAATGAAATACAGAATAACTGTGCATTAGTAATCTCTGAAAATATTGAATTTAATGTGTGGTTTGGTTTAGTACATTTCTACTAGAACTCTCTATCTTTAAAAATATGTCCATTTTGCCAATTTGGGTCCTACACGTTTGCATATCACAGGATATCATTTGCATCTTTTGCATAAAATGTGCCTCAGTACATGAGTATTAACAGTTCAGATGGATATTAACCAAGAGGTAATTCCCACATATGATCACACAGCAGATTATGTAGCGATGAAGCAAAAGCACGTGATCAGTAAAGGATGCAATTATAATCTTGTGCGATGGAGTGGTAAAACAAATATGTTAACTTATTTTATTAATGCATTTGCTTTTAATTTGTTTATATAAGAGAACCATAAAATCGGCTCTGCCTGAAATCATTTATTTGTATGGAAATATTGTTCTATTGTCCACATTATTCATTAACTTCCTGCTTGGCTTTTCCTACACGCCAACATGAACCACAAGTTCTCCAAAGGTACTGAACTGCACAAGCAAAAGCTGAACCTTTTTAAATTCATACAGTTTCCAAAGTTGACAAAATATTCATAAATGGTCACGCTTTTCTCCGGTCAGATGTAGAAGAAACTGAAACTACAAAAAAAAAACCCTACAAACCAGCACTTTACAATGACCCGTGGCCATGAAGACAGACTGGCAGAACTGAGAATATGGAACGAGGCACCATCTAGTTGTTTAAAACGACCATGCCGCCACGCTGCATCGAAAAAACACCTGCAAAAAGAAAAAGGTGTGTAAAAGGAGGACAGGTGGAAGCTGGTGATTAGTTGAGATACAAGTGATAAGCATTTGAGTTTCCTCCTCGAACTATTGCTGAAGCTTCAGCTCTCTGTGTAAAAACACAGTTATTCAAAGTTTGTAAGGAACGTGAGCACAGATTAGCAGATTTGGATATCAAACCCACTATCCTGTAATCAATGATCCAGTTTCAACTGAGAGTTTTAATTTATTTTCATCAGTCCACATAGATTTTTCCTGATCTCATCTGGAATGTCTAGACCTTCTGTAGCATATTTCAGATGTTGGGATTTTTTAAGGAGATCACAGATTATCATTTAGTTTTCATGATATTTTCATGGCAATGTCCCAAACTCAGCACAGTGGAACAATGTTATAAACCTGAATGAAGCTTTAGTCAGGAGGGTGGTGCAGTCATTTAAGAGGTTCTTTCTTCTCATTTTTTCTTGCGTTTTTTTCTTTTCAGTAGTTCCACATCTTAGAATAGAATTCCCCCAGGCTTATAGTTGGGGGGGGGGGGGGGGGGGGGGTTATTGGATAAGTAATCTGACAGTTGGACACATGTCTGTGGTTGAATTTTATATCTAGATATAAGATTTTGTCATTTTTTACTTATTTATACTTGTATATACTTATTTACTTAAATATTACCTTATGTATTAGTTAATAACTAAAATGCTTATTTTGATCAAACTTTTGCATAAGACTATACATCAAATTTGCGTGAAATGCGACGTAGATTAATTTGTTAGATTGAATTTAAACCCTGAGGTAACGCCCACATATGACCACACAGTTGATACTGCAAAGAAGGTACATAACCAGAAGTGAACCGCAATGTGTTGTAATTTCGCTCCGAGTTTAGTGTATGTTTGAAAATATAGTGTTTTTATCAGTTTCTAATTTGATGTTTATGTGTATTTAAGTGGGTATTTTATTGTTGATGCCAATACTATTTTGTGTGTGTATTTGAGAATTTAAGAATATATCTTCTTTCCACAGGTTATTTTTTTCACGTACAGTATCAATGAATTTAACTCTGACAAATTTAACTCTGCCTGAATTCATCCAGAATTCTTCAGATGAATTAACTGCTTTTACTTTTTTAATGTTTATTCACTTCTTTCTGGGGTTTTCTCTAAATTGCTACATTATTTTCCTCATTCTGTTTAAACGTGGAAGAGCGGATGTATCTGTTGTTTTTACGCTAAATCACTCTGCGGCTGAAATCTGTACAGCCACATTTTCTTTAGTTTATGTGATCTTTTCTGACAAAATTTGTTATTTTGTTCTTAAACTTGTGGATGTTTTGTTTTGGACCAGTATGTCTGCTCGACTTCTGTTTCTGTGCTGTGTGTGTTTGGAGCGTTACCTGGCCGTGGTTCATCCTGTGACATTCTTGAGGATGAAGCCACTCAGGTATCGGGTCGGGTGCTCCGTTTTGGTCTGGATATTTTCACTGATGCTGGGAATTAACTCATTAACTTCAGTATTTTTTTAAAATCTTGATTATCGTGAATGTAATAGTTCTGGCTGTGGAATTATTTTGTTGTGTGGCGATTCTGAGAAGGCTGAGGGATCCAGGGCCGAGGGATATGAGGAGAGAGCAGGGTGAGATGAATGCTGCCAAGAAGAAAGCGTTTCAAATAGTCTCCATCAACCTGCTGACATGTTTGGCTCAAAACATCCCATTAGCTGTTATGAATATCCTTAAAACAAGTCAGCTCGGTGATAACATCAGCACTGCATATGTTATTTGTATGGCAATCAACATGTTTGCAGGGATGGTGCAACCAGTCATGATTCTCCACAAAACAGGCAAATTGTCATTTATAAAATGCTCCTGAATTGTTTTCTTGCTCCTTTCTTGCTTTCTTTGTGATAAAACATGTAACCTGTGTCTTTTGTAACTCTATTATATGTGTGCATTTTTTGTTTCTATTTTATATATGTGTAATGAAATACAGAATAACTGTGCATTAGTAATCTCTGAAAATATTGAATTTAATGTGTGGTTTGGTTTAGTACATTTCTACACTGTAAAACATTTTAAGTTGGTTAAACTCAGCAACATAAGTTCCCCTGCTGCCTTAAAAAAACTTGATGAAAACATTTGTATGAACTCAAGATGTTAAGTTAAACAAGTTGTTCAAATACTCATTACTTATTGTTGATAACTTGATGCACTAAGTTAAAACAACTCAAGTATTTAATTTGTCCTTTTTTAAAAAATGTTCTGTTTAGTCAAATAAACAATTCAGCTTTATTTTAACACACACTTTCAAGTTAGTAAAACTTCAGTAATATTCATACAACTTATTATTTTAAGTTAACCATAAGTATTAGTAACATTTTAAACATTATCATTTAACTGCCAATACTGACAGTATATTGCTGGGGCAGAATAAGAGTAAACTCAGTTAAGAGTGAACTCTGTAGCTCAAAGCCAGCATACATCACTACAAATACAACAAAGTTAATATGCTCTTACAGCCTACAACACTGAGGCCTGGCATTCAACACATATATTATAGTACTGCACGCCCAGGATCAGGTAGCTTTGTACAACAGACAACACAAAGATGGTAAGTAAAGAAGAGACCACACCCAATATGCAAATATTGGCCTGGCAATAAACGTATATATTATAATTAGTGCACGACCAGAATAAGGTAGCTTTGGGCAACAGACAACACAAAGATGGTAAGTAAGGGAAAGGCTACACCCAATATGCAGATATATGGTACCAGGAACCAATAGGAAAGCTGCATGAACCAACACTGTAGAAAGAGCTAAAAGTTGGTTGAAATCACATTTTTTCATTGGCTCAACAAACCTTTTTAAGTTTTCCGATTGAAAACAATGGAGTTGTACTGGCCGGTGAGTTCATTCAACTTAATAACATTAGTTCTTCTGACTAAAACACAGAATTACTTTTTGGAGTGTTGGTGACTCACGCAGCTGAAAGTAATCCCCTTTAGTTTTTTGCTCCTTGTTATTATTAACTGCTATGCGTCGGTTAAAAAGTGTTTAGCCCAATGTGCCCACGGTTTTAAAGTTGTAAAAAGTACTCCAGTCTTTTCTAACTTGCTGCCTATCACTCTACCTCTCTGCATTTTCAAATCTTCACACTTTCATTTTTTTAACCAATAACTTAAAAACGTAAGTTGAATAAACTTGGGTAAATTTGAATAACTCACAGGAAGTTAAGACAATATGTTATTTTAAGTTATTTTTATGTAAAACGAAGGAACTTGAGTTCAATATACTAAACTTGTCATGGCAATTGGAATTGAAAAGAACAAATAAGTTCACATAACTTAATGTGGCTGTAATGTTTTACAGTGTACTAGAACTCTCTATCTTTAAAAATATGTCCATTTTGCCAATTTGGGTCCTACACGTTTGCATATCACAGAATATCATTTGCATCTTTTGCATAAAATGTGCCTCAGTACATGAGTATTAACAGTTCAGATGGATATTAACCAAGAGGTAATTCCCACATATGATCACACAGCAGATTATGTAGCGATGAAGCAAAAGCACGTGATCAGTAAAGGATGCAATTATAATCTTGTGCGATGGAGTGGTAAAACAAATATGTTAACTTATTTTATTAATGTATTTGCTTTTAATTTGTTAATATAAGAGAACCATAAAATCGGCTCTGCCTGAAATCAGTTATTTGTATGAAAATATTGTTCTAATGTCCACATTATTCCTGCTTGGCTTTTCCTACACGCCAACATGGACCACAAGTTTTCCAAAGGTACTGAACTGCACAAGCACAAGCTGAACCTTTTTAAATTCATACAGTTTCCAAAGTTGACAAAATATTCATGAATGGTCACGCTTTTCTCCGGTCAGATGTAGAAGAAACTGAAACTACAAAAAAACCCTACAAACCAGCACTTTACAATGACCCGTGGCCATGAAGACAGACTGGCAGAACTGAGAATGTGGAACGAGGCACCATCTAGTTGTTTAAAACGACCGTGCCGCCACGCTGCATCGAAAAAACATCTGCAAAAAGAAAAAGGTGTGTAAAAGGAGGACAGGTGGAAGCTGGTGATTAGTTGAGATACAAGTGATAAGCATTTGAGTTTCCTCCTAGAACTATTGCTGAAGCTTCAGCTCTCTGTGTAAAAACACAGTTATTCAAAGTTTGTAAGGAACGTGAGCACAAATAGGTCAGGTTGCTTGAAACCTGATGATGAGTTTGACTTCTGTTTTAAGGTAGTAATATAAACGTTTTAATGCTTTATTTTCTTGGAAACCCTAATATATATGTTCTCTTCATTAATTGTTTTAGATCGCCCAGGAATGTAGGCAATCTTATGCATTGTTTGTATATCACAGATTTTTTTTTCCACTTTTTGGACAGTTCTAAAAGAGCATATGTAATGTTGGTGTTCATGTCAAAAATGAAGCAAAGTAAATAATTAGTAAACAATAAAGAATAACTGAAGTTAAAATGCATCAATTTTAATTTAATCAATTTTATTTTATTTTTTTAAAGACACTGTTGTTGTTGAATCATGTTCGACAACAATATTCTATTCTTATATCTGTTGCTCCATGTTCCATTCTTGTTCAAATTTAGTAAAATTCTTGATCACTAAAATGATTTTATATTTCATTCTTACACTAAATACTCTAAAACAAAAATATGGACACCTTTGACCAAACACATTGTCATTTTGTAAGCAGAAGTAAACACAGCATCTGTAGATAACCAAACATAAAACATATAAATCATTGGTGTGGCCTATGCGAAAGTCTGGGCACCTTGCACAGTCAGAAAATATTTTTTAAGGGTGTCCTTTTGCTAAAATCCACTTTTTTTTGTTCTTTGTGAAATACAATAGGTCTCTGAGTTGTGAAACTGTTCCTCAACCTCCATTTTCTGCAGTAGCTAGGAAAAGAAAATATTTAGAAAAAGGAGTCGATCAGGAAAAGCACCATGTCTACGTCAATCAAGTGCTGAGGTCAGACAGTGACGCAGTCTCATCAGACAGGAGCCCAACAGTGCTAGGAACAGCATGGCAGTTTGTTCCTGTGCTATTTGTGCAAATATCACATCATTGTTATATGATTTGCCTAGTAATTCAGAGCTCAGAGACAAATGGTTAGAATTTGTCTATGGAACACCACCACCAGCGAAGTACAAATTGAGAGAGGTAGTTGTGTGTTTAAAACAGTTCTGTTTACACTAATTAAAAATAAAAATCCACCCCGGATTTTTGTTCCAACTGCCTGGGTGACTCTGCTGCGGCTCAGCCAACAAAACCCTGGGGAGGGTTTTTACTTTCTGGACCTGGGTTACCCACCTCTGTGTGTAAGTAACTATGTTAACATAGGATCTCCGGTGGATTTTACATTTTACAGAGAGTAACGACTGTTATTAGTGTAAAAATGTCTTTATTTTAAAACATTTTTAACTGCTGCCCGTCTCAGTGGCGTCACAGTGCTGTTAGCCATGTATGAATATTCTTGAGCAAGAGCCGAAATCCTAACATTTCTCGCCGCCCACTCCTCCATTGGACTGAAGCAGCATTATATCAGATCACCGGAGCGCTTTTTTTTTTTTTTTACAAAGACCACCTCACATAGGATTCACTCATACTAGAGATCACAACTAGACATTTTTAAATAAATGAAAATAGAATGGAATGAGACCTTTTAAAGGTATATTTGCATTTTTACTCAAGATCGTATGTACCTATTATCACTAAACTTACAGTACAGTACAATGAAATTTCTCTCACTGCATATTCCAGCTTAGAAAGCCCATCACAACAATGACAGCAGGTACAGCTACAGCTACTGGAAGAAAGAGACTCAAGGATCCAAAAGTACCAGCTTTAGTAACCCAGTCTGAGTTCTACTTTGACTTCAGTGCACATCATTTATTTTCTAAACTCACATGATATGTTTCATAACATTCTTTAGATGTTGGAAGTTTTATAGAAGTCACAGATATCATTTTCTTTTTGTATATTTCAGTGGGGATTGTGCAAGTGTTGCATAGAGGAACAGTATACCGCCCACTTCACTAAAACTATAAGCAGATTTTTGGCAGTCATACCAGCTGCCAAAATACCAGAGGTTTTCTTGATCTTTCAGGTTTCCTGTTGAGCCTCTGTAATTTTTTTAGATTCGTAAAGCATTCTGTCTATCTTACAGCCTGCTTGCAGTCATGTTCAGGTCTTATACAGATGGCTGGATGTGCTTGTGTTTTATGAGTGTTACTAAAGAGTGACAAGTATGAGTAATTGCTAGCTGATAGGATGATAGTTCCTAAATACACTTGGATACATGTCTCAGGTCTGATTAAGTAGATATGAAACTTAGTAATTGAGCCTTTGATGACAGAGTTACTGCATGTGCATTGATTAGAGACTGTGTCTTTTATTTTGCACTTAAATTTGCATGAGATGATACGTCAGATTTGCATGGTTTGTTTCTACTTTCCTACTTTGCTATTGCTTTTCTTTTTCCTTCTATCTTTTTTGTTTTTTTGTTTGTTTAAAGAAGACAAACGTTTGCATATGACTGTATATCATTTGAATTATTTGCATTTTTTTTGCGTGAAATGCGACTCACTACATGTTGATTTATTTGTTTAGTTGGATATAAACCCTGAGGTTTTTGTTACAGATAAGATGAGAACACACACTGATATTGAAAAGAAAGAGAATAGCTATATGATTACAAAAGATCCAGTTAGGATTTAGTAAAATAACTATGTTGTGTTAATAGATTAACAAAGGTTACCTACGTTATATAAATAACGTGGTCTAATTTAAACATTACGTATGGTCTTTCAATAGGTCGTTTTTTTTTCACAAGATGATTAATTCTACTCTGACAAATTCAACTTCAACAAATTTTAATGTTATTGTTATAATATCCACCCTGTCCATTCAGTTCTTCCTGGGGTTTTCTCAGAACTGCTACATCATGTTCCTCTTTGTGTTCAGAGGTAAAAGCGTGGATGTATCTGTTGTTTTTACGCTGAATAACACTGCAGCTGAAATGCTTTTCTCAATAGCACTACTTCTTTTTAATGTGAATCTAGACATTGAAAATGTATATTTTTTTGTGTTTCTGAACTTTATTCTCGGGATCACTCTGTCTGCTCGCCTCCTGTTTCCATGCTGTGTGTGTTTGGAGCGTTACCTGGCCGTGGTCCATCCTGTAACTTTCTTGAGATTAAAGACGCTCAGGTATCGGGTCGGGTGCTCCGTTTTGGTCTGGATATTTTCACTGATGCTGGGAATTAACTCATTAACTTCAGTATTTTTTTAAAATCTTGATTATCGTGAATGTAATAGTTCTGGCTGTGGAATTATTTTGTTGTGTGGCGATTCTGAGAAGGCTGAGGGATCCAGGGCCGAGGGATATGAGGAGAGAGCAGGGTGAGATGAATGCTGCCAAGAAGAAAGCGTTTCAAATAGTCTCCATCAACCTGCTGACATGTTTGGCTCAAAACATCCCATTAGCTGTTATGAATATCCTTAAAACAAGTCAGCTCGGTGATAACATCAGCACTGCATATGTTATTTGTATGGCAATCAACATGTTTGCAGGGATGGTGCAACCAGTCATGATTCTCCACAAAACAGGCAAATTGTCATTTATAAAATGCTCCTGAATTGTTTTCTTGCTCCTTTCTTGCTTTCTTTGTGATAAAACATGTAACCTGTGTCTTTTGTAACTCTATTATATGTGTGCATTTTTTGTTTCTATTTTATATATGTGTAATGAAATACAGAATAACTGTGCATTAGTAATCTCTGAAAATATTGAATTTAATGTGTGGTTTGGTTTAGTACATTTCTACACTGTAAAACATTTTAAGTTGGTTAAACTCAGCAACATAAGTTCCCCTGCTGCCTTAAAAAAACTTGATGAAAACATTTGTATGAACTCAAGATGTTAAGTTAAACAAGTTGTTCAAATACTCATTACTTATTGTTGATAACTTGATGCACTAAGTTAAAACAACTCAAGTATTTAATTTGTCCTTTTTTAAAAAATGTTCTGTTTAGTCAAATAAACAATTCAGCTTTATTTTAACACACACTTTCAAGTTAGTAAAACTTCAGTAATATTCATACAACTTATTATTTTAAGTTAACCATAAGTATTAGTAACATTTTAAACATTATCATTTAACTGCCAATACTGACAGTATATTGCTGGGGCAGAATAAGAGTAAACTCAGTTAAGAGTGAACTCTGTAGCTCAAAGCCAGCATACATCACTACAAACACAACAAAGTTAATATGCTCTTACAGCCTACAACACTGAGGCCTGGCAATCAACACATATATTATAGTACTGCACGCCCAGGATCAGGTAGCTTTGTACAACAGACAACACAAAGATGGTAAGTAAAGAAGAGACCACACCCAATATGCAAATATTGGCCTGGCAATAAACGTATATATTATAATTAGTGCACGACCAGAATAAGGTAGCTTTGGGCAACAGACAACACAAAGATGGTAAGTAAGGGAAAGGCTACACCCAATATGCAGATATATGGTACCAGGAACCAATAGGAAAGCTGCATGAACCAACACTGTAGAAAGAGCTAAAAGTTGGTTGAAATCACATTTTTTCATTGGCTCAACAAACCTTTTTAAGTTTTCCGATTGAAAACAATGGAGTTGTACTGGCCGGTGAGTTCATTCAACTTAATAACATTAGTTCTTCTGACTAAAACACAGAATTACTTTTTGGAGTGTTGGTGACTCACGCAGCTGAAAGTAATCCCCTTTAGTTTTTTGCTCCTTGTTATTATTAACTGCTATGCGTCGGTTAAAAAGTGTTTAGCCCAATGTGCCCACGGTTTTAAAGTTGTAAAAAGTACTCCAGTCTTTTCTAACTTGCTGCCTATCACTCTACCTCTCTGCATTTTCAAATCTTCACACTTTCATTTTTTTAACCAATAACTTAAAAACGTAAGTTGAATAAACTTGGGTAAATTTGAATAACTCACAGGAAGTTAAGACAATATGTTATTTTAAGTTATTTTTATGTAAAACGAAGGAACTTGAGTTCAATATACTAAACTTGTCATGGCAATTGGAATTGAAAAGAACAAATAAGTTCACATAACTTAATGTGGCTGTAATGTTTTACAGTGTACTAGAACTCTCTATCTTTAAAAATATGTCCATTTTGCCAATTTGGGTCCTACACGTTTGCATATCACAGAATATCATTTGCATCTTTTGCATAAAATGTGCCTCAGTACATGAGTATTAACAGTTCAGATGGATATTAACCAAGAGGTAATTCCCACATATGATCACACAGCAGATTATGTAGCGATGAAGCAAAAGCACGTGATCAGTAAAGGATGCAATTATAATCTTGTGCGATGGAGTGGTAAAACAAATATGTTAACTTATTTTATTAATGTATTTGCTTTTAATTTGTTAATATAAGAGAACCATAAAATCGGCTCTGCCTGAAATCAGTTATTTGTATGAAAATATTGTTCTAATGTCCACATTATTCCTGCTTGGCTTTTCCTACACGCCAACATGGACCACAAGTTTTCCAAAGGTACTGAACTGCACAAGCACAAGCTGAACCTTTTTAAATTCATACAGTTTCCAAAGTTGACAAAATATTCATGAATGGTCACGCTTTTCTCCGGTCAGATGTAGAAGAAACTGAAACTACAAAAAAACCCTACAAACCAGCACTTTACAATGACCCGTGGCCATGAAGACAGACTGGCAGAACTGAGAATGTGGAACGAGGCACCATCTAGTTGTTTAAAACGACCGTGCCGCCACGCTGCATCGAAAAAACATCTGCAAAAAGAAAAAGGTGTGTAAAAGGAGGACAGGTGGAAGCTGGTGATTAGTTGAGATACAAGTGATAAGCATTTGAGTTTCCTCCTAGAACTATTGCTGAAGCTTCAGCTCTCTGTGTAAAAACACAGTTATTCAAAGTTTGTAAGGAACTTGAGCACAAATAGGTCAGGTTGCTTGAAACCTGATGATGAGTTTGACTTCTGTTTTAAGGTAGTAATATAAACGTTTTAATGCTTTATTTTCTTGGAAACCCTAATATATATGTTCTCTTCATTAATTGTTTTAGATCGCCCAGGAATGTAGGCAATCTTATGCATTGTTTGTATATCACAGATTTTTTTTTCCACTTTTTGGACAGTTCTAAAAGAGCATATGTAATGTTGGTGTTCATGTCAAAAATGAAGCAAAGTAAATAATTAGTAAACAATAAAGAATAACTGAAGTTAAAATGCATCAATTTTAATTTAATCAATTTTATTTTATTTTTTTAAAGACACTGTTGTTGTTGAATCATGTTCGACAACAATATTCTATTCTTATATCTGTTGCTCCATGTTCCATTCTTGTTCAAATTTAGTAAAATTCTTGATCACTAAAATGATTTTATATTTCATTCTTACACTAAATACTCTAAAACAAAAATATGGACACCTTTGACCAAACACATTGTCATTTTGTAAGCAGAAGTAAACACAGCATCTGTAGATAACCAAACATAAAACATATAAATCATTGGTGTGGCCTATGCAAAAGTCTGGGCACCTTGCACAGTCAGAAAATATTTTTTAAGGGTGTCCTTTTGCTAAAATCCACTTTTTTTTGTTCTTTGTGAAATACAATAGGTCTCTGAGTTGTGAAACTGTTCCTCAACCTCCATTTTCTGCAGTAGCTAGGAAAAGAAAATATTTAGAAAAAGGAGTCGATCAGGAAAAGCACCATGTCTACGTCAATCAAGTGCTGAGGTCAGACAGTGACGCAGTCTCATCAGACAGGAGCCCAACAGTGCTAGGAACAGCATGGCAGTTTGTTCCTGTGCTATTTGTGCAAATATCACATCATTGTTATATGATTTGCCTAGTAATTCAGAGCTCAGAGACAAATGGTTAGAATTTGTCTATGGAACACCACCACCAGCGAAGTACAAATTGAGAGAGGTAGTTGTGTGTTTAAAACAGTTCTGCTTACACTAATTAAAAATAAAAATCCACCCCGGATTTTTGTTCCAACTGCCTGGGTGACTCTGCTGCGGCTCAGCCAACAAAACCCTGGGGAGGGTTTCTACTTTCTGGACCTGGGTTACCCACCTCTGTGTGTAAGTAACTATGTTAACATAGGATCTCCGGTGGATTTTACATTTTACAGAGAGTAACGACTGTTATTAGTGTAAAAATGTCTTTATTTTAAAACATTTTTAACTGTTGCCCGTCTCAGTGGCGTCACAGTGCTGTTAGCCATGTATGAATATTCTTGAGCAAGAGCCGAAATCCTAACATTTCTCGCCGCCCACTCCTTCATTGGACTGAAGCAGCATTATATCAGATCACCGGAGCGCTTTTTTTTTTTTTTACAAAGACCACCTCACATAGGATTCACTCATACTAGAGATCACAACTAGACATTTTTAAATAAATGAAAATAGAATGGAATGAGACCTTTTAAAGGTATATTTGCATTTTTACTCAAGATCTTATGTACCTATTATCACTAAACTTACAGTACAGTACAATGAAATTTCTCTCACTGCATATTCCAGCTTAGAAAGCCCATCACAACAATGACAGCAGGTACAGCTACAGCTACTGGAAGAAAGAGACTCAAGGATCCAAAAGTACCAGCTTGAGTAACCCAGTCTGAGTTCTACTTTGACTTCATCAGTGCACATCATTTATTTTCTAAACTCACATGATATGTTTCATAACATTCTTTAGATGTTGGAAGTTTTATAGAAGTCACAGATATCATTTTCTTTTTGTATATTTCAGTGGGGATTGTGCAAGTGTTGCATAGAGGAACAGTATACCGCCCACTTCACTAAAACTATAAGCAGATTTTTGGCAGTCATACCAGCAGTATGCATTCAAGCGGTTCTTTCTGAGGTTTTCTTGATCTTTCAGGTTTCCTGTTGAGCCTCTGTAATTTTTTTAGATTCGTAAAGCATTCTGTCTATCTTACAGCCTGCTTGCAGTCATGTTCAGGTCTTATACAGATGGCTGGATGTGCTTGTGTTTTATGAGTGTTACTAAAGAGTGACAAGTATGAGTAATTGCTAGCTGATAGGATGATAGTTCCTAAATACACTTGGATACATGTCTCAGGTCTGATTAAGTAGATATGAAACTTAGTAATTGAGCCTCTGATGACAGAGTTACTGCATGTGCATTGATTAGAGACTGTGTCTATTATTTTGCACTTAAATTTGTATGAGATGATACGTCAGATTTGCATGGTTTGTTTCTACTTTCCTACTTTGCTATTGCTTTACTTTTTCCTTCTATCTTTTTTGTTTTTTGTTTGTTTAAAGAAGACAAACGTTTGCATATGACTGTATATCATTTGAATTATTTGCATGTTTTGCATGAAATGCGACATATAAACCCTGAGGTTTTTGTTACAGATAAGATGAGAACACACACTGATATTGAAAAGAAAGAGAATAGCTATATGATTACAAAAGATCCAGTTAAGATTTAGTAAAATAACTATGTTGTGTCAATAGATTAACAAAGGTTACCTACGTTATATAAATAACGTGGTCTAATTTAAACATTACGTATGGTCTTTCAATAGGTCGTTTTTTTTCACAAGATGATTAATTCTACTCTGACAAATTCAACTTCAACAAATTTTAATGTTATTGTTATAATATCCACCCTGTCCATTCAGTTCTTGCTGGGGTTTTCTCAGAACTGCTACATCATGTTCCTCTTTGTGTTCAGAGGTAAAAGCGTGGATGTATCTGTTGTTTTTACGCTGAATAACACTGCAGCTGAAATGCTTTTCTCAATAGCACTACTTCTTTTTAATGTGAATCTAGACATTGAAAATGTGTATTTTTTTGTGTTTCTGAACTTTATTCTCGGGATCACTCTGTCTGCTCGCCTCCTGTTTCCATGCTGTGTGTGTTTGGAGCGTTACCTGGCCGTGGTCCATCCTGTAACTTTCTTAAGATTAAAGACGCTCAGGTATCGGGTAGCGTGTTCAATTT
The DNA here is from genome assembly GCF_023375975.1 of Astyanax mexicanus. Classification (NCBI taxonomy): domain Eukaryota; kingdom Metazoa; phylum Chordata; class Actinopteri; order Characiformes; family Acestrorhamphidae; genus Astyanax; species Astyanax mexicanus. The sequence continues at coordinate 27,271,408 of NC_064412.1, read as the reverse complement.
TGGTTTGGATATTTTCACTGTTGCTGGTTATCAGCACATCATTCACTTCAGAGATTTTTCAGATCTTCACTGCGGTGTTCCTCATCATTCTGGCTGTGGATTTCTTCTGTTGTGTGGCGATTCTGAGAAAGCTGAAAGATCCAGGTCCGAGGGATATGGGGAATAAGCAGGGTGAGATGAACGCTGCCAAAAAGAAAGCATTTCAGATTGTCTTCATCAACCTGCTGACATGTTTTGTTCAAAATGTCCCTTTAATTGTTTTATACATTATCGCATATGGTCAGTTCTGTGGTGAATTTAGCATTGTACGTCCCATTCTTACAGCAGTGAACATTTGTGCAGGGTTTGTCCAACCAGTCATGATTCTCTACAGTGCTGGTAAACGATGCTTCTGAACTGTTACTCTTGCTCCTCATGCTGGTAAAATAGTTTTCCATATTTAGTAATGGTACAGGTTTGTATAGGCTTTGTAGCATTCCCATGAGATGAACAATGTTGGGAGAATGCAATATTGAATTTTAGTAATCTGGTTATTTTTTTCTGTTCTGAAGTAAAGTATAACACTTTACAGTTATTTTTGTAATCTTATTACAGTTACTAACTCAATAAAAACGTTGCTTGCGTTATTTGTGTTCTTGCAACTGATTAAAGCATTTAACCAGGGTGTGCATGCTCAAACAAAACCCACAGTGCAAATTTCTGGAGTTCAAACACCTGGAGTTAAACAAAAATGTGTAAACGTTTTAAATTGTGAGTTTATTCTCGAACTTAAACTACAAGTTAAGTTGAGGGGAACTCTTTGGCGGTGTAGTATTTCAGAGTTTATTCCAAGATGTTAAGGAACCTGACTGAACTCTTTAATGGGCGTGTCCCCCAACCAGTGTGAAGTCTTGTCCACCAGGGCTACCTTTCATGGGGTATTCCATTATATTTTATAAAATGGTTGTTTGCCTTTCCAACATGTAGGCTATAAGAGAAGGTTACCATCTTCTGCACTGTTAAGTGTAACAAAGTGCTGCCAATGCACTAAGAACTGCAATGCAGGATTAAAGTTGCCATGCACTGAAAATATACTGGCACACACTTGTTGATTATGAAATTGTTACCGTAATCAGTAATGATGCTTTTTGTTGAAATTTGTATCATAAAAATATTAGTTTTATAACACAATTTTTTGCATTAATTGTTAATACTGTGAAGGGGTTTATGGTAAAATTAACTCCAGCTGAGATCTGTATTTTACTCTAGATGGGATAAATATTTTAACTCCCACAACAGCTCAGATTTAACTTCTGAACAGAGTTAAAAGGCCAACTACCAGAACAGAGTTACTTTAACTCTGTTATAGAGTTTATTCGTTTGGCCAGGCATATAAACTAAAAATGAGTTGATATTAACTTTCATGGAGTTTATAAAAAACAGAATTTGCTGTGCATGGCTAAAGACCCTGAGTGGAACAGTATTACCCAAACAAGCTGAATTGGATTTTTATTCAGAGACAGCAATGAAGGGAGCCCAGTGAGAAATTAATACACCTTATTGGACTACAATTTTCTATTGGTTAAATTTAAGATTCAAAGAGTTTATTGTCATGTGCACAGTAAGAAAAAGGTTTCCTCATACAATGAAATTCTTTCTTTGCTCATCGCCAAGTAAAAAGAGAAAAGTAGAAAATAGAATAAAGAAAGAAATAACAAACTAACTAAATATCCATATTAAATTGGTGTAATATACATCCAGGATGGAAATATGTACATGATAACAGTAATGTGCTATAGATATTATTTACAATTAAGTACATGATTATCTATAGCAGTGAAACAAAAAGTGCAAAAAGTTCAGTTGTGCAATATAAATGTTTTGCAGTAAAAAAAATGTGCCTTTGAGAAATGTGTTTGACATGTAAACGTGTAAAGAGTATGGTGCAGGGTAATTTCTGAGGTAGGTTCAAAGGTCTGCAGTGGGGAAGATGAAGTTTTTTAGCCTAGTGGTTTTGCATTACACACTTCTGTACCTCCAGCCTGAAGGCAGAAGAGTGAACAGTCCATGCTGGGGGTGGGTAGAGTCTTTGAGGATGGAGGACTCTCTGGTGGTAGATGCTTTGCAGAGAGGGCAGTGGAGTCCTGATGTTCTCCGCAGTCTTTACCACTCTCTGCAGGCGTATACGGTCCGTCATAGTAGTGTTGCCGTACCACACGGTGATACAGCTGCAAAAGAAGCTCTCAATAAATAAATAAAATAGAACTAAACAATGCCTATTATTTTTGTACTTTTTAGTTTTTATTTCAGTATGTTCATGTATAAATTGGGATTTAATTAATTTAGACTTATATTATTTTTTTCAGGAAGTAATGAGCAAAACAATCTCATTCCAATTATGGTTAAATAATGAGTAATCAATAATGAATAACTTTTTAAGTAAATTTCCGAAGCTTTGGAAATGATCAAATACAATATCTGAGCTTTCAAAAGTTTTGTTATTTTGTTACTGCTGGACATTGTGTTTGTGTCCGTGTGTGTGTCGCGTCCTGTTTTTGTGCGGTGTGTTTAGAGCGCTACCTGGCTGTGGTTCATCAAAGATCAACCCAAAGGTACCCAAACTTTTGCATAGGACTGTATATGAACAATTGGAATTATTTGCATGAAATGTGCCTCCTTACATGGTGATTAATTAGTTAAGATGGATATAAATCTGAGGTAATTCTGCGGATGAACACACAGCTGATATCTAGTGATGGAGCAGAGGTACACGATCAGAGAAGAGGCAGTTACTATTATTGTTATAGAGAGATAAAATCAATATGGTGTGTTAAGGGCTTAACAAAGATCAATTAATTTATAATTAATTAATTATTTAAATGAAGACGTACTATTTTATGTATTTTTTTCTGTAGATCTTTTTTTTATGTGAGAGGAAAATGAATTCAACTCTGACAAATTCTACTCAGTCTGGTGTTTTTAATTTTTATGACATTTTGATTATATTACCCACAATGTCCATTCAGTTCTTGCTGGGGTTTGCTACATCATGTTCCTCCTTGTGTTCAGAGGTAAAAGCGTGGATGTATCTGTTGTTATTACGCTGAATAACACTGCAGCTGAAAACTTCTTTTTAATAGGACTACTTCTTTTTATTGTAATTCCAGTCGTTGAAAACATGTTGTTTTATGTGTTTCTGAACTTTATTCTCGGGATCACTCAGTCTGCTCGCCTCCTGTTTCCGTGCTTTGTGTGTTTGGACCGTTACCTGGCCGTAATCCACCCTGTAACTTTCTTAAGATTAAAGACGCTCAGGTATCGAGTAGCGTGTTCAGTTTTGGTTTGGATATGTTCACTCTTGCTGGGAATCAGCACATTCACTTCAGAGATTTTTCCGATCTTCACTGCTATGTTCCTCATTATTCTGGCTGTGGATTTCTTCTGTTGTGTGGCGATTCTCAGAAGACTGAGGGATCCAGGTCCGAGGAACATGGGCGTGGTAGTGGGGGGAAAAGTGGACCTGAGTACCCAGGGCCCAAGTAGGGAGAGGGGCCCATAAAAATCCTGATTTATTCATTTATTTTTAAGTGGTATTTTTATTATTGAATTGGGCCCTCTAATTAACTATTTATTAATTAATCTATCAAAAATTATTGATAACATCTACTGAGAGAATTAACTTTAGTTACAGTCCTCTCAACATATGGGACATTCTGGGAGCCCCCTCCTGGAGGCGGGATTAGAGTTAAGAGCTAAGTGTAATTAAAGTTAATGTAGTCCTCTCCACACAGCTGCTGCTGATGTCTGTATGCTCACGTGAAGCCGTTAGCTTAGCAAATTACCAACCAGGCTGCTGCTGCTGTAAGAATAAAGGTAATTCTGAGCCGCGTAAGGTTAGATATCGACATTAACCGGTCTTTGAAACTCCCCCTTACGTTGGTATGTTGGTTCAAGAGAGAGAGAGAGAGAGAGAGAGAGAGAGAGAGAGATTTATTATAAGTTATAAGTAAGTTATTATTTTGGTTCAGTGCGTGTGCTATAGCCTATTGTCTACTAACACAGCAGAGCTGAAAGAGAAACAGTGCTGAGACTTAATAAATGATCCACCTAGCAATATTTCTGCTGCATATATCAACATGTAAATAGCCTACCAATATCTCTGTAGGTGCGAGTACACACTAGTAATATATTAAGCAATAAAGCAATTGATTATTTTTGTCTGGTAAAAAGCCTTAGCATTGCAGTGCAGTGCTTAAAAAGCTATTATCAACGCTCAATAAATTCATGATGTTACCAAAGCCAATTAATAATCATGTTAAATAACTGTGATCTCAATATTAATCAAAAATAATTGTGATCATGATTTTTGCCATATATTTTTGCCAGAGATTGTAGCTTAAAACTTTATTAATGCTTTTTATTTTAGATAAATACCGCTTTTTTGCTCACGTTCTTCATGTACTTGATAGGGGCCCACTGACATTGCGAGTGTACAGGGCCCAGAATTTGCTGCTACGCCCCTGCCGAGGAATATGGGGAATAAGCAGGGTGAAATGAACGCTGCCAAAAAGAAAGCATTTCAGATTGTCTTCATCAACCTGCTGACATGTTTTGTTCAAAATGTCCCTTTAGTTGTTTTATACATTATTGCATATGGTCAGTTCTGTGGTGAATTTAGCATTGTACGTCCCATTCTTGCAGCAGTGAACATTTGTGCAGTGTTTGTCCAACCAGTCATGATTCTCTACAGAGCTGACAAACGATGCTTCTGAACTGTTACTCTTGCTCCTCATGCTGGTAAAATAGTTTTACATATTTTGTAATGGTACAGGTTTGTATAGGCTTTTGTAGTGTTCCCATGAGGTGAACAATGTTTTTAGAATACGGTAATGAATTATACTAATCTGGGGTGGGTTTCCCGAAAACGATCAACCTTAGCGAATAACGAACGAACTAACGAATGACGTGAGTAAAGAACGAGCCAGTTCTGCGAGTGTTTCCCAAAGAGCTTCGCAAAGTGAAAATTAACGAAGGAGGTTAAAGAACGTCTTTGTTGACTCCTCCCCCGAAACAGCGCACTTAATCGATCCACAAATATCGATTCAACACTGCCAATATGCAGTATTTATTCACTATTACACCCTAAAAACGTAGAAATGTGTTGTAATCAACAACATTATACAAATTATAATATTTAAATTACAAAAGGATGTACTTTGGCATTAATAAAATACTCCTAAAGATACATATGACTAAATAAATACTCGAAAATCTAATCTATTTTAAAACATTAAACTTTTTTTTACTTTTTAAAAAATATTATTGTTAATATATATTATATTAATAGATGTTATACTAATATTATTAATAGTAATATTGATAGTAATATTAATTTATTATTATAATTATTAATAATATAAAAATAATATAATAATAAATATATATATATATATATATATATATATATATATATATATATATATATATATTAAAACCAAAAGGAGTATGTTTTATTATACTTTATACACTCTGTAAAGCTCCAGCTCATCCTAAATCACCATCTCAGTTGGGTTTAGGTCAGGGGATTGTGAAGGCCATGCACCTTTTTGTTTACTAGATTATTCCATATGCGTCAATTAATAGTTTTCATGGTTTTAATATTAATCGACAATAAAAAAAAATAAATAAAAACATTGAATGTGTCCAACTTTTGATTGGTATTTATGAGCTGACACACCCCAGAGTTTGCCCAGATGAACGGCCACAATGTTGGTTAGAAGCATCTGATTAAGGAATAATATTAAATATTACCTGCACATTCACGATACCCTTTACAATACGTGTAGGTGTGATTAAAGACACCGCAGGCGTCCCCTGCACCGGACCTACAGTACCAGGAATTTTACCAATATCATGGAAATATATTGTGTTGTGCTGTAATTCCCTGGTTGGAAGTGTATATAAGTGTGTGTATGGCACAGTAACAGCCTGATTACAGAATCCACGGACTTGGTGACTTTGCAGCTTTGCTTAGACCGTGAACATCATCCGCAGGAATCTGGATTTTAATTATTTATTCGTGGGTTTGATTGGTCAATTCCAATGTGCCCAGTTAGATTACAAGCCACAGACAAAGTTGGCATTATAATATAATATAATATAATGTAATATAATATAATATAATATAATATAATGTAATGTAATGTAATGTAATGTAATGTAATATAATATAATATAATATAATATAATATAATATAATATAATATAATAATTATAGAATTATAGAATTATAGAATTAATTGTAACATAATATAATTGCTTCAACCACGGAAATTATATTTTTTCTCCCTCAATATTGGCGGTCCCTGGTGTTTAAGGTGCTGAACTGCAAGTCGAGGTCCCCTAAAGAAGCTCTTAAGAATAACGAGTGGGTCAGGGCACTCGTTAATCTGCAAGCGAGTTTACGTAGTACTTTAGTTACGCACCGGTTTGGGAAACACTCTTTAATTAACGATCAATCTTAAGTACGAGTTAACGAAGTTCTTAGCGTTACGAAGCTTTCGGGAAACCCACCCCTGATTACTTTCTGTTCTGAAGTAATGTGTAACATTTTCCCTTTTTTGTAATTTCTTTACAGTTACTAACGTAATAAACATGTTACTTGCGTTATTCATGTTGTGTGAACTCTTATGAGGTTTTAAAAGCTTTTACGCAAATAAAACCGATGGCTAAAGAGAGTGAGGGACCCAATATCACCCAAACAAGCTGAATTAGATTTTCATTTCGAGTAATGGATGCCATTTTCTATTGGTTAAATAGAAAACAGTAACATCAAGTGTAGCTTAATAAATTATATAAATGTTTAATGTTGTAACTGCTGCTAGATTTTGTTAAATAAAGCTCATCAATCAATCATTCAACCTTTATTTTCTCTCGAGAATACATTGAAGGTGACCCTCATTTGCAATGTTGCTGAGCATTTACAGTAATAAAAGGATTGAAAACATTTAATAAGTTGGGATTTGTTGGGAGTTGTTTTTGGGGGAGTTTACTGCTTTCCAGAAATCTTGTGGATTAGAGGATCTTGTAATTTGGTTAAGGAAATAATCTGATTTGGGGTTTCTAATTGCTAGTGCTCTGTTTACCAGCTGTAAAAAAATTCAAACAAACAAACAAATAAATAAATAAAACAAAACACAGTGGTTGCCGGATGGGATAAAAAACGGCTGACACGGCTAAAAGGCATGCTAAAAAACTAAACAGCTTGGCAGGTGTGCCACGCTCTCTGATGCTCTGCTAAATAAGCTGAAAAAAAAACAATGTCTATTATTTTTTCACTCTTTTCTTTTGATTTAAGTGTGTTTGTATGTAAATTGTGAGTAAACCAATCTCATTCCAATTATGATTAAATAATGAGTAATCAGTAATGGATTACTATTTTGAGTAAATTTCCCCAGCACTGATGATCAGATACAATATCTGAGCTTTTAAAAGTTTTGTTGGTAAACTGCTGGAAATTGTGTTTGTGTCCATGTGTGTGCTGTGTTTGCGTCCTGTTTCTGTGCTGTGTTTAGAGCGCTACCTGTCCGTGGTCCCCACAAGACCAAACCAAAGGTACCCAAACTTTGCAAATGAGTGTACATAAACCATTGGCATCATTTGCATGAAATGTGCCTCTATACAAGGTGATTAATTAGTTTAGATGGATATAAACCCTGAGGTAATTCTGACAGATGAACACACAGTTGATATCTAGAGCAGAGGTACACGATCAGAGAAGAGGCCGTTATTATTTTTGTCGTGGAGAGATCAAATTCATTAAAAAAGAGAAATTACTTTATAAATAATACATTATTTAATTTGAGAAATTATTTTTTGCATTTTTTTACTTTTGATATATATATTTTTTTTATGTGAGAAGACAATGAAGTCAACTCTGACAAATTCAACTTTGTCTGAAATGTTTTATTTCTATGAAAATTATATTCTATTACCCACAATGTCCGTTCAGTTCTTGCTGGGGTTTTCTTTGAACTGCTACATCATTTTCCTCCTTCTGTTCAGAGGTAAAAGACTGGACGTATCTGTTGTTTTTACGCTGAATAACACTGCAGCTGAAACCCTCTTCCTAACAGCTCTACTTCTTTTTATTGTGACTCCAGATATTAAAAACCTAAATGTTTATGTGACTTTTCTTATTGGGACCAGTGTCTCTGCTCGCCTCCTGTTTCAGTGCAGTGTCTGTTTGGAGCGATATCTGGCCGTAGTACACCCTGTGACTTTCTTGAGATTAAAGACGCTCAGGTATCGGGAAGCATGTTCAGGTTTGGTTTGGATATTTTCACTGATGCTGGGAATCAGCATACTGACTTCAGAACATCGGAAAATCTTAACTGGTTTGTTACTCATCATTCTGGCTGTGGATTTCTTCTGTTGTGTGGTGATTCTGAGAAAGCTGAAAGATCCAGGTCCGAGGGATATGGGGAGAGAGCAGGGTGAGATGAATGCTGCCAAAAAGAAAGCATTTCAGATTGTCTTCATCAACCTGCTGACATGTTTTGTTCAAAATGTCCCTTTAGTTGTTTTATACGTTATCGCATATGGTCAGTTCTGTGGTGAATTTAGCATTGTGTGTCCCTTACTTACAGCAGTGAACATTTGTGCAGGGTTTGTCCAACCAGTCATGATTCTCTACAGAGCTGGTAAACGATGCTTCTGAACTGTTACTCTTGCTCCTCATGCTGGTTATATATATATATTTTTTGTCACCCTTAGCGGCAACAACTGCAATCAAGCTTTACTGATAACTGGCAGTGAGTCTTTCACATCTCTGTGGAGGAATTTTGTTTCACTCTACTTTACGAAATGTTTTAATTCAGCCATATTGGAGGGGATTCCAGCATAAACCTCCTGTTTAAGATCATCCACAGCATCTCAATCAGACTTTGACCAGGTCACTCCAAAACCTTCATTTTTTTACCATTTAGAGGTGAACTTGTTTGTGTGCTTTGGATCATTGTCCTGCTGCAGAACCCAAGTACCCCTGAGCTTGAGGTCATGAACAGATGGCCGGATATTCTCCTTCAGGATTTTCTGGTTCCATCTATAACAGCAAGTCATCCAGACCCTGAAGCAGCAAAGCAGCTCCAGACCATCACACTACCACCACCATATTTTATGTTGAGTATAATGTTGTAATGGGATAACAGATGTAATGGGATACACACTTTCCAAAAAGCTCCACTTTTGGCACATCAGTACAAAAATATTTATCCAAAGTTCTGGAGATCTTCAAGATGTTTGTTGGTAAATGTAAGACAGGCGGTTGTGTTGTTTTTGTTCAGAAGTGTTTTTTGCCTTGAAATTCTCCTATGGAAACCATTTTTTAACAGTCTCTTTCTTATTATTGAATCATAAAATCATTAATGACCTTAACTGATGCAAGTGAGACCTGCAGTTCTATAGATGTTGTTCTTGGTTATTTTGCGACCTCCTAAATGAGTTGTTCATTCCCTTTTGGAATAATTTTGGTCGGTTGGTTTCTCTTGGAAAGGTTCAACAGTGTTCCATGTTTTCTCCATTTGTGAATAATAGCTCTCACTGTGGTCTGCTGAAGTCCCAAAGCTTTAGAAATGACTTTGTAAGCTGTTCCAGACTGATAGATGATCAATGACTTTGTTTTCTCATCTGTTTTTGATTTTCTTCAGATTGGGGCATTATGTGTTGATTTTTGAGATCGTTTAGCTGCTTCATGTTGTCAGAAAACAATGCTGGGAGAATCTGATTAAGAGTAATCTCATTACCTTTTTCTGTACTATTAATACTATAAGTAATGTATAACACTTTGCAGTTATTTTTTTGGTAACCTCATTAAAAACATGTAACTTTCGTTATTTATGTTCCTGTAAACTGTAGTCGAGTTTTTTAAAGCGTTTACTCCGGGTTTATGCTCAAGCTAAACTCATGGCTAAAGACTACAAGTGAAACAATATCACCCAAACAAGCTGAATTGGATTTTCATTCAGAGACAACAATGAAGGGAACCCAGAGAGAAATGAATACACATAATTGGACTACATTTTATTTTTTGGTTAAATTTATATGGGCTTGGGCTGAAAAACAAAATAAAACAGTAACATCAGTGTAGTTAAATTAATTTGATAAATGTTTAATATTGTGAATGCTGCTGTTTGATAAATTATTTAAAGTGATATTGTTTTTTTCTGTGGAAATTCTAACTTTACTTAAATGTATTTAATCCTGTTACGGCACTTTTGTATCATGCTTTATTCATGCTTCTTCTTTTACATGTTTTTATTTTAGTTTTTATTTCCATTTTTACTGTTATTCTTTTACATGTTTTTTAATTTGACTTCTCTGTGTATTTTCTAATTTGTAAAGCACTTTGAATGTGCTATGAAAGGTGTTATATAAATAAACTATTTATTCCTTTATAAAAAGGAAGCATTCTGAGACTGTGTTGGGAAAACATAAATAGATTGTATAGATAATTTTTACACTAAAGACCAAAGACACATGGAGCCCTGTCTTACACCCTGCAAAGCGAGTAGCGTAGCCCGTTGCCATGGTACACCCCCTCAACAGTCTATTTTTATGCCTTGCACACACGTCCTTAAAATAGCATTGGACTTTTGGAATATATTAACGTCGATGGGCGTGGTGGTCTGGAAATGACGTGTGTTCAGGTAAATTATTGGCATGTTTCTTGGCGGCGGAAAAAAAGCATTGCGCGACTAATCCGAAAACCACGTCTAAAAAGCTATATACTAATATGTACTAATTAATATAATTATGTACTAATATATATTAATAATATAGCCTTAAGCTATATACCATATTTGCAATACTGTTATACGGGTTCTATTTATACTGTCATTCCATCTCAATCACCATCAATATTGCACTATTGTCTTCTGTCTTATGTATGTCTTTGTGTTCTTGTTGTATTGTACATATAGTATCGCCCACTCTTTTATATAATATATCTTATTTCTTTTTAATTTATATTTAAATTCTCTTTTATTCTATCTGTTATCTGTACTTGCTGTAAAATTTGGGAAGGAGAGTGACGTAATTTCAATTCTCTGTATGTCATGTATATGCAGTATTGACAATAAACTAATAAACTACTTGACTTGACTGATAGTGTTAAAAGGACCTTGCTCAAGCCCCAAAAACTGGCTTTTAGCAGAACCAGCAACCCTCTCATCAATAAACCCGTCTGAACAAAAAAATTCTACTTTGACTTCACCAGTCCACATCATTTCTTTACAAACCTTCCCTTGATGTTATATAGCATACATCAGAAATATTACATTTTGTTGTGATGAAATTTTCATGGAAATTTTGCAAGCAATGCTGCACAGTGGAAAAATTCACCAGCCTCTTGACTAAAACATCATGCCAGTCATAACAGCCTTCGAGCAGGTCTTTCTTGGTCTTACATATTTCTTCTTCGCCTTTAGTAATTTCACATTTTATAGCTTTACCTTTGCCAATAGCAAATAGCAAAAATCACTCAAGCCATTTCCGGACGGAATACCACATGCTTAATATGAGATGCATTGGCCCAGAGTTAAATATAGGCCGGATTCTGGTCCAAATGCTTGGTTAAAATCTTTGTTGAATGCTTTATGTGCAAACCTCCCAGTTGCCAAGTATAATAAGAGAGAATTTTGTTTCGATTTTCTTCATGTAAAAACAAAATCAATAACTGTGAAGAAGGATGGCGAGCCTAAATGTGTCAGATTTGCATGTAACCTTATGCAAATTTCTAACTTAGTCTCTTGTATTCAGTGATGAATATGCTTTTTTGCTTTGAAAACTAAACAAAGATCATCAAAGATCAAACCCATTAAATTTGCATGATGTGTCCTGATTTTCGTATTTGCATGTTTGTATTATTTTCCAACAGGTGATTGTTTAAAGCCATTTGTAATGTTGGCGTTCCTGTCATTATTTAAATAATGTAAATATTTGTTTTAATTGCAGGATAAATGAGATTAAGATGCATTTAGTCTGAAATGTGATTTAGTTCATAAATATAGAATTACATGCAACTTGATTACATTCATAGAAGTATTCTTGGAAACTATGTGTGTTAAAGCAAATTTATTAAACACTTAAATCACACATAGGGTCCAAATAAACAAAACATTTAAGGTAAAAAATATATTTACTAATTTACATTACATAAGTAGTTGAGGACAAAATGCTGACAGGTAGTTGGTTGGAGGAGCTCATGTTTGATTAATATTCATAGTAGAGAGTTTGAAATGCTAATTCCTTATTTCAGTTGGTGTATCTGTCTTAAGCCAGATGTAGTATCTAGATCTGAGACACTGATAAAAAGTACTGGAGCCTTTAATGACTGAGTAAGTGTACATTTATTTATTTATTTATTTATTTTTAAATAACTTTTATTAGAGACTGTTATTACTGTACATCAGATTTGTGTGAAATGCGTCTGACTACATGCTGATTCATTCATTAGGCTAGCTATAAATCCTGAGGTAACTCCCATATACTGTATATCTGCTCAGTTGATATCTGCTGTGTTAGAGTATTGAGAATAAGTTAGCATATGTCTTGGGTATGCGTGGGTATATTTATATAAATCAGGGGTGCCAAATTTCACACAACACCATTTTTACACTTCTGCAGCACCCTAAGTGACATTTCTTTTTCATTTGCAGAATTATTATACAATAATGAGAAACTTTAATTATTTGATTCCACAGTGAATCATCTTTTCTTATTCTGATTCTATTTGCTTATTTACTTGACATTGGGGGGACACATTTGTTAATATACATCAAAGCCCACTCTATTATGACTTAGAACTACATGTGGATTTACAGTTAATGATAAATAAACAAAATACAAATGTTTCTGTACTTTTGTTTATTATAAGTTAAATCCAACTTGGATGGGGTGGACGGGGAGTTCCTACACCATGGCCTGAAGGACCAGTGTGTATATATATATATATATACACTGCTCAAAAAAATAAAGGGAACACTCAAATAACACAATAAAACTCCAAGTAAATCAAACTTCTGTGAAATTAAACTGTCCACTTAGGAAGCAACACTGATTGACAATCAATTTCACCTGCTGTTGTGCAAATAGAATAGACAACATGTGGAAATTATTGGCAATTAGCAAGACACACTTAATAAAGGAGTGGTTCTGCAGGTGGGGACCACAGACCACTTCTCAGAACCTATGCTGTCTGGCTGATGTTTTGGTCAGTTTGGAATGTGGGTGGTGCTTTCACACTCGTGGTAGCATGAGACAGACTCTACAACCCACACAAGTGGCTCAGGTAGTGCAGCTCATCCAGGATGGCACATCAATGCGAGCTGTGGCAAGAAGGTTTGCTGTGTCTGTCAGCGTAGTGTCTAGAGGCTGGAGGCGCTACCAGGAGACAGGCCAGTACACCAGGAGACGTGGAGGAGGCCGTAGGAGGGCAACAACCCAGCAGCAGGACCGCTACCTCCGCCTTTGTGCAAGAAGGAACAGGAGGAGCACTGCCAGAGCCCTGCAAAATGACCTCCAGCAGGCCACAAATGTGCATGTGTCTGCACAAACGGTTAGAAACCGACTCCATGAGGATGGTATGAGGGCCCGACGTCCACAGATGGGGGTTGTGCTCACAGCCCAACACCGTGCAGGACGCTTGGCATTTGCCAGAGAACACCAGGATTGGCAAATTCGCCACTGGCGCCTTGTGCTCTTCACAGATGAAAGCAGGTTCACACTGAGCACATGACAGACGTGACAGAGTCTGGAGACGCCGTGGAGAGCGGTCTGCTGCCTGCAACATCCTTCAGCATGACCGGTTTGGCAGTGGGTCAGTAATGGTGTGGGGTGGCATTTCTTTGGAGGGCCGCACAGCCCTCCATGTGCTCACCAGAGGTAGCCTGACTGCCATTAGGTACGGAGATGAGATCCTCAGACCCCTTGTGAGACCATATGCTGGTGCGGTTGGCCCTGGGTTCCTCCTAATGCAGGACAATGCTAGACCTCATGTGGCTGGAGTGTGTCAGCAGTTCCTGCAAGATGAAGGCATTGAAGCTATGGACTGGCCCGCCCGTTCCCCAGACCTGAATCCGATTGAGCACATCTGGGACATCATGTCTCGCTCCATCCACCAACGTCACGTTGCACCACAGACTGTCCAGGAGTTGGCGGATGCTTTAGTCCAGGTCTGGGAGGAGATCCCTCAGGAGACCATCCGCCACCTCATCAGGAGCATGCCCAGGCGTTGTAGGGAGGTCATACAGGCACGTGGAGGCCACACACAATACTGAGCCTCATTTTGACTTGTTTTAAGGACATTACATTAAAGTTGGATCAGCCTGTAGTGTGTTTTTTCACTTTAATTTTGTGTGTGGCTCCAAATCCAGGCCTCCATTGGTTAATAAATTTCATTTCCATTGATGATTTTTGTGTGATTTTGTTGTCAGCACATTCAACTTTGTACAGAACAAAGTATTCAATGAGAATATTTCATTCATTCAGATCTAGGATGTGTTATTTGAGTGTTCCCTTTATTTTTTTGAGCAGTGTATATATATACGTATATATATACAAATGTCATTTTCTCTCTCTCTCTCTCTATATATATATATATATATATATATATATATATATATAGAGAGAGAGAGAGAGAGAGAGAGAGAGAATTGATCAAGTTTAGACATTTTATTTAGCGGACATTGCCCAATTACAATTGGTCACATACTTGCAACCTGATTAAGTCATCTGAGACCTTGTCAGAAACCAAAAAAACTGCGGTAGAGTTTTATGAAAATATATATTTTTTAAAGGGGGGTACTTGAGCCCAGGGTACCCAAACTTTTGCATATGACTGTATATCATTTTTATCATTTACATGAAATGTGACTCCCGACATGGTGATTAATTAGTTTAGATGTAAATATATAAACCCTGAGGTAATTCTGACAGATAGACATAGAGGTCTAGAGAGGAGCAGAAGTACACCATCAGAGAAGATGCAGTAATTATTTTTGTCATGGAAAGATAATATAAATTTGTTGTGTTGATAGCTTAACAAAGATCAGTTACTTCAGGATTGATCAAAAATATGGTTTTATATAGATCTTTTATTTACATGTAAGAGGACCATGAATTCAACTCTGACCAATTCAACTCTGTTTAAAAATATTTATTTTTATGAAAATATAGCTTTAATATCGACAATATCCCTTCAGTTCTTGCTGGGCTTTTCTCTGAACTGCTACATCATTTTTCTCCTTCTGTCCAGAGGTAGAGGAGTAAAGGCATCTGTTGTTTTTATGCTGAATCACTCTGCTGCTGAAATCTTCTTCTCAATAGCAGCACTGCTGAATATTGGGACTTTAAAAGCTTCAAATGTTTTATTTTATTTGCTGGTATATGTTCTCACTTGGACCAGTGTGTTTGCTCGCCTCCTGTTCCTGTGCTGTGTGTGTTTGGAGCGTTACCTGGCTGTGGTTCATCCTGTGACTTTCTTAAGATTAAAGCCAATCAGGTATCGAGTAGCGTCTTCAGTTGTGGTCTGGATATTTTCTCTGCTTCTTCTAATCAGCACATTCACTTCAGAAGCTGTGAAAATCATGGTCAGTATTTATTTATTGATTCTGGTTTTGGAATTCTTCTGTTGTGTGTCGATGCTGAGAAGGTTGAGGGATCCAGGGCCGAGTGAAATGGGAAGTGGGCAGGGTGAGATGAATGCTGCCAAAAAAAAAGCATTTCAGATAATCTCTATCAACCTGCTGACATGTTTTGCTCAAAACATTCCGATGGTTGTTTTACTCATCCTTCTACACTGTCAGATGGATGATGAGCTTCGCATTGTGAAGGTCATTTGTGCAGCAGTAAATATTTTTGCAGGCTTTGTCCAACCATTCATGATTCTTCACAATGCTGGTAAACTGTCATTTGTAAAATGCTCCTGAATTGTTATTCTTGCTGTTCATGCTGGTAAAACATCTCTTTGACATTTTGTAAAACACTACTACAACAGGCTAATAAATTGTATATTTTTTTTTTCATTAGCTCAGAAATGTTCCCGGCTTCTAAAATTAGTGTCTCAGCGTTTGTGTTGTCCTACACTGATGTTAGTCAGCTGTGTTGGATTTGTTTGTAGAATTAATATTGCCTCTGTCTGCATACAGTCAATCAATCAATCAATCAACCTTTATTTTAAACTCGGAAGTACATTGAGGGTGACCCTCATTTTCAATGTAGCCGAGCAAATACAATAGTGATTGAAAAAGCAAAATTAAAAGCAAATATTTAATATTTATGAAACAGAAGAATAAAACTGAAACTAAAAATAAAACTATTTAGTAATAAGAATAAAATTAAAAAATAAAAAATAAAAATATATAATAACAGTATTACTGATAAAACATAATAAAAAAAATAAAAATAAAATATATTAAAATAAAATAATTATAAGAAAGTAAATACAAAAACAAAAATAATAAAAAAAATAAATATAAATAAATATATAAATAAATAAATTATATAAAATAAATAAAAGGAATATATATATATATATATATATATATATATATATATATATATATATAAAATAAGAGAACTAAAACATGAAGTAAAATAAATAATTAAGATTGAGTAAAACAGGTACAGGCTGTCTGAAGGTGGTTAGATATTAAAAGTTTAAAATGATTGAGTGACACCAGTGAGCTGAGTTTTAGTGTTTCCTGTAGTGAGTTCCAGCTCGCCGGTGCACTGTAGCTAAAAGCAGATTTTCCCAGTTCAGTAAAAACTCTCGGTACCTGGCAGCTGATCCAATCACTGGGGCGAGTCTGATAATTACTGTTATTAAAATTTATCAATGAAGTGATGTATTCTGGCATATGACCGGAGAGTGTTTTATAAATTAAAATTAACCAGTGCATTTCCCTTCGTGCAGCTAATGGAGGCCAAACAACTTTTCTGTACAGATCACAGTGATGAGTTCTATAAGGGTCGCCAGTGATGAACCTTAGAGCAGAGTGATATACTGGATCCAATAATTTGAGGGAACTGGCGGAAGCATATTTATAAATGACATCACCAGGGGCGTAGCAGCAAATTCTGGGCCCTGTACACTCGCAATGTCAGTGGGCCCCTATCAAGTACATGAAGAACGTGAGCAAAAAAGCGGTATTTATCTAAAATAAAAAGCATTAATAAAGTTTTAAGCTACAATCTCTGGCAAAAATATATGGCAAAAATCATGATCACAATTATTTTTGATTAATATTGAGATCACAGTTATTTAACATGATTATTAATTGGCTTTGGTAACATCATGAATTTATTGAGCGTTGATAATAGCTTTTTAAGCACTGCACTGCAATGCTAAGGCTTTTTACCAGACAAAAATAATCAATTGCTTTATTGCTTAATATATTACTAGTGTGTACTCGCACCTACAGAGATATTGGTAGGCTATTTACATGTTGATATATGCAGCAGAAATATTGCTAGGTGGATCATTTATTAAGTCTCAGCACTGTTTCTCTTTCAGCTCTGCTGTGTTAGTAGACAATAGGCTATAGCACACGCACTGAACCAAAATAATAACTTACTTATAACTTATAATAAATCTCTCTCTCTCTCTCTCTCTCTCTCTCTTGAACCAACATACCAACGTAAGGGGGAGTTTCAAAGACCGGTTAATGTCGATATCTAACCTTACGCGGCTCAGAATTACCTTTATTCTTACAGCAGCAGCAGCCTGGTTGGTAATTTGCTAAGCTAATGGCTTCACGTGAGCATACAGACATCAGCAGCAGCTGTGTGGAGAGGACTACATTAACTTTAATTACACTTAGCTCTTAACTCTAACCCCCCCCCCCCCCCCCCCCCGCCTCCAGGAGGGGGCTCCCAGAATGTCCCATATGTTGAGAGGACTGTAACTAAAGTTAATTCTCTCAGTAGATGTTATCAATAATTTTTGATAGATTAATTAATAAATAGTTAATTAGAGGGCCCAATTCAATAATAAAAATACCACTTAAAAATAAATGAATAAATCAGGATTTTTATGGGCCCCTCTCCCTACTTGGGCCCTGGGTACTCAGGTCCACTTTTCCCCCCACTACCACGCCCATGGACATCACCATAGTCTAGAACAGATGAAAGGGTTGCCTCAACAATTGTTTTCCTAGCGTGCATGGGGAAACAAGCTTTATTTCTATATAAATAACCCAGCTTCTTTCTACATTTACTGACTAGTTTATTAATGTGAGGTTTAAAAGTGAGTTTCTCATCCAGCCATATCCCGAGATATTTATATTCTGTAACTCTTTCAACGGTGGATCCTGCCAGGGTAGTAAAATTTACACAATTAACATCACTATTAAGAGATCTGGAAAACAGCATTAACTTAGTTTTCTTAGCATTTAAAACTAGTTTGTGATTATTTAGCGCAATCTGTAGAGCATTAAAAGAGTTTTATTACTGCAGCATGTATAGAATCAGCTGAGCAATATAAGATTGTGTCATCTGCATAAAGGTGTATTTTGCAATCTAAGGAAGAAACAGAGGCAGCAATATCATTAATGTATATATTAAATAAAACTGGACCCAGAATGGAACCTTGGGGGACGCCCTTAGAAATAGCTAGGAAATCTGATTTATAATTATTGAATGCTGTGCATTGTTGTCTGTCTGTGAGGTAGTTTTGGGACCATTCAAGACCTTTTGCATCAAAGCCAATCTTTTTTAAATTTCTTAAAAGAAGAGTGTGATCAACTGTATCAAAAGCTTTCGTTAAACCAATAAAAACAGCTGCACAGTGTTTCTTCCTGTCTAAGTCTGAATACAGATCATTTAAAACCACAGCCGAGATAGTGCTGTGTCCTTCTCTAAAACCAGACTGATAATTGGATAAAATAGAATTTTCATTAAGAAATGATTTCAGTTGGCTGTTCACTAGAGATTCCAAAAATTTTGCTAGACATGATAATTTTGAAATTGGCCTATAATTGTTCAACTCTGTTGCCTCACCACCTTTATGCAGAGGAATCACATGAGCTGTTTTCCAGACCCTGGGAATTCTGCAAGATAAAACTGAGAGATTAAAAATATATAAAATATAGTCTAAAATAACTGGAGCTGCAAGACGCAGGAAAAAGGGGTCCAGTCCATCTTCTCCAGTAGCTTTTCGTGGATTAATTTTCAGCAGGACATTAGCAACTATGTATGGAGAGAAGGGCTGGAGTGAGAAGAGACCATGGCTTTTAAAAACAATAGGGTTGAGATCAGTTTGATTTAATAATGGATTTGTATTAGTGTTATCAAATATGTGACCAGCTGCAGCAAAGTGAGAGTTAAAAACCTGACAGAGTTCCTTCTGATCTGAGATCAGCTGATCATCCACTAAAGCCCTGGTAGGAAAGGGATTGGAGTTCTTTTTAAGGGAATTTACATTTTTCCAGAAGTTCTGGGGGTTTGTGGAGTTGGAGATTAAGCTAAGGTAGTATTCTGATTTGGCTTTTCTAACAGCAGAAGTACATTTATTTCTCAATTGTCTAAAGATTAGCCAATGGTCTTTCTCCCCTATGCGTCTTGCAATTGACCAAGCTCTATTTCTGGACTTAAACAATGAGGAAACATCGCCAGTAATCCAGGGACTTGACCTGTCTTTAATTCTTGACTTTTTGTGGGGGGCAAGTTTGTTTACCACTGTTAAAAAAGAATTCTTAAAATGGTTTAATGCTAGGTCAACATCTTTGATTTCAAGTGTAAGGTGTATGTCACTCATTGCCAAGTCAGAAAGAAAAGCTTGATCATTTAATTTGTTTAAATTTCTTCTAACCACCATCCGAGAGCCCGTTTTATTCTCACAACTGGTTCTAATGCATCCGATTGGGCAGTGATCACTGATGCCAAGTTCGAAAACTCCTGAGGCAGTAATTTTGTCCATTTTATTAGAAAGAATTAAATCTATCAATGTTGATTTGGTTGGATCTTTCAAGTTTGGGCGTGTTGGTTCATTTATTATCTGTGTAAGGGTAAGATTGCCACATATTTCCTTAAAATAATCAGATGCATCAGAAAGCCAGTTGAAATTAAAATCCCCTAGGACCAGCATTTCAGAGTTACTAAAATTTGATAAAAGGAGCCTTCTGTTTAAAACAGGCTTCTATGATGAAGTGGCGGAAAAATGCAGCCCACCTTGGTTGCAGCCTATACTTTGGAACGCAGTTGTTGATCTGATTCTAATTGATTGTGTGGAATAAAGGAGAAAGTGATGGATCCAAGGGCCAGCACCCATTAGCGACTTAAAGGCACACACCTGGGGCTCATCAAAAAACAAAGCTCCATGTGGGGCATGGAGCCATAAAGGAGAAGGAGGAAAAGAACAGCTGAACCACTTTGGGGAAACATAAAATCATAAAAGTCGCCCTTAGAAGCTGTTGGATTTTTTTTTTTTTAATAAAGGGTTTTGTTTAAATAAAGCCACTATGAGTTGTTCCTAACCTGCCTCTATGTTACCTGTGCTGTGTCAACTTCTGGGTCACGGTGGCCACACCCCTTTATACAGGGGAGGTGCAATTGATTGTAATAGTTCTAACACGATAGTCGGTTTAGGTTTAAAAAATCTGTGACTCTACTAAACATATTCTATCTCTTCTAAAATGTACTGAACCCCTGAGCCATGTTTACACATTAAAGAGATTAAAGAGAGCACCCCTTCTTAGGATAGGCAGATAGAAAACTCTTTCCAATCAGTTGTAAAAGTTGCATGAAGGATTTATTGCTCTTCCGATTCAGTATATTGTCTGGACAGGGAATAAAATAAAAAAGATAAAATGTTTTATCTTTCTTCTGGAAAGTTGCTATTTTGGAGGTACATGTTTCATGGGAAAGTTACAAAAAGAACAGATTTCTCAGAGACTTTTTTTTAGCTTCATCTTTTAGCACTCAACCTGACCTCCACAGTTCCCCTGAACTGTCATTCCCCAACAATTTTCAGCTATCTGCTGTCCAACAACACTTAGCTGTTCATAGCATTTTCTTGCCTTTTGATTTCCAGTCTGTTGACAGTTGCTTAGAGAAACCCATGTTGAATGAGGATTTAAAGAGTTCTTAAATCTTAAATAGCTCGGAAATATGATTCAGCTGAACTTCATTTTAAAACCACCACATCAATCTGCGTAGATATATTCTTAAGCACTGTTGTACAGGCACAAGGCGCAAAAACCGACTGTTGGTACGTTTATGGTCCGGATCAGGTAATGAGTTTGTTTACTTGGAGCTTTTTCTCCCTCTGTTGGGTTTGGTTTTACACGGGCACGAACCTAAACGCAACAAAATACACAACAATAAACTACACTGATTGGTCAGAGCTGACTGGTGTGAGAACAATAAAGTAAACATAGCAAGAATATTCTGTGTTCCAGCGTGTATATCTGTGCAGTGTGAAGTTGCTTTAACACAGAACACTGTAACACTGCACTTTCAAACACAGTGTTTTTTAATGGGATGTGCTTTGCAGATGTACACATAGTAAACAGAGTCGCGCGGCTGTGAGCAGTGAAGACAGCACATAAGGCACATGTAAACATCATGAGACAGAGACAGCTTTTGTTCATAGCTGTAGTAATTAGCGTTTTCTGGCTCATATATTAGATTAAACTGCGCTTTATTAGCAGTTCAGAGCTGACAGAAGATCTGAAGTCCCATCATATCATAGCAGTATGTACCCTTCAAGACGCACACACACACACACACACACACACACATACACACAATAATGTAAATCCTCCTCATTGGCAGTATATAATTAACAAATCTGTGTATCAGCAAGTCCAAACTAGAGTCAACATGTAAGCTGACCCAAAGGAAAGTCTCAGCACCTAATAATACAAGTAAAAAGTTATTTATAGAGCCTATTTATTCATAAAAGGACATTTGTCTTTGATAAACTGGAATTTTTTTTAAACAAAAAATGTTTAAACCTAAACACAGCATGTTTTATTATAATCAAATAAAACACCTGTTACACGTGTGAAATAGTTCTACAAAGAATGTGTCTGATTTGAATATAAATTATTCTGTTTCTTTTGACATGACTCACCCCAAAGCTCCTGTCCTGAATTTTTATTGATAGTCCAAAAAAAAGTTCTTACAGGTTTTCAGCACCCCAGAGGCTCTGATTCCTAGGCTGATCATTCTCTCTGTTCAACATGTCTGTTCTTATCAAATCAGCTGAGTGCTCTTTTATGTGGAGGTTATCTTGGCCTGGTTCTGCTCTGCTGGTGTGTCACATGTTTTACAAATCAAAGAAAAGCAGTCTGTCATTTTCCATGCAAATTCTCTAAGGATGTAAACCAACCCTTCCCTATGATAGGCTAAGTTTGTGGTTAAAGGTGCACTCATGTGGTCAGGCTTGTAAAGGTTCATGATAGGCAGTGGCGTGCACAGACATTTTGGGGGGCAAGTGCTCAGGGGGGAAAAAGGGCACTTTTTATCAATACCATATGTACAAATCAAGCCCTGAATATGTTTCAAGCTTCAACATGAATATCATCATGCCCACTTAATTGTACTGCCCCCCCAAGCAAATCAGTCCAGAACCGGGGCTGTATGTGGTCGTCCTCACGTTATCTCTCATTGATTTGGACTAGAGCGGCTAGTTTATCTGGTGACCAGTCGGCAAAAGATGCTTAGTAGTTTTGTGCTGTATGAGACATTTTACTGCACAACAAAATGATTTCATGTTGGGCTTAGAGGGCAAATGGTTCGATTTTACTTGATGTGTATGTTACCTGGCTGGTGGGACACGAGGGAGAAGAAGCCTATCTGTTGCCGTGCGTGCTGTGCTGAAGACTCGCCTTGCGCGCGACCGTGCAGGGTCACGTGACAGAGGAAGAGAGAGGTCGGGTGTGTGCGAGCTGATTTCAGGGCATTCTGTTTTCACTCAGGTTTTCTCAGGTTTTCAAAAGATCATTTAAAACCGGCCTTAGTAAAATCTTAATGATAATAATATATTTTTAAAAAATTAAATAAAACGTAAAAGTTTTATAACGGCACTTTGGTTGATAAAGGGCAGAGTTGGTGGTGCTTTAGCACCACCTGATGTCTATGTCTGCATGCCTCTGATGATAGGAGAAGAAATCAGGGTCCCCAGGAAAAAAGGACACCAACCCACCAACACCCCTGGACCACCAAAAAACCCAACACCCACCCAAATCTCTGTAAACTGTATGATGTGCTGCAGGAAAACAGGTACAGCAAACACCATCCCCATGTATACATATGTTTTTCATCACTTACTTTATAGATGAGACATATGAGCAAAGATAAAATCAGTTACTGTGCTGTGTGCAGTGACATATAATGAATAATAATTTAATTTATGCTGGTAATCCAAGGATCACTGTGTAGGAAGAAAAAAGTTCATTAGAATTTTATTTGTTTTTTGAAGTTTCGGTTGTGAAAGCAAATACACATAATATTGCATGCAAATGTTTGCAATGTTAACCATATTTGAATGGATAGGCCAGATCATTATTCAATGAAAAATGATATTCATCAATATCAGGTTGCATTATGAATGTCAGTACAGGACTTTGGATCATGATTACTCTAAATATTAAACTTGGTCTGTTTCAGTAATACCTGGCATGATGCCATACACTCTACGCTTACTTTATGGTGAAGTGTAGTCAAAAGTACCATACACGGTTTTACTCATCCTATAGACTGGAAAAGAAAATGGACTTCTGTTCCCATGTGAACGAGGCCCTTACTCATCTTATTTCTTAGGACCAAGGGATGAAATCATGCTAAGGATTTTCCAAATATGAAAAATGAAATTCAAAATCCCAGGATTTATAATGCAGATTCTGTTGATTGAAGGCAGAGAGATATACAGGGACCCCAAATTGCCTGGATCTCGCTTCAGACATTCATGTCTGTTCTGATAATTAATATGTAATTTAGATCTCAAGACTGAGTGTTAGTGAAACCTTCCTAATGCATCTCCACATCATGGTAGCAACAAAAGGCTTTTAATGTGCTTCAGATTTTCTTCTGGTTGTGCACCAAAAAGTTGATAGTAAAAAATGACATGCATGACCAATGTAATGCATTGTTCTGCCTGTCCTTTACTACTCCTGTAAGCCTAGCGCCTTTGTTAATAAATTGTGTGTTTGGTATTTGCGAGTGTCTGTTGTGCATCTGGCAAGCACAACATGAGCTGTATTTTGTTTATACCTGTGAGTCTATGACTGTGGGTTGTGTTCTTTATGACAGTAATGTCAGAAGTCTCATTTTGCATTAAACATTTTGCAACTAAAAATTTCCAGTGATCAGTCCTGGGCTCTGGCTTGGAGGAATTTTAGCCCATTTCTTCTTACAGAACAGCTTTAACTCTGGGATGTTGGTGGGTTCCCTCACATTCCTTACATCTCAGGTCAATCCACAACATTTCTATTAGATTAAGGTCAGGAATTTGACTTGACTTTGATTTAGGGTTGTTGTCTTGCTGCATAATCCACCTTCTCTTGGGATTCGGTTTATAGACAGATGTCCTGACATTTTAGAATTCCCTAATATAAATAATAATTGATTGTTCCATCAATAAAGGTAGACTGTCTTGGTTCAGATGCAAAACACAGATCCAAGCCATGATACTACCACCACCATGTTTTATATTTTGTTTCCTATTTCCACTTTTACTTCACTACATATGTTTGAGTTTAATATTTGTACTTTTACTTGCATTGTTACTCATTATATTTGTAAAAATGTTACAATTTATTCCAAACCCACATTATCACTGCCAGAGAGGTAGATGTTCTGCACTGTCGCTGTGTTTGAAGCTCCTCATCACTGAGCAAATCAAGTGATAAAGCGAATCTTTTAAGAAGAACTTGCTGCTCCTGTTCTGCCTTTCACTTTGAGAACTTTCCACTGCTTTATGTAATAAATACACAGTACTTGGGTACTACATTTAAGAATAATCACAATACTTAAGTACAAAACAATTTGAGTGTTAGTACTTCCACTTAAGTGTGGAGCTTAAAGAACACTTCAACTTCTACTCAAATCACTTTTCTGATAGAGCACTTGTACTTTTACTCAATTCTGGATCTCTAGAACTTTATACATGTCTGATCCTAATGTTGCTATCAAATAATGGCAAATAAGTCAGTCACTGAATTCAAAACAAAACATTTCATTGTTTTGGTTTGTTTATTTATTTGTATATGAATTCGGTATACAGTTACATCCTTCAAAAAAGGGAAAAAGAGAAATACAAGAGCTAACTCTAAAACAAAGTTTATTTAACTTCCATCCACTTGAGGTTACTCAAGTTGGTTTCATGATAACACATGTAAAACAAAAAAAAAAAGCCAATAAAGAATGACACAAACTATTGAGATCTCATTATTCATATGTATTACTTTCAGAACAATCATTTGTATCTCCAGTTTGTCATTTTATAAAGAACTTGAAAATGGCATGCACCTATAGAAACACATATAGAGACATCTTTCTCTTGCCATGTCAGTATTGTGGAGATTAAAGGTTTGGTTTGAACAGTAAAGATATGCTAAAGAATAAATTAAGCTTGCTTAAGTGGTTGGATTAAGTGGTCAACATTCAGCACTTCAGAAAAGTGAGTTTTCCAGCTTTGTAGAGAACAAAGATGGGATGAATAAACCCTGCGCCAATATTGATTGTCATGCCGATGGCTACGGCCAAGAAAAAGTGATCGGGAGCCAAAACACCATCCAGGCCAAAGCTGCACACAATGGGGATGGTCTGAATCAAAAACGTCAACAAATTCAAGCAAACTATTTTGAAGGCCTTCTTCTTGGCCGCGTTCATCTCGTCCTTCTCCCTGTCTCCCGGCCCGGGGCGCAGAAGGCCATTCAGAATTGAGACACAGCAGAGGGAGTCGAGAAGAAAGATGAACAGATACAGAAGCCCAAAGGGGGCGTAGGGAAGACCTGGAAACGTGAACATTGACGTTATGCCCATTGCCAGAGCACATGCCCAGGCGGAAGCTGAGCAAGCTACCCGATACCTGAGCGGCTTGAACCTCAGGAAGGTCACGGGGTGGATCACCGCCATGTAGCGCTCCACACACACCCAGCACTGGAACAGATATCGGGCAGGCATACAGGTACCGATCCAAAGACCCAGCAAGGGCCCGACACAGAGATCTATGCTTATTATACACACTATATACAGAGGAGCCACAAAGCAGTAGATGATTTCAGCAGCAGCATGGTTCAAAGCGAAGACCACAGATACATCCACACCACCACCACCTTTGGAGAGAAGCAGTTTGATGATGTAGCAGTTCAGCGGCAGACCGATGGAGATGTTAATAACCTGGATTGTTACCACGCAGGCAACAGCAGCATTTATTAGCCTCATGTCAAATACATAAGCGGTGGAGTTTGTGACAGACGAATTCATCTTCTCAGAAACAAATGACCTACAGGAAGAGGATATGTTCAGATATTCAAAGCAAACAGCAGAGAGGCAATACATCCATAAAGAAAATAATGCTTATTTTATCTCTTTAAACTGCTAAAGCTAGTCTCAAAACAAACCTGACACAATCTTGAGGGTATGTCTCTTCTTCTTTTCCCTCTCCACTTACACAGAGTAACGTATATATGCCTGTTTACAATAATTACAATGAAGCAGATTACCTCCTGCTTCATAGTGCTGCCTTTATCTTGTCATCAGTACAAGGTCATATTTCATGCAAATCTGATGCATTCGTAAGAGCATCCACTGTCCTAATCCATAACCACAGGCTAATGAATTCAGATGGACACAGATCTGCCATAACAGTGAAATCACCTGCCTTATATTCTGTAAAAATCCCCCTGGTGCCAACAAAACAGCTTTGACACATCAAGGCATGGACTCCACCAAATATGTGTCAAAAGTATTCACATTCATTATTCTGTAGGTAGAAGTACAGCTCTGGAAAAAAATGATCTGGAATAAAATGATGAGTTTCTTTGATTTTACCCAACTGAAAACCTCTGGAATATAATCAAGAGAAAGAAGGATGATCACAAGCCATCAAACCAAGCTGAACTGCTGGAATTTTGCACCAGGAGTGGCATAGATTCATCCAAAAGCAGTGTGTAAAACTGATAGAGGAGAACATGCCAAGATGCATAAAAATGTAATTAAAGGACAGGGTTATTCCACCAAATATTGATTTATGAACTTATAAACTTTATGAATATGAACTTGTTTTCTTTGCATTATTTTGTGGTCTGCATGTTTTTTGTTATTTCAGTCATTTCTCATGTTCTGCAAATTAATGCTTTAAATGACAATATTTTTTTATTTGGAATTTGGGAGAAATGTTGTTGGTAGTTTATAGAATAAAACAACAATGTTCATTTTACTAAAACATATACCTATAAATAGCAAAATCAGAGAAACTGATTCAGAAACAGTGATCTCTTAGTTAAAAATAAAATAATTATAGATACTAGAGATCAAAATACTTCTGTAGAAGCTGAAGTATCAACTAAACTTTTTACTCAAGTAAAAGTGTAAAAGTAGTGGTTTCAAAACTACTTTTAGTGTAAAAGTAATGTACGGGGAAAAATATTACATTAAGGACAAAAAATTATGCCACACCACAGGAGCCTGTAGTGCACTACCACGCCCTCCCCACCCACATTTTATTAAAAGCCATAATGAGCACAATATTATATTAAAATGTTAATGATGAAAAACTGAAACTTCCTGTTTCAGATACATACAGTGTATGCCTATTAAAATGAATGCATTTTAGTACAATGATATATTACAAAACTTCTATTGAGTTTCTGTCACAGATCATCTTCACACTAGGCTACATACATCTGCATATGTACACATGCTCCTGCTGGAGTGTGGTTTGACGTGTGCAGGTGCGATGGATCACATATAAACCAATAGTGTGTCAGAATGGTATGTGTTTATATTTTTCATCTGTAGGACTGTATTTTGGTTTGTTTAACACTTTTTGTTTGCAAAATGTTTCTGTATAGATTTAATGACTGCAATATTCAATTTACTATGTAAAAAATCATAAAAAGGGGCTTGTCCAAAATTTTGACAGTTATTGTATGTGCGGTAGATAAGTCCTCACACAGCTCTACAGAATGAGCAACCAGGACATTTGCATGAACCAAACTGTACAACAGTATACACACAGATAAAGTTAGAAGCTCATGATTGCCAAAACCCCATGACATGTTTATGCAAAGTATATAAAAGTTTCTGAACTTTTATTTTATCAGTGTAAATATTGGGCTCTGATGATGGGTAAATCTGGTCCAGTCATTAATCACAGCTGCGGTAAGCAAGTGGTTATTTTTTTCTGTAACCACTAATAGATGTTCTATTAATGCAATGCAGAAAAATCTTATTACTATATTTTAAACATAAAACATTAATAATAATAAAAATATTTAAAAAGGTATTTTTATTTGTAACAAATAAAAAAATCTATATATACACATTCATTTATTAATATTTAATTTTAATAGAAGAGATTGTAAGGCTTGTTGGCTGTGTCTGCAGTGATGTTGAAAAATCTGTTTTTTTTATGCAGTCGTTATCAAAGTAAACACAGAAAGCCTCACATGCAAATTATTTCGATACCATAGCCATATTCAAATGAACATACCAGATCAGCTTTCTCTGGAAGCTGATATTCATTTATGTAAGCTTGCATTTTAATACAGTTTAAGATTTTAAGATTTATTAATTCATTTATTTATCCATTCATTGTTTTTCTACTAATTCTACTAATAATTCTACTAATAGCTGTTTTGTGGTATAACTTGTGAGCTGTCACCTCTATAGCCATAACCCCGTGCCTTGTTCACCATGATCACCAGTTGTCCTTAGTTTGGACACTTTTGTTGCGTCTGACCAATTTGAAAGCTACACTCCTAAAATTGATGTGCTAGTTTAATCTGAAAATATAGTCCAACATATTACCAAGTGAAACTGAACATATTAAATAATAAGCTTGCAACAACAGTGCACTATATTCTTAAGTAAAATTAGCACATAATTATCATTTTTACATCAGTTTTACAAGAGTTTAACTAAATTCCTTACTTAGAAAAATATTTTTCTATAGTAAGTAAAATTAAGCTGTTTCTATCTTTAAGATAAATAAGGCGCATTACTACTACAACTGACTACTGACAAAAAAAACAAGGTCTACAACCACACCATCTATCTGCACAGCCGAAGAGCAAGCTGCAACTCTGGCATAGAAAAACAACAGGTCTTGCTCTCAGACTAGTTTTAGAGAACTGAAAAGTTGGGAATTAAGATTTTTCATTAACACATATATTTTATCATTCTATTTTATTTAAATTTTTTTCCATTATCTCCCTTATTACTGAACCCACCCAATAGGTATCCCACTATTACTAGTAATTTCCCCAAAACAAGGATGGGGAAAACTAGCACATGCCTCTTCCGACACATCAGCCAACGCCTCTTTTACGATTGCCACACTGCAGCATCATTGGGTAGCCAGCGCACTGAGGAAAGTGCAGCGACTCAGCTTTAATACATCAGCTAACAGACGTCTGTGCAGACCGACACCATCTTGAGAGTAATGTGGGGAGAGCGCGCCGTCTATCCTCCCAGAGAAAGCACGGCCAATTGCAATCTCTCAGAGTCCAGGTGCTGATGGCATACAGCATGACCCGTTGATACAAACGGCAATTCTCTGAACATAGTGGCAGCTCCTTAGTTGGATTTTGTATTGCTATTTGATTGTAATATGTTTAGTTATTCTCAGCTTAGTAAACATTTGTACATGGGACATTCCAGGATTTTGGTACATTTCAGGGGTTGTCACCTCTGAAATTTGATCTTCGATTTGATCATTTTTAGTCATATATTTATTAAATACAGGTAGTAGACTATCAAAAAGTTAGATTCGTCAAGCTCAGGTATCAAAGCAGTTTTTTAAATTAGATTATGCAACATATTTACAGTAACAGGGTTGCGAGTAACAGGGTTGCAAATCTAGGCTAAGTTGTGGTTTATCCCAGGAACAGATGCTAGCTGTAAAATTTAGCTATGTATACAAGATCAAGGACAAACCTGGTTATATAAGTATATAAAGTAAATTTGGACTCTACTCGGAAAAAACTTTTGGGAAAAAAACTTGAAAATTGTTAGAGCACTTACTCTTGGTCTTGCCATGTGGGCAGAAAATGTCCTTGGGATGTAACTTCCTGTGTGCCAGTAGACTAATATTTTTAACTCTTTCTCTGCCAGGTAAAATTGCTTATGGTAAAAGGGTTGCGCGCATGTTGTGGGACACAACTTAATAGCATAAAAACTGTAACATGCAATACAATGCAGACCAAAGAAATTGTTTTCATAAGTAAAGGAGATGCATATCAACAATATACAAGAGGAAGTCATTTATTTAGAGCCATTTTTTGAGGTGGTCCAAAGGTATTCTGTCTTTTGAATAATATCTAAGCAGCTTATTTTTCCACCATATTTTACAGTTTGTCCTATAACAAGTACATTTTTCACAAAAAAATAGTCATTTAGATATTTTGGATATGTACATTTGAAATTTAAGTGGTGGGACAGGAAATGTACCAAAATCCTGGAATGTCCCACATCTGTTTTTCTAAAATGTTTTTTTTTTATGCTGTGACACTAGGGGGCGCCAAAACCAAGGAAGTGTGGCTGAGGACGGCCAATATCATCCATCTGCACAGCAGAAGAGCCAGCTGCATCTCTGGCATAGGAAAACAATAGATATTTTTATTTGATTAATGTATTTAGGGCCATTTATATGACAGAATTAGTGGTATATTCTAAGTGTTCATGGGAGTTTTATGTATTGTTTGATGTAAACCAATGACTGCATATAAAGGCTCTATATACCGATGTTGTGTATATTTAGTGTTAACTTGTGTGTGCAATCCTGTTTAAAACATTCTCAAAATTAAGGAAAGAGTAATAGAGCCCGGCTCTGCAAATGGATGATTTTGCTCAGCCACACTGCTTTGGTTCTGGCGCCCCCTAGTGTCACGGTAGTATTTTAGAGAAACAGAGTTTCTTAGGCTGCCCAGCTGGCATTTCAACATTGAGTAAACGTTGATCAGCGTAGATGTTATGGTTGAATCAACGTTGAATCAGCTATTGATTTTAAAAAGTGAATAACATTGATACAGCAACGTTGTTTCAACGTCATATGTTCAACCTCTAATAAACCATTGCTCACTAAAATTAAAAAAAATCCTATGGTTAACAAAGTGTTAAAAATAAACGTACATCACTGTAGTAAAGCTGAGTATAAGGAAAGTTCCCCACCACTACCAATCTGATTCAACATCTGATCTCAAAACATTAAAACAGTAAAACTATTAGAACATGAACATGATGTTAAATTAAAAAGCAGTTACTGCAAATAGAAGTAAAACACTGTTTTATTCCTCCATCCAGCCGTTTTTAGAAATGATATGGTGATGAAATGTAAAATGATTCAAAAGGCAGAAGGTTAAGGACATTATGTTGATTCAACGTTAAAATTTCAACGTTAGCACAACCATTGAACATTAACTGTTGATTCAACGTTGTTGTCAACGTTTGTTTGCTGTAAAGCAAAAGGACATTGTAGCCATGGCTACGATATAATTACCTCGTTCTACACATTAGGTTCTCGACCCACTCCTTAATAGAATAAAGTTGTTGCCACGCCTTAGGATCTCATGCCCTAATAAGTCGAGGCCACGCATTTTTGTTTTAAACAATGTTACCTTAGTGGCTCCTTAATTGCCCAGTACAGAAGCTGTTGGTTGGATACTTTTTCACAGTTGTTGCCAGTGGAGCTCATATGATTTTTGTGTATCTCCCTCTGTCTCTCTTTCTTCTCTGCTATATTCTCTACGGGAGGTATCAACCTAAGGAATGCTGCATTGGAGTTTGGCTGTGCCAGCCAATCAAAATCGCTACTGACTGCTAAGGGGCGGTCCTTGGCAAATATATGGGTTCACCTGGGAGCTTGTCGGCTTGGTGGTTTTAAGGTGTGTTTAGCACAGCTGTTTGGTAGCACTTAATGTAGCGTGGTGTGTTTTTGCTCATTCTGTCGCTTTTTCCTCATGTTTGTATTTCTCTTTTTACTCCTTCAGCAGCGATGTGTGTGGACAGGTTAACCTGGACGCCCCTCTTCACACAGTGTAGTTGTTTTCTGTTAGACACGCCAGGTAAGGGACGAGTGACACATGTATTTTCTCTTGGTTATTAATCCTGGTTTGGCAGGTTGGC
Organism: Astyanax mexicanus; assembly: GCF_023375975.1. Lineage (NCBI taxonomy): Eukaryota > Metazoa > Chordata > Actinopteri > Characiformes > Acestrorhamphidae > Astyanax > Astyanax mexicanus. The sequence goes on along the minus strand of NC_064412.1, from coordinate 27,239,077 downwards.
GGGTGTTTTCGTTTTTATTTCTTTCACACTGTTGTCCACGTTTGCTTGGTGGATTGTGACTTATGTGCTGAACGCGGTACTTTCACTCTTCCTCAATCAATCTAATTAGCCTTGTGTTTTGCCCTTCCCTATATTCGCTGTTAAAATCCAGCTAAAGGCCAGAGAAAAATTAACCCAGTTTCTTAGTCTCTGCCATTATTACTGTCTTTAAATTACATGTGTTGCTTAAAACATTCAAAGTTGTTCAAAGATGTGACTAAGTTACTGTTGTCCTTGCCTTTACCTTTCACTACCACACTCCTCATTATCCTTCTCTCTACTCCTAGTTATATTTAATAAGAGGGACGTTAACAAGGTGCATTCCTGTATAGAGTAGACATACATTTTAGTCTTATTTTTATTGTCCAAGACCTAAAAGTCCCAATATCTGCATGCAGGGGTGCAACTACATACTTTTTGAGGTGTATGCAAACAGACTATCGTACTTCCTGATTAGTGCTGTGCTTCTGTTTTTTAATGTGTATTTTCGGGTATGTAAAAATCCGGGGCTCAGCCCAGTTAATTATATTAGTTTATTAGCTGATAAGTTGGATCCGGTGGAAAACATACAATTTTAGGGCAGAGACCAGAGTTAATAAACTCCTTTAAACTAAGTATTGAAATAAATTCTGGCTATCCACAACATCCAGCTTCTAGCTAACTGGTTAGCTAAATACATTATTGTTAAATAGCTTACAGTAATCCTGCAATCCTAAATCAATAAAAACACAGTATTCATTTGAAATGAAATAGTTATTGGGTGCTCAGGTACATTCTAAACCTTGATCTGTGTGTTTTGATTCAGAGACGTGTCTTTTTAACCAGCTATCAGAAACATATCAGTTTACATGGTTAATTCAGTTACCTTTTTTTTTTTTTTTTTTTTTTTTAGAAAAATCGCCGTATTTTCAGACGTGTTAACATCAGCGCTAATATCCAGTGCAAGACCTCAAAACCCCTCAAAATCCTCCTCAGAGAGGCGGTGTGGGGGCTGGGGCGGAGCTTCCCTACTAGCCCACAGCGCTCCGCAAAACCAGTAAGCTGATTGGCTGTTTCTCCTGAAAGGCGGAACTTTATCGGTGAACTGGCTCTGTGATTCTGTTAAGAGATGTTTCATTCACAGCCTGTCTCCTCACTAATAATCAGGGTTGGGCACGTTACTTTGAAAAAGTAATTAGTTATAGTTACTAGTCACTTCTCCAAAAAAGTAACTGACTTACTAACGGAGTTACTCCACTATAAAAGTAACTAGTTACCAGTAAAAGTAACTATTGCGTTACTTGCCCCGAAAAAAAATGAACTAAAGAAAATAAATTATGTAATTACTATTATTATTAGAAAAATAACAAACGAAAATAAACCCAAAATGTTGAAAATAATATAATCTAACGAATTAAAAAAAAGAAACGAAAAACTACACAGGAGCAAAGAAAATTACTAAGACTTGTAATACTGAAAAAAAAAACAACGAAAAAACCAAATAGCATCTGGGGATACAAATTAAACAAACCAAACCACACTCAAAGGAAAAATGTATATATTAACACAACAAAAGAATGGACAAAAACAACAATCCATTAAAAAACTCATTTAAAACAATCACAGGCTTTCTGCGCATAATAATAAAAGTTTTGGTTAGTTTCAAATCATGAAAACAGCTCATCAAAACCTCAACCTATCCTGATTATTTGATTAACTTACAGGTCCTTACTTATTTTTATTTGACTGAACTGAGTTTTATAATATTTATAGGCTCGCACTGAATTCAGCTCCGCGCTGCCAATGAGAGAGAGAGAGAGAGAGAGAGAGAGAGAGAGAGGCGCAGGGCATTTTGTCTGATTTCTCTTGATTAATTATCAGTACATTTGTTGGCTTTAGTGAATTTAATAACATGAATTTAACTACACTTGTCCGACCTTTATTAAAACGTTTTTTTTTTTTTGTTTGTTTTTTTTTTTTTTTTTTTTTTAATAGAAGAGAGAGGTTATTCTGCGCGCAAGGCCGCGCGCGCTGCGCCAAGCACCAACCTTTAAGAGCACTGGATGAGATCTTAATTAATTAATTAATTAATATATTTAATATTTTAATAAATTAGCCCTGGTAATAAGAAACGAATTCTAACGTATAGCTTTATATTTCTGTGTATTTCAAATGTTTTACGTTTTATATAATTGACGGGCAGCACCAGACGCCGACAATGTGCTTTATTTTTCAGATATAAAAGTGAAATTCAGTTAAATAATAGCAAAGTTAAATCAAATAAATTTATGTTTAGTCAAAGTTCTTTTCTCTTTTAATTTTCCATATCAAAAACTCCAGAGTGAGAATAAGCATCTGTTGAAATTCTTAAACAGCAGAATGCCTGCTACAGTTATAGTTACTGTTATTTAGTCTGTGTACTAAACATAAATATAAATCCTTATAACTGACAGAAATAAATATAACTAATAATAATTTATAGTTACTGTGCAGATTTTTAAGTATATTTTATTTGTATAGTTGATTGCTGAAGGCTCTGGGTGAGCTTTTGTTTTTCTGTGGTAAAAAAGGGTGATCAATCGCGCAAAGCTTTTTTTCCTAGCCAAGATAGAAACACGTCAGAAATTTACCTGAACACACATCATTTCCAGACCACCACGCCCATCAGCGTTAAATTTGTCCAAAAGTCCAACGCTATTTTAAAGACGTGTGCCAGGCCTAAAAATAGACTGTTGACGGGTGGCGACGCGCCACACTACACGCCTTGCGCGGGGTGTACGATAGGGCCCTTTGTCTGTTAAAAAAAAGTTTATTCAGCTGCTAAAGTAACGTGCAGTAACGGGGTATCGAAATGGTAACGGCGTTATAGTTACAGTCAGAGTAATTAGTTAGATTACTCCTTACTGAAAAAAGTAACGCCGTTACTACCATCACTGCTAATAATACAGCTGAGCTGAGCGAAACGATTCGGGGCTACTGAAAGCCCAGGCCAGGTGACGCCCCTGTGTATTATTGTACATGAACAAACAGCTCTTACAGAAAATACCGACTAGAATTAATTCAGCCGATACTCAACATGAGTTCAGAGACCGTTGTTTCATAGCTTTATCACAGTTTAACCAGCTGTATTTAAAATATTCATTGATGCGAAGGTTTTGGGAGCCATCTAGCGCCCATTTTAATTTCCTACAGTGTTTTCTTTCTTATTGCCATGTTTCCACTAAAGCTTATTTACACATTAACCTTTACTACACAAATGTCAGTATGTTTTAACATAAATTCCAAGGCCACAAACATAACAAATTATGTGTCTATTGCATAGACAGTTTTTGAGTTGAGAAATTTAGTTTGGCTTCCTGGGTATTAGCTTTTTAGTAATATCTTTAAAATGTGCTTAAATGGAACTGATGTGATTTAGATGGTTCATACAAAAATAAACCAATTAATTACTGTTAAACAAAATGAACTTTTTCTTTTGCTTAAATCATCTCCCCAAGTGATGAGATTTTTACTTCTATTAATAGTTATTACTATTAATAAGGACTATATGCTATTAATAGTGCATAGTTTAGTTTTAATCAGCAAAATTGCTAAACTCATAAGCTATCTAGAAATGTTCTACTATTTGTGGCTGTTAAAATAATTTATAGGAAAGTTAGAAAAATAAAAGCCTAATCCAATCTAAAAGTTAATTTCACAGATAAATAGATCCATACTATATTGATAAGTGTATTTCAGCCTTGTTACTTCAGTGTTTTATATTAATATTTTGATAAGAGGAATTATTAGGTAAAGACTTATTGACTAGTATGTATATAATAGAAGAAAAATATACAAGCTTCAATAATTTTATGAAAATGGGAGTCAAATTGTGATCATGTCTAAGTGGGAAAATGTAGATTCTCCAAGGCTTAAATAATCAAGTCAGATAAAAAATAAATAGGTTTTTATTTTATTAAACATATGATCCAAAAGACATTTTCCTCATTGAGAAAATGGCAGTTTTTGTGGGATCTTTATTGGTTTTGCTTTAGTGTTTGAAGATACATAACACATAACATAACACAAATATGGCCCAAACAATTGCTTATGACTCTACATGAACCAAAAAAGGCTGTGATAATACGAGGCAAATAACACACAACTCTCATACTTGAGACAAAAAATGACTGTTTATTGATATAGGCAGAAAGAATCTTCATAATAGTCATACCCCATGGAAAGGTTGTATCTTCGGTGCAAGTTATAAACAATCACATTCTACATGTAGATTGGAGGAATGGGGCACTAAAAAGCCATAAACATTTACGAATGCCAGTACAGTCATGGTGTTAATGTTCAAACAAAAAGACACAAGAGTAAAACAAATCTCAATTTCTAAGAGTTTAGGCTCCCTTTCAGAAACACCTCTGAAGGTCTCAGATTCTTCCAGGAAAGCCCACAGTGCTTAGTTCGTCAGTGGAGAAAATCCCTACGTGAGGAGACTCTAATCTAAGCTCAGCCCAGACATCTTGTAAAGAACCACTTCTGCTTCCTCTTACTTGCTACTCTTTATCCTCACATCAGGTCTGGACTTCACTCCAGTTTGTGCATAGATTTACACCCCTATTCTTGCTCACTTGTATGCCTCTGCCTGCTCTTTAATCCTCCCTCTTACTCACAGGCTTATCGAATCCAGATCACAAGAACACATTCAGTTCTACACTCATAAAAAACTGTGTTTAAAATGTTCAGTGGAGCAATCTCATGAACAAATGATTAAGTACTTCATTTTATTTTACAAAGCTTTCTCAATTTTCTCAATGAAAATAAATGTTCCTCTCAGGATCCATCCAGCTCCAGCTTGGAACCCCTATTTTTTAAGTGTGTAGAAACTGAACTTCTGGGTCGTTGGTACCCAGCTTTCAGCTTTTATCGAGGCATCTGCTCCTCAATCACTTTACAGGACCACTGAGAACATAAAAGGAAAATGCCAGGCAAATTCTTACTATATAATTATAGGTCCTTTACTACCTTCACACATAACACAAATGATGTTTAAACATAAAGCGATGCATACGTATGGATATTCAAATGTAAAGCACTCCACCTCAAGAAATAAAACAGCGCGAGTTCAGTACATGCCTATTATTTGGTAAATGTTTATCTGCTACGGATTAAAACGCAAGATATTCTGAAATCCATATCCTTCAGTGCTTAGAGTTGGATTTTCATTAATATCTTTTTTTGTCATTAACTTGTTATATGCTCATGATAAACATTAGAAAACAGTAGAATCGGAACTGTGGACCTCTCGTCTTCCTGAGAAAATAGCCAAGTCCATTTGTGAGTGTGCAGGACAGCAAGCAAATCATGTTTTTCACAGAACAGAAACTTAAAATTGATACATACAGGCATAGATAGTCTGTCAACAACAAAAATTAGATTAATTCAAAAGCAATTACAATACAACACTGAATCAGTCCCAGAGTTCAGAAAATAGCTTACATCTTCATTTGAAAAGTTAGTTTTCTCACTCTCTCTCTTTCGATGGAAGTTGAAATTGTCCATAGTCCCTCCCCCACCCCCCCAACCCAAATCTTCTCACTCTAAACTACTTTTGCGTTTCATTTTGCAGACACAAGTTGGTCGTTTGTAAACGGCAGGTGGATTGGAAGGAGACGGAAACCTTTACAGAAAAGGAAACGGTAGGCACCTCTGAAATGAGTCACACCGTCACAAACTCATCTCACACTCAAATGTCTGTTTTATGCATGAATATATCATATCACACATGGAGCTCTATACCCTTTCTAACTATGGCCACAGTTTATCGCTTTTTTTTTGTCTTATCTCCACCACGTTTTTTTCTTTTTTTTGTTCTTTTATACATAATATTAAAAACAAAATGGTGCAAAACTCTCGCTAGTTATTTAACAATGAAAGCCACTATAAAGGTAGATAAACATTTTACAGGTTTTTAAACATTTTACAGATAAAACGAACAAACAGAATCGTATCAAGTCCTTGAGTAAACTTTAACACATGAATTGTCTCCCCTCGTCACCTTTTTGTATATTTTTTTTTTCTTTTGATTTGCTGAGTGAGGGAAGAGAAGACACTCAGTGCAACGTTGAATTACAATAACAACCAGAACATTGCTTAGAACAAGCTTAAAAAGAAAAAGAAATAAAGAAAACACAACAGTACAACATACTGAATGGAACACAAGTGCAGGTGCATCACCAAAACCAGGAACACGGTCTGAACACCCACTAACATACAAAAACAAATCAAAAACAAATCAAATTAAAAGTCATGACATCATCTTTGTGTGATTAATGCTAATTTTCGAAATACCGTAAAAGTGTACAAGCCACACCAAAACAATGATTGGAAAAAATAAAATTCACATTGCGTTATTGGCGATCTTTGATTCAAGTATTGGTGTAGTAACTTGTTTTGTTTTGATATGTTTGTTTTTACTTTCTTGTCTGGAGATGAAAAACAGCTTAATGGGCTTCAGCGATCAAAAGAGGAATTACATCTTTCTTGGAGAGGAAAACCCACCCGTGCAAATACAAGACAAGCTTCTTATTTATTTTATTTTTTTTCTTTGAATGATCAAGTATCCTGTAGGGTCAAACGCAAATATTGCTCATTTAAACTTGTGTTCTGCCCAGTTGGTCTTAAAAAGGGAGAGAAATTTGGATGACTGTAGATTAATTTGGTCTACGGTAATGAGCTACATGACATGAAGCTGTAGTATTGTAGCGTTATCTATGCTGGTGTCATTAGAATGCTTCCTGGGGTTTGGACAGGCTTTACGTAGTCTGTTTGTAGTTTCTGGCTGAGTTCAGAAAAAAAGGCAGTTTCACACCCAGGCAACAGTGATTTCGCGTCAGACCCCGTCGGAGTCCAAGAGCGCTAAGAGAAAACGGCCTTTGTCAGCTTAAGACATGTCATTGTACCTGTTAAAATGATTTCCCTCAGGTGGAGAGAACACAGCTGATACTGAAGGGCCCTTCACTGCTAGGGCAAGTGGAAATGCACAGTTCAATGGGCCCAGGTTAACAAACACACACTTAAAAGAGCATACAGAAAAAGGCACTCCTGCATGCAGTCAACTTTTAGAATGAAGAACAGGACACGTCTGCAAAACAGGAGAAAATCAGCAAGTGCAGTTTTTTAAACATTGTTTTTTTTTTTTTTTTTACCCCTTACATCATTTACATTAAGGATCCAACTTTTATATATACTTATATATATATAAAAACATTTTAAAATGTGATTTAATTTTTTTTGGTATTTAAAAAAAAGTACCAGGGATTAGCCACAACCTGTGCACCATTAGCATATTCCCAATGCACCAAAACATCTCGCTCTGTAATAGGACAGCAAAAGGATTATCTCAGTGATGCAAATGAGGTGTTTCAGTAATAATAGGTGCATTTCCCCAGCCTCTTCGAGACCCATCCAGCCTCGAACGCACAAGAAACGCCAGTGCGCCTCCATACTGGTAGTAATGAAGTCATTCATGTAACAAGAAGTAAACAAAATTCTAAAAACCTGCAGCCAAAATACACCCCTATGCCTTTTCGTTATATTGGCACACGAGACCATAGAGAATATTATATGCAATCAGCAGCACGTGGTTCAGAAGGTCCCACTCGAAATAGGCTATTTAAATCTGCAGAAGCTGCAGGTGCCGCTGAGCCCCCTGCAGGGAGAATGAAGGAGGCTCGCCACTGGCAAGTCTACTTGTAGCTTCTGCAACAAATGTAATATTATCTAATATTTCTCTTAACATTAGATATACCCTAGGCCATAAATGCGCTAACAATAAGAATAAGCTCGAAACCATTACAATAAATTTAGTTCTTTTTGTTTTACGCCCTGAAAGAGTGCTGAAATGACACATTCCTCCAAACACTACTTTAGGTTGGAACCTAAAATGTGATCTTGTAGCATTCAGAGACAATAGTCACATGTATACATGCTGGAGGCCTGAGGGTTTTTGTGGGGGGTGGAGCCCAACCTCTGGAGTCACAATTGGCACTAATGTCGTAAAGGGCCACCGACCACCTCATCGATGTGCCCGTATTTTCCTACTTTGCATAGTAACGTAACGATGTGCTGGTTGGAGAGTAAGCCAGCAGCTAAAAGGACCCGTTCCCTCAGAGAGCGGGCTTTTCAAGTAAGAGCTGCTCTTTTATTAACAGGAAGGGGGCGCTCTTCCTAACGGAACAGGGAGCACTCTGGCTAACGGGTGGACGGCAACGGAGGCTGTACAGAGAGAGGGATAACCGAAAAGGAGAAGGATCCTAGCAGCTGTTTAAGAGATAGGGTCGTGCGAATCCGCACTGCAAAGAATGACATCTTGGCAAAGGTGAGGACCTTAACTGTAGGTCGTGTGCTATAGTTTTTAAGACTAAATGGTTGCATGAATGTTGTACGATTATTCATGCTTTTCCAATATGTTTTTATCCCACTTAAATAATTGTTCAAAATAACATTAAAACCAGAGACAGTGTGAACAGTCAGCTGTTGAAGTGATGGCTAGCTGACTGGGTCAGAACATCTGTAGCATCAGTGTACACCGGTCAGTACCTCAGCGCTGTGAGGGAGGACAGATGACGACAGAATCATGGGAAACCACTACTCACAAATTCCTCAAGTGCCTGATATTACAGCGAGCCTACACATTATTAAGCAAGCTGTTTTAATGTAATGGCTGAACTGTGCAAGTAATATTTCTGGTAGATCATTCAATTTCCTTTATCAATTAAAATGAACAGATTTAATAGGATTTCCCTTGCCAAGACCTCATTTCTTCCCAGTGCACGTTCTACACATTTTAAGCAGAATCTTAGGAAACACTGTTTACACACACAAACTTATAAACAAAACTCTAACACAGAATAAGAACACTAAATATGGCCTATAAGCATTGTTTCTCGTTTGCATTTCACAGGACAGGCCTACAGCGGCACCACGTTAAAGTGTTTCTGCATATCAACACTGAAGGGCTTTTGGTGCCAGTGAAAACCCACTGCATGAAGACCAACATAACATCGTACAGTACGTGGAAAAAAGGGAAAGAAAAAAAAAGAAAACATTCAAAATAATTCACACAAACACCAACACTGGCGATTCCAGAGGTCAGACTGTCTCAGCTTCTTGCTAAAGGTGCGTTAATCAGATAGAGGGAAAGAGGGCAGCGATGAGTTCGAGAGATGAGGAGTCATCACCAGTTCATTTTGGCTTTGACCGTGTGGCTAGGAGCACAGCGACAGAAGATATAGACATTCTGAGATCGGGAGGAGAGGAACGAGTGATAGCGAGCATTCAGGTTTTTCCTCCCTTGAGGTCTAGCAGCTTCCATCACATCATTGCTCTCGATGAAAGGGGCTGCTTTTTGTTTAGTTTTTTTTTTTTTTTGTTGTATTTCTCGGGTTCCACACCGTCCAGATAACAATCCATGTCTGGTGTCTCATACAGACACAGCAAAAAGGCCATGAATAAGTTTGGAGTAACAGTGACATTCACTTTTGATATAGTCCAAAAATAAAAATAAAAGGAGGAGAAAGAGTGTAAAGTCATACTGCAGGTTTCGTCTGATTGTAGATTCAGTCTTGTGTTCCCCTTCAGTCTGACCCCCACAGTTTTTAGTCCATTCATGTCCCTCTGGGGTCGACGAGGGAGCGCAAACAAAGGAGCATTTTTTTAATACCACTAAGGTACGAAAAAGTCTTTTCTTTGCTTTTTTGTATTTTTTTTTCTTTTTTTTTTTTATAGATTTGCTCCATAGTCTAGTTAATTGGCATTGCAGGTGGAGCATGAGTCTGTTCATAAGTGCTTTATTAATTATTAATCCCCCTTGACATGTTAGAAAAAAATGCAAGGATCCCTTTTTCTTTACTGCATTAGGAGAAAACCTCTCTCATTTTGGTGTTGTGCCTGAAATCCGATTCTCTGCTCCGCACTGTGTTTACCTCTCCATTTAGTGTGGAAAAGCGTGCCAGCAGAACACCAAAGCACGAGTCCAAGAACACAGTTGCTGGCCAAAGAGACAGAGACCAGGTGGATGAAAAAGTCTGTAAGTAAAGTCTTTGTAGTTTGACAAGTCTCCAACACGACACGGTTCAGTAAAAAGATTAAAAACTTATCAGTAAAGGAAAAAAAAAGTATTTAGTTTTGCTTCAGTGTGGATGGAAGATAGCAGTGGATGCTTATATTGCACAATGCATCACTTAATTTTTTTTTTCTTTCTCCAGAAACGTCTCCAACCATGTAAAGATAGGATTAAGTGAGTTAGTTCTGATTGATTCAGCATTGAAATCCAGTCGGTAAGGAAATACTTCCATCAAGGGTCTTTGAAACAGTGGCTTGTGAGTTCACAAACAGATGCTTGGTCAAGTTTCTATAGGCGAACACTCATACATACATACGCACGCGCACACACACACTCACAACATTCACACTCAAGACAGCCTTTGACGATGTTCAGCTTATTTTCAACATTAAAACACATGCTCACGCACATCCTGGATATACAGACAGTTAGTTCAGTGTACCTCCCTTTTGTATATCTACTGAATTCAATGCATAAGCTCTCGGCTGATTGGTCTAGCAACAGGCCACATACTGCTGGGTGATGATGTGTTTTTGTTTCCTTTGTTGTTGTTTTTTTCGCTTGCTCTGGTCCAATCGCTGGCTCAGAAACAGAAGTGTGCAAGTTTCAAATTTCTTTAGTTGTTTTTTGTGGGAAAAAAAAAACACTTAAGAATGACCTACAGAAAGAGAGAGACAGCGAGAGAGAAAAGAGCACGAGCACTTAAGGCTAATAGAAGTTCTGAAGAAACCACACAAATGTCGAAATACGTAAGAAGTTAGCAGGAGCTTTTCCCCAGCATCTCGGTCAGGAAGGCTGTAGGGCCATGTGAGGTTTCTCTGTTTCTGGGCTTGGTTTAAAAATGGCTGCCTTTCCTCTGCTTCTCCTGAACTAAAAAGAAAAAAAAATACTTTTTTGGGAAAACTCATAAAATCATAAAAATTATCGAAGGCTTACGTTTCTGTTGATTCTTGCTTTTGTGAGTCTACAAACAATAAAAGATGCTTTGACATGCTGAACGTCTCCAGTTTCTGAAAGATGACGCGATCAGCAGAGGTAGAGGTAAGCGTTCCAGTCTTACCCCAAAACCTACAGGGCTTTTTTTTCAGCTCTGTAGAAAGAAAGCGATTATCATCACACTGATTTGCTTATTTGTTTGTCTCTTTTTTGCGCTGTTTTGTGATTTACTTTTTTTTTTTTTATCCTTGTACCTTCCTCTTTCTTCTTGTTTTTGGTGCTGGACCACTGCCCCTACATGTTCTCTCCACTCAGTAGATCTCCAGGCAGCAGTGTGTTGATTGGGATTGGGCTTCCCATGACCCTGGTCTCCTCTCCATTTGCGGGACCCCATAAACTTGAGTACTGTTGAACGCCTCCCCACAGCATCTCTGGTCCGTTTCCGCCTCCTCCAGTGCCTGGGTTGTTGGACGTCTTGGTGCCTGCTGTGCCTCCGCTGGTCCAGTGGTTTCCCATGCGCTGCTGATTGGATCCAGGGGCGGCGTTGCCCTGCCAGCTGTTGTTGGTTGGGTGGGTCTGACCCTGGGCGAAGAAACGAGTTACTTCCTCCTCTCCAGCAAATTCTGCCAGGATGGTAGTGTTACCCAGAACGCACCTAGACCGGGCAAGAGAAAAGATATTTTTAAATATTATATTGAATGAACTCACCCACTAATTGTATAACTTTAATACTTAGTTAACTACCATTTAATTTATTTACTTTTATCATTAGCTATTTTCTCAGTTGACTGCTAAAGTTCAGCCTGGGCAGTGAACAGTTTTTCTTTTTATGATGCAACAAACAGTAGAAGCTATTAGTGCATTATGACTCATTAGGCTACTGTGTAATACACTGAATTTCCACTAGAGAGCGTCTTACATGTGCAGGGATTTCTGCGCCTTGGCTGCTTCCTCTTTGGAGCTGTAGCGCACCAGCGCGTTCCCCTGCGGCAGGCTGAGGTGGAAAGTGATGAGAGGACCGTGCTGCATACAAAGTGTCCTCAGAGTGGACCCATCAATCTGCAACACAATAAACACACCATAAACACCAGAAACAAATACACCTTTGATAAACGCTATAATTGTATTTCAAGAATTCAAGAAAAACAAACGCACCTGAGGGGTCAGGTTGCGAAGAACAAGCCAGCTGCTGGTCCTGTTGGAGCTGTCTGAGCTCCAAGCAGTGCCCTCTGGAAGAGAACGAGAGACTTCATGTTAAATGGGGAAGCTCTCCCAAAGACGAAAAGCAAAGATATATAAGACAATATTGAAACATTTGATTTTACAGGAAGATTTTAAAACAGTTCACCAATCTCATAATTACACACACACACAGTATCACTTTTCGCTTCTGGATACAATAATATTGATTGTGTCACAACCAGAGATGTATAAAGTACTTGAGACCAAGACTTGAGTAAAAGTACAAGTGCTCTATTAAAAATATGGCTAAAGTCTTTCCTGATACCAAGGGATGTTCCACCCTCAGGTTCTCCTGTCACCTTTCCAGCTAGACTGATGGAAGTTTTTGAACGCTTCCCCGTTACCACCACAGATCCCCTGCTCACCGTCCAGTTTATGACCGGCCTCAGACTAGTTGCTCATCCTCCACTACTGATTACATCAAAATTTATATGCACTCTAACTAGGAATTGTTGGAACAGAAAAACTGCTTCCACTGCTGTTGTGGCTATTCACCTGAATATATTTGACTTATGTGGATTTATAATGAATTTTAACATTAATTTATAAGTTGGATGGGTCCCCCTTACATATTAGCCTTGATAGTACATGTGAGTCTTGGTTCCTCCAAGGTTTTTGCCTCCTCCAGCTCTAAAGGACTTTTTTCTTGCCTCTGTTGCTCACTTGTGGGTTCTATGTTTTGTCTGATTCTCTGACCTGTGGTCACGTTTATGTAAAGGTGTTTCACAGCAACATCCGTTGATAAAAACGCAATATAAATACATTTAATTTGATTTGAGTAGAAATTTTGTTCTTTAAGCACCACACTTAATTACTTAATATTCAACATTTTTGTACTCTTTTTAAAATTGCAAATACTTTATTCTAAAATGTACTACTCAGTAAAAGTAAAAGTACAGTAATGTGTTATGTAGTTATTAAAGAAAGCAGTGGAAAGTTCTAAATATAATTAAATTAAATTTAAATTAAATAATAAAACACATTTGGAATGATTCCTAACATTTTTATAATTGTAACAAGTAAAGATGTAGCACATATAAAATATACTGGAGTAAAAGTATTAAATTTATCGAAAATATATAGTAAAGTAAAAGTGGAAGTGGAAAACCCCAATAATAATCCAATAGATACAGATACAGCTTTTTAGTACTTAAGTACAGTATTGAAGTAGTTCTACCTTGTTAGTGTACTACCTGGAAAGCACTGGAGCAGAATAAGATGACAAAAAAAAGATGAGAAAACAAGATCAGAGAAGAGAGATTAGAAGACAAACCTGAAGTGTAGGAGCTGCTCCAGCCCTGGCCGAGGCCTAGTGACCCGGAAGCCCAGCTCTGAGAGGATTTGGTGTTGGTGAGGCCCGGCGGAGGGCGAGATGGTGCCGCGGAGGTTCGAGCTCCTGGAGCAACCTTCCAAAGGTCGTGGGACATCGAGGCCTGTGTGTGTGAAATTGGACCAGCAGACCAGGTGGACTTCATATCCAAAAGTTTACCTGGGCGGGATGGAGGAACAGAGGTGATAAATGTCAACATATCAAAACTTTTTAAGACATTTAAAAAGGCCAGCACTAATGTAACTAGTGTATAACACAGCCACTTGCAATGTGCATGATCCTCATAACATACACTGACATGCCAAAAGTCACGGGACTGCAGTATGTAAACTGATTATGTGTTGTCAACAGGGGTGTGACAATGCATCGCAATAAAAAAAGAAATACTAGAGACGATTTTACGTTCTGTTACTATTCTGCTAGTGCTGGCTGGAGAACCAGTGGGCGTAAGCAAAGGGCAAAAGACATGTCAACCTTTTTAGACTGAAGCCAATCACAAAGTCACTTTCTGATGTCAATTACTTTTTTAAGACAATCAACAGCTAGAGTTAGCTGTCCATCAAGTTTGTTGCAGGCTCCTAAAAGGGTTTGGTATAGATCTATGTAAGCTGGGAGCTGTAGTTTGTGTTGTGATTGTGTTGCCGTGCCACCCTCGCCTGATGCTTGTTGCCTCCACGTAGTGATAACTTAAAATGCAGATTAATTAATTTATTATAGCAAACTAAAGCCAACAAAAATGGAAATACTTCGGTAGAAATAAAATAAAAATCTATTTAAGTAGATCATTGCTGTTCAGTGATTAATTGAGAAATTAAACACCTAGGGCTGGGGCGACGCGTCGACATAATCGACGTCATCGATTACGAAAATACATCGATTTGCATAACGTGCGTCGGCGCGTCGTAAATATGTTAATTAACACGGTAACATAGAAGCATAGAACTATTATTTAATTAAAATGATTTTTAAGAACAGCTAAACACAGTTCTGCAAGTCAAACGCGGAGGAGTTCACGTGCGAGAGAGAGAGAGAGAGACACACACACACAGAGAGAGAGAGAGAGAGAGAGAGAGAGAGAGAGAGAGAGAGAGAGAGAGAGAGAGAGAGAGAGAGAGAGAGAGAGAGAGAGAGAGAGAGAGAGAGAGAGAGAGAGAGAGAGAGAGAGAGAGAGATTGATTGATTCGCTTGTTCTGGTGAGAGCTCATATTCTAGTCCCATACATAATTCTGCAGCTCCCTCAGTGTTTTCTGTCGTATTTTGCGGCTAGCGCGAGCGCTTACAACTAACACCGCGGACCGCGAGGTGCTGCCGCGCTTGTGCCGAATCCGACTCTCTGCTGAATCTGACTCCCGCTTCGCGGACAGAATCGGCACAACACCCCCGCTGTAGAACTGCGGTAGTGAAAACAGCTACAAAAAAACGCCAGCGGGCATCTAAAGTTTGGGAGCATTTCACGCAAAAGGGCAACAATGTGGTCCTCTGCCATATGTGCAAAAGGAGCACTTGAAGCGCAAACATCCAGGAGCACTATGTCAACAGGGTCACACAGTAAGTTACCGTTTACATCAGGGTCTCCGCGGGTGTCCTTAAAAAGACTTAAGGCTGTCTACCAAAGGTTTTAAACCTGCCACAGGCAGAAATTATACATTTTTGGTTTATATTTGTGCATGGCATTTCGCAGTTTCCAGAAACAGTAGCATTATTCATAAGTTCAGGTGTTTAGCTAAGCTAGCTGCCTTAAGTTATTTTAGCTAGCGCCGTCGGCGCTGCGGTGTTACACCGTTTTCTGTCACCGTCGGAATTTTGTGACCAGTGCTCACGGTTATGAGCGTTCATTGGCAAAACGGAAGCTTTCTATACCTACACCTTACCCTCAGCCCTAAACTGAACCGTTTTGGCCAGTCGGGGTAAACATTATAAACGAACACGTTTCGAATCGGCCAGTGCACCGGTCTGCTGAGAACTACTTGCCCGTGGTCACAAAATCTAGCGGTCACAGAAAACAGTGCAACACACGGTTGTGGTGTATGGGAGCTTATTCATTTTTAGCGTTATAGATCTAAACGTGTTGTACATGTAAGTGATTATAATAAGTGTGGGGTTTGGTTTAGTAGGCTTGTGTTGCTGTTGTTGTTATTATATATAAATATAGTATTTTATCGTTTGCTTTAAAACGTAAAATAATAATTATTTAAATATGTTTCTCAATAAATAGATTAGTCGACTAATCGAAAAAAATAATCGTTAGAATAATCGTTTAAAAAATAATCGTTAGGGACAGCCCTATAAACACCACAGTCATTTGTTTAAGTGTTAAAAAGATTCAGTTTTCATTGTTGCACACATATTGTTTACACTTCAGAAAATATAAATACATTTCTTAATTCACATTTGTTTTAAATATCGTGAGAAAATCAAACTGTGAACTGAGTGTATCACCCCTAGTTATCAAGTTGTGAGATGTTCACTATCTTATCTTGTGAGTGAGGTTCAACACCGGCCAGTGTGCTGATATTTTTAACACTGCTCGATCCACAGTGTAATACGTGTATTGTAAATGGACAGCGCAGATCATGACTGTTCACACGCACAGGTCAGTGCAGCCTTACTTAGATTCCAAAAGACATGGCAAAAGTAATGGGACACAATTCTAGTTTGTGTCCCATGACTGGAGCAAGTCAGTGTATATAAAGGTGAGGAGGAACAGTGGGATACACACTTTACTGCTGACACAGAGTTCAAAATAAAGGCAGATTAGATTATCAGCAGATATGGGTCATATGTGCTGGGACAGATAGGCTGGGACATATGTGTTGGGTCAGGTAGGCTGGGGCACATGGGCTGGGTCAAGTAGGTTGAGGCTTATAGGCTGGGTCAGGCTGGTTGGGGCAGATAAGCTGGGGCAGGTAAACCCGACAGTACCTGTACTCCCCTCCTCTTCCTCATCATTTACAGGCAGACTGAACGAGCCAGAGCAGGTGGCCCCCGGCCACTCACTCATGGACACGTGTGCCGCACTCTGAGACACAGTGGGCGACCAGGCTATAAAGCGTTTAATATCCAGGAGGAGAAAAATAATGCAGGGAAAACCAAATGAGAAGTAATTATCGCAATTAATGCTACGATTATGTAAAACAGATTAGAGATTTAAGATTAAAGCTTAAATAAAAATACAGCAAAAACAAGGATCAAACATACCCAAAACAATAAGCATTAATATATGAATATACTGATCATCCTGAGAGCATTATCACAAGACAATGTGTGAATCTGTGTTTGTTCATCTGATCTTTTACACAGAATGTAGCAGTGCTAGAGGGTTAGTGCTGGAGATGTAACTAGCTATTTTAAAAAGTGTATTTTAAGATTCTACAGCTCTGTTTCAACAATTTAATAATTCAAATGCTTTAATTAATTGTTTTACGCTCAATACAAAAGGTTCTGATACAATTTCTAAAACAACATTTTAGTCATTTGTGCTATATCTGGATTTTAACCTTAAAAATAGTATTGTAATCCCACGATTAATCATATTTTCTCTTAATTGAAACTAAGCATTTGATAAAGGATATTTAAATGTGAATAAAATAATCAGTGTTGGATTTGTATTATTAGTTCCAATCCCTTAAAGAATAACTGTATTAATCACAATATTATGTGACTAATACATGGATAAAACTATGATTACAATTTTTTTTCCTGGTACTTCATTATATTTTTGGGAAGGGGGCAGTAATAATAGTGTTGTGATTTACACCCGATAGATTAGATCCTTTTTTTAACTAGCTTTTTAAACTAGAATATTGTCATTTAATGAGTTAATGAGTTTAACTGAGAGTTTTAATGGAGAAAATAAACACTAGTGTAGCTCTATATTCCACCTAGGTAAAACTGCTAATGCCTCACCAGGCTCTGTCAATTTTGACGAAAAATGAACGTGTTAAAAATTCCAGATTAACTGCATGCATTAACGTGTTAATGTCTAATAAGAATATTTATAAGCAGGGGGGTCAATTAAAGCATAAATCTATGAATTAAGCTATAGTAAGTATAGTAAGTTCTTTTCAAGGTCATTTTAATTATTTTGTTATGTAATCCACAACATACAGCATGGCTGCAGCAGTGTGGTATCGTACTACTATACTCTACACCATACTATCATATCTGCAGTGTCACCAGAGTTTGATCTGATTTGTGCAAAAAGATACAAAAGGAAAAGCATGTCTGAGACGTTTAATTAATTAACATCATACACATCTTATTGGTTATGTAAAAAGAGGCTGATGGCTGATGATTGGTGTTTTGTCATCAGTGCTGCATTATTAACGATTATTATATTGTCTCACCTCCATTCCTGTCTCGCAGCAGGTAGCGATTGACATCCTGAATGTTGGTGTTGATGGTGGGGCCTCCAGAAACACTTCCGGGTGTCATGTTCGGGTCTGCCTCTGGGTCAATGTTCTGTAGACCTTTCCATGGGACTCCTGGACAAAACTCTGGAGAGCAAAAGTCCCTTTTGCTCATCAGTATCTTATGTTTTAATAGTTTATTTTACTATGTTAATTATTTTATTTTTACAGAATGATTCAATTATTTCTATTAAAAGCCCTTCTGAGCTTTACTGCATCATCTCTTACCCGGTGGCCAGCTGATGTTCGTGCCGTTTGACATTTTCTCGTTGGGGTTCTTGCTCTGTGCCCAGCTCTCTGGCGTCACCAGGGGGCTGCTGGGAGACTGTGAACTGGACAGAAGGTTGTATGGGCTGAAAGAGTCTTCCATTGTGGGCTTATTGTCGGTCACATGGGCGGAGGCTGCAGGACCTAAGTCAAAAACAGCACAGTTTACAGATTTCAGTCAAGTTATCAAGCTATTATGTAATAAGAGCATCTCAATAAATATGTTTAGTAAGTTTGTAAACAGTTAATAAACATGAGGCAGTCTGATCAGAGCCAGATTCATCATAATGTTTTAATCTGATCTGACTTTTCTTTTCAGTATGAGTTACACGTAATGAAACCCATTCATTCCAGAGGATCAGTGCAGTACAAAAAACGTGAACATCCAGTTCACTTGGTCTGAAATGAGCTACCAAAATAATAAAATCGATGAACTGGACATGTATAAATACAATGACTGGGGCCATATAGCCTATCAGCCTAGATCTGATCTGATCTGATTTCCAGTCCTTGTTACAGCATACACCAGGGCTGCCCAAACATCAAAAGTCATTTGAAGTTCCTCCCTCAACACTTATGAAAAAGTATTGAATATCATTAAAATTAATATTTAACAACAACAAGCTCCCTTCATTTTGACCCACTGCGTGCAAAAGATCTGAGGCACCCCTGAAGTACTGAATACAAAAGGTTCTATTTAAAAAATCCCAATTGGACCGCAGCTCTAGCAATAGTTGTGAAGGCCCTTGTACCATGCTTGCTGAGGCTGGTCTCCATGTGAGGTGTGGAGGTGGTCAGAGAATCCATACTGCTGGCGTGAGTCCACTGGGACAGACGAGACTGGGGCTGGGGTGAAGCGTCCTTCAGTGCCAAACCGCCTACGTCCATACAGCCTACACCCACGTTACCATTCAGACCAGCTGACAGAGAGAGAGAGAGAGAGAGAGAGAAAGAGAGAGATATGAGTAACAGGTTGATACAAAATTATAACAAAATAAAGTGAAGTGCATGTTTCGATTAAAGCTGGGGTACACATTATAGAGGAAACACACTTATTGACACATTAAGCCTTCAAATCTGACCTGAGTCAGTGCTGGGTGACTCAAATCTGAGGTATTGGACAATATTGGACAAAAATTGACATTGCAATTTTTTTGTGTTTTGCAATAAATACAATGATATATTTTTACCAGATTTGTCCAGATAAAAATGATGGATGTTAACATGGCAGAATATTATTAATGCACTGTTTATCAAAGATTGGAGTAATCAAATATATCCTGCTTTGGGTAGATATGAAAAAAGAAAACTGTGTTCATTTTACATTTGTAGGGAGTGGCATGAGGTGTATGGTTTAATTTGTCTTATGCCAAATCAGATTTTCTTTTCTTACATATTTATCTGTATATCGAAATCCATTTTAGGCTTCAATTTTGTGATTTGTGTTCTACACACCGCACAAAGTGTAGGACTCAATATTGAATATTCTTTGGTTGTGCAAATTGCAATGACGATGCTGAAGTTATATATTGTGCAGACCTTTGTAACAACTTTTATTTTGTTCATAAACTAATAGTATATACTTAACAACTCTTAATCTCACTGATAGACAACGTGCTGTTGAAACAATAAAATGTTTTGACCAAATATTTATGACTTTCACAGGATCAATCAGTGATCAGCTTATTAATGTTTTTCTTACTCTGGGCACATGACTGTAAATTTTCTAATTGTGGCTGCCAACATTAACATTTTAATGCATGCAGAATTGTGTGAAAGGGCTGAAGGAGTCAGTTTTTCTGGATAGGGTTTTCTGCCCCAAATGCTCCACCCCAGATGCCAAGCTCACGCGGGTTGCCAGATGGACACACAGTGGCGAGTGACAACAAGTGTCCAAAATGTGCCCATCTCTATTTGGCTAGTGGTGGTGGAAATGATCTAGCTATGCTTGGCAAACCTTTTTGAAGCTCAGTGATTACCTGTTCAGCAGAAAAATAGCCGGCCTGCCCATTTCCACGGCTGCTGCACACTGTTTGCTTGTTTTTGACTATACCTGACAACCCTGATGTTGGAAATGGGACTGGGGGAATGGTGGTGGGCAGATTCTGATGCTACATCTCACACGGATTACCGTGACGAATAACAAGGTTCAAATAAGAAAATACCGGCTAAAGCTCTGCTGTATAGAGTTGTTGGTGTTTAAATTCAACATGTTTCTTTAATATCTGTTGACACACCCTGATCATGTTATAAGTTACAGAAAGTACAATCCCTGACGGTCCTTTAATGTTGTGTGTTGTAGGCCTAGCTTTAGTAATGTGAAAATGCACTTGTATGAAGGTGTTTTTCTTACAGAGTGGGTAGGAGCTGAAGGAGCTGGGAGAACTCTGCTGTTCTTTGGTCTGCAGGTCAGAGATGGACAGGCCTGAAGACTGAGGGTTTCCTGGGAAGACGTCCAGGTTTGGTTTGCCGAGGCTGGGGTGCAGGCCACTGTGGGAGGGGCCTGGGGGGGCTTGTTGCTGCTTCATCAGCAGGGCTTGGGCCAGCTGCCTCTGGTGCTGCTGGATCTGCTGCTGCATGTTATTGATTGTGCGTGCAACCTGAGAGAGATACAGACAGAAGCCAGTGAGCTACTCGAAGTGAACAACAAGTAAATTATATTCAGAACTGAGATGATCTGATCTGAGAGATGAAATATGTGTGGTGTGTGTGTGTGTGTGTGTGTGTGCGTGCGTGTCTCACTTGCTGCTCCTGTTGTCTGATGGGACCAGAAACATTTCGCTGAGCCTGCATCATCTGCTGCTGAATCTGCAAACGTTGGTACGCCTGAGAGAGAGAGCGAGGCAGCGAGGAAATGAGAAACGAAGAGAGAGAGCATGCTGTGGTTAGAAGCATGTACATAAATTTTTTTTTAAAAAAGCACACACTGAAATGTGCGTGCAGCCTAAATCTCTCTACCTGCCCCCTGTAAAGCTCTCACTCACCATCTGTAGCTGTTGGAGCTGGTACAGCAGGGTCATTTGTTGAGGATTTATTGGTGAGGTTAAAAGTGCAGGGTTCAGACCAATGTTTTTTGCTGCAAACTGCAAGAGCTGTGCTTGAACCTAAAAAAACAAAAAACAAAAAAAAAACATACAATAGCTTTAATTTCACCACCAATATTTCACACGATGCAAAGCTTAATTAAATTACGCAGTATCTCTCTGGCCAAACAGTAGAGCCATAATCTGTTTTGGGGTGAAAACAGACAACAACAGGTGCTAAAGCAGACTTCCCAAGTGTCCCGGAAGTGAGTGAACACAAACACGCACGCAGGCAACACAGATTTTTTTCCCCAATCGCTTGTGGGAAAGAGAACAAGAAAAAGAGATAGGCTTCCCTCGTGTGCATATTCATGAAGCACATGCAAAACAGAGAAGATTGGCCTGTTCTCTACTAAGAGTCTGTGAGTCAGCCAATCAGTTTTTAGTGTGGGCGGGCAGTGTTTTTTCCCCCCTTCTGGACAGGATTCAGTGAGTAATAGAAGGAGCATCATGGCTCCTTTCAAAACTCATTTCTCCTCTGACTACTCTAAAGTATATCCATGTTTGGTAAAAGTAAAAAACAATGAAGGTCTGTATATATAATATGAAAATATTTTTTGCAATTTGTCTGCTAAAGTTAAAGACCTGGAATTGTACATACCTGAGGGGAGAGAAACTGAGGCACTTGAGCGCGCAGATTAGGCTGGGCGGAGCTAAGAGGCGGCACTGGCGGCTGAGGGGGCGGAGCCTGCTGCTGCAGAGCCCGAGCTTGTGCTGCTCCGTTACTGCCAAACATTCCATTCATCTGAAAAAGGGATCAAAAGTTAAATATGATAATCACAATATACTGAAATTAAAGTGTTTGCTCTTTTAGGCTTTAATGTGTAAATTCTGTTCTTTCATGAGCTCAGTGCTTTCTTTATTTAACTCATAAATTAAACTTATACATGTAGTAGCTTACATAAACAAAATTTAGTTCAGTAACTAATATTCGTTATTAGCTGTAATAGGCGTAGACTCAATTCTAGACTAGTTTAACCCTTGTAAGGTTTTTGGGTCTGGAAGTAATTTTAGTTTTTAACTCAATAAAAATGATACAAATATTATTTATTATATTATTATTAGCCTTGGCTCATTTTCTGTGAGGAATATACATCAAAAATCATTTTCAATGAATTAACAATGACTTGTTCAATAGGGCTAATGTGTTGTTCAAACTGATATTATGTGTAAACTGACCTGAGAAGGTTAAATTTCTAATAAAAAATCAATAAAATTATAACACACTGCAGTTTCTTTTGTACATTTGCTGATTATTTTTTCATAAAATAAACAAAAATCAGCTGTATTTCTACTCATAAATGTGATTTAACAAATGTAATGTGTTTTTTTATATATATTAAATTTTTTTACATAAAAATGTAATATATAAAAAATGTAACATGTTTTTTTTTTTTTACAGTATAACAAAAAAGACGAAGACCTTGTAAGGGTTAAGGGGCTGCACTGTTTATAGTGATTTCCAAAGGAGATTGTTTTAACAGCTAAGTAAAAAAAATAAGTGGGTTCAGGTCACCAGTCTGAGAGATTTATAATGGCACATAAGAAAACACAATTTTTTCTAATGCACTGTAACCGAAGCTCTTCATGTATTACTCCGCCACATACAGGTAACCTAGCAACGATGCAGTGCTTACATACCAAACAGCAAAGCTACAAACAGAGCAGCACAGGAACTATTTTACCTCGTGAAGTTTTATTAACCGAACAACATTGTTTTTTCTCATCCTTTTTAACTCAAAATCTTTTAATACAGAGCAATAATGGAACTGTGGTATAATCGCAATAAAACACCTGAGGTTTGTGCTAACCCTCTCAGGTATTATTGATTAAATAACAGTGTATTTGTGCTATTCACCTGTCTGTTGTTCAAGTTTTGCATGGCCAGTCCTGGGGAGACCCCACCCAGTCCATGGCTGGGAAGGCTGTTATTGGTCAGTGGGAGCTTGAGGCCAGGAGAAGGCAGGAACGGTGAGGAGGGTGTGTCATCTGACAACCCGCCATCCTTACAAACACAAAACACACAGTAAGTACAGTACTGTAGAGAAACCGAACAACTGAGTGTTTTATATGGAATGTTGATTTTGATAATTTAGAACCATGAATGTATCCCTCTACCATTTTTACTATTTACCACCCCCCCCCAGACCTACAATAAAGATGTGTATCAAGTATTAAGCAGTGCTAGAGTATTCATACAGTAGCTATTTGATGGCAGTCATTCACCCCCACTGTAAACAATTATGAATAGATAGTTTCACACCACTGCATATCACTAAATAACTCTCTTTGCAACTTAATTATTTGTTAGCTCAAAATAGATTCCTCCATCGATAAACTGAAACACAAATATTTGTAGACCAAATTTCTTTTCATTACTTTTCCAAAACAATTTTATTTTTATAGCCTTGAAATATTTTCAAATTCAATGGCCTTTGCAGATTTTTCCTGACCGTACAAACCCTGTAATTAAAAAAATGAAAGAATTTCTCTTTAAATGTACCTTGTCCAGGAAGGGAGGTCGGTCCAGAGAGGGGTCTTTGGACAGGCTCGGAGGACGGCACACCAGGGGCTTATTCATGCCACTGCTGTAATCAGCCATACTCATCCCCCGCTTGTCCCCTTCGCTTTTCTTCTCCAGCAGAGCGCCTACAGGCAAAGGGCAAAATGAGTCAGAGTAAGAGAGAGTATTTTTGTGCATTTCTAGCACAAAAACATCTCGCTTAGAAAATAAAGTAAACTTTCTGACATCATGTGAATCTGAGTTATTCTTTACAATTTTACATTTATTACTACTGACTTTTACGTAAACACACACACATACAACACACAATATGGAAAAACGTATTGGGACATATATTGGGACGAGAACTGCGTGGCAACTTATCCAAAAGCAGTGTGAAAGACTGGTGAAGGAGAACATGCCCAAATCGGAGAAGCTGATTCAGAAACTGAAGTGGTCTATTAATTTTTCCAGAGCTGTATACTGTGTGTGTGTTTGCGTAAGAGAGAGAGAGAGAGAAAAAAAAAGCGAATGACTCACTCATAGCCTGGTCTAGATTCATGTTGTTACTTCTCAGTGCCTCCTCTGCAGGGTCCCTCTGAGAAACACAAGAAGCACAAAAGCATTTGCACGCATTAATATCACACATTATTCGGCATTTCTCGCTGTATTGTGAAGCTGTAAATTACAGGAATGTTGAATATGAGAGATATACAGTAAGCAGGTGCTAGTTATTGCTGGAATATAGATATCTTACAGGAAATCCCATATCCGTCAGCTGTTTGATAAGACGATTCATTATCCAGGCTTCATCCTGCTTGGTGGATACTTTCCCCTGGAGGAGATGAACACACAGAATACACAGAAGATTGAAATCCAACTGAAGTAGAAGCACAATTATTACACTGAATTACACATTTAATACTTTAAATGTAAAAAATCAATTCAAGTTTATTATTATTTGATAAATACTTTAACTTTTACTACTACCTGTTACTATTTAGTAAATATTACCATATTTTTCACACTAAAAGGCGCACTTAAAATTCTTTAATTTTCCCAAAAAAGCGTCAGTGCGCCTTTTATTGCAGTGCGTCTTATGTATAAATGTTACCAGTCAGGTTGTAAGAAGCAGTAAAGCATTAGCATTAGCTGCTAACCGCTATTTCCCCGTTCAGAGTTGAGTATTATTGGCCTGTAGCCTTCTACTAATTCCGGCTATCACTGCTGAAGCAGCATTAGCATTACTAGCTAACCGCGCTCACTATTACTGGCCTGTAGCCTGCTCCTAACCCCAGCTAGCACTGCTGGAGCGGTTACCCGCTAATGCTAATGCTCCAGCCTTAGTGCGATAATCTAATCTTACTGCAAATAAACGAAAATGCTAAAATGTACTGTTTTTTTGTATACTTAGCTTAGCTTTACTTAACTTAGTAAGCTACCCCCCACCACCATGCAGCAGCGAAAGCTGCTGAATTAGAAGTTTCTTATAGTGTTGGTGCACCTTATGTATGAAAATAGACCAGAAAATAGACGTTCATTGATAGTGTGCCTTATAATATGGTGCACCTTATAGTGTAAAAAATATAGTACATAAGATTCATCATAAGTAGGTATTTAGTTCTTTCTATTAGGACTCATTATTAAACCAGCAAATAATAAATAATTATGAGTTGTATGTTCTATTTAGAATTACCCACTTATTAAAATTAAATTACTAGTAAGAAAAACAAATGTAAATTCCTTAGTTATAAGGGTGAAAAACGTTCGACATTAGGGGGTAAATTAACCTAATTTGACAATTACATATTCCAATATGTCACACAGCAGGGAGTAATTAATGGCTGCAGGATGCTTGGTACCTTCTGTAGGCCCTTCTTGGACTGATTCCAGGAATTGCAGGACGAGCCGCTATCCTGGGAGGTGGGGCTAGTCCACATGTCCCCATCCTCAGTGTCCCACTGGCTGCTGTTCATGCCCATATCCTCCCCTCCGGACCCCCAGCTGTCTTGCATAGATTTGGGGGCTGGAAAAGCACAGAGGGACAATGTTGCTGTTTGAACATGAGAGTCCATCCAGTGCAAAATGACTTTATAATGCAATTTGACCACCAGATGTCACTGTGGTTCAAGATTTTAACTAAACAGAGGACCTTTACACATAATACTGAGGCCAAAATGAGATATACATGTATTGATTGAATATCATTTCAATGTTTTTATCTAATTTGAAAATATATCATGCATGCTTTACCCTAATCTGTTCTGTATGCTTTAGAATTAAACAGATGTTAGGTATATTTTTGTATTCATCTCTGAAAATACCATTTTAGAAATACAAAATACACATTGTATAATTATATAAGCAAGTATATACAGTACCATTCAAAAGCTTGGACACAAATTAAATTCAGTGTTGTATGTAAGATGTGTCCACTAATTTGACTGGTACTGTACAAGAAAACATTTTAAATATTTCTAAATTTTAAATACAAAAATATATTAGAAACAAACTGATAATCGTCCAGTTTTACCTGGTTTGCACGGCCCTGGGCCAGAGGGTGCGCTGCCCCTGCTGTAAGGTCCGGTGGACTCGTGGCAGTTCTCTCCCCAGCCCCCGGATCCTCGGGATGGTTTCCCCCAGGCGGCAGTACCATTATCCACTGGAGGGCCGGAGGAAGGAGGCTCCCCCCAAGACGAGGACTCAGGCTTGGTCTGCACATTGGGCAACTCGCCCCATCCTGCAAATATTAGGAAAACAACATTGTAAAAGAAGTTCTCATACTTTTACATACATAAATAACAAAAAAGAAAGACTTCATCTGTACATTTTCACATATAGTAAATAAATACTAAACAGTGTAATCCTTTTATGTAGATTTTTTCTTTTTTTTATGAAAGATTCACATGGCATTAGAAGAAAAACATAGATGATAGGTTCTTGGCTCTCCTTAAAAATGTAATGTGCTTTAAAACTCCTAATACTACATTGGTCCTACTTTGTAAAAGTAACACAGGGTTCCTGCACCATTTTAAAAGTAAAATTTAATGCTTTTGAAGACCATTTTAGGACCTCAATGAATATAATTTAAGACACAAAAATGTAGTCATAATTTCTTTGGTAGAAAATAATTTATTGTACTGGAAATCAAAATTTAAAATTTGTTCCATTGTGATGCAGAACAGGGCCAACATAACATATGTAAGTTAGTTAGTATGTTAGCTAGCTCACCGTTAATGTTCGTTAGCTCTCCGTTAACCTAAGTTCTCCCCTGGCTAATGTTAGCTAGTCACTGCTAATGTTAGTATTTTAGCTAGCTCTCCGCTAGCCTTAGTGCTCTCTTCGGTAATGTAGCTGAATCACTGCTAATGTTAGTATGTTAGCTAGCGCTGTGCTAACCTTAGTTCTCCCCCCAAATTGGATGTTTACGTTGGACCACTATGTTTTCCCACCAGCATTAAGCCCACCGTTTGAAAATAGCTACAGTAAATTTAAGACTATTTAAAACCTTAATTAACCAAATTTTAATTTAGAACATCTTTAGACTTTTTAAGGACCCGCAGGAACCCTGTAATAGCCTTGTAAGTCGCTCTGGATAAGAATATCAGTTAAATGGCGTAAATGTAAATGTAACTGTAAAGGCAATTTTAGCAAGTTTTTTTTGTCCTGACTGCCATAAGGTGGTACATTCAACGTGTACCAAATTGTATAAACAAGAGTCCATATTTATCAAACTTCTCGGAGTAAGAGTTCTGTTTCAGGATCAGTTTTACTAAATTCTATAAGACAGCTGATGAGACAAGGTCTTAGATCAGTACTTTTACTTTGAGGTTTTTGATAAATGATGCCCATTGACTGCAGGTTGGAACTGGAGTAACATTAGGTTTGAATACCTGCAGGTTTACATGTATGTCAACATGTGTTGGTGGCACTAAGTTTACAAAATACCAGGGAGGGCTGTGCAGTTAATCAAACATTAATCTAAACCAGCAGTTAACCAAAGTAATCAGGCCCAGCCTTCCCCTGTTCAAAATTCTAAAACATACTATTTCCTTTCAAACAAGTCTTAAACAAGTCTCCTGGAAACCGTTTTTTTGGGTGAGTGAATTCCTTGTTTGTTGACAGTCATCTTAAATTTCCAGTGTTTGTTAAGATGTGGCCAAAATTACCAAATTTGTCAAAAGAGGTTATTTAAAAAAACACAAAAGTAAAAAAAAAAAAAAAAAAAACAGACAAAAGGACTACAGATTACAGATTACTTTTGCAATTCCCTATAGTCTGTAAAAGTGGTGAATCATCGTTGGGAACGGGGAGCAAAAAAAAAGAAAATATTATCTGAGAAATGTCGAGCGAGTGCAGGGCTTGTTCTCAGCAGGACAGAAAAATTCAGACAGCAAACATCTATGTCTGCCATTGTGCCTGAGCGCTGCCAAGAACCGAAATAGAAAAGCTTTCATGGGGCCGACAGCAGGGCCTGAGGGCCCGACTCTGTCAAGCCAAGCACAAGGCGGCCATGTCTTTTTATCTGCAGGCCGCGGGCCAGCTGGCAGCAGAAGACTGCAGAGCGCATGCCTTCACAGCTTAGCTTGTTCTAGCAATACTCCAGCACAAGGACGGACAGCAGATGGCGCTTTTGGACGCAAACATAAATCTGTTTTTCTTTCCATGCAAATAAATAATATGAAGAAAACTGAAGAGTTTTCTTTTGTTTTTTTTATTTCCTGCCTCTCAATTTAAGTTACACTGTATTACATGTGCCCACAGCATTACATGCCCACAACATTAACTAGAATATTAACAAACGTGCTGTTACAATAATTACATTATCAATTATTCGTTAATGTTTACCTCAATATCACCTATTTAAATTTTCTTAGCAAAAGTAGTCCATTAACTTAAATAATGATGTTGATTTTGTTCAAAATCATTGATCTCACTGCATTTACATGTGCACACTTTTTGGGACTATATATTTTATTCTTTATTTCTCTGTTTCTCTAGTTTATTTTAGTTAAAATACTAAATTTCATGTTAATTATTTTTTTTTTTTACTTTTTTCATTTTTGTTCTTAGATTTCATAAACTCTTTGTATATTTTTTATTTAATTATGATTTAATTATAATTATAGTGTCTTGTAACTTTCTGTATTATGTTCTTATTCTGTATATAAAGCACTGTGAATTGTCTGTGTATGAAAGGGGCTACAAAAATAAACTTGCCTTGCCTTATGTTTAATTTATATATAATAATATAGATTTTCAAATATTTAAAAAAATCAAATATTTAAATGATTTTCCAGTTAATTCCTTATAATATTCTTTATTACTAAAAGTTATTTTCTCTTTATAAGGGTGTAGCACTAGTATTACATTACATAATGTCTACATCAGCTGCATAAGTTGTTTATCACTATTATTTCTGTTTTTGTGACAAGCATAAATATACAACTAATTGTAATTAACTAAATGAACAAATAAAAAACAAGCAGTCATTTCTCTTACCTGGGTTCACTATTGGCATTCTGTTGTTAGGCTGGTTAGGTGAGCCGTTGTTGTTGCCACCATTGGAGTGATTCTGTGTAGGACCCTGGTTGTGGTGAGGGTGATTGTGATTGTTGTTGCTGGGCGCTGTATGGTTGTTGCTGCGGCTGTTGCCGTTGCCTTCATTACCAGGATGGGAACTAGGATTATTCCTGTCCCACATGTTGATGCACGTTCTGTATGCTTTAGGATCTCCCCAGGTGGAGGTTCCATCATCAATTTCCATCTTGCGGCGGATTGAGGAAGGAGAAGGCTCCTCCCAGCCGGTCACATCATCTCCTGTGTCCTGCCTTCCTGGAGACCCCCAGCTAGAACTCGCTTGCTTCACAGGGGGTTTTGCACCCCAGGAACCCATACTTCCAGGGCCATTGCTGCCACTGTTAGATTCTTGCTGTTTGCCACCCCAACCCTGCACGGGAGCATTGGAGCGCTGGGAGTCTCCCCAACCTCCGCTTGATGCTGGAGGTGCTTTGCCCCAGCCCCTCTGAGGTTCCTTCCAGTTTCCTCCATCTCCATCCCAAGAAGAGTTACCAGAGCCATTCTTTCTCCCCTCTGAAGGCTCTCCCCACTCTCCACCATTTCCATTACTTCCCCAGCCTGAGGAAGCACCAGGTCCGTCTCCCCAGCCTTGTGATTTGGTTTGAGGACCATCTTCCCAGCTGGGGGACTTTTCCTCTGAACCCCAAGACTGACCACTAGAGCCGTTGGTGCTGGGGCCATCCTGGGGCATTGGCTCACCCCAACTACCGACGGATCCATTGGACACCTTCTTATTAGCAGGTGGTTCACCCCATCCATTGCTCGGCTGAGTGGTGGGTGGGAGTGGCGCTCCCCAGCCTGAGCTAGGCATACCTCGAGAAGGCTCTGGAGCATTCTTGCTTCCAGAGTCCATCCTAGGTGGAGCATTTATGTTGGGATTGACACATCCTGAAGCAGGAGGAGGAGGAGGTCCAGATCCAGTTGAAGTTGTGTTAGAGGACGAACCCCAGGTTTCAGAGCCTCCTTCATCTTTCATGTCCGTATTTTCTTCCATTTCCCACACTGTGTGCTGACGAACTGGTGTTTGTCCCCAACCGGAGTTGCAGAGCACACGAGGGTCTAGGTCCTGCCTTGGCAGAAGTGGAAATTCCATGCTGGAGGATCTTTCTCTTCTTCTTCCCTCGCTGCTGTCCCTGCTGCCCTCGCTGGCTGGAGCATCAGTGCCCCAGGAACTCATTGGCTCTTGAGTGGGTCCATTGTTGGTATCCCACCCTGTACCTTCAGCGCTTGATTGTTTGTTCCAGTCGCCCCAACTTGCGTTTGCGCTTCCACCTCCACGACCCCAAGATGAAACACCACCAGAATCCCAGCCGGACTCTTTGGATTCTCCACCTTTGCCATCTCCATTTTCCCAGACGGAAGTCCCATCTCCACCAGTTTGATTAGTAGGAGACTGACTCAGGGTTCCTCCCCAACTGTTCACAGGGCTCATTGGCTCAGTCTTAGTGTTTCCATCAGTTTTAAGCTTAGGTGGCTCCATGCTGAAAGACATACTTGTCGGAGATTGGTGCTGCTCTGGAGTGTCCGGGTTCCCCCAAGCACAGTCCCCTACAAGGCTTCCATTGGCACATCCATTGTTGCCATTTCCACTGGGGCCATGAACAGGTGCAATGCCTCCTGGGCCACACATTGTGGGAGGGAGTGAACTTGACCCACCCATACCACCTGGCCCGGACCCCATCACTGGGGCTTCATGTCCGAGCACAGGCCAGGCAGCCGGGTTAGCGCTGGGGTTTAGGTTTAGATTAGAGGGACCCCAACTGGACTGGGTCCTGCTGCCCATGGATAAATCAGTCTTTCCCTCAGAGGGCCATCCTCTGTTAGCTCCACCCTGACTGGAGACCATACTTGAAGGATGATTAATGCTGGCTTTGCTGATTGGGTAGTGACTGTGTTGGCTAGCTCCTGTAGCCATACTCATGCTGCTACTGACAACCTTCGATGTGTCAGCGTCCAAAGTACATTCTAATGACTGGCTGTTGCTTTGAAAAATGGAAGGCCAAGTGTCAGTGTCTTTATCGTCAATAATCACTTGATCCCAACAGGTGCTGCTGCTGCTGCTGCTGGTTGGGACGCCCCAAAGGGAATTCTCATGCTGGGCTCCCTGGTCGCTCTGAAGGGGCAGCACTGTAAAGACAAAAAAGAAGCATCAATGTAATTAGCATAATCACATCTAGTATAGTGGGTGTGCATGAGCTGAGAAAATTCTACTTTGTGGAAGTGTTTTTCAGTGTGAAAAAGGCTGGCTGACAATGATCTATGACTCCACCCCCCTACAGTAGGTATTTTTCATACATGCATAGTTTTTATATTTTCAGAATATTGCAATGCTCCGTGGACCGTGGACGAAGTCACACTAGTTAAAAAACGTCTGCGTACTCCTCTTCTGAATGTCTTCTGGAAGCAGAGGAGTGTGGAAAAGAAGCACCATCAGTCTGCCTTCCTCTATTGCCTTGCTGCAATGCTGAAGAGAGGCTGAGGTGGAACGGGGTTCATTTATTGGAATGAAACCAAGACTAGCCCCTCATCCATCATTCCACACGCCCCGCCAGGTCCCCACAAAACCGCGACTGCATCGCTACCGGGGATCACCAGGGGCTGCTGGATAGCTCAGAACTGTGCACATACCCTACCCCCCATCAAATGCACACACACACACACACACACATGCAAAGCAGAGAATGCTTTACTGCTCCCTAGCTATAATCAATCACGAGGCAGCAGGTAATCGATGGCGTATAAATGATGGTGAAAAGGGGATGGAGGGCATTGATCTTGCAATGCAAACACAGCCAGCTTTTTCCCCAAGCTACTGAGTGCACTTCTCCCAGTCTTGGAATACGTTACTATCCTTCTCAAAAGGTAGAAGGCAGTGTTTTTTTAGTGCTTTACAAAGACCCAACAAAAAAGCCCTATGATATTAGTTCATATTTAGCTAGGACACGTGCATGCCATTTATGGAAGCATTCAAAGTAATAATAATAATAATAATAACAACAATAACCTTTCCATTTCCCAAACCCATCAACACTATAAACACAGAAGATTAAAAAAAGCACAGGAGGAATAAACTACTGGGACTAAGATAATGTGGAGAAAATGAATGTTTTGAACAGTAATTTAAAGTTGAGAAGTTGCGAAGAAGAGGTGGAAGGGAGTTCCAGAGTTTACAGGCGGCAGCACTGTAAGATCTGCCACCCAGGGTAGAACGTTTCATTGAGGGAACAGTAAGGAGGCTAGAGCTTAGATCGGGCCCAAATTATCCAGCCCGACCCGGCCAGAGCCCGTGCACGGTCTGCCAAAGCTCAACTGGACCTGCCCCATACACTGTGATTTTGAGCCCAAGCCCGAATTAAACCAATTTTTTTTTTTGTAAGTAGAGCTTTAAAACTGAGCAAAGGCTAAAATAAAGTCTGTTTAAATGAGGGAAATCTGTTCAGAATGATGTTAATTAACATTGCAACACTGAAGAAGCATATTATTTAAGAATTTTTTTATTAATATGTGTATTTATCTCTGAAACACAAACTATACGAACAATGATCCACTGCCTAAACATCAATAAATAATTATGTCTGAATGACTTTCCTCTAATTTAATATAAATGAACATGGTTTAAGAATAGAAAATAATTTCTAAACAATCACTTTTTTATATTAAGCTTATATTAGTTACTTTGCTATATTGTGATTATTACGCCATAGTTTTATATAAATATATATAAAAATAACAGTAAAAAAAAAACTATGTCTACGTTGCATACTATTTTCTCAAGCCTGACCCAGCGAAAGTGGTGGGAAATCTGGGCCAGACATGGTCAGAGTTTGGGTTTCCGGCAGAGAATGTAAACTCTAAAGGAGACCACTGTTGGAGGAACAGAGACAGCAGGAAAGACTATACAAAGAAATGAGTTTAGACCGATATGAAGGGGACAGACCATAGATAGATATGAAGGTAATCCTAAACTCCTTTAGGAAGCCAATGTAGCTGCTGGAGAACAGGAGTAGTATGTGCTGTGCGCTTGGTGGAAATAAGAAACCTATCTGTGTAATTCTGGATGTACTAAGGACCATTTAGCAGTTAATAGGAGGTCTGTATAACAGTGAGTTTTAGTTATCAATATGTGACAAAAATCTAGGCAAAGTATTTATTCTGTGTGTGATCGAATCTATTGAAACCCAGCACTGACCATATGACAATAATCATCAATCTGAATTTGGAAGATATTGAGAATTTTAAACTTGAGCAAATGAATGTTGTGCATTTGGACTTTATATCCATTAAGTCGCTCAATTTGGACAATGAAAACCAGCATCATTCAATGATACAGAAACAAACAAACAAATAAAATAATGCACAGTGAACTGATGGCATACATTGAGCTAATAACATAGTCCTGAATTTAGGAACTCTGATTTCTTCGCCGACTGCAATGCTATTCGCCTGCCTTTGGGCTTCGGTTCCATTAAGCCTCTCAATCCAAACAATAAAGAAAACCATCAATCGATGGTAAAACAGAAGAGCACAGTGTATTGACTGTGTGCATTACAATGCATTGATGCCAGCACTGAGAATTTAGAGACTCTGGAGAATTTAGAGACTCTGAGCAGGCTGCAATGCTTTTGTGTTATCTTTAGGCTTCATTTCCATTAAAGGCTTTCAATTTATATAATGAACATAAGCATCAATCAGTGGTTCAGGGGGTGAACACATTGTCTTGATTGTGTATTGCACATGGCAATGTATTAATACTCAGTTAATACTCGGACTAATAAAAAAAATAAGCCAGAATTTGAAACCTTCAGCAGACAGTAATGTTTGTGTCTTACCTTCGGGCTTCATTTCCATTAAGTCTCTCAATTCGGCCAATGAATATAACCATCAATCAGTGGTACAATGCACTGCGGACAAGCTGTCAAGCAGAATGCGTCCGTTCATGACGCCTTCAAGCAGACGCGAGCTGTAAGGTCCTGCATAAATTGCGCTCGTGCCCTGTCCCTCCGAATGCAATTTTCCCCTCGGTGCACTTATCTGCTCTCCCCAGACACCCTTATCTCCCAGAGCCGTCAGGGCCCAATGCATTTCAGCTACTGCCACACAAGCTCGTCTACATCACACAGCAAGCTTTCAGACAGGGAGGTGAAGCCGTGCCGTGGTCAGTCCAGCTCAAACCGGTGTAGACGATTTTCAAGCAAACCGCAGCCACAGTCTTTTTTTTTTGGAACCACAGATGTATACAGTGTTTAGGCCCGGGTTTCTGAGGGAGAAGGCCTCTAAAAAGGCATGCCAGCGGGGGAGTCAAGATGAAAAGAAAAACTGTTTAGGAAGAAAGCAAGCAAGCTCGCTGCTCTGTGATCTGCACGCCAATGATAAACAAACATTTCAGACTGGAAATTGAAAGGAAAGAGCTAAAATATATTAAAATACTAAGTAAAACCAGTGAAAAGCTCATTGACAGTTCTCCAGGACATACATAAAAAAAAAAAGAAATCGTTCAAACACTTCACACAAACTCATTCACAAGCCTCAGAATTCCCCCACAAGCATCTACAGACCGTATCAACTTTCACTCATGAAAGAGGCATTTCCTGGGCAAGTCCAGGAGGAAGAGGCAGATAAGGACAGCAATCACAACACATCATACAGAACTGCACTGTGGAACGGCTGACTGTCAGTCTCAGATCCACCAGAGGTGAGCTGAAAATAATAATATTTATCCATCACTGATTATTAATCCATCCACTATTAATCAAATAATTGAAGGGATAATATCATAAAAACTGATTTAGTGTGATGTTGAAGTATGAAAACATACGATTCACTCTCCAGTCCATACAGTCTATATATGTGAAAACTGAGCTACATAAATAGACACAGAACAGTTAATGGACATATATATTTTTCAATATAATTAACACGAAGCCTATAGCAGTATAGTCACAGTCCATTTTCACTGAAAAAAACGTATTCAATATATTATTTCTATATATATATATATACATATATATATATATATATATATATATATATATATATATATATATATATATATATATATATGTATATATATATATATATATATATATATATATATATATATACATATATACACACACAGCTCTAACCTCTGGAATATAATAAAGAGGAACATGGATGATCACAAGCAATCAAACCAAGCTGAACAGCTTTTTGAATTTTTGCTCCAGGAGTGGCATAAAGTTATCCAAAAGCAGTGTGAAAGACTGGTGGAGGAGAACATGCCAAGATGCAGAAAACTGTGTTTAAAAACCAGGGTTATTCCACCAAATATTGATTTCTGAACTCTTCTGAACTTTATGAATATGATCTTGTTTTCTTTGCATTATTTGAGGTCTGAAAGCTCTTTTTTCTTATTTCTCATTTCTTTGCAAATCAGAAATTGCTCTAAATGACAATATTTTTATTTGAAATTTGGGAGAAATGTTGTCTGTAGTTTATTGAAAAAAATATTAATTTTACTCAAACATATACCTATAAACAGCAAAATCACAGTAACTGATTCAGAAACTGAAGCGGTCTTTTCATTTTTTTCAGAGCTGTATATCCCATATATTCCAATAAAACTGACTATGAGTGAGTGTACACTGATTGCTTTAGGCTTGCAGGCTCACACGAAGCTCAGGCTGACTGTGCTAGCTAATATTTCTGGAGAACTTCAGGTTGTATCTCATTGTGTGGTGACCTGAAAAAATGACTGTTACTGAAATGTAGTAAATTCAACGATTTTTTTTTCCTTGATTATTAAGCTGCAGCAGCATTCACATTCCTTCCTAATATAGAGAGACTGATTGGTTCTGCCAAGAGTTTGACTAGTTCTCCCAGTGTGTGCGGTCAAAAGGCAGATGTAAATAGAGCGGATGCATTTAACCCATCCATTTTTATGTACTGGCAGCTTGTGAGAAGCCCTGGTTCACAGCACACAAAAGAGTAAAGTGTTGAAGTGCCAGTACTGTGTACTGCTGAGTGCCGGCCCACTTCAAGTATTTATATGTGGAGTGTTTTTTACCATGACTGCTTTCTGAAGAAAGCACCACACAGGGCAGCCAAAGAGGTTATTTCTATCAGTTTTAAAAGCCACTGTACATTAATTCTCAGGGAAGACAAAATATTAAAATGATCTTTTAAAAACAAACGAGTGTCATTTTTATTATTTTTAATTCAATGAATCTCTACAGGTCAGGAAACCTGTAATGGGTAATGTGCCTTTTTACGTGAATGGGCAGAGCTAAATTACCGTCCACTTTGCCTTGCCGCCCCAAGTTTTGGGGATTTGGGAGTTTGGTGAGATTGTGTAACTGCACAGTTGCACATGTGTAGGTACTGTAGGTACAGTATAAATACAGTTTTATTATATTGTTTTGTTCATTTTGTTTATTTTTGAAATGCTGTCAGAATGTGCAAATGTGAAATTACATACATCCAAAAAATCTATTAAACCACTCTTTTTTTGTTTTTAAAATTAATATATTACACGTTGCAGGGATGGTCAGCCAGTATACTAAATCATTCCATTCATTAGAATAGTTTGTCCACTCCCAACTCAGGAATACTACTGCTTTTAATGTTAAAGAAAATATCTTAGGGACTGCTGCTTTAATATTTGACCAATCCAATATTTGACCAATCCAATATATTGGATTTTTATCCTTAGATAAACAAATCCTGGTCAAATCTAGCTAGGATAAGGTTACTTTGTCAGATTGCCACATACCTCAAAACACTATCAGGCTGCTGTTGTTTTGTTTTGCCTGCAGTTGGGCTCCAGGATCAGACGGCTCATTTAGAGGAAGCGAGTCTACACGTTTAAATTCCCTCTGGAGTCCGCAGCCAGACGCTGTTTGGGTTAAACAGTAAAGCAATGGTACTGCTCTGCAAAAAGCTCAAATGTCCTTCAACTGAGCTGTTTTGGCAAAGGCTGAAATGCCTTTAGAGCAGCACTGGCATTGTTTCAGCGGCTGAATAAACTGAACATCTCACCGTTTTCTCCCCCTGTGCTTCATAAGAGAGGGTAGCCACTGCTAATGCCTGACATTTCCAGCAGAAGTGTCACGAGCAGGGCGAGAGAAATGAGGTTAAGGAGAGAAAGAGAGAGAAATAGAGAAGCAGTCTAAAGATGTGAATGGAAAGAGCACCCCAGTCTCCCAGCCTCTCTTTCGGAATGGGACGCCATTTTATCGGAGCTGAAACGCAGCCAACAGAGCGAGGCTCCTGTCTGCGATTCTCTGCTTCAGACTCTTTCATTACTCTCTCTCTCCAAGCAGCCAGTGGGAAATCTGCTCTCAGCTTTACTGCCACTTATATCTGCGCCCGGAACAGTGCAGCGGAAAAAACAAACAAACAAACAAACAAGCAGACTGCATGATGAATTCATCACACCCAAACAAACCAGCTGCTTCAGTATTGTTCCCACATTCGCTGACGAGAACGCCGCGAGCAAAAACAAAAGCACAGAAGAAATAAAGAGAGAAATAAAAAGGAAAAGAAGAGAGGATGTGGACGGAGGGGTACCTGGAGAGAGTGTCCGCATTACCATGCCAAGAACACAGGAGGAAAAGAGGAGGAAGCGGCCGCTTGTCTGCTCCAGCGTGTCTGCGCCCAGGCATCTGAGCCTCATCTTGAACCAGTGCCAAGAAAGACTGCTGCTGTTGTGTGTGTGTGTATGTGTGTGTGTGTGTGTGCGTATGTGTGAGACTGACAAGTTGAATCCTTGTTGCTATTTTTAAATACATTAATAATTTCTGTTCTTCCAAAAAAGGCTCAACATTGACATTCTGTCAAATCAGATCATTCAAACGAATCTTCAAAACAGACGTTTACGATATGGACAAAAACGGTCATGTGGGAAATACAGTTATCTGATATCCCAATATAATTGTGAAAAACAATAAATGAAGATTCTAAATTAGTTTAAGCTAATTGTGTGTTCAGTGTTCACTGTGGACTTGTACCTCGCTCCGCCTCCAGTCTAGTTACTGTATGTCACATAAGCTCAGTATGTTTAATGTGAAAACACACTGAAATGTTTTACATTTAGAAAGTTCAACCAATGATGCAGCTCCACTTCTCTGGAAGGTGGTAAATATAAGTTATATAAAGACTTAATCAACACTCCTCATTACTCCTCAACATGTTCAAAGCTTTGCTGTTTAAGCTAAATCGGGTAACACTTTACTTGGATGGTCCATTTGATGATCCAAGCTAACATTCAACTGCATGTCTATTTAATGCAACTGAACTGAAAGATGAAAGTAAATGGTATTCTACTGAATGTACAGTAACCCAACATACAACTCTAACCCAAACTCTATTCTTAACATTTTAGCATTGGGTTTAGAGTTAGGGTCGGGGTTAGGTGTAGGGTTAGATTTTAGGGTTGATTCAGGGTTAAGGTTGAAGTTAGGTGTAGGGTTAAGTTCTATTTTGAATAATTTACATTCAACACATGGTTAAGTTGCAGTTAATAGACATTTAGTTAAATGTTAGTTGAATGTCAGTTGAGCATCAATGAGGCCATCAAATGGACCATCCAAGTAAAGTGTTACCTTATTATCTATGTGTGTGTATCTACATCCATATCAATGGATCATGTGCAGTAATGGAAGTACATTTTGTTAAACACTTAAGCACTTAAACACTAACGAAAACTAACAATTAGGGGTGGACGACATGGCCCTAAAATAATATCACAATATTTCCGCGATAATGATATGCTTAGCGATATGACAAAAACACTGAATTAAACAAATATATATTTCAAGAATACACTACTGCAACAAACAGAAAATTAACTTTTTTATTACTGCATACAATATATATGATATGATATGGCACACCCCTTACTGAGATATTTAAAAAAGTAAGAATAAGAATAAAAATAAGAATTTTATTTCAATTGTAACAAAATCAAAGATCCAGAATGCAATGATACTAGAGCTTGGCAATATGGCCCAAAAAACAAATCTTCGATTTTTTTAAATCGTTTTTTTTCCCCCTACTAAAATCTCCTAAAAGTCGCTAAATGACATCATCGCCTAATTTGCATAATACATGTTTTTGAAGCTGTAAAGGATTAACATTGTGAGAGAGAAAAAAGTGAGTAAAAAACAATAAATATGTTAGAAATGATACAAATGAACTCCAACAAATGAACAACTTCTGTTGCTTTTTTAAATAAGGACTCACATCTCAAAATAACAGCTAAGCTGTTAGATTTAGTAGATATATAATGGGAAATGATAAGAGTGTGCATTTTTAATTAGCTAAAAACAGCAACAAACTAGTACCCTGATGTGATCATTAGGGGTGGGTGAAATGACATGATATTTCAGGGTATAATATCATTCACAATATTCAAAAATGTTGGTGATATTATTGCGTAAGATACGATTTGGCACATCCCTACTTACAGTAACAACAGACATTCAAGAATAAGAGGAATCTCCCTCCAATCGCTGTACAAAATGCTCACAGAAAACCTGCCAATGCACTAAACACACACACACACACACACACACAATAACTCATTCTGCAGAGGCTAAAGTGTCAGATGTGTCAGAGATGCTGTTTATTTACCCTTTCCCCAGCCTCTCTCAGCCAAACTGCAAGTGACGTCATGGCAACATTCTTTGTCTGAAATAAACCCCTTTCAATGCATACGGCCTCTGCGGATCAAAGACCCCTCTCACTCCCCCGAACACCGGAATGACGCGCATGCACTTTACACTCATCCACCCCTAACAGAGCAAGAGGAATCAGGACTGAGACAGAAAAAAGGGTATAGAAATGTAAATGTGAAAGAATAGCAAGGCAGAATTAACTGAACAGTGCACAGTTAATGAGAAAACGGCATAATTAATTGCTAATTTAAAGCTAATGCTAACATAGCCTAGCATAGAAGCTGGTAAATTGGATTGGATTTCTTTTATTTACCACATTATTCAATGCGCCTATGAATTACCATTGAATGATACGTGAAAAAAAAACAACAACAGATTGGTGCATCCACAGTTATTGCATCATTACTGAGGCACTTGCAGAACCTTCTGTCTGTAGTAATAAACTTTCTAATACCAATCAGCTATTAGTTGTATAGTTACAACTAAAGCACGTTTGTAGTGAACAAATTGTGTAAACTGACCAATCACAGATATGTCCTTACTAAAGATTTTGAAAAACACTAGGGGAGGGTAAATTTTTGATTCTTAGATGCATCTTGATTCAGACATAAAGGATTCTGAATTAATTCACAAATGCCAAAAATGTATTCATACCTGCCAACATATA
Organism: Astyanax mexicanus; assembly: GCF_023375975.1. Classification (NCBI taxonomy): domain Eukaryota; kingdom Metazoa; phylum Chordata; class Actinopteri; order Characiformes; family Acestrorhamphidae; genus Astyanax; species Astyanax mexicanus. The sequence continues at coordinate 27,198,273 of NC_064412.1, read as the reverse complement.
ACACATTTAGTGGTACCTCCTAGTACGCTTGTATAACTCCATGTGCTAAAGTGTTTCTCTGTGTTAATGTGTTCACAACCACTCGTGCTTTCATACCATTTATGTTTAGCATGACCGCTAATCCAGCAAGCTATCTAAAAAGGCCATCTGCTACTTTCCTCCACGCTTCATTTTCCTCCAAACTGTTGAAACTGTTGAGTGTTACTGTGCAAAAGACTCTGAGGCTCTGTCTTTCTCTCTCTTTCCCTCTTTTTACCAAATTGAAAACCTCTGGAATATATAATCAAGAGGAAGATGGATGATCATAAGCCATCAAACCAAGCTGAACTGCTTGAGTTTTTGTACCAGGAGTGGCATAAAGTTATCCAAAAGCAGTGTATAAGACTGGTGGAGGAGAACATGCTAAGATGCATGAAGATGCATGAAAACTGTGAATAAAATTAGGGTTTTTTCACAAAATATTGATTTCTGAAGTATTTATGAATATGAACATGTTTTTTTTTTTGCATTATTTGAGGTCTGAAATTCTTTTTTATATTTTAGCCATTTTTCATTTTCTACAAATACATTCTCTAAATGACTATATGTTTTATTTGGAATTTGGGAGAAATGTTGTCCAAGGTTTATAGAATAAAACAACAATGTTCATTTTATACATATAAATAGCAAAATCAGATAAACTGATTCAGAAACTAAAGTATATAAACTAAATATATATATATATATATATATATATATATATATATATATATATATATATATATATATTACACTGTTTAGCCATAACATTATAAACACTTTCTTGGCTTTAATATTACCTAAAAACATTAATTTTAGATTTTTGTATTAATAGTTTGAGTAATTTAAATTACGTTTTTTCAAGTAAATAGAAATTGTCTATTAAATAATCTATTAAATAGCGGAATTCATTATGGATCTGTTTTGATAACTGTCTGGTACCAGTATGAAATATTCAGCAGCAGAAAATCAGAATACCATTCAAACAGTAGCAAAGACAACAGAAGCCGCCCGGAGCTACTGTGTGTGTGTGTGTGTGCGTGGGGTGGGGGGTATATGCTGAGACGCATTTTGCATTTCTCACAGCCACATTATCACACCCCCTTCTGAGCTAGGCAATCTGTACCACCTGCACACACACACACTCACACACACACACACACACACTCACACATACACACTCTCCCTCTGAAGGACAGCTGGAGTCTGATGCAAACAATAATCTAAAACAATACAAGACTTGGAGGCCATCAGCCTTGCAGATTTCAGACCCTCTTTTTTAAAGATATAAAGAAGGTTTTGGATGAACGCAACAGAGTTTAGATCTATGCTATTTCACCATTTTGGATCAATATACACTGCCAATCAAAAGTTTTAGAATGCTCCTTACTATTAAGTTGTCCATTAGAAGTGCTGAACTCCACTTCACCTGTCAGACCTAATTCTTTTCTCTAATCATGTTAAGCTGAGCTAAAGGTGCTGTTGCCATATGAGTCAGCCAAACCCAACTCTTTCTGTACCAGTTTTCTCCAGTTTCCAAGAGTCTTTTAAAGGTGTAGTAAAACTCACTGCTCTCTGGCTTCATCTGTAACAGTTTAAGCATTTCTGTGTAAATTATTATGTCCCATGCTGCTCCCAGACTTTCTAGGCCCAGGTGGTTAATCAGTAACGTCCTTACATAGTAACCCACAGAATATTCCCAGCCTCCAAAGGTTATGAATTCATTTTAAGCTGTGTCAATCAGCAGGGCTTGACATTTGATTTTAGGTATCCTGTTACTGATATGTGAGACCACCATTTGTTACCATAAACACACATACCCAATAATTTTTTAGATCGCCAAAAGAGAAATGAAAGGAATAAAACTTGGTGGGGAGATTTGGCATTGTGAGACATGCAGATAATTCAAGATGCATGCATCCCTGTACCTGACTGACTATACAATGTAGTACAGTTGCAAATGCTTTCCATTCGGACTATTTGATAGCTATATACAGACTTCATACTGTAGGTCCACTGTAAAATCAAAGACACAAACAAAACCACCCTAAAAATCGAGCATGGCTTTGGCTGTTACAATTGTGGGTCACTGAGAAACTACAGTACATTATATTTCAGCCAAACTATCTATGTAAGCAAGATAATATCTGTTGTGAAGACGTTTATGGCATTGAGGGGGAAAAGAATGTTCCTGTAATCAGGCCCTGTTACCAAAACAACCTTTCTGCCCTCTGCCCCATATCTAACACACACACACACACGCATACACAAAACACACACACACACACACTGGACATATTCTTCCTCCACAGGTGCTGAGATGTTTACAAGAGCATGTGTCTCCGTATCGTTCTGCTAGATTCTTTTGTTCAACACTCAAATCCAGAACCACTGGTTGGTGAAAAGGTTCTAAAAAACAGTTCTAAACAAAAACAAAAGTACCACCTAAAAATAAGGCTCCTTTAAAAGGCGGTTATAAATCGTTCATAAAGAAGTTTATTAATGCACGTGGAGCCATGTGGAGGCCATGCTTTTTTTACGCCCACTCCCTCTCCCCATTACACTTCTCAGGCAGCAGCAGCCTGTTACTCACACAGAGTCAGAGACAGCGCTGTGCACTCAGAAAAAAATGTGTATCTACTTCTTGTGCCAAGAATCAAGACGTTGCAACATGACGTGTTTGATTTAATTGCCTTAGGTAACATTGCACATCCTCCGATGTGACTACTGCACATGCACACATTACGATTTGTTGTTCTACACAAAAACAAACAGTACCACTTTAAAACAAGGCTCTTTTATAAAGGGTTTAAACACAGTTCATAAAGACTTATAAATAGTTATAAATAATGTTACTAAAATACATTTCTAAACATTAATGACCTCCTTTATGAACTATTTATAATTTTTTATAACTATAAATATATGGGTAAGTATAAATAAAAAATATATGGGTTATAAATAGTTCATAAAGGAGGTCATTAATGCTTATAAATTAAGTTGTAAATATTTTAAAAACATCAATAAGCACTTAAAAAACACATAAATAGAAAGAACAGCAACAATGACTTTTTTAACATATATAAAAATATATAGAAAGTTTTGTCATTGTATATGTTACTATATTTAAATGAGTAAAGTTATTAACAGGAATGTTAATGACGGGTGATGGAAAAGACAAAGTCAGATAAGCATCTAGTAAGATCTGAGGTTTAACAGTATAAATAAATGTGGAATCACTAATTGGTTGCCCTTACTACTTGTGTGTTGTAACTTCTTATTAATGGTTTATAACCTAATTAATAACCATTTATAAATTATGTATTAACCCTTTATAAAGGAATAAAGGAGCCTTATTTTAAAGTGGTACCAAACAAACACACACACGCACAGCTGCTCACCTGTGAGGCGGTCGTTGGTGTGAGTGTTTGGTGGTGTTGTTGGTGCACAGGCTGAGCTGGTGGGCAGTGGTTGACCCCTCTTCAGCAGCTGTTTGTGCTCGTGATGCCTGAAGCGTGGAGGAACCTCTCTGGGGGGGAAACGGGGGACACACTGCGGGGGCTGGAGCTGCTGTGGGCTGCAGGGGCTGTGGCTGCCATTACTACTGCTACTGCTGCTGCTGCTGCTGCTGGGGATGGACAGGGACTGGACCAGCGGGGGACTGGTCTTAGTGGAGTCTGGCACTGCAGGAGAAACAAAACAGAGGCTGCATGAAGGAAGACAGTAAACAATACAAATGAGAAAGAAAAGGCTGCTAGCCATTGCATCATTGTAACCAGGTGGTTACTGTCCATCATACAATATGAGACAATATGCAGTTCTATATTGAAATTAACATGTTTATGTGACTTTTATTGTTTTTACACTGCTTATTTACTAAACAGATTACAAATCAATATGTATGCAGTAAGATACCACTTAAAAATTATTAGTTTCTTTAATTTTAGCAAAGTGAAAACCTCTGGAATATAATCAAGAGGAAGATGGATGATCACAAGCCATCAAACCAAGCTGAACTGCTTGAATTTTTGCATCAGGAGTGCAGGCATACAATTATCCAAAAGCAGTGTGTAAGACTGATGGAGGAGAACATGCCAAGATGCATGAAAACTGTGATTAAAAAACAGGGTTATTCCATCAAATATTGATTTCTGAACTCTTAAAACTTCATGAATATGAACTTGTTTTCTTTGCATTACTTGAGGTCTGTAAGCTCTGCATCTTTTTTTCATTTCAGCCATTTCTCATTTTCTGCAAATGCTTGCAATGACAAAATTTGTATTCGGAATTTGGGAGAACTGTTGTCCATAGTTTATAGAATAAAACAACAATGTTCATTTTACTCAAACATATACCTATAAATAGCAAAATGAGAGAAACTGATTTAGAAATTTCCAGAGCTGCATAACTTTAGAATAAACTCCAAAAAAACATAAAGTCAGTCGTCAGTGATAGTGTCTACCTGTAATAACCCCAATATAACTTTGGAATAAACCTAAAATAATGTAAAGCCATTTTTTGTGAGAATGTCTACCTGTAATTAACTCTATATAACTTACGAATAAACCCAAATAAACCTGTTTTAAGTAATAAACTTACACTTTAATCAGATAAACAGATTAAAATTTTATCAGAGGGCTTGAAAAATTAAAAAAAAAAATACAAAATTAGTTTTTTGTGGTGATTATCTGTTTTTCTTGTTTTCCTGACACAACGCCAAACATGCTTTAAACAAGTTTAAAACAACTTCATTCTCTAAAACCTTTTTAGAGGTCTTTCAAATCAGCAGTATTATTTACAAATTTGTACAAATTTTTCTTCTCTCTCTCTCTCTCTCTCTCTTAAGGCAGTGTTCTGTCATGACGCTTGGCGCTGATGATACCCAGCTCACAGAGCTTGTTCCCCTGCCAGCCAATCAGCTCAGCTTTCTGCTCACCCTGCTGACCAATCAAGCAGTGTGCCCGTCTACACTCCACTAAACCTCCCCCATCCCTCGGTCTACCATCCTCCTCTCCTCTCCTCCTCCTTTCCTTCAGTCTCATTGTGCTCATTGTTCAGGGCTCGACTGAATCCATTACAGAGAGCAGATGGACGCTGGGGCTTGTGGGATTTTTCTCACACTCAAGACTCAGACAGGCAATATGCTGAGGAACTCTAAATTCATATAAAAAAACAGTGTAAATCTCAATGTTGTTCTTTTATAATGAACAGACCAACAGAAATGTTAAAAATGAATAATATAATAATAAAAAAAAATCCTTCTATAATAGTTTCCATTGTGTAGATAAAAGGTTATTTAATAACAATATGAGCTATATGACCCTCTCAATTTACAGAAATGAAAAATGAGCAAACTTTAAATAAGTGAAAAGACTCAATTTGGTCACTGAAGTTTAGTTCATCAGCACCTCACTATCTTGGACAAGAAATGGGAATACTAGACTTTTCCCAGGAATGATCTGGGAATATCTAAGCGCACACAATTATAACACAATTAAGTATTTATTTATTTGTATATATTATTATATATATAAACCGAGGAAACTTTTAATATATACACTCGGAATGATCTCAATAGGAAAAATGGAAATACTATTTTTAATATATAAAAATAAATATATTGTCAATTTAGAAAAAAATTCAAAATAAGAGAAACTGATCTCTTAATATAAAGAAATTATCAACACAAAGTTTTCTTAATAAACAAAAAATACAGAAAAAAGGTTCAAATAAAAGGACAAAAATCGATTTTTAGAAGAGCAGATATTTCAATCTACAACATCAAGAAGATTTGTCTCTTTCTCTGTCTCTCTCCCTCTGTCTCTTCCTCTATCTGTCTCTCTCCCTCGGTCTCTCTCCCCCGTGCACTTTCTCGCTCTATCTTTCTCTCTCTCTCTCTGTCCCTCTCTTTCTCTGGTTTAGCACTGGGTTCTAATCCGGCTCCAGATTACAGCTCGGTCTCCTTCTGCTCTTAATAAAGCCCTTCATTTCACAAACAGCTCTCCATTAGCAGCCTCTTCTGTAATCAGCGCTCTCGTTTGAATTTGGTCGTCTCGGGACAGTCGTTTAATGATGGCAGAGGAGAGAGAGAGGGAGACGGCTGCTGATTTAACTCCTGACAAAAACTGAGAGCTGCTTCAGTTTATCATGCTCACAGAGGAAGTGTGCCAGGACAACAATTTAAAAAAAGAAGAGCTTTTGAGAGGCGGTGCTCGTTTATGTAATGTAAAGAATGAGATTAAGACTCTATTCCACCTTCAGAGACTTACATCTGTACGAAATAATCCAGCTGAATTTCATGTGTTTACCAGTAAAACTGTATCAATAAAACTGTACACTCATATAAAGACATCTGGAGAGCCCTGGTCAATTTACATGCAGATGTGTAATTAAGTCACATGAAGAACAAACACACAGATTTTAATGCACAATTTGTTTGATTACTGAAATTTTAGAAATTGTGTTAAGAATAATAACATGCACCTGAAGCCTGCAGAGACTTTTACATTGGACTGCATGTTAACTAACCATCTTCACCCTAGTTCTAGTTCACAAACACTTCAGCAGCTCACTTTTCACCAACACTAACAATCAACAACTCAACTTTCTCTACTACTAACAAACAGCAGTTTAGCCTCACAAACACTAAATCAGCAGGTTGGCTTTTACCAACACTAAATCACCAATTCAGCTGTCATCCCTAACATTCAGTAGCCCAACGTTTACCAACACTATTGATCAGCAGCTAAGCTTTCACCAACACTTAGCTTTCACTGACACTAACAATCAGCAGCTCAGCTTTTAGCAACACTTACATTCAGCAACTTAGCAATCTCCAAAACTAACAATCAGCAGCTAAGCTTTCACAAACATTAACAATCAGCAGCTCAGCTTTTTGTTTTATTAGAACATACTGGAGGTTACCTAAAGCAGTAACACTACAAAATAAAACAACCACAAGACCCCATATGTGGCAACAGGAGCAGATAGCTTCCACATCTGCAGCAGAACACACCAGAGTCTACTAACAGTAGCAAACCTTAGACCACTGATTTCAGGAGGGCCAGAGATCAGTACTCTGGATTGCTCCCAAGCTTGAAAACAGCTGGCACACTTGACCAAACATACCGAACAAACAGAGCAGTGCTCTAAACTCCGAAAAAAGCTAATGTGAAAACAGCCCCAAGTGGGAAAATACTGCAGCTGCAGCAGACTTTGCAGGAACTCTTCAAATACAGGTTAAAAGCAGCTGAGCAGAGATGCTGATCCAGTGAAAGCAAAGGCAAAGCTCAGTAGAGTCTACCTTAACACTGATCTTCTGCTGTGGAGGACAGACCACACTTCACTATGCAGATACAAGCTGGAGTTTCCTAAATAAAGATTTCTGACAAAATGCTGGAGGAGCAGGTGTCCACAAAGGGCAAGTGTATTAGATGATATAATGAAGTTGAGGGTTTGAAGATGTTGGAGGCTGATTTTCTGAGGGTATGCAGCTGGAGGGTGGAGAAGGGCTGCATCTAAATGCGCCACCATGCTCCACAATTCTTCCTTCTGCCTTCCTGCAAGATTTAGTAAAGCTAGTAAAGCTCCTATTTGCATCCAGAAAGGGCGAAGCAAATGGAAATGAGGAGGAACCAGCGCAGGTGGAATCGGCAATAACCCAGAACCTCAGACAGCGCTTCAGAACGAGGGGGATGGGGGACTTGTGGGGGACAGAAGGCTCAGGAGGCCCCAGGACAGACCCGGCTGAGCTTTAATGAAGAGGCCACATCTCCGTCGGGGTGAAAGAAGCCGGGCTGGGGTCAGACGGGGTTGTGGGAGAGGTCTGGTGCCCCTATTAGTCCAGCCCTTGTTGAGGAGCAGTTAGCGTGTGCTTTGAGAAAGCGCTGAGACAATGCTGGGGTGTGGGCGAGTGAGGAGCGTCTGAGAGGGCTTGGCTTTGCCCATCTGTCCTGCTTTATAGGACCGTTCACACACAGCTTTTCACCCCTCACATGACCTTCTGCTGAAGAAGAGGAAAGAGTGGTCTGGGACACAGAGCTTCTTTAGGTTTACACTGGAGCTGCAAAGCTAATATAGCTAAGAACAATAGAAGCCCATGTACATCAATTAGCCAGGTGCTAACCACATGGTTTCTATACAATCATTACAAGATCTCTTTATGGTTGGTGGTTCCTGACACAATTTCTTATTTTGCTTTAATCATTTTGAGCAATACATATCCATATTTTTTTTAAATAAGCCAAACAATACCAACAGAATAAGAAAAAAGTAAAAAAAAGTCTAATAATAACAACAAATATCATATAAACAGTGATGTACACTGCTTTCAAAGGTTTTAGAACACCCCATTTTTCCCCTAACATCCTGTGCAAAAAAATGTGCCAGGGCATTTTATTTAAAACAAAAAAAAAAGACGAATTTTAGTATTGTAAAAAAATTCATAAATTGTTTTAAAAAAATGGGGGTGATTTTTTTGCAATTCAATGAATAACAGTTTAACCCTTGTGTGGTGTTCATATTTTTGTTACTCGTTTACTTTGTTACTTCTATTTAATTCAGCAAAATTAAGCAATTTCACATTAAAATGCTTTACACATGCTTGCTTTACCTAAATTGCAAGCAATATAAACAGCTTACATGGTTAATATTTGCCCTTTACCTTTTTTATGTTACATTTCTTTTAAAAAGTGCTACTCTTTTTTTATTAGTTTTTTAATAAAATGTAAAAGAAAATGAATTGAGTAGATATGAGTAGAAAATTTGTTTAGTTTCAAATTTACAAATCAAGCAATGTTTATTAGTCCTTGGACAAACATACTGTAGGTAATATAAAGTGTGGTTTTTTTTTGAAAATGTGTTTTGATATATGTTTTTCACAAAAAATGAGCCAATGCCAACGAGTTTGAGTTAGAAAAAATATTTTTTTTGTATCATTTGATGAAAAATGAAAACGGGTCCCACAGACCCGAACACCACACAAGGGTTAAAGCTGGTAAGTAGCAATGGAAATAAACACTAACAACTCAGCTGAAGTGCAGTAATATAGTACTTGATAAGATGAGAAAAAAATAATTAAAAAATCAGCTTATCTGGGCCATACAGCATTGTTACTGGACCACTTAAAAATAAAAACTACTAAAAACCACTAAAAATTTTGACCAGTAGTTTATACAACATAAAATATATTTTTAAGGAGAAATTAAAATACAGTTGTTTAAAATGAGAATATTTAATAAGCAAAATAGAGCGATTACAATGCTCATTCCTATTACTCTGTAGAATTGTATCAATTATAATACAACACAAATCAGACAAAGGACACCATGCAGAGATCCCCCAAATCCTCCTAAAGCGGACAGAATGAGGTCAGAGATCATGTACACATCGCAAAACTGCAATAAAACAGCCATTTCTGATCCAAGACTAATGCGTTCTTCATAAATTCACATTCATCTCATGTAATTACCTGAATGTTACATCATATTTACGACCCTGCGCTTAATTTATCACCCTCTGCCCAAAGCTACATCACAACACAGGCAGCGTGATAAATGATAAACACGCACTGTTGACAAATACCCTGATTAATGTGCGCTGTGATAAACGCACGTAACATTCTCAAAGACTCTGTTCACGATTCGTTTGGTGAGTATTTATAAATGTCAACATTAAAGGAGAGCACTTCCTTTCTGCTTTGGCGGATTAGCCGATAATTAGGCTGCTATCCATGAGTGTCTCGTTCAAAGTGTTGACGCAATTAATTGGATGTGAAATTACAAATTAATTCAATCTGGGATTGCAGTGTGTTGAGCGACGGCATTGTTATGGTTAGTGCCACCTTGTAAATCCAGCGGCGCAGCAGCAAGAAGTCTCCGGAGACGACAGAAAACAGTTGGCGAGAAAGAAATAGGTGAGACTGACACATTCACAAATGCCCTTTCACTTTCAGAATTGCGCTGGCAGCAAAAAAACACGTTTCCTGATTACGGGCAGGAAAATGCCACAAACTGCTCTCACCTCCACATCACTCCGCCCTCAGCCGGCGCTGAATCACTGCCAGCAGAAAGCTTTCTTTTTGCCCCACAAAAGAGCATCCATCACCACAGAGTTACTGACAGCCTTCAAAGAACACAAAAAGCCTGGAGCCACCCGAGTGAAGAAGCTTCTTAAAATCTTAGGCTACTTTTATGTGTATCTGGATTAAAACTGTAGTTTTTTTCTTTAATTTATGTTTTTGACTAAACGTTGTAGAAAACTACTGAAACCAAACAGCAGAAGCTTCTTACACTTACACTACCTGTTTTTTTTTTCACTTTTACACTACTAGTTTATTACAGTTTGCCAAAACAAGTGTGAGGATCATAAGAACATTAAAGGGCTTTATTAAGGGAGCCCATGCTTCAGTTTTTGTGTTATTATCCATCAGTGTCACACCTTAACCTGTGTCTGTCCTGTGCTTTTTCCTTTTTTGGTTCTCTGTGCTTCTGCCCTCTGTTTTTCTGTTTGTGTTCCCAGCCATTGAGAATATTTGGGATGTTCTGGAGGACGATTTGTGCAGTTGTCAGACTCTACCATCATCAATGCTGCTGCAAGATCTTGGTGAAAAATTAATGCAACATTGGATTGAAATAAATCTTGTGACATTGCAGAAGCTTATAAAAACAATGCCACAGAGAATGCATGTTGCAATCAAAGCTAAAGGCGGTCTTACAAATTATTAGAGAGGGTGACTTTTTTTTTTTGGTGGTGCCTTTTTTTTGGGCCAAGCAGTGTTTTTTTGCATCAAAACAATTGTTAAAATGATTGTAAGCTATTTGAGTACTAATAGTGACCCCTTAGGAAAAAAAAGTCTATAATTAAGACGTTATATAAGTTATATAATTAATTTATTACTATAATAAAGTGGTTATTACTATGCCAAGTCTACATCTTAACATCTAAACGTGCAGCAATGCTTACATACAAACACTGTTCTTATGTTCTTATATTTTACATGAGATAATACTGATTTTATGTGTACATGTACATTTTATGTGTACAAAGCATGAATACATGCTTTTCTACTTGTATGTTCATCCAATATATTAACTTGTGTTTTTCTTTTTTTATTCAGATTTGCAAATGCGATCAATCAACACGGCACTAATTACTTGCTAAGGTGTTAATTTGTTGTGGGTCTGGCTGTGCAGTAAATATAGCACAGTGTGTAATTTAGTCTTCGTCGGATGCTCACGGTGAGATGACACACTGCTATTATTAAGGGGAAAGGGGCATCACTACAAAAAGCTGTGACCAACACAATTATCCTTCTATGATGTAACTTAATTACATACAGAGCAACACAGCCAATTACTGCCTATTCAGTCAGACAGTCAGATTCTGTGTTTATTCAGCTAAACTATCAAACTTCCAATGGCTGCAGTTATTCGTCTAGCATTTGAGTGAGAGTCTGAGTGTGCGTGTTTGGAAGATTCAACCCTATTCCCAGCTATCAGCAGATGTGTGTGTGTGTGTGTGTGCGTGTGACCCGCTGCTAACAGAGGTTATGGCAGATAATTGGTCAGGCTCCTGGGTCCGCCTGCTGTTCATCTATATGCATGAAACAGACAGGATCAATTATGGAGAGCGAGCGACGTGTTAGGCGGGACGCTGAAGATTCTGTCCGCAGGAGTGGGGGAGGCACACGCACACACACACACACACACACACACACACACACACACACAATACACACATATTCTCAGTGCTAGTGCACACTACACTCCTACTTACTTTGTATGACACTCTTCCTGCGCTTGGTCTTATCGTGTGGCATGCTCCTGAATGCTAATATAAAAAACCACAGCTAGACGAAGCTTCCAGATACACACAGCTTTTACACAGGAGGAAAATAAGCCTTTATAAAGCATTATAGAGCACCCCCTTACTTTTTTGTAATGTACTACAGTCTGTCAGGGATCATGTGAACAATCCTGGGCAATAAAAAGCTCCCCCTGCACATCCTGTAATGTACTACAGTCTGTCAGAATGAATATAGGGATTATATGAACATTATTGGGTGTTAAAGAGCTCCCCCTACATGTTCTGTAGTGTACTGCAGTCTGTCAGAATGAGTATAGGGATCATATGAACAATACTGGGCATTAAAGAGTGCCCCCTACATGTCCTGTAATGTACTACAATTTGTCCTCATATGAAATGTTATCTAAAGGTGCTTTAAGACATATCCACTGTCCTGGTTGTCATATTTTTTTATACATTTATTTAGATTCCATGTAAAAAAAAAAAAAAACTCCTTCTTCTAGGTTTCCTTGCTTTCCTTACTATTAGTGAAGACAACTGTAACTCTGTGTTTCATTATTATCTTTACTTTTGTCTTCCACACATTTTTTCTGTTGCTCTTACTTTCCACTCCCTTCCTTATTCACTCATCACCGCTCATCTCTTCAAACACACACACACACACACACAAAACAGTATGAGTAACACTGCAATGGCATTTCAAGCCAGAATCACCATCTGCATCAGAAACTCCAAGGCAATGATGTCACTGATCCATAACACACACAACTTTTTCCAGTTCTGTAGACAGAACACACTTACATAAAACACACACACAAACACACACACACACACACACCGAATGCTGCAGGGAGAGGCCAGAGAAGATCCAGAAAGCAGACAGACAAAGAAAAAGGACATAAAATACAACATGAACAGCAGATGGTCTGGAATCTGTTCCTTCAGATATATCTCATACCATCAATATAGAGCACTGTCTAAACCAAACAATACACAAGCATACTGTGGTATATTACGGTCAGTCAGATTAAGCATCTCAATATACAAATCTACTGTGTGCAGACTTGTCACGGTAATTATGTTATCAACTTATCATCATATAATCATATAATATCATTCTCTTCTCTCAGAGGTGAGGATGAGTCAACTGCACCAGGTACAGATCAGCACTAGGGCTGGGTATCGAAATGTCTTAGTACAACAGAGTACTGCAAGTTCTAAAAACTTCGGTCCCCGTTTTCAATACTTTGCATAAAATGTGGAGATCGCAGCGCCATAAATATTATTTAATTTTGCCAATCTAGTGCTGATTGTCAGGCCCGTCCAGCCAAGCCAAGCACCCTATGCCCAAATAAGGACTTCCCCTAATTAGAGCACACACACACACACACACATACACACACACACACACACACTCTGAGAGGCACTCCATGCCCATATATGGACTTCCTCTAATCAGGGCACGCTCATGCAGTCATCCAGCCCTGATTAGAGATCAGCTTCACCTGGGCAGAGTTGCTTATAAGCACGCTGCTCCTCTCTGCTGTTGCCGAGTATTGGTCGCTCTCATGGTCTGTGTTTCCTTGTGGTTCCAGCCTGTTTGCGACTCTACAAAGCGTTCTATCTCCCAAGCCTGTCTTCCCTAGTTCCTGTTTTTTCCTTGGACTCCTCCCGGCCTAAGTATCCCTGTTTTATTTCTTGTTTTGTTTGTTTGCCCTGTTTACTTTCTTAGTCTAGCCATTTTCCTAAGCTCTGCTTAGTAGTTTTCTGTTTGCTATTTTGTAGTCTAGTGCTCCCTTTGTTTTTCCCCATTCCCCTTACTACTTCCTGGTTTTATTGTTTTGGCCGTTCCACTTATTCCTTAGTCCCTGTTTCTTTTGGCCCAGTCCCGTTTACTTTGTCAGTGTTTATATTTGTTTTCAGTTTTGCCCGACTTTAGTGTGTTGCTCTAGTCCTCTTTTATATTGTTTATTTTGTTGTTTATTTCAATAAATTTTACTGCTTCGTTCTACATCCCAGCAGTGTCTCTTATTTTCTCTCTGCCTGTTTACAGTCAGGCATGACACTGATATTTCTTAAAAACACTCTTAAAAATTGAACTGCAATCAGTAATATGCTTAGGGAAAATATTTGTAGTTTAAGAAGTTAAAGTAACACTGTGATTTTGTTCTTAATGAAGCTCCACAGATACGCATGCTTAGGCCTGGACAATAATTCGATATCGGTATTTATCGCGATAAGAAATGTTTCAATAACGGTGATATCAGTTTTGTGGTATATCGATATGTATTATTTACAGAATCACGGACAGGCGTTTTTTACTGGCGTCAGCTCGCCGCAGAGCTCAACACATTCAGCCCCCATAGCTGGGCTACGTCAGTGCGTGATGACGTAACCACACAGGCACGTAGCCAAACAGGCTAGGCTAGGCAAGGCTAGGTTAAAATGGCTAGGCTCTGGTCCGCTTCGCTACGCAGCAAAAATGTCTCGCGCTGGAGCCAAACGGAGCCGGGACAAGCGGATCCAAGGCAAAGGTAGACTCGGTTCGGTCGGCCCCGGATCCTCGAGGCCGGCCGCGGGTCCGCTCGCTCGGCCGCGGGTCCGCTCGCTTGGCCGCGGGTCCGCTCCCTTGCCGCTTTGCTGCAAATTGTGCCGGAGAGTGCAGCCGACCAGCAGCGGTAATGTTAATACATCTAATCTGTTCCACCACTTCAAGCAACTCCACTACATACAATATTTTTCTTATACTGACAAGCACTTCCATAGCTTATGTTGTAACTAAGTTATTCATAGTTGATAAAGCCTATAGGTTTGTTTATTTGACGGGAAAATCTTGTTGCTTTTATGTATATAAAGGCTTCTTGTATTCTATATCCTAGTTGAAACACTTTTGTTTTAATCTGTTAAATTTGTTCACAAAGAATAAGAAGTTCTGCCTCTGTTGTAATTTATATTTTTATTGGTAATAGTTATATAGGCTTATGTTTGACAGGGATGTCATGTTATTATTTTGCTATATGCAAATAATATTGAGCATTGATTTATTTTGACTACTTTTATTTCTAAAGTAGTAAAGTTTTTGTGAAAGGAGGTTTCAGACATTTTCAGACAGTAGTAGGTACAGATTTCCATTAGTTAGATAGTTAGATAGTTAGATAGTTAGATAGATAGATAGATAGATAGATAGATAGATAGATAGATAGATAGATAGATAGATAGATAGATAGATAGATAGATAGATAGATAGATAGATAGATGTGCATATAATGAGGGTATCTGATGCCAGCCATACAAAAAGTGCAAATACACAGTTATATAATAATTTAAATCCGCAGTGCTGCAGGGATCGCAGGGCTTCTTAGCAGTTTTCTGAGGCCTTCAAAGTATTTATATCGATATCGAAATTATATCGTATCGACCGAAATTTAAGGAATATATTGTGATATATATTTTGGCCATATCCCAATGCTTTCTGGAAAACAGTAAGAAAACTTCAGAATAAGTCCTTGGCCATGCCTGTTTTACTCAAAGTTAATGATCACGTTATCTCAGATAAGACTGCAATGGCAAATACTTTTAACAGTCATTTTGTAAAGTCTGGCTTTGTCTCTGAGAATACATTGTCCAAAGGCCCTACTATAACGCCATCCACAGCTTGTACTCTTCAAAGTGCTCCACACCTGCACCCTCCTATACACAGCTTCTCCTTTCGGCCTTTTACAGAGGAGGAGGTCTTAAAGGAACTGTCTGCTCTAGACCCCAAAAAATCAGCTGGGTCTGACAACCTCCCCGCATTTTTCATTAAATCTGCAGCTCCCATTATTGCAGCACCCATAACCAATCTCTTCAATCTTTCTTTCCATACGGCTGAAATACCCTCCGATTGGAAAGAAGCTATTGTCCTGCCCTTGTTTAAGGGAGGGGAGCAGTCAGATCCAAATAGCTACAGACCTATCTCTATCCTGCCCTGTGTGTCTAAGGTATTTGAGAAGCTTGTATACAACCAGCTCTCTGACTATCTTAATAATTGTGGTATACTCTCTGATGTACAGTCTGGGTTCCGCGCTGGGTACGGGTGCACAACAGCCACTTTAAAGGTATTAAATGACATTACACTTACGCTAGACACCAAACAACACTGCGCGGCTATATTTATCGACCTTGCAAAGGCCTTTGACACGGTTGACCATCCCACCCTCATCCGTAGGTTGAGTAGTATTGGGGTATTGGGTCACTCGCTGGCTTGGTTCTCGCACTATCTCTCTCATCGAGTGCAACGCGTAAGGTTTGATAATTCACTCTCTCACCCCCTCTTGGTTACAAAGGGTGTTCCTCAGGGTTCTATACTTGGCCCATTGTTGTTTTCCATCTACATCAATAATATTCCCCTAACTGCTGGCAATTCACATATTCATCTTTATGCTGATGACACAATTTTATATGCCTCTGGTCCTTCTCCGTCTTCTGTCCAATCCACGCTTCAGGATAGTTTTCTTCAGGTACAACATGCCTTTTCACAATTGAAATTGTCCCTCAATGCAACCAAGACAAAAGTCATGTGGTTTCATAGGAAGGGTGTTCCCTCTCCGTCTCCCCTAAACATCTCAACCTGTGAGGGGGAAATTTTGGAGGAAGTCTCTACCTACAAATACCTGGGTATTTGGCTAGACTCTACATTGTGTTTCTCACATCACATCTCTCAGTTACAGTCCAAGGTGCGGGCCAAACTTGGTTTCCTTTACCGCCACCGTCACGCTTTTACTTTCTCTTCTAAACTCACGCTTATAAAAATGACTATTCTTCCCACACTTGATTTTGGAGATACTATCTATAGAACTGCCTCTAAAGGCACTCTTGCTAAACTGGACACACTCTATCATTCTGCCATTCGTTTTGCTACAAATGCCCCCCTACATACTCATCATTGCAGTCTTTACTCTCTGGTAAATTGGCCATCGCTTCATACTCGTCGTCATATTCACTGGCTCACTCTTATCTATAAGACCATTCTTAATCAGACACCCCCTTATTTGTCTCGTCTATTGCACCGTTTACCTACCATGTATAACACTCGGTCCTCTCTTCGTATTTTGCTAACAATTCCTCAAACCAGATCTATACTTGGCCGTGCATCATTCCAGTCAGCTGCTGCCACAGACTGGAATGCACTACAAACTCACCTCAAACTGGTTACTTTTATCTCCGTCCCAGCCTTCAAACGTTTTATTTCCCACCATCTCACGGATCCCTGCAAATGTTTCCCCTCCATTTAATCCTTCAGTTTAGTTTCCTGCCTCTATACCTAGGCCTGCTGATTTAATGGTTTTTAATGTTTTTTCTTATCCTGTTTTTATGTTTTTGTTTGTTGTTTTTTTTTTAAGTGTTACTTATTTGTGTTTTATGTCAGGCCATCACTGTAAATAAGAACTTGTTCTTAATGATCTGCCTGGTTAAATAAAGAAGAAAAAAAAAAAAAAAAAAAAATGACGTAACCACACAGGCACGTAGCCAAACAGGCTAGGCTAGGCAAGGCTAGGTTAAAATGGCTAGGCTCTGGTCCGCTTCGCTACGCAGCAAAAATGTCTCGCGCTGGAGCCAAACGGAGCCGGGACAAGCGGATCCAAGGCAAAGGTAGACTCGGTTCGGTCGGCCCCGGATCCTCGAGGCCGGCCGCGGGTCCGCTCGCTCGGCCGCGGGTCCGCTCGCTTGGCCGCGGGTCCGCTCCCTTGCCGCTTTGCTGCAAATTGTGCCGGAGAGTGCAGCCGACCAGCAGCGGTAATGTTAATACATCTAATCTGTTCCACCACTTCAAGCAACTCCACTACATACAATATTTTTCTTATACTGACAAGCACTTCCATAGCTTATGTTGTAACTAAGTTATTCATAGTTGATAAAGCCTATAGGTTTGTTTATTTGACGGGAAAATCTTGTTGCTTTTATGTATATAAAGGCTTCTTGTATTCTATATCCTAGTTGAAACACTTTTGTTTTAATCTGTTAAATTTGTTCACAAAGAATAAGAAGTTCTGCCTCTGTTGTAATTTATATTTTTATTGGTAATAGTTATATAGGCTTATGTTTGACAGGGATGTCATGTTATTATTTTGCTATATGCAAATAATATTGAGCATTGATTTATTTTGACTACTTTTATTTCTAAAGTAGTAAAGTTTTTGTGAAAGGAGGTTTCAGACATTTTCAGACAGTAGTAGGTACAGATTTCCATTAGTTAGATAGTTAGATAGATAGATAGATAGATAGATAGATAGATAGATAGATAGATAGATAGTTAGATAGTTAGATAGTTAGATAGATAGATAGATAGATAGTTAGATAGATAGATAGATAGATAGATAGATAGATAGATAGATAGATAGATAGATAGATAGATAGATAGATAGATAGATGTGCATATAATGAGGGTATCTGATGCCAGCCATACAAAAAGTGCAAATACACAGTTATATAATAATTTAAATCCGCAGTGCTGCAGGGATCGCAGGGCTTCTTAGCAGTTTTCTGAGGCCTTCAAAGTATTTATATCGATATCGAAATTATATCGTATCGACCGAAATTTAAGGAATATATTGTGATATATATTTTGGCCATATCGTCCAGCACTACGCATGCTTATTATTTTTGTTCCAACAAGATCCAAAAGTATGGTAGCCTCTCATGGTGGCAGCATGAGAAAGCGATTACCATGACAGCTGTTAAATAAATACAATCTTTTTGTATTTTTTGGGTTATAATTTAGAAAAAGGCACCAAAAATGTATCTTTTGGGTATTGGTATCGAATTCAAAGTATCGAACTTTAGGTTTTACTGCTGCTGTAGTATTTCACACCCTGTATTCAAGCGATACAAGGACATTTGTAGCTTGTAGCTTCCAGTGCAAGACATACAGATGCGGAAAGCGTATGCGTCTATTGTGAACCAATCCTCGCAAAAGAGGTCTGGATCATCAAATGCACCACATCAGTATAAAGGGTTTGTTTAAAAACAGTTTTTTTGTTGTTTTCTAAAGGATATTAGTTTTCTTTTTTTTCCATTTAAAATCTAGGGCAATTTACTATCCAAAATAACAACAGGTATTGAGTAGTTGTTGACAGGCCTAACTGCACATATTACCTAAGATTATAAAATATTTAGTAAGGGTACAGGGTACTTTTGTAAGAATACATGAGGCTTAAATTACCTATGGCATATCAGTATAGATGGGTATAGATCAGTAGGTATGGGTATGAATGCTACACATGGGTAGAGATAAAAAAAACAAAACAAAAAAACAACATTAATGTCAGTAATGTGAGTATTAGTGCACCCACTTTATCAGACTAACCCAGGTGACTAATCTTTGGAATCGCTTTTAAAAAATGTATCTGGGCCATAAGCAGCCAGAGTCAGAGAGAGCACAACTGGCCTTGTTTTCTCTGGATGGGCTGATGGCACTCTCTCCCCACATCACTCCCAAGGTGTTTGTGTGAACAGGCTTCTGTTAGCTGATGTATCAGAGCTGGGAAGCTGCGCTTTTCTCCGAGCACACTAGCTACATCTTACAAACACTATGCTACATCAGCAGCATTTTAAAAGGCGGCAATGGCTGACTTCACGTTTACTGCAACAGAGAAGGCATGTGCTAGTCTTCATTCTGCTAGTGTTGAGGGCATTACTAGTAAAAGCGGGAGTCCTAATGAGTGGGTAGAAGGGTTGGCCTTCCCAATTGGGGAGAAAACAGAATTAAGGAAATAAATTAATAGCAAATAAAAAATAAAAATCATGCTGGCCAGGCTCTAGTCTCTCCCTGCTACTTTAACAATCACCTGACCTGAAGCTGTGCTGATGTCCAAGCGTCTGTGGAGCATGTGGACGAGGATTTGACCTTGGATTAGTTACTGCTGGACAGAGGCCAGAAAATGAGCCTGTAGAGTTGTACTGGATACAGTCAGCATGTTAACACACACGCACACACACATAGAGAGAGAGAGAGGAGAAACTGGGCTACTCCAGCAGCCGGGAGCATTTCAGACTCCCAGCATGCTTGTCTAGCTCCTACACACACACACACACACACACACACACCTCACTGACCATATGCTAATGAAATAATGCATGCGTCACCGAGCATTAGCATACAGCAGCTAGCCAACAGAGCAGCAAAAATTCCTGCCTAATGAGCACCGACTCCCATCTCCACCCCACCCTCCACCCAACACCCCCCCCCGACATTAACCACACACTACAGCCGCTCGTACAAATTACAGCATGCTCCTACTGTCTCCATCAAGAACAGATTTCCTTACCTTTGGTTTTCTGTTCAGCAACCTGTGAGTGAAGAGAAAAGGAAGTGTTTTTGTTTCACAAACACGTAAACATATTTCACTGTTGGCCATTTGCATGCAATTTGCATAACACGATGAATATTCATAACCCCGTACTGTAGCAGGCAGACAAAACCCGACCTGACATTTGCTCTCGTCATAAATCAGAGCCGTCAGTTTGGGGATTAATTAAAGCGCAGGGCTGGAGCTGCAGCAGCTGGACACTGTAAACTACAGAGAGGGGCGGGAACTCTCGTTACTGAGATACAAAGAAGAAGACAAAGACCCTTCCTCTCTCTTAAGTGCCTCATTCTCATTCTAATAACAAGGGCTGCACAAGGACTTACATCTGATATTCAATATCAGTACAGGCAAATAATGATGTAATCAGTTCGAAAAGATACTGAACAACTTATAGAGGCTACAAAACAATTAATGATGAATAGTGAACGATTCATAGTAATATATATATATATACATATATATATATATATACTAAAATTCATAAACGATTTATGGATAGTAAACAATTCACAGTGGATACAGAAATATTCATAGAGGTTACTGAACAATTCTGTAACAATATTACACGTTATAGCACAAACCTCAAGTGTATTATTGCGATTATATCACAGTTCCATTATTGCTGATTATAAAAGATTTTGAGTTAAAGAGGATGAGAAAGTGCAATCTGTTCGGTCGCGAATTAAAATCGTGCCATTACTGCTCTGTTTGTAGCTGCGCTGTTTGGCTGGTAAGTGCTGCATCATTGCTAGGTTACCAGTATTTGGTGGACTAATACATGGAGAGCTTTGGTTGCAGTGCATTACCGGCTGAACAATCAAAATGAGATATTATAGGACTATGGACTACAAATTCATAGAGGATATTAAATCATTTATAAAGGACTAAGGATAATTCACAGTGAACACTTATAGCAAACAGTTAACAATTCTTAGTGGATGCTGAATGATCTATAGTGTGTACAAATTAATTCACATAAAAGCTGAACAATTCATAGTAGATAGTGAATCGTGAGTACTGAACACTTCTTAGTTGGCACTGCGGAATTCATAGTGGCAATTCAGTTTCTGAATCAATTTCTCTAATTTTGCCATTTATAGGAATATGTTTGAGTAAAATGAACATTGTTGTTTTATTCTATAAACTACAGACAACATTTCTCCCAAATTCCAAATAAAAATCTTGTCGTTTATAGATTTTAGACCTCAAATAATCCAAAGAAAACAATATTTTAAAACATATAGGTTTTAAAAATTCAGAAATCTATATTTAGTGGAATAATATGTTTTTTTTTAAATCACAGTTCTCCTCCACCAGTCTTACACACTGCTGTTGGATAACTTCCTCTTGATTATATTCTATTATTATCTATATTATTATATTATATATATATATACACATAATGGATACAGATTTTTTTCCAAAACGAAGCGCTTCACACCAGACCTATTCTGATTGACTGTTTCCATCTGTACTGTTTAATTATGCAGAAATGGAATTCCTCTTGAAGATGGTGCGGGGGATTCCCTCGAGGAGGAACGGTGAGGGAAAGTCAATGAGAGCATGTTCAAAGAAGTACTGAAATGCTAGTTCAAACACTCAGTCCACTAATCCCAAGAGTCCCTGTGAAGCCTCCAGTGGAACGTGCTGGCAAGGCTAGCGGTGTTGCTAATCGAGTGGAAACAGATTACAAACAGAGCTCTGTCTGATCACAAGCCTGCAGGGGGAGCGGAGAGTGGACAGAGTGTGGGCACTGGGCTGGGTCACAGTTCTGAGTGCTGTTTCTAATCCTCAGTCACAGGTAAACCTCCTCGTTTAGTGTTGGCAGTGACTGCAGAGCTTTTTATACAGGATCTCGTATCGTATGATACATCACGCAGTCCTAGTCTGATGTGCGGGAGGACACTCCAGTCATTAAATCGAGGTTTAATCATAATTAATAAAGCATTTCAGACATAAGCTGTTTTCCTCTTGATGCCAGCGGCAGACTGACTGAGCCTATTATACCTATTACATTTGATTCATCACTTCGTTTTAACCTGCATTTTTATTTATTTATTTTTATTTATTCTGTTTAATATACAGCTCAAATATGAGCATTTCTTTGAAACATTGTATCAGACTTAAGAGCAATTATTTATTACAGAGAGAGAGAGAGAGAGAGAAAGAGAGAGAGAAAGAGAAAAAGTTAAACTCACCTTTTTCTGAGCGATGTCCTTCTTTGTTTTTTCCTCTGCCTTTTTATTTTTTTCCATCAAATGGTTCAGCTTCCTTCAGCTACACACACACACAGACACAAAGAGAGAGAGAAAGAAAGAGAGAGAGAGGGAGAGACAAATTAATACTTTATGAAATGTTTTCATCAGCAACACACTACCACACACACACACACAGCACTGCTGTCCTAATATCCCCTTTATTCTCCACACCTCCCACACCAACATCACTGGGGGTTAAAAGACCAAACGTCCAAACCACACAAAAGCTCCCATAATAAAGTTATTAGCCCAGTGGTTATGGATACAATACAAAATAACACTGTTTTCAGAAGATTTTGGGTATACAAATCATGTTTTTACAATCCCATACCATTAAAATGGTGGAGGGTTACATGAAGCATTATGAGACAAAAAAAAGTAGTCCTCAAAGAAAAAGTGTTTTTATCAGCTTTGCCACTATTTTATCATCATCAGCATATGTGGATTCACTGGTGGGTTTGGACAGGAAATGAAATGGCTACATTTGAGTTGTTCCCATGCTGACCTACACCTAGTTCCAATAACTTTTAGAGTTGGCAAGTTTCTCTACGTTGAAGCACAATTTTACTCCCAACCTCACATAAGTGTGAACTATGTAGAACACTCAAACACTGAACTATGAAGAGATATTTTGAAAGCCTGTAGACCTCCCCTTTAATTCAGCTTAAGCAAACAAAATGAGCCAGGGGTGCCTAGTTACGTTACTTGAGCACAGTCTGCAGTATGAAGAGCTCCTTCTGTTTGTTGTTTTTTTTAAATGTTATTACAGATTGTTCAATGTGTTTATCATAAAAACTCATATTGCAAAAACGATAAACATGCGTTTTATTGCACAGCCCTAGAGTATATTCATCCTCTCTGCCTCTCTTCCCCCAACCCAGCCACTTTCTGTCCTGCTCGTGGCAGCAGCTCCAGAAAATAACACACAGCTTAATCACAACAGAAATAATGGCCACTGTACTGCTCTACATTAGCCGGCTGTTACAGAAGAAGTGTCAATCAAAAAGACAGACAGACGGACTGCAAGGCTGCAGAGCAGAGCCCTCTGGGACGGCGTTGGCAGACAGCCAATGCCAATTAGCCGTCCTGATTTACCCCCTCACCCCACCTCCTTCTCTAATCCTATTGGCCGATGCGCCCGCTCACCAGCCAATCCGAGCGGGCGGGATGATGACTAGTGCTGGCAGCTCTGGAGCATCCTGGCTTGGGTCCAGAGAAAGGAGCGAGCAGAGGGATAGTGTTGAAATTACCTCTACATGTGTGTGTGTGTGTGTGTCTGTGTACGTGTGTGAGAGTGTGTGGTGGGGGAGGACACTGAACGGATTTAAAAATACACACTGCAGCCTCTCAGTGTCAGAAGTTTCTAAAGACAGAGCCTGAAGCTCATAAAGCAAAGATATACTCATACTGAATATTCAAACATTCAGCAGCTTCCATATTTAAACTGTGCAGATCAGTTAATATATATACAGCTCTGGAAAAATATTAGAGACTACCTAAAAAATGATGAGTTTCTTTGATTTTACCAAATTGAAAACCTCTGGAATATTATCAAGAATGGATGGATGAACACAAGCCATCAAACCAAACTGAACTGCTTGAATTTTTGCACCAGGAGTGGCATAAAGTCATCCAAAAGCAGTGTGTAAGACTGATGGAGGAGAACATGCCAAGATGCATGAAAACTGTGATTAAAAACGAGGGTAATGAATTTTAACTTGTTTAAGCTGATTTAGTGGTCTTTTTTCCAGAGCTGTATGTAAGTTCATACTTCTTACACATCTTAGCTACATCTTACAGGATCTGCTGTAATGTTTTGGTGTCAGACACCACAGCACAGCAACACATATGGACAGTCTAGACCTGCATTGGCAGCACAAGAGGGATCTACTTCACAAAATCAGAGAGGTGGTTTTGAATGGTATGGCTGATGTGTTATACACTGCACAGTATTTTAGGCAAATAATACTGTAGTTTTTTATTGCATTTATCCTCATCCTCCTCAGTGTTTGTCACTGCTAACCCATAATCACTCCCCTCACTGTGTGATAGCTTCAGCTTCACCTAAACACAATGGTAGTTAGCAGAGAAAGGGAAGGAAGCCAGAACAAGTCACAGCCTGAAAGTGTGTTTGTGTTTTTGTGTGTGTGTGTGTGTGTGTGTGTGTGTGTGTAGCTGGTACAGCACTGGAACAGATCCAGTCCTGTGGAGGCCACAAGGCTAACAGAGAGCTGAGTGTTCGCCAGGCTGTCTCTCGCAGGTCAGGGAAATAACGGGCCTTTACACTTCCTGCAGCGGAGCATTAGCAACCTATTGAGAGCCTCCTAACCACACACAGCCTAGCCAGCAGAAGCATACAACTTTAATACCTGTGATTCTCACCAATTTAGCTTCATTTGTTTAGTTTTTCAACTATATTTATTAATGTAATGAGTTATTTTTTAGAATCCACCATCATCTATCAAAGCTCTATCATGTTCAAGTAATCCATTCTGCCTCCTATACACTCTAAAAAACAGAGGTACGATATGAGTACTTTTTTGTACTCGAAGGTACATTCTTTATAATTGTACCCTCAAAGGTACAATATTGGTCTTTACGGGGTCGGATTTGTTCCCTTTGAAGTACAAAGTCATTTCTAACAGCAATAAGTACAGATTTGTACCATTTAACCAGCCAAAGGGTACATTCAGTATTCTGCATCACTGTACTAATAAACAATATATATTTAAATTGCACATTTTTTATTTGAAAGCCAGACAATTTTGTATCATCAAGTTTTTGAGCCATTTTTAGTTGATGACAATGTTTATAATCTTTATAATCTATACTGGCAAAAAAACCATGGGTACAAAAAAGGACTTTCACTGAAAGGTACTTTTTTGAACCTTAATATAAGGTACAGCCCCAGTGACAAGCTTTGTACTCTTTTAAGTACAAATCTGTACTTATATTTCTTAGAGTGTACTGTAGTGTATTACAGTCAGTCAGAATGAGCATGTTGATCATATGTATGTTATAGAAAATTATAGAGCATCTGTATGTTTACTGTAGTGTATTACAGTCTGTTACAATGAGCTTGTTGATCATATGAATGTTATAAAACATTATAGAGCATCCATATGTTTACTGTAGTGTATGACAGTCTGTCACACTGAACAATACAGATCATCAAATGCATCCCCTGTATTTTCTGTTGTGTATTACAATCCATTTATATTAATCCACTGTATAGTGGAGGTGGGCAATATGATGATATACTTCCGTATCACAATAAAGTTTCTTATCATATGGACAATACGGGTGTGCCATGTCATATACAATAATATTGCCAAAAAAAAAAAACATTTTGCAGTAGAGTTTTGCTTGTCACTTTATTTTTTTTGTTATATTTTTTTATTTTATAAAAAAAAATATTTTATTTCATAAAAATTAACTTTTATGAAATTCACTTTTTACAGAATGTATAAAACAGATTAAACTTTCATATCATATTTACATAATACTTATTTTGTTGCAGTAGTATATTGTTGAAATTAATTTGAAAAAGATTATTGTTATTGCAAAAATACCCTAACACTTCCTGATAATATTTTAGGGCCACCCCCAATGGAAAATTTACTTTTTTTAAGCATATCAAACATATCATATCAAAGCATAAAGAACACAGATCCAGCTAATTAGCTGTGTTTAATTGCATGAAGGACAGAATAAAAATAACTGTATTCAGTGTGAATTATTGTTTGTAGTTTTTAAGTATCTGTTTTTAACATAATATGTTTTACTATGACACCCAGGTCTGCTTTACGGTAACTAAAGCTGTTGTAAAGTACTTTAATAAAACTGTTTTTATTATAGAAATCTGTACAGTCTTAGTACGTATAGTCCACAGATTTAATGGTGAAATTTGCAGAAGAAATTCTATACAAAAAAAACATGTCACAGGCCTGTGCTGACAACTACCACGAAAACCACACTCACACAGAGAGAGAGAAAGAGAGAAAGAGAGAGAGAGAGAAAGCTAGGACGGAAGCTATTCATAATATCCAACACGAATGAGACAAAGCAGTTGTTTCTTTAGAGGCCCTGGATGCAGTGAGCTCTCTGAATACTGAGTTAAAGGGAATCTATCAATTTACAGAGCTTTGAAAATCACTGACAGAAACAAACAGTCCAAAGTCCCTGGAGGCTATAAAAACAGCACTGAAAGCTAACATGCTAGCTACATTTGGGCTTAAATGTCAACATTCCGCTCTGTTAAAGAGGTTGTGCCACCGGCTCAATCAAACGTGCACCACCGTACCTTTGTTTTTCCCCCAGAGAAAATGAAACATCAACCGACCTTGACTTTTAGCTTATTTATTTATTTATTTTCATAGCAGGTTGACCTCTGGAGTGAGTCGCTGCACATTGTGAGGAATTTGATTTGTCAAAGCTGTCTGGCATGGGAGCAAGGAAGTAAATATAGCGAGAAGATTCAGTGTTCCAGTGCGTATATCTATGCAGTTTAAAGTTGCTTTAACACTGAACGCTGAAATGCTGCGCTTTCAAACACAGTATTTTCAATAGAATGTGAGTCGCATGGCTGCAAGCAGTGAATGCAGCACAGACCACGTATGTAAACAGCATGAAACAGAAACAGTGTTTGTTCCTAGCTTTGTTAATTAGCGTTATGTGGCTAATATATCAGATTAAACTGTGCCTTAATAACAGTTTAGCTCAATTAAAAGAAGTATATTTGATAGCTGGGTCGGATCAAGCCCAGATCATGCTTTCAACACAACCGCTCCCGCTCCAGAGTTTGTTTGGGACTGGACTGAGACCACCTTCAATAGCTGGTTTCAGTCCGGTTGTTTTGATCTGTACCCAAGTGTGAGTGAACCGCACCAAAGATACATACAAACCAGAGTTTTAACTGGACAAAATAGTGCTGGTGTGAAAACACCTTTAGTCTATCTGCAATAAAGAACATTTGTATTAAATGAACATTACAAGGCAGACCCAACTTCTGCAGTGTATTACGTCTGTCTACAATAATGAGAGTGTGGATGTTATTCATATTGTAGAACAGTGTGTAGAGCCCCCTACACTTCCTGTAGTGTATTACAGTCTGTCAGAATGGGTTTGTGGATGATAATAGCTTTACAAAACATTGTAGAGTGTTCCCTACACATCCTGTAGTGTATTTCATTCTGTCAGATTAAGCTTGTGAATTATATGAACATTAAAGGGTATTATAGAGTACCCCATACAACTGCTGGCACTGTGACTATTTATGAGATTCTTGTTTCCATTTTAATAGACAACAGTATCAGGTTGTTGGTAGTGTATAAACGTCCATTGCTTGTTAGCAAAACCTAAATAAGAAGCAAACATAAACTAATATATTGCTTTGATTTAGTTTACGTTACTTTACTTTAGTTTAGTAACTATCACTTTAAACCTGCTCACAAGCAGAGCACCAACACTCGACTCATTTACAGACAGGTGTGCAGGGTGGAGGGGTCGGGGTGCCCCGTTCAAGGGCAATTCTCTGGGCCTGGGCCAGACCTTACACAGCCTACACACATACACACAGACACACACACACACACACACAAACACACAGCGGACCCTGTCGCATACCATAACTCACACACATAAATACGCAGGCAAACAGATTTCAGCCTCTTACATCAGGGGCTCTTACAATTCAACACCGAGCTACACAGTTAGCGATGAGCTAATAGCGGAAACCCATGTAGACGCTGAGAGGAAGGAGAGCTCATGAATTTGTCACTTTTGTTCAGCAGCCAGGGGGAAACATTCTTGTTTAAACACACCGAAAGATCTGGAGCCCAAACTCAGCAGCACCTCCAGGGCCATGTTAATAATGGAGATGTTTCCACACACTAATCCTCACAGGCTGTTTTGAAAAAGATGTCTGGTAGCTACCCTCTTCAAAGTTAAGGGTTCTTTAGAGAAGCGCCAGAGAAAAAAAACACTTGAAGAAACTTTCTGAAAAGTCCAATATCATTTTCATCAGTAAACTTTAGTATTCATCATTGCCTCCATTTTTACACTATGTTTACAGAGACACAAAAATAATAGCTTGTTTTGAAATCCTAATATTTGTTACATCACAAATTTGTATGCATTTACATAATATATATTCACATTTTTTTTGTTCAGGGTGTAGAGGGTGCTGAATGAAGTGCAAAGCACTTTCTGAATGAAGCGATTCAGTTAATATGGTTAATTATTAATCATTTCTCCACAGACCTGGATGTTATGCTATATGTTGCAGGCTGTATTATGAAAAGCGAGGCAGGGCTGAGCAGAGTGTTTCCTAGAGATCTTCACACTCAGGTCAGAGAACACACTGTCCTACACACACACACACACACACAGCTTTGATACAAGCAAAGAACTCTATACCCTGTCCAATCAGCTGCTTTGGAAAGGTCAGAGATTAAATGGATAGCTTGGCATCACTTCTTACTCCAGTTGTAGTTGATCAGTCATGACTGCTTTGGTTTAGTACTGGTGCTACCAAGCTAATGTACCTAAAAACTAAAGGTATCTCATTCTCAACCAATTAGCATGATGCTAACCGCATGCAAGGAGTCTATTAGAGATTACTGAACAGATTAACTAAGCAGTAAGCTACTAGTACGGTAATTGCAAATTAGTGTAAATAAGCGCTTCCTTTACGTGTTAGCCACATTAGCCTGGCAGCTTCAGTGTATACCTAAAGAAGAACCAAGCATGACCCTGCTGACCAACTCTGTTTTTTGCAGTAAAGAGGGAGGAAACTGGGTACACTTGTTTCCTTTGTAAAACTATGGCTTTAAAGATGAACTCAAATCAACAAAAGCTCCACTGGGGCAAAGGCGGCTCTGTGGGCTGGTTGACCACCTGCTTTTGGAGAGGTCTCAGCGTGAGAGTGTGTGTGTGTACGTTGAGTCTATAGAGCCCACTCAAGTGCAAAATCGTCGCACTGAATCACTTAACTCCCTGACAAGAGCTTTTTTTAGCCTTTTGACTGCAGCTCAATGACCCCAGTGTCCCCCCCCCCCCCGGACCCCTGACCCCAGCTTTCACACACAGCAGCCGAGAGAGGCCCCAGGGCAGCTGCAGCTCAATTGTGCCCATTCTGATTTAAACTGCTCGTCCCAGCACTTTTGACACCATGACTTTTTTGAAATTTGCATTTTCCCACATTTAAATGAGCCCTTTAATGTATTAAACTGCAGAAGAGCAGTATGTTTAGATGTTGCTGAACTCCAGGGCTTAAATAAATGCATTTTACTTCTTTTACTACAATTATTATGCTCTACTAATACATGGTCTATTTCTCTGTGGTGCTGATGCATGTTAATTTATTCTCAATTCAATTCAAAATATATTAAGTAACCATAGTTTTGATTGCTTAAATTAGTAAATAACTTATGTTTTAGTCAGTATTCTCTACCAACCAAATGATTTCAAATATTACTTAAGTACTATGCCCATTTAAAGGTACAACTGTTCAAATTGTTTATCACTTCCCATCAATCTAATAATTAAAGCCAGCTGTAAGTGTACAAAAAAATACTAAGTAAAATATCAGCAGATTCTTGTGTGCCATGTGTTTATATACATTAAACTCTCATTTACATGATATAGAAGGAAGGAACCAGTGGATCCTGGGCTGTAAAAGGGTCCTTTAACATTTCATGCACACTGGATTCTGAAATATGGGTGAATGAGAGAGTAAAAATGTCAATAAACAATATCATATTAAATATTATTTTTGCAGTAAATTGCATCTTAGTAGTTTAAGATTCCTAAAAAAAACTTTCTATAATACTATCCTACACATTGTACAGGTATTTGTACCCAGAATGTGTTGCACTCTTGTAAAGTTGCTATAAAATATAAGCCTAAATAAAGAACACAGTTTCTTTTTAATGTCCAGAAGAAAGAGAAAGAAGAACTGATTCCTCCCAAAAGGGAGAGATGCTAAATATATTGTTATTTTTGAAAGAGTTTAAATGAAAGCATTAGATTGTATGGAACTGGGAACTAAAGAGATTATTATAACAAATTATTGCACATAAGTCTAGTACACACACAGTTATATTAAAAGCACACTGAAAAGCTGGGTGTCCCCAAACTTTTGGCTGGCAGTGTGTAATACACAGAAGCTGGCATTAGGCATTCTCCACCACGTCCCCGTCCATTTAATCTCATTTCATCAACCCCAATGGAGTGTGACGCACAGGAGCGGGGAAATAGATCGAAGGAAAGAAAATTACGCTCCGTGATTTAGACCGTGATGGAGATACCAAACAGCGTAAACCAAGCGCCCGAGGACAGAACGCAACCTGAATGTGAAGAGAGATGACAGCTCAATCAGGAAGAAGAACCAAATCACTGCGTTTCAGGGAACGAACAACAAATTCAGCCATGTTTTAATCCCAAAGACACAGACCTGGAAAAAGCACTGCCTGCAGATACAGCGGATCCTGATTTCAAACAGCTCAGTATGCAAAAAGGACTACCCATCAGCCATAACATTAAAACCACCACCAGTGCAGTGATGAGATGTGAATAACAGATTTTATCCAGTAGTTCCAATGCTACTCGTCAAGGGTTGATATTATAGGCAGCTATTAATGAAACAGTCAGTATTCCTGTTAAAAACAGGAAAAGTGTACAAG
The DNA here is from genome assembly GCF_023375975.1 of Astyanax mexicanus. Taxonomy (NCBI): domain Eukaryota; kingdom Metazoa; phylum Chordata; class Actinopteri; order Characiformes; family Acestrorhamphidae; genus Astyanax; species Astyanax mexicanus. The sequence goes on along the minus strand of NC_064412.1, from coordinate 27,167,160 downwards.
CATTTAAATAACAATGCCCATATGAGTGGGTCAGAACAACTCCAAAATATCAGGCAGGTCTTCTGTCTGATAGGGTCTTTCCCAATATGCAGTGCTCAGTAAAGGATCATGGGGCAGCCAGGGCTAATTGATGTTCATTAAGGCCCCATGCCTTGACACTTAGGAGCTGCTTTGTTGTAACAAAACGGGCCTGCACAGTATTAGGCAGCTGGCTTTAATGTTATGGCTGAATTGTATAACAGATGAGCTTCCAAATCAGTTCATCACTTCTTTTGAAACCCTGTTTTGAGACACTGAGATTTTTTTTTCTGCTGCCATGCTTCCTAATAGACACTTAACCTTTAAATTTTAGGGTGAAAAGACTCGAAAAGGCAGCCAGACACGAGATATGATTGACTCCAAAAGCCACAGACAGCAATAATAAAGCAGACCTTGAATAAAAAAAGATATGAATTCTTTTTTCACTTTCTTTCATAGTGAAATTCCAATCTTTTAAAAAATTAGAGCTATTTTGCTCTATTTAGGACAATGCACATAAAATGTGCAACTAAAACAGAGATTTTTCCATTTCCAAAGAGTGCTGTTGTTTCAAAAGAGCTGCACAGAACTGAGAACATCACCCTCACACATTTTCCAGGGACAGTTCATTAAAAAACATTACAATATTTAAATGTAAAAGGGTTTCCAGTAAATTTTTGCTACGTTAACCTTTTATCTCTAGAAGCAAACATTCAAACAGTACCAAAAAGGGCAGTTTAATTAAGTTTGCCTTAAGCTGGGAAATGCAGTTCTTGACCTATTCTTGAACTGGCCTAATAAAGAATCTGCATTTACACTGATTTGTTTATGAACAGCTGGAAAGTAGAACACAGTCAACATATATCTACAATCTAATCTGGTAGGTAAATCATAAGCTAGCATCAAGCCCATTGTCTATGACATAAAACCATAAATGATAACATTAAGGTACAGATACTGCTGATCACTTTCACTTTATCAGGAAAAGAAAGGAAAAAAGAAGCAAGCAATATAAGTTAATATGCTGTCTTTCCCAGTTTTATGTACCAAATACAGAATTAAATCAAACCAATTTATAGCATCACTCAATATCAGTCGGTTTTTGTAGCTGTACCTTTAAAGCGTAATATATTGTAGATGAGTTCTGTTCTAATTGGTCTTCATTGACTGTGCCTCATTAAGTCTTGGCTGAAAAACTCTTCTAACTTCTAAAAAGCCACAAATCAGCACACAAATAAACCACTGTAGGTGAGTAATACACTGCAACCAACTAACACAGAACAGAACTTGCGTCAATGTTGTCTTACTTTCTGTGTCAAAAAGTTAATGTGTTTATAGTTTCTCTAAAACACTGTCACAAAACTGCCACAACCTCATCATCCTTTTAGGCATAAAACTAAATTATGACATATTTCCAAAAAATCCAGTCATTTCCCATCACCCATTGTATAATAATAAAACATATTATATAGCCTATATTAAAACATAGAGCATCTCAACACCGTGACAACATTGCTGGCATCAAAACAATAGGTTTTCCAGCTAAGAGTTGCAGCTTATATCAGGTAGCATGGAGTTTTTGGAGATTCTATGTTTACACAGTGTATTATGGCATGGGTCCTTTAATTATGACCTATACAGTCACAGTGCTTTATCTAAGCTTTAGTATTATCTACTACACCAACAGTTATAACAACAATAGTAGTAATAATAATAATAACAACCCTATAACAACCCTTTGATATTTTGGAGATTTCAGCAACCGAAATACAAAAGTCTACATATTTCAAAAATGCAAAGAAAACAACTGTAGTCAATCCAGATATGCATTATGTACAGCAAATGGTGTTTAATATAAGGGGCTTGTAGTGCGTATTTTTTAAAAATATAGATAGTAAAAAAGTATAGTTATGAAAACACTGTGTGAGAGGAAACAGCCTGTTTTAAATTTACTGCTTTTGTGATGTCTAAAACTATAATCTTTCTTTTCATCTAACAGTAATTAAATCCCATCTTATTACAAAGTTGTGTAATAAGGTGAGTTTTTGTCTGGATTTGGCAACCCTTCAGAACACATAAAACGTCATAAAGTGCAGAAACAACAACAAAAATGTCTTTTTAGTACCAGATTATATATAAATAAATTACAAATCCACACAAATTTAAAGGTACAATAAGTAGTACAAGTAGTTTATTTAAATGACTTTATAAAAAAGGTTACCTAAAATAAATAATATCCACCAACAATAATCACTGATTTTTACAGAGTTGCGTGTTGTGAGGGTACAAGGCAGTTTGTGAGCTGTATTTCTCTTTTAATAACAAGCCAAAGGGTATGCAGCATGAAGGAAACTTAAAATAAACAAACCTGTACAGGAAAATACGACATATTGTACCTTTAATTCAAACATCCTGAATAGGCACAAAAGCAAAATCTACAATCTACAATCTAAGAACACACAAAACACTGCTACGCAACATACAAACCACACGATCCACACAATGAGGCATGTGCTCTCAGATGGACTGGCCCTCTGAAGCAATGTGAGCTGGAGATGGAGGACAGGCTGGAAGGGAAAAGCGGATTACGTGTCTTTAGGAATGGTCATTAGTCCAGCTTACCTTTGCAGTTCCAAATCAGGCTTTGGCAGCTTTCAGTCTGCATGGCTGGGAGGCTTCTGGAGCAGAAAGGCAAAGTTTTCTTTCTTTTTTTATTTTTGCTTTTTTTTGTAACAAAAACAACAAAAAATTTTACCCGTAAGTAAAGTTGACAACGATTAGAGGTAATCTAATCTAATCTGGCAGATCTGAGGAAATGGCCAGCAGTAAGAGAGAGTCCCATATAAACTCAGACGTGTTTGTGATAATAAACACTGAGGTTATAGTGCTTGCTGATCAGGGCTTCCACTTCATCTAGAAGAAAGGGGGGGCACTGAAAATGACCCTAAATCTGACCTTTAGGAAGATAGCCTTTTATGAACTTGACTACCATAACATTAGTAACTTCAGTAACATCAGTAAGAGTAATAACAACACACTAGTGCTGCATAAATGCAATGCTAAGCAATGCAAAGCAAAGCAAAACAATCCAAGGCTGACAGGTAAAGGTTGGGTGCAAACCTAGCTAAATTAAAATATAGCCCAGAAATTAAAGTCAATCTCAGTTTAGAGAGCTGAGACTTTAATTTATTACAAATATGCAAATGCAATCCAATGCAATGCAATGCTTTTCCAGCGCACTCAGCACTCCAACACAGCCAGCCGACTATTCTGTCTCGCGCTGCACTGCAACACACAACACAACAAAACCTCAATTCTAACTCAAACCAGGTCAAATCTGTTCCAACTGCACTGGCGCACGAGCCAAATGCTCAGATATTGCGTCACACCTAAGGTGCAGAATAATAAAGGAGAGCGGACAGTAATGACTGAATGAATATGTTGACATTAGAAGACCTGCTGCTGCTGTTTCTGCTGCTGCTGCTGCTGCTGATGCTCGGCTCAGATGAAGAAGAAGAATAAAGTGCAAATAAAGATCGCGAGCTCTAAAAAACAAAACGAGCCGCCGCGCGCACCGAGACTTATTCCAGAACTGTCGCGCGCGCGGAGGGCTGATGATATCCAGGAGTGAGCGCGCGGAGTGTCCGTCCAGAGGAGCTCTGTGTGTGTCTCTCTCTCTATCTCACTCTATCTCACTGTCTCTCTCTCAGTCCGCCGCCTCTCCTGCTGCTTTTGCTGCTGCTGCCATTTTGTTCGCTTGTCAACGTTGTGGGCTCTTGTAACGGAACCAGAATGGGCGTGGTTTAGATGGCTTTCGGGGCGTGTCCCAATTCCAACAGCTAATCCAGTGCAGAGCTCTGATCCAGTCAAAAGAGTCACCCACAGCTTTATTTATATCACCATTGCTCCCACACACATTTATATTCCAGTTTATATACAATACACAATCCAAAGAGTGAACCTATATGTTACACGTGTAACCTGTAAGTAGCACAAAAAAAAAATAAAATATATATATATATATATATATATACAAGGGCGTAGGAGCGGGCTTGATATTGGGGGGGACACATTTGCCAATATGAACCCAAACCCACCCAATAGTTTCCTAGAACAACATTTGTGGAAATTACTTTTAACTAAAAGTAAATTATTATTATAAGGTGATTTTACAACCTAAACATGTTACTCCACATTACAGCTACTGTTGTTAGAAAAATTATGCAAGTAATGTCTGAGTTATCACCTAATATTTAAAATAATATAACAGATTATTATTATTATTGTTATTATTATTATTATTATTATTATTATTATTATTATTATTATGTATTGGCATGTCAATTCTGTTGTATATTTACATTTTCTCCTGCACTTTTATTTTTTTCTACTGAGAGCTCTTCTTAAGATGGTGTCCTTTTATGTAAAAGAATGTAACTTTACGTTTCATAGAGACTTTTATAAACGTCAGGATATGTGGTCTTACTGTGAAATACAAATGAACAGAAGTCACGTTACAGCAGTGTTTCTCAACCCAGTTCTTATATATTCTACTGCATATTAAAACTGTTCTGCATATTCTAGAGCTTCCTCTGGTGGATATACATGATTAATTTAGGCTCCATATGGGGCTAAAGGATTTTAACAGGTAAACTCAGTAAATTACTGTTTATTAGCTGATCAGGTGGAAAACACTAGTTTAGGGCAGTGATCGGGGTTAAGTAACTGCTTTAAACTACCAACTTAAAGTACTGTACGAAATTCTGGCGATCATCTACATCCAGCTTCTAAATAACTAGTTAGTTAAATCAATTTTCGTTCATTATAGCTCACAGTAAGTTCTGTAATCCTAAATGAATAAACAGTTTGAAAATTAAAGTGATTAGCTGATCAAGTACTGGGAAACATTACATATATATTTTATTTTTTTCCTTTAACCCTGACTCCCAATCTAGCTCATTCCAAAGATAAGCTTACACACTAACACAGCTGCAGTTTATTGATCACAGTGGGTTTAATCTGTGTGCTGATTCAGAGACGTGTATTTTTAACCAGCTATCAGAAACATATCATCACAGTTGAAGTGGTTAGCCTATCGTTACCTTTCTTTTAGAAAAATCTCCGTATATCCATATCTGTTTTAAAATCAGCTGAAGCTGCTGCGTCCCGATCCCGCTGCTAAATCTCACAGCGAGGGGGCGGGGCTTCCCCAACAGCAAACTGCCTCTGCTCCGCGCGCCGCAAAACCAGCAAGCTGATTGGCTGTTTCTACTGAGAGGCGTGACTTAATACCTGAACCGGCTCCGTGATTGGTCCGGTCTGTCTCCTCATTAATAGTACAGCTGACCTGAGCGAACTGATATCATTTTTGGGGGGGACAAATCCACCTGTTTCTAATATTGGGTGGGACATGTCCCACCCATCCCCCCCGGTTCCTACGCCTATGTATATATATACAGCAAATAGTGAAATCAAGTAGTAAAAGAGTGTACTGTAATATCACAAACTAAAACTACAAATGTACATAATTCAAGCCCATCTTATCACAAAGTTGTGTTATAAGGTGAGTCTCTGATTCATTTTTTAAACTTCTGGGTATTGTTATTATTGTTGTTATTGTTATCATTTTATAATACATTTTTCTGTTTTTATTGTTGCATTTTGTTTTATTATTATTAAACGTCTCAACTATTTTTATTATTTATAATTATTATTTTCCATTGTTTTATCCATCTTAATTTGTCACATGTTTTTTCCCCTCTTGCTGTGGCTGTTGGCTACATTGTAAACAATGGCCCTGTAAATGAAATGTCGAGCTTAAACAATAAATAATAAAGAAATAAAAAATAGGCTACATTCTGGAACTATTTTGAGCCATATAACACCCTCCACCATTTTTATGCTACGTGGAGCAGTATCTGCGTTCTACTTTTTACACCAAAAGCAGTCTGAATTACTTTTTTACATTGAGTTTAGTGATGGAAGAATGTGGGATTTTTTATTCCTCCTTAACAAAACTGGTGTTTTACTTTGATTAGTATGATTTTTACAATAATAATACAAACAATGTTGGTAAATTAGGACAAACGGTTGTCTTATGCTAGTAAAACAGCTGTTTCATATAGTATAACTATATGATTTACACCTAAGCTTAACTCACTTTAGTTACAGTACCTAATACTCTATAATACAGTTTAAATACATCTTCAGCACTACAGTAATCTACAGTAATCTTTTAAATACGATTTAAACACTCATTTCTCCGTTATACGTTCATACAAACCAATTTTAAACATCCCACTTCTGAGTGTAAACACGTTCTGGAGCAGCAGCAGCAGCTGCAGCACCAGTGTAGTGCACTAAGCAGGGAGCGACAGACCGATTGAGGACGCAGCCTAAGCTTAGTGCCTACGTGCCGAGCGAGGAGCCAATGACCAAGCGAAGTTTCTATATAACCCCGCCCACATAGTGATCGGCTCCGCCCCGTTTGGATCCATAATAGTGAACATTGTAAACACGTCAGTAGTTTTAACTCCTTATAAACGAATAACTACAGCAACTAAAGTAAAAACACAGTATTTCAAAATTTCAAAAAATATATATTCTCAGTCAGAATTGTTCACAGTGGTCTAAATAGTCCCTAGAGAAAATGTATTTTTGTGGTGAAATATTTATTATTATTATTGGTAAGCATAGGAGTGATAAAACCTTGAAACAGGCAATGGAAAATAAATGTGGTTTCCAAGCAAATTCCTGGGTTCACTAAGCTGATACTGTTGGGCTCTTGCAGCAAACACTGCCCACTGAGCACAAGTGCTCAGTGTATCACTGTATGTTTGCTCACTAGTGTGTATGTATGTGTTCACTTCAGAAATAGCAGTCAGGCTTCATCTGGATCTAACACAAACAGCCTAAAATGTGTCTAGTTTAAGTAAATAGGTATGTTTAAAGACCTCCTAAGGACATTTATCTGTAGCTAATGTAGCGTACTGTTATATGCATGCACTTAAGTATTAATGTAAACTTTGCTTTATATAGCCAAAATTTATTTATTAAAGATATAAAAGAGATTTGTAACATGGCTCTTAATGTGATTCAGTTTGACACTCTGGTGTTCTAAATACACCACATGCTGTGTCTGGGCAGACATGAGCAAGGTTTTAGAAATGGGGACAGCAGTGGCAGTGGCAGCTTAAGTCACTGTAAATGTGATACAGACAAGCTCACAAATGAGATAATATAAATTCCAAGCTTCAGTTGGAAAATATGGTAAAATTTAACAAGCTTTTAATAACTAGGAATGCATAGATACAATTTTTTGTCCAACCAAGTACACTTATGAGTGTATTTTTGTACTTGTTGGTACTGGTGCTGATACTTACTTAAAATGAAGCAATCAGGGGCATTGTGTAGTAGTGTAGTTGTTAGTGTATAGTATTGCAATGCAACAGTTTATTTGTTCATTGATTTTTTTTAAACAAGCATATTTCCAAGAAATTATAAAGTTATGCTCTGATAAAAACATAAATTAGTTTTACTCTATTGACATACACTGACCAGAAAAAGTCTTCACCTGGATTTAACTAGGTAAATGATGTGGGGTTGCTGCAGTTGATCAGGTCTAGGTTCAGCAACAGTATGCGCTGAAAGAATGAGGTCAGCTGACTACCTGAATATACTGAATTTAGACCAGCTTATTCCATCAATGGATTTTTTCTTTCCTGATGACACAAGCATATTCAAAAGCTTAAGGTGGTCCAACAAAATATTAGTGTGTGTGACCTTTTTTTTTTTTGGTGGTGACTTTTTTTTTTTTGGCTGGGCAAAAAAAGATCACATTAGTCTATTGGATGAGACAGAAGAAAAAACAGAAGGAAGTAACTAGAAGGTGGGGCTGACTGAGCTGTTGGAGTTTAAATATGAGACGTGCTGTATCTTCCTAACTTACTCAATATGCACTACAGGCACATTGTAATGGATGTTGGTATCTGAGAATCATTTTCAATTACAAGTACGAGTAAATGAGCATAGTATCAAGCAAATACCCAATTCCAGTACCAGTATTCATGCATCTCTAGCCATGACATTTTAAATAGCACCAGTCTTAGCTGAGCGCTAACACATCACATACAGTATAAACCCCATAAGAGCGCTAAAAGAAATTAGCATTATTGTAGAGGTTGGTTCTTGGTTTATGGTCTGAACTGAAGGTGAAACTCTAGCAGTCATGGTTCAGGTTCTCAGGTTCTCTACAGTCTGCTTCCCCCTCATTAGGCCACGTGCTGGGCTGTGCAGCGGGCGCTCTGTGATGGATGAGCGGGAGTTTAGTGGCCTATTGATTATGAATTTAGATTCGCACCTCGGCTCCGCCACACGCCTGGATGATGTCAGCGCAGACGCCGGCTGCCGACTGACATTTCCAAAGGCATTACTTGACATATGCGGAATAGCGCCGGCAATTATTCCCAACACAGAGATTCCCGAAGCCATGTGTTCGGATAATGGAAGATCACAAATTCTGACTGGCTCACTTACCACAAAAAAGACCCTAACAAGAGTAAACTGGTGGATTTCTGTATGTGAGCCCCACCACAAAACTGTATAAACAGCTGTGCTGTTATAGTAGCAGCTGGGTAACAATCAGGAGTCTACAATGTCTACACTGATCAGACTGTATCTCCTACAGAGCAGGAGGAGGGGTTTAATATAGCATCAAATGAATCAATCAAATCAATAACACAGCAGAAGGAACTCAAATTAACACAACAGCTAACAGACCATAGACCAGAGAGAGAAAGAGAGAGAGAGAGAGATGGGTTGACTGGAGAGAAACTGTACATATAGAGAGAGAAAGAGAGGGAAGAATGAGAGACAGGGAGAGAATAAAACAGAGGAAAGGATGGAAAATAAAGCAAGAGAGAGAAGAGTAAAAGAGAGAGGGAATAATGGAAGAGACCAAACAGAGCGAGAGAAAGAGAAAGAATGTAAATGGCTGCAGAGTATATAGAGACTAAGAAGACAGAGAGAGGAAGGGATAAAATGAGAAAGCATGAGAGAAAGAGAGAGAAAGAAAGAGAGAGAGCGGGGGGGTATAGGCAGAGGAAGGGCAGGAGGGACTGACTAGACAGTGGGAAGAGGCAGATGGAGAAAGAGAGAGAGAGAGAGAGAGAGAGAGACAGTAAAGAGATGAGACAATAGATAGACAGGAGAGAGATTGGATAGAGAGAAAGAGAAAGAACAAGAGAAAGAGAGGGTAGAAAGCGAGAGAGAGAAGAGTAAAAGAGAGAGGGAATTATGAAAGAGACCAAACAGAGTGAGAGAAATAGAAAGAATGTAAATGGCTGTGGAGTATATAGAGACTGAGAAGACAGAGACAGGAAGGGATAAAATGAGAAAGCATGAGAAAAAGAGAGAGAACGAAAGAGAGAGAGAGAGAGAGAGAGGGGGGGGGAGTGTAGGCAGAGGAATGGCAGGAGGGACTGACTAGACAGTAGGAAGAGGCAGATGGAGAAAGAGAGAGAGAGAGAGAGATAGAGAGAGACAGTAAAGAGAGGAGAGAATAGATAGACAGGAGAGGGATTGGATAGAGAGAAAGAGAAAGAGAGGGTAGAATGAGAGAAAGAAAGAGAATAAAACAGAGCAAAGGATTAAAAATAAAGAGAGTGACAAGAGTAAAGGTGAGAGGGAATGATGGAAGAGACCAAACAGAGTGAGAGAAAGAGAAAGAATGTAAATGGCTGTGGAGTACATAGAGACTGAGAAGACTGAGAAAGGAAGGGATAAAATGAGAAAGCATGAGGGAAAGAGAGAGAGGAAGAGAGTATAGGCAGAGGAAGGGCAGGAGGGACTGACTAGACAGTGGGGAGAGGCAGACGGAGAAAGAGAGAGAGAGAAAGAAAGAACGGAAGAAAGAAAGAGACGAAGAGTGTACAGACAGGAGGGACGAGACTTGAGTGAGACAGATTGTGAGCTGAGAGAGAGAGTGAGAGAGAGAGGGGTAGAAAAGAGAGTGAGAGATGGAAGAAAGGGAGCACATGAAAAGGGCAAGAGAAGGCGAGTGAAGATGCTGGGGGGCTGGGCGGAGATGCTGTGAGAGGTTCTGTGCTGCTGTAATTTCCCTCGGGAGAAGAGCGTGGTAGTCTAAAGGACAGACAGAGAGAGTGAGAAAGAGAGAGAGAGAGAGAGAGAGAGAGAGAGAGAGAGAAAGAGAGAAAAGAGACGGAGAGATATTGTGCAGAAAATTACATAAAAATACATAAAAATTATCACTGGTCACCTTATTAGAAACACCCTTCCTTGTGCTTCCACTCACTGGCCACTTTATTAGAAACACCCAGCTTCGTGCTTCCACTCAGTGGCCAATTTATTAGAAACACTCTACCTTGTGCTTCTACTCATTGGCCACTTTATTAGAAACAAACAACCTTGTACCTTCACTCACTGACCACTTTATTAGAAACCAGCTACCTTGTAGATTATATCCCTGCAACAACATCAAATATCAAACATCATCACCAATATACAATAATAATAATAATAATAATAATAATAATAATAATAATAAAAATAGTGAAAATATCATGAGTTTAAGTGGGAGCTAAGTGGTAGTGTGTCTCCCCCTCTCTGTGTGTCCCTCTATAAGCTCATTATCAGCGGCGAGAGCAGCTCTGCTGTGGGAAGGTAACGGTTAATCAGAGTTATAGCACACTTAAGCCTAATTGATTGCCTTCACGGATCTAAATGAATAATTAAGTGGTAACAAGCCTTGTTTCTGTTTCAGCAGCCAGAGAGTGAAAGGGAGGATGGAGAGAGAGAGAGAGAGAGAGAGAGAGAGACGGAGAGAGAGAGAAAGCAAGAGAGAGAGATGTCAATCTTTAGATTAAACACCTACATATTATAAAACAGGGTCTACTGGGTTAATATTCAGCTGTTTTTATCTTATTCGTTTACTGTTATGTACATTATGATTATGACTATCTATTTATGTTTTATAGAATAACCACACACGTGCGTCAACTCTTTAGAAGATAAAGTAAAGATATAGTTCAGCAGATTAAGCAATAATAAGTAAAATAATAAGTAAAAAGCAGTATGAGTCAGTCACAGCTTGATTTCTAGTAGATGAATCTAATATTGTGAGTATGTATAAATTCCTCTAAAGTTCTTCTGAGACATATGCTGTTACGTAGGATGAAGGGGATGGACGTAAATGCAGAATATTTATAATTTATTTAAATTAACAAACTAAAACAAACAAACAAACAAACAAAATAAACCAAAGTTACACTGAATACATAACTACAGAACACTAAACTTGAAAACAGGACTCTAACAAACAGCATGAGACAAACCTGACCATGGACAGCAAACAAACCAACAAAAGACTAGACAAAGAAGGCTTGAAACAAAGGGGCTTATATACACAAGGAGGGAACAGGAAACTGGAAACACCTGAGGATCAATCAAGAGGGGGCGGGGTTACAAATAACTAATGACAGGGTGGGGCTAGGGCGGAGACAGGACCAAAAACACAACAGAAGCACATGGCTGGGAAACACATGACAGGTAAACAGAGGGGAGGAGCACAAGGGACCAAATGAGAGAGAAACACAAGACAGACATGGGCTAAGCTGTGACATATGCTGCTGAGCTATAAATCCGAAGGACAAATGGGTAGGAATGGGTTTGGGTATGGAAGGTATGGATATAGGTACACAGCAAATTTCTCGAGTTTGAAAACCTAGAGTTTGAAAACCTAGAATTTTTGTTGTGGTGGCTGAGCAGTGAGAGCGGCTCTCAGCAGAAGAGAAAAATTCGGGCATTTGCAAAGAAGATGCTTCTGCTACTTTTAAGTTGTATATCTGGCTGCATTTTGGCTTTCCAGTAGAAACAATAAACGGTAACAGTAACCAACAAGACACAAACCATATATAAATACTGTAAGTAAATCCTTAACGTGACTGTTTCATAGGCAGTTGTACTAATCCCTTAGCTCTGTACTGTATTTTAAAGAAATGTTCTAGGAGAAAAAAACACAAACCATAGGCTTAATATGACTGGTTGTGGTTTGCACTTATTGTTTGCACTATATAATTTATTTATTTTTTTATTCTTATTTCGATTTCTTATAGAATCAATGTGTGAGAGAAACCAGTCTGTTAAGTTTGCGTTATATGATTTTGCCAAATAAAACTCTAGTTTTCAAGCCATTTTTCATTTTTGATGTTTTCTTTAAAATTTCGTCTCATTCTCGTCTCGTGATATTAGTGTCTCGTCACACCCCTAGTATATAAAGATGGGTATGGGTACAGATGGGTACAGATGAGTACGGATGGGCATTAACACAAATAAGTAGGGTACAGATGGGTATAAATCGGTATGGGCATGGGTACAGATTATGGATCTGGTTAAGGATGATTAGTAGTTCTTCATCTTCATTTTCATCTTATTATCCATTCTGAATGAGCACAAGACATGTTTAAAAACCTTTGCAACAGCAAGTGAAGATAAGACACACTGTAAGCTCATCCGCTACTGTATACTGTATACATTTTGTTTTTCTGATTTCACATTATAAACCAGTGTGGGCATTGCTAGCTGCACTATACAAAGCTAATTCTGTTATCCTGAACATGTCATTAAAATTAGCCAGCTTCAGTACTCATCTTATAGTCCTTCTGGACTCCAAGCTGTTTCCTTATATCACATTGCAGATGTTCAATGTTATGCTAAGCTTGCAGACTGCTGTGTTCCATCCCTGGCAACCTGGGGTGTGGAAATAGAACGGGGAAATGGGTAGTGTGCTAATATAATACATGTTTGTTCTTTAAGATTTATTCATTTTTTTAATGAATTTATTTTTTTAGTGCGGTACTCCTCTTGCTGTTATTAACCAGAACCAAACCCACTCTCTCTCTCTCTCTCTCTCTCTCTCTCACACACACACACACCTCAGACCCTCTTTCTTTCATAAACACCCACACACACTCACCTACCACACACACTCACCTACCAACTGATTAATTCAGTTTTCTTTGCTTGGAACCCCTGAAGGTCAGAGGGAGATGATCCAACCCGGTTACACTCCAGGCTTTAAAATATAATCAAACTGATGTACTGCAACACACACACACACACAAATATATGAGCTCACAGTTACACACATGCCCATGTATAATAAACTCCTTGTTTAATATATACTACTACTACTGATATTACTAATAATGCTTCTACTAATAATGATGATATAGTTACCCCATAGGAATGGGTTCACTACCAGACTACAGGGGGCACTGTAACAGTCTCTGGTAAATATTTATAAACATACTAATTCAATACTGCTCTATATAGCTTAGAATATATACACGGAAAAGAACTGTCTAACTAAAACTTTACAGTGGCTGTATATATGCAGTGGATGCGGGGAGTATGATCGTTGTTTGGTTCTTATTTAAAGTAGTTACAGTGTGTAAAACTGCCTCCACCATGTTTGCAAGTTCTCAATTAGAATTGTTTTTGTTGTTGTTGTTGTGTGTGCTATCTGCTGTAGGTTGGTCACAAAATCATTGCTTAGTCCTGTCACTGTAATTTCAATATTAAACCTGTCATATAATATTTAGACATAACCTTAATAGTTTTTGCTTTCCTCAGTTTTGCCCTGTGCATTTAATCAGGAGATTTATTTATTTGTGAATGAGCCGCTATGTGCAGTTTGATTGAAAAGAGTATTTTTAAATAGTGAAATATTAGTATAATGTGTAATATAATTTAAATTATTTTAATTATTTAATTATAAAAAATCCTTAAAATTTAAATTCTCAGAATTCTTGATTAAAAAAAAACATTGCTCGGATACCTTATGCTTTTTATTATATTTTAGTTATATTATTGATCTTAAAATTGAGAACAATATTGCTTATCACAAACAATTTCTTCATATGATTATCATGATTGGCCTACGCTAGTCCCATATATGGGCTGTTTATACTGTACGTGGTGAATGGTATAGTTAATTAAACATAAACACTGCTTACACACAAAATCACACTCTTATTTCAGGTAAAGTGAGGAGCATTGTGTGTTCTGTGATATGAGCGCTTCCGTGCTTCAGTAGGCCCAATGTTTTTTATATCAGTGGTTTTACTATAGTAATAGATGCAGTCTGAGGAGTGTAATAACTGGCCTGTCTGCTGTCCAGATGATTTAACCTTCCTCTTCTCTTTCTGCTCTCTCTTTTCCTCTGATGCTGTTCATCGTGGACCTCTATCTATCTCTCTCTCTCTCTCTCTCTCGCTTTCTTCTCTGTTCCCTATTTCCAGCCAACACACACACACAAACACACACACACACATGCACACAAACTCATACATATAAACACACACATATATATACACACACTCTCGCACACACTCTGCAGAGAGAGTTATGAATCTTTCATGCTGCTGCTCGCTGTAATCCCTGAGGCGTGCTCCCAGGAGGCACACACACACGCACACACGCACGCACACACACACACACACACACACACGCATGCACATTCTCGTCCATCACTTTACATCGGGAGAGACAGGGACAGAGAGAGCGAGCGAGGAGCAATCAGAGAGAGAATGATAGAACGGGGGATGGGAAGAGAGAGAGAGATAGAGAGAGTGAGTGAGAGAGACAAATGGAAGGTGAGCTGCAGGACCGATTTTGTGTGTGTGTGTGTGTGTGTTACATTAGGAAATTATGCCATGTTAATTAATGATACACCAGGCAAGAAATTGAAACAGTGTGTGAGAAAAAGGACACTGAGTAACAGAGAGAGAGAGAGAGAATGCAGTGTGTTCTCTTTCTAACAGCAGCTTCTGTTTATCAGATAAACACACACACACACACACACACACCGATCCATTACAGAGCGATCACTGCGACACACTCACTGTGAGTTATGAGGCAGTCTAGGCTGCTGGGTGTCCATGTGCATGTTAATATGTGTGTGTGTGGGTGTGTGTGTTTGTGTATGATCTCATATACTACATGGACAAATTATTGAGACAGTAGCTACTTTGCTACCCTTTGTTGTACCAACATTTGGCTGTTACTTGCAGAATCAATGTACAACCCCTGGCAAAAAGTATGGAATCACCAGTCTTGGATGAGCACTCCTTCAGACATGTCATTCTGTAAAACAAACTCTGATCAAAAACATGATACAATAATAAGGTCATTCCAAAGTGCAACTTGTTGGCTTTCAGGAACACTCAAAGAAATGAAGAAAAAACATTGTGGAAGTCAGTGAATGTTACTTTTATTGACCAACCACAGGGAAAAAAATATGGAATCACTCAATTCTGAGGAAAAAAGTATGGAATCACTCAAATTGAAGGTAGAAAATAAGGACACACCCAGTCAATTTCCTTTCCCTAAATGGACACCTGCCTCAGATTAGATCTGCTCGTTAGTCTGCAGTTAAAAAGACCTGCAGTCATGACACCTTGGAGGGCTGCTGGACGAATTAGAGTGGCAAGAACCATGGCTCCAACAAGAGAAATGTCTCTTGAAACAAAAGAGAGGATTGTGAAACTTCTTGAAGAAGGTAACTCTTCACGCATGGTTGCTAAAGATGTGGGCTGTTCACAGTCAGCTGTATCCAAGATATGGACCAAATACAAACAGCATGGAATGGTTGTTAAAGCCAAGCGTACTGGTAGACCGAGAAAGACATCAAAGCGTCAAGACAAGCAACTTAAGGCCATTTGTCTTGAAAACCGAAAAAGTACAACTAAACAGATGAAGCATAAATGGGAAGAAGTTGGAGCCAATGTATGTGACCGAACCGTAAGAAATCGCCTAAAGGAAATGGGATTTCAATACAGGAAAGCTAAAAGAAAACCATCATTGACACCTAAACATAAAAGAACAAGACTGCAGTGGGCTAAGGAGAGGCAATCATGGACTGTGGATGACTGGATGAAAGTTATCTTCAGTGATGAGTCAAGAATCTGCATTGGACAAGGTGATGATGCTGGAACTTGGTGCCGTTCCAGTGAGATTTATGAAGAGGCCTGCCTGAAGAAAACAACCAAATTTCCACAGTCCTTGATGATATGGGGCTGCATGTCAGGCAAAGGCACTGGGGAGATGACTGTGGTTAATTCTTCTATCAATGCACAAGTTTACATTGACATTTTGGACAGTTTTCTCATCCCTTCAATTGAACAGATGTTTGGAGATAATGAAATAATTTTCCAAGATGACAATGTATCGTGCCATAGGGCAAAAACAGTGAAGGCATTCCTTGGAGAAAGACACATTCAGTCGATGTCATGGCCTGCAAATAGTCCAGATCTCAACCCAATTGAAAACCTGTGGTGGAAATTGAAAAAAATGGTCCACAAGAAGGCTCCGACCTGCAAAGCTGATCTGGCAACTGCTATCAAAGAGAGTTGGCACCAAATTGATGCAGAATACTGTTTGTCACTCATCAAGTCCATGCCTCAGAGACTGAAAGCCGTTATAAAAGCCAAAGGTGGTGCAACTAAATACTAGTGATGTATTTTGAATCATCTTTTGTTTATCTGTTTTTCATGATTCCATACTTTTTTCCTCAGAATTGAGTGATTCCATATTTTTTTCCCTGTGGTTGGTCAATAAAAGTAACATTCACTGACTTCCACAATGTTTTTTCTTCATTTCTTTGAGTGTTCCTGAAAGCCAACAAGTTGCACTTTGGAATGACCTTATTATTGTATCATGTTTTTGATCAGAGTTTGTTTTACAGAATGACATGTCTGAAGGAGTGCTCATCCAAGACTGGTGATTCCATACTTTTTGCCAGGGGTTGTAATACTACCTCCACCATGTGTGGAAGCTCTCACTGAGGTTTGTTGTTCTGCTTCTTATTGTATTACATACTAAGTTGAGATTTGAACTCCATTATTTCATTTTTGCTTCCTCCAAAACCACCTTTTGTTGGAGTAATTGTATCTACTGTCCAGGGAAGGGTTTCTACTTGATTATAGACTTTAAATCTGATGTCCATAAGTTTTGGGATTTAGGGCCCTCTCTGGTGAGAGTGGGTAATTGCACAGAGCATGCGGAAGAATCATTTTAAAGTGGACGGGTGTGATGCAGTCTCCTTTTAAAGCGGATGAATCCGATTCCGGGTTATGTTCAATCAGAGAGAGAGAGAGAGAGAGAGCGCACTCAGTCAGAAACATCACTTCAACTACACACTTTGTTTTTACTATGAGTGAATGAGTTTCTGAGGTCTGAGTTTCCCCTTCTGAAGTCTCCATTGCACCACCAGCCGCTTGCGGTCAGTAAAACTGAGCTGAATCCTCTTTTAGAGGCTGTACGTGTGACGTAAGTACGTAAAGACGCGTGTTGAGGCCAGAAGAACTAAGAACTGAGAAAAGCGAGCGACACCACATTTTTTAGAATGAGTATATTAGGCTTAGCAGGGATGGTCGTTCCAGCACACTGGTATCATTATACACAATATTTTATCACTTCTCCACTCAGAAATGCTTCTGCTTTCAGTTTAGAAACAAAATAATATGGACTGCCACTTTAAGCTTCTCTAACCCATACCTGGTTTTAGGCAAGATGCCAATAGGTTTATGTTTATCTGCTCCAGAGGGTATTATTCAGCAATAGGTGCAACTTAAAGTAGATCAGTGCATGCATTAGAAAGCGATGTCCATTCTGTATATACATATACATACATATAAGTGTAGTTTGTACATACAGGGGTTGGACAATGAAACTGAAACACCTGTCATTTTAGTGTGGGAGGTTTCATGGCTAAATTGGAGCAAATTCACGGCAGAATTCAATGTGCACCTCAACTCTCCTGTTTCCACCAGAACTGTCTGTCAGGACAATAAATTATTGTGGTCTAAAACCAGGTGTTTCAGTTTCATTGTCCAACCCCTGTACATATGAATGTGTCATTTTATTAAAAAACAAAAATGGCCTCCTTCAAAACAGAGACCCTGATGCTAAAGCACTACAGTCACTAGCCAGGTGGAGCTTCTGTGGCCAGTTTCTGTTAAAGTGGCCAGTCAGTATGTGTGCACAGAGGGAGAAGCAAATGTGTGTGTGTATATGAGAAAGAGAAAGGGGAGAGTGTGTGTGTGTGTGTGTGTGTGTGTACTCTAGTCACGGCGATGTGATCCCTGCAGCCTGTGGGGGCGGGGAGAGCAGTGCCAATTTCACACACCTCTGCTCCTGCCATTTCTAACTGCACTCCTTCACCTCCCCTCTCTCTCTTTTTCTTTTTTTCTCCCCCTCTCACCACCTCACCCCTCCATCCCTACGGTCAGAAACGACAGCAGCAGCAGCAGCACACACATCCATCTCCATCTAATAGCACCACGAGCCTGATAGGATATATGACATATGAATGCAAATTTGAGAAATATGTGAATATATCATTTTTCTGCAAAGAAAATTACTTATTTACTAAATATTATAAGTTTAATTTTATATACAGTCATATATACAGTTAGGACACTCATTGATTTTTTTCCATCTGGGACTCATTTAAACAATACTAAGAGTTGGAACATATATAACCAAACAAAATTACCTTTAAATACAAGCTGTAACATAATGAATAAAAATAAACATTTCTTGTAAGGAAAAATTAAGGCCCCCTTATGCTTCCTATGGTTATGTCCACAATAACCTCAATTAAAAGGTATTTATAAAACCATCTACCCATCTCTGACATCGACTGACAGCTTTTCCTACTCCTCCATGCTGAATTCTTTCAGCTGTGTGATGCTTCATCTACAGTGTATGTATAGATGGTTTCAACATTTCTTCAAGCCCCCTTTGATACAACAAAGAATTCATGGTGGATCTATGATGCAGAGCTTCCCAAAACCAGGACATTTAAAAAACTATGCTTCACAGTAGGTATGGGCTTTCTCATGGGTTTCCTCAATGTTTTTTTTTTACGCTCAAGTGCTGTGTTTGGTTTGCGCCAAACCTTCCCTTTTGTAACTGTGCCAAAATAACCTAACTTTGGATTCATCTGTACAAAGAATAGTGTTCCAGAAGTCCTGTTCTTTGTCTATGTGTTGTCTGGCAATCTTATTCTTGTTCTGATGTTTGTTTGTTAGTTGTTTTTTACTTATTGGTTTTCTCTTTTTGCATGCTTCCCATGAAAAGCAAACTCGTTTGTCTTTTTTTTAATATAATTTTCTTCCCAATTTACATGGCCAATTATCTGATTATCCAATTAGGACTCCCCCTATCACTAGTGATGTCCCAACACCTTCTTCTTTACCTTCTTCTTTACCCCCTCTCCAAGTCTATCAATTGCGCAAAATGTCTTTGTGTCTTATGACTGGATTCGACCAGTTTAAATCCTGTTCATGTACTTTGTCATTAGCTACCGGTGCCCTGAGAGAGCACAATTGGACATGCTGTCTCTGGGTGGGGTAGATGGGGCTCTCTCCCCACATCACTCCAAAGGGTGATGTCCGCAGCACGAGGCATCTGTGAGCTGATGTATCAGAACCGAGTCACTGCGCTTTCCTTTGAGCACACTTTGATGTTACATGGCAATGCTGAATCAGCAGCAGTTTGAAAAGAGGAGGTGCATAGCTTGACATGTATCAGAGGAGGCATGTGCTTGTCTTCATCCTCCTGGTGTTGGGGCATCATTAGTGATAGGGGGGAGTCCTAATGAGTAGGTTGGGTAACTGACTGTGTAAATTGGGGAGAAATGGGAAAAATAGAAATAAAATGATAAAAAAAAGTCTTTGTGTCTATCTAGCAATTCCAATGCAACCACTTTAGCATACCTTAGCAACCACTCTGCAACCACAGAGATACCACAGCAACTGGTAACCAATATGTCCAGGCTTATCACCTCCCTTACCTAGAGTAAGGGAGAGATCTGAGTGAATCAATTCATATACTGTATATAAATGTAGGAAACTACCAAGGAACAATGAGTGTTAAATAACTCATTTACTGTTTGTCTACTAGTCAGTGTGTGTGTGTGTGTGTGTTTCTCTCAGTGTGATTAGAGGCGATAGCTGTATAATATCTGCATAACAGGCCTGTAATTATGTCATGATGCACACACACACATACATGCACACACTGCTGATGTATTCCCACCTGTGTGTGTGTGTGTGTGTGTGTGTGTGTCATTGCAATGTTGTTAATTCTCAGCGTGTTTTAGGCAAATAAGCGGAACAGCAGAGGCCACAGGAGCCGCCACGCGTCCTTGACTGTTTAATTATGAATAGCAGGTTGTCTGTGGATCTGTTATTCACATGGCAAGCGACAAAAATAAACATATAAGTATGTGTGTGTCTATATGTCAGAGTTTTACTGCCTTTGTGGGGACTAAACACAGCCAAGCTTCACTTACCAACGTTAGTACAACGTAATAATTTTTTTTTTTAACTAGACACTTTTAAAGAATTGACTTGCTTTAAATGTAATCTAATGAGTTACTGTCCAAAAAAAAAAGACCAAAAGAGAAGCAACTTCTCTTTATCTTTATTGTTAATGTTCATGTGTTTATTACACTGTGTACATTTAGTCTAGTTAGTTTTGGGTTTTAAAATGCAGTTTAGTGAGCAGATTAAAGAACTCATCCTGATCAACTCCATGCCCTGTCTCCCTATCTCTTTACGCTTAACACTGATTGGTTTGTAGAATATTGTCAGTTTGGCGTTAAAACTGTCAAGGCGCGTAACAGATTTCCACTGGATTAAATTTATTTCTGTTAATATCTATCTATCTATCTATCTATCTATCTATCTATCTATCTATCTATCTATCTATCTATCTATCTATCTATCTATCTATCTATCTATCTATCTATCTATCTATCTATCTATCTATCTATCTATCTATCTATCTAACTAACTAACTAACTAACTAAATAAATAAATAAATAAATGTTAATCTGCAGTTAGACAGGTAGATACAGGAGTCACATACGTAAAATAACTGCTTTAAAACATGCATGCATGTGAAATGGACTTTTGACACAACACCAATTAATTTGCTTTCTCTGTTGTTGAATGGGTGACAATAGACTGTCTCAACTCCGCCTCATGGTTCTGAAAGCCTGAGGCATACAAAAAAGAGATTTTCACACTGCAAACAACCCAGACCTTGATTTAATTGATCCATAGTTTTGGACCATAGTTTGCGGCACCTTTCACCACTGCTATTTAGGTTCAGAGTAAACTAAAATGTCTGTAAAGGAGTTCAGTGCTGATCCGCTGCCCCGTAATGTGTGCTGTTCAAAAAGCAGTTTGTTCAAATAAACTTTAGTGTGATTGTTGAGGCTAAATGTTCAGGTCAAATATGCAAATATATGTAATCGTGCTGGATTGTGAATTCAAAACAGGTTGTTTATTCCACTTAGTTTCCATATCTATATATAACATTGTATTTAGAATTTTTTAGGAGTTTTGTATTTAGGAACTTATGTAAGAGTCTTACAAAAGTCTCTAAAAATCTAAAGAAATAAAACTAAAAAAAGAAATTTGATTTTCCTTGATGGTCTCTTTCAATGTAAACCAGATACAGACTTAATTTTGGGTGAAACAGTATGGAAACTGGTGTGATTAGAAACATGTTCATATCTGGATGCAGTTGTTTCAGCAGGAGGTCCTGTGCTGGTTGGCCTCCCTTGGGTGTCTGGGTAAGGGTGTCTGGGTGGGGATTTCTGGGTGGGGGTTATCCTTCAGTCTGGAGACTATGCAAACAGTCACAGAATCTGCACCCCCGAAAATGGCCAATGGCATTGAAACCGATAGCTAAATATACAAATCATAATAAACTGACCATCTCTACATCCCACATATGTTACTATTTTATTTGAATATTGTCAATATTGTATTGTTAAAGATATTATTTTATTGTCTGAAATATTGTTATTGATTGACATATGAATCATTTTCAATTTTCTATTGTTATTCTTTATCGTTATCACTGTATTGCTAACTTTTAACCTCTTTTGTTACTGTATTACTATTATTATATTGTAATTTTTAAGGTCATTGTTAGTGCTATTGTTACTATATTACTATTATTTTATTGTAATTGTTATCTCTGTTATTGGCATAATATTATTGTACTGTCATTGTTAGCGCTGTTGCTACTGTAGTTAGTCATTGTTATTGGTAGTGCTATTGTTGCTGTATTATTGTATTTGCATTGTTAGTGCAATCGTTGCTGTATTATTGTTGAATTTGCATTGTAAGTGCTATTGTTACTGTATTATTATTGTATCTGCATTGTTAGTGCAATTGTTACTGTATTATTATTGTACTCGCATTGTTAGTGCAATTGTTACTGTATTATTATTGTACTCGCATTGTTAGGGCTATTGTTGCTGAATTATTGTACTCACAATGTTAGGGCTATTGTTGCTGTGTTATTATTGTGTCTGCATTGTTAGGGCTATTGTTGCTGTATTATTATTGTGTTTGCAATGTTAGGGCTATTGTTGCTGTATTATTATTGTGTTTGCAATGTTAGGGCTATTGTTGCTGTATTATTATTGCATTTGCATTGTTAGTGCTATTGTTGCTGTATTATTATTGTATTTGCATTGTTAGTGCTTTTGTTGCTGTATTATTAATATTCTATCTGCATTGTTAGGGCTATTGTTGCTGTATTATTATTGTATCTATTATTATTGTTAGTGCTATTGTTACTGTAGTTATTGTCATTGTTATTTTCACTGTACTGTGATTATGTTTAGTCATTTTTGTAATAGTGCTGTCCTCAGTACTGTTATGTATTATTATTATTTTGTCAGTCACTGTCATTGTCAATAGCATTTTTAATTGTCTTTGCTGTTATGAAAAATTATTTGTATCTTTGTATTTCTTGTACAGTCGTCACTATTGTTATGATACTGCTTTGTTATCTTGTTACAGTTATTGATGCTGTTGTTTCTGTTCTGCTCATATTGTTAACAGTAGCCAGACACACCGGCTGCTTGTCGTCTCCCGCCGGTCGGGACAGCCTCGCGCCCTCAAATCCCCCAGAATGGGATTTTACACCCGGATGAGCTGTGATTCCACGGCTCTGAGAATCCATTACTGTGGGTCGGCGTAAATGACACGTTATAAATGTGGCAGAAGTGGGCGATTAGGGGGGAAATCCGGCCCTGTCGAGGACAGGATATCTCCAGAACAATCAGGGTGTAGTTAATAATGCGCTATCAATCACAGGTCGACTCTCGGCTCGCTCACAGTTCAGCTGTAGCTCCGCTCTCTTCATCCTAATGGAGAACACAGAATGAAGGTCCTCTTCTAATTAGCCCACCTGTATCAGCATCGTTACTGTTACAGCCAGAACAGAAGATAGACTCCATCACAGAGTCACATTCTAAACTCTTTACTGATGGACAGTGCTGCTTCTGAACAATAGGTTTAATTATTTAAAATATTTTTTAAATCATTATATGTATTAGTTTCTATTCTGAAATGATAAAATATATAGATTTATGGCATTTTTTTTGTTCTCAATCGATATAAATGTACATTTCTTTCATAAGAGTTAACATTACAGAACTTTATTCATATACAGTACTAGTCAAAAGATTGGACACACCTTGAATTCAGTTGATTTTCACAATTATTGCATTATTTTTTGCATTGTAGATGAATACTAAAGTCATCAAAACAAAACAAAAAATGGCTTTCAGTTAACAGCTGTTCTGAACATGTCAAGAGTTCATGACTTGAATTTCTTCCCTCTTAATGTGTTTGAGGGCATCAGTTGTGTTGTGAAGAGGTAGAGTTGGTGATGTATATAGTGAATAACCACCAAAAAAATGGCCAATGGCAAAAAAAATCTACTCAACTAAGTAAAGAAAAAAAATACTTAAAAAAATGACGGTCAGTCAAGCCGAAAAAATTCTAGAACTTTGAAAGTATCCTCAAGTGCAGCCGCAAAGACAATAAAAAATGTAATGATGAAACTGGCTCTCATCAGAGCCGATTTAGGAAAGGAAGACCAAGAGTTACCTTTGTTGCACAGGATAAGTTCATCAGAGTTACCAGCCTCAGAAACCACAAGTTACCGACACCCCAGATAAGAGCCACTTAAATGCTTTACAGCGTTTTTTGGTTTGTTTAACACTTTTAATTACTATTATGATTATGATACCTATGTGTTCCTTTATAGTCTGGATGTTGAGAAAAAAATAAAAACATTGAATGAGGTGGTGTATCTAAACTTTTGACTGGTAATGTACATTGATCATATACTGTAATTTATTGTATTGTAGATTTTTATATGTATTTTGAGTAAATAACATCTTATTCAGACAAATGCTCAATTCACAATAATACATTTTATAATGTAGTAATTGAAGCTTGTTTGAATCTTGTGTTTAAGAATTTAAGGGAACATAATTTAGACATATGTATTTCTATAGTTTCTATTGAGACATTAATGACTGGCTACCATGTATCTTGCCTCATTCAATAAGCTGTCTGGAATATAACATCATTGTGATTAGGACATCTTAACTGACAATGGGCTGCTTAGTTTTTGCAGCTTAATGAACCTGTATGTTTTAGCAATCTGCTGGTGTTGGGGTGGAGGGTGGATAAGAGCTGGAGTTGCTAACAGTGGAGTCGCCATTTCAAAGATAGAACCACTCACTGCATGTTGGTGGTCATTTTAAGCCCTTTCTCTGTACAAATAAAAAAAAATCTGTTTGCTCAACAAAACTATGGCCTGTCCTTGTTACTTTACACCTGGTGATGCTACAGAGTGCACAGCAAATTTCTTTGCTTGGTTGGAAAATCTGGAGTTAAACAAAAATGTGTGAAAGTGTTAAATTGTGTGAGTTTATTCTCTAACTTAAACCACAAGTTGAGTTGAGGGAAAGTCTTTGGCGGTGAAGTATTTCAGAGTTCATTCCAAGGTGTTGAGGCACGTGACTGTTGTTGGCTATAAGAGCAAGTTACCATCTTCTGCACTGTTAAATGTGGCAAAGTGCTGGCAATGCACGGAAAACTGCAGTGTTTAAAGTATTACAATGTTTTTTAATAATATTAGTTTAATAACACATTTTTTTGCATTATTTGTTAACACGGTGAAGTTCATGGTAAAAACTAACTCTAGCTGAGAGCTGTATTTTCCTCTAGATGTGATAAATATTTTAACAGTTCAGATTTAACTCCTGAACAGAGTTAAACTCCAACTCCCAGAAAAGAGTTACTTTAACTCTGTCATAGAGTTTATTCAATGGTCACGCATATACACATAAAATTAGTTAATACTGACTCTCAGGGAGTTTATTCCAAAAAACAGAATTTGCTGTGTATACTGTATATGTATATGGGGAAGTAAATTTCTGCACATTTTAGAAAAACAAAGGCAGTTTGGTTTTCCATAGTTTCTCACTTCTTTCAGTAATGAGGATTACACAACACATTGATGGTAAGGACACTATAATTCCAACACTCATGAAAAAGCACTCACACACACAAACACACACACAGATATGTGATGCGGTCATGCTGCGGTGAACCGGCCCAGGCGAACAAAACCCAAACGCAAATCAACTCATCCGCTCTAACAAAGCAATTACACCCATAACACACTAACGCCTCTAATTGAGCTTGATTGCGACGCTGTTACGGCTGTTTGTGTCCGCTTTCATTACCGCCGGCCACTCAGCCTGCTCAAACAATGGCCTTTTATACACTCACTGACAAAGCCACTGAGACACACACACATGTACACACACACACAAAGCTCTCGGCGACACCGCGTTGATCTCTCCATTCAGAGCAGCTGTAATTATGGACTCTCAGGATAGATCAATTAACACACACCTATAGCCTTTAATTGAATCCACAGCTAATTAAAGCAGGCGATGGTGGGGGCGGGCGGAGGGGTTTAAACGCTTGCATATTTTCACTTCAGAATGACGTGTGAATCAGGGGTGAGCTCATTCTCTATTTTCCGTCACGCTGTATTTGGAACTCCATGTTTAAGCAGATTTTTTTTCTCTACGGGGTAAAATAAACAACATTCACGAATCACCACTATCTCACACTACAGTCAACACATGCTCTAAAATAGCGAGAATATGGTGATATATGCACCACGATTACAAGGATTACGTTTCAATATACAGCTCTGAAATAAATTAAGAGAGCACTTCAATTTCTGAATCAGCTTGTCTGATTTTGCTATTTATTGGTATATGTTTGAGTAAAATTAACATTGTTATTTTATTGTTTTATTCTATAAACAACAGACAATATTTTTCCCAAATTCCCAATATTTCCCAATAGTCATTTAGAGCATTTATTGGCAGAAAATGAGAAATGGCTGAAATAACAAAAAAGATGCAAAGCTTTCAGACCTCAAATAATGCAAAGAAAACAAGTTCATATTCATAAAGTTTTAAGAGTTCAGAAATCAATATTTTAATGGAATAACCCTGGTTTTAATTCACAGTTTTCATGCACCTTGGCATGTTCTCCTGCACCAGTTTTACACACTGCTTTTGGATAACTTTATGCCACTCCTGGTGCAAAAATTCAAGCAGTTCAGCTTAGTTTGACGGCTTGTGATCATCCAATTTACTCTTGATTATATTCCAGATGTTTTCAATTTGGTAAAATCAAAGAAAATCATCATTAACTCACAGTGTCTTTTATTTTTTTCCAGAGCTGTATATTTATAAATACATTGCAAATACATTGTTTTACCATGGGAACCCTGAATACTAGCCTTTCTCCAGGGTAACATGTTTAATGGGAAATTAGCTGGTTACAGTTCCATTTGTATTTGCTTGTGTAAAACAGGTACACAAAAAACTGAATCAAACAAAACTGAATTATTATACAGTTTGATACATTTACTAAAATATGAGGATGTAAAATTAAAACATTTACATTTAATTGCAATAAACTGAATCATATAATAACAGATCATGATTCGATTTTAGAACACTTTTCTTGAGAATCAGAACTGATTTGTAGATTCAGATGTGTTGTTTTAAACCAGGGAAAACATATCAGAATCTTTTTAATAGAATCGATTTGAATCATACTAAAGAAAATCATGATTCAACTCAATGCCCTGAATAATTTCTGAAAGAATCCTGATCGAATCGAATCGCTGATAAGGCGATTCACAAAGAGAGCTACACTGCCGCTGGCCGCTCTGAGGCTGATCTATCTAAATCGAGTGTCTGAGTGCGGGTCAGGTTTATGGATTAAAGCAGTGCTGTAGGCATTAGTCTAATTAAAGCGATAGATTAGGCTGGAGAGAGCATTGATTTTACACTCTTTCACTGTTCCCCCCTCTTTTCAGCCCAGTTTGAGTTCAGATAACCTTGAGGAACATGAAGAACAAAAGAGAATATATATTAGAATTAAAGGCTCAGGGCAGAAAAGTGTTTATTTACTCAGTGAAACCTTTTAATTTTATTAATAATAATGTAATATTATCACAACATTAACAGAAAAGTAGTGTTTTTACATCCCTAAAAATGTGTTCATTAATACATCTCAACAACCCTCCTCAAGGGTGACATGGAAATGATCATTTATAGTTATCATCTTATTAACACCTGGTTTGGTAAATCAGAGCCTAATGATATAACTGTACATTTTTATTAGTATTATTATTACTGTAAAAGGTGAGCTCCTGATAAAATTGAACACATGGCTGGGGGAATATTGTATTTATATACTTCTGTTTGTTCTGTGAACTCAAGATCTCTATTATTACTAATTTATGCCTCTCAGAGAGAAATTATTTACATAATGTTTAATTAGGTGGCTAAATAGTCTGGACAATACTGTATATTTATTAGTGACGTCAGTTCATTAAATATTATAATAATATTCTGTGATTGTGATTACATTTTTTACAATATTTAAATGTGAATAATATAATAAAACAAATTTAAGATTAGTAAAGCAGAATTATATTTATGTTAGTGTTGTCAATTGCTTTACATTAAATGTATTAATCACAACAATATTCTGTGATTAATCATTATTACATTCATCATATTACATTCATCATTTAGAAGATTTAAATGTTGGTACATACCTATATTTTTGGAAGGAAGATAGTTACCAGTCAGAAGTCTGGACACACCTCTTCTCATTCAATGTGTTTTTTCTTTATTTCGATTATTTTTTACATTGTACATTTAATACTGAAGTCTATATCAAAGCTAAACAGGAACACATGTGAAATTATTTTGTTAACAAAAAGTGCTAAACAAACCACAATATTTTACACTGTAGATTTTGTGTAGTAGCCACATTTAGCTTTGAGGACAGATCTGCACACTCTTGGTATTTAAATCTCAGTGTCTTCATAAGGGAGAGTCACCTGCAATAGTTTTCTCAGCACCTTGAAGGAGTTCCTGGAGGTGCTGAATAGTCGTTGCTGTTGTGAAGCTCCAGCTCATTCTAAATTACCATCTCATTTGGGTTTAGATCAGGGGGTTTATAGGCTAAACCATTTTTTTTAGTTTATTACATAACAGTTCAATATGTGCCTCTTAATTGTTTTCATGTGTTTAATATTAATCTACAGTGTAGAAATAAAAAACATTTTTGAATGAGTGTGTCCAAAATTTTGACTGGTACTGTATAATTGTGTAGTATGCTATGCCCAGCCGGGATTTTTATTTTTTTAAAGAATTATTAGCATATCTCAGGGCAGTCTTGATCATCAGTTCAGTAAACTGGAATTGTTTAATGTGCTGAAAAAAAGTTTAACAGAAAGAAGCTTTAATGTTCACAGCTCAAACAACTCCACCACCATTTAGCTTCAACAACTTTTAACAGATAAACAGATGATTAATTTAGGTAGAAGAGGAAAGGTGCCTAATTTATACCTCACAGCATATAATGCTAACTCTTCATCAGGGTTCACCAATCTCTGCATACAGAGTGAACTATGGGAGGATGTTGGGACCAAATTTGGTAAAATGATTAATATACACTACCAGTCAAAAGTTGTAGTACACCCCAATATTTTATTTTATTTTTTTTAGTAGCTGTTCTTTTTATTTTCTTATCTTTGCAATGACTTTATTACTGCTCATCATTTCACCAGTCAGACCTCTAATTATTTTCTTCCCTACTGAAACTGAGACACAATCCGACGTTAAGCTGAAATAAAGGCGTTTCCATGTGGGTCAGCCAGACTTGACTCATTTCTTTAAAGGTTCTATTTTTTATGCTTATCCAAAGTTCAGATTACTGCAAAATGTTGTACTCTGGATTTAGTACCATTTCCAGTTACTGACTGGACCTGACGAGGTAAAAATAAAGGTAAAAAATGGAGATGTCCTAAAACTTTGCTAAAAGTTTACGTAAAAAAGGTACGCTATGTTAACGCTTGCAGATTAATTGCACGCATTAAATTGTTAACGTTGACAGCACAAACATTCACAAACAAGTACATTAAATACATGGTATAAACTGTATATATTGTCGCTGTCCAATGAAAAACGAGTATCCCCAAAACAGCAACTTTACAGGAGAGAGAGAAAAAAAGTTCTAAACTTATAGAGGTCAATGTAAAAGGAGTTAATTTCAGGTCATTTTGAAGAGTTTCTATTGGTCCATTCTTTAAGAAATTTTGGCACAGTTTAAGGTACAGTTTGTGAGATCAAATTATGTAATAAACTAAAATTGACAAAATCAGAGATACTTGTTTTTTATTGGAAAGTGCCGATATATGTATGTGAGGTGTATGTGAATATCTCTACAACTAAAGACTGTAAGCGAGTTTACCCTGAACACTTAAACTCCACTGAGAGCGGCGCGTGTTATAAAATCAGCTCATTACAGTAATAAATTACTTATTAATGCCGCAATTCTTATTAGATGTTGAAGCGGTGACTATTTAGCCGCCCAAATAGCCCCTGTGGGGGCCGGCTGCGGCTCAGAGATCGGGTTAGAGATTGTTAGCGTGGCAGAGAGCAGGCCTCTGGTCCACACCGTTGCCACGGTGACGGAGCGCAGGAGATATGGAACCTGCCAAATGGAAAATGTCAATTACAGCAGATATGCAGATAAGGTGCAGTGAGAGAGAGTGTGTGTGTAATGGAAGTGTGTGGGGGTGCTGGGGGTGTGAGACGGGAGAGGAGGGATGTGGAATGAGGAGAGGGGGGTGTGAGGGGAAGTGTGTGTGTGGGGGGGGTGAAGCTGGGGGTGATATATCTGAGTGGAGCGGCTGAACTGGATGAATTGTGTCTGGCCGTCTGACAGAAAGCGTCTGTCTGATTCCATTGTGTTCACTTCTCTCTCTCTCTCTCTCTCTCTCTCTCTCTCAGGCACTGCCATAAAGCAGCATGAATTACCACTCAGGATAACCGACACACACACACACCTGCCTATATTGTCATTTCAGCATTTTAGCTATTTGAACTATATATACTCTTACTAGTATTACTTCAAGGTAACAATATGTAAATTTAAGTCTTTTCTGAAGATTTCCTATTGGACCACACATCACAAAATATTCATACACAAATACTGATACTGTAATGCTGTCTTAATTTCCTTTGGGATCAATAAAGCTCCATCCAACCATCCATCCATCCATCCATCCATGATGGACAGCTGATGTTTACAAATTATAGAAATAGAGTGTATTATATAATGCACACCATATATTGCTTAACACTCATAACTTTAAACCTGTTCTACATTAGCTACAGATCCACATTAGTCAAGTCAATTCAAGTCAAGTAGTTTTATTGTCAATACTGCATATGTACAGGACATACAGAGAATTGAAATTACGTCTCCTTCTCAATTTTACAGCAGGTACAGATAATAGATATAATTAAGGAAAGAATGGGAGACACTATGTGTACAATACAGCAGGGACACAAATATACATACATGAGACAGAAACAAGGTGCAGTAGTGTGGGGGAGAAATAGATATATAAATATAAGTAAAAAAAAAAGAAATAGATATATAATATAAAAGAGTGGGAGACACTATAGGTACAATACAACAAGACACAATAAACATACGTAAGACGGAAGACAATAGTGCAATATTGATGGTGATTGGGATGGAATGACAGTATAAATAGTATATAACAGTAGTGCAAATATGTTATGTAGCTTAAGGCTGGTAAAGTGAATGAGTTCTTAAAGTTCACAGTTTTTGGGGAATTAAAGTGTGTATTGACAGTGCAACAGTATATATTTCTCTATACTGTTGTTTTTGTTCTGTTATTTGTTTGTACTGTCCGAGTCGACCAAAGGAGGATGGGTTCCTCTGACTGAGTCTTGGTTCCCTGTAGTATGAGGAAGTTTTTTTCTAATTAACTCAAATTGGCTGCTCTGTTTGTTCAGAAACCAGTCCAGACTAAAATACTCTTTATGTGTGTGAGCAGGCAGATCTAAACTGCAGACGGCTAAATAGTAGAATAAATGTACAGTAAATGTATTGTTTTATTGGGATGTGACAAACCAGCTGTTTTCGCAGTCCCAAATATTTGTTCCACATATGGACTGAACCTAAACACAGTACATTTGCCAGTTTAAACCAACACAACACCCACAGTGTTAATTTCACATGTGTATTTTTCCTTTCCATGGAAATCTGGAAGTGTAGTTTGCTGTGTAGTTCAAGGCTATGCTTAAATATGCATTATCTGGGAAACTCACAATCTTTACACACAGCATGAAACAGGAAGGAGAGTTTAGTTTTATAGGATATTGGCGCTTTAATGGAGAACTGCGGAAATGTGAAACTTTCCTCTTTTAAACTGAACTAATTCACCCTATAATTGTGAGGGCAGTCATATGGGCATCACGCCGCATTAAAAATCCATTAATTTAAAATTACCCATCCTCCACACACACACACACACACACACACACACTCCAAAACCATACACACTCACTCTCTATATATAACAGGCTTAGTTCCGCTGTTAAATTAGGCTACGAATGGGAATATGAGCAAAAGCTTGAGAGAAAATTACTGAAACATTCAGCTCTGGTGTTTTTTTAAAGGGAATTCTTTTAAGATTAAAACAAAAACATGTGATTAATATATTTCAAACATTTTCTTGTTAAATAAGGGGCAACAAAACTGTACATGCACAACCTTTCTTGTATATTTTCATATTTGTGATGTGTATTTTGTACGTGTGTGTGTGTGTGTGTGTGTGTGTGTGTGTGTGTGTTAGAGGTAATAGCTGCCCTGGGCATCAGCTGTGTTCATCTCAGCCCAACATAATGGAACTGTCTCTACATTGGAAATGAGAAGATGCTTTATTACAGATGACTTTCTGAACATGCTGTGCTATCTTCCTCATATTCCTAGACTCAGAACTGCTTTATATATTAACAAGATATATATCTGCAGTCATGAATCTCTTAGAAACTCAACTTAGATAACATTAGAATAAACCCAAATATCATGAAGTTAGTGGTCTGTGAGTGTATCTATATGCAATTATCTTAACTTAATATGAACTATATACCACTAAAATAAACCAGAATAAACAAAAAGTCAGGGAGTGTGTATACCTAATAAACTCACATAACATCGGTTGATACCAAAGTCAGGCCAACGTAGGCCTATATAACTCTATATAACATTACAATAAACCAGAATAGACAAAGTCAGTGCATGTATCTAACTGTTATTAACTCTATATAACATTAGAATAAACTGAAATAAATGTAAAGTCAGTAGTCAATGAGTGTGTCTACAGTTATTAACTGTATATAACATTACAATAAACTCAAATCATGACGTAAGTGATTAGGGGGTGTCTACCTGTAGTTAACTCTATATAACATTAAAATAAACCAAAATAAACATGAAATCAGTGGTCAGGGAGAGTATCTACCTTTAATTAACTCTATATAGCATTAAAATAAACCAAAATAAACATGAAATCAGTGGTCAGGGAGAGTATCTACCTTTAATTAACTCTATATAGCATTAAAATAAACCAAAATAAACATGAAATCAGTGGTCAGGGAGAGTATCTACCTTTAATTAACTCTATATAACATTAAAATAAACCAAAATAAACATGAAATCAGTGGTCAGGGAGAGTATCTACCTTTAATTAACTCTATATAGCATTAAAATAAACCAAAATAAACATGAAATCAGTGGTCAGGGAGAGTATCTACCTTTAATTAACTCTATATAGCATTAAAAGAAACCAAAATAAACATGAAATCAGTGGTCAGGGAGAGTATCTACCTTTAATTAACTCTATATAGCATTAAAATAAACCAAAATAAACATGAAATCAGTGGTCAGGGAGAGTATCTACCTTTAATTAACTCTATATAACATTAAAATAAACCAAAATAAACAGGAAATCAGTGGTCAGGAAATGTGCTTAAGTCAGTCAGTAAGAGTGTATACTTGTAATTAATTCTATATACTGTAATATTAGAATGAACCCAAATAAATAATAATGCTACAATGAAAACTCTGCCTTGATTTTAGGTGAAAAGATCTGTTTAGATGGTTAGGTTCATATTTAGGTTCAGGTTACGGTTATTGACAGGAGGTCACAGGTCAGTTGGTGTAATACCAAATTTCCAAAAGCAAATCTCCCCCCAGTAAACCCAGTTATTGGAGCGGTGCGTGTTTACTGTGTCTGATTGTTTGGGATCTGTAAAATGTTCTCGCCCACTGGTACAGAAGAGCCTGCACCCACACTGCCACATGCAGTATGAATTATTCCAGCCTGCACTGATCTACGCTGAGGCCATTAATCACACTGGAGCAGTGCTGAAAGCCCCGAGGACACAGAGCACCGTCTCAGTTCATTACTGCGGTGAGCCGCTGCCACTGAATCCATCACCACACAAAGATCACCCCACACCGACAAACACTGCAAACATCCATCTGTGTGCTGAACCCATTCTCATCAGCAGCACAGCCCCAGAGCGGTCAAATCATCTCAACTAAACAACACAATGGACACGGTTAACCTCATTATACAGCTCATTTAAAGCCACCAAAATGTGCCAAACATCTAATTTACACATCCTCCTTCAACCTAATGCAAGCTCATAACCCACCAATTAGCACAGTGTTAGCGGTTCAGAGTGGGTTTTCTGCAAAACGCTTTATTCTAGAAAAACACACAGTCAGAAATGTTTATACTGGTGGTACAAGAAACCAAAACCAAGCGGTTCTAAAAACACTGCCTGATGCCTGAAACACTGTTTTACCACAGTTTTTAAAAGATTCCCAGATAGCAAGTACATGATGGCTCAGCGTTGGCTTAGCGACGTTTGTTATACTGGCATGATGTTGGCAAATCATGTTAAACCAGAGTCATTTTCTGATTTGGAACCAATGTTGGTGTTGGTGTTGGTGTTTATTGTTATGTTTGCCCGAAGTTTGTTGTCAACCAATGTTTGATTTTGGGTCTATTTTGACCTGACATTAGGTATGTACAGATGCTTGATGCTGGGTCTATGTTGGCCTGACGTTGGGTTCAACCAATGTTTGATGTTGGGTGTTATTGGCCTGAGATCAGGTATGAACAGACTCAGGGCCTATGTTAGCATTAAGTTGGGTATCAACCGATGTTTGATTTTGGGGCTACGTTGGCCTAACTGGGTATCAATCAATGGTTGACTCTGGGCCAACATTCCAACCAATAATTGGAATTGGGTCTATGTTGAACTGACATAGAGAATCAACACATGTTTGACAATGGGGCTACATTGGTCTTACACTGGGTAACAACTAATGTTTTACATTGGGTCTACATTGGCCTGATGTTGGATGTCAAAAATTGGTTAATATGGGTCTATGTTGGCCTGACATTAGGTGTCAATTGATGTTTAAGTTCGGGCCTATGTTGGCCTGACATTAAGTATCAACCAATGTTTGAGGTTGCACCTGTGTTGGTCTGATATTGGGTGTCAAGTGATGTTTGACAATTGGTCTGCAATAGCCAGACGATGGGTATCAACCAGTGTTTGGCATTGAGTCTATGTTGACCTGACATTGAGAATGAACAGGTGTCTACGTTCAGAACAGAATTCTACAGAATTCAGAATGCTGCAGCACGACTCGTCTTCAATCTTCCGAAGTTCAGTCATGTGACTCCTTTGCTGCGTTCCCTCCACTGGCTTCCTGTTGCCGCCCGCATCCGATTCAAAACCCTGACGCTGGCCTACAAGGCAAAAAACGGACCAGCACCTTCATACCTGATGGCGATGGTCAAAGCCAGATCTGCACCAAGAGCTCTTAGAGCTTCCAGTACGGCTCGGCTCGAACCTCCATCACTCAAAACACACAGAAAACAGACATCCAGACTCTTCTCTGTGCTGGCACCAAGGTGGTGGAATGAACTTCCACTGGATGTCAGAACAGCAGAGTCACTCGCCGTCTTCAAACATCGACTGAAGACACATCTTTTCAAAGAGTTCCTAAACTAATAATAAAAAATAAAAAAAAGGTTCCTAGGGTTCTTAACATGATTAAGCTCTATGTATCTCTTGATCCTAGTCTACAAACTAGCTTTGGATATTTTAAGTAACTTTGAAGCACTGTTGTAAGTCGCTCTGGATAAGGGCGTCTGCTAAATACCATAAATGTAATGTAAATGTACGTTGGCCTTACATTGAGTATCAACTGATGTTTGGCATTGCATCTACGTTGGTTTGGGTATCAACAAATGTTTGACAGTGGGCCTATGTTGGCCTGATGTTGGGTGTCAAATATTGGTTAATATGGGTCTATGTTGGCTTGACATTAGATGTTTGACGGTTGGGCATACATTGGCCTGACATTGGGTATCAAATGATGTTTGGCATTGCGTCTACGTTGGTCTGAGTTTGGGTGTCAAGTGATGTTTGACATTGGGTCTATTTTGGCCTGACATTTGGTATCAACATTGGGTCTACATTAGCCTAACATTGGATATCAACCGATGTTTGCTGTTGGATCTATGTTGGCCAGATGTTGGCTATCAAGCAATGTAAATCCGTTAATTAATAGTGTGCATAACATGTTTAATTTTTTAATTTCCTAAATAAAAGGTAATTGTTCAGATTTATCATTTATCTTATTATTAATACTGCATAGAAAAAGAAACATGTAGGTTCACTGTTGGGTTTGGATAGTAAATAAAATAGCTATATTGTTTTATATTCCTCACCTTATTTATAACCACTGTAAAGAAATACAATTTGGAGAGTTTTCTCAATTATGCAGAGTTTGAAAATTGATTTTCTGACACGGTTATCTACAACAGGAACTAAAGAATGGACACAGTTCAGAGATATCAAGGTTCAGAGCCTGTTTGTGTTTCTGCCATCACTCTCGGCTCATGCCTTTAATCTCACTGTCCTGAATTAGCTCATTTATAATCAAATGATGGCTGTTAATATTGTCAGAGATAACAATTGCGTAATTATGATAACGATCTTCCTAATGACATTAATCAGGGCTGGAATTAGTCCTGTTGTTGGTGCTGCCGGTGTGTCAGTGGGGACGTGGGGGCGTGTGCTCAGCTTGTTTATGTAATTAAGATGTTTTGTGTCATGTGTTATCTCTTTGTTGCACACTTAAAAATAAATTAATATTTATACTGCTTACATGGTGTTATTAAAATGTATTTGCTTATTGTATTTGAATTTATCTTTTTTTTTGTGTGGCTAGTTTGTCACTTTTATTGTTTCAGATCCTCAAATGAACTGTATGTACCAGGATTCTAAATCAGTTAAGTCATTCTGACAGACTGAACAGCTTTAGAGACACTCTATAATGTCCTATAATGTTCATATCATCGCTGTCCAATGAAAAACACTTATCTCCAAAACAGCAGCTTTACAGGAGAGAGGAAACCTTATAAAGTTTCAATGGAAGTAAATGTAAAAAGAGTTTATTTTAGGTCATTTTGAAGAGTTTTTATTGGTCCCTTCATCAAGAAATTTTGGCACAGTGTAAGGCACAGTGTAAGTGTTTTTCATAGGACAGTGACGATATGAGCCATATACTCATTCTGATAACATTCTGAGGCTGTAATACACTACAAGAAATGTAGTGGTCTTTCTATAATATTCATGTGACCCACATGCTCTGACAGACTGTAATACGCTACACAAAGCATAGAGGGCACTCTATAATGCGCTATAATGTTAATATTACTAACATGTTCATTCTGACAGACGTTAATACATTATAAGAAGCATAGAGGGCACTCTAAAATGCTCTATAACAGGGGTCGGCAATAGGTGGTCCATGGGCCAGATGTGGCCCGCAAGCAAGAAACATCTGGCCCATCAGGTTGTTTAAACTATAATGAAAGATAATGAAAAAAAATCAATAAAATGCCTCATTGACCAGCTTTTATTTACATGCCTCCCCTGTCTCTCTGACGACACGGGTTCGATCCCTCGTGAGGACCGATGTGTTTATTTATTTATTTTTTCCTTTCTTCTGGGGTTTACCAGCTTTGAATTCAACTGTTCTGCAATTGGGTTAAACAACCCTCTGGGCTGGAGAGCTACTAGTCTGTAGCACTCCATCCCATTACACTTCATTTCCCAAAACATATATTTTTTTTTGTGGCCCGCCACGTATCTGGCCCACGGCCAAACTTATTGGCACCCCTGCTCTATAATGTTAATGTGATCCACATGCTCCTTTTGACAGACTGTAATGCACAACGGGAAGCGTAGTGGGCACTCTATAATACTGTAAAATGTTCATATTACAAACACACTCATTCTGACAGACTGTAATAAACTATAAGAAGTGTAGAGGGCACTCTATAATGCACAATAATATTCATATGATCAACACACACTCTGACAGACTGTAACACACTACAGGAAGTTTAGAGATCCCTCTATAATGGGCTATAATGTTTATATGATCAACCCACT
Source organism: Astyanax mexicanus (assembly GCF_023375975.1). Taxonomy (NCBI): domain Eukaryota; kingdom Metazoa; phylum Chordata; class Actinopteri; order Characiformes; family Acestrorhamphidae; genus Astyanax; species Astyanax mexicanus. The sequence continues at coordinate 27,129,254 of NC_064412.1, read as the reverse complement.
CCTTTTGACAAACCGCAATACACTATATAAAGTGTAGAGGGCGCTCTATAATACTCTAATATATTTATATTACAAACACGCTCATTCTGACAGACTGTAATACATAAAGGAAAGTGTAGAAGGCACTCCATAATGCTCTATAATGTTCATATGAGCCACACAGTTATTCTGACAGACTGTACTACAATACAGAAGGGTAGGGGGTGCTCTGCAGTGCACTATAATAATCAAAGTGTAGTTATTTTAATTCATTAATTAAGGAATTTGATCACTCTATTTGAAGATACTAAATTTACTAATTACAGAAATACTGGTCAGTTTCAGTCCTACTGCATCTGAAGAAGAAATTAATATTAGAATATAAGCTGCTCTCTCTCTCTCTCTCTGTCTGATGGTGTTGACCTTTCTCTAATGCATTTCTCTTTCTCTCTCTCTGCTCTCCTTGACCTTCCCTCGCTCTCTTTGTCAGCTCTGCCCTTTCCTATCTCTCTCTCGCCTGCAGACACACACACTCACACACACACACAAGCACAGGCTCTCTGACAGGATGATTTATTTACTGTACAGCTCAACCCCCCCAGCACACAGTCAGTCAGTCAGTCTCTCTCTCTCTCTCTCTCTCTCTCTCTCTCTCATTCTCTCAATCTCTTATCACCTTATTTATGCAAACACAAATTCACTTTTATATTATGTTGGAATATAAAACTGTGGTTTATTGTAAGGAAAAATACAGACTCTGCGCTTAAACTAAATAATAATGGTGAAATAGCGACAAAAATGTAAAATAGTGATAAATGTAAACAATTAGGTTTTCTTTTGGGGACTATTTTGTGCTACACAAAGCCCTCCTGCACGTATCAATCCACTATTTTAAAGACATGTGATTATAAAAAAAACATATTTTAGATGTAAAACCCCTTTAGACCTCTGGGAAGACAGTTTACCAGGTATTAAACAGTGTATTCATAAACATTTGGAATTTTTGTAAACCCTATTGTGTCTGTCTGTTTGTCTTTTTGAGGGAGCTTTTAGCTATGTTCACACTGTATGTAAAAGTGATCAAAACCTGTTTCCTCATATGCAGACAAACCAAGTCTCCCAGCTGCAGGAGTCTCCCGCATTTCGGTAGCGGCTCCCTGATGCCCGCGAGTCACATATGATCTCCCGGAATTCAGAACGAGTGCCCCAAACGCGCACACAGGCGACAGACATTTTTTCTCTAATCGTGTGTGGGAAGGAGAGAGAGAAAACAGAGAGGGTTCTGATTGGCCTGTTCTCTGCAAAGAGTCTGTGAGACAGCCAAACAGTTTTTAGTGTGGGCGGGCAGTGTTTTTCTCCCATCCTGCGCTTAAACTAAAGGATTTGTTCAGTGAGTGAGAGAAAGCAGATCAGGTCGGAGGCAATATTAATAATTATTGTAATATGATATGAAATGAAATTTTTTGTGATATTGTAACTGTCAATTTTTCTTTTTGGGGGTAACCTCCCTGAAATCAACTTTTGCAACTTGGGATGTCTGCATATGTGACACAGACATGGCACTTGGCTGTGTGAACGGCAAACTCACATTCATCTGCCATTTTCAATTTTGTTTTGGTCCATTTCAGTATGTAGTAATGAAATCTGATTTGCATCTGATTCACAGCAATGCGAACAGCCAGATCAGAATTCATGTGACTTCAATGTTAAACAGTACAAAAGGCAGTGAAGAGAAGTGAAAATGGACAAAGGCAGTAAATCAGAGTTTTAGTGGTGAGATAACAGACTTTATAAATATTTGGACTGTCATATACTTTCTGTGTTTAACAGAAGTTGCACAGACAAAAGAAAAACAAAAGCTTAGAAAAACAAGCTTCGCAAATAAAAATGCAAACCAAATAAGTGTCCATGGCTGAATAAAATGTCCTTTTTTACAGTGAGCCCAGTTTTATGGCGTCACATCAATGTCAAAAGTCGGAGGAGCAAAAATACCAAGTGAAAATAATTAACCAGCGTGTTTTAATATTTTGCGTGTGTAAATAACTACTCGTGTGCGCAAATGTGAAGCAAAAATGTTGGCTGATATCTCCAGGGTTTGTGACGGACCTCCTACCTCCAAGAGCCAGAGGAGGGTGGAGAAAGAAGGACAGCAGGAGAGTTAGCTAGCTGGCCATGCTAAAATCCAAACAACCCGCTCTGCGGCGCTGTTAGCACAGGTTTAGTGCCCAGTGTGACCGACCCACCGGCACTGTCTACGGCAGGTTCAACGCCTGGAGCGACCGGCTTTGAACCCGCAGGAGGCCGGTCACTCCAGGCACTAAACCCGGGCTAACAGCGCCAAAAATTTGGTTGTGTGGATTTTAGCATAACATTAGCTACTTAGCTAACTCTCCTGCTGTCCTTTTTTCACAGCCCTCCTCTGGCTTTTGAAGGTAGGCGGTCTGTCACATACCCTGGAGATATCAGCCAATAGCATTCGCTAAGGAAGGTGACTTTGACCGCGCCCCCAAACTGTCAAAACCACCCCTTTCAAAACTAGAGCACAAAAAACTCAGGCAAAACCTGCAGCCACAGGTAATTCACACAGAGCACGAGGAGAACTGTGAATTTGAGATTCCTTTTTTTTTTGCTCGCGAGTTTCATATTTGACCTCACAAGAAGTTAATTTACACACACAAAATGTTAAAACACGCTGGTTTATTTTTCACTTGGTATTTTTGCACCATACAGCACAGTCACTGGAACATCTTCATAGCTCTTCAATCCTCCTCATCTCAACACACATCATGGACCAGTGGGGGGGGTCCATAGCACACACATATTCAAGCCCACAAAAAAACATCAGAAAAACACACACACTCATGCTGTCTGTTCTTATGAAGGCCCACAGAAAACCATTTAACACAAAGGAACACACACTCTCACACACACATACACACACACATCATACCATGTCTTTTCATGTTAAAAGGCATACTCTTTCATATTCCTTCACAACACACACTCACTCTGACATGACAGTCCGCCCTCACTAGCCTTTAGCACTCTCGCATCTGACTGGCTCTCCAGAGATCCGCCTCCTTCTTTCAGCTGTCAATCATACCTGAGTGGAGAAAGTATGAAAGTTCACAGCCGGAAAACGGTGCAGTTTAAAAGATGAACTTAAGTCCAGATCAGTCTAAACAGACCGACTGCTGAATATTAGGAACACCTCATAAGACCTGCCTGATGTTTCGGAGGTCACATTTTCCTGCCGGTAAAAATGTTTCACTTTATTCACTTGCTGCCATACAATACAGTATATCCACCTCTTGACACCACAGGAACCAGATCATCAATATTTTTCACTTTACCTGCCAGTGGTTTTAATGTTATGGCTGATAAGTTTATGATTAATATATATTGCCTCATTATAACAAAAGTATCAGAAAAAAAAACACAAAAATGTATCGGATTCTTTGTTAACAGACTGGAGTGTGTGTGTGTGTGTGTGTTTGTGTGTGTTTGGTAGTGTGTGTGGTAGTGTGTGTGTGTTTAGTCATTAGCACTGCTAGAAGTGGATTACTACAATTGTCTGCTAGCTCTTCATATCTTTCTAATGAGATTAGCATCTCTGGCTTCAGCGCGCACACACACACACACACACACACACACACACACACACACACACACACACACAAGCAGCAGCAGCAGCAGCTGTAATGATGCACTGGAGGACCGTTATCAGATACTTTAGCTACTTCATCAGGAACGATATTGCTCAGCTTATTGAATGTTAAATGATTACAGTGTGATCTAAGGGCTGTTTTATTAGCCTGAAATAAAAAATCAATCAAAATCAAAATTAGAATGTTACCGTTCTCGTATCATATCCCTCCGCAGCGTTTCTAATACACCTAGAGCAAAATGAAAATAAGATATACAGTGGGGAAAGTTTTTTTTTCTACCTACAAAGAATTGAGTGGTCTGTAAGCTTTGAAAAACAGATTCCTGAAAATCACATTGTATAATTTTTAAATTAATAATTTGCATTGTGTTGCATGAACAAATGATATTTGATAAGAAAAGCAAAATGTAATAGTTGGTACAGAAACTAGTTTGCTTCAGTTCTTGACCAAGTTTTTACACACTGCAGCTTGGATTTTGGCCCACTCCTACATACAGATTTTTTCTAGGTCTTTCAAGTTTCAAGCCTGTTGCTGAGTAACATTAAATTTCAGCTCCCTCTAAAGATTTTCTGTTGGGTTCAGGTCTGGAGACTGGGTAGGCCAGTCCAGGACCTTGACATGCCTTTTACAGAGCCACTCCTTAGTTGCGTTTGGCTGTGTGTTTTGGGTCATTGTCATGCTGGAAGACCCAGCCACGACCTGTCTTCAATGCTCTTACTGAGGAAAGGAGGTTGTTGGCCACACACTCTCCAGCACTGGACAGAAAGAAGATAAAAAACACTGATTCCGATCTGCAGCAACCACTCATTCTCTGGATATAAACACAACTATCAGTCAAAAGTATGTGTCAAAAGACATATATTTTCATTATTATTTGTTCTTTATTTGTATTATTTACTACATTGTAGATTAATATTAAAGACTTTAAAACTATGAAGTGTTTGGTCTTCACAAACACCTGAAAAAACAATCCCATATGGTTTGGGACGAGTTATTGAACCTTTTCAACAAATGAACTTCAGGGAAACTAAATGTTGGAATCGGACTCTGATGAAGAAAAAAAGTTTTGCCAGTATAGTTTTGCTATTAAAACATGTAGAAATTTTTACAGCTACACATTATACTGCAACCAGCTACACTACACCAGGGGTGGCTTCACTTTTGAGAGAAATTGCACTGTCCATCCTTAAATACAGTCATCTGAATTTACTAAAAGAATGTGTATGATTCCTAAGGATGAAGAGAAATTGGAAAAGAGCTGTTTTTTTAAATAAATTATTAGTGTCCTTAAAAGGGCCCAAGGAACTGAGAAACATACAGGAACAACCAGACAGACAGACAAATAGATAGACAGACAGGGCCTAATGGATGCCAGAATTAGACGGACAGCTTTTATTGTGATTTTTATTTCTATTTTAATATAAATATAAAATAGAGATTCTGAGACAGAATTTGTTTAAATTGAGGTTACTTAAATATCAAAAATATTTACAACGGTCATCCAGACAGCACTCAGCCATAACTCACCTCACACTGACCACCAGACTCTCAGAGGACCAGTCTGTGCTAAAGGCCATGACCTCAGACTGACCTTTGGTGCATGACATTGATCAACCTCCACTAACGGTTCCTACCAAATCAATACAATCTCTCTCCCTCTCTCTCTCTTTCTCACACACACACACACACACACACACCTACGATGCCTACTTAGCCATTCTACTACTTATTGAACTAAGGATAATGCCTAAAGCAGACGAACATATTTAGCACAAAACCAAATTTAATTGGCATTTATTTTCATTACTGTTTGTTTTTTAATGTTAAGCTGGTTTTCTTGGAATTTTTAACCCTTTAAAAACTAAATCATGAAATAATTACTTTTGCTGCAAGATTCTGGCTGAGATAAGCTGTCCTGTTTCTACTGTCTTGTCTCAGTGCTTTTCATCCTGGCTCACACTACCCTGATACCTGTGTAACAATGCTCTGCTCTGGATCCTGATGCTGCACAGCTACACCTACAACTGTTTAACAGTTATATATACAGACACTGAGCGTGAGTGAAACATTCACTCTTAGTTTTATTGCTACTGTCACATTAATTATAGTTCACTACATATAATCAGTATTTCTGTCTATTTTCTTTTTTTTTTGCTTCTTTGAATACATAATTTATTTATCTATCTATTTATTTAATCACATATGAGACACTGTTCCTTTTAAAATAGTAATTCATAATAAAGACAATTCATTCTTCCCACTAGAGGTTTCAAGAATTATCTCAAATACGTATATATTATGATACACATTTAGATGCAGGCTTTAAATCCATTTCTGGGTTCAATTAATATAAAACCTTTAAACCTTCTCTGTTGGATTTTCCTGAATGGTGAGGGTGTGGGTGATGATGGCTGGGTTGCCGAGCTGTTTTTGGGCCGAGCTGCTCTTGAGTGTGTGACATTTCCACTTCACGCTCTGTCTGGGGGAGATGAAGGTCCGGACTCAGCCCCCCAGCTCATTCCAGCAGGAGAGCACAGCCAGGCACAGATAACACTCATTTACTCTCCATCAGTGCCTCCCTCCCTTTCTCTCTCTCTCTCTCTCTCTCTCTCTCTCTCTCTCTCTCAACTCACACAATCTCTCCCACACTAAACAGGAGAAATGTTTCTCAGGGAGATGCTGAAAATATACTTTACTATTTATACTTCATAACTGATAGAGAGAAACATCAGCTGCATTATTAGTGGGTAAAGCTCCATTTTCTCCTTCAGACAGCCTGTACCTGTTTTAGCTGAGATTTTCTTTTATCTTTTTATTTATTTTATTTATATTGTCCTTTTATTTTACCTTTTGTTTTCATTATTTCCTTCATTTATTTATTTATTTTTCGTCTTCAGTTTTACCTTTTATTTTATTTCTATCATTTACTTTCTTTGTAATTTTAGCGTTATTTGTAGCTACATCATTTAGTCCTCCATTTTTTATTTGTGTTTGTTATCTTTTATTATTTTAACCATTTTCATTTTTTTTGCTTTACATTTTAGCCTGTTCACTTTTGTTACATGATAAAAGGAGCAACATAAGTGCTCCAAAATTGTAATATAAAAAAAATAACACCCTGCAATATAATTTTAAAATAAACAACTAAAAGCCCCAGTTACAGAGATATGAGGTTTTATTACAGCAGGCACAGTTAAAACAGCATCATGAAATAATTGCTATTTTAATTGCTATTTTTTTTCCAGGGCTCCCCCTACAGTTGGGGTGTGTGAATCATGTTTACTCCACCGCAGCAAATACAAATATCACAAATACACAAATGCATGTGTAGGCTACAACCATTTAATGGTTGTAGCCTACACATGCCAACCACTCAATGGTTGTGGTCTACACATGCATTTGTTGACAAGCGGAGAGCTACAGAATCAACATCTGAAGTGAGAGAAGTAGTGGACAGAGCAGTAGAGTAATATATAGAGTTATATCATTTTACACAAATATGATAAATATATATTATGCAGTTCTGATAAGAGGTCTCCTACTGTTTTACCAAGGTTGTATAGTGCAGTAGCAGCATTTCAGCATGGAATGACATTGACTGTGATGCTACTCTTCTTACTGCAGTCACAGTGCACCATCAACCTGATACTATGAAGGTATTTGCAAATATTCTTCTTACTTCATCATTATGTCTTGTTTGGAAATAAAATGATTAAATTGTACAAATGCCCTCCAATAAATTATCCATTCAGTTTCCCTGTGGCATCCAGGTACATCTATTCAAGCGAGCTCTCCCATTGGTCAGTCCTTCATGAGCTGTGATGAAGGTCTTATGGAATGAAGGACTCTCTCTCTCTTTTTCTCCGGTCTAAGCCTCTGGGACTCAGCCTCTCTGATGGACTCTCAGAGTGTGTCCTTATAAAACACGTCCCTGTAAAGTTGATTTCCCTCTGGATTTAAGACACGTTCATCTTTAGCCATGCATATCTGAACAGTTAAAGGTCTTTCATACACAGGTCTATTTCAGAGTCTGGTGTTTAACACAGAACACACACAGTACCTTCACACACTCCTGCAGTCGGGGTGATACACTCAATTTCAGCACGGGACCATTTATACCACAACTTTAATAGTGACTGTAAGATTACAGATTACAGAATGTATGTGTAGATTCTATTATTTACTGCAGATAATGCATCATTCATTGTTACTGGATTATTTTATAAAGACTTAATCTGCAAATGAATCATTTATAGTAGATACTGAATCATTTGACGAAGATACTAGATTATTTATTGTAGACACAACAAATGTGAGTTTATAGTACATTTTGAATCATTTATTGTACAAACTGAATCATTGATTCTATCAATAAATAGTTTTATAGTAAATTCTGAATCCTATATAGTAGAGACTGAATAATTTACATAATGGAACATTTAGTGTAGACACAATCACTGAAAATGTTATTGTAAACACTGATTCATTTACTATAAGAACTGACTCAGTTAATTTAAATACTGAATTATTTATTAAACATATTAAATCATTTAGTGTAGATAAGGAAACATTTACTGTAGACATGAATCATGTATAGTAGATAATGAGGGTGTGCCATATTGTATCACTCAATAATAATTTCAAAGTTTTTTAACAATAAAGATGTTTTGAAAGCATTGTATTTCTGATTGTTTTTCTATTCGTATATGTTTGGTATTATTGCTTATTTTTGCAGCTTAGTGCATGTAATAAATATTCTGCACTTTGTTACATTATTTACTTTACTGTTACATTATTGTTATGTTATTGTTACATTATTGACACACCTTTTTGTTTCTACTGAATGTTTGAATATTGTAATTTTTTATAATATAAAACATTTATTTTGTTGCAGTAATATATTCTTGAAATTAATAATATACGTGTGTTTTTTCATATTGCCAAGAATATCATTACTACTAAAATACCCTATATATATGTAGTAATGTTATAAGTCTAATTACTGAATGATTAATTCGAGACAAAATAATTTACTTTATATATTGGTGTATATTGAATTATTTATAGTAAATTCTGTAGACACTGAATCGGTTATTGTATAGACTGAATCACATAGTAATAAAATGGTCATTTAGTGAAGATTGTAATTCCTTTATAATTGTGTAAAAAAAAAAAATTATAATAAAAAAAAGCCCAGAGTTTAAAGGGTTAAAAGAGTGATATTCTGTGATGTGTGTGATGGTGTGTGTTGGTGTTTATGCAGATGATGTTCAGTTTGTGTGTGTGTGTGTGTGTGTGTGTGTGTAACTGATGTGTGTGTATCCGCTTCGTTAATAAACTGAATGATGCTTTCTGGCCTGTTTGATAATTAACCACCAGAACAACGGAACACTCCAAACTGGTTATCTGCGTGTAATAGCCTCAATTAAAATCTTACACAAAGAGCAGGGATGCCTTCAAGACTGTCAGGCATGACGACCACATTTTAAACACACACACACACACACACACACACACACACACACACACACACACACAGGCAGAATCATCTATTGCGTAACTCATCACGCAGAAGCGTTAATGGATGCATTTACTGAAACAGAACAAAAAGCAGTTCCTAAGAACTGTGTGTGTGTGTGTGTCTGCGTGTACAAAGGCTTTTATGCTGCAGACTGACAGACGGAATGGTAAAAATACTTGTTACTGAACAATTAACAGCTCCAACAGCATCAGCCTAATGGATCTCCACCCCAAACTCTACAGCTCACTAATCCTCACACACACATACACACCAAATGTGCCACAACATTAAGACCACTTCCAGAGGAAAAGGTGTATATATATATATATATATATATATATATATATAGTGTTGGTGTGGTAACTGGCCCAATCCCATTTCACCCCTTGGCCCTAACCCTTACCCCTACATCCTCTGTGTTGCGTGTGCACGCCAAGGGGTAGGGGGTATGATTCTTCTTAGGCTATAGGGGTAACGTTAGGGGGAAGGGATAGGGCTTGTTAGTACGAAGAATTTTCAGATGCACACTTCAAACCAAGGGGGATTAGAATCACTGGTAATAAACCCTTTAAATGTAAATATTTTTCATGTTAAAAGTGATGATTAGCACTATTATACCGTAGTTTAATGTGTAGTTTTAATGTTTTATGGCAAAATTTTTCATAACAAGCATAACAAAGATTGCTAGTAGTTTGTCTCAGTAGATAACTAGCTAACTTTTCTCGTTTCATGTTAAATGGTGCAATAGACAGCAGGGGCTAAAGCATTTAAGGCGGAATGAAAAAAATAATTATAATAAAAGCTAATCAAAGCTAATTTCAGCTCCCCATCATAGAGGAATTAACAAATGGACAATAATTAATTTCTGCACCATCTTCCCCTTTCTGAAGACAGACGATAAAACCAGTAGCAAGGTTACTGAACTTTAGCGCTCCTGATGACGTATCAGGTGCTTGAAGGGTTTCCCAAGTCTTAGGGGGAGGATTTCACCCCTTACCTTTGTAACGCTGTTCCAAGTAGAAGGGTTACACTCGAAAATAAGGGGTAGGGGTAAATGGTAGGGCCAAGAGGTGAAATGAGCTCCCGGTCAGCTATGGTGAAAGTACTGGTACCTACCAATGGTGGTTCAAGAAGGCACAGACCATTAACCTGCGATTCATAATGTGAAACAGGGAGGCTGATCATCCTGTCAGGGTGTTCGGCTCCAAGGGTGGTCGGTACAAGCTGTACTGTGACACAAGAACAGAATTTTTTAATTATGGTTACATAAAGGACATGTCAACACATTGCAGTGCCTCCTGCTGAGTATGAAGTTGTGCAGTTGCAGACCAATGAATACCAGTGCCCATGCTAACCATGCTGTCCACAGTCATCTTACAATAGACATGCAAGTTTTGGAACTCGACCTGATAAAAGAAGAAGGCGGCGGCTGTTTTAAAAGATTAATATTTCTTTCCAACACATGGATGACAGTGTGCTCTGTTTAATTTGTGGAGGAGCTGGAACAATTTCTCCATTCCTTAGTAGCAAAGTCCACAACTTACAGGACTTTGGGTGTATTAAAACATGATAAAAAGTATTAACCTTTGTTGAACAGCCTACCTCTGCTCGCTCACAGCTTTCTGAGATCCATTTTTTGTGTACTTTGCCCAAACATGCCTTGTGCCTGCAGATAAAAATTGTTATTTAGGCTTAAAGTAGCTCCACACTTCATTGGTAGAATAAGGAGAGCCCTGACATTTAATATGAGGCATTTAGAACTTTAAAAGTGCACAAAAATGTATTTATTAAAACCACTGTTTACATCCCGTAGCATAAGTAACTCTCTGGGTGCCGCCTCCTGAAATTTAAGTCACAATAAGTCAACCATCGAGCTTGAATAGTAAATGTTTTTTTTGTTTAGCAATGTTTATGTAATTTGTTGTTGGTTGTTTGCATTCTAATATTGACAGTAACCAGATATTTTCAGCAACAGATAGAATTCATGCATTTCCAAGGAACTAATTTTGCAATCTGCTCAACTGTCCTACCTATACGTTTATGCTCGACGGTTGACTTAATGTGACTTAAATTTAAGATGGCGGCGCCCAGAGATTTGCCTACACTATGGGATGTAAACAGTGGCTTTTTATAAACTTCTTTTGCAGTTTTAAAGTTCTAAATGCCTTAAATGTCAGGGATCTCTGGATTCTCCCAAGGAAGTGTGAAGCTACTCTGATCCTGGAAAATGGCGTAAAAAGTGATTTATCTGCAGGGGCAAGGCATGCCCTGTATCTTCTGAAAGCATGTTTGGGCAAAGTGCACAAAATACTGGATCTCAGAAAGCTGCAGGAGAGCGGAAGTGGGCTATTCAACAAAAAGGTAAGTACTTTTAATCACATTTTAATATACACAAAATCCAGTAGTCCTTCAAAGGGTCTGCTAGAATGTCTTGTGCCAGAAACCACAATGCATTTGTAAAGGTCTGTCTGTACAGGGAGCAATAGTGTATAAGGTCATAATGTTTTGGCTCATCAGTGTATATTGAAACTGAAGCTCAAACTTTTCAGTTTGACATGTAGCATGTAGGAGAGAAAGAGAGGAGACTAGAGAAATGTGTCACCACCTTTTAAATCTATGTGTTATGAATGTGTGTGTTGAGTAGAGGCATATGTGCTACCAGCTGGTTAACATATGCTTACATCATGTTACATATGCTAGCTGCCTGAAATGTGTGTGTGTGTGGGAGAGAGGGAGAGACAGAGAGATAGATAAAGGGATAGAGAGAGAAAGAGAGAGAGACAGCATGTTTACACAAAAGCAGATGCGTCCTTCGTTCAAAAAAGTCCTAAATACATCAGTGAACCAGTTAAATCCATATGCAAATATAAAACAGCAGTAAAAACTGGTACTGAATCAATACACACACATCCAATACATAATAAATCAACATGTACTTGATCAATACATACTCAGTTAATTTAAAAGAATCAGTCAAAACACATTCAACACATACTGAATCAATATAAGTGAATCAGGACATAATGAATCAATACCTAGATACCTAGGACACAATATATATAAACTGATAAAAAATAAAACCGGATTAAGCCGCTGCCCAAGGAAGGCTGGAAGGTTTATAAAGCACTCCACCCACTCAAGCCACTGCCTGTTCTCACAGCTGCACAGCTGCCGCAGGTACAAAACCATGAAAAACTAAACTAGAAGACTAGAAGACAGAAAGACAGCTTCTTCCCATTGGTCATCAGGCTGCTGAACAGCCAGTAGCACTGTGTACCAGTCAGCAGTCCATCACAACTCATCTCACCTGTATCGTTACTGTCCAAAGAAAAACATGCATCTCCGAAACAGCAAGTTTACAGAAGAAGAAAAAAAACCTTCTTACCTTTCAATGGAACCTAATGTAAAAATATTTTATATAAGTCATTCTGCAGCATTTTTACTGGTCCATTCAGAATTAATTCTTGTAACAACATGAATGGACAGGATATACATGTTTTTCTTCAAACAGTGACGATATGTCTGTAAATACACTAAATAAAAGTAGTTGCTGGAATCCAATAAAACTAATGCGATTGTTTACATATGTAAGAAAGCTCTGGTACCCTGTTAGGCCATCTCTAGTCTGAACACAAAATGAGATATGGTTAGGCATAGAGGCATCCGGGTTGACCACAGGCGATGCAGCTGGGCCTTTAGACCCTGCACACCAGTAACCCAGATTTGTCAACACTGGCATCTTAGCTGATCCCAAAAAATCTCGATTGGTGATCAATCTGGTGACCGGGCAGATCAAAAAAAAAAAAAGTGTTGCAATTTGGCAAAAACATTCATAACTCTTGTTATGTTGGTGGTAGGGGTGGGCGATATGGCACTAAAATAATATCACGATATTTCATGGTATTTTTGCGATAACGATACTCTTGGCGATATGACAAAACCCTGATTTAAAATATTATTTAAAACATACACTACTGCAACAAAATGAACATTACATTTTATTATTGCATATGATAAGATATAGCACACCCCTAAATGAGATATTAACAAAAAAAAAGAGTTTTATCAGATTTGTAACAGTCAATGATCCAGAATATCATGATACTAATAATGAACTCTAAATATCTCCATATATCCAAGATTAAAGTAAAATAAATGATACTGGACAGCAGTGATGTCTCTAATCTGACCCTTTTTTTCAGTAACGAGTAATCTAACACGTTACTATTTCCAATCCAGTAATCAGATTAAAGTTACTTATCCAAGTCACTGTGCCTTACTCTCTCTCTCCACCTCACTCACTCACACACACACACACACACACACACACACACACACACAGACACACCGCTCCCTTCCCCATCCCCCTCCACTCTCCCCCAATCACACGTGTCTCGCTTCTGTTAATGAGGTACAACCATTGGCTTACTCACCGCACTCCCCTGTCTCTCTCTCTCGTGCTCGGCGTGTCTTTATTTCCGCCCATTCTCGTTTTTCCGCCAGTTCTCAGGCTCCCTATCTCTTTATAAAGACGTTTTTTCCCGGCCGTGTCCCAATTCACTAGCCAGGGCAGCGGTCTGCACAGATCTGATTGGCCGAGGAAAGTGTTTTAAGATTTTACACCACACGTGATTGGTCTGCAAGTTTCCTGTGCCGCAGAGCGCGTATACCGTAAAGACAAGAAAAGTTCCGGTGCTTTAAATGAACGCTGTCAGAATTAAATCCTTCTCAGTAGTTTATTGGTTTGGGTCTGCATTGGGTCCGCAGTCCGCATATATTTGATCCCTGGCCTAGACCATATACACGGTTTTGTTTTATAAAACCACTCCTTGCTGCCCTGCAGAAAACAACAGGTTCAATGTTCAGATTTACAGTGTTAAATATGTCAGGTCAAGAAAGACTTTCTTTATTTTATATTTTTTCATTAAAACAAGTATTTTGTTAAGTGAAATCAAGAAAGACCATATTTTATTTTTTATTGAAAAAATATTTATGCTAAGTTAATTTAAGAGAAATGGTCTTTTATTTTTATGAAAAAACTTTTTTTTCAGGAAATAGTTCAACTTTAAATGTCTAGAGATACATTGTTGCTGTTAAAATACATTTTCCAATAAAGGGAGTATTGGCAAAACTGGTTATAATGTTTATGTTAAGGCGGCGGGAGGTGGTGTCTGCAGCTGCTGAAGTAACTAATAAAGTAACTTGTAAAGTAACTTAGTTACTTTTAAAATCAAGTAATTTTTAAAGGAGTAATCAGTAATCAGTAATCTGATTACTTTTTGGTAAATATACCATCACTGCTGGACAGATATAATCTGTCTCTAGTAGATATACAATGGGAAATGAGAACAGTATGATTTTTTTTTTGCTAAAAAAAGTAGTACCCTGATATAATAATTAGGGATGGGTATAATGGCACGATATTTCAGGGTAAAATATCGTTTACGATATTATCGCGTACGACATGATATGGCACACCCCTAGTTGGTGGGCATTATTCTGCTGGAAAATGACAGTTAGAGGTCCTGCCATTAGAGGCAACATATGTCTTGCACATATCCATAAGTTGTTAGTGTCCTTTGCATCACTACTAGGGGCCTGAGTGTCATGTGCAATGGTTCCCCAGACCATCAGACCAACAATTTGGTTTGGCATGTTTCCCTCCACAACAAAAGCAGAATTAAAGTGCTGGCCACAAGCTCTCCATACTCAAACCTGGATTAGTCCAGGTTTCTCAAGTGTGGCTGGCTGACAGTCATCCTAAATAAATTCTGCTTCTTTCAGTTCATTGATCTGCCCCCTCTCAAAGCCTGTAGAAGCACGTCTAGCAGTCAACAATCTCTCACGAGAGGTACACTACCCAACTGTAGCTACTAAGAGTCTTTTATAGTGTAGCAGAGGATGAATTTTACACATATTGGTGGCAAAACTCAGTGTTTTATTAGACCACACCTGTAATCGTTTACATATCTGGCTGAGATGTTGAGTTTTGGCAGCTGTTCGGGATAAGTGTTTTGGTGTCAATGTTTCTATGTGAGTTACAGATACTTCCTACTATATATTTCATCAATTTATATATACATATATTATATACTGAATTACTTACTGTGATAAAGTAGAATATTGTAAAAATGTTGTACACTACAAAAGACTCGTTATTTTCCCATAAACCGTACAGAATCTTTGATCCAACAGAAGCCTGGGCCCACCCCACTGTGGGTGGAGACTGGTGAAGCTGCCGCTGCCCTCCTCTATGCTAATTAACCTTAGAACCTCAATCAGCTGGAGCTGGTTAGAGACCCGATTAACGACCACTCAAGAGGGTCTGCATGACAACAACATATAAAAAAGAGCAGAAAAAAAAGAGGGTCAGGAGGTGTTGGGGACGTACATCCACACATACACATCCACACACACACACATACCCACACACACACACATTTTTCTATTTCAAGTTCTCTTTATCCCTTACAATTCAACACACTTTTACACTGATATGTAAATGATCTCTGATCTGACTGGCTACTCTATGTGGTGGATCTTTTTAAAAGCAGCCAAGGCTGACACATCATCTCACTCTCTCTCTTTCTCTGCCTCTCCACATAGCCTCACTCAAGTATGTGTTCCAGACATTCAGGAATAATTCAGGTCATGTTGTATGTATGTGTGCATGTTTGTATGTATGTGTGTGTGTTTGTGCACATATAAATCCCAGCTGGCCACCAACATCAATAGACAGAAATTTCAGGTTGAATATTGGTCATGATGTCAGATGACAAAAATTGTACGTCAGTACGATGTCTATTACGATGTCTAATACTGTTACGTGCCTGCAGGGAACATTTGTGCACGTGAAAATTTAAAATAATTTTAAATCAAAGTAAAATTATTATAGCAAAACACAAAATGCAAAAAAAGATTTAAACTAAGGAAAAAATACCTAGATCACATTTAGTTTTATGTTTAGTGTTGAATTTATCTTGATTTTATGTTTTTTAGGCATACAGTTTTAGTTGGTTTGGTTTTTGTTTTGTTTTACATTCTGATCATGTTTTTTTATTTATTTGAGAAGTATGTTAAGTTGAGTTGGAGTGTTCTTTGAGTTTTGTTTTATGTTTTATTAGTATAGGTTTTATATTTGTTTAAGTGTAATTTTTAAGTTATTTAAATATTTATTTTTATTTGAAGTATTTATGGGTTTTATTTGGCTATATTTGTGTTTTTTTTACGTTCAATTTTAAGATGTATTTGTGTGGTTTATTTCTGCTTTATTTGAGTTTTGTTTACACTTTTATTTTAGGGTTTATTTGCGGAAATTATGAGTTTTATTTGGTTGAATTTTTAGTTTAGTTTATTTTAGGTTTAGTTAGTTAAATATGCAGGTTTTATTTGGACATATTTGAGTTTTATTATGGGTTTTATTTGTTTAGTCATGCTCAATGCTTCATTGAACTCCAAATCAAACTAACTGCGGGGGTCTCCCAGTGGTCACACCCTGAGCTGTATTTAGCAGCGACCCCACGCTAACGGCTAATCACTCCCTTTCTGCTCATAAACAAAGTAATCAGCAACAGTCAGAACACAATTACCTACTAATTATGAGAAATAACAGGTTTTAGGGTTTACCACGCTTCTTTCATCACGCTGTCGGCTCTTCACACACACACACACACACACACACACACAAACACACAGCACTTCTTAATTAACATCCTTGCGTATCATAGCAACAGCCTCCATCACCTCTCCCTGTGCTAGCATAATGCTAATTAACAGATTTAAACATGTCAGAGGAGCAGACAGATCACACACACACACACACACTCCTCTCTATAACACACAAACACACACAGACCCTCACACAGAAGCACCTGCTCTATTTCTGTTTTCTTCCAGCTCCTAACACACCTGAGGCAGGTAGGTAGAGCACATGCCTTAACACCTGACTCGGTGCCTAAATTGAACAGAAAAAAAAAATACAGATAATAATCTCTGTTAACGTGTTCTGTATTTTCCACATGTTTATTAGTTAGACAATGACTGTTATCATATTTTTTTTATTTGCATCAGGCAAGACTTAGGCCCAATCCTATTTCACATCCTATTTTCACCCTTGCCCTACCACTTAGCTCTACCCTTCTGTTTTGCAAGTGCACATCTATGGGTAGGGTGTACCAATTCGTGTTTAGCTCAAATAGAAGTGTTAGGGGTATAATATATTGTTTTTTTTTCAGAGGAACACTCAAAATAAGGAGCTTTAAGAATCACTGGAAAATTAACACAGACATTTGAGTGTTTTCCTTGTTATAAATTATGATAACCACAAGCTATATTACCATAATCATAGTTTTTACATTTTATTGCCATTTTCTTCACAACAAGCACAAAAAAATAGCAGGAGTTCATCTCAGGAGCTAACTTTCGTTTCCACGTCAAATGATACAACAGAGTACAAGAGAGTAATATTTAAAAGCGTTTTGGTTTTGTCAGACACTAGAGGGCGCTCCTGGGTGCTGAGTTCAAAATAGACAGATTGATATGAAGCATTGGAACTCATAGTTTATAAATCATAGTTTATAATTGTTTAAACATTTTTATACTGAAACATTTAATCATTTTCTAAACACAGAACAATATTCAATGGTTCAGTACCACAGACTTAAAAAGATTTTTAAAGCTTTAAACTCCTTTTAAACATGCTCTGGCTGTGTCTCCAGCAACAGCGCAGCATTCAGTCAGCTCACAGTAGCAGCAATGCTAACGTTTTTACTGCCAGAACCTCATTTACTATAGAAAAATGGAAATATACAGGTACGTATTTGTGCTTTCTTTATGCTTATCATTCTACTTTCTACAACAGGTGTGTTTCACAGTTACTGTGTTGTCACGTCTGGCTCCAAATAGCAGCTAACAGGAGCAAGGCTAATATGTTCTGACGTTCCTTCAGCACAGACTAAGGCTAGTGTCTATTGGGAATACCATGTTACGCTTAAGTTTACCCGTGTGTTTTCCTGCATGCCTCCTGCAGAGCTCCATTTGTAATCACTATTTTAATTTTAATTTTATTTTAAACTACTCCGGAATGAACACTTTTCTCATTTTATTTATGTCCTTGTTTAATGAGATGTCATAAGCAGAGCTTTTCAGCTGAAGTTGAACAGTTTAATACTGGTGGAGTGTAATTTCTGTGTTATTTGTAAATTAATGGGTTATTTAGGAATTGGCAGTAGCCTCAACCACTGAATTGAACACGACCGGAAATCGCTTAACACTGCTACTCATGCTTACTTGTGAATAAGGTCTATTAAAAATGTCTTGGACAAGTAGTTATACACTGTTTCAAATGGAAGTTTTTAGCCTTTAGCTTCACTCAGCTACACTCATTAAGTAATCACTGAGGAACAGGGAAATAGTTAGTGGCAGGGTTCTCCATATACCAACTTTATCACGCCTCCTAATGAAGCTCTTAAGTGAAAATGCCACAACAAGAAATTTGTTTATATTAATGGCATCAAGTTGAAGCAAGCTGGCAACATTCCATGGGCTACCTATTTTTCCTGGTTAAAAAAACTCAAAACCAGCTCATCATCCAGAAAAAACATAACCTATGCTAGTCAAGAGCTAGTTAATGAGCTAACCTACTAGCATTGGGTATGTTTTTGTTTTTCTGGTTCTTGATGACCAGCTGTTCTTGAGCTGGATTTTTTTTGCAGGGTTATTATCTAACATACATTTGCTGATCATTTTTTCTAATCCTTCATTCACAAGGAAGCTTCTTCCGAGCAACATGTTATGTTGTACATATTTAGCCTACTCAGTTAAAGGTTTCTTTAAAATATTCGTATATTCTCTTAAAATATTCTTGCTTTGGATTATTTAGATTTTTTGCTGTTTTTGCATATTTTATATTTCAAATAAAAAAATAATTTGATCATTCTATCATTTTATTGGTTTATAATATTATTTGAACTATATATCAGTTATAGTTGTTCAATATTAATATTATCTGATAATAAAAAACATATTGTAGAGCAGATATTGGACAGTATCAGCCAGATCTTACACATCTGTTTTATTGCTCCCATTGTCTCTACCGCACTCTCTCAACTGCTCTCTCTCTCTTTCTCATCTTTTGCACCCGCTGTTACTGACTCTTGCTCTTCTGTCTAGCTGATATTGCCTTGCTATTACATCATCCAGTCTCAGACACACACGCACACACACACACACACACACACACACACACACACACACCAGGGACAGTAAACCATTTCACTCCTCCTCTCCCCTTCCGCTTCTCTGTAACCTTCTGCCCTCTCCATCTTGCCCTCCTCCCTTTTCTTTTGCTGCTTTGAGAAGCTTTAGCACATAACACACACATACACACACAGCCCCTCAGCATTACCAACAAGCACTTCATAACAGTAAAATCATCCAATCAGCACCCAGCATTTCTAACAAGCACTCAGTAGCAGTAATATCATCCAATCAGCACTCAGCATTCCTAACAAATACTCAGTAGCAGTAATATCATCCAATAAGGACATTTCTAATGAAGACTCAGTAGCACTAATATCATCCAGTCAGCACTCAGTAGCAGTAATACTATCCAATCAGCACTCAGCATTTCTAACAAGCACTCAGTAGCAGTATTACCATCCAATCAGCACTCAACATTTCTAACAAATACAAAATACCCAGTAGCAGTATAACCATCCAATCGGGACTTAGTATTACTAACTAGCACTTAGTAGGAATATTGCCATCCAATCAGCACTCAAAATTTATAACAAGCACTCAGTAGCACTAATACAAACAAATTGGCACTGAGCAGCTGCAATATCAGCCCATCAGTACTTGGTAGCATGTCAACTAGTACATTACATTACATTACATTACATTTGGTTGTCCAAAGTGACTTACAACTAGTATGGCAGCTAGTCAGCACTAGTAGCAGGAATGCTATCCAATCAACACAACAATGCTATCTATTCACAACAAAAATAATGCTAACCAATCAGGACTCAGTATCGGTAAAACCAACCAATCACTAATTAGTAGAAATAATTGAAGAATCAGTAGCAATAATGTCCGAGAGTCAGATCTCAGCATCATCAGTACTGCCAACCAATCAGCACTTAGCAACAGCACTAGCCAATCATCCCTGAGCACCAGAAATGCCAACTAGTCAGCACTCTGTAGCAGCAATGCCAACCAATCAGCACTCAGCAGCAATACTATCTAATCAGTACTCAGCAGTATTAATGCAAGCCAATCAGCACTCAGTACTTTTCTGCATGTTCATACACATTCACTTCCTTACTGCACAACCACTGCCCTCAGAACACAGAGAGAGAGAGAGAGAGAGAGAGAGAGAGATCCTCTACACTTCTCAAAGGGCTCATGCCCACAAGATTGATGCGGTGGGTGAACTGGTTGCCATGGTGATACCTGACTACACGCATCTTACCAGCAGCACAATCACAGGAGGAGTGAAAGAGAGAAAAAGAGAGAGACATAGAAAAAGAAAGAGCGAACTCTCCCCCACAATCCTCTTTCTCTTTCTTTCCTTTCCCTCCCCTTTGCCTCCTCTCTGCTACACTCTCCTCATCTTTTTGCTATTTCACAATGAAGCATTAAAACAAAACATAATACCTGAATCAGTATCAATATAACGTGTCTTGTGTGTCCACACCAAAGCTGCTTCAATATTATATTTCCATGTCCAGCAAGCTTAGCTATCTACAACAATAATGAAATAAATTTCCAAAGTCTTAACAAAGTGGATTTGTTCCACTTCATCATGTTGAATGGTGAAGAATCTGATAACTAAATCACAGTTGTACAATTTTATGGAATTAAGGATTTAAAGGCATTACAAAAAGGTCTTTGAGGGATGTGCTGAATTAGATTTTTTTTTATGTTACAAATTACACTTTCATCTATAGTTACAATATATTCGCCCCTTAACTTTCATTTACTGCAGAATTTGGTTCCATTCATTTTTTTTTAAACGATGTTAAAAAAGTACAATTCTGAAGAAAAAAGTTGCAAAAAATAAAATGGATTTCTTAGGGCCCTACTTTAGAAACCCAAATCATAGCACATTCAGTGTTGCAGTGTTTTAAAGCTAAATGATGGATTGGGACATCCCAACTGCAAAACATTTACCCTTTGGTAAATTGTCAACATTTACCCTTTTAGCAAATGTTACTTAAATTGTATTGTATTATAAACATTAGGAGAATATCAGTTACAAAAAACACTATTGATCCTTAACTTCAGAACTGCACACACACACACAGCAGTGATTGGACAGCAGTAGATCAGTATATGCTGCATTTTTATGAATGCACAATTTTCTCTCCTTTTATTTCCAGACAGCAGCTACATCAGGGATAGAGAGATTAAGAAAGAGAGAGAGAGAGTGATAGATGGAGAGAGAATCACAGACCTGTTTAAAATAATAAGCAGGTACAGAGATTGAAGAGCAGATTGAATTACCTCTGTACTGAGGGAAGGTGGTGTTTGACTGTGAGGAGCAGAACCCCAACTATATGTACAAATGTTTGTGGACACCCCATCTCATGAACGTATTCAGCTTCTTTAAGCTGTATAGTGTCTGTAAAATAGGACTCTCTAGAGCAGATGATGATGATGTAACATTTGGGTAAGATGAGACTTGTCACAATATGCAGTCAAAACCTAAAACAGAATCTGTCCAAAATATATCTAAAAGCATTTTCTGGAAAGTAGAGGACATTTAGAAATGGCTAAAATAGCAAAAAAAGGTGCAGAGTTTTCAGACCTTAAATAATGCAGAGAAAGAAATCAAGTTTATATTTATAGTTTTAGGAGTTTAGAAATCGATATATGGTGGAGTAACCCTGGTTTGTTAATCACAGTTTTCATGCATCTTGGCATGTTCTCCTTCACCAGTCTTACACACTGCTTTTGGATAACGTTATGCCACTCCTGGTGCAAAAATTAAGTTCAGTTCAGTTCAGCTTGGTTTGAAGGCTTTTGATCATCCATCTTTCTCTTGATTATATTCCAGAGGTTTTTAGTATGGAAACATTAAAGAAACTCATCATTTTAAGTGTTCCCCATTGCAAAAATAATAGGGCCCTACATGTGAGATGTGACTATTGCAATGTGACTAATGCTCAATTAATATATTGTGCAACCCTAAACCATAGTATTAATAATGCACTCTATGTGTCTTTGATTGAAATAAACTAAATGCTATTGGACAGATTTCCTCTGCCTCTGGTAGATAAGTCATGAAAAAAAAAGTGATTTTTACAAAATTCAAAAAAAAACTATTTTGACATTTGACAAAAGCTGTTTGACATTGCACAAGACACTGCACATCCTCTGATGAAACTTCTGCACATGTACACATTCTAATAGCGATACTGAAACGATGTACTGTGCAGCCCTAATCATCTCTTTATAGAATTGACATTTTTTTAGGATTTGTCTAGTTGCTTTAATGAACTATGAGAAAATATGTGAATCATTGTTACGTAATTAGTTCAATCTCTATTAGTACACAGTTATTTAGCAGTCAGACATGTATAATCACACTCTGTACAAAGAAAGATGTAAAATCAGTCATAAATCTCCATTTGTCACACGTCCCAGAGGAGGGTCATTAGTAACATTCGTAGCATTAATGAACAGCATCAATAAATGCTCTCTAATGATTGATTAACGATCATAATTGAGGCCGCTGACTACATAATCAAGCACTAATGATGTATTTTACACATCATTTAAGGAATTGCCAAACAACAGCCAACTCTCGCACCCAGTTCAGTGTTCAGTTTCATCTGAATCGGATGGATTCAATTCCTGCCTTTAGTAATGTGTAAACTGGAACAGAGAAATCTGAATTTGAATCTTGACAAGCAGCTAAAACTAAATTTTAAGGTTTGAAGAAGAGATTTTAGTATCCATCCATTTATCACATCATTAATATCATGACTTGTTGGATATATCCATTTATCTCTTTTTTTTGGCTGCTTTCTCTTTATTCTTGTCTTTCTTTACTTCTCTACTTTTCTTTTTTTTTTAAATATCATCAATGTTCTTTTCTCATTTACTTCTTTTTCTTTCCTTCTACTCTTTTTCTCTTCTTATCTTTCTTGTCTAGCTTGTTTTCCCTCAGTCTCACCTAATTTCTTCTCTTCTTTCTTGTTCTTTACTTATTCTTATCATCTCACCCTTTTTTTTCCTCTGTTTCTCCTCATATTTTCCTTGTGCTCTCTCACATTCTCCCTGTCCATCTTCTTTTTCATATCTTCTCCTCTTTCTTTATCCATACTTTTTCCTTATGATCTCCCCCCATTTTCTCCTCTTTCAGTCTTTCCTCTTTATTCTCTTATCATTCTCTCAGTTTGTTCTTTTCTTTTCTAACTTCCCTGTGATTTTTTTTTCTTTCCCAGCCATGCCAGTGTCCTTTTTAATCTCCATTTCTCCCCATTTCTCTTCTCTTTTTCACGCCAATCTCTTTTTTTCTATTCCTGTCTCCATATTCCTCTTCTCTTATCCTCTCTATCCCTTTCTTCTTAATTTTTCCATTATTCTCTTTTCAAATTCCTCTTGCTCTCTCTTTCTTTCTGTCCCGGTGCTTTGTTCCTCCTCCATTTCTCTCCATCCGTTCCTTGTACTTTCCCCCCATTTCTCTTCTTGTTCACTATACTCTATCTTTCCTTCTCCTCTCATTTTCTTCCAATCACTCTTTCTATGCCTCCTCTCCTCATTCTTCTTTCATTTTCCTCCTCCTCTCCTCTGTCCTGTTATGACTCTCTCTGACTGGTTTTCCTTCATGCATAAACAAATGCAGCCATAGATTTATGAGGCTGGAGGGGACGGGGGGACGCAGAGACGCAGGGACGGGGGGGACGTTAATGAAATGCAAAATTGCTTTCCAGCGTCGCCGTCGAGGAGAAACGTGATTTCTTTTCCTCCTCCTTTCTTCTTTCTTCCCTTTGTCCTTCCTCCCCTCCCCTCCCCTCTTCACCTCACTCCCCCTCCGAAACCTCGCTATCTCTCTCTCCCCCTCTCTTTTCTCTCGCTCTCCGTCTTTTTCCCCCTCTTTCTCTCGCTCTCTCTCTCCCCCTCCCTGTTTTTCTCATCTGCACGAGGCCGCAGTAGGTTGGCACATGACATCGATTTCCATCAGGGTTTGAAAATAACCTCACCGTTGCCAGGGGCAACCTGCGCACACCTCACACACCTCACGCCTCTTTTTTGCATATTGGTGCAAGTTTTCGCATCAGCGAGTGCACAGGGGAATGAGCGCGGAACGGCAGATGACAAATGCGCTCAGGTGTACGTGTATGGGTGTGTGCGTGTGTGTACGTGTACGTGGATGATGGATGGCATACTGAAGCAATCTGAGTGAAGCTCTGGGCTCAAATCTCTTTCAGAAAGCTGCACCTGCTGCCCGTCCACCAATTAACTCTTGCAGAGGGTTCTCACTTCTTCTCCATTTCTATAATAAAATGCTCAATTTGGCCACTCGAAAAACTCTCAGACATGAACTTTACTTATTTGCTGCTGTAGAGCTTCAACCGAAAGCCAGAACATCAGAAACATAGCTGACGTCTTTCGTAGCCTGCAGGATTGAGATAGAGTGCCCCCTACGCTTCATGTAGTGTATTACAGTCTGTCAGAATGATTGTAATGATCAAATCAACATTATAGAGCACTACAGAGTGCCCCCTGTACTTTTTATGGCGTATTACAGTCTGTCAGAATCAGTGTGACAATCATATGAAACTTAGATAGGATAATAGAGTGCCCCCTATGCTTCCTGTAGTGTATTACAGTCTGTCAGAATGAGTGTGTGGATCATATGAACACTATACTGCACTATAAAGCACCCCCTACACGTGCAATAATGTATAACAGTCTGTAAGAATGACTGTGGAGATCAAATCACTATTACAGAGCACCCTGTATACCCCATTTTGTAGTGTATTACGGTCTGTAAGAATGAGTATGTGGATAATATGAACACTATAGAGCAATATAGAGCACCCATGTGTTTACTGTAGTGTATTACAGTATGTAAGAATTAGTGTGGGGATCATATGATCATTATAAAGTATTATTTACTCAAATCATCAGCATTTTAATGTGCAAATTAGTAAAAAATGCAACAAAAAAAAATCAGTGTAAGCTTTTTTCATAATTGGGTTACATGTCCACTGATCATTATACCTGTACACTTACTATGTGTGTGCTAATATAAGCAGTATATTATGTATGTACAGTTGATGTTAGCATAAACTAGTAGCTAACAGTTTCCCTCGCAGCTCTGATCCCACTGGCCCTCTAATCAGCCTTTAATAGCACCAATTCAACTCCAATATGGAGGGAATTACACAGAGGAGGAGACGAGGCTAAGTGCTGGAGTGAGAGGGTCAATGAGTGTGTGTGTGTGTGTGTGTGCACAACCGAGGAGAATGCGCTGATGTGTGTGTGTGTGTGTGTGTGTGTGTGTGTTTTTGTGTGTGAATGTATGTTAGCCCATTAGTGAACATATCTGTTTTGGCAGTCCTATTTGTTAATGGCAGTTCCAAGCCATGAGGTGTGTGTGTGTGTGTGTGTGTGTGTTTGCAAAGGTCTAAACTCCACCACCTCTCCTTCATATCAACACCTACTCAGGGAGAAAATTAATTTCTTATTGCCTGATTATATTATTAGGTTTTGCTTGAGGTGCCTGTAAAATACACCACATCAGCATTTCAGCCAGCCAGGTACACACACACACACACACACACATAACACACACAATGAACAGTAAGCGTTGGAGACAGGTCTCTTCTAGCTGTAAAATGAAAACTGACATTGGCAGTATGCTGTGCCAGCCATATTTTTTGCTCTCTCGCTTGACCAGCCAAACCCTTCAGAATTTGTTATCTTTCAAGTTTTACATGGAAGATTCCATACAGCTGCCGTCTTCAATCAACCCATCCAGCATCCTCTCAAACACATCCAAACTGTATTCCTTTATCCTCACAAACCACTGAACCAAAACTCTGTTCTCCATCCTCTCAAACCACTGTCCTTTATCCACCCAAACTACAGTCCTCCACCCTCTCAAACACATCCAAACTGTCTTTCTTTATCCTCACACACCCCTGAACCAAAACACCCTTCTCCATCCTCTCAAACCACTGTCCTTCATCCACCCAAAACACAGTCCTCCACCCTCCCAAACCACTGTGCTCCATGCTCCAAAACACTGTCCTCCGTCAACACAAAACACAGTCCTCCTAACTATCAAACCACTGTCCTCCACCCTCCCAAACCACTGTCCTCCGTCAACCCAAACCACTGTTCTCCATGCTTCCAAACCACTGTTCTCCATGTTCCCAAACCACTGTCCTCCATTAACCCAAATCACTGTTCTCCATGCTCCCAAATCACTGTTCTCCATGCTCCCAAAACACAATCCTCCATCAACCCAAATCACTGTTCTCCATGCTCCCAAACCACTGTTCTCCATGCTCCCAAAACACAATCCTCCATCAACCCAAACCACTGTTCTCCATGCTTCCAAACCACTGTTTTCTCTATGCTCCCAAACCACTGTCCTCCATTAACCCAAACCACTGTTCTCCATGCTCCCAAACCACTGTTCTCCATTAACCCAAACCACTGTTCTCCATGCTCCCAAAACACTGTCCTCCATTAACCCAAACCACTGTTCTCCATGCTCCCAAACCACTGTACACATTCCTCCCAAACGACTGTCCACCATCGTCCATCCTTTCAAACCACCATCCTCTATCCTCTCAAACTCCTGTCCTTCAGCAACCTAAAACCCAGCCCTCCCAAACATTTAAACCCCATCGTCTCAAATTACTGCCTTTTATTATCCCCAACTACTAAACTCCATCCTACAACTACTGTCCTCTCTCCTCTCAAAGCACTGCCCTCCATCCTCCCAAACCAGTGTCCTCCATCCTCTCAAACTACTGCCCTCCATCAACCCAAAACACAGTCCTCCAAACTACTGTCCTCCACCCTGTTAAACCACAATCCTCAATCCTCTCAAACTACTGTCAACATCCTCTGAAACCACTGTTCTCCACCCTCTCAAACTGCCATCATCCATTCTCTCAAACTGCCATCATCAATGTTAATGTATAATATGTTAATTTCTGTTATATACTCAACAACAGAGACTCCTTATAACTTTACAGTAAAGTTTCATAAAAGGCATTAAATATCATTTAATCAATAAAGCAGTAGATCTCAGTAGGCTCATGTCTGTCTCTTTCACACAGTAGATTATGGACCAAACTCCACAAGCCACTGTTATCAACCCATATGGAGATAAATGTCAAACACACACACACACACACACACACACACACACACACACTACCTGAATATCAGAATAAAATCAATCTGACAGTACAATACACACCAGCTAAATCGACTGCATTCAATCCACCCAGGCTCAGTCATCAGGGTGACCTTTGGCTGAAATCATGGTATCCTGTCTCAGGAGCTGCCAGATTGGAAGAATTTCAGCATATTTGGAGTAAATCTGGAGCGTGAGTCACGTGAAGAGCCACGGGCATTCAAACACGTCCCGTATAGACCTTTAGCGTAGAGCTTTATTTTTTTAGATGAGGTTATACGCCTCAGAATATACCCTGATAACGCCTCGGCTTGGTCCGCGTAAACAAAATTTGTCATTATCAAATTCATGAGGTTCGCGAAAAGCAGTCAACTTGAACCCAGATTCTTCCTGGAGGGCAGTGTTGTTATTTTCTATCAACTGAAAAAAAATGCGTTCACGCTGACCAGGTTCTGGGGAAAGGGCAAATTTGCATAGTAACCATAAGGAGGTAAATCTGATCATATAAATGTAAATAAGGGAGGAATTTAAGTGTGTTTTCCTTAAAAAGAGAGTCGATAACCCAGGAGAGTGATGGAGACAGAGAGGCAGAGAGAGAGAGAGATACAGTGAGGGAGAGAGAGGGAGCAAAACTGCGATGGACAGAGATATACCGGTAGTCAAAGAAATGAGAGGAGGAAAGAGAGAGATGTAGGGATGGAAAGTAAAATAATATCAATATATATCATGAGAGAAAATGTTCCAGTGAACATTATTTTTAATCATTTTTAAACACATTTCTGATATTTTAGATACATTATTTATAGCATTTGGCACTGGCTGATGTTCCCTGCATTATTTCTCAAAAGTTTGTAGATACAAACATCCATTCTGTGATTTGTATACTACTCTAATCGATATTTAAATTTTATTGTATTAACTAAATGTAAAAAATTTATTGTGATATAAATTTTGGCCAGGCTCTGGAGAGATGTAGTACAAAATAACACTATCTGTGGCGCAACTGATGTGTAATTATACAGACAGGCACTAGGTGGCAGCAGTTTCTATGCATTTGCTCAGTCTAAAGCACTTCTAAATGCTGCTGTGCCACAATGCCTATGTTATTATTATACTTTACGTCTAGTGTACTGGAAACCCCCCAACTTAATCATGAATTGTTTTGAACATGTGTATATTTATATTTTGCTAATGTATTAATCGTTTAGAAAGATATATTTCACTGTGTCATTGTGAAAGGAAAAAATAATGAAACAATATGCGAGTTTGGAGACCCTAGAGGATGTTTTGTTCTTTTTCAGGGATCCTGAAGGCCAGGGTGTTTTTGTTGCACTGCTGTAATAAATGAAACCCTGAGTTTGTCAGTGGAGCTTCTCCTGCTGTTCTGAGGAAGCGTTACAAGCACTTACCCTACCCTACTTACACCCTACCTTGTGCTTCTATTTACTGGCCACTCTATTAGAAACATTCTAACTTGTGCTTTCTCGCACTGGTCACTTTATTAGAAACACCAACCATGTGATTCCACTCACTGGCCAATTTATTAGAAACACCAACCATGTGATTCCACTCACTGGCCAATTTATTAGAAACATTCTAACTTGTGCTTCCACTCACTGGCAACTTTATTAGAAACACCCTACCTTGTATTTTCACTCATTGGCCACTTTATTAGAAACCCCCTTCCTTGTGCTTCCACTCACTGGCCACTTTATTAGAAACACCTACCTTGTGCTTCCACTCACTGGCCACTTTATTAGAAACATTCTACCTTGTGCTTCCACTCACTGGCCACTTTATTAGAAACATTCTAACTTGTGCTTCCACTCACTGGCCACTTTATTAGAAACACTCTAACTTGTGCTTACCCTATTTGGCCACTTTATTAGAAACACCCTGCCTTGTAATTTCACTCACTGGCCACTTTATTAGAAACCCCCTTCCTTATGCTTTTACTCACTGGCCACTTTATTAGAAACACCAACCATGCGATTCACTCACTGGCCATTTTATTAGAAACACCTATCTTGTTCATCTACTCACTGGCCACTTTATGAGAAACAATCTATTTTGTGCTTTCACCTCACTGGCCACTTTATTAGAAACACCCTACCTTGTGTTTTTACTCTCTGCCCACTTTATTAGAAACACCTATTATGGGATTCCACTCACTGGCCACTTCATTAGAAACATTCTAAATTGTGCTTCCACTAACTGGCCACTTTATTAGAAACACCTACCTTGTGATTCCACTCACTGGCCACTTTATTAGAAACACCCTACCGTGTGCTTCCACCACCTGCCACTTTATAAGAAACGCATTACAAAACAGTATAGGTAGTGTAACAGTGTGTTTAGTTTAGAGAAACAGCAGCAGATCAGGGAATGTGGTAAAAAAATATTTTTTTTTTGTTCTGCAAAAAACAAATATAAAATTCTACCTCTGATCACTGTTTACATTTCAGAACATGTCAGCTGCTATCACTGGTGTTGAGAGATGTGAGCCTACAAAGCTCCATATGTGGACAGAACCTGAGGAACGCTAGTGCTGGTAGCGCTGTAGAAGATAAGGGGAGTCCTAGATAGACTATAGAACACTAAATTTGGGAGAAATCATCATAAAAGTCAAAAAAATATTTTTTTGCATTGTCTTACTGTGCGGGGCTGTTCAAACAAGCTAATAAACTGGGCTGGGTCCACTTTTCCAGTACAACCAGCAATCTAGAAACAAAACACCCCGGCTCTGTGTTTACATCAAACACAACACTCGCAAACATTAATCTAAGCAAATCACTCGCCCCCAGAGAGCGCCGTTACTCTTCCCTCACCGTTACTGAATCTAATTACATTTGCAGCTGTCTTTTAATCAAAAGAAGGCTAATTTGCATATGGGCAGGGCTAAAGCCACGCCCACCAAAGGATGAGAGCCTGGCACCAAGCCAGGAGACACAATGAGTGGCAAGGGGGCAGAAATAGATTGGTGTGTGTGTGTGAGTGTGTGTGTCTGTGTGTGTGTGATTGGGATTGGTAGGCGGAATACGCCAACAAACAAGGGAAATCAAAATTACCCAAACGAACAGATGGATGTTGGGAATTTACATAGATGTAACAACAAACACCATGTTTGTGTGTGTATGTCTAAGTGTATATGTATGTGGTGTGTGTGTGTGTGTGTGTGTGTGTGAAACCAGACTCAAGGGTATTGCGGACACACAAAATGAGTCAATGGAGTGAAGGAGGGGCGCCGTCCCCATAAAACATAACAAATTACGGATTTTTGCTTAATTAATGAAACGAAGGCAGGCGATTCAGACCGCGGCGTGTTTAATGAGAGCGGATCAATTAGCTCTAAATTACCTTGCCGTTGTTGATGTGTGAATCAGACACAGCCGACACAGCGATATCGAGCTTTAGCTTCGGAGACGGACGATCCTCTTGGACGAAAAATCGCCTGAAACCTTTCTTCCTCTTCCTCTGGGGGCGAGTGAGGATTTGAGGAAGATGTGTCTGGAAGATCTGTCTGACACCAGCATTCACTGTCACACTGACACACACACACACACAGGTGATTATAATCAATTTAATGAATACTACAATATATATAATATAGTACAAATATATACTGTATACACACACACACACACAAAGTATAACTCAGTACTTAATAGGCGATAGAATTATATATTACGATTACTGTGATCCGAAATTCCATCACAATCCTCTTCTCTGACAGTGTGACAGTGTACAGGTCTGATCATCTACAACCAGGTAAATCTGCAAAGATCATAACAATAAAACACACAGTATTCACAGCAGAACAAGAATAACCAGTAAACAATTACTGCATAAACTGCCTAGTAACAACAGCTGATTGGATGGCAGCCCCCTATGACATGAACATATTTTTTTTTTTTACTTTCACCAGTTTGTTTCATATGTTTAAAATTATATGAATCCATTCAAGTTCAAAAATGTCTATTTACTTCCCAGGTTACTTATGCAAGTCTAAACCAAAAAGTCTCTACCGACTCAAAGGACACAAACAAACGTGCATTGGTCCACACTTTCAGTGTACAGCAGTTTAGCCCCACCCACTCAGCCTACAGCAGTTTAACTCCACCCATTCAGACTAAAAAATGTTAGCCCCACCCATTCTGCCTACAGCTGTTGTTTAACCAACTGAACTGTTTTCTGAATGAGTCACAACCCTGTGTGACACCAGCACTTCCAAAAAGGGATGGCACATCAAATTATTTCTTTTTAGTCTGATAAGTTCAGGATAAGAATAGTGCCATAGCCTAATTTACAGAAAAACAACCATACTAAGTGCAGAAATAGTGCTGTCAAGCGACTAAAAAAATAAACTAATTAATGACGAATTTAATTTAAATAAATTTCATTTTTTTTGCTTTAAAAGTATTTTGCATTGTACAATTCAAATGAATTTTGGTAGAGAAGTAAATCAATAAATGGACAACTAGTATAAACATAAAATTCCACATTAAATTCCTATCAATATTAGACCTATAACGTTAATCCATACCATGACATTTTGTTCATCAGATGTGTCTCTATAGACTAAAAGTAATTTTTATCTATATTTCATATGTGTTTTACAGTAGCAAATAATGCACTCATTTAATAGTGCATTACTGTATAAATCTATTTCCTTTAAAGTATTATAAAACAATTAACAGTTATATTTGTAAAAAAAAATAAAAAGTTTTAGTGTTTATCAAATGTGTCTCTAACGACGACAAGTGATGTTTTCTATATTTTATGAGTGTGTTGCAGTAGCAATTTATTTATCTAACAAAATTATAATAATTCAAAACTAAAAGTTGTAGTCTTAGTCGTATAGACTACAAGTGATTTTATATTCGTATGGTTCGTCACAGCAGCAATTTATTACATTAAAAAGCGCTGTAAATGTTCACGTTTTTAATCAGGGTCCGTACTTTATAAACGATGCCTCAGGAGGTTCCCTTCATCTACTGCAGTGATTCCTGCTGTTTTCATTTAAAAAAAAACTCGGAGAAACGGAAAGTTTGGGTTTTAATCAAATCTAATGTTCGTAGTTCTCTGTTCCACTGTAGGACGTTGTGCGTGTCTAAAGATATATAACTTTACTAAGATCCCCTGTTACAGATAGTTTAATTTCCAGCAGTGTTTATATCAGTATACATGTGGGTTTTATTTATTGATTATTGGCAGTTCGGAGGTTTAATGTCTCTGAAGGTTCTGTGAGAGAAAAGCAGTCTCATAAATATCCCGGATGAAGCGACTTTAATCTGAGTCTGAATCAGAACAGTTTCACTCACTGATCGGATTTATCTAAACTAAACTACATCACTGTGCTCTGTTTTAATCTAAAATAAAGATGAACAGGATTTCTTCACCGCTGGCTTTTTAATGAAAGTCAATCCGCCTTTATAACATTATATATTTCCATATTTTAAATATTAGCATTTACCTTCGTTAACGTTACCTTCCCGATATCACAGACAGGGTTGCCAAGTCCAATAAAAATATCCAGCCCAAAGTCAGTCTAAAATCCACCCTTTAGAAGCTTAACCTAGCACAAAATATTTGTCAGTCACACGTTTGAAGCAAATGGCAGCCCAACTATGAGTGTACGACTTGGTATATTGTTTATAAGTGATTTATTAGTAGTGTTGCTATTTACCTTAAAGTCATTGATAATGACATTAGTGTTTTATTAGTTCTTTGATAACAGTTTTAATATCCCAGTCAACATTTAATAGTAACATAATATTACTACATAATACTGACTGAACTTACTTTTAGTTACTTATTTTTGTTGCCCCTCCTGACCTCTCTTATCTCCTCTTCATAAAACCGCGAACCTGGCAACTCTGATCACAGATCACGTGACCATCAACCAGGTCTTCAGCTGTTCAACTAACCCCGCCCCTCAATGAGGCATGAAAATACAAGTTTTGACCAAATGTCTGTCTATATATAGCTTAATTTTAAAACAAGCAGTAAATGCATCACTAAAATATTTTTTTACAGTTCTTAAACAATATGTACGTTAAAATTAATTTTGTTAATATTTTTACAAAATGCAAACCTACATTTAAAATTATGAACAAACAACTTTGCTGGTTTTGTTGCTGTGCTGAAAAAAATATAGAAAATTCTCACCACTCTGGTTTGCCATAAAGCTAACTTAGTAATGCTACTGAGTACTGAGCAGTAACGACTCATAATAAAAATAAAGTTTTTCTATAGAAAAATTACACATATAGACCATTTAAAATATATTTTTTACATTTCCATGTGAGAACTTACCTTAATTTGGTGTCCTCGTGTCCTTATTTATTGTGCAATAAAAGTATTAAATTCTTAGTGCACTTAGGCCCCGGTGTGGCTCATTTCAGTTTTTGTCCTTTAAAAAAATTACTCAGGTCAGCCACTGCTAGTAGTTCTTGATGTGAACTGTACCTAAATCACTATGGCCTCATCATAGATTATGGAGCTTGATGAGTGTGAATACATTAAAAGCACTGAAATTAAAAGAAGCTGCATTTCCATATAGTTCTAAGGTGGCATGGTGGTTCAATGGGTAGCACTTCCAGATTGCAGTGTAAATGGTTGCATGTAAAATGTTATTGTATGGTTTCCAGAAAGGCGCTATATAAGTAAATTCATTCAAATGTACACCGTTTAATAAAAAAAAAAAAAGTGAGTGACACTGGCCTTTTAAAGGGGACATGAAACATTTCAGTTTGTACAAGTTTTCTAAGGCATTAAATATAATGGAATTTATTTGGGGGGGAATTTTTATATAAAATGTTTACACACTAAATTATAATATATTTATGTTTGTTACGTTTGAGCTAGGGCGCCGCCATGTTGCCCGTGCAGCGCTGGTGACGTCACGAGGTTGGTTGGTTTAAGATCCCAGGCATATAGCTAGAGGAAAAGCGCTTATTGTATGTGGAGATTATGGATGAAGATGAAGCTGAACTAGGCTAACATGGAGCATTTACTCAGAGATCTTTCCTGTATAAACCTGAGCAGGACTTTTCAGATGCTTTTCTGAGAGCGAAGGGTTTTGGGAGTGTTTATTCTCTCTCTACGTGGAGCCGTGCAGAACCCTGCAGCGCGACCACAGCAGGTACTACCATCCAGTTAACCAGCTATTTTATATACATTTAGCTATTTAACATGTAAAGTCCAAAGTCTATTAAGACTGAATGAAACGAACATGATTTAAGTGGATATTGAAACACCAAGGCGCTGTTTGGTTGATAAACCGTTCAGTTTAGAAGTTATAAGGCTTACTGGGTAACGTTACTTAGCTTCATCTAGTTAGTGTTGGCTAGTTAGCTAGCGTTGGCTAGCTATAATAAGATAGCTAGCTAAGTAGCTAACGCTAGCTATGTTCTCTTTAAATTGTCATTTTATCTAGACTTTCGGTAACGGTACCTCTCGCTGCTCTGCTGGGTGAGCGCGTTGTTTGGCTCGTACAGCTGCTGCTCTCATAGTAACGTTACACATTCGGAAGGTCTGTACATCCCAGCTGATCAGAGGAAAAATAAAAAACGGAGGAAAAAAGCCTCGGACTGCAGCTTATTTATCCGGCGCTAATGCTCCTGACTCAAACCCCTCTCCTTCACATAGTCCTGGTCTAGAAAGTGCTCGCCACTAACCCCTAGCATTACAGCTAACTTGAGGATTCTCACGCTTCAGCGCTGCGAGCCCCCGCTGAAGGTATGAAAGTGAAAGTGAATATTTCTCATTCCTCACCCTATTAAATTTCACTACTCCCAGTATTACTACACACAGGGACAATACAAAAGTGCCCCCCCGATCTGCATTGAGTTTTGGTTTGGATTTTATGATCTATTGAGGATCTAAATTACGGTATTCTCATAGATTATAGTAGTGAGGCGTGCGAGAACCAACCTCGTGACGTCACTTTCAGCGCTGGGACAAGATGGCGCTGCCCTTACTTAAAAAAATGACATTTAGATTGCTTATTATTTTAATTCCGCTTCACTGACAACTGTTAAACTTATACAATTTGTTAGAGTGAAAATACATCTTGTGAATTATACTAAATACTTGAAGTGTTTCATGTCCCCTTTAAGCCCACAGTTCAGGACTATTCAACTATTGTTCTGCTTTCTGAAATACCTTTCAGAATCTAAACAGTGCAAATCAATTGACCTTTTGTACAGAACTCAGCATACTGCTTCATTTACAACAAGACATTTATTTGGTTTAACATCAATGCAGAGATGGCGCCAACCGCTGTCCTCAAACACAGTAAAATTACTGACAATGACAACAACGGAAATCTGTAATATGAGATTAAAACAGGAGGCAAATGCAAACACAACACTGAACGCTGGAATAATGGCAGCAGAAACATTAACAACAGAAAATATACACTCTCATTTTAAAAATAAAAAAAATACACACGCTCACTCACACAAAAATAAGATTCTAGAAAGAAGAATTTTCTTTTGGTTCTGGGGTCCTCTCAGAGCCTCTGCCCCTCCCTCATGGCACTTAAATTCCACGTCAATGTGGTTTATTAACATGTGAATGAGAAACAGAAGACATTGAACTAGTTCAGCAACACTGAGACAAAAATACAGAAATACCAGCACTAATGTCTAAAAACACGTGTAATGCTAGCAGGTACATGCTAACAATGTAAGCATTTTCTGGACCAGCAATTTTAGCATTCCTTGACAGTAGAGAATACAGTCCTATTTACATAATGCTAATAGTGCTAGCACTTTTAATATTCTTAGAATTAAATAAGTAGGTCTCATTTAAATATACCCACATGGTTTCCGGCACACATTAGCAATTTTGGGACATTTTAAAATGGCATTTTTTGTAGGGTGACATTTGCATAATGCTATCTGGTTCCTGCTAGCAATGTTAGCACAGCTATCAATTAGGGGGATTCCTACATGGCAGTTAGCAAATACGTAACGCCTGCTGGTTGATGCTAGTAATATCTGCATTGCTCAATGCTAGCTGTCAACAATATTAGCATTTTTGGGCTTTTTTTTTTTTTTTTTAAGTGTTTCTTTAGTAAGATGGCAGCACACAATGACCTTAAGGTTTCGCAGCATGTAAAGCAGCTTTAATGTCAGGTGCAGGTGAGTGTGGGCTGTGTCCCAAATCAGCCTTCTACTAAATCTTCATAGAATCAACTGTTTAAAGAACAATTATAAAATCTATAAAATCATATATATATATTTTTTTTTTTTTTCACAGCGCACTGCTAATCCCTTTTTATATTATCTGTAGGAAGGGTGCAAGAGGAAGGTGTTAGCAACTGATTTAGGACTAAAAACACTTAACAACAGATACAACAGTTTAGATTGAGTTGCCTTGAGCTTTGCTCCGAATTCGCAGTCTTTACTTCTCATCTGAGTTCCCAATGCAAAACACATTACATTAAAACAACCAAACAGTTCAACAATTAAACCAAAAATAAAAGTATATCACTTCACCAAATAACCATGAAATAGAGGACTTTGGCAGCAATAACAATGCTAAAAGTAAAAAAAATACATTAATTACAGAATCACAGAAAACAAAACACTGTTCCAAGCATAAAAACATAAAAACACCTGTACATAACTGACTGAATGATGCTGTTTGAACCAGTCAGATGCTAATGTTTTCATTTATAGCCGCTGTTGCAAGCTTTACAGAAAAATCCATTTCAACCCTAAAAAAGAAACTATACAAGTGCTCCAGCACAAGTTTAATCATCAAGTTGAATTAGATTATTACTGTCTCAGTAATGCACAGCTGCAACGAAAGAGATATAAGATCAATTAAAGACACTGAGAGAGAACAGATGTGTGGTTTAGATTTCACGAGTAAACAGATCAAAACGGAATCCACTGCAGATTTGGATAAAGACTTATAAAGACTTATAAAGATTTATACTTTTAAAACTTAACACTAAAGAAAGACTTCCACAGTGAGAAAAAACATGGGATAATAGATGGATGGCAGGAAAAAGAGAAGGAGGACAGATGGGTTTCTACATCTCATGAGAGAGGACTTCGTGAGTGGGGACTCCATTGCTGTGGCCGTTTGGCTGATCACTGGGGTGTGTGTTGTTTTCGTTGAGTCTGCGTACGCGGTAAACTTCATAATGAATACTGCTGGTGATATCTTTCAGGTTCTGCATGTGGGTCCTGAGAGAGGGAGATAGAGAGAGACAGAGAGAGAGACTCAGTGTAACGTTTAGGTTTAGTTTATAGTGATAAAGTGGGTAAATGATGCGGAACTGACCTGATGAGCAGATCCCTCAGGTAGGCAAACTCACAGTGTGCCGTGTTCTCGACTGGAAAATAAAGCACTCGGGTAAGAAATGTGTTTACACTGTACCCAAAACACTCCTGCCTCACACACACACACTTTATATGCTAACCTGCAGGCCTCCACATCAGTTAGAATTAATCTAGAAATCTGAAAAGGATTGTAAATGTAAATGTGACTTTATCCTGACCATCAAATCAGATAGGAACCCACTTAGCCAATCACCTTGCTGGTGAAGACAACCAATTGAAAGCCAGGCCGGTCATATTATTTGCACCACACATGTGAACTTATATGAAAAGCATATGTTAAATACTTACAGGTACACCAAAATGACCAGATAATGAATCTGTTCTTACAAAAATTTGTTAAGACTGTCTGATTTAATACCAAAAGGTTTGCATTTGCATAAGACATGAACTTATACTTTATTTTACTATGTGCAGAGCACACATTGTATTGATGTGTGCACCTTCCTTCATTTTCTGTGTACCCTCAAGGTTTTTGATCTGGACCTGAGCCAGTAGTGGTTAACATTACTACTGGTAAATGTTCTGGGCTCTGTGCTTTTTCATGGTAATTATACAAGCTGTGTTTGTGAAATGTAATATTTAAATTATTACAATATTTTAACACAGTCTGCTGTTTAGAGAGCAAGGTGTGCATTACCGCTAATCTGAAGCCACAAACTGAATAGAGATTGTACTATACTTGTCCACTAGGTGACAGTGTGGTCCCACAGACAGCATCAATAACAGAGATACTGGCTCCTTTCTGCTTTAAGATTCACTAAAACACCACAGCAGTTACTTTACACCCTAGATCATATTAAACAAAGGAGTCTAACTAATCTGTGGTGGAGCAAGAAAGAAAAAGAGAATTGTGAATTATTTATCCTGTTAATGATTTACGCTGTTAAGGGTTCGAATGAAGTGGACACCATTAGGTTTAACAAAAAATGAATCTGGCTTTTGTGTGAACAGAACAAATCACATTCAAAAGACTTACTTTCTTCAGAAATCAATGATATTAAAAAAATAATAATAATAATAATTGCTCCACTGCTCCACAGCTCAATGCTAGTTTGCTTTATACCCTTCTAGCCCACACGTGGCAATGGGCCAATAGGTACATGTTTACCTGCTCCACTGAGAAATTTTCTATTGGCAGTGACTAGACAATCTGTGTGTGTGTGTGTGTGTGTGTGTGTGTGTGTGTGCGCGCATTAGTACTACAACTTAAAGGAGCAGAGTGCATTTATTGGAAGGTTTGTCAATAAATGCTCAAACATATAGTATGTCTCTTTCTCTCATTCCTTTCCTTAATGATCTTTTTCTCTTATATTGGCTCTATAAGGTTGAAACCTTCTTACAGTTACATAGTATAAAATACCAGAGTAAAACTACAGTGAGGGACTCTTAAAAGTAAAGTTACCTTCCACTGTGCCCCAACGTGTTTTTCTCCCCAGCAGCCTCTTCCCGTTCACCTGGTACTCCTGATCACTGCCCACCACAGCAAATGGAATCATCTCCTAATGGAACAGTAAAGAACATGGATTCATACTTGCACCTTTTTTGTTTGTCAATTATTAACAATAATTATATACTTAATTTTTTAAAAATAAAACACAACTGAAATTTTTAGTTTAACGATTTAGATTTTTTTTTTTATTATTAATTATTAATAGTTTTGTTGTGTAGGTTGTAAACATTAACACGTGTGTATGTGAGTGTGCAGGTGGGTGCTTTGAACTCACCCTGATTTTGTCATTGATCATCCTATCCTCTGAATCCTCATCAAACTCCTTTTGAGGGTAAACTTCAATCTCATTGACTCGCAGATCCTCCCTTATCTATAAGAGACACACAACAAGTTCTGTAAATTCAGGGTTAAAATAAAGGTCTAAATAAATAGAGCAAATGCAAATGATTTCACATATGAATATGAATAAAATACACTGTCAGACAGAAGCTGTGGTCAAACGAAAAAAGCCCTCCAAAACAGTCTGACCAGTTTCACCTTCCACTAATAACCCAATGGGAAGATAATGAAAGGAATGTGGTCGATCAAAATAAAAAAACACACTGCTGAGCATGTGAAGAACAGAGTCGACCAATCCATCATCATAAAGTCGCTCTTATGAAAAAGGAGTGGTAGAAAGGTTCCAGAAACTACGATGTCTGAGATGCCCCAGTAACCCACAGATTTAAAACTGTACAACCTCTTAAATCAACCACTGGCTGACTCCTGCAGGATGAAAATATGAACAGAGAGAGCGCTGCTCACGGGCGGCTCAAATGAATGACCAGGCTTCAGAAATGCCGGCTGATCAACCCTGCAGAGTTTATTTAACCGCTCTGCTTACATGCCTTTGATGTTCTAAGCCGAACTTTCAGACAAATAAACCAGCGCTGTTCACCACAAACATTTCAAAAGGCTCAGGAAGTCATGCTTACACTCAAATCATAGGGTTCACACTCCCATTTCTGAGTACACACACACACACACACAGACTCAGACATTCACTTTTATAATGATTTTTGAATCTGTTACTACTGTAAAATGGAACATTTAGCTTATTAACAAGGATGTGTTGAGCTGGAATTTGTGGGTCAATGCAGATCGGATATTGTTGATCTGCACGTCTGTGAATGTGGATACATAATCAAATCTAAAATTAAAACCATATTTTTTTATCTTGTTTTTCCTTTTTTTTTCTGGTAGTTTATGTGCATGTCAACTGATATTAGGGCTGCAACTAATTTCCAGATTTCTCTATTAGTTAAAAATGATAGAAATAGCTAAACATGAGATTTGAAAGCAGAAGAAATGTCCTGAAAGTGCTGCTATTTAGTGAGGAAACGATGTGTTTGGGCGCAGGCAGAGTTGATTTTAAACTGTCTGATTGAGCCCATTACCCTTCTCCCATTGTGTTTCTGTCCACAGTAATTTGTGTAGTGCTACAAATTAAGGATTAGTCGACAATGAACATTTTATAATCGACATTGTCGATTATATTGACTAATCGTTGCAGCCCTAACTGCTATCCACACAATATTTTGTAGTTCTGATTATGAAAACTTGAAATCAATGAGAGGAAAGTACTAAATAATACTTATTTGGAGGTCTCTACTCAGTTCAGAACTTGTGTGTGTGTGCGTGCGTGTGTGTGTGTGTGTGTGTGCGTGTGCAAAATCACCTTCTGTTTGAAGAAGTCTCTTTCCTCCAGAGTGAGTGTGTCTGCCTTTGCGATGACTGGAACAATGTTCACTACTTTACTCAGATGCCTCATGAACTCAATATCAATCGGTCGCAGACTGTAAAGCACAAACAAAAACGTTTAACATATTATTAATACACAATTACTTAAATAGAGATTTTTTAGAGAAATAGAGAAATTTGTAGTTACTAAATATGACTTTTGCTTAACACAGTATGAATAGGGACGTACACCAGGGGGCAGCAAAGCTGCAACAGTGCACTCCCAGCAGTTCGTCTCCTCACATAACTTTGTACTATTTACAAATTTTTGCATAACTTAACTAAACTAAAATATAATTTTATTTATAATAAATAAATGTTGCCATGTTGTACAATGTTCAATATGATTCCCAAATTACCCTGCAATTGTAGCATTTCTGAATCAATTTAAGTGCAAAATTTTCAGGGCTAGTTTCTGTCATTTCCTGCAGACACTTGTAAATCAAAATAAACTCTGGATGGTCCACCGATACTGTCTGGTGATGTAATGAAACTGTTGAACCCTGGAAAAAGGCAGTTTAGAAAGCCGGTCTAGTCCGCAGTGCCGTCCTGCGGTCACTCAGAAGCTCCAGAAAAAAGGAAGGAGACACCAGCTCGCTCCTCACTTCCTCTGGCACTGTGGAGTTTAGTGTCATGAACACTGTATGGTCAAATACTTAGACACCCAGTCCTTTAGTTTTTTTTTTTTTTTTTTTTTAGAAATGAAGGCTAATAAAAAGGACTCTTTTCTTTTTTTTCTACTGTTAGGTTAAGGCCCTGTCCCACTGCGATTGTGTCTAAATATCCACTAAAGTACGTCCAAATTTCAGTGGACGCAGTTTAGTGGATATTTAGTGGATATTTAGACGCAATATGGACGTAGTTTAGTGGATATTTGGATGGCACCGTCCAAGTGGACGTAGTTTAGACGTTGCCGTCCACTTTAGACGCAAAAGTGGTTTTGGTACCTCCCAAAATTTTCGGAATAGACGGCGACTAATATGGACGTAATTTAGTGGATATTTAGACGCAGTACGGACGTATTTTAGTGGATATTTGGACGGCACGTACAGGTGGACGTCGACGTCCATAAAAATATTTTTCTGCCGTCCATCACTTTTCCACACTTTCCAAGATGCCAGCCAAGAGGAAGGGTTCCGCTAAGACGGCCGCCGCCAAGCGATTTTGAACATTGAAACTGTTTTTAAAATGTACTTGCATATTTGATTTTTACATGTCAATGCTTTGCATGTTTCTGCTTTCTTCCTACAGCCTTGAAAAGAATTATTTTTTTAAACAAAGCATTCCAAAGGCCTCTTCTCAGGGCCTATAACTGCTCCCAAAAGAGTTGATTATGAAACAATGAAAGAAACATTAATTTTGCAAACATGGAAAAAAAAAATCGTCAGAAGTATTTTTTTTTTTTTTTTTGCATTACAGATGCTTAAAAACCCCTTTAAAACACATTTAAACATTAAAACATAAAAATACTTAGAAATCAATGATGCTGCAGGCGTCTGCTAGCCGCTAGTTTTTAGTTATTATACTGGCATTTGTTCAATGTTCTGGCTTTTTTCCCAGCCTATTGCTACTTTTAGATATAGGCATAGGCTACTGTTCCTGCACAGCATAACAAAAGAAAATATATTATGTAATTTCTATTTTTATTAGAAAAATAACAAACGAAAATAAACCCAAAATGTTGACAAAAATATAATCTAACGAATTTCAAAATATAGAAACGAAAAAGGTTAAAATGGTATTAATATAACAGTTTAACAGCTGGATCAAACAGTTATACGGATTTCTCTCTCTTGTAGCTCAAGAAGAAATGATGATTCACTAGAAAAAACAACCATATATAGTTGGAAGTCGACGTACAAATTTGGAAGTCGGCGTCCAACTTCAATTTAGAAGGAATATGGACGTAATTTGGACGTAATTTGCAGTGCGTCCAAATTACGTCCATATTCCTTCTAAATTGAAGTTGGACACCGACTTCCAAATTTGTCTATATTTTGGACGCAGCGCGTTCACTCAGTGGACGCAGTGTTTTCTGATAAATTTGGACGTACTTTAGTGGATATTTAGACGCAATCGCAGTGGGACAGGGCCTTTAGGTACTGATGTTGAATAAGTAGTTGTTACTCTTAACTCATCCTATAACCATTGGATAGATCTTAATCATCTCTCCAGAGACAGGTCAGTGCTTTTTTATGGTGATAATTCAACGCTTGTGAACGCTTAAGCAGGAGGCCTGACACACACATCCTGCAGGTCAGTGAGGTGTTCTGTAGAGTTTTACGAAACATTAAATAGTCATGAGACACTATAATACTGTATAAATTCTGCAAAAATTAAAATATAAATATACAAATTAAATGAATATAAAATGAATACAGCTCCAGACGTCTAATGGTTAAAGGCAGTGAGAGGTGAGCCAACTGCTGACGCTTGTAGAGAGCAGTTTCTCTGTAATAAATCTAAAAAGCCAGAAACTCAAACCAGCCCCTGAAGCCACTGACGACTTAAATACATATCTCTACAATTACACGCCACTTTTGGTACTTAATATTCACAACACTTATAATCGTTTTTTACATAAAACATCCACATCGTGGCTTAAGGCAAGTCAACTGACGGAACAAATATACGGCTCTGGCCTCAGGAGCAAGAAGCTGGTCAGAAGCCCTTGGTTTAAAAAGCCGGAACGATCTAACTGCGAGATCAGTCGCACTGACGATGCGGAAAGGGAAACAGGGTGATCTTTCATTTGGTAGGAACAGTTCC
The DNA here is from genome assembly GCF_023375975.1 of Astyanax mexicanus. NCBI lineage: Eukaryota > Metazoa > Chordata > Actinopteri > Characiformes > Acestrorhamphidae > Astyanax > Astyanax mexicanus. The sequence goes on along the minus strand of NC_064412.1, from coordinate 27,085,339 downwards.
AGAACCCTCTCAGCCCCAGGAAACCACGGCAAACCGAGGAGAGGACACAAGCCTAAAGCAAAGAAAACTCAGTGAAGTACCAGCCCCGGCCAAATTTCAGACTCGCTGGAGTTGTTGGAAAATTTCTTCTCATCAAGGAGACTCCAGCCTCAGAGCCACCACACTGCTCTGGACTGTGTCCAAAACTCACTATTACCTAGAACACACTTCCATAAAGAGGCTAATATTGTTGACGAAGCCACTGTAAAGAATATTTATACTTTTGTGCATACACAAAAAAGCAGCACCTCCTGCTGTTTACTCGGCTCCACTCTTTTAATGTCACAAAAAAGACAAAAACTTATTTGATACACTATATTTCCAAAAGTATCCGCTCATCAATCGTAATTACTGAACTCAGATTCTAATCAATCAATTATAAAATTAACTGTAAAATGTTAATTGTAAGAATTCTTTGAATGTTGGGAGTGCTGACAACGTGTGCCACACTCCCTGTATTACAGAATTGATTCCCTAACCCAACTGTTTGAACTGCTTGTTAATAGCTTTAGGGATGTGGTATAAGAGTGTTCCAGCTGGCTACAGGGAAATGACATTTCCTGTTTTCACTCCTGTCAGGATAAATATACCAGACCCAGGAACCAAAATCCAAGTTCGGCTGGTAGCCTGCTGGTTGAAAGAGCTATGGAGGTGAAGAAGGCTGTGTCAGGCACTGGACTGAGTTACACATACAAAACCTGCCTGTGAATGTCTGAGATGCAGTTATGTGGGATAAGGTGAAACCAGCAACTATTGAAGCACTGGCACACACACACACCATGCAACAGCTGAGACAGGTGCCACGCAAGTGTCATTGTGTGTGTGCGCGCGTGCTTGTATTAAGTAAAGGTGAAATGAATAGAACGCAGAAGTGGATTTTAAGAGTATGTATGTACTAGAGGTCTAACCCTTGGGGAGAAAAACAACAAAACACTTTACATAAACTACAAGATGAGTCCGAAGTCGCAGATCACCCTTTTAATTTTAGAAACAAAATATGACAGCGTTAAAGATGACAAAGTTACGGACATAGTCTAAAAGATAGGCCCCTCTCACATATTCAATGTGTCAGATGTGTGTCATTTCCCTTTAGTTGCCTAAATAGTGAGTGTATCCTGTGACTTTTGACTCATCGTGTAGTAATGTTACATTTAAAAAAATAAGAGAATTTTGGGTATATGATGTTAAGATGAAAAATTAAGATATGATGTTAAGATAAAAAAAAAAAACATGGGGCAGTCACTGGTATCATGACACATGACTATGGATTGAGGAATGTTCTGAAATTAAATATCCTGTTAACTGGTACCAACTTACAGGCCATGCTCCAAATCTTAAAATACAGGTCACCTTGCCATAAGCAAGCTTACTAGTGTTCAGTCTTACTCACAAGATAACACCTCACTACTTATACACAAGGTATTACTTAATGGTCAATTTAAATACTGCTATCTTATGACGTCTCTTTTTAATGTCCTTTTACATAATACATAGGGGAAATGATGTTGTCTTTGTTCACATGCATGTGTGTTTGGGGTGAGGTATGGTCAGACTGTGGAAATCTTACCAGTGTCCAGTAGGTGGTATGAAGTAAATGCAGCAGTGGACGCGTGAATCTGGGATTCTTTTCTTCCTGCTAATGTTGATCTCCTCCTGCAGATATTGCTCATACTGCTCATTAATGAACTTCATTATGGGCTGCCAACTAGAGAACAAACACACCCACACAATTAAGACTGTGTCTAGTCGCAATAAAAAACAATCTGCAAAACTGTAAACCTGAATTAAAAGAAAGAAAATTAATTAACAGGAATGTAGACTGTTACCAGTTCTCATTGTTGATCTGATCTCCGAATCCTGGCGTGTCAATGACTGTTAACTTCATCCTTACTCCTTTCTCTTCAATATCTGCAGCACCACAGCACACAGCACACATGGTTATTGTGATGCACAGATGCTGGTGAATGTGAGTTATTAGTCAGGGGCAGGTGTGTGGCAGACAGTGTGGAAAGTGTGTTTGTGAGAGCTGGTAGTAACATATTTCACACTGTGCATGTTTTATGTTTTACTGACCATGACTGACGGATTTGATCTCAATGGTTTTGGGAATCCTCTCTTCATCGCTGGGCATCACTGACCGGCGGCTCACTTTAGACTTAAACAGCGTGTTGATCAGAGTGGATTTACCCAGACCGCTCTGACCTGTACACACACACACACACACAAACACAGACAAACACACAGTTAATGTCTTCTGAATTTATTCAAGCATTCAATTAAGTAGTCATAATTAATAACTTTGCGTCTGAGCAAAAGTTGAACAAGTGTTGTTAAATACAGTTTTAGCCAAAGTTCCAAACTTTCAACCTAGGAGGATCAAACACTTTAAATAGACCTGATTTTCAAAGTTACACTGGAAAAGCAGTAGGAGTTCGCAAACTTCTGGCCACATTGTGTATGCATCTGCACACATGCAGAAAATGGCTCTTTGTTAAACATACAACTTTATTGTACAGAATCCCCTACATACAACATAAAAGTATGGAGCATATCAGAGCATATCACCATATCAGAAACATGGTGAAAATAATCTGATTTGATGATGTTGGGAATTTAATATTGTACAAAAAGCTCTACATTTCTTTTTCTCAAAAAAAATAAAGACCTTACAAACCAAAAAAAAAATGCTTGTAAAACCAAGTTGAAGTATTCTTTGAATGACCAATTGCTCTGTCCTCTTAAATTCCTCCTCTTACATGTAGATTTCATAAATATGGTCCACTACTTTCAGTTTTGTTCCAATATAGTTAATAAACACAAAAAACAAAACAAAAACTATTGCAGTATCAAAAAAGCCCTTCCTGACACAACAGCGAATCCCCTGCTACATGGAACTGTAGGTAATATATAGAACAATATACCAGAAACTTTCCTTTTATATGAATGAGGCATCAACTTGGTTCTTTGTTGTTTCTTTGATTCTGCGTTTACTAAATAACTGTCATAAAAACTGTTTAGTTTTTTTTTTCTAATGGAAAAATATTTTTATAACCCAGATATATAAGGATATTATAAGGATCCTGATTTTGGGGACACGGATTGGATCATCTTTTACTTATATAGACCAGTCACCTGTTGGGCTGATAGAGCTGTTTTCTGGAGTGATGGACTGGAGGGAATAAGTCTGATTCACCGCATGGCTCATTTACACGTTCAACATTTGCTCTGGTTGAGTTTGGGTTAGACAGGGTAAACAGCAGACTGACTGACAATGTATTTCCAATCGGAACGTGCTGTGCCAAGATGTGACGTGCATGAAGGTCTAGAACTTTCCCAGGATGTGGCGTAGCACATGTGAGGATAGCTAAAGCATTTTTAACTTGCGTTAAAACAGAAATTACAGATGTTTGTGTATCCCTTGATTAAACAGCGTGAAAGACTACATCAGAAAAACTGTTGATACAGGTCCTTCACACTGTCTGTCCAAGTCAAATCTGCCAATCACTTAATTCTTAATCTAACAATATAGCAGAATAATGTTTTAGAAAAACGTGCTAATATTAGCAGTAAAGGACCTTCATATCATAATGCAGACAGACAGCAAAGCTACAGAGATACTGTGCTGCCCATGCTTTGCAACACACTCACTCTCACAAACAGCAGAGAGGACACAAGCTAACACACTTTACCATAAAATCTAGTCAGGCCTAGTAGAGGTTGATTTTACTGAACATCTACAAGTGGCCACAAGTTAGCACTGCTGGAGCTCAACCGCTGCCAAGAAAAACAAACACAAACAGAAATGCATCTTTACCTCCTACAGCGCAGAACAACACTGTGTGAACACATGCACACTCACAAAATGTATTTCAGAAGTTACCTTTACAGTGCATTACTCTACATTAATCTGCAGACACATGCAGGATAAAAAATGAATTACTTATTATTAATTAGTCAGACCTTTGCAGAGTAATTATGCAATTTCCAAATATGAAAACTATTTTTTTTAGATTTTGCTCATTTTTTTATGCATCTATTCTTAAATAATCTAAATAAAAAATGTCACAACAGCAATTCTGGGATAAATCATAATTAAGATTAAGATTTTTTTTTTTAATGCTGGTACTTCTGTATGTTTGGGAGGAAGATGTTAGGCCTGGCAGACTCGCTATTCCCTCATTCAGAGCGGAGTATTATCAGACTGTAGCCTGCTCCTAGATTAACATCCAGCACAGGTTTGACTTTAAAAGAAAGTCTTTTTTTATTATAGCTTGTTTACTAAATTTACCTAGCTACCCCGCACCACCACCCAGCGACGAAACCTGCAGAGTTAGAATTTCCTTATAGTGTCTCTTTAAATGCGCTTTATAATCTGGTGTGCCTTATGTATGTAAATAGCTGTTCTAGGTAGCTAATCGGCCAAAAATCAGCGTTGATGAACAGCGCGGCAGCATGAGTGGCCAAAAACATGACACTTCTAATACATGGTGTGTAGTGGATTGCAGTGGGACTATGACTCACCTACCACCATGATGTTGAGCTCAAAGCCCTGTTTCATGGCCTTCCGCCTCATCTGCTCAAGGATGGCATCTATTCCCACGTAGCCAAACTCCGCCCCCTTCTCAGGCCGCCCAGCTGGCTGGGGATGTGTAGTCTTCGCTGTGTCTGCCATGTTACCGTAGAAACTGGTGATGACCTCTGACTCTGATGATGTGAGCAGACAAGACAGGACAGTCAGTATTATGTTTCCAAATAACACAAAATTAATTCAGCATAACTGATCTAGAAACAGTTACTGCTTAAAACAGCTGTACGTGTAGTTTAAAGACAAAAGGATCATCAGGTAATGCCACCATTTCTGTACAGCCCAAAGTTTGCAGCAACGTAAGGATGATCAAAGTAAACTAATGAGCTGTCAGGTTTTTGTTTTTGCTTTCTTTTACTGTGCTATTTATTGGCAAGAACTTGGTAAAGGTATTTTTATCTTGATACAGTGATTATGATTTAATATATCACCAAGGCAACAGATTGTAATTGTTTAAGTGCAGTTTTTGAAAAATGGGAACAGAGAACAGTGGGACAGAGTACAAATGTATAATGTCTAACAAATAATTGCAATACTTTAGCACACTGAATTTTTCCTATACCACTATTTTCATATAGGGTCAGCAGAGGCTCATCTGTGCACTTGGCAGTAATATCAGGCTATTTTTAAACCATGACAAGACGCAGGCAAAGTGAGAGCTGTTGTCAGTTGTGAGGGAGATACTGGAGAGATAGTGGAAGTGGGACAGAGAGAGAAAGAAAATGTTTACTCTAATTTAGATGAGCTTTCAGACAGCTAGTGGAAAAAAAAGTGGGTAGTGACAAATTTTATTTCTACGACAGCATGTGGCTTCCTCTTCAACGGATGTCTAGACACCAAGCAGAAAGAAAATAGAACACACACACACACACACACACACACACAGCTGCAGTATGCAGCGCAACACAAACATGTACAAACTAAGCTCATTAATTACTATTTAACGTCACTCAGCGGCTCAGACTGATCTTGCGCGCAAACCATAACGACTCAAATCATAAATTATATCAGATATGTGAGGGGCGGAGTCATAGGCCAGTGGGGAATTTGGCTCCTGATGTTCAATCTTGCTAAACATGGACAACCTGTTCTTACCTGCAAACACATTTAAATAGACGTGTCTCTGAGTCGGAGTGCATTGAGCAATTATTTGCAAAGAATGAACAGACATAGAAGCAATTTATATGATTGATATGACAAAAATATCCAGAGGAATCTTTAACAATGTCAGACCACATATGTGAATTCTGAGTGCCTCATAGTTTCACTAAAACAGGTGAAGAAACTGTGGGATAATGCAATTGTTTTAGTCATTCCATGTCAGTGTTTTTAAGCAGAAAAAGAGATAGTATTTTATGGTGACTATGGTGAATGTGGATATACTTTAAGATGCAGTCTTAATGCATATGTTTCAGTGCATATAACTTTCAAGTTTATTTGCTCTTTAAGACAAAACTGTCATTTTAAAATCTACAATTAGTAGCATGAAAATATAATGCAGGACTGAAAGTAAGAAGCAACCGTCTCCTACACATCTGTGCTATAGCAGGTGTGGTCCAGGTGTAGCATCAGCATTACTATACTCTTTTGACAAATTTGCACTTTAAATGTTTTACCTTTGCTATCATTCTAACGGGAAAAATAATAATAAAAAAATAAATAAAAATAATAATAATAATAATAATAATTTGTGATAATTATCACTGTTAGTAATAAATCTGACCAACTAATGCTTACAAATATAGCAATAATCTAAAACCTGATATAAAGCATGTTGATTTCTGTGGACTGTCCAACCTGTTGTTACACACTGATTTCTGTGCAGATTATATCATATCCTACAGGGGTTGGACAATGAAACTAAAACACCAACTAGACCACAATAATTTATTGTGGTGACGGACAGTTCTGGTGGAAACAGGAGAATTGAGGTGCACACTGAATTCTGCTGTGATTTGGGCAGCCGTGGTTTTATGTTTTTTGGATAAAATCAGGGTTTGCACCCGAACATCCATTTCAGACAGCTTCCTCTTGCGTCCACAGTTAATCCTGTTGGATGTGGTTCGTCCTTCTTGGTGGTACGCTGACATTACCCTGGATACCGTGGCTCTTGATACATCACAAAGACTTGCTGTCTTGGTCACAGATGCGCCAGCAAGACGTGCACCAACAATTTGTCCTCTTTTGAACTCTGGTGTGTCACTCATAATGTTGTGTGCCTTGTAATATTTTGAGCAAAACTGTGCACTTACGCTGCTAATTGAACCTTTATGAGGATTGTCGACCAGGCTGCTTCAATTTAGCCATGAAACCTCCCACACTAAAATGACAGTTTCCTTGTCCAACCCCTGTAAGTGACAATCATTAGGGTCCAAGAACCGAGCATCATGAAACGAGCATAGCACAAATGGTCAGTGTTTTTTTTTTTTTTAGAAAGAACTGATTTACCATGAGTGCGGAGTCTCTCAAATAGGGGGTTTATGTGCAGGACTTTTGAGCAGGTCTTTTCACACTCTGAACTTTGAACCAAATAATTCTATAGCAGCTACCTTGAATTTTAGATTTAATGGTAGTCCAGAGTAAATAGCAACAGGGATGCAGCTTCTAAACTTCTAACTCGTTCACATGTGTCAAAGTGCTTTTACCTGTCTCACCTTTTATTTAACTCCAATGGAGAAAGGCCAATATAAAACTTAATAGAACAAGTCAGAATCACAATTAGCACCAAAAAATGTGTATTTTACAGAGGAACATTAAAACACACAATCAACAATGAGTGAAAACAAAGAAGGATGCTCGGAGTTGTGTGTGTGTGTTGTGTAAAAGCTTTGTCAGTATCACAGCATTCAGGAAATGGTATTTACTTCCTTCACTCAGCAAACCACTTCCTGTGACACTGAGTGACACACACAATAATTTCTTCGTATAAGACGGTACTCTTCCTAAGGCTGCACCACATATTAATCATGGCGATACTAGCCTTTGCAAAACTGTTCAAGACTGCCATATGCAAATGAGCCATTTAACAAATCACAGCTTTATATGATGTTAGCATTAAAACCAATCACAGCTTCTTGAAGTGTTTAGATGACAAAGTGTTAATTTAATTCATTCTTCTAGGCTCTGGCCCAAAATGTACATAGGCCCACAAGCTTAGTAGTTACTACATATCATTGTGTTCAAATACTGTGTGTTGTGTTCCTGGTGTTGTAAATAATTAAAATAGGCATGTTGGAAAAAGCCAGTCTCTCATTAGTGTTGAAAACCTTTCAGCTGAAGCCAAAGCCTCTGCATGCAGATGGTGTTTCTCAGTTAGTTTGAACCCTCAGCTAAATCTTAAACACAATACAACTGTTCTGGCTGATCTTAATCAATCAAAGACGCTGTGTGGAATTTTCCACCCTGGTCAAGGCTGATTCACCAGGCGCTTCTCCGGTTCCCTACATTCCTCTGACATTTTAAACTAAAGCACACAATCAAACGTGAAATCAACACGACAGCCTGAGGTGAACCGCACCACTCTTGATGCCAGGACTGAACAGAGTCACACCAGTAACTACTGTTCACACAAAAGCTCAGGCAGTATTTCACACTTTCATCAGCCCATTAATATGTCATGGTAGCGGTGTGACGGTGTGTGCGTTCGCGAGTGACAGAAACATTCTCTCACCGATTCTTTCTGTTACAAGAAACTTTAAATAAAGATTAAAAAGATTTGAATGAACATGATTTCTGCTGATATGGATCCAATACCTATTTTGTATACTGAAAAGACTTTTGTAAATTAATTATTCTAAAAAGGCTAGGTACTTCTTGACCAGTGTAGAAGCTTATTTTAAAAGCATCAACTAATTTAAAATATCAGAAGACGCATGAGGTCAGTATCAACTTGTGTCGTCTTTAGTTACAACCCTAAAGGGTCACAGGGTGTGTTACCCACACATACACACATCTATGCATACGTGTGTGTATGTCTACTGTAATTAGGGGTGAGCAGTTGGCACTGCGGCCGTACACCGCATGCCCACCCTGATGCCCCTCTGGGTATGTGGCACAAACACCTGCTGTGTCCATCTGCTACAGCACACAAACACACACACACACACACACACACACGATAAAGTGACAAGAGACAGAAAAAGGAAGACTGAAGAGCAAGCAAGAGTGTGTTGACTGTTTACACAGAGAAAATGAGACCACCAAAATTAAAACTTGAGTTTAAACTCCTAAGACAATCCTGAGTTTGACTTGCTTGAGTTTGGCTTGCATACAAACAGACTTCTTAACTTAACTTGTGAGCAAAATGTTTCTTTCCATTATCCAGCAATGTGTCTGAAGGTCTACTAAAATCAACCACAGTAAACTTCATCAGGTCTATGACAACACAAGCCGATATGTGTGTTTAGTGCCCACTTGCCACTTAGCTACCATTCCAGCCACATAAACTGCGGTTGTTTTCCATCTGCTTACCCTAATCATACCTTTGCTTGACATACATTACATAACCAAATATTTATAGACACCCCTTCTAGCGAATACATTCAACCATTTTAAAAAGTTGCACTGATTGCTGAAACGAGTGCAAACGCATATACACAGCTTGTCCAGTCCTGCATTTTTCCATGTAGTGTGTGTAATTTTATATATTTATATACTATATTTTTCAGACTACACTTTCCAAATAAATACTTTGAGTATGTAACATTGGCTTGCGTCCTAATATAAATTTGTAAGGCTTGTATTTTGTGGCTTGTGAACTTTTGACATATATACTCAAACATCCGACGTGTTCACCAAACTCACCCTGTTTTAAAGTCATGTGAAACGCAGAGACTGATTAAACACGATCAAAGAAAAAAAGCCTATCCAGAGAGTGTTTCAGACCCCATACTGTGAGTTCAGACGGCAAAGAGGTGCACAGAGAGCAAAACTACAGACACAATCCCCAGATAACCAGTGGAAAGGAAGCGTTCAGTTAAACATTAAAGTATCGTGACTGATCTCTGAACCCAGCTTTGTGAGCTGACGTGTGCTACGTGTGCAACTGAAGATGCTAGGCTAAGATTTCTAGCATTTACTAGAGTGTGACGGTCACTAAACTCAATAAAAAATAAAAAAAAATGCTCTAAAAAGCCTCGAAAAGCAAGTCCAGGTCTTCATTTATTTGGGTTAGATCATTACATGACTAAGATCCAGATTGAAGCAGCTGTCTTGGTTCTGACTTCAGAAGCTCACTGGTTTGATGTCTGCTGATCCCATATTCATCTGAGGCAGGAAGTCCCAAAAAGCATAACCACTGAAGATGCTACACCTCATAGCATAATGACTGAAAATAATTAAATCATTAATTAAAGGGGAAGTGGTGGCTCAGTGATTTGAATGTATTCATATATATATTTCCTTACATATTTCTATATTTCTCTATATTTTCTATAAAGAGAAAGATGAATCTGATGTAGAATCAGACAGAAGGACAGGAAGTGCTCGGCTTACCACAAACTGCAGGAAATTCGTACTGAAAAGAGTACAGTCAGCTTGAAAACTGCACAAACAGCTAAAGAGATTACAGAAACCAGTGTTTGAAATGATGTTTGATGTGCACCTTCTTTACAGTAATTTACAGTAAAAGGTCTATGACTGTCAAAAACTTCCTGTGATTTTTTAAAACACTGTTAAACAAGTTTTAGTGCACAATGACAACAAAAAATTACTTATGCAATTTTAAGAAACTGATCTTGGATCAGTGTTTGTACCTGTGCCTGGGTTCTCTTTCCTGTTTCATACAACAGGACGTTTTGAGTCAAACAAAGGCATCTCAAACCAGTTTCTGGAATAAAATAGGCTAAGCCAACCCACTGAATGTGATTAAATATATTTTTTCTGCCAATTAATGGGGTTATCAGCAGAGACCCTGAGAGTTGTCAAGCTGTTGAAGGAACCTTTGACTACCCCACTGGGCTAATTTACACAATATGCTTTACCTCTGGTTCTGTGAATAACCCTTTCTCATTTGAGTGCAACATAAAGAAAGAACTTCATCTAGAACCATGATTTAAAGGCCCATATCCTCAATTTTCTTGTATTTTCTTGGTGAAATGTCTTCTCTTATAGATATTCACCAATCAGCAGTGAATGGTTTTACTGAAAAGTGGAAGTGCTCAGCAATCACAGCAACTCCTAGCCAAGCCAAGAAGTGACAGGCCAAGTAAAGTTACAGAGGAAGGCCACAAAGCACGGAGGTGCATAAACGTCATCAACGGTCTGCTGGCTGCTGTCAGAGCTTCAAATGGGGGATCAAATCCATATTAACGCTTATGCATTTGAAATGGGAGGTCATAAAACCATATAATGTAGGTGTTGTTTTCTGTAGTATCACAAAAACAGGTCAGTTAAATCAGAGTAGCTTAGGTGTCCAAAAAATATTTTAATGACATTTTAAAGTTCATTAAGGACATTGACCCACTGAGCTTCAATACATTTTCAAGGCAAAAAATAATTACTATATAATCATAATAATATTCTGTATACATAAGTCTACATAAATCAGCAAATGCCATCATAAAATCACAAAAGGAGTGGTCCTGTCATGCTCACAGTAAAATCTGAAAAATTCTCAGCCATAGGAGCGCCAACCCAAATGCAATATTCCACAGTTCTTGTTTTTCACAGCAGAGGAAGGGAACCCTTTCCCCTCCACCAGAAACCCCAACAATTCAAGAGGGGCAACACAGGCCTCAACTCTGAAGTGGGTCCAGCCCCTTTCATTACCCAAAATGCTGCAGATGAGCCAGGAAAATGACTGAACATGATTTATTCGCCATGAACAACATGCAATTCTGCTCGCCTTAACGGAGAACCACAGGGATGTAAGACTGGACCACGCTAAGGGAACATGGTGCATTTGACCCACAGGCTGACCTTGTAGCCGAAGATATACACAGTTTGTCCGAATGTTTGCGGACAGCCCTTGCAACGAGTTCGGCTGATTTAAGAAGCTCCTATTGCAGGAATAGACATTCAGTTCCAGAGAAGACGCACAGATCAACTGTACAAATGAAGATGATTAGGTACAAAAACTAGGTACTAGTATAGAAGAAAATTTACTGTCAGCTAACTTTACGGGGGCGCATGATATAGACAAAAAATGCACTGTGTTAAACCCAGTTAACCCAAGTTCATATCACTAACAAGTTTAATCATCTCAAAGGATTTTCGACTAACTAGTAGTTTGTTATGTGCATGTTCAATGTGGACCTCTACCTCACTTCCTCCGGGTAAAAAATGTCATGTAAGCACAGTATGCATCGTGAAGAGCTCCCTCTGTTGATGCAGGAAATGCAATTTAAGTTTGCTGTTATTCAAGGAAGTATTGCTGCTCTTCTCATGCATGTATTGTGAAATACTGCTGCACAATATATTGTTTCAGCACTGTTATCACAATGTGTGCATATGCAATAGGCACACCACAGGGTATGCAAAATCTTGCGCAATGCCATGTATTTTAAATGTTTTCCCCCTCATTTTCCTGAGGCAGATTTGCCTCAAATTAGGGATGCACCACATATTCAGCAGACATTGGATGAAAGGATTATTGAATTTATACCAATGATGTTACCTTTGAGAAGCCAATCTATGAGAAATCAATTACATATATAAAACAACACGATACTTTATACACACTAAGACAATTTATCTTGTTACTGCTCTTCATTCACACTTATCCATGCTGCTATAGCAAATTTTCACTCTGGTCTTCATGTTGCTGCTACTTTCCTACTTTATATTTTGTGTATTTATCTTGATATCTATTCTATTTTATTTTATTTAATTTCATCTTATTATTTATCTATTTTAACAATTGCTCTTTTGGTGTAACTGGATCATGAGAATACAATTTCGTTCCACCTCACGAGCCACATGTGATGTGAATAAATCCTAAATTATTAAGGTTATTTAAGGTATGCAATAGCAAAAAAAAAAATTGACAAAATTAATAAATGCTTCAAATTGATAAATGTTTTTCACTTTTTTCGTTTGGTTTGGTGTCATCCAGAAAAATAATCAGTTTACTCCTACCCAGTATCATTTATTTTTGAAAGTTTGAAAAGTACAATTAATGATATATTTTGTGAACTCATTACAATCTGCAGTTGACGCTCCCCAACTCCTCAAGCGCACTAGAGTAGGAAACTGTCATAAAATGTTTTAAAGCGTTTTAAAGTCTTAAGCAGATATATGCAGGCTTGAATTACATGGAGCATTTCAGGGCCTGACAGAGGATGTCCAGCAGGATGGACCCAGTCTCAGAGGTTCATAATGAGCTTGTCTGGATCGTACGAGTTCCAGATGCAGAAGAGTGGATAGCACGGCATGTGTACACAGTACTTATAGTAAATCTAAAGGTCTTAGTGTATATTTGCTTTCACTTACCTCACACTGTCTGGGAAAAGCTCATAACAGCAAAAACAGTTCAACAACACAGTTCATTGGGAGCTGCAAGTACTAGCATACTAAACCTAGAGTGTTTTGTTTTTACAAAGTTGCGACACATAAGTTGAGATTAATAATTAATTAATTAATTAACCCTTTATTAAAGCATATAGCTAGACGTCAAATGGGAATAGGGAACATTTCATGTAGGAAAAAATGCCCACTTTTAAACAGATTTGGCTTTCTGTACTGTATATCCATTTACTGTATGTAGATGTCTAAGGCTATGTTAACATTACCAGGCCATATATTAACATTACAAGTGACTCAAATCTGATTTTTTGCTCAGTGTGGCTCAGATTTGACTGTCACTTTCATATGGGGTCCTAAATCGGATACGTATCTGATCCATGGACATGTGATATGAATGTGAACGGTCAAATCGGAATTAATGCATCTTTTTTCTTTTACACATGCGCTACGTGCTTCTCTCTCGATCCGACAACACATCTCTTGGTGCAGCTGTGCAGCTATAGCTGCAAAAACAGCAAAAGCAAACCGCCTGGCCTTTTTTCTCCTCCTCGACCTGAGCATGTACTTCTGACCAGCTGTTTGCTCTCCACTCGAGGAAAAGATGCTCCACGTATGAGCTGCTAACGCATCTATTTCACCTTTATACATTTATCGTCTCTCAAATTTGATGTTTTTTGTTGTTGGTGAAGAAGGCGACATTTATACACACATCAATGTGCGCATGTGAGGCATTCCAGGCACAGATTCGTTCACATTACACACAGATACAGGTCACATACATTTGTAAATGTGATGATATGATGTGATCATGATAGCCAAATCCGATCTGAGCAAAAAAAATCGGATTTGAGCAACGTGGCTTGTAATGTAAACGTAGCATGAATGTTGGCTGTTAGCTTGTCTGCTACACCTCAACTGATTCATACTGAAATAAGAACAGAGCTTGTGATGGATAGATCACTGAGGGAGAAAAGAGGAGAGGAGGAATGCTACCAGTCAACTTCATCTGTCACCCCCTTCCACTCTAAACCCCCCACAGAATGTGACCTTTGCCACGACAAGCTACTAAAGCAGATGGTGAGGGAGGGCTCCTTCTGTAAAGAAACTTCTGGAAAGAAGACACAAAAGGCAGAGTGCTGGGCTACAGGACTTAACCCTACCTTACCTGAGGTCTCATTGGCTTCACCTCATTAAGCCCTGCCCACAGTTTAATGTGTGAGCTACAAATCCACACTGTCCAGTGAAAAGAATCTGGTGTTTTCTGCTACCTTTTTTCTATAAGTGTTCTATTAAAAGGGGCAGCAATAGTCCATGAGCAAGCATGGGAACATATTCAACATCATTGACTAGAAGGCTGCATCAGTCAATCAACAAGTGATCTTTACTGTGTTCTAAGCATTTAGAACATATACATTTCAGTTGCACCAACTGTATAATGTAAAGAAAAACTCTTTTTAAACTAAGAACCAAATCCACTGCTGCTACTCCATATTAACAGTGACAGAACAACAGGATGATGTATTACTTACTAGAACTATCATTCCTTAAACTGCTGATTTCTTTCACTGATGAACAGGAAATATTCCATCCATTGTCCCCGCACTAGTAATTTGTCCAAATAACCATGATGACATGCATAATTATCTACGTAGCTCCAGCAGCCACAGTCATATGTGTCAGAGATCTTTAAGAAGATGTTCAAAATAGAACACAAAGAGTTTACAGATGTTTGGAAAGAAATATTGTGTTGCATTTCATTGGCATCTTATTAAGCAGTGTTTTAAGGGCCAGAAACATCAATGTTTAACTCACTTTAAATTATCTTTCAATATATACAAAATAGTGCCACTGTAGGAAGTAAAACACAGATAGACACAAACAATTCAATGTTAGGAAACATTAGAATTCATACAATAATTAAGCTTTATTAACTACATAGTGTCATTATACTCATTCAGTATTAAACTGGTTAGGTGGCCACCACTCACCACCCAGTAACGTAACTACATTGCCATTATAATGACATTATTATCAATTCTAGTTTAGCAAAAACAGTGACAACAGACCAAACTAGAGTCTGCCTCAAGGTTTCAGCAAACGAGGTCATGAAGTTCATCTGCTGACTGAGCACCATAATACACCAGCAATCCAAAATCAGTTTTTTTTTTGTTTTTTTTTTTATTTGAAACACCAGAACAAGCTAATCAATAACCATAAAACACTGGGCAGCGCAAAGCTAGACACTAGTAGCAGCTCATCAGATAGTTAAAAGGTAAAAGCCGCACTGCAGAAGAGCTTGAACTACCATCTAACAAACATCATGTCATATTTGCCTGCTGTGCCTTTTGAACATTCGTACACTCAGACTATTTTAAATTAAATCTGTGGAGGTCAATGAAATGGTTTTACACAGGAAAAAAATTAGCCCTAACTTCAAAAGGACAAAATCCCCTCTAGACCCACACAAGTCAATCCAAAAGTTTACTCCTCTGTAGCTCCAAGCTCAAAACAAAGAAGCAATTCCCATTAGCACCAGGAAACAGAGCTGACAGAAAGCTGCCATGCTCATGGTATTTAGAGGAACACTCTGAACATGATGGTAGTGTTTATGTTAAAACACACCTGAGTGCACCTCTCATGTAAGGCACAACATCTGGGAGGCAGTCACCTGGACCGGTCTGTCCTACAGCTATAATGACTTACTTATACCCAGCATTCCTCATTGTACTGAAGGAATATCACCCAAACCACTGACTGAGAATAAATTTAGTGTTACAGGCCTAAGCTTTCACCCCTTTCAAAAGATCTTTCAGCCAATAAAACACACAAACTGTCTAAGAAATGTCCCCATACTTCCTGCAATATAAGACTAATAGAAAGGCGCTTTGAGCAGTCCTAAGTCAGGGCAGGCATTTTAAGAATGTGTACTCTGCTCTAACGAGTTTATGCAATGTAGAAGGGAACAAGTAAGTAATCTTTGGAGCAGATGAAAACAACTGACACTTTAAAGTCAAACCATTTTCCATTTTAACTTCTTGTAGTGTAGTGTATGTGATAAAACTCTGCACTTAAGATCTAGCTTCCTGAAGATCTGAAAGCCACCACAATCTGTCCTGCTCTTACTCACTCACACAGGCCTATAACTGATTCTAATAGAAACTGACTATTTACCCACATCTGACAGTAGCTAATAAAATACAGACCAGCATTTTTAAACAAACACAAGACAAAAGGGGGACTTATATTATAATAGCCAGAAATGATCCGTTTTGCAATGGATGGATACAGCAGGGGACAGATCCTAATTGATTAGTAGGAATGGGCATGTGTGCTATTGTTTAGGCACAGATGGGAGCAGAAAATGGTTTACATAGTACTACATGAGTTCTCAGACTCTGTATAGTGCTACATTAAACAATTTTTCTGGGGCTCCAAGTTGTCCAGCGGGCTATCGCTGGTTTAAATCCTGTTCATGTAGTTTGCCATCAGCTACTGGAGCCCTGAGAGAGCACAATTGACTCTCTCTGGGTGGATAGATGGCACTCTCTCTACATCACTCCAAAGGTTGATGTCTGCAGCACGAGGCATCTGTAAGCTGATGTATCGAAACCGAGTCGCTGGGCTTTCCTCCGAGCGCGCTGTGATGCTGCTTGGCAATGCTGCATCAGCAGCAGTTCAAAAAGAGGCGGTGGCTGACTTCACATGTATCGGAGGAGGCACGTGCTAGTCTTTACCCTCCTGGTGTTGGGGCATCACTAGTAATAGGGGAGGCCTAATGAGTGGGTAATTGGTTGTGTAAATTGCGGAGAGAATGTAAAAAGCATTAGAAAAAAATAATAAAATTCTCTATGGAATCATTCACCAATGTAAAGAACATTTAATTCAAGCAAAGAAAATGTAGGCGTCCAAATAGTTATTTGTCATGGTTCTATACAGCACCACTGTGTTTATTAAGAACCGCAGAGCAACACTTTTTAAAGTTTATTAAAATTATGTTGTATTTTCCACAATAGCACTGGCTTTTATCACCCAGCCCTAGAAGTGGTCCATTCAGGACAGAGTGAAAAGGTGGTAACTGTTCACACAGTGGATGAGGTGAGAATGGTTCTGCTTTTGTATGCAAATGATACAATGCAGATAAATGAGGCATTACTGACTTACCAAAGTGTTCAAACTGCATCAGCAGAAAAACTAAATGCAATGAGCATTGGGGGAAAAAGCCTAGACTGCAAATAGTTGTCCGTGTTTCAGCATCACTGCAAAACTAGTTGTTTATGAAAGCAAATATAAGAAATGCAAGCGTGCAGTATGGTCATACACCTGAAAGTTGCTCTCACACACACACATGCACTTAATAGTTACCATACAAAACAAGTTACAGAGGATTTCAGGCCAAAAAAGTGACTCATGCTGACCAACATCAACTGAAACTAAACTAAGCTAAGAAACTAAAGCACTGGAAGACGATTTCCTACACAAACAGCTTCACAAACCACAGTAAAGAGAAGAAACTCTCCTGCAGTGCTGGGGTAAGTGGTGACAGAGAGAAAGGCCAGACAAAAGAAAGAAAGGGGACGAGGGGGAGGTCAAACAACCCTCCAGTGGAGCTCATCATCTGTTTCAGTGCACACACAAACTGGAGTATGTAGGGTGGGGGGACAGAGAGGGGGAACAAGTGTGTGTGAGTATGTGCAAGTGTGAGACAGAATGACTGTGTGTGTGTGTGTGCATGAGAGAGATAGAGAGAGAGAGAGGAAAGGAAGGAAGAGAGGACATGAAATTAAGAGCAAGCAAGAAAGCAAGAGAGTGCATGTGTATGAAAAAGAGAGAGGAAGATAAAGGAAAAGACAGAGAAAGAGTAGTGGGGGAGGGTAAATGGAAGAGGAGAGTGAGAGAGATAGAGAAAATAAAAGGTTAAAAATGAAAGGACAGAGGAAGAAAGGAAAGTAAAGGGTGTACATGTGAGGCATGTGAGAGTGAGAGTAGGGGGGCTGGAACACAAGGCTCAAAAAACTGCTGCCAAACTCCCCCTCCCCTCTACTCAGCTGGGATACCTAAGACAACACACACATACACACACTATAGGGTTTTTTTAACCAACACAGAAAAAATAAAACTCAGTTTAAAGGAGAAAAACATTAAAAACAGATAAATGACTCACCCTTCCTCAACAGTCTCTGTCTGTATGTGTACCTCTCTCTCCCACTCTCTCTCTCTTTTCTGTAGTCAGTTTGCAACACCAGCTGGGCTCAGCTACTCACCCAAGTCCACGCCTTCTTTCTGGGTCACATGACACTGAGAAGCCAATCAGAGCCTATTCCCCATTCAAGGAGGCACTCAATGGAAGGCCTGCAGAAGTGTGTCTATTGAGGAGCTTTGTGTTTGTGTGTGTGTTTGTGTTTTAGCTTTTTCACATTCTCCTAAACTACAAACTACAAACAGTTGTTTTTGTTACTTGTTTTATAAAACTGCAATATTAATAATATTTAGAATTGTAGAATTGTCTGTTATTCTGTTCTGATTACAAATCCGTTTAATTGTGAAAAAAAAGTGAATTTATCACAGAATTGTCCAAAATTCTCTTGTCCAGACAGAGAATTCAACTCTAGTCTGCTGTGGACAGACTGTGACGATGACAATTATCTGTCAACAACACTTACAATACACTAGTCAGAACATGATGTGTGGTGTTTATACTAACCATACTGTATTTTAACACTCAAATTTTACATTACTGTCATCAAATTACCAATAACGTCAAGGCTTTCATATCACAAACACTTGCAGCCTTTAACTACTCAAATAAACATTATATATGTAAATGTTTTACATATATAATGTAAAACAAATATAAAGAAGATCACAGTGGTAGACAGTCAATAAGCTAGAGCAGTGAAGTTGTGATGTGGTGTGTGTTAAAGTTAGAGGAAGCTACAGCAGGAAGAGAGTGAAACAGTTCTGCTGAAAAACCCACAAACCAGCCACCTGCACGCACACACGGTTACACACACAGGTAAACATTTAATAAGATCAGAGAAGCTTACTGAATTTTACTTCCTTTCAAAAAGCTTAAGGATTAAATACAAAGGGTTAGAGCTTAAGATCTAAAATTATCTACATTTGTATTAAAATATCATGTGATATGATCATGAGTAGAGAATTGTTGTTTAATAAGCTAATGTTTACATGGTTGCAAAAACATCAGTAATTTCCAAGGCAGCATATATTCCTCGTGGTTATAGATACTTGATAAAACATAATAAATACAGAATGTCATAGTAGATACTAAATAATTAATAACAGATACTTCATAAATTATACAAGATACTGTACAATTTAAAGTAGCTAAATTGAGAAGGCTGTGCATTGGAAGGAACAATACAATATATTTCAGGATACCAGATACAAGATATTTTATGTATATTTTTTTATATTTTTCATATGTTTTTATATTGCGGCAATCAAAATTTAGGAACATTCTATGTAAAAATTGAGATAATATGAGAATGCAATCAAAACACTGAGACCTGAGACAGAGTACAACATTGATCAATATAGTTCAGGGTTTAAATACAACATATAATAAACCTGACAATCTGACACTGATCTTTACATGTACACTAATATTTAAAATGGTTTGATCTCCAGTGATGCCACAGCCATCCATGTCCAGGAATCTCAGAGAGTGTAAGTGTACTCTCTCTCCCTTCACTCAGCATGGGCTTCTGTTAGCTGATTTAAGAGAATGTGTTAAGCACCAGTGGTGATGTGTTAGCAGTAGTTTAAAAGAAATTCACATGTTAGGTCTTACTGCAGGCCAAAGTCCTGAACTAGTCACGTTATCGTGTCACTCATCATTAAAGTGCAAAACTGTATGAAATCCTCACTTGACAGACAGCCATGAAACACATACATTATCTTTACTGCTTTTTATTAAGAGAAAAAGAGCGAAAAAACAGAAAGACACAGAAAGACAGAGAGATGGAGAGAAACTATTTACAGAGAGGGAGAGAAAGAGGGAGAGTGAAAAAAGACTGAAAGACTTATTTGCATTTAACTGCCCTCCTTATCACGATTGCACGCAGTTATAAGGGAACAAGCCCTCAGGGGTTTAACACACTCTTCCTCTTCCTCTCAGAAACCACAAACTAACAACCCAAATTACAGAAACTCTCTAAACTCAATTAGTCGCTTTCTCTGCTCAAAGGAAGAAAATCTTGGTAGAGTCACACACAGTTTACTTGTGTAAAGTCTCCCAAGCATAAACAGAGAGAGAGATTCGCAAAAAAGCATCAGTAACTTGCAAGGCAGCATACATTCCACATGTTCATAAACACTGAATAATTCATAATAAATGCAAAATAAGCCATAGTAGATGCTGAATGATTTAAAGTAGATAAATTGAGAGAGCTGTGTATTGGAAGGAACTTGACTATACAAAATATATCACAATGCAGAGTATTCAAAATATTGCAATATATTGCAGTACTGTTCTTAAGGTATTATATCGCTATTTTTTAAATCAAACTGTAGGAAAACACTTTCAAATGCTGTATTAGATCACAGTATATTAATTACATAAGTTTAAACACAACATATAATAAACATGAGAGTCTGACATGGATATTTACATGTACACTAATAATTAAAAATTAAAAGTTTTTGAAAATGTGAGAGTGTAGTTTTGGCAGTGGTTGGGCACTGGTGTTTATTTAAATTACGCTGATTGTAAAACCCTATAACTTCCAGAACTTCACATTCATCTCTGTTATCATATCATCAACCTTATTATATTCATCTTTTTAATGGTTTGCCTTATGAGAACGTCGCCACACAAAAAACTCAAAATGCTCTTGCTACTTCTAATATTTCAATACAGAAGATTTCACAGGACAAGAGGATATTATTTCTAAAACTGGTCCAAAGTACAGTCATAAGAGAGAGACAGAACAGAGAGAAAGAAATGGAGCAGAAGGCAAGAGGAAGAGACAGACAGAGAGAGTGAGAGAGAAAAAAAATTGTCTGATCAAAGAGAAGAGTTTCCTTCCGCTACAAAACATCTCAAACGGTTTTCACACACAACATGTGAGTGAAAGACAAAGACACATAATGAAGAGAAAGAAAGAAACATAGACTGAGGTAAGTAATATAATACAGGAAATTGACAAATCCTGCACCTAACAGCTGGGGTTATGCATAGGGCTCAGCCAGGATCTACTACTCACTCAACTAACAACAATAGCAAAACCACCACAATCTGATACTGGCTCGACAAGAATCCAGAAGCACAGCCTAACACTATGTTCATGGTCCATTGCCTCAACTGCCAAGTAACAGACCTACCAAAAAATAACCTATGAACACATAAAATCCCTCCTTAATCTAAGCTCACTTCCTTTAACTATGGCAACAACACACTTACCTAAGCACAATCACACACAATAAATCACATTATAAGTTGCGTGAGCAGAACACAGCAACCACTACCATCTGATACTGGCTCGACAAGAATCCAGAAGCATAGCGAACTATGTTCATGGTCCGTGCCTCAACTGCCAAGTACTCAGACGTCTACAAAAACTCATGAGACAAATTATTACAAGAGCAGGACCACACCAATCCCCTTCATCCAAACTTTAACACAAACTTCAGTGCAAGCTCTTCTCGGGGGTCATCAGGCAGGCACCTTCCTTCGTCAGTGTTTCGCTGAATTAGGGAGAAATATAGAAAAAGAGAAAGATAAAGAAAAGGAGAAAGAAAAGAATGGGGTGAAGAATAAAGCTAAGTCTCTCTGGTACAGGAACTGTACCAGATTGTGCTCATAATTGAATCCAGTTTTGTTCTCCATTGTTGTATTTTCTAAATGGCAGAGTTACTCACGCCAGAGTTCAGAATCCGACCCCTCCTGGAGCTCCATGTAAGGTTCCCTGTGATCCGTTGCCTGCATCAAGAACAGCTCGAGAACTTTCCAGAATAGAACTATGCTCACACACACACACACTTCAAAACTCCAAACAGGACTTAGTCCCGCTCTTTCCGCTGTTCTGTATACTATAAACAGCTTTTTTCTCCCTCTCTCTCTAACACACACAAGCACCCACACAGGCCTTCCAGGGGGGTCCTAGTCTGTAAAGCAGAACATGTGGTCATGAATTAGTCAGTATTCTGGTTGGGGCGGATATGAAGGATAAAATGAATAAGGACCATCCTGCATCCTGCCAGTGACAAATCAACACCAGCATGATAATTACTGAAAACACATTACATCAGAGTCTTACGGGGTTTGGCAGTCAAGCCATGCAAAATTTGGATAAATTACATTGCAATATTTCTGTCCAGCAATATATATTGAAATTTAAAAAGATACAGGACTTTTTTATTAGATGTCACCCAAAGTAAATTATCCAATAAGGCATGATATTAATACTGCATCCAACATTTAAGTAAAATAATACAATACTGTGCAAAGTCTTTTTTTTACTTCTGCATCAATTAAATCAAATGTTAAACAAGGAACAATGAGCTTAATCCATAATTATCAAATGTGTCAAAATCCAAGTGAATTATGTTTTTTGTCTTTATAATGTCTGTCTTATACATTGTGATGTCAATGTACTGTGTTCTAATTGAACTACTGTTTAATGCAAGACAAATTTCAGATTGTGTCTCTTACAATAAAGCATCCATCCATCCATACATCCATCCATACATCTAAATATGGCAATACACTTTCTGCGATGTGACAGTAGTACATTTAAAGTGCAATAATATTCTGATTTAGACCATGAAATAAATACTGGAGTTAAAAGAGTTAACTGTAAAACTATTGATTGTGGTCTGAGACGTGTACGATCAGAAGAGGAGAGTGGAGAAAAGAGGAGGGAAGAAGTAAACTGAAGGGTGGAGAGGAAGAGAGAGGAGCAAAGCGAGGTCCTCCATAGTGGTGGGAAACTTGTGTGACCTTTGACCTTTCCCCTGCTGCACAGAGTAAACGCACGTTTCCGGAAATCGGATCTGGAGAGTCTCCCAACACATGCTACAAAAACCTCTCTCTCCCTGTCTCTCTCTCTCTCTCTCTCTCTCACACACACACACACACAACAGAACTGTATGAACTAGAAATTAGGGGTGGGCAATATGAATAAAATCATAATAATAATAATAATAATAATAATAATATACACTGGTGCTGCGAAAAACGCTCAGAGAACAAGGGAGCAAAATTTGTCAGTCTCAGTCCTGACCAACGAACTCATAGACTGGTTTTGCTCATAGTGTGTAAGATTTTTTCTAGATGGTTCAAACTTTTAGACCAATTACAGGAAAAAATGTTCCTCTACTCAAAAACAGAAGAAGAAAAATAATTGGTGTTATGAAAAAAACCCACTCCTGTCAACATGAATGTCAAACAGCAGTATGGGTGAAAACATGCACGATCATAACTCCTCTGTCTACCGTAACTGTAGATTAATCCATATATTTATTAACAGAAATTTCCTAATGCACATGTGGATGCAAAGGAAGGCTGATTCTGCACAACACTTGGAAAGACAAATGCACAGCATTGACAACATTGTACAGACCAATCAGTGGAAATATACAGATCCTAGGTTTGGCCTTAAACAAATGATTGATTTATTAAAATTGCTGACAGTCATGGTACATGACACGTAAATACAGTAAGTGAATAAATACTCTAGAAGAAACAAATCTGAATATGACATTTTGTCTAGTATTTTAGACAAATAAAGATAAATAATATTTATAAATTGAAATTGTGTGTGAGTATATATTGCTCCGAAACCCATTCTGCCGATAGTTTATATTCTGTTACTGAGCTCAGATGAGACTGTGCAAGTAGAGGAACGAGTGTGGAGGACACACAAACACACTTTCATCAATACTGCTTCACCTGTATGACAGCGCCACTCACTGTTAATACATTGTCTGTGCAGGTGTCATACCAGGCCAAGACATCTTTGCTTTGTGATGTGTTTCATTGTTTACAATAGGAGAAACTAAGCTAATACTGCTAACAAACACTGCACTTACACTGTCAGATATTAAGCGTCTGAAGTATTTAAATGTTTGTGAGCTTGATTTTAGTGCATTTTGCGTATTTTTTATGCAAATTATTAATGTGACAAAATTTTAACAATAGAAAACAGCAACAGTTATCCATACAAAGTTCAGAAGGTACATTGCCTTTTATTTACACTAAAGTTTATGCTCTCTTTCTCTCTCTCTCATTGACTCATGTGGTCATGCACACACAAACAGCTGATGAGAAGTTTCCTCTTTTTAAGCTGTTTAAGGTTGTGATGGAAGGTGTTTATTGAAATGATTCATAATCAATGACGTGTGATGATTCATAAACAATGACGACTATTAATGATATTACTTTTTGTTCTATGCGATGATAATGTGTACTGTGACCATTCTACCCTCAGTGAGCTTTTTTTGAAATGCTGAGTAAGAGTTTTCTCTATCTGGCTATGTGTATGTGTTAAGGAATGCACGTCACAGTTGTTCTACAAATTCTGGCGCCAGGGTCATCTTCCTTTCTGCTTGCAATGTTTTGAGAACCAGCCTGATATGCTCACTAAGGGATTATGTCATATCACATGTCAGAAGAAGTTGACGTGTCACAATGGTGGCACTGTGCCCATAATTGGGAAGTAAGGGATGGGAGGATCTAAAAGGTATAAAGAGAGCTTGGCACCTCTTGCAAGGCAGGAGTTCACTCTGTATTCATTACGTGTGGCTTCTCAATAAATCTTGTTACTCATTCTGATCAAGACTCAGAGACTCTGAATATTTCTTTCTTCCTGTCATTATTTTTCCACCACAATTTGGCGTCACGAACAGGATGAGCATGGTCTTGCGGCGGAGGGGGAGAGACTAGCACCTGCCGAGGACGCTCTCCAGCAAAACAGCTGGGCCCCAGAAGCAAGGGAAAATTCCACAGAATAAAGGACAAGTACCGCGGGGGTAAGTGCGGCCTCTCCCCCCCATTCGCAAATCCAGGCCTCATCGACAAACATTGGTGGTGAGTGACAGGTTAACTAATTTACTCATTAAGGAAATTTTAAATGTAAACAATTGTTCTTAAATTAATTTACTCCCCTCCATCCTTCCTTCAGCACTCCGCCCTGGACAGTGTATAGTTACATGACGGTGTACAAGACTAGCCTGGTCATAGCGAGGCCTTTATTGATGTATGTAAATATATCTTTGAAGTTAAAGAGAAGACTAGCCTGGTCATAGCGAGGCCTCTATTGATAGACGTGTCATTAGAGTAATAGGTCCCGGGACCGTGGGGAGGAGTGCATAAATAATACTATAATAGTACAGGGTACTGATTGTGTATTAAGCAGGGTTAGAAGAAGGAAGGTGAGACGTGATTATTGGGGCTAAATTACTCTGAGTCATTAAAATCGAATGAGAGAACAAAATGGGATCCCAAGTAACTAAAGAATTGAAATTTAATCCAAAAATTCATGACGCAGCTCTTTTCAATCAAATGAGCCAAGACTATATGTGTATGTCTGTGTGTGTGTGTGTTTATGTAGTGTTGTTCAAAGGTTTGGAATCATTAGCATATTAACCCAATATACATATATTAAAGTAGGGCAGAATATTGAGCCATGCTGGAACTGTTCAATGTAACATGTTTCATTATGTTTATGGAAAATGCTGTAGAATTCTGAGGATGGCAGTTTAGTGAATATGTGAGACTGCTTCATGTTTAAATAGTAGTGATGAGTTATGTACAAATGTCCACATTGTGAAAGTCAACCCTGATTGAAACAGAAAAGAGATGAGGATTCCAGGCTTTTGATACAATGTGTGTGTGTGTGTTTCTGCGTGTGTTGAATAAAGCAGTGAGAGAGATAGACAAAACATCTCTTCTCTGCTATCTTCTATCACATTTGGTGTGTGTGTGTGTGTGTGTGTGTGTCTGTGCGTGTGTGTAAGTGTGTATGTTTCTAACATTTGTCTAACTCTGATATTCTGTAAGCGAATCTAATGATGAATATAATGTGTGTGTGGCTGTGTCAGAATCGCTCCCTATTCCAGAAATAGTGCACTATATAGTGTAAAACCATTTTTGCAGTACTGTTTAAAACCGCAGCAGTACATTCTGTTCCCTATATAGTTCACTATGAAAAACCTAATGCATCACAAAATTTAGAAATTCCAAAATATACTATAATGCAATGCAGTGCTGTTGTATTAGACGTCCTCAGAGCAGGACAAACATGGTTTATTGTTTGGTTGTTCCATAATTCGTTTAGTAAATAGAAAATGCTACATAGTGAAAGAGTTAATGAGTGAGCCATTCTGAACACAGCTTCTGTCTTCATGTGGTTTAGGCCTTTTCTATTATTATTCTTTTTTATTGAGACTGATTTCAGCTCAGTCTCAGCTGAATGAGATTTAAAGAATACACATATCTAATTTCTCTAGTGGTTCTCATGTATCTCAGTCTATGCGGATCTTTTGATTCTCTTAATGAGGATGGTAGATTTTAGAAACCAGTAA
This sequence comes from Astyanax mexicanus, assembly GCF_023375975.1. Lineage (NCBI taxonomy): Eukaryota > Metazoa > Chordata > Actinopteri > Characiformes > Acestrorhamphidae > Astyanax > Astyanax mexicanus. Next base: position 27,058,707 of record NC_064412.1, on the reverse strand, counting down.
GGAAAGATCTTACTTTCTTTGGAAAGCTTTAATTTGACAAACTTAATATTGTATCTATTACGAGCTGCAGTGAATTGGGTCTCTCTTTCTGACTTTTAAACAAGGAGACATCAGATGTTTAAAAAAAAAAAAAAAAAAAAAAAAAATGGAGCTTTTTGTTTTGCTTTCCATATGTTTTCTATTTCTCGCAATGAAGAACTTGCTTGCATATTCTTGGCTATATTTTGAGTCCCCATCAGAGCACAACAATATAATGTTAATGTTTATACAGTTTAGAAATATCAAGCATCGTTTGGCTGGAAATAATTTTTGTTTTAGTTATTTCATGAGGCTAAACAATTTTTAACCATGTTAGAATTCCTTTCAGGATTTCTTTTTTATTATTATTTTTTTCTTTTAAAGTTTTTTTTTGGAGGGATTTTTTCTCTTTTGACTGATTGTTGCTCAGTGCTGTTTTCTGGGTGTTTGAGAAGGCGGGGGTGGTGCTCATCACAGGAGTTTTGACCCTCAGAGACAGGGTCCTCTGCAACAGTACTGTGAACATCATCTGAACCAGAGCACTTCATTAGGAGAGTCTCAGATGAGAGACTGTGTTTGGTCCAGCTGTCGGTCGATGGCTGGACTGCGTCTTCACCGGACCTGCTGTGATTGAAATGTTACAGCACTGGTCCAGGAAACTGGTTTCAGATCTGGAAGAACTGAGCGATCAGAGACCGCTTCAGACAGCACCTGCTCAACCATCAACACCACCCACCCCCAGCAGCCAATCAGCCCAGTGGATTCACCCCTCAGCCTGAGCCAGCAACAGAGACGTGAGACCAGATTTTTTATTTTTATGCCTGTTTACTTTTTTCCATTAAAAGGAGTGATTTTATTTAATTTTTGATGTTTATGCCTCATGTAGAAAATGTTTGGTTAAACTTTAAATCTGGTGGTGACTCAAATTATGACTGTTTTACCTTTCTTTTTAAGAAAAAAAAAAAAAGGGAGGTTTTAGCTTTTTTGGTTTCTCTTTTAAATAGTGTTTCTCATCAAAAACTTTGATGAATTAAAAATAATATCTAGTTCAGGGAAAAATCTTTAATTTCATTGTAAACAGTAGCCAAACATGGTTGCTGGGCAGATTAATACATTAAAGGCCTATCACACATTGGCCCTCAATTTTCACTGGAAAGTTTTTTTTTTTTTAGGTTTACATTATGTAATTTATGTTGCCTAATGACTATGATTTGTATAAAACATTTTTAATAACAATCATCTCCATTAAGGCTTATGTAAGGGAAGTTGTTTACTGGCTTTTGACAAAATTAATACATATAAACTCAGATGTAGTTGTAACTAGCTAAAGTAACCAAGCATGCTGGCTTAAATAAAAATCAACCATTTAAAATCTTATTAATACATCAATGTAGACTATCAACTACAAAAAGAGCTTTGCTTGCTCCAAAGGTTTTTTAAAAATATATATATAGGGTAAGATAGAAATCTTTCTCTTATATGTGCATTAATATTAATGCTAAATTAATTCAATATATATAATAATAACTAGCTTGCTAAACCACCAGCTAACAGTCTTGCAACTATGCCAAACAAGTGAAACTTAAATATGTTTTTATTTTTTGCAATTAATTTACAGGTAGCACAGTTCGCAAAATATATATTGGAACTGAACAAGGAAAATAAATATTAGGCCAATAACTTCAAACAGGACCACTGCAGCTCATAGCTTCAAAATCACTGTCATAGGAACTAGTTAGTCTAAACTTAGGTGGACCATGCCTACAACAGCTTGTGGACACAACTCCACACACATTTAAATTCTAACATCAGCCAAATGTTTTTAGACTCAAGTTAACAGATGGAAAATAAGTTTACGAAGGATATAGAGGAAATGCACTGACTGCATCATACTCATCAGTGCTTTGGAAGAACTGAACTCTCTACTTAATAACTAAAATAAAAAGGGGGTGTTTTATGCTCTTTGTGTGTTCGCCCTCAAATAACAGCACTAATCAGACTAAATATTCTGAACAATGCTTTAAGGATTTCTGAGTATGTGTAAAGTTGAGGATTGTTTGTCTACAGATTGGCATTAAGAATTTTGGCACATAACAAACTATTTTAAAATAAATAAAACTAAGATTAATCTGAAGTGCACAAATAAGTTTTAGATGTGCTTCAAAGGAAGAACTGGGTGATCCCTGATGGATATAAACTGATAGAGAGTTACAAATCTTTGGTGCATAAATACAGAATGCAACGCTAAATGTTCTCAACAAATGAGCTGGAATTGTCGATCTGTCAGGAGTCCTGATATATACTTAGCTGCTAAGCAGTTAAGAGATTTTTACACTTTTTACACTAAATGAATATTAAAATCCAATCTAAATAATCTTCTCTCTTTTTTATGTGTGTGAGTTAGAACTGTAGCTGCAGCATTTTGACCACAATGTAATTTGTAAATTGTAGAGAATAATAATTGTAATCCAGAGAATAATGCATTACAATACTCTAATCAAAACAAAGGTGTAGATCAGCTTCTCAGCATCTAGTGTAAGAAAATGTCTAATTAATGTATAAAAAATATATACATTATTGTGGTTGAAGATTAAATTAGACAATGTGAAAGGTTAAAAGAAAATATGAAGGCATTTGATAAATAAATGTTGAGACTATGTATTCTATAGTCTAGAGCGAAAACAGTGACAATGTTGAAAAACATTGACTTGATTTTAACACTTTTAAACTTCATGTTGTAATTCTGGAAAAAAAAAAAAAAGAGAAAGTTAATGTAGTAAAATTTGTTTATGAATCTTCTCAGATCCATGGTGGGCATGACGAGGCAGGGAGAGTCCGGCGTGGGGACTGGTGTGCAATAGGCCCCAGCATGTCCACAGCTGAGATGAAGAAACACTTGTTCTCATACTCTGTATGCGGACACTTGTCATTACTCCCGGGGCTTCTTAGGCGTTATGTAGACCATCATGGAATCTTGGATGATTCCATTTGGTCTAGAAGGGGGGAGTGAAGGGTATGGTTGGAGATAACCACACCTTCACACTCTTATTCTTAAATGTTTTATACATTTATATATACAGTTATTATTTTTACTGTTCACATTATAATTCACTTAATAACCTTATGATCTCTGCTCTCTTTTTAACTGTCACTATGACAAGGCTTTGGAGGTTGTTTTTTTTTTACTTTTTTCAGGAATCAGGAAGGTCAGAGTGTTTTCATCAACAGTGAGAGCTGTGAGGAGAATGTGACCCTGAGTGGCAGAGAAGCTTCACTGCTGTTCTGCTGTTCTGGGACCAGTGCATATGAACTAGGAGACAACAAGTTATCTGAGTGAAGTGCTGGAAACCTCTCCTCAGATAGCCAGAAGATCTTTACATCCACTCTTTTCCTCTGTCTCATCTTCTCACAGACTTTAGGACACTTAAGGACTGTCTGCTGTGTTCATGAAGGACAACATCATGATAAGAATCTGTTGCTCAGACAGGCTGGAGCTAATCACGTCATTAAAACTGGACAACATGCTGTTAACTGGACTCTGCTGACGTAATCATATTGATAAGTTCTGTACAATCACATGTCATTTGCAAAATGTATAACTGCTTGGATGAAGTATGAGGAATTCTCTCTGGCCCTCGACTGGCTTTAGTTTATTTTTCTCTCTCTCTCTCTCTCTCTCTCTCTCTCTCTCTCTCTCTCTCTCTCTCTCTCTCTCTCTCTCGCGCGAATGTGTTGACCTATCGAGATTTTATTTGTTGATGTACTTTTACTCTTTTCTAATATATATATCTATTAATTTTTGTTCCGCCATATGCAGAAGAAAGGCCAGTTCCTGCAAGTTACAGTAGATACAATAGAGTTAGATACTGCATTTGGGCTAGACCGTTTGTTTAATGAAGGTAAAGAAAATTAGCTGTAAAAAGAAAATTTCATTATTGATTCAGAATCAAAGGGGGGAGTGTGATGGAAGGTGTTTATTGAAATGATTCATAATCAATGACGTGTGATGATTCATAAACAATGACGACTATTAATGATATTACTTTTTGTTCTATGCGATGATAATGTGTACTGTGACCATTCTACCCTCAGTGAGCTTTTTTTGAAATGCTGAGTAAGAGTTTTCTCTATCTGGCTATGTGTATGTGTTAAGGAATGCACGTCACAGTTGTTCTACAAATTCTGGCGCCAGGGTCATCTTCCTTTCTGCTTGCAATGTTTTGAGAACCAGCCTGATATGCTCACTAAGGGATTATGTCATATCACATGTCAGAAGAAGTTGACGTGTCACAATGGTGGCACTGTGCCCATAATTGGGAAGTAAGGGATGGGAGGATCTAAAAGGTATAAAGAGAGCTTGGCACCTCTTGCAAGGCAGGAGTTCACTCTGTATTCATTACGTGTGGCTTCTCAATAAATCTTGTTACTCATTCTGATCAAGACTCAGAGACTCTGAATATTTCTTTCTTCCTGTCATTATTTTTCCACCACAAGGTGGAATATGGAGCTACACTAGTGTTTATTTTCTCTATTAAAACTCTCAGTTAAATTTAGTAACTCACAGTACATTAGTACATTACAATATTCTAGTTTGAAAAGCACCAAAACTACCCTGAGATAGTAATACAGTAAAAAAAAAAGGATCTGCCAGCTGCCAACTACAGTATTATTTTGTCCCCTTTCCAAAAATACAGTTAAGTACGAGCATTTAAAAATATGGTTGTGATTAATACAATTATTTTGTAATGTATTGTCACCAATAATACAAATGTAAGTGTTTCTAATACTGTTTCTTTCATTACAATTTAAATACCCATTATCTAAAGATTAGTATCAGGAAGAAAATGTGTGATTAATTGTTATTAATTACAGAATCCTATTATGATTAATTTGATCATTTTTTAAAATCGGTTGACACTACTAATTTAAATATACCAACTGTGTTATTTGTAGGTATCTGATTCATGTGAAAGCGACCACAATTACCTTAATTTCAGTAAACTGCACAGAATTTATTTTTATACCATATTGAAGCTGTTTTAAAGACCTGAAAGGAGAGGACAAGGGAGATTTATCAGGAGGAGGAAGGAGGATGTTTAGAGAACCAGTAAGCTTTAATTTGCCTTTAATTGTTTAGGAGAACATCTAACTGATAACAAAGAATAATGTAATGTGTAATAAACTCAGAGAGGGAAAATATCACTCCTTAGGGAGCCGATAAAGCTCTGAATTGTGGGTAGACAGGAAAGGAAGGTGCAGGAGCAACAAGTAAATATAAAACAAACAAACCTTAACTTAAATCGTCTCCTGAACTGGAAAAAAAATGCTCGCCAAGTATTTGCAATTTTTTAAAAATTATGTGGTCCTAGTTTACACTGGGTGTCTGCAATAACTAGTTACACATTAACAATCCATATGACAACAATATAAATGTTGCCGATGAATTTACTGTCCCCTGCCACAAAATGTCTGCACATAACCCAACCGGTACAGACACAGACTGACTAAGTATCAGTATTAAAGTCAGATTCAGAGTAAACCCAGATTTGGAGAAAGGAAATTCAGCTTAAATTAGTGTGTTGGGTCTGCTGGTATTGGCAATCATGAAACCGGATTTCAGTCCTTCCTATCCTCCATGGTGTATTGATCTTGCCAAATTCTATTTGATTTCTAATTCGTTTTATTTTCAAATTAAACCCTGACCAACTGTTGGCCAGGGAACAGGGGGGCTCTGATTTGTAAACAGTGACGTTTGCTTTTAATTTACGTTTAATTTAGTTCTGTTATATTCTGTTATAAGTTTCTGAATTGAACCCACAGTAAAATAAGTATTTGATACGCTGTTCATTTTGTACATTTTTCCACCTACAAAGAATGGAGCACTCTGTAATGTTTATCATAAGTACCCTTAATTGTGAGAGACAGAATCAAAAAAAATTCTGAAAATCACATTGTTAAGTAACAATGTGATTTTTAAGTAATTAATTTAATAATTAATTAATTAATTAATTATTTAATTATTTAATCACCGGTTGGGTCTTGTGCAATGAAATAAGTATCTGATCACCTATCAACCTGTTCTGCCTTGTGTACCCTGCATATGTTTAGAGTGCAGGTTGTGCACATCCTTCAGGAATTAACTACACAGGCGTACAACGGCGCCGTAAACACAAAACCGTTAGGGGCAGTAAAGCACTTAGCAGCATCAATCTGCCAAAATGTTTTGAGGAGCAGCTGCACCACAACAAATTTGCTTGTTAGAACAGCTGGTGAAAGATCAGCATTGCTTTAAAAGTCTATGTGGAAAGTGGAAATTGAAATAAAAACAAATCCGAAATCTGAGCTGCCCTCTAGTGGAAGTCCCCAGTAACACGCGTAGCACACAGGCAAGTATGTGAACAGTTACGTTCACAACACAGGCCAAATAGCAAGTATATCTTTAACCAGGCACTGTGTGTGTGTTATCGTCTGTTCTCTGAGTATGAAACCACGGAACGTCAGAAAGACAGGAAACCATTAATCGGACAGCTGACAGGAAGGAAACCCTGCTGCTGGTGTGTGTGCCTGTGAGGTCATTTCCTGTCAAAAAAATAAACCGGACAGGAAGTAGGCTACTCTGACTCTTAGGCTCACTGTGAGGGGAAACATCCTTGATGCAATTTCTCACATCCACAATGTTTTTGTACAGAAGCATTAAAACAGAAAGGTTCTTTAAGGGTTCTTTCATAAACATAGTGGATCTATACAAAACCACAGTAGATCCAAAAGTAACTTTAGTAAGCCAAAATACACAGTTAAATCCACTGTACGCACAGCAGGCAGATACATACTTTATAATACAACAGAAAAACAATGACCTGGAAACTGTCTATTGCCTATATAAAAATACAGAAGAATAAAGAGTGCAATTTAAACTATCAAGCCTGTACACACAAAAATGTAATTTGGGCAAACAATTATTAAATTGTGTTTGGCAGTTTGCTAACTTTTTGTTACACTTGTCAAATGTATCAATTTATATTACTAAAATAGGAACTTATTACAGATGGAGAACAGTCTATATCGCTGATTTAAGTTAATAGTGAGCTGTTTTTGCTCCAGTGTTCCTATTCCCAGTATCTCCTCCACATGCTGACACACACTCTTTGGTTGTGGTGGGTCAGCATGTTGCCCCCAGGGCGGGTCAGGCCTAATTTCAGTAGAGTGGTCTTAATAAGAAACAGTCCTGCAGGCACTTCACTATTTAAACAGTGTAGATGCTGAAAGAGTTTTACAGCAACACCCATACTATTAAAAGTGGTTAATAGTGGTTTCTACTGTCATTGTTCTGTACTGTTTTATTTATTATTTATTGATATTGTTAATAACACCCCCCCCCCTCCAATTTCAAGATCCCATCAATCATATTTAAATAGGGGCTCCCTGATGCCCACAAAATTATAGAATATCCTGGAAATTATCTTTTAATGCGAGTGAGTGATAGAGAGAACGCACGCAAGAAAGGAGAGAGGTAAAGAGAGCGTCCTGATTGTCCTCAGTTGACCAATGTATGTTCTGTCATGCACTTAACATGGAAGTTTAATTGTGAATCAGCATTAACTTGCACTTCAAGAAAGAGTAAAAAATTGCAACCTTCTGAAGAACAAAGTGGCTCTGCAGGGTTGTTAATCAGCGAGTGTGACTAAACTTGTCTTACTGTGGTCATAATTAATGTGATAACACAAATTAAACCTTTTTTAGAGATCAGTGAAGTTTCTCAAAAGGCACGTATGCACACGCGCACACACACACACACACACACACACACACACATACACATTACATCATTCTTGGTCGCTCTCTATTTTCCCTCCATTATTCATTCTTCTTGGCATTTGCAGGAATGACACAAATGAGTATGTGGCCATGTGTGTGTGTGTTTACAGGAATTCCTTTGGCTTGTGTCCATGACACTTCAAGAGCCTCCATCTGCTCACACTGATGTGCTGGTGCCTCTGTGTGTTTGGCCATGTTCTTCATGTAGTGTAAACACCTGTTTACAATTCATTAGGTGTTTTTTGTGTGTGTATGTGTGTTCATGTGTATGTGTGATAGGCTCATCGGGATTTTTAATCAGATCCAACTGTGAGACATACTACTACCACACACAGACTAAAAACACCCAAACACCTCTCAACTCACAACAGCTCCAAAGACTGGAGACGGGCCAGTTGACTTGAGACACAGATCAATAACAATTAGACCATTTTTTTGTGTCCAAGACCTAGAGTCTGTTTGGTTTAACCCACCAAAACTGTGATGCTGAACCACAGTGTACACAGGCCCCACAACAAAGCAGCCAAAACCGTTTGTACCCAGGACGTGATATAAGCATGACTTACTGTAATATAAGCAACACAGCTCTGATATATAAAACTAAACAATAACAGCAAGAGCAGTGAAAAGAGCTTCTTTTTTTTTAGATTAGTTACTTTTTGGTATGAAGAGGCAGAGACACAGAAAAACTCTCTACCCTAACCCCTAATTCTGTTGCTGGAGGCACGCAAGCTTTTCTTAACACTGAATAAACTCTTTCATGATGTCATTTAGACCAAAATAACACCCGGTCAGAGAGAGCTCTCTCCTCCTCTCCAGGAGGCCCTTCCTCATGACTCACACACGACCTTCACCTCAGCCAGAACTGCATCACACACCACATCATCTCATAACCCCAACTTTACCGAATGATTGTAGGTTCCACACCTGTTTTCATGAACCTTTTTTTTCATGAACTCATGGTCGCCATTTAGCTACACACTCTTCACACTTAAGTAAAACAGAGCAGAAATAATGAATGCTCCTCCCAGCAAACCAGAAAGTACGAAGTACAAATACCCAACAATTAGACTTCTTCAAATAAACAGCAGAGAAGCTGTATGTTTAAACCACCAGATATAAACAGTAGGGGTGGGAATCGATTACTATCTCACGATTCGATTCGATTCCGATTTTGGGGGCCACGATTCGATTCAAAATCGATTTTTGATTCAAAACGATTTGAATTATAAAAATTTCTGCTTCTGGCTTATGAATCTTATTGAAAAAAAAACCCTCCATAATATACACTGGTCCTGGAGCAAGTAATGTGTTACAAAAACAATAAAATGTGCAGGAATGTGGGTCCTCAGTGACAGAGGAATCACTGGGATATCACAATGACGTTAATGAACAATAAATAAATAATAAATAACACTGCTTTATTACCAGGCTACTAGCGGTGGTGTGTAGGTGACGCTGCTGGGCTGATGTGATGATAGCAGTGGAGCGCTAAAGTTCAGGAGCAGCTGCTGATTAACTAGTTAATTTAAGGTCGTTGTATTTCTTCAGAAAGGGGGCAGGAGGTGGAGAAATTAATTCATATTGTCCATTCCTTAATTCCTCTGTGATGAGGAGCTGAAATGAGCTCTGATTAGCTTATTGTTATTTTTCCGTTCCGCCTTAAATGCTGCAGCCCGCAGCCACCTGTAGCGTTATTTAAGGTGGAACTGGAAAGTTAGCTTGTTAGCTAGCTAACAGTTACTGAAACTAACTACTAGCGATCTTTTTTATGCTTGTTATGAAGCATTCTGCCATAAAACATTAAAACTACACGTTAATCTAAGGTAATATAGTGCTTGTTCTGCCATCTTACCGGTGATTCTCAAACACCTACTACGCTCTGTGTGGGTCTGGAAGACCTCGGTTTGAAGGGACAAGCGGGTTGCCAGGTCCAACAAAAATACCCAGCCCAAAATCAGTCCAAAACCCGCCCCTCAGAATCGATTTTGGGACATTTTAAATCGATTCTGAATCGTAGTAAATGAGAATCAAGATTCTTATGTGAATCGATTTTTTGGCACACCTCTAATAAACAGCCATTAGCAGTGTATCTATAGTATTAAACTAGACCTCACCTCTGCTAAAATGTTCTGGTTAAATACAGGGCACACTATTATAATGACATGGAAAGTTTGAGCAAGTGTACTGTATATACATGTATTACTATTATGAGGTCAAACACAGGTCTAGGCAAAATACTTTTGTGTTTATGGTTGCTGCCTTCTGTATTGGCAGAGTGGTCAAGCGGTCAAGACAGCATGCTGCTATCAGACTGAATTGTTATCTTCTAAATTCATCAAGTGGTCAAATTAGAGTAACTGCAGTAGGTAGAATAAATAGTAATTAACTTGGTAGTTGGTAAATTTTTAGAATTTAAAACAACATTATGCAAATGAACTAAAACACCGGTGAGACATAAAAAAATTACACTTACTGTGCCCGTCGGTGCAGGGCGACTTTCTTCCGGCGTGATTTGGTGATGCACACCTTGTTGTGACAGGTGTATGGTGATGATTATCCTGACTGGCTGCCTTGGTAATGCTGATCTCTGGCCGGCGTGAACCGTCTCCCGGGCTGGGCGGCTCGTTCCTCCTAAACGTAGTCTCTGGGAGTTTGGAGCTGGCGTGCGGGACTACAGCAGAGGGTGTCCTGGCAATCGTGGCTATGGTCTCCAGCGTCTTGCTGAACGTGACAGAGTGCTTCTGTGCTTCTGGTATTTTGCCGTGGCCCAGAGCATCAGGCCTCTTTAGGCCAAAACGAGCGATGCCAGCACTGAGGGAGATGGGTTACATGTTACATGTTACATTACATGTACATTTAAAGAGCACTTAAAAATAGACACTTTTTCCAATATTTGTGGACATCCCATCTTATTAGCTTTAATGCACCCCCACAGCCAACACTGGCATTACACACAAATAGTTTAATGTAAATAGAAAAGAACTGCTTATAGGACAGGATGCTCTGGAGCAGTTGTAAACATATGTGCTTAAGATCACTATGCCCGGTGCCAAACGAGAGTTTAAGGGATATAATCTGCTTTTTTTTTTTTTTTTAAGATAAACTGGATTGGCTGAACTAATCATGCTTCCCTTGTGGCTGAAAGTTCTCAATTGCTGAAAGCAATGTTAAAAAGTTTTGTATAAAGTTTCGCCGTAAATAGCAGCAGATGCATGCAGGTCAGATAATCCAATTAAATTATAATCAATCAATACAAGAATTATAAATCTAATTCATATTGAGCATGTAAAAATTTGCATGGTATTTAACAAAACATGTTAATGGTAAAAATACAAAATGCCACTGGAAGAACTTCTTGCACAGTGCTAAAATACAGACAATACAACATTATAAAACATTTACAGACTCATCAATACAACAGTATAACAAGAGTACAACAAATTAGACATTAATACCTGGGAGATCCATCAATGGTTTTGCCGTTGTTGTTGGATGAGATGTCTATGGAGAGCTCAGAGCGACGTGACACAGGCTCAGGGGTCCGCGCTTTGGGTTTGGAGGTATCGGGGAGCTTGGTGCCATTGGAGCCGAACTCGTAGTGACGGCTGCTGGACGGAGAGATGGCACTGCGCTGCTGAGGGTTTGAGGGTGTGCGACGGATGTGAGGAGAAGAAGAATGTGAAGAGGAATCCACGTCCTCGACCTCAAACGACCTCTTCAGTGCTGGGGGACAGAAACCACAGCGTGACCAACGTGCGAAGAAAAGATGGTATCTCCAGTACTTTACCTTGTTTTAGCAAAACATAATATCATCCTTTCTTTTCTGATAGCAGCGGTGAGCAGCAATACTAAGTCCCTATACAACTGCCCTAATTTTCTTCTTGTAGAAGCAAAACAGCTGTATTTCGCTTAACCCTCAAAACAGGCAAAGGTTTCTCTCCTTATGGTCACAACATCTTACACAACACATGGAAGCCTATGAGCAGTATGTGGATGTGTGTGCGTGTTTGCATGTGAACGTACATAGTTGTCCCCAGTGGGATTCTCATTGGTTGTGTCATAACTGTCCCTCATGGGCTACTCAGAGACACTCTCTCAAAAGGAAATGATATTTGTGTATGTGTGTGTGTGTGTGCGCACATGCCTTCAGGATCTGACCATGTTTCATAGATGAGCTTAGGTGTGATTTTTAGTGGTATTTTATAATACTGAAATAGGGCTTAGCTCCACCTACAAAACCTGATTGGTTAAAAAATTAATTTTACAACTACTTAAATGTATAAAAACTTGATTTGCAAACATTTATTTTTCAAAAATCCCCCCTTACACAGAGAGTTCCTCACAATGTCTTCCCAATTTAGCTGTTAACAATGTCCTGCAACTGTTTAACACACTACTCTGAAGGATAGGGTGAGGGGCATTTAAATCCTTTTAAATTAAACTCCAGACCTGAATTACATATGCATGAATTACAAGTGCATAATGCACATAAAAGAAAATTCTTAAATATTTACTTAAGTATTGGATTGCTTTTTAAATGTCAACTGCATTGGTTGCAGTCTGTGTTTAACATTTTATTTATATTTGACCTATAACAGACCTTTTTAAAAACTGATTTAAAAACTATAAAATCTGTATATCATAAATACTATATATTATCACTATAAACTGATCACAAAATCTGTAAAAAAAAAAAAAAAGAGCTCTTAATTTGCCGCATTCACTCTAATGCTGCCATGCCCCCTAGGTCACCTTTTTTTTTTTACCAGTGTGGTGGGTGGGGCTAAGCTATTGTTTCATTGTTCTATAAAGTTTTTCCATTGACTGGTTAATGGTCTGTTCTAGTGGACCACAGGTCTCAGCCAGTGTTATATATAACATAAAAAAGTATGTTGTAATGTACACATAGTCTGAAAGGGTTTAATGCTTTACATGCCTTACACAGAGTGGCACAAGATAAATGGATCACCCTCCCCAAGGTTTGAAAGGGTTCATATTGCTGTGTGTAAGTCTGCATATGTGCGTACATGTGTTTAGATGTCTACACTTGGCTGCTTGTGTTTAACTGTAACAATAGCTCTTTCTCTGCATGAACTCCCCAGTGTGAAATCACTCCAGCAGCTGTTTATGGGGACATCAGAAAGTCAGTCATGGACCATATCCCTGAAATCTATGGTAAAAGATTTTATTTTGGGCAGCTGCTCTACACACACTCCTTCATACATACTCCTGACCACTCGCTCTTCTTTGCAAGGCATGTCTCAACTTCTTGGGACAAAACTGGCCCATGTCAATGAATCTATTAACTATCTATGAACCTATTATTCAATTAACTTACTAATTTCTACATTTTCCATCATAACATCATCATACTGCCCTCTACATGTGCTCTTGTGTATTACATGATTGTTATGATTTTTATTTCACTAAAATCCAATGGCACTCTGTGACTACAAATGACCACTAACAAAGAAGCTTAAAAGGTTTGTTCAATGAGACTAATTGATGCCAACCTTACAATGGGATTCAAATACTGTATTACTTAAACTTGAACAGTTTATTGATTAAAAATAACTGATTATGCTATTTATAATAAAAAAATACTGTTGGCAATATCAACAACAGGCAAGAAAATCTGTATTATCACAATAACACCAAAATATCATCAGGCAGAACGTCTGTAAATGTACTTTATATATGGGCTTGGTATTCACTGTTAAATGTTAAGAAAACAGTAAATGATTAAATGTAAATAAATACCATTGTTTTTCTAATCAACTATGTCAATTGATCACTGCAGTTTTAGTAACCAGCAGTTATTTAAATTGTAAAGTATATTGTCCACTGGCAAATAACAGATTACTTTTCTGCTCTTTTCCCACAGTGCCAGCTCTTAGAAATGACATTAAAGCCAATTTCACTTCATTACAGACATTTTACAACACAATAAAAACTAAAATGAACATTTGAGTGCCTTACTGTGCCACAGAGTTCCCATGTGATCTAGATTCAGGATGAAAGCCAACGTGCTAAACCAGTGAGAAAAGACTGTAAATGAAACGTTGGTATTTGAACATTTACGCCACACACATTTCCATACTTGCACTTCAGTACATAAAGCAACCGCACCACCCAGTCTCTTCATCACTGGAGCTGACAGTAACAGCCTCCGAGTTGACCCCAGGCCACACAGGAGCAGCCAGCATTGTTCAAAGTGCGAAGAACAACCCATAATAAGTTCAAATACTGAAGAATGAGTGAATATGTTCCTGCTCAGAGGCCAGAGACCTTGGCCAAGAATTCTGAGTGCTAACATCTCTAACTACGTCAAGGTGATCTTAACTGACACTGCAGTGAATCATCACTTTCAAAATCCTGTCACTCTACTTTGTGTAAATATTCAGGATGAATAGACCAAAGATGAATGGAATTATAATAAATTATACTACAATATGTCACTGTGTGCTTTTCTGACTATAGTGTATAAACAGCCACTCTAAATTTACATGATTAAAATGTGACAGGTGGGTGAAAATGAATAAAATGTGTAATTGCATCTAAATATTACCAAAACATTAATATGCTCAGGCTGAGAAGCAGTTGAGTGATTTTGATGTGTGAAATGTGTGAAAATAAAAGCAGTAACAGTAACCTTTGAATCAAATGATCATAAACACATGACAATTATTTAATTTAGTTTTTTTTATAATTTAATAAAATATCTCCACTACATTTTTGCCTATATATTTACAATCTGTACTTTTCAGACAGTTACTATTCTTATTTCATCAAAACTAATAATCACATGTTTTAGTTACAGTAGATATAAAGGGAAATTCTAAGGGATACAGAGGTAGTTAATAGGTGACTAAGTAAAATATCGAAGGTCAAAAAGATAATTTCTAATATCCCTGTATTGAAATGTATACATGTCCATTGTTTATAGCCCTGAACTATAAAATAATAACATCTTCTACATCTGTAAAGTTGTACTCTGAAAAAAAATGCTGATTATTTGGCTTGAACCTGACAGGAGTTGGAACAGCACAGTCTGGCTGGGTGTCGTTCAGACCTGGAGGGAATTCATTAGCCCTCAGGCCTTTAAAACTGACCAAAAGCTTGTCTATCAGCATCTACACTTAAAGAAAGGCTGGACATCAGCTGGCAGGAGTCGCCACGATGGCTAGACCTTCAGTCTGTGAAAATGAGGAGATCCCTAGTGGGCAATGGTTAGATCACTACAGAGCTAGACAACCGCCCACACATTCTGGGTGGATGATATGGAAAAATATAGCAATTCCCTCCAGAGAGTATCAGCACTGATGTACATTACACCAAACGCAGATTTTACATTTGCCAATTTTGCATATATTTGTGCAAGAGAATGAAAGTAAACAGTAAATATGATGTTATTAATTTAGCTCACTTTCTCCAAAATGTGATTGTTAGATGATAAGGATGTTCCGATCACATTTTTTTTGCCTCCGAGTCAGAGTCATTTGATTTTAAGTGTCATTTGATTTTAAGTATTTGCCGATACCAAGTCCTGCTCTGATATTTTGACACTGCAGTAAATAAAAAACAAAAAAACAAAGAGCACGGCCAAGTTGTCCCTTTTTTTAAATAGATTTTTAACCAAATATTAAAACAACCATATAATTTTTTTTAGCAAAATACACACATACTAAATAGCCATATAAATGATTTCCATTTAAATATGCACCTTTGCTTAAATAAACATAATGTTTCAAAACTAAAATATCAAACAGAAATACCTCATCACAATTCTCCAAGTACACTGTGACAACTCAGTTAAAAAAAAATGTTAAAATGCATTATATGTTATATGTTATACTCTAACGTAGGGGTGAAACGATTACTCAAGTAATTTGAATTACTCGATAAAAAACTAATCGAGTAATTTTTTGTGCCCCGAGGAATAGTTTAACTAATTTTTAAAGCGCGGAGCATGGATTTTTAGCACTGACTAGTTTTAATGTGAAACAGCGCGCTTAGCGTTACGTCACCCACGCACAGAAAGCTGATGGAGGAGGCGGAAGTTTTTGGAGCGATGGAGCGGAGAGCAGGTAAATTTAATTTATAACAATTCAATGAGATTAACATTAATGTACCTTAATAACATAACGACAGCCCTGTGTAGTACTGCTTATTAGGAATACTGTCTAATGTGTGTGGTTGATTTATTAAAACAGAGACATGTTCTAGACATAATACAGGTTTTATGTAATCAGTAAACACATCGCTGTGGAGTTCAGAAGATAAACAATAAATACATGTTAAAGTTAGCTGAGCTAAAGTTACTTTGGCCGGAATACACAGTCATGAACTTACTGTATTGTCATTTAGGACAAATTACTGTTTACAAACACTGTCACTTTAAACCGCACTGAGACACTTTATCTTGTACTGACCGTAATTCTATTCTATTTTTATTGTATTCTTTTATTTTGTTATCTTATTTTATCTACATATCTATTTTAACAACAGCTCTTGGGTGTAAACTGGACAGTGAGATCACAATTTCATTCCACCTCATGTACCATAAAATCTCCTTGAATCCTTGAATTTTGTCTTAGTAACGTCAATTAATTAGATCTGAGTAGTGTAAAAAGTAAATATACAAAAAAGGAAACATTTTTAATACTTTTGTTGTCACAATTGTTCCACAGGTCTTAATGTATTTTGGAGAACATCCCCTGTCCAAGAAGGAGAATCCACTGACTTGGTGGGAAAAGAATGCAGCACGCTTATCCAACACTGGCAGAACTGGCAAAGTCTCTGCTGTTTAGAAGCTAAGATGCACAACATAAAGCCAATGTTTATGCCTTTGTTATTGATTAATGCCCTATAATTTAGTGTTTTACAGCATGGACATAACATTTGATTTTTGATACATCAGTGATGTGGATCTTTTCCACCCAATGCCAAGCCATTGAAAATTACATGATCAGCCCTGATTTCGGATCTCATGATCAGAATGGGTACATCCCTATTATATGACATGCATGGAATGGATTGTATATGTTTTGACACACACGCACAAACACACATACACTTATTTAACTGGTATCACAAAACACATTTCTATGAAATTTTCTTTCCCATCAGAGAGAACCGAGTAGACCATAAGACAGCCTGATGATGTATGTAACAGGAGCTCAAGAAACCAAAGTGCACAGCTGTAAAAAACCCACAGAAAGCGCTACAGCAGATCCTCCATATGTATATTATTCTAATTTGTCATACACACAACTAGAGCAGCAAAATCTTAAAATTAAAACAATAACATTACTGACATTAGAAATTTTACAATCTTGTTTTTACACAACAGTAACTTCCCTTGGAAAAGTGCGAAAAGAACTAGGTAAAAAAAAAAATTCTATGGTCGACTCATGACATACTCTAAAGAACAACTGTCATTTCACATTGTGACAAGAAATATCTCCAAATGGTCCAACGTTAATGATGATGAATGTGCAGACACATACGAAAAACACTGAGCTGGATCAGAGTTAGTGAATAGTAGAGGAGAAAACTAGCAGGAGATTAAGAGAGAAAGGTCAAGAGCTGCAGCAGATGAAAAAGAAAGGACTTCTGCCATTTCCACACAAGGATGTGGGAAAGTTGAGAAACGAGGTGAAAACGAGTGAAGGTTAGCGGAGGAGTGTGTGAGATCCAGATGTGGCGTTTTACCCCCTTTTAGAGCCTCTGTGTGTCTGAATGAGAGATTTCCTATAGATACACTTCACTGAGCACAACATCTGCCCTCTAACACTCTCACACACACAGAAAATCAGTACCAGACTACACTGACTTAGATACAGTTATACTGTCGATGCTCTAATATACTCCAGTCCTTCCACACACCCACAATACCCAGTGTAGAGCTTGAACAGTGTTACAAAGTTTCTGTAAACACCAACCTAAAAGTCGTTTTAGTAAACAAGTACTAACAGACTCTTTAAAATTTTGTAATCGAATTATTTCATACAAAACTGGAGCTACATTTTTCTCCTTATTATACTCCACTCTGCAGTATCATTCCACCTTCAACCTGTGGAACATTGGAAGGACTGATACCAACACACTGTGCTGAGGTGAATGTGGTTCCAATTAGTCTCCTGTTTAGCTTTGTAGAGAGGTTTGTTTGTGTTAATAGACTAAATAATAAAGATCTGGATGATTTTAGAGTGATGGGATGAGAGACAAATGTTTATTTTTTGTTTGATTGGAGATCAAGATTGGAGACAATCTTTGTCCATTGGCTTGTTAGTAGCAGTAGCCTAGCAAAGCTGCATTTCAAAACATTCTTAATTGTACACAATATTTTTTCAACCTTTACTTTAGAACCATTTTAAAAGTTTTTGTCAATAATATTTTACAAGGATAATTCCACCAACCCAAATAATAGTTAGCAGTAAATGATTTTAATACACTTGCTAAAAAAGTGCATTTTTTACTTCACTTTTTCTGATTATTTCATTATATGTAAAAGTTTTTGTATATTGTGCTTTATAGATCATTAAAACTTATTCTATCATCCAATTTTTTTCCAGTGTACAAAACCACCTTCAGCTGTCTTAAAACAGAGATATTTCTAAACTCAGTTAACATACTGTAATGATCTGTTTACTTACTATTAGCTGTAATTTAAAACCTTTATATTTGCTACAGTGAACGATCCAGAAATGAAAAAAGACCAACCTTGGAAACTGATCCTCTCTGAGAGTGTGTTCTCAGTAAAGTCTGACATTCTGCTGCTCTGTGCTGAAGCAGACTTACTATAACTAACTCAACTAAAAACAAAACTAGTTCCAAATTTGAAGCCTCTGGTCACAGAAAGAAAATGACTGCAGATTCCATCACACACTCACACGAACTCTGACTCTTCTTAAATAAGTAGCGTTCTTTTTCTCCTCCCTCTAACCCCCACTCTCTCACTCTTTCTCTCTGTCTCCCTCTCCTCCTTTCTTCCTGGCAATGTGCAAGTTACTGCTGGCTGCTATATCATATATGCATTCGCTTTAAATACATTACATATCTCCAGATAGGGTTACAGTAGTTACCAATGTTATGAATGAATGAATGAATGAATGAATACAGCCTGCCTAGACACCCTAAAATTGGTCTGATAATTTAAGTCATGTTATTTTGTTTTGGACCAAAGTGAAAAGTCCCAGTAGTCTGACCAAACTAGGTATTGTACAAGCACCCTAAGTTGATATGGTTCTGTATATGAACAATACCCCTATAAAAATTAACTGTAATTCAGAGTACATGTGTTCACACACTGCCTGTAAAATATTCGTAGAAAAGCACTCACCAAAGACCAAGACACTCTAGAGCAACTGTGAGCACATGGCACTTAAATGTGCCTAAATGTCTGAGCTGTGGGGTTCTCTTGCATAATGGAGTGATCTAGGATGAGCTAAAAGGGAAGAACTAGTATTTCAACATCAGTACTGATGCTCTTATAATGCTGGATGCTAGCAAAATTGTGTTTCATCACAACCCCATAGAAGCTCCTACCTACAGTGAGCCTTGAACAGAGCTGCTGTAATCTGTAACTGAATAATATAAGCTCATTAGATTGTAGGATCTGCTGAATTATAGGAATATCGGTCAAATGTATATTTTGTCTGAACATCGGTCAATACAATACATAATGATAATTCTTTCTATCGTTAAGAAAACTGTCATACATTTGGTCGCTTGTTACAGAGTAAAAATGAATTTTATCAGTATAGGTCAGCTGTGCATGAATAAACTGTACATGTTTCTTTAAACAGCTGTGGTCATTTTAAACGCTCCCAGAAAAAAACATTTAATTTTACACAATCAACAATATAAACTCACATTCACTTAAAGGGCAAACACGCACACACAGGTACAGCATAAAAAGGCTCTAAAGCTCTTCCTCCAACACACACAGTTCAGGTTGAAGAGTTGAAGTATGCCCTACATTCAGACCTGATCCTCAGTTCAACTCTCGGTGCTCTCTGTGTATAAGTGTCCCTCTGCAGCAGAGGAGCTGTTACACTTTCAGTCCGCTGATGCTGTAGAGCCTAACGGAGCTCAGGCTGCCCCTCGGCTTTGTTTAGTTTGGCCCCAGCCCAGCCGAGCTCCCCCTCACCGAGTCTGAACTGGCTTATGGTGCTGCACTTACTTCCAAGACCACTTCAAACACAGCTCTGCTAACTGAAACACAGGACGTGGCTCTCCAACACTTCTCTCTGAAGATAGCGAATAGTTCGAAAAACATAGACCACACACACACATACGCAGAATATACTGTTATATCGCATAATAAAAAGGGAAAATAAAAGAAAAATGTTAATGTTAATAAGCCAATACGTTTTGTCTGAATGTCTAAGCTGGTCAAAGCTCTAATAGCTCTCTTTTATCTCTGCTAAAATGGTTGTTTGCCCTGCTGAAAGGATCTTCAAATAAATGGAAAACTTCTTCTGAGTGGTTCTTTACACCAGCACTATTTGGTCATGTTTAAATGGACTCTGGTTCATATGCACTCTTGTTGTGATTTGTTATTGCACTTAGGTATTGTACCAAAACAACTGCACCGATAACAGTGAGAGGTGGTGGTCTGGATATGGTCCCAAAAAAATTGAGAACTTAATCTGGCCTTAATCTGATCCCACTATCAAATATACTGCTTCTGCTTGAGGTAAAAGGTTGTTAAAGTGCAGGTTACCTGATTTATTACCCAGAGAATTACTACAGCTACATGTAATATAAAAATCACATAAAACTTAAAAAAAAGTTGTAGATCTTCACACCTACACTAGTCTGCTGCTGACATAATAGAATGGCACGCATCACATTTGAACCCTGTTTTTCCCCAGTGCTTTCTGATCTCACCAAACTACACCACTCTTATCCACACAGAAAACTTCATCAAAGAGCTGCACTAAACACCAATACGACAGTGTTGAAATAGAGCTGGAAACACACTGCCATTCGAGCCAAGAAGTACGCCAAGGCCTTCAGCCCTACTGCTAATTATCAGTATGTCATGGCCAAGGGTTGAATGACTGTTAACAAAAACAACCGGTGGAAAAAAGCAAGTCCTATTCCATTTCCTTCAGCTATTACTCTGCCATCTTTCTCTTGGGAGTTCACCCAGCACTCTGGTGATCATTGCAGCTCACATAGTTCCTAACAGAGCCACAGTTAAAATAGTCCTGTGAAGTTAAATGGCAGTGAATGATGGGGTCTATGACGCACGCTGCTACTGAAGCTGGATGGAGTTGAATAACCCCAGTGAACCCACAGATTCAGTCTAGATGTGATTTAGATCTTTTTCACTGAGCAAAGAGTTTAGAGCTCTTTCTGCCAGAGTGTGGAGAAACAAGAGAGAGTGAAGAGAGAGAGAGAGTCTTAAGCTAAGAATCTGGTCAGGGGCCACCAGTGGGTCAGAAACTGGGTGAAACTCACACTAGGGTTCTTGTAGTTCTGCATGTCTCTAAAGACCTGAATGGCTGCCTAAAACTAGAAACACCTGTGTTAATCCTAGTCTCTCAAGTACTACACAATCACAGACCACTTCTTAAAAAGCTTTGATATTTGATACATGATATTAAATAAATTGACTGGTATCTCTTTATACATGGTTAAGTATTGCAATTGGCACGTGTACATAGCTGATGATGTGTTGCATATGTTTGTAATATTGCAGTGATACATTAACAGAAACATTCTTACATCAATAATATATATCAGTCACTTTAGTTCATGTGTTTAATGGCTCATTGGAAGGTTGACTAAAAAACACAAATTTACTGCATTCAGGTGCCTGTTGGAACACTATAAAATAGCGCAAACACTATAAATAATATACAATAGCAAGGGAAATTTAATTAATATTAGTCAACTCTGCATTATATGATTACATAAAAAATATTAAATTATGACTGTAAACACATACAGAACAGGTGAAAGGACATGGTATATGTCACATCTCCTACACACAAACGTATGTATCATCTCTAATTATGTATCTAATTATGTATCTAATTATGATTTACATTTTTTTTGTATTTTGATCCCATGTCGAATGAAAATGATTATTAATGTGAATAACAATGATTTTCCAAATTTTGCACTTTGTACACGAACTTGTGACATCAAAAATAATGATTTTCGATTTTTTTTTTTATATTATAATTTTTTAGATATTTTAATTTAAATTTATTTCACCATATTATCGTAGTAACGTTGATCATTTTTAATGTTATTTTAGAATTATTACATATTCAACACCACAAGAGGAAAGGACTTCCATATTTCTAATTCTTCAGTGGGCAAAAAGCCTGTCTGAAAGTAACGTTACTGAAAAACACCTGAAATGTGATAGTAACCAAACTTAGTTATCTAACCTAGGTTAACTAGCTAGTTAGTAATAGGTATAGCCTACCTAGGGCTGGCTAACTAACTTGTTACGTTTACTTGCCCAAAAAGAAAACTAATATAAACAGTTCACTCACCACTCTCCATATGTTTTGACCACCGCAAATAATTAATTACCAACGCACCACTCTGCAAAGGCTTAAAGACGAACACAAGCTATGCTAACGCTAACTAGCCAACTGACCTAGTTAGTTAAGTTAGGTAACGCTAAGTAATTTAAAATTACTTATTTAAAATGATTCGCTAGCGCTAGTCGTTATTATTTACTTACTACTAACTAATAAAGTCTTATTAAGTCTGTCAGCAAGAAAAAGTAAAATATTTGAGTGAAAATACGTGAAAATACGTTAAAATACGCTAGATAGCTCACCGGGAGTAGGCTGTTCTTCTCAGACAAACGGCCGTTGGGCTTCTGTTGATTTCTGAATTTTTAAATGAGAGTAAGTGAGCGCGAGGACACAGCGTGAACAACCACAGCAGTTCACCTTCATTTACCAGCAGCACTTACACACGTCCCACAAACACCCAGCCTGTACATCTCAACCATTTAAACGGGTGTGCATTTATTAATGCTGTCCATAAACTACACGACTTTAAACAGACTAAAGTCTGACACCCTCTCTGACACAAGAAAAGTTTCTTAGCTCATGATATTTTTAATAGAATATATTTTTGTCAACTCTGCCTATAAGCTTCTTTTTCCCTTTTTTTGTTACAACCGTGTATGGCAAAGAATCACAGTTTCATTGCTTTACATTTGCCCTTGTTTTAGATATAATTAGTGCAATAAAGAACATCATTCTTGAAATATGTGTATGTATTAAACTTGTT
Source organism: Astyanax mexicanus (assembly GCF_023375975.1). Lineage (NCBI taxonomy): Eukaryota > Metazoa > Chordata > Actinopteri > Characiformes > Acestrorhamphidae > Astyanax > Astyanax mexicanus. Next base: position 27,035,595 of record NC_064412.1, on the reverse strand, counting down.
TGTATCACAAATACACTGCACAATAAGACAAAGTAGTGCAAAATAAAATAACTTTAAATATAACGACTTTAAAGGGATACCTGTGTTTTTTTCATTTTCATTTGTAAACAGTCACATAAAATATAATAGTTCTCCTATTGGTTGTTGAGATTGTTCACATCATTATTTTGCATCCTGTTTTTTTTTCTTGGTTGGGGGAGGGGGGGGGGGGGGGTCCTTGCAAAGTCATCCTTGTTATTACATCATTCTTCACATTCATTACATTGTAAACCAAAATGCCTGATGTACAAAACTGTTGCAATATGTACATTTTCTTCTTAATTGTGTACCTTATATAGTTAAATAAGCATATTTATTATATACTATGTGAACTGTGTATTGAATATTGTCTATATTTATATGTAATTATGTTGTTTGTAAATTGCTATAGTACAAGAGAAAACATAAACAGGCAGTGAACCAGATTGTTTGTGTGTGAACCTGATGTGTGTGTGTGTGTGTGTGTGTGTGTGTGTGTTAGTGTATGTGTGTGTGTGAGTGTGAGTGTGTGTGTGTGTGTGTGTGTAAGGAATATGACTCATAGAGGATATCCCATACGCTACTTCAGTGGATGTTGTACTGAACTGACCTGACTGTGGGAACATTCAGCTTAAGTAAACACCCACAAACACACACCATCCCTGATCAAACTAATCAACTCAACAATTAAGACTTTAAAATTGGCCTCAGAGATATTGGACACATGTCTAGTATGTCTAGCTAAAACGATACTGTTCCAGTTCTTCTCACACCATGCCATAGGATGCCACGGGACAGAAACTATGGAAGCTAAAGTATGCTGCCCTGTGGCACCTCCTACATTAATTGAGGTAGTCATTTTTGCTAGGGACACTTGTGTGATTGTATGGTAATTTTTTGCCACAAGGCACTGGTCACGATCATCCACTGCACTGTCCAATGTGGGTGGTAATGACATATTCCCGGTACACAAGTGGCACTGCAGACCGAGGAATGTAATGCCCGCTGAAACATGCTTGGGGAACAACACTGACTTCTAGTACTTTTACATCAGCTAAGGGACATCTGTGTTGGCTAGCATCACCTACACTGAGTAATGAAAAGAGAGGGAGGACCATCCTACCCTCACAGGTAGAGAGATAAAGGACACTTGTGCTCTTACAGAGCACAGGGTGGCTGTTGCATGACCTGGGATAGAACCAGTGATCTGATGATAGGACTCAAGTCTAGACAGTGGCATCACTTGGGAGTCAACTGTATGTTCTTTTGGTAGATGACAGTTATGCTGTAAGAGGGTGATTGGCATCAAAAGCATTTCTGTTCTTTATTCATGTAGAAGTATAGATACCAGGGTTTAAAATACTTTTGTAGAAGTTTAAGTATCAACTCAAGCTTTTTACTTTAGTAAAAGTGTAAAAGCACTGGTTAAAAAACGAAATACTTTAGGTATAAAAGTAAAAGTAATGTAAAGGGAAAAAGGACAAAAGCTTAGACGGCACCACAGGGGACTATAATGCACTACTCCCCTTCCAAAAACACATTTTTCTAAAAGCCATAATGTTTATCTTTATGTTTAACATAAAATTTATTATGTACTAGGCTACTGATATCAGCTGTGTATGTACCAATGGAAATAAATGCATTTTTTGTACAATGCAAATATATTAAAGAAGCTTAGTTGGGACATTTCAAGAGCTTGTGTTCTCTTAAGTCTCTGCGAAGGATTATCTTCATACTACACTACTTATACCTGCTATGCCCTTGCTGGTGTGTGACATGACGTGTGCAGGTGTGGTGTTACTCGTTAAAAACCAATAGGGTGTCAGAATGATATATGTTTATAATTAAGGTAATGAAGAATTTGTACTGCATTACTTGACACCTCTGTTGGTGACAAAGAGGGAAACAGGGAGAGATTAAAAGTGATGGGATAAACTAGAGAGTCAGAGTTTGTAATACTTAGCACCGCTCATTCCAGTTAACCAGTATCCACCTGGATTTGTCCTGAAGCTCTTTGTTTATAAACAGTGAATGGGGTCTTTACAGTGAACAGGGATCAGTTCGGGTCAGTTCAGGCCGGAGTGTGAGAGACACATGCAGGAGTAATCAGTGGGTGTCACTATTAGTGAAATACTGCTGAGTGCTGACAGTACAGGACATTAGCGTTGCAGAAACAGAGCCAAGAGAAACAGCAGGGGTGAGCTAAAGGCCCGAATCACTCTGGATCCGCTCCACCAAATCACCTTCAGAACACATGCAGTGTGAATCACCACAGCAACCAGATACACACCAACAGCAGGAAGTAACTCGGCCCGCAGCTTCCTCTGCTAAAGAGCTGAAAACTAATCAAAAGGAAACCTCTCCTTATTCTGACTGACACACACACACACACACACTGCTTTCACCTATCACATCTTAATATACCATAAACCAACTACATAAAGATATTATAACAACCTACTCTGCCCCCTTGTGTCAAATTCTAGAACTGCAGGACTAAAAAGGTATAGGCAGGATTCTGAGGCAGCAAGACATCCAGTCATGTCTGCATGAAAGTTTGGTTTATCTATTCTTCTTGGTGTTATAGGTAAAAACGCTAACAGGTAACAATAACACAGCTAAACACTCATATCTAGTAGTGAGCTGTTGATAACTTTAGGATAGCAATGTCAGGATATACTGTTTCCTTTTCATTTGAGACCTCCTTCACTACACTGCCTTCTAATTGTAAATTAGAAGTAAATTCAGAAGTAAATTTCACCTTTTGGAATGAAATACAACTTTGAGGAACCCCAGAAAAGGAGCATCTGATGTTCATGAAAGTAATGCTTGTTATGCCTTTATGTCTTGGCCTTGCTGAAAAGAAAAAGGGTCCCTCATGACCCAACTGTTGAGGGGTTGTGCTTGATGGAACCCAGTGGGGTAGTTAGATGTTCCTGTAGAGTTTGTAGACTGTTAAGGGTTCCTCCAGGAACCCCGGAACCTAAGAACGTTCCTGAGACACCTGGAAACATTCCTTCAGGTGCCCTAAGGTTTACAGTGGACTCTGGATGGTGGACTGTGGAATATGTGGCCTGCAATTCCAGACAGGGTGTGTGTGTGTGTGTGTGTGTGTGTGTATGTGTTGTGTGTGTTTCACATTGCCTGAGTGCCGTGAAACAGCTGTTGGCTGTATGGAGGCTGATGGACCCCCAAAGATTTGAGCCCCGCCCACCGCAGCTGCTCAGACTGGCCGCACTGACACACTATTTACAGACAGCTGAGCTATACACACACATACGCACACACACATTAAAATATAATTCACACATATGGATACATTTCTGTTTCACACACCAACCAATCATTAGAGTATCCACGTCTGACTAACTCCTAGCACGTGAACTTTTAGACAGCACACACCAGTGTGTATTTCTGTCTTTGTCTTAAGTTTCCATGTACATGAGTGTATCTAAATTCAGTGCTACACACACACACACATATATCCACACACACAAATCTCTGGTAAAGTTTAATGAGGTTATATATTAACAGCAAAAATACACAGCAGGATATCTATTTGTATTAAAGGGTCCATGATCACAGAAAACAATACATTTTACTTGTGTGACAAGAATTGTTTTTGTGATGTCATAAAAACCTACACCTGTTTAGCCCCATCCACTGAAGTTATAAACAGTGTAATAGCCAAGACTGCTTTATGATCAAGAACAAAACATGACAACCAATTAGAACTGAATGTATTTAATTATCAGTCTTAAAAGCAGAGTAAAATAAAAAGTTGTTAAATTTTAAGGGACTAATCAGATGCCAGGACATAAATAGCAGAGCTTAGGAAAATAAAATAAGAGTGAAATGTTGCAAGTTAAACAAGAAAAAGAGCTGGAAAGTTGATGAGTAGTGAAAATCTGTACTTCATATGTACTCTAATAACCCATGTACTCACCCAAGTTCACACATATACACTGATACAGAGCTGAGAGGAAGTGCAGTAAAAATGGCTAAACTGTCAAAAACACAGAACTAAAGTTCCTTTAAAATCAGATTTTTAGGTTTCTGTTCCTCAAACATCAGCTTATTTCATATCAGACCATCCACCTCCCGTTAATGCACAAAAAAATCCTTAAAAGAGCCCAATACCAACCACAGAACTGACCACAAACCAGCTGCTCACATCTACAGTAGTTAACTCAGCAGCCAGACCCAATCAGCCCCAGACAGCTTAGAAAGCACCCACAGAAGACAATAAGCACCCTGAGGTCCACTGCTCGGTCAGCACTGTGGAAAAGTGACCTGCAGTAAAGCTGTGTTGTGTGGTGTGAGAGAAAGCTGAATGAGAGGTGAGTGTGAGCCAAGCAACAGCTGGAGGAAAGCGAAGGGAGAACTGAGAGAAGTGGAGAAGAGATGAGAAGCTCAGTTCATAGAGAGAGTTCCGACTCACCGCTGATTCTGTCCCGCTCCATTACTGCATTACTGACCCACAAACTCACATACACTCACACTGCTGCTCTCCACCCCAACACACACACTCACACTTCCCCTTTCTGACCACTCACACACTCCTCCTTCTTTCTCTCTGACTTACTCCCTCTCTGTCTCTCTCTCCTTCAGCTAATATCAGACTATAACTTTCCTCCTCCCATAGAAACTTTACCTCTCTCTTCCTGTCCTTCTCCCTTTCCCTCAGTGTTCCTCTCTTTCTGGTCTCTCTTTTATACTTCTTTCTCCCTCATTCTTTTAAACTCCCCTTCTATCACTTCTTTATGAATGTATTTTTTATGTTTTTACTTCCTTTCTTTTTATTTCCTTTCTTTTTATTTGTTCTTTCTGTCTCTTCTAGACTTTTCTGTTTGCTTCAGCTATACAAGTCTATTTCTTCTGACAGAGCACCTCAGAGCAACTCTCTCTCTCTCTCTCTCTCTCTCTCTCTCAGTGTAACTGCATGGCCGTGTGCAAATCATACGGACATCCTGTAGTTTTTTCCTCCTCCGCTGTTCCCCCTCTTCCTCTGCCACTGTGGCTGTATTGTGAGAGTGGTCATGTGACCCATCTGGCTGAAAATAACCCTGTTAGCCCAGCATTAGCTTAGCGTCAGCTCAGGGTTTGTACTTGGAGGAAAAGACTGAAGGGGTGTGAACACACAAACACACACACAACTTCAAAATGACACATTCATTTTCACACACATAAGGCACACAATAGGCCCTTGGGTCCCCCCAGACTTGTATCCAGGCAGATACTTCTCACATGAATGAATAGCTTGCAAACACACACACAGTATATAAATATATTATATATATATATTTTTTTAAAATCAAAGCAGATGGGTCATACTCAGACACGTGAGCAAGTGCACCCATGCGCACACAACACATACACACACACACATACAAACGTGCCCTAGAGCGATTGGCCTCCACACATTAATGGACATGGTCACTTTGGAAACTGACCTATGAGCTCCAGTCTGACTCAGACATAATGCTGAGGGTGATGTGAGTTGTGTAAGAATTACACACACACACACACACACATACAACAGAATAAATATGGGGGAGAGTGTGTGAAAGAAAAGAAGTTAAAAATAGAATAAGTGATGGCCTTCCTTAATGCATTTATGAGCACGCCACACACACATACGCATCACAAATCCATTACACACATTTCATGGTAGAAGCAGGAGGGGAGAAGGAATGGGGTCCTGAGGCGACCAAAACCATGACATCATGCCTGTTAGTGCTGCACTAAGCACATACTTTCTCTCTGTTTAAATAGAAGCTTCTATATCAGGGTGTCCAGTCTTGTCCACAAAGGGCCAGTGTGGCTGCAGGTATTAATTCCAGCCATTTTTTCATTAAATCAAATTCCTCTACGACACTAATATATTCTGCCTTCTTGACAGACTTTAAGAGACTTTGAGGGCATGCCATCGCACAATTAAGAGAAGCTGGATGTTTTTAGATGTCTGTTGGTCTGATGATCTGCAGAGCTGTCCCATACAATAATCTGTCACCCCTAGTATTGATTTGAGTAACACTAACAACTTAACATTATGACTTCCTGTGACCACATGCTTTGGCCTTTAATAGGAAGGATTTTAATTGGCATTTTCAGCAGGAATATCCAGTTTTGGATAAATACAGTTTTAGATAAAAGTTTTGGCTGCACCTGACATGTATAATTTTTTGGCAACACTGTATGTCAAAGCTTCACGCCAAAAACATTGGTAACTGCAAAATTGGCTAAAATAGTGGTGGAATTCATTCTCATATCAACAAATATGTAAGATTTTCATATATTGCCCAATATGTCAATATCGTACTTATCATGACAATATAGAATTTTTTTATTTTTTTAAGTGTAGATTAGGGGTTAAAATTAGCTATTTCATTGTGTAAGATTATGTTGTCGTATCCACTGGTCACAAGACCTCAGATGAAAAAGAAGATGTGAGAGCTGTAAAGAGGGTGAGCGATAAGGCTCGTAATTATTTTTTCCTCTCACGCTTGCTCTTTCCTGTAGACGTGGTGCTATTACCTGCTCTACAAACCGCAGTGCCAAATTTAACTCCTTTAAAAACACCCCTAACCTGAGATCATGTGTAAGAAACTGACTGCTGAGAGTCTAACTCATCTGCCATCTGCGTCTGACTGGACCTCAGCACAGGTTCTTAAAGAGACAGTTCAGGCAAACATCCCATTTACTAGGGGTGTATCATACCGTATCGCACACAATAGTATCGTCAACAATATTGTACCCTGAAATATCGTGCCATAAAACCCACCCCTAATTATCACAGGGTTGCTGTTTTTAGCAAAAAAGGAATTTACACAAAATAAATTTCCTAGAGACAGATCCTATCTGTCCAGTATTATTCGTTTTACTTTAATCCTGGATATATGGAGATATTTGGATTGCATTATTAAAATCATGACATTCTGGATTATTGAATTCTGTTACAAATCTGATAAAATTCTTGTATTTCTTTTTAATTCTCAGTTAGGGGTGTGTCATATGCTATCGTATGCAATAATACAATCATTTATTTAATTTTTTTTTTAATTCAGTGTTTAGTCATATCGCCAAAAGTATCGATATCGTGGAAATACCATGAAATATTGTGATATTATTTTAGGGCCATATCACCCACCCCTACCATTTACACACATCCAACCAGTCAGCCACAACATTAAAACCAACCACTGGCAGGGGGAAGTGAATAACATTGATGAACTGGTTCCAGTAGCACCAGCAGCAATTAGGCAGCAATTGAAGAAAGAGGCATTTTGATAACTTAAACATAAGACAGAACATTAAGGTCTTCTGGGGTGTTACTGGCATGCAATGGTCAGAACCTACCATAGATGCTCCAAAGAAGGACAACCGGTGAACAGAAATGGACACCTAATGGAATCAGAAACCTCAGGACACATTCAGAGATGTTATGTAGTTCATGGCTCTATGGGTCACAGCTTTTTTGGCATACAGTTTTTATATTATGGCTGACCAGATTGCTAGGGCTTTTTAATTTAATGCAGTATCATGCTAATGTTACTGAACTACCGAGAGTAGGAGAAGTAAATCCATCTGATGCTTTATCAGTTGTTCAAATCGCTTGACAATTCTACTAAGTACAAATAAAGGTCCAGTAACATGCAGGGGTTGGAGCTGCTTGGCATTTGCCATACTGCTTACATCAGAGCATGTCCAGATTGCTCTTCATCAACAGAGCAGTTTGTTTGCATTGCCTCACTGTTTCTCAGAAGTGAACTCTCTGGCATGAGGTGGAGTTTACAGCCCACAGGCAGCCCAGTCGGTCAGCAGAAGGAGGGAATTCCCTCCAGTCAGGCTTGCCCCCTACTGCAGAAACATACTGGGCTGATTCTAATTGCTGGGTCATGACTCATGACATTGGCAGGATGCAGTTCATTAACCAGTGAGGTTTACAAAGCATTAACTCCATAAGATGCAGCCTCATTCAAGATCCACTATGAATTCATTAATATCTACTATGAATTACTTACATCTGCTATGCATTTTTTTTTTGTATCTACAATAAATATCATGATTTGTTTAGTGTCTACGCATTTACTATTAATTCTGCACAATTTCAATAACTACTATTGAAATTATTCTCAATAATTAATTATTCAGTATCCACTATGAATTATTCAGTATTCATAGTGAATTATTATTGTAAGGAAGGGATATTATTAGTAATGATCAAGTATCTACTATGATTTCTTCAATATCCACAATTAATTATTATTGGAAGGGAAAGGATATTAGTATTAATGATCAAGCATCCACTATGATATGTTCAGAATATGCAATTAGTTCGCTATTAATTCTGTACAGTTATGAAGCTTTTAATAAATACGAGAATGATTTAGCATCTGCTATGAAATATTCTGTAAGCACTAGGAGTAACTCAGTGTTGCATATGAATTATTCTGTATCCACTATGAATTTTTTACCTACAATGAAACATTCAGTAACCTGTTACTGACTTATTACGTATCATAATCCCTGAGTTCATAATGAGAATCATAATATAATTGATTATATGTTGCTTTTTCTTTCTAATTATGTTGATCATTAATATGATGATAAGAAAAAAATCTGATTGAACAACTATCTTTTTGCTGTTTTCTGATGTAACTTAATTAGTTTCTGGACAAATCACTTACTTGTGTTTTTACAATAGCTGCAATTGCTATATCGATTAAACACTCACTGTAAAAGAACTGTGTTGTATTTTATTTGTTTCCTAGAAGGTGCTGAGATTTTCTCTCTAGGGTTTACGTATCTGAAACAGTAACTGTATAGGGTTCGGTTCCTCACTGTGCACCAAACAGCAGATGCCAAAGCCTCTTTCCACACCACAGTAATGCAGCAGTTGAGTGTGTGTGTGTGTGTGTGTGTGTTTCCTCTCTTTAATCATCATGCCAAAGTCCTGATGTCTGAATATGTGGTCTGTGCAATCCTGTAAAACCAGCAGACACACACACACACACACACACACACACACACACACTCCAGCCCCAGATGCAGCAGTAGTGTGGTAATATCCGCTCATGTGGAGTTTGGCACTGCTCTCGTGCTCTGGCCTCGTCTGCAGCTCTGAATATGAGCTCAGTGAGAGTAACGGAGTAAAAATGCTATACGTGGCCTGACCTGCACTTACGCAACTATTAATTGGGCGGGCAATCTGCAGACTTTTTTCTTCTTATTTTTACTTCCTTCTTTTCCAGTCATTCCCTAAAGGATTATGTTTAGGTTTAGAGGAACGGTGATGCTCATGACCTGATATGAATTTGGATATTTAAAAGCTATTGTAAGAGATTACAGACTGACTGCAGTGGGAAAGAGTCAATATTCATTTCACTGTCTCATCTGTCTCTGACCTACAGTAATGAAATGGAGTTAACAGATTACAGTGATAAATGAGGCCAGGCCAGTAAGTGAATGAATGAATAAATAAAATATAATTTAAAATAATAGATCTACGAAACTGAGAAAAAAATACAACAGTAGAAGCACTGGGAAAATTCTTCAATTCTTCAATTCTTCAGATATTCAAGGAATATTCCAGCATTTTCAATTTTTTTTTAAATGCAAATAATTATGATTAAGTTGAATGAAGGTTTCTCAGATGTTGATTAGATTCCTCACATATTTAGAAATGGCAGAGGTACGGTGGCCGAGAAAGCCCAACGCAGTGCAAATTGAAAAGCGCTGCAAAAGCACAAAACACATCCATCAAAATTACAACACAGGCGCAACAAATAGAAAAACGCGCTGCAAATAGAAAAACGCGCTGCAAATAGAACCACAACACAACGGAAGTGAGTCACAACACAACGGAATTTTCCCGGGGGACCTTAAAAGATACTGTACCAGCTAAGCTGCGTCTTCAGTAACGTCTCGGACTTCACTATGTGTACAAAGGACAATAAGTGGCAAACAAGGCGTTTTGTGAAGCAGAACTTTTAATAATATTCACACAACCGTGGTAATCACAGGTAATAAACATAACTTACTTTTCAGAAGCTTGTTTGCCACTTATTGTCCTTTGTATACAGCTGGTACAGCATCTTTTAAGGTCCCCCGGGAAAATTCCGTTGTGTTGTGACTCACTTCCGTTGTGTTGTGGTTCTATTTGCAGCGCGTTTTTCTTTTTGCAGCGCGTTTTTCTATTTGTTGCGCCTGTGTTGTAATTTTGATGGATGTGTTTTGTGCTTTTGCAGCGCTTTTCTATTTGCACTGCGCTGGGCTTTCTCGGCCACCGTACAGAGGACTCACAGTCAATGTACAAGTGCCGCTGTAAATCTGCAATTAGCAGAACAGATTAGGAAGAAGGAGCGAGAGAGTGATTAACATTCTGACAGCTCTAATTTCAGATGAATATATTAACTCAGCCTGCATTAACACTGAAATGAGTGCTGCTGAATGCACTTGCTTCGAACATAAAAATATATATATATATATATATATATATATATATATATATATATATATATATATATGATTAATAATTACTTATATAAATTGTTGGTTGCTGAATAACACTAAATGAGTGGTGTAAATAAGCACACTATAATAATATTGCTGTCACAAGAAACTTTTCACTACCTTAAATCTGGCACAAATTCTTTACATTGTGTCTCTACGTTGATAATGACTGGACCAATAAAATCTTTTTTACCGACTTCCCCTGAAAGTTTTAACAATATTTTTTCATTCTGAGGTAAAACTGACTTTTTTAGACAACTAATTGTGTGACAGTAATAAAACTTGTGTTTATTTACAAAAGAAATATAATTCCAATATGGCTTAAAGGCAAAATACTGTTTATTCTCACTTTCATTACAGAGGACATATTATACCTCTTTTTACACAAGTTAGAATACGTTTATGTTTATGAACATGTTCATGAAGTTCTTTGCACAAAATCACTAACATAAAGAGATCTTACCAGCTCTATTCTTGCAAGTTTCAGTCCCTTTCAGAATGTGCCTTTCATGGCTCTGTCACTTTTATGCAAATAAGCTGTTTCTGACCAAGCCACACCATGCTACTACAAGTTTGTTTTAGCTAGTGCTAATGGCTAAACACATGCTCAACTGCGATAGAAGCACAAAACTCATTATTTAAATGTGCCTACATCTCCCTCATATGCTGAATTGTCATGGACCTGACTTTCCACAGATCCCTCCATCAGAAGAAGTCTATTGGCTAATCCTGCTGTGTTCTATCTGTGGTTCTCAGAGTAATATGCAGTTTCTTCAACTGATCTAGTGGGTGGGGCTCTGGTGGGGGTTGACAGGTTAGGGGTGACACCAGGGTGGCTCTATGCAGGTTTCCTTATTGTGAAATCACAATAAAGAGGCCATCCTTTATCCTTTATCCACACAGTTCATAGAGCATATGATTCCTGACACCAAATTCTTTTAACTATTTCACAGAAAACCAGTGGATGGATCTTTTTGTCACTTGGAATGTTATTGTTTAGTGACAAGGTCCCCCATCTGCCCTCGATCATCACGATAAAGTACATCACATCAACACAGTTATTGCCCTCTTACTATCAATGAACACATTGTGCTGATTTCATATGTACAATTTAAATAATAATAATAATAATATTCACATTTATATTTAGAAAATTCAGTGTAGCACTGTTTCGGTGCACATGCCTGGAAGTTTGTTTGTATTTGTTTCTGTCTCAATGTTCACGGGATGGCAACTCTGATGAGTAAGTGAGAGGATGAGAGAGGAGAGGACAAGAGAAAATGCCCCTCACTCGCAGTGGCAGGGCGGCCATGTTGAAATTAGGCATAACGCCCCAGGACCCTTCCCTTAACAAGCATCTGGCATCATCAGCAGTGTTTAAATGAAGCCTGGCAAAGCATTCATGCCTAATGACTCCCAGCACACACACACACACACACACACACACACACACACACAGTAAGTACATGGCCTGTTTTAGCCCATCTGTACACATGAACTGCTTCACGTGACATCACCCGTGATCCATACAGCTCACCACAGCTATTTATAACTGAACTATAACTATAACTGTGAACCAGTAAAGCATGATGTCATCATTAGCATTAGAGCGTGTAGATGCTTTATGTTATATAGAACAGTAGCAGCTTCTTATAGTGGAAGACACTTGGTATACACCATTCAGCCATAATATTAAAACCACCTGCTTATGATGCCAGAACAGCGTGCACTCATGCACTCCACAACAACTCTAAAGGTCTCCTGCGGTATTTGGCATCAAGAAACTAGCAGCTCCTTGACCATGTTGAAAGTTTGCTGCTTATTCCTGCCTTATCCCTGGAACACTTTTGGTAGGTAATGACCCCTATATGCTGGAAACACCCCCCACAATTTGGAAATGTTCTGACCTAGTCATCTTGCCATCACAGCTTGCTGCTTGTTACAGTGTCTCTGTGATTCTGACATTTTTCCACTTACCATACCAGGTTAAAGTTTCAGAACATTATTTTGCTATGTTAGCAATGACTACTGTATTTTACCTGTCAGACCTCTATAGGTGTACTCACACTAGGCAATCCGTACAATGCCCAGGCACGGAAACCTCCCAAAGCACAGCTCATTTGACTAGTGTGCCCAGGAATAATACACTTGAAATGGTGGGCCAGAGGATGGTTCGCTTGGACTCGAGCATAGTACGCATGCATTTTCCATCAAAATAACTCTGTTTCTTAAACCAGTTCCATTTGGGTTTATAAGAAACATGGTGCCTTTTAGCGAACCAGCCCGCGTTTCCACTAGTTAGTGGAACCATCAAACTTTTCAAAAGCGGTGGTCATGATTGATGCTGAACAACCTAGTGTTCTTCAGTTCCTGGTGCGAACAAACGTTCCTGGTTCCAGATCCTGCTTTAGTTGGAGGAAATGCGGTGAACTGGTTCGAACCACGTACCAAAACGGTGCCAGTTCCACGTAGGTGGAAAAGCGCTCGCAATGTGTGCCCAAGCACAGAACAAGATGATGTCAGTGATGCAATGTTTCTGTAAAAAGACATGGCGGTGTCGAATTCAGCACCCTGTGAGGAAAAGCACCATCTTTCGGAAGCGCTAGCTATATCAGTATGTTTGTAAACGTGACTTGGCATATATTTTTGGCACGCCTTCATAAAGAAGATGCGCTCCCAAGAGAGGGTGCTTTTCATGGCAGGGGTGCTGAATTCGGCACAACACCAGCAAGCCAACTGAGCAGTGAGTGGCATAAGTGTGCTTGGGCACAGACTGTTTAAACTCAGTGTGAGTGCAGGCCAGTGGGGGAGTGGGGAGGGGGAAAAACTTTTTTTTTTTTTTAACCAAACCATGCTTAGTGTGAGTACCCTTAGTTTTCTCATTACTGCTGAAACTGAAACTTGTTCAACGAGTCCAATGTTAAGCTGAGCTAAAAAGTGTTGCCATGTGGGTCAGCCAGACCAGGTCCTTGCTAGCTTTCCTAACAGCTAGGTAGCTCAAACTTTCAGGGCATTTTGCCCAAACACTGACACAAAAGAAATGTCGCAAGGGTTCAAGATTATAGATCTCTGTTTAAGACTAGCTGGCTCAGAGTTCTTTAGGATTTTATTAGAGTTGAGGAATCTGGATCTCAGGGCTGAAGACTGAGTCATACTTTAGCCCTCAGAGCTAATCTTGCTCATCTGAATCATGTGTTGGAAAAGAGCAATGAATCATTTCCTGCTGGACACAAGATTAAAATAACCTCCTTTGTTAAAATCTACAAATGAATAAAAACTGTGTCAGATTTAAAAGAAGCTAGTAAAATATGAAGGGGTGTTTTCATAACTGCTTACTAAGATCCAGCAAAAAAAAAAACATTTTCCCGGATAGTATGAATTAGGAACAACTCAGCTAGTTCACATTGCTTTACATGTACTGATTAGTAACCCCTAAGGTTTAATAAGTCATGTGGTAGTCACATGACATGACTTAAAGCAGAAGTCCAGTGTTTTTCAGACTCGTCTCTATCTCTGTTATCGGTAGTGTAACAGTAGGTTACCACAGACGATCATTTCAACACATTTCCCTGAACTTAGAAAAGGGCTGAAGGAATGGCTGGATTTTCAGAGGGTCAGTGTGGTGTGTTGTGTTTGTGAATGCTCTGGTCCGAAGCGCCGATGCAGGATGAGGAAGTTCTGCTGGAATGTAGTACTGAGGAACTCATTGTGGAGAGAAATAAAGAGAGTAATTGATTGTCATCAGCTGCAGCGTCCCTCAGCAGATCAGACACGGATACGGGTCACAAACCAGATTTAAGGAGTTTCTACTTCCTCTGCATTTCCTGAACTGATGAAGAGGGCAGTAACTGTTTAATCAGCTTTAAACATTTAAACATCTTAGGTTCATTTTTACTCCATAAGGAGGAATACTTAATCCTATTTATATCTTTGTCAAATTTGAGTATCCATTGCTTAACAGCTGTCAAGAAAATTGGCACACCCATATATGCACTGTTTTAAGAACACTACATTAATATTGGGTTCCACTTAGGGGTGTGAGATATGGCCCTAAAATAATATCACGATATTTCTTGGTATTTTTGTGATAATGATACTCTTGGCGATATGACAAAACACTTAATTAGAAATATTATTTGAAGAATACACTATTGCAACAAAATGAAATGTAATTTTGTTATTGCATACAATATAGGGGTTATTGCACACCCCTAACTGATATAAAAAAACAAGAATTTTATCATAAGTCAATGATCCAGAATGTCAATGATACTAATTATGTGCCTATTATGCAAATATCTCCATATATCTAGGATTATAGTACAATGAATGATACTAGACAGATATAATTAGAACAGTGTGAATTTTTCTTTTGCTAAAAACAGCAAAAAAGTAGTACCCTGATGTGATGTTTAGAGGTGGGTGATATGGAACGATATTTAAAGGTATAATATTGTTCACAATATTAAAAAATGTTGGCAATATTATTGCGTTCGATACAATATGGCACACCCCCAGTTCCACCATATCATAAATGTGTTCTATTGTCTTCAGATCTTGTGACTGGGAAGAACGGACACTGATTAACGGACACAATCAGTTAATGAAACCAGCTGAGGATGAAATTCAGATCAGGCTATTTTTCTATAAAGCCTGGGCTCATTTTTACTTTGTGCCATATCAAACTCTAGAATCGCCACAGACTGAGCTCACAATTTTCCTCATGCAGCTGGTTGATGTGAACATTACCTGCTGGACTGTATCTAAATTTGTGCAATAAACTGCTGTCACATGTTTGGCTGATTTGCCTTAAAACTACTGTTAAACTAAAAAAAGTGGCAAGCATGACTTAGCAGAGTGACAACATTAAAGATGTAGCAAATTTAGGGCTATTGCTTCAAGGTTGTATGTACATGTATAATCCAAACCAAACAAGGGCAACAGCATCCCGGAGCAAAAAACAGGGACAAACTCAGAGCATGAGTCACTGCTTCAACTACAAACGTCCCAATGTTTTTACCCCAATGGCTCCCCGGACACACACACACACACACACACATACACAAAACCACATTTAAAAATAAAAAAAGAAAAATGCAAATTTTCTAGTTTCTTAACTGTTAAAAGTAACTATGCAGATTTAGTAGCTCCTTTCCCAGTAATACTGTAGGAAGTATAAAATAAATTACACCCAAAACACTTTCCCCTGATTTAACTTCAGCTCATTTTCATTTTCTAATACCTCTCGAATACTGTATCTGGTTACTGAGCTCCTGAGCTCCAGCTGAAGCAGGGGGAGATAGGCATGCTTTATATGTGTAAGTGTGTGCAGTAAATCCTTCTGTAAGATTTGTAAAGCTCTTTATTATATAATAGCTATGATTAGCATATTTTAAAAATCCTTTTTAAAAGGCATCTGGCCTTTTAAAAAGTGATCTCTGCCAGTGGACATGTTGGAAAACGTGTTCATTATAAAATACTTCAATTTGCCATCTAATTTTCCACCTTACTGGTGTATGGTTAGAAACAATAGTCCATTTGAAGTTCATCAGTGAACCGTTTCTAATAAAGTGGCCAGTGAAAAAGGTAGGGCGTTCTACTTTTGGCCAATTTTTGTTTCTGTTAAAATTCTGTTGGATATTTTATTTTCCTTTCCAATAACTGAACATTTTTCAAGTGATCTCCAGGAAATATGTGATATCCACACACACACACACACACACACACATACACACACTGACACACAGACTTTCACTCAGTGCTGAATGCTTTAAATGGCTGCAGATCAAGCATGCAGAGTAGTTCAGATAGCTACTGGGAAAAATAACATCAATATCAGAACAAAGAGGCCATTATTTATAAAACAGGGAGGAATTCCGTTCTGCAAAGAAACCAATACCATCAATTGAGCGCTAGATATTATCTTACTGTTGCATATTTGCATAATATTTGGGAGAAAGTTTGTACAAAGCTTTAGCAGCAGTACAGCTCAGTACTATTGCAGTGTTGTCAGATCAACCATGTTGATTTTTGGTAGGATACAAAGCTTACTGGCCACTTTATTGAAAACACATATTGCTTTAATTGCTTGCTAGTTATAACAGCCAATAGCGGAGTTCTTTGTTTACCTTCTCCACAGGGTTTCTTCAATTCCATGGAACTCCACTGAAACATGGTAAAACACTCCTCAAAAATCACCCACACTCTTTAGACCTATATCGGTGTGGGCATGGTCATACTATACTAATGAATGTGTGTGACTAACAGCTGTCTATCACTGGTGAACAGGCTAATACAGTTTGTTTACATTACCATGACGACGCACACAAACTTGCAAAGGAGAAGCTACACTAGTTTCTCACTGTGCTTTTTGTCTTTTACCTTTGAACTATAGTGTCATAGTTACGCAACAATATAACTTGCTTCCCAGATGCTTCACTGTGCTTCAAGGAACTTAGAGGAAACTTTTTTCCTTTTTTAAATTATTTTATTCCTAATTTATTTCCACATTTTCTCCCCAATTTACATGGCCAATTGGCCAACTCACTCATTAGGACTCCCCCTATCACTACTAATGCCCCAACATGGTGAAGACTAGCACATGCCTCCTTCGATACGTGTGAAGCCAGCTACTGCCTCTTTTCAAATTGCTGCTGATGCAGCATTGCTGAGTAGCGACTAGTTTCTGATACATCAGCTCACAGATGCTTTGTGCTGAGCAACATCACCCTTTGGAGTGATGTGGAGAGGCAGCGCCATCTACCCACCCAGGTAGAGCAAGGCCAATTGTGCTCGCTCAGGCTTTGGTAGCCAATGGCAAGCTACATGAACAGGATTAGAACCAGCAATCTCCTATTTGGCAGCACTTAACCCACTGGACCACTCAGAGCTCGGAAACTTTTTTTTTGTCTAAAAATCTTTTCTTGAAGGTTCATCAGAACACCCTCTTAGGGTTCCTCTACAGTTCTAAATTAGAGAACTCCTAAATGTTCCCCAAGTTCTCGCTTTTATCAGTGTTACACACTTTTGTCTGCACCTGAATCCAGTATAGACCATTCCATTAAGCTGCTAATCCAGCCTCATCCAACCACATTCATAAACTGACCTCCACACAAAACCAGTGACCTCAAATAAGTCTAAAATGACCACAGCTGCTTCAAACACTGCATGAATGCATTAGCCTTTTGGGTGGCTTTATGATGGCTGCAGGCAGCAGTGGCCGGTGTTCAGGTCCTCACTGTGACTCAGTCGAGGTCTGGGCTGATATGTGTAGATTATTCAGTACAGAGCTGGAATTAGAAGTGTTTAAGGTCACTCTTATATAAGCAGCTGGTGGCCGAGGCCTGCAGGACACAGCCTGCATTAGCCAGATTATAAAAAACAAGCGCCTAATGAAAGGTCATTTAAGGGGTCAAACAACACTCATTATATTCCTACTAAGGGAACAGTGTTCTAAGAGTCCTGACACACCAACCCAACTGTCCACCTGTGAGCCCAATTAAACATAAAGTCAGTAATCAGTAAGTGTGTCTATCTATAAAACTCTATATAACATTAGAATAAACCCAAATAAATATTAAGTCAGTGAATTAGTCTACCTGTAATTCAGTTTATATAACATTAGAACAGTCAGTGATGAGTGAGTGTGTTTATCTGTTAAACACTATATAACATTAGAATAAACTGAAACAAACATAAAGTCAGTGGTCAGTGTTTATCAGTAACTTTATAAAACATTAGAATACACTCAATTAAACATGTCAGTGGTCAGCGAGCATGTGTACTTGTAAATAATACTAATAACATCAGAAAAAAACACATAAACATGAAGTCAATGACCACTGAGTGTCTACCTGTAATAAACTCTATATAACATTAGAATAAACCCAAATAAACAAAATCAGTGCTCAGTGAGTGGATGTTTGTAATTAACTCTATATAACATTAAAATAAACCCAAATAAACCTATAGTCAACGGTCATTTGAAGTTAATCAGAACATTCTGTAAATTTATATAATATAATATATAATAGAATATAGAATCACAATCTAAATGTACAAATAGATATATTATTAATTTGCTTATTTTTAACAACAAAAGAAACATCATTATTATTATTATTATTATTATTATTATTATTATTATTATTATTATTATTATTATTATTATTATTATTATTATTATTATTATTATTATTATCTCTTACCCTGCTGCGAGCTGGTCTTCTTCATCCTCGCGCTGTGGTGATGCTCCACGCGCTCACAGTAAACCAACGGTCGAAAATAGCGCGCGCTCTGTGTGCGTGTGTGATGCGCGCGCTGTGCAGCGGTGACCTGGTGATGTCAGCCCGCGCGGGGGAGCCAGATGACTATCTGGGTCTTTTTGATTCTCCCTCGCTATCTCTCTCTCTCTCTCTCTCTCTCTCTCTCTCTCTCTGCTTTTTACCGCACGTGCGTTCCGGACAAATACAAGCAGACTATTAATGGAAACACCTGGAGGCGCGTGAGTAACAGAGTGAGTGAGTGAGTGTGTGAGTGTAAGAGACAGAGAGAGAGAAAGAGAGAGAGACAGCAAACACAATCTGAAATACATCCACGACATATGAATGTGTTTTCTATTAAGTATTTGCTTATCAGGCCGTTATCTAAAACCACTGCCTAATTTACGCTTAAATAACCCTGTCTCTTTTTGCTACAATGCCTTTAAGAGTGGTATATGTAAATGATCTCACAGGCTGCCCTGTATCAACAGCAGTATGTGGAAGAAAGGAGTCTAATGTTTCTAATGTGTACATCAATGACCTTACATGTATGTAAGATAACTAAGTGTTAAGTTTCTGCCAGTTAGTTACTGTGATTGGCATGTGGTTCACAGTAAATTACCATTTACCACTACTGCCAGTTACTGACTATTTTTTTTTCACAGTAAGTTACTTGTCAATTACTGCCGATTAATTACTGTGATTTTATTCCACAGTAAGCTACTTGTCAATTACTGCTAGTTACTTTCAAAGCACATTTTTTACAGTTCACTGTATTTGTTGCTGTTACTGGTTGTTTCCTGTTTCAATTTATCACTGTACCCATTTGTATAACAAAAAAAAAAAATCATGTGACACAAACTCACTCTGGCAGTTATTGGTTTATAAGACAGGCTGTTAATCTGCTGCCCCCTGGGGTAAAAAGACCATACGTTTCCTAGCATAGTGCCTAAAATGTTTGTAGTCTAGATATACACTGCCTGGCCAAAAAAAAAGGGTCACTGTGGCATTGTTACAATAAGCTTCTGTAATGTCACAAGATTTATTTCAATCCAGTGTTGCATTCACATTCAAGTTGCATTCATCTTGCATTGATAATGGTGGAGTCTGACCGCTGCACAAAGCCTTCTTCAGCACATCGTGGTAGTGGGGGAAAAGTGGACCTGACTACCCAGGGCCTGAGTAAGGAGAGGGGCCCATGAAAATGCAGATTTTTTTTTTGCTCACGTTCCTTGTGACATTGAGAGTGTACAGGGCCCAGAATTTGCCGCTACGCCCCTGAAGACATCCCAAAGATGCTCAATAGGCTTAAGGTCTAGACTCTGTGGTGACCAAATCATGTGTGAAAATGAACCCTGAACCGCTCTTTAAAATTCCAGCCTCATGAATCCTTTTGTTGTCATCTTGGAATTTGCCCGTGCCATCAGGGAAGAAAAAATCTATTAATGGAATAAGCTGGTCTATATTCAGTATATTCAGGGAGTCAGCTGACCTCATTCTTTCAGCACATACTGTTGCTGAACCTAGACCTGACCAACTGCAGCAAACCCACATCATTTACTTACTTAAATCCAGATGGCGACTTTTTTTTGGCCAGGCAGTGTATCAACTAATAATTGAGTTTCACTAAATATGATTTTTAAAGGGTTAACTAATTTACCTTTTCATTACTGTGGCAAAAATCTTGGCTTGTGACTAAAAGGAATGCACTACCTAGCACTAGATAATTAAAGTTACGTAGTAAAGTGATGTTATTATGTACTTAGCTATTTTTTTGTATCAGACTTGAATGTTTTAAATGGAGTTGTAAATTTGGACTTCTTCTTATTGCCAACAGCTTTTACTGCTAGCTAGCATAACCACACTTAATTATGTCACATTGCTTAAGCATGCATGTTAACATTAAATTATTAGAGATTAATTAATATATTAATTAACTAATATATTTATTCATTTATATATGCCAATGTGTTTTTGTGCATTTTTTTGCTCCTCCACCAACTAGCTTTGTCAGTCTTGTGACCAATCAATGAGCTATATCTAAAAATTATATTAATTTTTGCAAATAATTTGGTTTGCAAAAAGAAGGCTGACAAGAACCTCCTAACAGTACCAGTGCAGCCCACTGGGGGCAGTATCACACTAGTTTAAATCCACTGCCATAGAGTATAACACTATTCACCACAGACTGTAGTAATGAAACATTTCTCCCAACCACACGGAACTCATGGACATCAATAGATCAGGAACTACAGCCTCTAAATGTTTTTTTTACACCCAACCACAAATAAACTTGTGGGCTATTGTTGTTTTATTTTATATAGTAATGTTATATTAATCTTAAATCTTAAACACTTTCTTGACGAAATGGAAAACTAACAAGACCTGGTAACTGTTTTACCAGTTCACAATCATCACCAAGCTGTACCCAGATCATAGTCAGAGTTGCCTGCTCAGTTTTCCTCTTGCTTATTTCTAAAGTTACTAAAAACAGAAAAAGAAAGGGAAGAACAAAGTCAAAGAAAACTGACCTTGATGTAATGGATATATATATATATATATATATATATATATATATATATATATATATATATATATATATATATATATATATATATGTGTGTGTGTGTGTGTGTGTGTGTGTAAAAAGAAAAACATTTTAAATACAGAAAAAATAATAAATATAGAAAAACATTTCTGCTGTCAATTGTCGCATTGTCTTAAAAATCCACTTAATCTAGGTTATTAAACAGGAATGCAACAACAGAAAACATGCACACTTCATTGTTCTGATCAATATTTTTAGTATTTGAGTATAAAATGATACCAAAATGAAACTGCAGTTCATATTATCACTTGATTACATTGTACACACCTTTTTAATATAACTTTTTATAATCACTTTGTTTGATCTGACCTATATTCTTGGTATTGAGTAGCATATTAAGAGCTTGCTACTGCCAATATCTGTCTTGTGTAATTGCTTTATCTGAGCCTTTTATTAGTGGATGAATTGTTGTTAAGTTGTATAATATCTGTACTTACTCAAAATTTGCTGCTATAATTTCTCCATATACTTGTGTGCTATTAATGTAAAAAATGTATTACTGTGCTTTTTCTTTCCATTCCGGTCTACGCCAGTCTATGGTAACATTGTGGTAACATGTTGGTGCTCTATACAATACGTTCGCAATGAGTTTCTTATAAGGTTGTGTGGTGATCATCCCACATCCTGACCTCATTGACACGCTTGCTGCTGAATGCAATCAAATCCCCATAGTAACATTCCAAAATTTGTTAAAAGGCCTTTTTTAGACAGTAGAGACAGTTGCTCCAACAGAAGCAGGATAAACTCTGTTTAATACCATTGATTTGGGGAAAACAATAAATAAGAAGGTGTCCCAATACTTTTGTCCATATGTTTGCTCATCACAGAGGCCTGGGATTACTGATGAGAGGTCATCATGTCAAAATGTACAGTGAATAAAAAGTTAAATCATGTACAGTAATTAATATTTCAAACCATTAATGATTTTATAATTGTTTTACACTTTTGTAAACAGGGGTTCTAAGTGCAAATGATGGAGGAGTGATTCAGACTGCAAACAGCTGCTCATCAATAGAGTCTGTCTGTCCTCTAGTGGTGGACTTGTGGTACTACACCGCATGCTGGTCCCAATGAAACCAAACTCAACTACTGAGAATCCAGAACAATTTTTGCTACCAGAAAAATCACATAGAAATTGTATGTAATTATAGGCAAACATAAAATTAAACATCAGCCAAGCAGATACCTAAAATCCAATACTATATTTTCTGTTTGGATAAGCCCAGAATGAGAGGACTAATCAACAGCAAGGGTTCTTAAACCTTGTGTACCACTAGGTATATTTCAATCATCCTAAGGTACACCAGATGTCTTTAATCGTCTGCATGCACTTAAATATTAAAGACTAAAAACTATTAAATTGTACATACTTATCATTATACAGTTGGACATTGAAACAATCTTCCTAATTTGGGCTTTGAATGCCATTACACTGGATCTGAAATGAAACAAATGGGATAAAGTTGAAGTGTATACATTCAGGTTTAATTCAAGGGATAAACAAAGATATTAAACAAATATAACATTAGCTAGTGTGTATATATATATATGGGCTATATTTATACTTTCTGCTCAGATTTAACCAAACGCAGCATGGTTGATTGGATGGCGCTTAATAGTACAGATTGACATTGATCCGAAACATAGTGCAAAATATTTTTGGGGGGCAAAGAATTTAAGTTTTCTATAGTATCCAAGTCAATTTCCAGATTTCAACAGGATTGAGCAGTATTTAAATAATTTAGGACAAAACTAAAGGCAGAAAGACCCACAAACCAGCAACAACTGAAGACAGCTGCAGTAAAGGGCTGGCAAAGCATCATAAAGGAGGAAACCCAGTGTGTGGTGATTTCCACTGGTTATAGACTTCAGGCAGTCATTGCCTGCAAATGATTCTCAACAAAGTAATACAAATTTTGTACACAGTTTGTTACTGGTAAAGTTAATTTTTCCAATTACTTTTGAGCCCCTGAAATGATAGGGCTTTGTAGAAGAATTACTGCACTGTTCAACTCGTTGAATTAAACCTGAAAGTGTACACTTCAACTGCATCTTATTTGTTTCATTTCAAATCAGGGCATACAGAGCCTGTATGGATTATTAAGATTACGTCAACCTGTTAGAACATCAGTTTATCACTATCATATGTTAACTTTGGTCCTATAAATATTAACACCCGTTTTAGAGGCCATACAGTAGACCTCTGTGGAAATCCACAAGATATATTGCTAAACCAAATGGTTTACACACTAGGTAATACACACTAGTTTCTGAACAAGGATTAAGAATAATGAACTAAAGTAGGGTTTATTATTCACTACTTATTCACTGCACTGATATTTTTTCTGGCTCAAGCTTTCAAGAATATCTCAGAAGGCACATCGGAAACATAGACAACAAACTTCCTACCATGCTAGCTTGCCGACTGCAAAAGCAGGCAAGCTTTACTTGTGGTGAAAAACCACTGGCCAAATAGATTATGTATATGATGTGTGGAGGCCACATCTAGCCTACATTGTACAGGTTTGAGTGTGTGCCACGCGTTCCTGTGAGATGACTTGTGTAGGTGGTGTAGGAGAATGTTTTTTTACATGCTTACATTTTATAAACAAACAAGATTACCCACTAACACAATTCTGAATCTTATTTACAATTGTTTGCCTACATCATGCCGGATAAGCGAGAAGAATAGTTAGGTCAGGATAAAGAAAATGTTTAGTTAAACCAGGACAAGAGAGAGGAACAGCTGGGTCAGGATAAGAGGAATAAATAGTTGGATCAGGATAAGGAATGTAAGTATTATATTTGTGTTGCACATATGGGAATAAGGCTACTCAAGTTTATAATACTTTTTTGCAACAGTTTTGCAACATTTATGTCCCTTCAATTGTTATTTAGTGATTAATTTTCACAAACTATTTTTTTGTCTACTCTATAGTTTTTTTTATCCTGTTTTTCCAATTATTGCACCCATTCAGCTGATAGCCTCCTTGTGTTGAGGCATCACTAGACACATGTGAAGTCAGCCACCATCTCTTTTTGACCTGCTGCTAATGCACCATTACTGACTACCAGTGCGCTCGGAGGAAAGCGCAGCGTCTCAGATTTGATACATTAGCTCACAGAGGCCTTGTGCTGAGCAACATCACACTTGAGTGATGTGTGTAGAGAGAGCACCATATATTCCCCCAGAGAGAGCAAGGCCAGTTGTGCTCTCTTGGAGCTCCAGCAGCAGATGGCAAGCTGCATGAACATTCGAACCAGCGATCTCCTGATCAAATTTCAGTCACTTGTAGACAATATGTCGCCAAAATGGCACAAATTTGACACTCAAGTAAAATGATATAAAAAGTCATAATAACAGTAATTCTGTTTCTGTAATGTCAGTTGCTTTTATTATTTGGAGGGATTGTAAGAAATTAACTATTTGGGTAATTGTATAAGACAGACGTGTTGCTGTATTTAAAGTTTAGAAAAAGAATCCAAAGCTTTTTAGCAGTTGTAAAAAACTGTTACTGTTAGTTTTGTGCTAACAGGAAGTGATAAATCATTGCTAGGCCAACATATGCCCACTGCAAGTTCTGCAGCCACATTGCTGCTGCGTCTGCATTGTTATCTGTCATTTTTTTCTAGTATTGTTCCAGATGTGAGTAGCAACCCTCTTTTTCTATTTTGCATTGCATTGTGGGATACAAGTATTTGAGTATTGAGTATTTGAGTATTTTCAATTTTGTCTATACTACATACTCAAAAACAACTTAGTATTTGTAATTAGTTTACGGGATGCACCCTTAGTGTGATCATGGGTAGACGTGATGAAGCTAACCCGGAACAACACAATCAACTTAAACCCAGAAAAGAGAAATTAAGAGATTAATGGTAATCACTATTACAGCCTGAAAAGCCATACCACCAGTAACACAAGCTAGACAATGCCCTCACACTCATTTCATGCCTAAACAAAAAACAATACCACAGAAATATAATCCAAAATTATTTATTATGGAAAACATTGTAGCAAAAACGTCATGTATAAGAATGCCAGACCTGCCAACACGTTCACATTTTGCATAAGGAACACACACTTGCTTGTACAGTTCCATGTTCTAAAGTAGCTATAGGAAAAAGACAGAGACAGGAAGACAGGAACAGGAAGAACAAATAGAAAGGAAGAAAACAAGACAGACAAGGGCTAAGGTGTGACACAACAATGTGGTGGTGGTGGCAGAAAAGGAATGGTGTTGCCCCGAACTCCACAACCGCCAGCCTTTTATAGCATGACCAGGATCAATTAGCTGGGTCCTCCTCCCTTACAGAGATAGGCGAGAAAGAGAGCAAACACAAAAAGGGGGAGAAGAAAAATAAAAGAGAGCAAAATGAAATTTCATGTCATAACAAAGACTAAAACAGAACTGAGGAGAAAGTGGACTCCTGTTCTCACTGACAGACAGAGTAGAAGTGTAATACTGTTACTACTTAAAAAACAGTATGTTCTCTCAAATCTGAATTCCTACAGTCGTACTTCAGTAAATCCTGAGTGACCTACTTCTACTCTGTTTCTGATGTTGGCCACAACTACGCTCACAGAGGAAGTTCAGCCTTTTCACTCTCATCTCAAAAGCTTTTCTTACGTAGTTCATGAATGAAAAGGTGAAAGAATGAGAGTACACTATTTGAGCACATGCAGCACATCAACACTTGTCAGTGGTTTCTTAAACAATAGAAGAGCGAAAGTATTTACAGTAAGCAAGTAAATAGAATAAGTATGGTAAAGGAAGGAAGTAAAAATTATTGAGAAAATCAGTTAGCAATGATAGGTACTTTATATAAGTAAAAATGTAAGTCAAAAAGTAAGATTAAATTTGATAAGATAAAGTAAATTAAATACAGTAAAAAAGTCAATAATATAAAATTTTATGAACAAACAAAATTAGCCACTAACAATTCTGGATCTATCTTTTTCTTTTTTAAATGCTTGTCTACAGCATGAGCAAATGAACTACCTAATAATGTTCCAAACATTAGATACAGTATAAAACAACTTCTTCTTTAACAATAGTAGGTGTTAATCTATTAAAACTTATACACACATTTAAATGTACAAGAGAAAGAGAGAGAGAGAGAGAGAGAGAGAGAGAGAGAAAGAGAGAGAGAGAGAGGGAGAGAAAAAATGTCTAAATAAGGGAAAAGTAATAGTTATTCCAGCACAAGGTGTAGTTAGGTTTTAGCTTTTATGCAGGTGTGGTTCTTCAGCACACACACACTGCTATTCAGATAGGCAGACTGAGAGATGGAAAGTTTAGTCACTGAGCACACATTATCATTGTAAGGAACAAAAATAAATTACTAATAACCGTCACTGATTAAGAATCATTTCAGTGAACACATTCCATTACACAGGAAATGAACTATTTGGTTAATTTATATTGAGGTAGTTGTGTTGCTGTATTTGAAGTTTAGAAAAAAGTATCTAAAGTACTGGTGAACGCTTTATAGCAGTTGTAAAAAAAGAGTAAATGTAGCAGATAATTTTTTTTAATGTTTAAAATCTTCGTCTCAACTTTAATATAACAAGTAAAAATAGAAGTCAGGGCTCTGGACACATTTTGAACTTCTGAACAACAGAACAGGCTTCACCACATCGAGACCCATGTTACAGATGAAAAACAGGCTTCGTGACATTTTTACCCACAGTGGGTTTTTTGTCTTGCATTTGTGTGTGTGTGTGTGCATGTGTGTGCAGGTTTTGCTACCATTTGATCTGTCTGCAGACCCCTGTTGGACAGTTTTAAAAACTGAAGATGACTGGTGAAGAGCGTGTTTAAGAAAAGGTCGCTCAGGGCACCTGTGATGTTCTGATGCGACCTCAGTGTTCTGAACACATCAAACCGCTGACCTTCAGCACTGACTGATGAGCTCACTTACAAGAAGTTACAGATGTTTCTGTGTAGCTTGTGGCCAAAAAAAGTAATCATCTGCTTTAATGTCAAAAAACACACTTCCCCTCAGGGATATAACACTCTACACTCATCAGTTTAATTGTTCTACAAAATCGTTTATTAAATTCTTTAAATCGTTTAAGAATTACAACTATTTTTTTTTCAAAGCCTCCTCATTTCAGAAACTTTACCCTGAACCAGGATAAAGTTTATTTGTCCAATTACTTTTGGACAAAGCGGGACTGTTCTGACTATGTAAAATAAAATGCTTAAAAACATAAAATATTCTTAACATACCGTCCAACTAACAAGACTACCATTTCTTATTACTACTGTGACTTCCTTCAAACAAGTTTCAGCCACCTACATGCAACCATTCACCAGTAATCTCAAAATGAAAGCAGAATGTTTTTACTATTAATTACATACAAGGTCACACCTTCCAACACCTTTGCCTTTGAAAATATTCTTAGAATGTAAGATAACATCAGATTTCACTTACCATCAAAGAATCTATGAATAACATCTCATTTGTTTCATTTCAGGTCCAGTGTCATGGAATGCAAAACCCAATTTATATAGATGTGTCACTGTCCAAATATTTATAGGCCTAACTGCTGTATCCAGTTTGCTGTAAAATTTATGTTAAACCTTATTTTGATCCAGTATCAAAACTGATCTCTCTACAGCTGTGAACCGGACAGTCTGATTTGAGGGCAGACTGAACTAAGTAGATACAAAAGAAACGGTCTTAAATTAGTCTCTGAATGGTATTAAAAAGGAAAACCTTTTATAGATGGTTCCATCAGGGTTCAATGAATGCTTGTAGTACTATAGTTCTGTTTTCCAGCACAAATATTCTTGGTATCTTAATGAAAGCGTTACCTACAAGCACCTTGTTTGTTTTTTGACTCCACCTACTAACAAATAGGAGGCCTGGCTGGGGTATTGGGGAGGAACCAACCTTTTAAATGTAGGAATCCAAAATGGCTGCCAGAGAGGGGGCTGTTGTTACAAGTTTGGTTTTAAATCTGTTAGGTGTTTTACCAGCTTGTTCTTTTATTTAGTTTTAATGAGTGTTTTGGGTATGTGCATTTATTTAAAGCTATTTTACATATATTGTCTAACTTTGTTTGATAAGAGATTTGTTTGTCCCACCTCGGGTTTCAGGCAGGTAAGAAAGGTGCACCTGTACATTTTACACCATGCAGGCCTGTACTCTGGAGGGCAGTGCCATCCAGTGTATTTTGGCTGTTGTATTTAGTTTTTGTTTGGTGTATGTTCTAGCTAGCTCTTTTATAACTCAGAGTGGGTATGTGTTTTGTTCTGTTACTTTTCTTTGGTGCTTTCCAGTTTGACTCCCCCAATGTGCAGCAATTTTAAAATGTCACTTGTGTCCAATATCTCTGTTGTAAATAAAGCTCTTACCATTTCCTTGTCCATTTTACCTGTTTTTATTTGTTTTTATTAAAATATGCTATGTTATTGATCCCACAACTCTCTTATGTTGTCTAAACTTAGCACACAGCTGCCCAAACCACACAAACAAATTCTAAATGTCTTACACTTCTGGATTAAGTGAACACTTTACCCAAAGTTCTTTAAACCCTTGCCAGAATGCTATTTAATTCAAATTAAATCCAAACTCTATGAACAACTTTCTCTACAAACCAGCTATAAACTGATTAAACTGACGTTTCAGTTTTCAGGGCTTTTATACTATCACAAATAAACAGGCTATTATAAGCACAAGCATTTTAGTATAGATGCTGTGCATAGTGTAACACACACAGTACCAGTCTAAAGTTTGGATACTTCTCATGCAGTGTGTTTTTTTTTTTTTTTCTTTTACATTATAATTTTAATATTAAATACATTATGGCTGTACAGAAACAATTGAAATGATTTTGGAAACAAAGGGTTAAATAATGTTTTATCATTTAGGTTCTTCTAAGTAGACACATTTAACTTTGATAACCGGTTTGCACACTCATGGTATTTTCTCAGTGACTTCATGAGGTAGATTCACCTAGAATAGTTTTCTCAGCGTCTTGAAGGAGCTTGGAGGTGCTGAACAATAGTTGGTTATTTATATATTGGCTGACGTGTATATATATATGTGTGTGTCCTAGATAACAAAAATGGACAGCCGTGGTTCCTCCCGCTGTTGATTGTGGGCCGTGTGTTGGGGAAGGGGGGGATGTTTGCAGTGGCAGTGTACGAATTACGGAGGGGGATTGGGGTCAGACCTCCCCCAATTTAAAGTTCAACCCCACCTAAAGGGATAAAAACAATAGTTTGGGGGGTACATTTAAATATACTTCTTACATTTAGTGTTAAATACTACAAAAACAATGCAGTATCTATGCCTGGAAGAATATTATGATACGATTTACAACACCCCTAAAGTGGATCATACCATTCCATATTGATTCCTCTCCTTTACCTGCCTGGTTCATCATGGGTCAGGTGGCTTGCGTCCAAGTTAAGGTACGCAAGCAGCTCAAGCTACAGCATCACGTGTAAGTAGCTGTTATCTACCTAGCTTTCTTAAATATGCAATTTAAACACACTTTTCATGACATAAATAACTCGAATTTGCTATGCCACCTTAAATGCTGCTAATTAACCATTCCGCCTTAAATGCTGCTGTGGCTGAAGATACTATTTTTTGGCGCTTTTTTTAAATGGGAATCCACGTTCTGTTTTATATGGACTGTTTGTGTCTCTGCACACCTTAAGCAGAAATGTGTAAAACTCATTCTCATCTATTACAGTCTAAAAAGGGAAACTGTGTTTTAAGCAGAGAAATTTTGTTTTAATACAGGGAAACTGTTAAGGTGGAATGGAAATGCTTAAGGTGTAAGGGGAATGTAAACAAGAAACTAAAAGCTTTACATGCTCCTGTAAAAACACCTAATGAGTAATTAGTTACTCAGATGAGTAGTTTTACAGTGAACTGGTGTATTACAATTCTTTAAGATAAGACTTATTTTCTATCTTTTTATTAGGCTACTTTGAAAATTAACAATATCCAAGCTTTTTAAAGCCATTTGCCAAGCTATATAAATGCATTTCTACATTTCCTTCAACATTTAATATTGTAATCCCAGTGGCAGAATATGTGGATGAGATGGGACAAAAGCCTTATCTACAGGGATTTTCAGTTACACTGTTATTTTCTATTTAATTAGAATTAAATAACAAATGATTCCTGTGGGAGAGATCCTGTATAATATGAATTAAAACTTAATGTCGATAAAGCTGATGAAAGATAGCTTGGATGATTGGCATAATGGCAGCACACACTGTGATGTTGCCGCCACCTTTTCTCATGCTCTTCTAAATCATTACTTCTCTGTTGCTAAAAGCTACAGTGGGTTTGGGTAAATAGTACATGAATGTGGAGTTTGCAGGAGAGCGTTTATTCAAAAACAATCACAAGGTGTTGAGATTGTATTGCTGTATGTAATGCAAGAAACTGTTTAGTGCTTGGCAAAAAGTGTATTAAAGAATTGCTAAATTAATGTAAAACAGAGAATGAGCTTATAGTTTAGTGTATCAGGTTAACAGACAGGCTATTTAAATTAGTAATTCCAATAATTGTGCAACAAGTACCAGTTTTTGGGTCTTGGCCATTGCAAAACATTTTTAATACTTATATGCTGGTCATTTGTCAGTTGAAAATGTTTAACTCCATTGACAGAACAATCCCAATAATAAAAGTGCTACAAGGGGGTAATTGAGTAGAGTAGAAAAGCCATTTTTGTAAAAGAGATTAGTGTGATTAGCTGAGTGTGCATTTTATTGGTTAAATGCAAAGTACAGTGCTTTTTAAATATAAAAATTATCTGCCAGTAAATGTAAACATGTTCAGTAGAAAAGATAAGTTGGGCCTGAAAGTGAAACCTGTTTGCCTGTGAATGATGTACCTGACAAAAATAAAATTAGAAATTATTATGGCTCCATTAGCTGCTTGGTCCAGTGTGGCATCTAGCTTCTCAGTGCAGACTAGAAGTTGCAAACCACACAAACACCCCATACAAATAGCTCGCACAATCTGAGACATCTTAAAAAAAAACAAACAAAAAAAAAAAAACAGGATGTTGAGAGCAAAACCACACTGCGCTTGGGCCTAAGTGTTGGGCTACGTAACCTGGACCACGTTTGTATAAACGGAAAAAACAAACAAGCTGTGAATTCAAAAGCAGCAAAGCTAACCACTTGTACCCTCTTGAAGATAGATTAAAACCGCGTCAGTATTGCACTTTTCACACCACAAAGGGGCTAAACATACATTGGCCTCTATGGGTCTGAATGGTCATTTTGGTCAAAAGTGTTCTAATAATTTGAGCAACATTTTCAGTAAATGTATACAAAAAAAAAGGTGTGATGTCTGCAAATAACAGTGTCTTACTGAGAACAGCACAGCAAATACAGATAGCATTAAAACATTTCTCATAAGCTTCGTTTAAATATCTGTGTAGTTATCATTAAAATCTGTTTTACTGTAAGGAAGGTAGGACTTTTGTATAACAGAAACAAATGTAAACTGCATTTGTCAATAGTAAAACACTACAGGTATGCTGTTTAAACTGCAGATTCATCACCACAGCAACTATCGCCAGTAAAATCGCACACTACTACACACACTATAGATTCATATTGAAAAAAAAAATCAACCACAATTATTATTATAAATTCGAGTGAGTGTGTTAAATGGCTACAGGAGTCCAATTTGCAAACACTGGATATAGTTTTCAGCCTCACCCACTTCTCCTCAGATGAAAAGTTCACACAGATTGCCAGACTGACACATAGTGAAAAGAGACGATGAGTCTTACCCTGTAGCTGATCAGTAAATAAAAATGTTTCATTATCTAAAATGTCAGTCTCTACTACGCTAGTGGTGGGGATAAATTACCCAGCTATGGTTAGCAAACCGTACTGAAGCTCAGTGATTACCTGTTCCGCAGTAAAATACCCGGCTTGCATGTTTCCCTGGCTTCAGCACACTGTTTGTGTGCTATTGTCTATACTTGGCAACCCTGAGTGTGGAAATGGCCCTGGAAAAATGGTGGTGCTCAGATTTGAAGGCACAGATCAGATCTCTCCACAATTATTACTGTCAGACTGTAAAAGGCATATTCTGCAGAATATGTGCTATTTCTGTCCCCAGAAAATTACATGTATAAATGTGTACACAAAATAACTTTGCAATACTTTTATTATTAAGCATATTGTTATTTAGAACACTAAGAAAATAGCATTTGTTACCTGTCCTCACTTTCTAACTATAACTTTACCATGAAATATCATTATTAAAATCCTTTAGAGATGTATTTTTTTGCATTGTTGGGCAAGTCCAAATCCCTTCTATGCTTTAAAAATGTTTTTCCATGATACTGTTACTGTAATACATTACCACATGTGAAAAATCTGGAACATTCTACAAGTCACATCTACAACAGGAAGTTACATCAGTTGGTTCTTCTGAAAATCATGGAAAGATCAAAATTAAGTTCTCTCATTTGTTTTTCTGTATATTTTATCTTATTGTCACTATGACTGAGGAGGTCAATCTCAACACTCTGTTACCTAAATAATTCTCAGATGCTATTTTTTTTTTAATACGCTTTTGGGAAAATCACTAAAATGTGCTCAGTGTCCTCATGCTATTAGCATAGCCACAATTTAGCTATTTTTCATGTTTTTGCTAATTTTATGCTAAAAACTCAGTCCTGTTACTTTCACAGTATCTCTAAGCAGGAGCTGAGCCAGAGTGTTAAATTATTGTTATTATTGAGATAATAAATAAAATATATATATTTAATAGTAAATATGGGCTATTTTAAACAAAAAGGCCCAATCCCATTCGTCTTTTGTTGCCTTAACCCTTGTTTTTGAGAGTACCCTTCCCTTTGGGACAGAGTTACATAGAGAAGGGGTGAAATCCTTCCTCTAAAAATAGTATGTAGCAGTGAAACGCTACCAGCAGCAACCTAGCTGCTGGGTAAGTAAACTTTAGGGCATTTAACAATTAGTGTCCATTCCATAATTTCTTTGTGATAGAGAGCTGAAATATGCTCCTGGAACATTATTTCTGTAATTCTACAGGCAACCCTTCCTGGAACCTTTTTAAAACATTGCTAAAAGTTCTTACAATGTTCTCTGTTAGCTGGGTATAGATGTTAAGGTGTCTGGATCCATTTACCCCAACACTGTGAACTATACTAACAATTTGTTAAGTTTCTTTAGAACTATACCGAGCCAAATTAACCCAAAGAAGCTGTTTGTTTTACCTCTACAGCTTTTATGTCTGCCCTGTGATTATTTCACTTTCACAGAGACAAAAAACAAAACAAAAAAGAGGAAATGAAACCACCACAAAAGTCATGTTAAGCACATTGAGTCGAGTGCAGCCTTTTTTTTATCAGTTTGAGCATCAGAACTTCATTTCTCACACTCTGTGCTCACTGTAATCCATTTTTATACAGTACTTCACTAAACCAGGGTCACAGGGTTACCAGTGAATAAAACCATCTTGTCCAAATGTTTGTGAACACCTCTTCTAGTGAATGCCTTCAGCTAATTTAACTTGAACCCATTGTTGACATAGATGTGCAAATGCGCACACACACACACAGCTTGTCTAGTCCCTGTTCAAAAGTACTGCCAATAAAACATAATTCTCTAGAGCAGATAACCATTTACCCAGCGTTGAGCTGTGGAGCAGTGAAACTGTGCTCTCTGAAACGATGGCCCACCGTCCAATACTTTTGTGATGAGTTGGGGAGATCGTGTGAGGCGAGGTGGTGATCATCCAACACCCTAACCTCATTAACACTTTTGTTGTGCAAGGCAATCAGATCTTCACTTGCTTTCTATATGTTACCATGTGTGTGTGTTCTCACCAGTGTGTATGTGTGTGTTCACAGCACAGAAGGTGTTAAGGACAGAGGCCACAATCCATCTGTGCTTCCAGCACAAGTATGGTGAATGTGGTTCTCTTGTCTTGTCCACTCAAAAGACAGTACAGGCAGTTGTTCTAACAAAAGCAGGATGCATTATTTTTAATTCCCCCGATTTCAGACGAAGAAATAGATGAGCAGGTGTCCCAATACTTTTGTCCATGTTGTGTATGTTCATTCACAACTGTGTGCATCAATCACATCATAACAAAGCCAAGACTTTATTTTTTTTTTTTTATTTAAGATTCAATATCAAACAAACCAGTGCAAAACTTCATATATCATATATTACATGTATTGCAGAATTTGTTTTCACTCTATTTTCACTGTAAAATATTTTAAGTGTTTAAATTAAATTTAATATTCTGTATGCTTTAAAAATAATGAGTTGAATGTTGCTGGTAATAACTCTCTTACAAAAGGTCTTTTAGTGGTTGCTTTAGTAAAGACAGTGGTTCTAAATATAAATATAACAGCTTGAAAAAAAACGTGTAGATGGTTCAGTGGTTCTTGACAGGCATTGATAGGAAATGTTTTGTTGGTGGTACTAATATAGAATTTGTTCTAAAAGTGGTTGTGCATAGCATCATATATTCTGCATGTCTGCATGTGTTCGATTTTGTTAACTCAAATAAATTCTTCAAGATTTATTTACTTAAATGGTTATTTGTGAAGTTAAATGGTTCTTTACATAGATAAATGAAAATGTTCTATTCAGCATGAATACGTGTTTTGCTGGTGTCAAAGAACCCATGTTCAGTACCAAAGATACAACCCTTTTTATTGGTTTCAGTTCAGGTTTCGGATTTTTTACAGACGTCTACAAAACTAGAGTAAGTTCATTGCAATTATTATTTAGATTATAATGATCTGAACACTTAAAGCAATTTACAGTGTGTTTGTACTAAGAGGCAGTTCCAATTTAATACAGTACATTCATTTCAGCTAAAGAAAACATTTTGCA
This sequence comes from Astyanax mexicanus, assembly GCF_023375975.1. NCBI lineage: Eukaryota > Metazoa > Chordata > Actinopteri > Characiformes > Acestrorhamphidae > Astyanax > Astyanax mexicanus. The sequence continues at coordinate 27,000,319 of NC_064412.1, read as the reverse complement.
AAACTAATACACTGAGAATATATTATTACACATTACACATATATTGAATATATAAAAAGTTATCATCACACAAAAAAAAATTTGATAACAAAAAAATATGCCCTATATTACTTCAGTAACTCAGTAAACTGAACTGTAAGCTTTTCTTCATACTCACTTCCATTACAAGGTAAAAAAGGCTTTTGTTTTCCTCTGGAAAGTCAGCTTTGTTGAGATATGTGCATTCACTCTGACAGTGGCAATATGTTTTGTAATATAAATGACATAGAAATGTATAGTTCAATTTTATAAAGAAAAATAAAGTGTCTCAGTGGAAAGTGGGAAAAACATCAGTCCATGTCCTTCATTACATGTGCCTATGATTTCTACATAAATATTACACAGTTTGTGACAGTCCGGTCTTTCAGGTTTACAGTAACTCCACTACAGTAACACTGTACAATTACAGTGATATATATTATACAGATTTCTGTAACACTATGTGTATGGTCTTTCACAATAATTACATTATCGACTTATCGTTCAATAAATGGACATGACCTCAATAATAGTTAATAATTGTGATATTGTCTATTGTGTTTTATTTGTTTGTTCACATATATAACAGTGAACAGTATTTTGGCTAGTCCCTCAATGACTGATGACTTCATACATACAGTGTCGACTGCAGTAGGTGAAGAAAAAAGTACATATTTCCTAATCTTTGATTAATTAAAATTGTGTTGTCTTTAAAAGGGTATGAATGTTTTGATATACTATTTAATTATCATTATGTCAGTGGTATTTATTTCTTTATTTATTTATCTGTTTATTGTCTTAAAATGAAAATAATATTGCTTATCACAATAATTTCTGGGATGCTATATCGTTCACAAAAAATGTTTTTGTGACAGGCCTATACATATTTATCACAGGTGATAATGAATGATAATAAACAATAACTTTATCAGAACATTTCTAACTAAACTAGCAAAATGGTTATAAAAAAAATCATCTGCTTTAAAAATTGAGAGATTATAAATCATAAAAAAAAATAAAGGCAGAGACAATCTTTTAAAATGGAAAGCACTTTAAAACTTAAAAAATAAGAAACAATCAATTATAAACTCAACAGTTAGCCAGTTGTTAATGTATTATTATATAAAACATCTAACCAGTTTAAAACTATTAGCTGTTAAAATAGCTACCATATACACATGTGTATATATATGTATATATTACAAGACTCTGCACATCTATGTTAGCTTTTGCCTTTGTTAGCTACTATGCTAAGCTCTGTTAAGAGGCAGTAAACATAGCCGACGGGTTTTGCTACATTTCAGTCTTTTCCTTCCTTCACACTCTCATCCTCTGTTCAAGCTTATAAAAGCAGTATAAACATACAGACCACGCTAATGCAGCACCACTGAAGCTGAAAATACTTGGAGGAGAACGCTAGCTAGCTAACTGCTAATTCTGTTTTGTCAGCTAACAGACATCAGAAATGGCTAGCTAAAAAAATCCCCTTTTTGCAATTGTGTGTAAATAAATTCTCTACAGTAAATGTGAATAGGGAATTTTACCCACTTATTAGACTAACAGTGGCTTGCAAAAGTATTCATACCCTATGAATGTTTTCACATTCCCCTTATAACCACAAACCTAATTTTATTGAGATTTTAGGTGATAGACCAACACAAAGTACACATCATTGTTAAGTAGATCAGAACATTTTTCAGCCCCTCGTATCAATACTTGTACAGACACCTTTTGCTACAATTACAGCTGCATTTTCTATTGGAGTATGTCTCTACCAGTGCATCTACAGACTGAGATTTTTGCTCATTCTTCTTTGCTAAACAGCTTAAGCTCAGACAGGTTGTATATAGAGTATGTGTGAACAGCAATTTTTAATGTCTGGCCACAGAAACTCTTTGTAATTTAGCTTTGTAGCTCTGGTTGTGTGTTTAGGGTCATTGTCTTGCTGGAAGGTGAATCTCCTTACCAGTCTCAAGTCTTTTGCAGCCTCCCAAAGGTTTTCTTCCAGGATTGCCTTGTATTTAGCTCCATCCATCTTTCCATCAACTCTGACCAGTTTTCCTGTCCCTGTTGAAGAAAAGCATCCCCACAGCATGGTTCTGCCACCACCATGTTTCACAGTGTGGATATTGTGTTTAGGGGGATGAGCAGTGTTACTTTTTTGCCACACATAGCACTTTGCATTTAGGCCAAAATGTTTAACTTTGCTTCCATCTGACCACAGCACCTTCTTGCATGTTTGCTCCCCTTTGTCTCCCCTACATGGCTTGTGGCAAACTGCAAACACTATTTTTTATGTCTTACTTTCAACAATGGTTTTCTTCTTGCCACTCTTCCATAAAGGGCAATTTGTGAAGTGCACAACTTAAAGTTGTCCCGTGGACCGATTCCCCACCTAATCTGTGGATTTCTGCAGCTCCTCCAGAGTGACCATGGGCCACTTGGCTGCTTCTCTGACCAGTGCTCTCCTTGCTCGATCTGTCTTCTTGGTCTTCATGATGTTGTGTGTTCACCAGTGTCCTCTAACAAACCACTGAGGCCTTCACAGAACAGGTGTGTTTGTACTTTGACTAAATTACAGACAGCTAGATTTTTTGCACTGGATTTTATTTAGGTGTTCAGATAAAAAAAAAGGGCTGATTACCTTTGCACGTCACACTATTTAGATAACCATGTATGATTTGTGTGATATATTGTGTTGGTCTATAATTTAAAATCTTGATAAAATACATAATGTTACAAAAATGTGAATAAATTTAATAGGTATGAAAACTTTTACAAGCCACTGTATTTCCATTAAAAGTTTGAAACAAATAAAACATATTTTAAAAAATATCCTGTAATCAAATATTTCATTTTTGTAAGAAAAACCTATCTACCATCAGGAAATAAAAGTGGATGTGTATGAAAGTGTGTCAGTGTAAAGGATGTGGCTATTTTACACTTACAGCAGGGGAGCACAAACGTTTGTGCACTGATTGTTGGGGTTCACAGTGGTGTGTGTTGAGCTGGTTTGGTATCTGGTGTGTACAGTGGTGAAGGTGTGTGTGGCTTTAGTGAGCATATGTGGTGCGCATGTGTTGGCTGGTCTGATACGCAGGGTTGATGAGTGTGTTCCCTGTCTGGCGTCCGCGCATGTCCTCATACACTCCGTCAGGCTGCTGGTGGGGAGTGAATTTTCCACGCTCACAGCAGTGCTTTAGCTGTGGAAAAACATACACACAGACACACACACACACACACATGCAGACATTTAGACTCAAAAACATTCGTACACTCCGCTTCAAAACATAGTCAGGATTTCCCCAAAGCTCGGAGAAACACTGCGCTCAGTTTCAGAACACTTTAGAGACACAGAACCTCTTCTGAACATCACTTTATGTTTAAAAATGTTTAAAATCTAATTAAAGGTCTCATTTCAGTTTTTTAGTTAATTTTGTGGTGGTCTTTAATCTAAATTGTAAACTTGTGCTCTTGTTTCAGACTGTTTTAGTTGAGTTCAGTCCCGCCCACTCACACTGAAGTTATAGGCAGTGTTTACATATATTAATCTAAAAGGATTTTAAGAGAGCCTGGGAGATGTTCATACACAAATGTTTTCCAGGCTCTGGGCCGGTCCCGGGCTATTTTCTACATCCAAAAATATCTGACAGTTTCTATTCTCTAGATACTAACACATCACAGGGCTTTCCTTCAGTGCTGAGAACCTGAACCACATCTCTGATGTTCTTGTCATGGCTGGTGTTTGTGAATCTCAGAGTGTGACTCAACCACCCGTAAAAGAATCAGACAGCAAATCAACTGATCTTAATCTGTGACACTGACTAAAGCATCCTGCCTTCGTACACAGAGCCTTGTTCCCAGAAGCTCCATCAGCCAGCAGTAAATTTTGTTCCTTTCCAATATTTAACCAAAAAGTGAAATATCGTGACATACATAATGAAAAACATATTTCTGTACTCACTATGAATTCTTCAGTACCCCTTATGAATTATTCAGTATCCACTAAGAATTATTCAATAACTGCTAAGACTTATTCAGAATCTACTAGGGATTATTTAAAATCTTCTCTGAATTATTTAGTATCCACTATGAATTATTCAATACTCACTATGAATTATTCCGTTTCTACTAAGAATTATTCAGAATCTACTCTAAATTATTCAGTATCCACTATGAATTATTCAGTACTCACTATGAATTATCCAGTATCCACTAAGAATTATTCAAAATCTACTCTACTCTAATTATTCAGTATCCACTAGAAAGTATGCAGAATCTGCAATTAATTATTCCATATCCACTAGGAAGCATTCAGCATCTACTAGGAATTGTTCAGTAATTAATAACGTTAGTATTTATTATTTTTCAATAAAAATAATATTCATCATCCTCAATGAATTATTTAGCATATGCTCTGAGTTATTAAGCATCCACTATTAATTAATTCATATCCACTATGAATTGTTCACTAGCCACTAGAAATTATTTAGTAACTACTCTAAATTATTCACTACGAATCCAATATGAATTATTTAGTAGCTTTTAGTCAGGGGTCAGTATATGTAGAAGGACCTGCTGTTGTGTGCACTCTCCAAACAGATGTATTCAAAAGTGTGTGTGTGTGTGTGTGTGTGTGTGTGTGTGTGTGTGTGTGTGTGTGTGAGAAATATCTGGCTGAATACAGGCTATGTGTTCTGATGTCACTTGATGTTTGTCTTTGTCAGAGATAACACAGATAGCTTCTGGTGTTTTGACCAAAAGGGTGGTGTTAATTAAAGCATCATATTTATGTGTGTGTGTGTGTGTGTACATGGTGTACATGACACAGAGAAAGAGGTATACAGACCTTTGGTATGGTCCACAGCAGGATGACGGTGATAAAAAGCATAAAGAAGGCGACTGCAACACACACGATGATCAGAGACAGATTGGGAGCCTCTGTTGAACATTCCTTTTGTTTACCTGTGGAGGAAAACACACTGTTCAGGTTAGCTGGAGTAAAGGAGCTAAAATAGAGAACATCAGTGTTTTTTTGTTTATTTTAAGTAACCTTTTAACAAATTCTTTAGATTGGTATTTTCTGGATGGTCCCAGGACAATATAGAACACTTTTGCTTGGAGCGTGGGTACTGAATGGGAATGAAAATACTGCATTTTAAGCAGAAAGGGTTCTATACAGTACTAAACATTATATTGACCAATAATGGAATCCTTTAAAAATCATTTTAATCAGAAAAAGAGCCGTCCAGTGGTCATTAGAGTTGTCATGTGTGTACTGTATATATAACCATTTTCTTTATTTAAGATCTGTGGAAAAAAATCTTTATTGAAGGTTGTGGGTTCCCCCTGGAGGGCAGTAGAAAATGGTTATGCTGACACATTTTAAATATAACAACAATCATAATGAATATCTTATTTACTGTATTTATTTAGATTTATTCTAATATTGTTGGCTTTAAAATAGTTAGACTTTACTTCACATGTACAGTAATGTTTATGAAAAAATCATCAATAATAACAAAATAAATATGTTTTACCATTTCTAATTTAAATAACTTATAACATATCATATTCTGTAAACCAGATATTATTGTGGTGGTGGTCTGTTCTCAGGACAGCAGTGAAACTGACACTAGTGTTGATTGTTGTGAGTGCTAGTATTTTAAATGGACAAAAGTATTGGAACACACCACTTAGCCATTGAATTCAGGCATTTTATTCAGTTGCCAAACACCTAGCTGCGCAGTCTGCCTTTACAAACATTGGTGAAAGATTGGGGATCCTAAAGAGCTCACTGAACTCCAGCGTGGTACTGCAATAAGATGGAACCGAGTGCGCTGGTGAAACCTTTTTCCTCCTAGATATTTTACCATCAGCTGTGGGTGCTATTATTGAAATGTGTAGAAAGCATTAAGGAATCACAACAACACATAGTCATTAAATAGTGGGATTTTTGAGTGCTGAAGAGTGCATAGTGCAGTTACCAACACATTGCTATTTTAATAATTGCTCTAACTGTTCCAAACCTATTAGTGTTGCAGGCGTAAGAGCGGGTTTGACATGGGGTTTGACAAGTCTAAATTATATGCATATGGCAAATACACATAACAAAAAACTGATCAGTTATCAGCTAATATTTAAAATAATATAGCTACTAGATTTGGTTGTTATTATTATTATTATTATTATTATTATTATATATTGGCATGTAAATTCTGTTGTGTACTTACATTGCATTACAGTTACTATAAAGGTTAAATAACCCAACCCCTCCCAGGCTGTTAGCAGAACAAGACAACAATTGTTATTGTTGCAATTTATTGTGTTGTCCCGAATCCAGCACCCGCGTCAGAAAAAGCACCCACTCTCGGGAGCGCACACCCATGTTTTATTGGCTTTAACTTTACCTAGAAAATAGAAATACCCAAGAAATATTTCTAAGCGACGCTGACTCGTAAGAAATAAGGAAAAATAAAGGGGTGCTTTTCATGGCGGGGGTGCAGATTTCAACGCACTTTCAAAATCAAAGTTTATTTTAAAAGAATTTCTGCTTTCTCTGTGGTGTCATACGCAAATGGTGTTGCAAAAATAAGGGGGGACCTTAATGCTGATATATTTAGATTGGAATGTCTTAAAAGCTCCTGTGCCCCAGTACATTTGTTCATATAATGTATGAGTGTATCAGGCACATCAGTGTCACTGCTAGGTTGATAGTGGGTCTTCTACCTAAAAATACTTGAACAAGTGCAGCTCTGCATTTAGAAACTAACCACTGACAATGGTGAATATAAATCATCAACACATTACCCACAGTCACTAATTAAGCAGGAATTAAGAGGAAGTGAACTATCGAGCTCAGGTTCAGCCTTATAAGGTAATGTAATAGAAGATCAGTTCTCTGATGGTCTAGTGCAGCATTAACATTCTAAGGTATGCCCAATACTGTGGTAAAAACACAAGGCCTGCATTATAAGAGTACTCTTTAGTCATACAGCTTCTAGATCTATGGTTCTCAAAGGTGTCCTCATGGGAACACATGATGCATACCATCACTCTGAACATTAAACAAAGTATAGTACAGTTGGGACGTCCAGTCTGGTTTTAATGAGACCATTGGCCAAACTGGAGGCCTATTTTGGACCTATTTTGAGGTTCTTGCAAAGAAGGCCAAAAATGCAGAAATAAGGAGTGCAATCTTCAAATTCTGGAGACTGTTTCAGCACTTCAGAGTTTTTCAGCCCAGCAATGGAAGCTCTGGAGAAGAGCTCATGCTCATCTAATAAATATGCCCATTGTTTCTTTTGTTGAAAATGCCGTTTTGTGTCCTGATGAAGGCCAGAGTAGGCCACAACATGTTGGCATATTTTTTAATCACCTTTAAATGTGTTAATAAATACAGGTTTTTTTTTTTGCTTTGAGACAAACCTTATATTAATATATTTCATTTTTATATTTACTCTCAGTGCGATTTGGATTGTATTCAAAAATTAATCAGGAGAAAGCTTCAGAACTTCTGGTCTAGACTACTGCATCATATTTTATTCACAAATCTGGGAGCAACAGAAGTCGTTCCAAGCTCCAGAAAGCTAACAATTTTACACTGATTATGTTGGTTCATCCATCAAATACTAAAATATAAATAGAAGATAGAGGTAAAATGTAGAAGCAGTGCAGCTTACCTATCACCTGTAACAGAGTCTTCTGTTTGCTGACAGTGTTGTGATCCTCGTTATTGAACACACACCAGTAAGCCCCAGTGTCCGACACTGTCGCGTTTATGATGGTCACTGAGAACTCGTTTAAGTTTTTGTTTGATTCTAATCGTTTCTCGAAGAGCGGTTCGGGGGTTAAAGTACCATCTTTGTAAAAGTATAACATTTTCTCTTCCTTGAACAACTGTCTATGCATGTACACTCCATCCTGTGGCATCTTCTGAGGGCTGCAGTAGATCGTAGCCTTCTGCCCAACATGGACTGTCACAGGCTTGTTGTCTAATGGAGAAGAGAATAAAGAAAAGTGTGTAGATGTTAGTATTAGAAAGTATAGAAATTTATTCACCTCCACTTTAATGGTGGAGAGCTAGATGCAAAGTGATGCATAGAGTTTGGCAGTCAGAATTAAATGCACAATATAAATTTAAATCGACAAATTTTCTGCTTTATACACATTTTGCATTTTAAAACGCCACTTTTTAACTGTTTCTGTATTAAAACACTGCCATTCAGAATAACATAACACTTCAATGGTTCATCATTATAATTTTAGTCAGGAAGTAAGCACTATAAAAAGACCCCAGGTGATAACCTTTTCACAAAAACACGAGACGGTTAGGAAGAGTGAGAGGTAGGAATAGAGCTGGTAGAGGAGTTAATTGTCAAAGAAGACGTTAAACAACTTTCAAACGAAATTAGAGAAACCTTAGCTGATCATGTCACCAACCATGAGCAGACAATGCGAGAGGCTGGACAATAGAGTTTAGATCGGGCCCAAAATATCCAGTCCGACCCGGCCCGAGCCCATGCACATTCTGCCCGAGCCCAACTGGAGCTTTTAAAAAACATTTTTGGGCTGTTTGAATGAGCGAAATCTGTTTAGAATGATAATAATTAACATTGCGACACTGAAGAAGAGCTATTATTTAAAAATATATATTTATTAAGAACAGATCTCTGAAAGATTAAAACATAAACAATACAAACAATCATCCACAGGCCTAAACATCGGTAAATTAGGCTAAAAGAATGATGTCTGAATAAATTAAATATAATTTAACATGGTTTAAGAATATAAATAAATTCTAAACAAACACTTTTTTATATTGAGCTTATAGTCTATGTGCAAAAACACAGAAGACTGTAATAAGGCTGCAAGTCAAGTGCGTGATACAGACAAGTGGAGTGTGCTCTGTTTGATTTATTACTTTGCTATATTCTGATTATCACTCCATAGCTTTATATAAAATAAAAATAGCATCAAAAAAAGAAGCCATCACAGACTACTTTCTTGAGCCTGACCCTGAGTTTGGGTCAGGCCTCGGGTCGGATCAGGTTCGGTCAGAGAATGTAAGCTGTACTGGAGAGAGAGTTCTGCTAAACTTCAGCTGTTTTATCCTCTCCTCTGTCTTCCGAACATTTAGACTGTAATTGTATCTGTAAATATGTTGCACTGACTTGTTTGGAGAAAAATAAAAAAACAGCAGCATGTGTGCGTATATGCTAATATTTCTGTGCCTGTGAACAATCTGAAGAATTTTCTACAATTTTAATTATTTAAGTATTATGGCAAAGCTTACTAAAGGCAAGAGTGCTTTTCATTGGGCAAAACCTTGTATAGTTGCTTTGACGTAAATGTGGCAATATGAATGAAGTTTGAAGCTTTTTGGTGCAAACGTTTGATTTTGAAAAAACAATTTTTTTATAATGTAGTTCTGGTTGCATTGCTTTGGTCTTTTGAAAAAAACAGACTCGTTTACAAAATTGTGTTTAAGCAATTGGAAAGAAACTCTGCCAATAGTAAACTTAGTTCTCTTAGATTTCTTAAAATAAGCTGTGCTTGAAGTAAGTCTTGAATCAAGTAATAGTCCCTTATTTTATATTATTCAAATAACTTAAAATTACTGAAAATTAAAAATAATAATAATAATAAAGTGTTCATTTGAAGATAGTACACAGCAGTTCAGTGTGATTTAAGAAGATTATGGGGAGGATTTCAGTAAACCTATTTGTTTCAAGAAAGGTAGTGATAAATATCTTTCCGGAGAAGGAAAACACAAACACCTGCTTCACTTCAGTGTCTGCTTAAAGGGGAAATCCACCAGATTTAAATTTTGAGATGATATTAATCTCCACACTTTTCTTATGGACTGTTAAATGCACAGTGTGCTAGTCATCCTATTGCATACCTAGGCATTCAATAGGAGTAGGTTTCTGACCACAGAGCTTCTCTTGTCCAGATATTTTTGTGTGATTGCCCTACTCCCCCACTCTCAACCTATCCTTAACAATGATGTATACAATCCATGGCAAATACACACTACCATAAACACCAGTAACATTGTTAAAACCTATAAATGGCTGAACCTCTATAAACTCCCTTAAAGAGAGTAATTACACCAAATAATTATGGATTCAGTTTGATGTCTGACGCACTGTTTTACCAGAGTTCTAAGAAGATTTTAGGTCTAAAAGATGATTTTAAGCAAATTACAATTGCATATCATTAAAGTAGTGAAAGAATACATACAGTATGGTATGGCATGGTTTACTTTGATAAAATATGTATATAAAACTCCTAAGACTTGTATAGTTTCACTGGTGCTATTTGGATAGTAAATAAAAGGGCTATATTTTCCTTTCCATTCATCACTGCTGTAAAAAAAAAAATCAGAATCCGTCAGTTTCTCTACAATGAACCACAGTTTCACATCAAACTGTACCTGAATGTGTTCAGCGTTGTTCAGAAAACTGGCAACAATTGGTGGAGTTCCCCTTTAACCAGAAAACAATGTTGTGTGGGTGTATTTGATTTTCCTTCTCCTGAATGATGTTCATCATTACTTTGCATAGAACAAATTAGTTCACTGAAATTCTGTTCTTGTTCTTTTTAAGCAAAATGATTTACAGAAGTTAACGCCTTTAACTTCTGTTTTACAACCTTCAATCAGATTAAAAATTAAGATGGGGCAGTAAAGAAAAAATCACAGTGTTTCTTACTTTTCCTTTAATGTTTACTTGATAGCAGGGAGTATGAAGCCATTGTATTTTATTTTTTGTCTAATTAACTTTTTGTTCTGATCATTTATTAAGTTGTCCCCTGCTCTCCGGTACTGTGTGTGTATGGAGAAGCTATTGGATAAAGCAGCTACAGGTCAAAAGTTTAGACACCCCGAAATCCAGAGCAACCTAGCATCCATAGCCACGCCATGTGTTTCAAACACATCGTAATCAGATTTATGCAAATACATTACTTAGCAAACACCTAGCAACACCTTAGAGACAATATAGCACCCACCATGGCTACCATAGCAACACCTAAGCAACCACCTAGCAACCACTTAGAAACAACATAGCATATCAATAAATGTACTTTTCTAGTTAATTTTCAACTATCCCTGCATTCCAGGCCTGCAACACATTCCAAAAGAATTGAGACTAAATAATGATGTGATTTCAAGCAGGTGATGTCAACAGGAGTTTATAATTAGGTGCAAAATCAGTATCTACAAAAGGCTGAGACATTATTCCTTAAAGAAAGAACCATTCAGTGATGACATTTCAGTGTGTAAAGAGCAAGAGTACAAGCCTAAGCTAAACACCCGTGATCTCCAATTCCTCAGATGACACATCATCAAGAACTGTCATTCAAGAACAGCTGATCAAACCACACAAGCAGGGGATCACTTTGGTAATCCTTTGTGAAGCACTAAAATACAGAGTTACATTCAAAAATTCCAGAAGCCAGATGTTACCCATGTCCAGAAGTGGCACTGACTTCTGTGGGCTTGGAGGCATCGGGACCATGGATGGACCATCGCTTAGTGGAAACATGTATTGTGGTCAGACAAATCAGTATTCCAGAAGAAAGAAATAAACTCCATTATCTTCAAACTAAAGATAAAAGGAATATCCCGACTTTTATCAGCAACAATGCCAAAAGACTGGGTCTGCAATATATGGGGTTGTGTCCTTAAATTTCTGCGATGCAGCATTATTGCAGAACTACAGTACATTTAAATATACATATCCATGTATTTGACAGCGCAATATCACACACTGCACACATTACAAAGTCATCCTTGGTAACCCCAGGCCAACATATATTTTAAATGACGTGAGAATGAACGGCCACAGTGGAAAATTCTTTACTGTCCCATTGTGGGATTTTTTGCAGGCCTAAAATGCAGGAATTGATCTATATTAACAAATGTAAAATATCTATATTGGGTTTATAGTCAAAGTAAATGTATGAAACACATTATATAATTTTTTAATTATCCATACTGTCCCAACTTTTTTGTGATTTGAAGTTGTATTTTCAGATGAACACTTTAAATCAGTTAAGACAATGTTTTAAAGTATTTTAGACATGTAGTAAAAAATAACTTAACCACAGAATGAGATGATCTGAAGCAGTCGTGAGCACATAATCCTAAGATCAACATGTCGAGTCTGAAAGTATATGTTTTAAGAATGCAGATAATAAATATTTTACAGTATTTTGGTGGAAGAAGGTTTGTGTACAGTCTGCTCCTGTAAAATCAAGTGTGTTATTCACAGGTTCTCTTTAACAGACTTACACTAGATGTTAGGACATTGCTGTGAGGATGATTTGACTGCATTCAGCCTTGAATGTGAGAGCATCAGTAAGGTGAGATAGTAATGTTGGATGATTAGTTCTGACACTTCAGCTCATACTTCAGGTATTGCATGGAGCTCCAGCTTAACTTCAGAGAACCTCACAGTGCAAGGCTGGGGGGCTTCATACACCTCCATACCAAACTCAGCATTACTAGCATTACAAAAAGTCAGTGCTTTTTACTGGAGATTTTACACACTGTGCGATAAAATCTATACCATCAATGTGTGCACTTTAAATTAGGGCAGCCCAAACTATAAGATGCTATTACAAGGGTTTTTTTAGATAGGCATTATTGATAAACCACAGTAAACTGTGAAACTGACGGATGGAGAGTAAGCGCTGCAGCTGTAGTGTGAATCTTGGCACTTCAGTGACTTGATTTATCAGTAAAACTATTCTAGACTGTCTAGTCTATGTTTGTGGAGGAGAATGTACTACAGCCTATGATTTAACCTTAAGGTTTAACCATAACTGGATACATTCGTTATAAAACTTATTGGTGGTCACTGAGAACATAAAAGGACAAACTAAATTAATTGTGTCTTATTACGTCCAAATAGCACTTTACACTGAACTTATTGATAAAAAAAAAAGTTAAATAGTTGCTGAATAATTAACCCATAAGGTCCTGGACCCATTTCTGTATACTGATACCAATTTCAAAATTAAATCAGAAATTCAGTGTTTCTTATTGCATGAAAAATAACTGTAAATATTTTAAGGTAAAAATACTGATGTAACAACTATTATTAACATTTTGTTCTAGAAAGAACTATTTTTATAAAACGTAAACATTTCATTTAAGCATTTGAATGTTTAAATGGTAAAAAAAACTGAACTGTAGAAGCTAAACTAAAACTACATTTTAAAATGAGCTACTTTTATCTTCATCACTCAAATATTCTGTAAATACGCTCAGATGAACAAACATAGATTCACACACTGTCCTGTAGTGTTGCTCTCAGGATGTTTAGTATATTTCTCTTAGGGGCTTCATGAGTAAAGGAAAATACAGCCTTCTAAGGAACTTTACACAGCTTTTTAGTGACACATAACGTCACCATGGGTTCTTTTGGGTTAAGGCTTTAAGTTCTTAGTAGAATGTGTCTAGATGTTTTTTAATAGGTGCTTTTTGCAGAACTATTGGTTTTTACTATTGAGTATGTTTCACTTTTGCTGTTGTGCAAAAACCCTAGTCTTTCTGCTTTTTTCACTTTGTTACATAATATGAATCTGACATGTGATAAATGCACTAACACTCTATAGTCTTTTCTTGTAAAGGTTTTGTTTTGTACATTTTTTCAAAAAAAATTTTCATGACACCCCTCAATTTTTTGTTGTTTGTGATTTTTTTTTTTTTTTGTATTTTAACTACTTTTTTACCAACTGCATTGAAAACCATCATAACTGAAGGAATGGACAGAAATAAATTCTCAAAAATTAAAAATTTATTTCAAATTAAATATAAGAATTTATTTTTGATTTGCTGTTAAAGAGTTAAAAATAAAATAACCTTCACTGCAAGAAATGTTACTTATGCAGCAGGTATGTGTCATTATAATACACAGAAGTAAACAACCTGCTGGTGTAGTGTTTCAGCATACATTTAAACAAAGCACATTTACATGCCTATAATCTAAAGAGTAAACAGTAAAAATGGAATGTCACATGTTTTAATTACATTTAATTACAGCTGTTTTTTCTCTAGTGGTCCAGTGGTTGTAGTGTAGTAATGTCAGTGTGTTTGAAGATATTTTATCATTATTATAATACTTTGTAGTACTGAGCTATTATTGATCACAGGAAGTGTTCATGGACCTATATTTATATATAATATATACATATATATATATATACATATATATATATATATATATATATATATATATGTATATATATATAATGTACTAGTAACAGTATAGGAATGATTAATAATATATACCATATAAATTTGGTTCCAGCTCTAATGTCCACTAAAACCTTGTAAACTCACCTAAAGAAGATTCACCTGAGCTGGAGCCGCCACAGAGACAGAACAGGAAGAGTGTGTGCAGAACAGAAGGCGCCATCTCTACTGACACACATACTGACACACACTGACTATATACTGACAGGAAACTGATGAGAAACTTGATGACATGCTTTTTTTCCATCCGTTAAAAAACCAAAGCGCTTCAGATGTCTGTCGCACTTGCTCAGCTCTGATGTGAGAAGTCCTAGCACCTCTCATGCTTTATAGCACTTACATCATTAAAGCACTGTTTTGCAGTAAACAGTAAAAAAGCTCTATCATGAGACAATATCGATATATTATGCCTTTTGTGAAATGAGCATAGTTTCTTCTTAGGTCTGTCGCGATACTTACATAAGCGACTTATTGTACGATTATTTTTTTAACCACGATCATTTCTGCCGACATCCATAATAGCCATTTAATTTTCCTTATAGGGAAAAAACGCTTAGAAGCCATACACGACTTCTGGTCTATTTAACTGATGAAATCCTGTTGCCACTTCTGATTGGTCCTTCAGATGTTGAGACTTCAACACTAAATGACTGATTAGCGACACATTAGCTTAATTTTTCTCCTCTCGGGTGCGACTGAGTGTTCTGTGCTCAAGTTTTGAAAGGGTTGGTTTTGACAGTTTGGGGGCGGGGGCGGGGCCGGGGACACCTTCCTCAGCGAACACTATTGGCTGATATCTCACGGGTTCGTGAAGGGCCGGAGGAGGGCGGGGAAAGAAGGACGGAAGGACAGTTAGCTAGCTGGCTATGCTAACATCCACATCCTCTGTCTGCCCGGGTTTATTGCCCGGAGCGACCTGCTCTGTCTTCCCGGGCTCTTGCCTGTAGTGACCAGCTCTGCCGGGTTAGCGCCTAGAGCAAACGGCTCTCTGGGCATCACGAACCCTGAAGATATCAGCCAATAGCGTTCGCTGAGGGAGGCGATCCTGACCCCGCCCCCAAACTGTCAAAACCACCCCTTTCAAAACTTGAGCGCAAAAACACTCAGTCGAGCACACACTGCTGCTGCAGCTAATTCATACAGCGCGCGAGGAAAAAAAGCACCCGATGAAGCACCCAATGAAGCTCAAGAGCAACATTTTCTTTAGGCGTGCACACGATTTCCTTTTTTTTTGCTCGCAAGTTTCACATTTGTGCTCACGAGAAGTTCATTTACACACGCAAAATCTTAAAACACGCTGGTTAATTTTTTTCACCTGGTATTTTTGCGCCCTCGACTTTTGACATTGATGTGACGCCATACTACATCACCCTGGATATACAGACAGACCAGCTACACCAGCAAACTCAAAATGCATCATTTACCGTTACTGGAGCTCCTCATCCAGACTGTTTACTTCCCACCTTTCTGGATTTTACAGCGGGTCAGTAATGTGGGTTATAGTGATTTGTTTATAGATTTTGATTAAGTTTATTATGCAGTGAAAAAATAATATGTTTGGTGTTTGTTTCTCGTTGTTTTTGTACATTAATCCACGTTAAGATGCGTCCTTATAACAGGCTTCAGTGGAAAGAAAACTCACAGTTAAGCATTTTTAAGTGTTTTAGACTGTTCTTCAGTCAGTTGCGTTAGCTCTGTGGTTTTGGAGTAACACTGTAATGCTAGTTTTCCTGCTGTATCACGCAGCTCGCCTCAGCGAGGGCAGATAGTTGATTAGTTGGATCAGGTGTGTTGTAATCAGTATAAACCAGTGACTGTAATTTACGTGACCGTAAAGCCTGAAACAGGGACAGCGCCTGAATTGGTTCTGTTCTCTCTGCAATTTGTGGATAATATGAATATATGGATAATACAACTAATATGGATATACGGCGCATTTTTTTAAAAAGAAGGTTACGGAAGATAACCATGTAAACTGTGCTCACATTGTTTCTGGAGCTGTTAAAAAAGACACGGATCAAAACACACAGATCAAACCCACTGTGTGTTTAATAAAATGCAGCATATTTCTAATGCGTGCTTAATTTGGAATTAGATAGATAAGTAGTCATGGTTTGAGAATAGTGAGAAAATGTAATGTTTAACTTGCCCTAATGTGCCTGATCAGCTATAACTATTTCATTTTCAAATTGTGTTCATTAATTTAGGATTGCCGGATGTAGAGGATAGCTAAAATTGAGGACAACACTGGGTAATGTTGGAAGTTTAAAGCAGTTTCTTAACCCTGGTCAAATTTTGTTTTTTAGTCTGATACAAATACATATTATAGCTGTTTAAAGGAGGAAGCACCTTTTACCTGAAGAATTGAGCTGTTATATCAGAGAAATTCAGAATATATATTAGAGATGATTTCAATAAATAGCACACCTATATTTTACACGTGAGCAAATAAAATTTGTGAGCGCTGCATGCAGTAGCACCGAATATTGATATTAATGAATATTGTTACCCCCTGCCTCAAGCCCCACACGGTTAACATACTGGTGTTTCTTGTTTGGAATTTTTCTGACAGTTACATAAAATAATAAATTTATAGCAAAAGCTCTGTCCTGCTGAACCATCTGTCTTTGATCATATGGAAACTTGTGTTTTTGAGCTAATTTGTGGTTTATAGCATACACATATATGATCAGAAAAAGGAATCTGCAAGTGCCTTTGTGTTCTGTCCAGAGTTTAAAAAAATGAATTAATGTAAATATTTTTTTAATCTATTTGTTGTTACTTTATTTGTTTTTAAAGGTATTTTAATATATAGTGCCATTCTTAATAATAAAGTTAGTTTCACTGTGAAATGGTGTAATGGTATTAATATGCTAGTAAATTATTACTGTGGCACATTGTCTTAAAGAGCTCAAAAGCAGGAATAAAGCATTTTCTATAGTGCTTTAAAATGACAATATTATTCTTTATTGCAATAATTTCTGAGACAATATATTGTCCTGAAAATGTTATCATTACAGGCCTATGTCTTCTTTATAATATCATATGAACACTGTGTCAATACATTATTACAAATATAGATGAATGTTGCTCTTTAAGTACATTTTGTAGATTTTATACACGTCTTTTGATGTGAGGGTGGGGTTTTTGCCATGTTTGCAGTGTAACTTAGACATTTTAATTATTAATTTAGCTGCTTTCATGAAAATATCAAGCTATTTAAACATGTCAGAGAATTCCCTCTCCACCTTATTATCTTAGGAGAGCCCTGTCCCTTTAGGAATGTGACCTTTAACCTCAGTGGCCTTTTTTGCGATCTATGGGCAAGCTGTCCATTCGTACTGTGCTTCTTGATTTAGGGCATGTCCTTGTGTTTTTCATTGTAAGATGCAAAACATATGTCTTGCATGACTCAAAACACACAAAGAGCATGCACTAATTATCCTAATTAATCACAGGTGTGTTTTGGGCATAAAGTAAAATAACAACAAATCAGATTGTCACCTGCAATTTCCTTTAAGAACCAGGTGAGCTCTGAGTTTGGCAGAGCGCTTCTGAGTTTCTAAGCAGTGCGGGAGTGTACACATGCTGAGTATGCACGGCACAACTGCATAGCCAAGATAGGAATGGACGTCTGACATTTGACAGTTTCAAGGCATGAAAAAAAATGTTAACTGATAGGGCCCTAAATCTATTTACACACTGCACGCGGTTTGCCGCGCTGCAGGGCCGCTGGTTAGGTGTGGTTACTTTGTGCTGCTGCTTACGCTGAGCGTCTCATGCTGATTATAGGTGGGGTTTTCTAAAACAGGTCACCTCTGCAAGCAGTGTTTTGTAGTTTTGAGTGGCTACAGCCTCTGTATCTGTCTCTCACCATCAGAATAGAGCTCTGATTCTGGTCTTCTCTCTGTTACCTCTGAGTGTAGGTAAGTGATGTACAGCTGGGGAGATTCACTATGGTTAATATTAGTCACTCCATCCATGTTAAACTTTGACCGCGGAGAGCGGCATAGGCGTAGTTATGGGTGGGGAGACGCACCGTTTTCCGCTCTACCGCTCTAGAAACAATTGAATCCTATGAGGATCCGCGTACCGCGGCCATAGGATTCAATTGTTTCTCCAGCGGTAGAGCGCTTTGGCGCTGCAGTTGGAACTGTGCAGAAAGCGGTGCGTCTCCCCACCCATAACCACGCCTCTACCTCTCACCGCGGTCAAAGTTCAACATGGTTCAACTTTGACTTCGCGGCAGAAAATGCATGCTGTGATCTCTCGCGACCAGCTAAAAACTGTAGTTCAAACAACTATAAACACAGAAGAGAGACTAATATTAACCATTAGTGAACATCCTCAGCTGTACATTACTTTCCTACACTCATATAGAGATAAAAGTAGAAAAAGAAAAATCAAAGCTTTATTCTGACGGTGAGAAACAGACACACATCTACAGACGCTGTAGCCACTCAAAACCACAAAACACCGGTCACAAAGGGCACGGGTTTTACAAAACTCAGCGGCAGTGAAACGCAAACACAACTGGCCAGCGTCCAGCAGAGCGGCAGCACAACGGAATGCAGCGCGGCATACCGTGTGTGTAAGAACCATAGACTGCGTATAGCTGGACAGAGCATCATCTCTCAACGACGCACCGCTCTACCGCTCTAAAAACAATTGAATCCTATGGATTATTTTTTCACCTACCGCATTCAATGTGTAAGACAGCTCAAAAGACTTGCCAAAGGTGAAGTCACAGGCTTTTCAGAAGGTCAGATCTTTATATAACTATAGTCGATCGTAAGAGGCATAACCTAAATTTTATCTAATATCTTTATTTATTTAACCAGTCTAAGAAGGCCATTAAATCCCACAGTCCCCTATTACTGCCGTGTCATTTATCTTTAAGATTCTGTGCTATATAGACGTTATTTGTAATATCCACCAGCAGAGGGCACTCTTGTGAAAGATATAAATACATACCTGCATTTAAATAACATTGTAGGTATTGCAACACTCCCCAGGAGGTGTGTATTAAAATAAGTGGTGGACGGTAAAGAAGTAATATGTTACTGTTCTTTTAGAATTTATTCAATATTTTCATTTCGCATGACTTCTTATATCCCTGCATTCCACAGACAAATACTTTTTACTTCACTACTATATGTAAAAGTCATTCTGGCTCATGTGTGCATTAAAAAAAGGAACGTCAAAAGGTAAGAATCACATCTGGTGCACAAAGTCTCTTATAACTGATATGAGAACACAATAATTCAGATTAGACTAAAAAGCAAAGCATCATTTTTTAAATAATGGATCTGATTCATTTAATTTAAATGTAATTTTTTATAGTTCTGTACAATAAAACACACACACACCAGTGAGCTCCATTGTCCCACATTGTCATGTTAATGTTGGTCATTAAGAACTTGTTTAAAGGAAAAAGCCGGTGTGAAATGGAGTATGATTGTAGTAAAACATGATAATGAGTACAAACTTTTGTCAAATAGCACACCTCCATTTACCCACAGCATTCCGAAATACAGAGCCTTTAGCCAATACTCCCAACAGGCTTACAATGCTAGTGACAGGGGCATAGAGTTGCTTAAGCATAGAGGAACAGATAGCAAATTTGATTAACTGGAAATGCATGAATATGGCATCTCCATTTAATGAATATAATTGCATCTGTTTCCATATTCAACCTATAAGTTTGTGCTCATCAGTTGACCTATCATGCCTTAATTTCAAGATTGCAGACGAAATGTTTGTACTTTTTATCATTACCATTTCACACTGGATTTACCCTTTAAAGAGTGTTTAAAATGACGTTAATGTGCCACTGTTGCCTTTGTGCTTTCTCAACCGAGACTTGGGAACTATTATCTTTTAAAAATCTGGTTTGTTACAACATTTGTTGTAAAAACGCTATGCACATAATTTTGAACTGAATTGAATTGAGTTTATGCAGATTTATGTGTTTTGTATCATTTCCGTTTTGGTACCCTTTCTGTGTTAACTTTCAGGTAAACAAACATTTATAATTCATCCTGCCATTAGTAAGTGAAACATAAAACTGTAGGTTAAAGTACTTGAAACAGTTCTAAAGCTCTAATGCAGAGCGGTAACTACTGCTGGTGATTTTAAGAACACAACATTGGAAGGAAGTTGATTAAATGAAAGCACCAATGCTAAAAAGGAATGTTAACTTTATTTATTTATTTTTTTTACAATATTTAATACAAAAGTAGAAATGTAAATATTGAAAGTAAAGTAAAGGTAAAACATTCACAACTCCCAAGAAAATAAATTCAGTAGTAGCAACAATTACAAACAGCCATAAAAGAGTGAAAATAAGTCAGTTTTCCAGTGAACTCATTAACCCTAACCCATTAGAAAAATTTAGCTGCTGAATTTGATAAAATAGAGTTAGTTGTCATTTACTTTAGAAGAGAACTTTTTAAAAAAACTTTAAGTTGACCGAACCCTGAAAGTGGAGTGAATTTTAAAGTTTTCCAGGGGTAAATCAACACTGTTTTGTGTTAAATTTCCACTAACACTTCTTAAAAGTCAAAACCAGGCACCTCATCGGTGCTTAGTCCATCTTAAACCCTGCTTAAAAAGTTCTACAGTGGATAAAATATATTTTTGTAGCTTGTAAGTTTTAAAGAAGATTATTAAAGAAGATTATTAAGTTTTAAAGAATAGATTATTTATATGTACCTTGAAATATACTCTCCCAAAAAAGGTTCTTTGAGTTTACAATAGCAGAACAATATAAATTATACAATAGACAATATACAGTTTAATAAAGAACCAGCTTTAAGACAAGCCATTTAACTAGGCATGCAACCAGTTCCGTTGTCATTACCTTTATTTACGTGTTTATTAACTCTTTAGGAGCCCTTTATTAAAGAGCTGTGGTGAATGCAAGTTATTGGAGTGTGGTATTGCAGTATAAATGAAAGGCAAATTAAAGATAGAAAAGATAGTGTGAATTACATTCTACATTCTTTTCTTAAACACAGTGTGTCATAACAAGAAATTATTTAGGTGATTCGATATTAAGCTTGTGTTCATCCCTAAAAAGGCCCAGTTTAAGCACACCTGAAATATTTGGTGTGTATATATATATATATATATATATATATATATATATATATATATATATATATATATATATATATATATATATATATATATTTTAAGGATTAAAATAAAGGTTCTCATGGAAATGTTAGACAGAGATGTGATACAAATATAGCTATAGATAGACAATATAGATATATTCTGTATATGCAAATGCAACAACTGGGAGAGAGAGATAGCTTATTTTTGTTTCTAATAATCTGAATTTCTCAGATCCACTTTCTCTGTTGGCTGCATGGGATTTGCCTTCCAATTCTGAGGCACCACTAGATGATCTGGGGTTGATGTAATAGATAAAACAAATGGTAATTGTTTTGGCTGAAGCTGAAACTGTTTGGGCTAATATAATACAGGGATTACTTTGCATATTTCCAACATTTTTTGTAAATTTTGTAAAGCGAATTCTCATTATTATCTTTATCAGAAAAAAAATAGATGTCTTTATTATAGTAAGCAATACACAGGAGTCAATGTAGCCTGATTCTTACAAGTGATTTTGTAAGGGTTTCTATTTTCCTATTTATCCTGAAATTTTAACACAATACACTTTATTTAACAACAAACGGAGTGTTCACATTGTGGTAAAAATCCCAAATGACAGAAACATTCGTGCATACGTTTACTTGCAAACGTTTGCCAGTGATATAAATAGAATTATTATCTCTTTACTGTGTTCAACTGTTATATAACATTGTTAAATGATAAAAAAAGTGTTTGGAAATTTAATTACATAAAAATATCTAAGCAGCTAAAGTGAAAGTGACAGTAAGTAAGTAAGTAAAGCCCAAAGGACTATAACACAAACTCTGCTCTATTGCTTGTATTGAACATGGGCTTTCACTTTCATTCATTAAGAGGCGGTGTACTAACTATATGAACACTAGAGGGCAGTACTGGGGAAGAAATCACAAGTACTAGAACTGGTTTAACCTTTGAACCTCCGAGTTGGAGTAGCACCCCTGTAATCATGTGAACCAATATCAGATTCTTAATTTTGTTACTTATTTTCTCACAGAATCTGAGTGAACGCCTCTGCTCTGAGCTCATCTTTAGCTGTGAGTGTACAATGTCAGGTGGTTAGTCTCTGGGACTTTCCACACAAGCTCTTAGTAAAGTTTTAATTTCACTTTGCACAAGGCTTTTCAAACAAAGATTAAATCAGTCATGTCATAAAGAAAGACTATCATTATCATTGTCATCTCCCGCACGTTCCAGACCAGTAACGTCCATCTTATGGAATGAGATATTTCCTGAAGGCATAAATGATCACAGACATGCAATCTTTTATAAGAAGCCTTGCTGAATCACCCAGCTGCTGCTTGCAGCTGGTGTTTTTAGACAGTGAGAAGCCCTATCTGGATGGGATTAGTTTCTCAGGGGGTTCTGGGGTAATTTTCACATTTATGCGTTGTTTTCTGACATCCTCAAAAAAATTACTCTGAGGTCCTCCGGTAATTTTATTCCTGAGTTTCATCACCTCGCGTTTTATAAAATAGCTATTTACCTATTTTTCCACTGCCACGTACCCTAATTACACTTTGGGCATGTGTTTCCAAGGAGATCCATGTAAACACAACATTATAAATGGAGGAGCTACTGAACATGATGTCATGTGACCGAGAAAGACTAAAAACCCAATGGTTCTCCTGTTTTCTTTTTCAATTGCAGTGTTTTATTACTGAGTAGAAGTGTGACATATTTTTCACAGACGTCCCCAGAGAAACTAATCCCGTCCGGATAGGGTTTAAGGTGCCCTATGTTGGTCCAGATGGTTTAAAATCTTGTAACTAAAGTAAAAAAAAAAAAAAAAAAGCATTTAGCACATAGCTTATTGATATTGGAGAAATTTACAATGAATTTGCTGGTCTATCAGTGTGATTGGCTTGACCAAGCTGATTATCAAGCTAGTAGTCTGGTTGACTAGTTTGGTAAAGCTGGTCAAACTGACCAATCATACAGGTTAACTAGCGTGGTGCAGAGCTTTGTGCATTTGGCACATTTTTAGCCATTAATTATTCACAGTTCAAAGGTCTCAAAGCCACAATTTTCATGGCCTATCTAGTGCACTACCTAGGGAGTACAAATACTCAAATTATCTGATCATTATGTGAATTTTCATCTGATCATTCTGGTAAAGGTCACATGGTCACACCTTAACCTAATATGGAAACAGATTTAAGTCACTTCAGGCTGGTAAAGCGAAAGCAGCCAATGCTCAGCAGCTGAACAGAACCCCCCAGTTAAGATTAGAAGGTTCAGCATCAGCACATTGAAAAAAAAAATTTAAGATATTTTTTTGCGTTGTTCAAAGAATCACATTATTATCCACATTAAGTCACCATCCTTGACAGACACTGCAAAAAAAAACCTGATTATGCAGACAAATCCTGGAATATCCCTTTGAAAATGTCTTTACTTCTTCCAATTAGTTCTTGTCGAATCACTTATGTGTCCTGTTCAGTAGTTGCTTTTCTGAAACATTCTCCAATCTGCCCCTCTGTTAAGAAGAAAAAAAATAAAGAAATAAGGAAACATAAAGAATAGGGCCTTCACTTAAGCACAAGAACATTTTCAGTTTACCAGGAAATATACCTGCTTTAGCCTCATTCCCATCCTCATTCTCATCATCTTCCTCATCCGTATTTAGAGTAGTACGCACTGCAGAAGCTCCTATAATAAAATATATAAAGAATAAAAAAGTGAAAGGTCTAAAATCTGCTTAGGTTTTAGAACATCTATAGAGGAAAGCAATATTTTCACTTTCACTTCCACACTCCATCCTGGAAAGTCCGAAGTAAAAATATGCAGGGTGTCTGTTAGCGGAAAGGCAAGAGAAAATAGAAGCAGAAAAGGGGGATTTACAATGTCGTGCATTATTTTGGCTTGCTGCCCTCATTCCAATTTCAGACATTACCTAACCAAAAGTACTAGGACACTCTTTTTTCTGAAGTGTTTAGATTGGAAAGCTGTTCTGTTGTTAACTGTGTAGAAATTGTAAGAAATTACTTGTGTTTATATAAATTAGCTGGTCTGTTTAGTGACTGTTAGAGTTCATTATGCACTCAAATGTTTCGTTTTATGACATTTAGGGGCACCAAAAAAAATGTATTATTGTAATGTATCGTATTGTATTGGATTATTGTAGGTTATTCTTACCCCCCTTTTTGTAGATAATCACTGCAGAATAGCTAGCATAGCAGAGAAGCTATGCCACCTTCGAAATTTCAGCTCTGAAGTTAAGAACGCTCGGCAATTGCAGTGTCATGTTATTAAACGTGATAATACGCCCTGTTTAGACATATTATCATCCCGTTTGACTGACTTGTTGCACTAGCTGTTCTAGTTCATTACTAGCATTGACTGACAGGCAGGTAGCTAACATAACATAACCACATATTAACCGTATATTTGTTGATAGTCTTCCTGCTGCTAAATTACCCCATATTTACAATAGACGCAGGCCAAATTTATCCAGTGTAAATTATATTCAGGTACCCTGTCTAGTTTTTTTTTTCGTCCTCTTCCTTTCTCTCCTTTCTTTTCTGCTTTCATGATTGCTGAAGTTTCATATTTTGCCGACTGCAGGAATCACGAACCTCTCTGGCTGACTACTTTCAGCAAATAGTGGGAGGGGCACCCTTGAGGCAGATTCTGATAACAGTGTTATTGTACTCTCCTGCACTGACAGTCGCAGAATAAAAAATTGCACGCTCACTGTTTGTTGTTGCATTTAATTCACAACCAGTCATTGTTTAGGGAATTGATTGGTTTGCTCGCCTTGTTGCAACAGGCCTGGTGACAACCCTGCCTCAGTAAACAAAGATCCCTATGTAATTTCCTTCGACCTCAGAAAACAATGCATGCAGTACTTTTAGTGTGGCAACGTCAATATGAACACACCCAACCATAACCAAAACTGACCTCCACACTCTTTACACCAAGAAGAAGGAGAGCAGCGAGACAGACAGAAATACAGGAATACTGAAGAATTCAGCAAACATTTCAGTAATGATACAGTAATCATCCAGCCCAAAACCACAGTTACCAAAACACCAAAAAAAGAACATATTTGTGGAACATACTCAGAATAGGTTGAGCTGAAGGTCTTCGGCCTTCTGTTGGTAAAATGAGCGTGCACAAATAAAAAAGTGATAAAAGTGACATAATACAGACACATACAACCTAGATTTACTAAGCAAAGCAAACCAAGCAAAGGAGCATTTCAGACTCTTGATGCTCAAAATGGGTAATTACTAAAAAAAACGTAACATCATCTTCTTTTTTTTTTTTTAAAGGTGTACATAGCCTACTCACTGAAAACAGGTTATTTTCCTTGTACTAGTAGTGGAATGTTTAAAAAAATAGGTTTCTTAAAGAACCATAATCATCATAAAAAGAAAGCATTTACTAGACAAAGACCAATTTAGTTTAAATCTATGCATCCAGAGAGTTCTTTGAGTTGTCATGGTTGAACCACTGCCAAAGATATTCACTGTAACTCTGTTTTGTAGAACCATTTTTGTAGCATTTAACAGCCTGAAGTTTCCTAAGTTACTTAACCCTACAACACTAACGTTAAAATGAGTAACACTATCACTAATGTTGGGTATACACTGTATGACAAGTTTTGGGACCCTTCTTTAATTTTACAACATACAATATCATATAAAATAAAAAGGTACCATGGAGGACCCTATAAGAAAGCAGAAAAAAATGATTGGAAAATTAGATAATCCTTAACAAAAAAATTAATGCTGCTGGGAACTTGGTCTTTGGTCCTTCCATCACTGGGACATGTGAGCGCCTGATTTAAACAGACAACATCAGGTAAATTACACCCATAAAATATGATACTCTCGATCACTAACGCCGGATAAAAATCACCCGAACGCATGCCTCTTGAAAAAAACATAGATAGGAGCAGGGAATCAACCATAACATTAATGACATCAATAAGCGCCCTGAAGCTCCCCAAAGACTCATCCAACTCAGACAGCAGCAACACAATAAAAATCACATGAAAAAATTGTGTGGGTGAAAACATTATTAAAACACAATAAAATCACTATGGATTTCCATAACAGCTGCAGTTTTCAGACTGCTCTAGTAGTTTTCCTGCTCACTGGCCTTTCCTGCCTTCCTCAGTTGACCAATAATATTTTATAGTTGGCACACATTCACTTTAGTCATTAGCTTCCAGGATTACAAACTAAACAAAGTAACAAACAATAGAGTAAAAATAGGCTGTAGGATAATATGTCAGCCTCCTGCCAAATATTCCTCCACCAATGCTGGCCTTTATTTACTTTTCACTGATAACTACAGCACTCCTCTTAAGTGCCCTAGATTCCAGTTCTCTATATGTGTCTATTAGATATCTGACCACTTATCCTGCTGAAGCTAAATATTGATGTTAATCATGGAGTCCATTAGAAATCTGTTCCAGCTTTCCACTTCTTCTAGAAACTGATCTAGAAATCAGAGCTACTTTCAGAATGGCTATGAGGTTTTTAGTTATCTGTTTCTTTTGTCAGATTTCTGGTGGCAATACTGAAACCTGACAAGGAAGTGTGGGCTGGTCAAAACTGGGAACAGTTTCTTAGTACTAACAAGGAGTTCTTTAATGAATAAAAGCACTCTATGTTCCCTATAAAACATTCTTAAAATATACTTCAAAGGACCATGCACCATTTAAGCGTTTAAAAGCTTAAACCTTTCTGAAACACCACCCTCAAGAAGCTGAATTAGCTGAAAATGTGTTTAAGTCTTTACTGTTTTTAAACAGCCACAGTTTTTTTTTAGCCGTTTCACTACTTTATCTTTTTTCTCCAGCTCGGATAGAAGGGCCCTGTGTTTTAGCTGTTTGCTGTGTAATCTTGTACACTTTGGTTTCAATTGGATGTTACAGATGGAGGGGTGTGTGATATTGAGAAAAACAGTATCTTGATAATTCCTGTAATTTAGATGATAACAATAATAAACAATGCTTTTATTTTGTTAACATATATTTCATTATCCTGCGCCTCTACAAGGAAAATAATTACTTTATTTTTTTAATGGAAATAATATATTTAATGCTTTTTTCTTGAAATGCAAAATCTATGCATATGTGTATAAACCCTGTGACCTACCAGATTTCTTCAGTTTTTAATTATGGGTATTAAAACATAAATAAAATAATATGTGTTAATTTTTTTTTATATTAGCAGTGTCAGTCACTTAAAAACTGAATTGATGAACCACAACAATATTCTGTGATTAATCATAATTAAAATATATAATTTTTAAAAATGCTTTAATGTGTTGAGTTTAACTGAGAGCTTTATTGAAAAAACATGCTAATGCATACTCCACCTACAACAACCTAGAAAATATTTGTGATTAGAGTACTCAAAAACGTCAGCTTATATATCGTTATCACAGCAATTATGACAAATTTATATAATCAGTGTTGTAAAAAGTGTTTTTTTTTTTTTTTTTAAACGTTTGACACACTGAAATCTTTCAGATTATAAAACAAATGTAAATATTAGTCAAAGGCAACACAAGTAAATCTGGCATTTTTAAGTGAAGGTAAAAAATAATAAGTAGACCAAAAGACACTCAAAAGCTAGACATCATGCCAATATCCAAAGACATTCATGAACAAATGAAAAAGAAAGTAACTGAAATCTATCAGTGTGGAAACGTTTGTAAAGCCATTTCTAAAGTATTTGGCTCTGCAGGAAAAGCCTTTCAAATGTTCTTTCACACTTTTTTCTCCTCACTGTTTACTCCAGCTTCAGTGGAGGTCCCTGAACACTCTTGCATTACTACAAAGCCACAAACTATCGTTTATGCCATGCACACTACTTGTCTCCAGATGTGTATTGATGAAAGATATGGCAGAAGTTTCAGCTAGATGTGAGGCAGCTGTGCACATTCCCCTAAATGGGGTCAAAAGTCTATTGCTCTTCTACGCCGCAGAATTGCAACACTTCTTTTTGGGACTAGCTCATCATCTGTGGTTGCATCTTCCTTTTTATGTGGTATCAGGGAAGGCCTTGTGACAGTCATACTTTCTGAGTGCTGATGATACTTACGCTGAATGCGTCTTCTCCGGAACAGGAGCCCCATTAGAACTGCCACGACGATGATGCCAGTGACCATCAAAACAACACTAACAGTGACTGAAGAACCTTTGTCAACACCTGGCAACATGAAATAACTTATTATTATCACACTTTAAATGTAGGCATTGTGACATACAGGCAGAACTACAGTCTTATTATGGTGAATATATATATTAATAAGGCTGAGAATAGTCCACTAACAACATCCTGTGGACAGCATTCTGTAACCAGTAATGTAGGACTAGAAAATACTAAAACAAACAGTCTCTGTTTCTTTACCTCTACAAGGTGGAGCAGCTAGGTTGGAGTGTTTAATAGAAAGAAGAGTGAGTCACAGTGTTTAAAAACTCCAGCTTCACTGCTGTTACAGGATGATGCCCACAGGATGGGGACTATGAATATCAGAGTGAAAGGAGGATATTAAAGTATGCAGAGAAACAGATAAAGGACTACAGTCTATAATAATAGAACTACAAAGTGATCCAATATGATCAGCATAGCTAAAAATAATGGATAATAGATGTAGAAACAAGCTACAGTTTCTTATTGGGGTGAATATTAACTAATAATAACACACTCTAAATGTAGGTACAGTGGCTTGCATATTTTGTCACATTGCAACCACAAACATAAATGTATTTCATTAGAATTTAATGTGTAAGACTATCACAAAGCGGTATACAATTGTGAAGTAGACATAATATAATGAATGAGAAAATAATGCATGATTCAAAACATTTTTTACAAATAAAAACCTGAAAAGTAGGTGTGCAAAAGTATTAATTTTCTCTGAGAGAATCCAGAAGTTGCCTGATGACTGCTAATCACTGTGTGTAATCCACATGTGTGTAATCTAATCTCAGTACAAATAGAGCTGCTCCGTGACGGCCTCAGAGGTTGGTTACAATCTCTCATTAGGACTGAATGTGATTTTGTTTCTGAAAAGTCTGTCAAACAAGCTTGTCAGAGAAAATTCCTAGTTGAACTTTTTAAAAGACAGGCATCCTGTCCTTCACCATTACCTGTAAACTTTAGATGGAAGGTGCTCTCTCTTTCTTTGACAAATTTGCTGTTGAGGACGACACACCTGAAGGGCACCCAGTTCAAGTCGATCTTTTTGAAAGTCAGTTTGCTGGACAGCTGCACCAGTTTGTCTTCACCCTCTGTGGTCTTCAGTGTGGCACTCTTCGTCCAGTCGGTGTTTGTGTTGTCAAACCACTGAATGGATCCTGCTGGATAACCACCACTAGCATTGCAATAAAGATCAACACTACCACCCTCCTCAATCTTTTCTGGCCAGGAGATGGTAGTTGGTTCATGGTACTTGGCTGAGTAGAGAAAAAAAGCACAAAACAATACGTGTATCTGTTTAAAGACCATACTGTGCAATTTAGCTGCTGTATTGTGCAATTTAACAGTGGTTCTCAGTGCTGGTCCTGGGTGCTGTTTGACCTTTACTCTAGAAAAGACTTGAATTGCTGGGAGCAGGAAGAGTGTGCACTCTTTTGGCACAGAACTGTTACTTTGTATAAGGATTCTTTTAAAGGTCATGTTCACATTCACATCTTTTATAAAGACCTGTCCATTAAACAATCCTCTAAACAGAATCAAAAGAAGTTGGTTCTGCAATACAAGCAAAGTCATAAATATTAAATATTCAGGGCTTATCCTATCTTACACCCTGTGCAAGGCATGTTGCGATGCTCATTGCTATCTTACACCCTGCCAATGTCTATTTTCACACCTTGGGACTGTGTTGTTTAAATAGCAACAGAGCGTTGGAATATATTTACGATGATGTGCGAGGTGTGTTCACGTACATTTCTGGTGTATTGCTATCTTAGGAACAGAAAACACAGGTGCTCCACTGACTGAATTCAACCTAGACTAGAGGCAACAGTCAGATGTTCATTGCTATCTTGGCAACACAGGCTCACTGCACGCGCCCAAAGCGCATATAGTTCCGCTTGTTACACACACCGACACACGGCAGTGCACAAACCTTTTATAAAACTTTTGCATCAACAATAAACAGAATACAAAATAAAATAACATTGACGTTTTCGTAAATGAACTGCTTGTACACCTTCACAGTGTGAACAAGCAGGTCTGTTTCCTCTTCTGAGAAATGCAGGCTAAGCACTGCCCCTATGATCAGGAGATCATGATCAGAATCCTGTTCATGTAGCTTGCCATCATGTAGCTACCGGAGCCCTGAGTAAGCACAATTGGCCTTGCTCTCTCTGGGTGAGTAGATGGCGCTCTCTACCCAGCACAAGGCGTCTGTGAGCTGATGTATCGGAACTGAGTCGCTGTGCTTTCCTCCGAGTGCGCTGTGATGCTACTGGGCAATGCTGCATCAGCAGCAGCTCGAAAAGAGGCGGTGGATGACTTCACATGTGTCGGAGGAAGAGTGTGTGAGACTTCACCTTCCTGGTGTTGGGACATCACTAGTGACAGGGGGAGTCCTAATGAGTGGGTTGGGTAATTGGCCATGTAAATTCGGGAGAAAATAGGATAGAAATAATAAATAAATAAATAAATAAATACTAATCAGCCAAAGTCAGAGCACACCTGACTCTTAAAGGAAATTGTAAGTAACATGCTGGGTGGTTTATTTCACTTTACATCCAAAACACGCCTATTATTAATTAAGAGAATTAGTAGATGATTTTGGTGTACTTTTTCTGTTGTTACGATAGCAAAGAAACACTGACACACTGTTCTAAATCAAGTCACGCAGTGTGCATTTGGCAGCTCGCATATAGATCATTAAAATGGGGCGTCAGTATTTCTGAATAAGGATGTTCACAAATGGACTTTGTTTTATATTTCTGTTTGTTTTAATTCATGAAACAGAAAAAATGTTGTGGGTTGGGACTTTCTGACCATGGGATTGTGGCCCCATTGCAAAGATCCAGTCAGGTGGTAATGAGCTCAGTTTAGGCCATCTGTCTTTTAAATATTACCACTGGGGGCTCTGGGGTTAAGAATGTGTACAAGAGAAACACAAAGGACAAAGAGATTCAAACAGGCGGGAATTCATCATTCATTGGACAGTGAAAACAATAAAAAGCTGTTACTGTTGAGCCAAACGAAAGCATGGCGTACTCTGTGCGACAGTGTGTACTTCTGTGTATTGGCCTGCTGAAGCACCCAAACCTCATGAAGTGCTTGACTTTCTCTGTAGAAGTCGAGAGTGAAAGTGCACTTCCAAAGGTCAAAATGAACAGAGGAGCAGAATATGACCTTAGTTTTCCAAAGAGATGCATTCTTCACTGATTCTACAGTGTAGAGCTAAAGTGCGCAGCATTTCTCATAATTAATATCTCATGCTGTTTATGTGAACTGGCAATTTCTTGAAATGCTAACTATGCCAGTGATCTGCATGTAGAACCACTTTGCATTCATTTTTAATGCTTAGTTTCTGTGCAAAGCGTAATACAGGACAATAAACTCCATTGAATGCTTTAAGAAGTATTCATGTTGTTGAACGACACAAAGTAAGTATGTGAGTCACTGATTAAAAGAATAGTAGGTTATTTTTCTCCTTACTCTTACTTAGAGTAGAAGTTCTGTTAAGATGTTTCTGTCATTTTGGTCTGGTAAATAGCAACGTAATGACCCACAGCCGTTTTTTAGCTTTTAGCTTGTTTTCCTTGTATTCTTCTGGAGTAGCTGTTGTTTTCAGCCTTAAAAGGCTTTCTTTAGCTCGCATCTTTATGTTAAAGTGGAGGGTCTAAATAAAATGAACCCTGGCTCTTTTTAAACTGCCTTCATTTAAAAGTTATGAAGGTTTTGTCTCTCTCCTGTAAAGTTTTTTTTTTTTTTTTGTAGACACCAAATTTATTGCACTACAAGGCGCACTTAATCCTTTAATTTTCCCAAAAATCGTTATGTATGAATTTTACCAGTCAGGTCTTAAGGAGCAGTAAAACCACTGAAGCTGCTGAAGTGCAGAGTTATACAGGAGTTTCAGTTTAGTTCTCCAGCAGTATTAGCATTAGCCACTACTAACCGTGCTAAGTTCTAGCTCCTTCACCGTTCAGAGGTGAATATTATTGGCCTGTAGCCTGCTGCTAACCCTGGCTAACACTGCTAGAGCAGCATTAGCATTACCCTTTAACCGCGCTAAGCACTAGCTATTCTGCCGTTAAGAGTATTATCGGCAGGAAATCTAAGCTTACTGTAAATAAACAGAAGTGCTTTACTCACCCAAAAAAACAGTTTTAAGGACAGAAATCTGTGTAGATTAACATCCAGTGCTTGTTTGACTTTAAAAGACAATTTGTTTTTAAACAGTTTTGTTTACTTAACTTAGCTCAGTTTTACAACCACCCATCAGCGAGACCTGCTTAATTATTATTAAGGAAAACATAGGAACACGCCTGTTCCTTACTAGTGCCTTATAATCCGGTGTGCCTTATGTATGAAAGTAGACCAGAAAATGGACGTTTATTTTTACTGTGCCTTATAATACGGTGCACCTTATAGTGCAAAAATTTCAGTTTATGTTTTTCATTAAACGGTAGCAATATGATGTATAGTCCCATCAAACGTTGTACAAACATTATATCATTATGTTGACTCTTAATAGGGGCTTACCTGTGACGCCGATCCTGAATGATCTGTCAGTCACCATGCCACGGCTGGTTACAATCTGGTAATTATATTCACCTTCATCAGAGACAGTAGTGTTGACGAGCTCCAGAGAAGGATTGTTTACAGAGGGAAGTTTAAATCGAGAGTCTTCAGTTCCGATCTTGTTCGAAAATGAAAACACTGGATTTTCTTGGCCCCGCTTCAGTACAGACACTGCATTAATATTAATGTCCTGATCCACAGAAGTAGATTTGAAAGAGCAGGAGATTTTTGTTGTTTTCCCAACCTCTCCATAAGCCGGCGCACATTTCAGGTCAAGGATCCCTGAAACAACACACAGGGCAAACACACAACCCCATCAGAAATGTGCCAGAACAGCAACTCCAACAACAATTAATCTGTCATGAGTGGGGTATTTATAACAAAGAATCAGCACATCAACATGACTGTAGGGTCAGATGGATAAATGGATGCATCTTCCTGCATGAATCTTCCTTTACAGCAAACAGAGGAAAGCAGCAAAAAGAGGAAGACAACAAATATAGGAACACAACAAAAAGAGGAACGTTACTTTTGCACGTCTGTATTATTTTGTTTTGCTTTGTATAACACATTTCTTTGACTTCATCACATCTCACTCGGTGGTGAACACGTTTCCATGCACATACATTTAGCCCACTTCTGGATTTATTAAATATAAGGTCATTTAGGAGATGCTAAGCTAAGACTGCTGCACACCAAACTAAAATGCTAAAAAGCCACTAAAGAAAATTCCACAACCATCCACCCAGCTTTACCCACCCCTTTAATTAGCTCATAGTTCAGAAAATCCACAGAATTTCCTGGGAAATGTACACAGGACTGATCTTAATGGGGTGTTTCAAATCTTTTATTAATTATTAACCATTTGATGCGCAACTATGCACACTCCATTTAATGCACAACATGGTCAAAAATTACCTGCATTCATTTTATGTTGCCTATTAGGTTTTATATATATAGGTTATATATATATGGGAAAAAAAAGGATGTACGGTTATTAAAACGATTAGATTCAGGGATAACGTTACTGACCCTACTTGTTTTGACAACCCCTTTGTATCCTGCTTCCTTTAATAAAGTATTTAAACCACAGCTGCACATTTCTGAGCCCTGTCCAGCTATGACAGCCCAGCACAAACTGTGCAGCAACAGATGAGCTTCTGTCTACAAGGTGGAGCAGCTATGTAGAAGTAGACAGTGAGGGAACACAGAAGCACTGCTGTGTCTGATGCACTCACACAACACACACTAACACACCACCATGTTAGTGTCACTGCAGTGCTGAGAAGAATGACCCACCAACCAAATGCCATCTGCTCTGTGGTGGTCTTGTGGGGTCCTGACCATTGGAGGTCAGGGTGAAAGGATGATAATAAAGTATGCAGAGAAACAAACGTAATACAGTCTGTAATTATATAACTACAGGATCTACAGCTCTGGAAAAAAGAGACCACTTAAAAATGATGAGTTTCTTTGATTTTCCCAAATTGAAAACCTCTGTAATATAATTAAGGGGATAACTTAAGATGGACGATCACAAGCCATCAAACCCAGCTGAACTGCTTGTTTTTTTGCACCAGGAGTGGCATAAAGTTATCCAAAAGCGGTGTGTAAGACTGGGGAAGGAGAACATGCCAAGATGTTTGAAAACTGTGATTTAAAAAACAGGGTTATTCCACTCTTAAAACTTTATGAATATGAACTTGTTTTCTTTGCATTATTTAAGGGTCTATTTTTTATTTTTTATTTTAGCCATTTCTCATTTCCTGCAAATACATGCCCTAACAATAACAATATTTATATTTGTAATTTGGGAGAAATGTTGTCTGTTGTTTATAGAATAAAACAACAATGTTCATTTTTTTCTCAAACATAAACCTATAAATAGCTAAATCAGAGAAACTGATTCAGAAACTGAAGTGGTCACAGTGGAGCAAACATGAATAATGAGTGTGGAAACAGAGAGATTGTCATAATGTTGTGCTCAATCTGTGGATTTACAATTACAATGTACAACACTTACACTTGACGTTTAACTAGGAATACATTTGTCTATAATTAATAATATCTGGCTGCAGTCTGTGTTATTTTGTAAGTGTAGATCTGGCCCTGAAAGTGTTCAGGACAACAGGGTTTATCAGTCAGAGTAAATATTGATTGTTCAACTCACTGTTATCAGCATTTCCCACAGAGACGAAAATCAGCGCAGTGAGCAGGACAAGCAGAGCAGCCATGCTTTTCTAGAAGAGGGAAGAGACAGTGATGACAGTAAGACATTACAGTTACAAGCTGTTTTCCCAGAAAGGGATTAAGTCTTGATTTCTGGACTTCCTTTATTGTAATACCTTCTTTCAGGATGGTCTGTTGTGCAAGACGTTTATCCTTGTCGCACTGCCAATTCTGACACTGCTGCAAACAAACGTTTGGATATCCATCATTAAATTCGTCAACAGCTGCTGATGTACATTTTAAAACAGCTACACATATCTGCACATTTTATGATATAGTTTCTCCAAATGTAATACAATGATGAAAAATAATGAAAAAATAAATGTGGTGTTTGCAAAAGTAAGGTTCACTTTTGAACAACTAACCAAAACTAACAATATATGTCATTTGACAAATGTTTTATTTTATTTATATTAATATTAAGCTTTAAGAGACATGTTCCCTTTCTGGTATTCACACGTACACAGGCAGTTTCATTGACCACAACAGTCTTTTGAGCTCTTCCTCTTTCTTAGTCTACAGTCAGGGCTGACCACAGTTCACACTGTTCTTTCTGTTCTTGTTTACTTGCACTTGAGATTATTGGGTTCATATCAAGCTTTACTTCACTTTTTTACTGTTTTGTAAATATCATTTTTTTACTCTTTAAATAGTTTACCTGAGATGAGTAAAGTCCTTTAATATACTTTCAATCCATGTCATATTATTTTCCTTTTTTATATTTTTTTTGTTTAGCTATTTGCAGTTAACTAAACTATTAATTCAAACACTACATATTTCAGATGCACTGCAATGACAACCAGTGGAAAATGATGCTCAGAGGTTTAAGTCTAGAAACAGCAAAAGCATGGGTAGTTTGTTTCTTAGGGTGATTACTTGGCGAAAAAACACCAAAAGTTGACAGGGAAGATTTTTTTCCTTTTTCCTTTTTTTTACTAAATCACTATTAATCACTAAATATCAGTACTTTCCACATATAAACATCCAGCCATTTAGATGTCTTTGTTTGTGTTTCTATATTTTTAAGAGATGGAAGACATGGCAGAAATAATTGCTGACTAACCGACTAATCAAAAAAATTATCATCAGATTAGTCGACAATCAAAACAATCATTAGTTTTATCATTAATATTAGCCCTATATTTTATATTCCAAAAATGCTGCCAAATAGATTTATATAATTAAGTTCCGATTTTAAATTAACAACAGACCCCAATATTTCACAATCACATGGTTCTTGCACCAAGACCTCAATGAATATAATTTAAGGCCCAAAAATGTAGTCATAATTTTTTCAGTTCTCTCCCCGGTAACCTTAGCTAAATTTATAATACTAGATGTTAGTATGTTAGCTTACTTGCCGCTAATGTTAGCTAGCTCTCTGCTAACCTTACTTATCCCTGGTAACGTTAGCTAGCTTGTTTAAGCTAGTTAAAATAAGTATGTTAGGTGACTTGTCGCTAACGTTAGTTAGCTTGCTGCTAATGCTAGTGCGTTAGCTAACTCAACGCTAATGTTAGCTAGCTTTCCGCTAACATTAGTTCTATCCCTGGTAATGTTAGCTAGCCCGCTTTAGCTAGCTAAAATTAGTATGTTAGCTAGCACACAGCTAAAGTTAATATGTTCGCTAACTGGCCACTGATGTTAGCTAGCTCTCTGCTAACCTTAGTTCTCTCCCCGAATTAGACGTTTATAATGAGCCACTGTGTTTTCCCACCAGCATTAAACGCACCATTTAAAAAAAAATTAATACCAACAGCAAATTTACAGTAAATTTTAGACAATTTAAGACGTTAATTTCAAAGATTAGAATTATATAGACATTTTAAGACTTTTTAAGGACCTGCGGGATCATCTATAACATTAAAACAATGAGCAGTTCAAAACAATAACATTGACTGTTTGGTTCCATTGGCACCCATCAAGGGGTGGGTTTATTATTAAATTATATAATTATTATACATTTTGTCTGCCCACAGATCTAACTCAAAGTAACAGTGGTAAAATAAACCACCTCTGCATGCACTTTCACAATTTTCTCAGCCTTATTTTAAATGCTAGGGTCTGAAGTGGTAGAAATGGAAGCTACTTTTAGCTTGTTAATGGTGTAAAAATAGTGATCTGTTTGCATGGGCAACGCTATACTCCTATCACTAGCATTGTTAGCCTATTGGGAGAACTGGCTAAAATGTTTCACTACACACAAAGAACATTTCACACCTGATTTTTCTTTTAAAGATGGAACAGTTGACTAACACAACAATCTGAGACACTCTGACAAAAAAAAAAAAACAGATTGTGATGAAAGATGTCTGGCTCAGAACATCTCCAAAACATCAGGCAGGTCTTGTGAGGTCCTACCTGTACACTGTAGACAGGTTTACAAAAGTAAATGCTAGGCTTACTTTGATAACAAACACTAGATTTAGACTGTGACCAGTCTCATCTCTGTTAACAGATGCATTCAAAACTGATTGTGTCTCAACTTGTCTCTCAAAACTCATCCAGATCTTTATTACTTTGGTAAATGGGTGTAGTTTAGAACGTAGTGTAAGTTACTTTAGTCTATAAAAACAAACACATACCACTCCTGAAAGGCAACAGAAAATAACCAAGTATTTTATCGCAATGTATCCATCATTATCCTCTCTTAATAAACGATGTTTTATACTTGTCTAATTAGCATTTCAACAGTTTTGTTTTGCTAATTAATAATTAAGGGTGTCATGGAGCTGAGATTAGCCTTTATTATTTAAAGCATAAAAAAAACTCAGATAAGTTTTTTTTTACTGATATTTTCCTTAAACTTTAGGATTTTATTTCTAAAATTCACTACACAGCTTTATGTTAAGTCTGTAAAAAAACATGAAACAGATATATCCAAATTGCTATGTTAGATATACACAGAAAATTTGCCAGTGTTAAATCAACACTTTTAGTGCTAAATTAACACTGAGAGTGTAAAGTTTAACACTAATAAGTGTTGATTCAACACTTACAGTGTTGATTTAACATTGCCAAATTTCCTGTGTAGCATTGAGCCTTTTTATCTACATTTAACTGTATGCATGCCTTCAGCTGCTGCAGCACAGCTTATATAACCATAGTTGACCTTAGACATTCACTGCAGGAGGTCCTGCTGTAACTAGAACAGTAATACAGAACAGCAAAAAACACAGGAGCCAAACATGTGACCACTGTCCCATTGTATCATCTGAAAAACTCACTCAATTAACTGAAGAGTGTAGCTGAATCAACTGTTCTTTTAGTATTTAAGTGATTGTAGAGTAAATAA
Organism: Astyanax mexicanus; assembly: GCF_023375975.1. Classification (NCBI taxonomy): domain Eukaryota; kingdom Metazoa; phylum Chordata; class Actinopteri; order Characiformes; family Acestrorhamphidae; genus Astyanax; species Astyanax mexicanus. The sequence continues at coordinate 26,961,615 of NC_064412.1, read as the reverse complement.
CCCGTCTTACTCATATATGATCTCATATCTATCAACATCCACCATCTGCTGTGCTTTATTTAACCCCCTGCCCTCAGCCTGCAGAGCTGCGACCATCAGAGCAAAGAACCAAAGACAGAAAGCATAAAAACTAAAGAGAAATATGAGAATAGTTCAGTACTCACAGAGAGGAGCCGGTCATCTGAGAATGAAAGACAGCGCCAGGCAACTAAACACAGAAACTCCCCCCTTCAGCTAACAGAGCTTTCACTTTCACTAACTCTCTACTCTCCTCAAAGCTACAGCAGCTATTGAGCCCCCAGTCTGCTCATGAATCCCCTTTTCATTTAAACACTACATACAGCTGTTCTTCTGCCACCAGGCTGCTTTACACAAACCCACTTCTCACCTGAACACCACATCCAGCTGTTCTTCTGCCCCCAGGCTGCTTTACACAGACCCACTGCTCACCTGAACACCACACCCAGCTGTACTTCTGCCACCAGGCTGCTTTAATCAAACCCACTGCTCACCTGAACACCACATCCAGCTGTCCTTCTGCCCCCAGGCTGCTTTACACAAACCCATCCCTCACCTGAACACCACACCCAGCTGTCCTTCTGCCCCCAGGCTGCTTTACACAAACCCATCCCTCAACTGAACACCACACCCAGCTGTTCTTCTGCCCCCAGGCTGTTTTACACAAACCCATCCCTCACCTGAACACCACATCCAGCTGTTCTTCTGCCCCCAGGCTCTTTTACACAAACCCACTGCTCACCTGAACACCACACCCAGCTGTTCTTCTGCCCCCAGGCTGTTTTACACAAACCCACTGCTCACCTGAACATCACACCCAGCTGTTCTTCTGCCCCAGGCTAATTCACCCACCTACCTAGTTCAGGGGTGGCCAACCTGCCAACTGTACAATAAAAGATGAGCTGCTTGATATTGTGCTGCTAAAAGAAAGGATTGTGGTATCAACAAGAAAGACACACTGATTACCGTTGTTGAAAAAGCAACTTTGCCATGATCAAAACTCACAGACATAGCCACAGATGGAGCACCATCTATGATGGGGTCTGTAATTGATTTTGTTGGGCTGTGCAAGTCTGATGACCACTTTCCAGAATTTTGGTCTGCATCATCCACCAAGAGCAGCTGGTGTCTAAAAAACTAAACTTGGACTACATCATGAAAAGCATACTGGAAAATTGTATTTTATTTTATTTGCACCCATGCCCTTAATTACAGACAGTTCAAAAGTCTCATTGCAGACCTTGGTGAAAACCTTCCCAGTGATTTGCCACTTCACTGCAACGTAAGGTGACTTTCGAGAAGCAGGGTGATATCTATTTTTTTTTTTACTTTTGAACAAAGTAAAGTTGTTCCTGAAAGATAAATACAAAGACTATCCTGAGCTCTTTGATCCACAGTGGATTTTAGATCTGGCTTTTCTGGTGGACATGCTGCATCACTTGGACAGACTGATCCTTGATATCCAGGGGAATTGTGCAGTCAGCATTTGCATTTGTTTACAAACTCAAGTTGTTTAAAACTCATCTTAAAAAGGGAGAACTAAAACATTTCCCATCTGTGTCAAATGCAAGTGCCTACGCAGCCTTGAGGACAGATTTCATTATCTATTGTCTAAACTCAGTCAGGGAAGAAAAGACATTTAAAAATAATCAGTAATCAGTTGTGGTTGCTGTAGTACTGATATTTGTTTGCACATATTTGTGTAAATTCATAACGTGTAATACTTTTTTTTGGCTCTTTGTATCTGAAAGTTTGGCCACCCCTGCAATAGCTGAATGACTGTAATATTAGAGTTGGGGGCTCTGGTTTAGATGTAAAGCCCATTTTGATCTCAAACAGTAATATTATGTATGCAGTCTTTAAAACATATAGGGGTTATTTCCCAGACGCCACAGTGGGATTAGTCCTAGTCTTGGATTAAGCACCATTTTGAATGGAGATTTCCTTTAATAGGAAAATTTTGTCTGCGGCTAGGCTTAATCCCTATCTGTGATTATGTCAGTTTGTAAGTGTTTATATATCTTTATGCCTCATATATTGAGTAAGTCGGATCTTGTCTGAACAGCAAGTTTAGTCGTGTGTCGAAACTCTTGCTACAATAAATAAAGCCGTTTCCTACTAAATGTGGTTTTGATGGGTGGCTTGTTTTTATCACATTGTGCAGATGTTTTACTTCAACAAGCTCAGAAGCTAATCCATGAGAAACATGGAGAGTTGTTACTTTAAATGTTGTGCTACAGAAATGAACAGACAATAATAGAGAACACAGAACTATTATATTAATTAAGCTGCATCACTGTAAACCAAAAATTGATTAGTTTAAATGAAGTCTGTAAAATTAGATATTTCCAAATAATATTATTTGGAATAATATTATAAATTATTTTTATTTAGGTGAACATTTGTGGCCACATATACATTCAAACAGAGATCTTTGAGTTAAATCAACTTAAATGAACTGAGTTTAGTCTAATAAATTTACTGCTTTTTTTGTCTGTTGGCTTTTGGCCATCAGTGTGTAGTGATTACCCCAGGCTACCTTAGGTAAATAGTCTGACCTCTATGTTGTAGGTTGTAAGAAAAAAGTATTTTTCTCTGTGGACTCTGTAGCATTTAATTAATCTTATTTACTATGGGTTTTAAAGCTGATGTCCATACATTTTGGGATTTAGGGCCCTTTCTGGTGAGAATGGGTAATTGCACCGAGCATGCGGAAGAATCATTTTAAACTGGGCGGGTGTGATGCGGACTCCTTTCAGAGCAGATTCAGATAAATTCCAGATTGTGTTCAGTCATTCTTCAACTACATTCCCCTTCTGAAGTCTCCATTGCTCCACCAGCCGCTCGCGTTCAGTAAAACTGAGCCAGATCTTCTGTTAGAGGCTGTACGTGTGACATAAGTACGTAAAGATACGTGACGTGGCCAGAAGGATTCCCGCGAAAAGCGTCCGACACCCCAGTTTTTAGAATAAATATATATTTGGCTTAGCAGGGATGGTCGTTCCAGCACACTGGTACCATTAAACACAATATTTTGTCACTTCTCCCGTCAGAAATGTTTCTGCTTTCAGTTTAGAAACAAAATAATATGAAGTAATATGAAACGTTTCAAGTATAATTAGGTCAGGTTTTTATTAAACATAATTTAAAAAATTGAGGCAAAAATTGAGCCATAAAAGAGCCCAAAGCATTTTGATTTGTCATATACTTGTAAAAACATGTTTCTGAGCTGGATTAACAAATTCATTGTCACAAGTTCTGGTTAGATCATGAGAAGACAGCTGAATGTGGTCAGCTTGTGAATTCTACAGGCAGAAAATAGTCGAGAAGTCTGACTAAGTGAATTGCTCATGTGCTGGTTGGACAACCACATCGATACTTCCATATAATGTACAAGAAGCTACAGGATGGCTCAGCTGAGTCAGGAGGGTGACACAACCTGCTTGCACAACCAATCCTCAAATAAGAGTGACAAAGAAATAAATTCTCACCTGAACATACAGATCTGAACATTCTGTACTTTTTTACTCAAACACATACAAATCACATTTGTTACATTGCATTATTACCAGTAGTATAGTAATATGCAAATGCACATTTTCGCATATATATATATATTTTTTTTTTTTACTAGAGATACACTGAATATTTGACTATAACAAATGAGAAAGGTTTTTGGGTTTGTCTGAATTAGTGAAAATACTGAACAATGAGTCTATTTATTTATTAACTAAATAAATTTAGTTTATTTATTAAAGGTCTCATTCTGCTAAAACCCACTATTTCTTGTTTTTTTATATAATAATATTGGTCTCTCTGAGTTGTATATGCATGCTGCATATGAAACTGTTTGCAGTAGCTAATAAAATAAATTCCTGTTAGTGTGTCTACGTCAACCAGTGACTACATGGCCTCGCCCACTTCAGCTCAGGACCGCCCACAGGTGGAGCTGAACCCCGGCTACAGCTATAGAGCTATAGCTAAGGAGGAGCTAACAGCTACCTTTTGTGTAAGATTTGTTTACTCTACATAAATTAACTGACATAAAGCATACAGCATTATTTATCACTTCACAGACTGGCTGTTTCTCCAAATTACGGATACAAGCTGTACATGGCTAGGATAGTAGTGTTAGCTGAGCTAGCTAGCTATCTTACCGTCTGTGTTAAATTAAATTTTATGTTTGTATATTGTGTATTGTAATAAATAAAGTTCTCTGCTTATGCAATTACAATTTCAGAAGAGAAAATGAATAAAACAGACATATCTAGAAATAGACTGACTTGTGTTGTCTTAGTCTAACAAAAATCTCATACTAGACAATAGAAGATAAATTAACTAGATTTAAGGTGGATTTAAAGTTTAATCTTAATTTTCAAGGAGGCACATGATCAAGTTTGCAGTTTTCTTTAATCAGAAGCATTTTTCATTCAACCAAAACCTAAAAAACAATAAAGGAATTGGACTGTGCTTCAGTTTGTCTGTGTTTTGTCTTTGGTGGCAAGCTGGTTCATGTCTACATTCATGCCAAAGTCAAGTTAAAGGACAACAAGCACTCTAGGATCACACACTGGTTTGACTTCTGTTTACTTTTGGTTTCATTCTGACTGGACTGGTTTAACCTTTCTACCACATTGTTGGGCATTCATTCAAATTACTGTCAAAATACAAAGACAATGGGGTCCTGTACTACACTCTGCCTACTGCTCTGTGATTGTTTATCAGAAAAAAAGGAAAAGAAATGAGGAAACGATTGACCATAGATTAGTGCCACATATGAGCAATGTGTGATAAAAAAACAAGTCTGCTTGCAGTCAGTGAAATTCACTACATACATGAAACGTTAAATGCAAAAGCCTTTCTTCCTAGAGATAAATCTAAGCTGTTTTAAAAGTGAAAATTTCTTCTTTACTTAAAGCAAGACATAGAGAACTTTAGGTACTGGAAGGCTGCTTGTCTTCCATTGTTACATTGTTGCTTGTCTCAACCTACCGCTAAATCTCATTTCTCTTTTCTACACCTACCCCTTGTTTTCGAGTGTAACACTTTCCCTTGAAACAGAGTTAAAAGGGAAAGTGGTGAAATTTTCCCCTTACTATTCTTCTAGCACCCAATACAGATACAGCTCTGAATAAAAATAAGAGACCACTTAAAAATGATAAGTTTCTTTGATTTTACCAAAAAAGACATGGTGGAGGAGAACATGCAAATATGCATGAAAACTGCGATTAAAAAACAGTGTTATTCCACCAAATATTGATTTCTGAACTCTTTAATAATATGAACTTGTCTGAAAGCTCTGTATCTTTTTTATTTCAGCCATTTTTCATTTTCTGCAAATAAATGCCTAAATGACAATATTTGTATTGGGAATTTGGGAGAAATGTTGTCCATAGTTTATAGAATAAAACAACAATGTTTATTTTACTCAAACATATACCTATAAATAGTAAAATCAGAGAAACTAATTCAGAAACTAAAGTGGTCTCTTAATTTTGTCCAGAGATGTATATAGCAGCAAAGCGATGAACTAGTTAACCTTAGGGTATTGCATTGAAGGGTGTAATGGAAGATGACACACCTTTACACTCTTATTTTTAATTGTTTTATATGTGTATATATAACCTCTCCTTAGACAGCACATGCCTGTTCTACACAGCGTGAAGTCGTACACAGGCCAGAAGATCTTTCCATCCACTCCTATCTTCTGTTTTATCTTCTCAGAGACGTTAGGACACTATTAAGCATTGCTTGATTCTTGCGTGAAACACAAGCACTGTTTACTATGTTTATGAAGGACACAGAGCTGAACAACACCATGATAAGAACTTGTTTCTCAGACAGGCTGGAGCTGATCACGTCATCAGAGCTGGACAACAAGCTGTTAACTGGACACTAATGATGTAGACATATTGATAGAATATATCCAATTATATTGGATCCTATTGATTTACATGTAATTTTCATTAATGTATAACTGCTTTGATAAAGTCTTTCTCTCTCTCTCTCTCTCTCTCTCTCTCTCTCTCTCTCTCTCTCTCTCTCTCTCTCTCTCTCTCTCTCTCTCTCTGGGTTGTTAATGTGTTGAGCTATTGAGATATAATTACACTATTTATTGACCCATTGATGGGTCAGCTTTTACTATTTTTTAACGTATCTCTTAATTGATGCTACATTTATATATCTGTAATGCTGAATCATTTTTTCCAGTAAACTTTAATATATTTTAAATTCTAAACTTTGACTCCTTGGTCATCTTTTTATTTTCTGGGATTTCTCACATTGGAGTTTTATCAAAGTTATGCTGTGGTAAATTACCCTGCAGTATGTCCTTTAAAAAGGAAGGAAGGTGGTGCTGAAATTAATCAATTAATCGTCTATTTCTTAATAATTCCTAGGAATCAAGGTATGAAATTAATTAACTAGCTACTTGGACAAACTACTACCTTATTTAACCTTATTAAGAAAAAGGCCATAAAACATTGAAACTATTGAGACAGTGCGTACCTGTTCTGTAACTGTTCGTATACAGACCAAAGGACCATTTTTTAACCATTCGTTTCTCCTCATTTAACTCCTCAGACATTTTAAGATTTTGCTTTTCTGCTTAATCATTAATATTAAGTAGTGATATGTTTTAATAAACATTCATAGGGATGGTGAATTCACCTAAAAAAGAGTGTAACCCAAAAAAGGCATGGTGACATATGTGTCACAGACCATTTATAAAGTGTAAATAGTTCCTTATACAGCACTCTGACCTTCACTTTAAAAAGTGTCTCATACTGAACATCCTCAGAGCATTTCAGGACAATATGTGAATGTTTGTGAATTTGTGTTTATCCGATCTTATTTACAGAATGTAGGAGTGTTTGGATTAGTTTAATGAAATATATTTACTTGTTATACATAATTCTGATACAATTTTTGGGACACAATGTCATGGGTCATTTATGTTACATCAGGATTTTAGGTAACATTTAAAATCTACAATATGGGTACATTAATTAAAAGTATTAATATGCACAAGTATGAAGAAGGAGACTAATTATTAAGTAGTTAAGACATTATTAATCATTACAAAATGTTTCCATTCATTATTATTTGTAACATTCTTATGTTTGAGGTCAAATGGCTTAAAATAAGCAATGAGACATTGTTAATTTGAATAAGGTTGATTTAAATTCAATGTTTGCATAAAGGTATAAAGGCTTTGGTGAAGTGTGTGTTAGGTTAGGAGAGAGGATGCCTGAGGGGACTCTCTCACTTCCTCACATTGCTCTCTCTATTTTGGTTGTGAATCTGTTGATCTGTTGTTGATCGATTTATATAATTTTACCAGAGCATTTTTATATATTCTTTAATATCTATTGATTTTAGCATTTTAATCATTGCTATATTTTCATTTCCTGATTTTCCAACAGTCATTCACACTATTCTGAGTTTCCATATAATATACATTTTTTATCTCAGTCATGCTCAGATCAATCACCCAGAAACTCACTTCATGCTTCTGATTGTGAGTGAGGCCCTTTCTGGTTGCACTCTGTCCCAGATCATATCAGTGATGATCTATGAAAATGATGCAATGAGGAGATCATCTTTCAGCTGGTGAGAGTGTTTACTGAACTGGGAGAACCTGCTTTTAACAGGAAACTAAAGTTCGGCATGTTTAGTTTTATACTCTATTCACTTTCAGACAACAGCCTGCATCTGTTTTATCTGATCTTTACTAATCTTTAGCCTTTATATGAGTTCTAGTATACTTTACTTTATTCTATCATGGTGGTACCAATTTGGTACAGCAGATGACCTGTGTTTAGTGCTGAACCTGTTTTGACTCTGTATGTAAGACACTCTTTACTCTCAAAAAACAAATTATTTATTGTCACGCCAGTTTCAAACTGAAAAAAAAAAAACATTTTCAAGGAACTTATACTTAGAATAAAGCCCTGTGGAACTCTAGAGGATAGGCTACATCAATTGGCTATCAAGTGATTAACAAATGTTTCTGCAGTAGGATTAATACAGCTGAACAATAAACAAAGGGTTTAAGGGGATGTCACACTGCAAAAAAATGCCATTGGCAAAAACTAGACCAAATAAATGTAAATTGAGACATAAATGCCTAAATTAAGCAAAAAAATCTGCCAATACGGTGAGCAAATTTTTCCTAGTAAGATTAAAAAAAATAAGCAATTACACAGTCCCAAAATGAGTGAAGTAAAACTCAAATCAAGCAAAAATTACGTATTTTGTGGCTTAAATTTGAACACAAGAATTAGAAAAACTTAACTGGTGACTTTTAGTGCTTATTTTAAGTTCAAATTACTTAAAATAAGGTGGAAATTCTAAGTAAGACTGAATAAGATCATTATTCCTAAAATAAGTAAAATAATCTTACACTTACAATGCTGAATTTAAAACAAAAATTCTTGTCAGAGTAAAGAATAAGATTTATTGCCTTGAAATTAGATCATTTCACAAGCTAAGATTATTTTTTTTGCAGTGCATGTATGTAGAGACAGTAAATTACAGACATACAGACATACTAATGCACACAAACATTCTAGCATGCTAGTTTGCAGCTTGCTCTACCATTTGTGAAGGTCACCTTGTGTCTAATGTGTTCCTGTGTGTAACGCTGTGTGTGAAGGACGGGACGAGGAGAGCGGACGCTAATGCAAGAATCATTTATTATACAACAGAAAACAAAACATAAACCAAACAGAAACTCAGAAACAGGAGACTAACTAACAGACGGGATTTAACACAGCCGTGACAGACGTATAAACGCACAGCGTTACAGAAGATCCGACCAAAACACTAATGACAGAGACGCTTAACTACACACACAATGCGGGAAAGAGAACAGGTAACACCTGGGGACTGACTAATGAGGGGCGGAGCTACAAATGGACACAGGTGAGTGGAAAAACACCAGGGGAGAAACACAGAGAAGCCGGGTCACGTGAGAATAACAGACATGAGAATAACACAGACATGAGGAGCAGACAGACTAAAGACCTGACACTGTGAAATAACTTGCATGTGATTTTTTTTGGAATTCACATTTTTGGGATTAGCAGTAGAGCTGAGTATGTGTTTGTCACCCATAAAAAATAAGCCAAATCCTCTCTGCCAGTGCCCAACAGCTTATTCTGCCTTTTCTACTGACACTTGTTTTGAGCGTATTGTCCCCCTGATTGGCACCTGATTAGGAGCATCTGTGAACGTGAGCTCTGCTACAGTAGTCAGTGGGTGTCTGCTCCAAGAATCAACATGCTACGTTTGACTGATCTGGTTAGGGCCTGTGCAACAGGGCAACTTCAAGCTGGTGTTTTACAAAATCGAGTTGTGGCATTGTAACGCGCATCTGCACGTAGAAAGTGTTTTTTTTCTGTCTTTCACCCCTCACCACTCCACTCTGTTGCACTTTGGTGGACAGATAAGTTGGGCCCTTCACATTATTCATCACAGTCTAAACACACCAGGTAAGGGGCGGGTGCCACTGCTGTATTTTTGGTTTAGTTTAGTTTTTGGGTTACGTAGTTTAGCACACTTTTATTATTTTCTTTTCGTTCGCACCGTCCACAGTCCACCTTAGGCATTTAGTTTAGTTCTTAATTGTACACTTTTGTATTTTTTTGTAAACCAACCAGTAAAATCCCTGGTTAAATGTTTCATCTGAATCTCTGCTTCCAGTCCCTTTTTTCCAACAATTTTTATTTTTGTTTACTTCCTAATTTTCCCAAGACCATAACAACTTTTAATTGGGAACGTAACAGGCATTATTTGGAGTGAGCCCTAGTACCAGTATCTTTACACTGAAGGCCAAGTTCTATAAAACAGGGGATTTCAGAGACAGGATATGAAGTGGGTGTTCAAAGAAGATCGTCAAACCCTGAAGGAGTCAATAGCAGAATAAACTGTTTAAGACTTGCAGGGAAAATTTGGTATTTTTTTCATGGGTGCAACCCACATACTGAGCTCTGCTGCTCATCCCACCAATAGATCTTCCTTACAAATGTGGGTCCAATTAAAAGGGAAATTAACAGATGTTCCAATGTTAAGCTAAGATGAACTGCCAAAAAGTACTATTACAACAAAGTGTATTTGTTATTTACAGTATTTATATTAATCACAGTGTTATGAAAGTTGCTATACAGTCAATTTGTACAGTAAAAAAGATGCCACAAGGCAGAAACAGTTTACTTTACTTTGTGAAAACTTTGTGTGAACTTGCTATAAATGCTTTGTATTAATCTGTCAGATTTTTCCTGTTCCTTTAACCTAATGTGGAAGTCTTAATATTACACAAAACACAGGTTACAGCTTAATACAGCAAGACCTGCACTAAAGTCTAAAGCATTACTAATGATAGGGGGTACTAGCCCATGTGTCTTTCTTTAACAAGAACCTGCTTTTAATCTAAATCTTTAAGAAAATAAAAATGAGGCACGTTTGGTGTCTGAAATTAGTTTTTTTCTGTTCTGAAGTTCTGGAGCTACAAAGCTAATGTAGTATGTGTGTGTAGCTAATGTGTTTATTGTGTAAACTCCTATCACGATAATGTTAATTTTTTTTTTCTTACAGCCCTACTTTCTAGCATGCTAATTGCTAAGTTAGTTCTAGTTAGTCCTAGGGTTAGTCCTAGCTAGCTTTACTTTTCTGTCCATGACCATGTCATGACAGCTGTTGTATCTAAAGTCTGTATTGATTGTTTACTAATAGATTTTAAGATAAAGAGTATAGAAAAAAGATCTGATTGTCAATAATCATTACGCAGTGTAAAATTGTTCCATTCTCTTAGACGGCCTGCCGCTAACATAAAATTTTATAAAGATATTAATCACAGACATATCTATTGATAATACTGGCTTCCAATGTTTTAATTGGTAGGAAGTTAGCTAACGTTAGTGTGCGGTCAGTGTCATGCTATTTATGCTAACATATACATTTATTGGCATGTCAGTAGTGTAAAAGCTTTACTTGTTTAGCATTGTAAATGGAAAGAAGCAAACTTCAGACACAAACATGCCTAATCTCACCACTTTGTTTAAATAAGTAAATCTACTGTTCTGCCAGTCTATCTGTCAGTCCTGATGTTGTCTGTCTGCCTGTCATGGACTCTTGTTCACAAACTAAAGATTCCCATTTCCTAGAATCCACCTGCACCCAAGCTTCCGGACGTGCTTGATTACGTGACACTTCTGCGTTCCAGCTCATCTGACTTTTGAGATTGCCATCACCCGTCTTCCACTGTATAGATTGCCTCTTTTCCTATGTTCAGTGTTTCCAATGTTCAGTATTAAATCTTAAATTGTAAAGTTAGTACTGGCACCAAATAGTTTTCTAGGTTTTAAAGATTATGCACAAACAGCCAGTCACACCTACAGTGCATCATTAGTTACAGTTCAGTAATCGACACAATCTGACATTAACATAACTGAAAAATGATTTACATATGTATGTAAAGTAACAGTCATAATCACAAAACACTACTTGTACACAAACTACTCATTAAAACATGAACAGCCACAACAAAATGTACAGGTTGGCATGTGGTGGATAGATAGGTAGAAGACCATAATCATAATAGTATTCTGTTTGTAGTTCTTTGACCCCATGAGTTAAACATTTAGCGTCCTGTCTTATTTAAAGGTGAATTCAACATTTTTAAAGAAATATGTGTTGGCAATAAATACATTAAGAGTTGGGTTTGGTGTGAAATCAAAATAGAAAAAAATTCACTTACATCAAATTTCTTTACATTGATAAAAACACAGCACAAATCTAGCAAAATTATTTGCTATCCATACCCTCCAGTGAACCTACATGTGTATATGATTTGTTGAAGTTATTCATAAGAGTAAACAGCAGTAATTCTAAAAAAAAAAACAACAACAAAAAAAACGTTTTATTTGGGGACTCCTGCCTGTATCCCTATTATTTAATTATATGTAAATGTCTTTAAATACCAAATCCTCTCTAAACTTTGAGTGGTAAGCTAATCAAGTGGTATAATAACTTTGTGGAAGAGAGATTTTACTTAATTTCAGGGATCCATTAATCACCTCTGTGAACAATCCTGACTGAGTATGTTTCACACCAAATCCACTGTGAATCATTATCATCTGTTCATATCTTAACCTATAAAAGCCCGGACCCATTTCTAAATATTGAGAAATATTCAGAATTCACAATTAGATAAATTTAGAGTGTAGCTCACTTTTTTTTATGATGGGCACCTGCTGTACAAAGACCACTTAAAAATGAAGAGTTTCTTTTATTTTACCAAATTGAAAACCTCTGGAATAAAATCAAGAGGAAGATGAATGATGATTATCAATGAAGTCATCAAATCAAGCTGAATTGCACCAGGAGTGGCATAAAGTTATCCAAAAGCAGCGTGTAAGACTGGTGAAGGAGAACATGCCAACATGCGTGTAAACTGTGATTAAAATCCAGGGTTATTCCACCAAATATTGATTTTTAAACTCTCTTTGAATTATTTGAGGTCTGAAAGCTTAGCATCTTTTTTGTTATTTCAAACATTTCTCATTTTCTGTAATAAATGCTTTAAATGACGATATTTTTATTTGGAATTTGGTAGAAATGTTGTCCTTAGTTAGGATAAAACAACAATGTTCATTTTACTGAAACATATACCTATAAATAGCAAATTTAGAGAAACTGATTCAGAAACTGGAGTGGTCTCTTATTTTTTTCCTGTAGAAAAACTGTAGAAACAAAAACACCCAGCACCCCTACATTCCATACATAAGGTCAGATGAACAATCAGAGATTCACACACTGTCCTGTAGTGATGCTCTCAGGATGTTCAGCAGATGTCACCTAGGAACTTAGTGAGTTAAACTGACTGAGACAGAGCTGTAAGAAACTTTACATATATTTTAAAGGGTCTGTGACATATACATCACCATGGGCACTTTTGTTAAATGCTTAATTATGCAGATAATAGTAATAAATCGGAGAAATTTTCCTTCATAATGTGAATTCACTTTCATTATAGAGGGGACGCAGTTTTTCACTATTTACTGTTCAGTGCCTGTGATTTTCACTACATTTAACACTGCACAGCACTCACTGGGGCTTTCCACATTTTTGCCTGTATTAGTTTTACTTTTGCTTTGATTAAATGAGCTTAAATGGCCAAAAACTTCAGACCACCAATTCATGAGTCACATCCCACCACACATATGTGAATGAAGGATATATCCTTGGTGAAGAAGGAGTGAGGAAGTGACAGTTAGAAAAGAGAAGCTCAATGGCACAAAGTAGAAGCGTTTCTTCAGCTCAGAAACTGCTGAATCTGATGAACTTCTTCAGTCTTCTGGTCTTTGTGTTTTCAATTGAGTAGCTTCTCCTTTCGGCTTCACTGAACACAAGGCTGTGAAACACAGACATTAAAACCTGGTCAACCATCAAAAGCAGAGATTGAGGATATTGAACTATACTTCATCACATGATGGATACTTTCAAGTTTAAAAAGAGGAACTTCACTCCACTACACTAGATCATATTCAGGTACTGCTATGGAGAGGTGGACACACCACATAAATCTTGTAGTCAAGGAATTAAATTATATGGTAAAACTCTTTTTTTTACTATTTTATTCTTTTTTAATTTCTACAGTGTTAAGTGCATTTCTACAGGTGTCCATGTTTTATATTTCTATTTAAATACAAGCAAGAATAATCTTACAAAAGTGATAATGCTGTTGTCCCTTTTAACCTAATACTAATCAGTAGTGGGTTTAAATTATGAGTGTTTACGTTCTAATCTCTGGCAGTAATATATGTGGGATGAAAGATCTTCTGTATTTGTCTGAACCTGAAAGTTGTTTAGTTTCTCACGCTAATTAAATAATAAGAGATAGTTCATGTTATAACATGCTACTGTGCTACAGACGCTTTGAATGTGATATATAGCCTAATCTCTTCATCCAGCCCTGCGGTGCAGCTGCTGGTGTTTTTTATCGTACCTTTGTAATAAAGTAAACAAATCGCGGCAAAAAGCTGCAAGGGGTTCTGCCAGGTTTGATGGCACAATAACGTGTAATTCAGAGCTATCAGACTATACATGTCGTAGCCTGTCAGAACAGCTCTCTGCACAGAGAGTAGCAAAAACATGGGAAATACCTTTTTCCACATCAGGTTCCTCAGGGGCAGCATATGTTAGATCAGAAGAATGACCTGAAGTAAAACAAAACAAAAAGTCTGTTAACATTCTGATAGGATTTGCTTTGATTTAACATTTTATCAGATTTTAGAGCAATCAGGATTGGTTCCACTTTCACTTCCGTCCACAGTGCGGGAATTTCCTCTGGATGGTGGATAGAAAGTTGGACCAAAATCAGAAAGTAAACAAGGACTGGAAATGAGTGAGATTGTGAGATAATGTATGCACGTCCCAAATCCATGACACCGTGTTATCAAGCCATACTGCACAATCCCATTGCCAAAACACACAACACTGCTATTATTGTCTCCAATCCCTCAAAATATTTGCCCTCTGGGATCCGGTATCATGGCTCAGTGATGGTGAATAGTGTTAGGTGTTAGAAATGTTAGAACTCAGAACCCAACCCAAACCAGAAGTCCAACACCACAGTTACTTAAATATAAATTTATATTTATGTAAGAACATACTCAGAAAGGGAATAGTAGAAGGTCTTCTGCTCTCTGTTGTTAAAACAATTAAACAAAAATGGAATGAATGAATAAAAATCTATAACAATCTGTAACAATACACAAAATATCTGTAATAGAAATTTATAAATTTGAGGAGTGTAACTATTATTAGAGTCTGTATGAATAGCCTTAAGTACAACCACATGCATTCAACACTACAAATGACAAATTATTGAGAATTACAGTTGTAATCAGTTGCATCATTGTAATGCGTACAGTAGCAACTATTCTTAAACTGTTTACTCAAATAGAAGCATTAATTTGTTAAAAAAAATAATAGAATAAGATTTAAAATAGATTGAAATCAATTAAATATTGAATAAAATAAGGAGCGATTAAGTGATTCAGGAGTTATACAGATCAAACAGTAGCATACTATTGCTTAAGACCTGGTTGAAGGGGTTTCTATAGTAATCTCTCTGGTGGTTAGTAGGGTGTTGTTATTGTTCCTGTATTTACTTGTCTATACAAATTTGTCTATAAAAAGATTTTCTGATATATCCGTTTATAGGTATATAAAAGTTATATAGTTTTCTATCCAACAATAAATGAGCCTTTCAATAAACCGTAAATCATTAAAATAAATCAGGTGAGCTGGTGGACCTACAGTGAGAAAAAGAGCCAAATGAACTTATTTTTTGTTTATTGGTATTTATTCTAATGGTGTTCAGCACTTTCACAAGCATGAACACACGTAATACCATTATAAACAGACTAATATTCTGCAGCTGTTACACAGCCCTGCAAAACATATGATTTCACTGCCAACATGAGCTCCCTCAAATACCCTCAATTATTCCAGTTTTCAGCTGCTGTAGATCAGAGCAGGTCTGCACAAACACAGAAGCTGTGTGGTAACACTTTATTTCGATTGGTCTTTTGTAGGTGTTTAATAAATACCTAACAGAGTATCAGTAACACATCAACAACATATCAGTAGAGAAGAAGTAGTGAAGCATCTGAATATATTTAGGGTAAATATTGTAAATATATAAGATACATGTTGACTGAATTTGCTACTTTCACTAATACGCTGCATCCACTTTCCCAAAACATAAACCTAACCTTAACCTCAGTCCAAATCCTAAACCTAATCCTGGCCCTAATTCTAATCCTAACCCTTACCATTACATTGGCTGTAATACTAAATTTAACCTCAATCCAAAACCTAGTTATAACTTGAATCTAAATCCAAGACCTAAATCTGGCCCCTTAAATTTCATCACTAATCCAGTTCAATGCAGTTCCAGGCTAGTATCAGCAGCAAGTCTAGTTAAGAGTCCAGATGGTCTTTATTAGAGCTGTTACATGCTGTTATCAGTGATTTCTCAGGTTATGTATTTAGACACTAAATAAAATTAATAAAACTACTATATTCAGTATAAGTCTCCACTAAAAAGCTTATTAATGATCTACTGAATGTTTAGGTGATGTTGTATCACTGACATGTTGTTGATAAGTTACTAAAATCTGATGATTGTTTATTATTGGATTATAAAGGTCCAATCAAAATAAAGTGCCAGCTTGTTTTACATGGTCACTTTTGTGCTGATTTAGTTTTGATTGAATATTTAAGCTACAATTCCATGTTTGAAATGTGCAACAATTTAAGAATTCATGTTCTATAACAAAAGATGTTATATACTGTAACATTCACCGGCAGTTTAACGAGGGAATCAAATGTTCCTAATTGTGATTTAATGTTGAATTCTTTTGTACAGATTATTTTTAAAAGGGCACAGAAAGAGCAGACGGCTAACTCAATACTGCAGTTATTTTCTGTTCCACTTTCTCAGGCTTCCGGAGCCAAGTTGGTGCTCTGCCAAACACTTTATCCCAAAATGTTTTACCATTTACCGTTTTTATGTGTGATCAGTCACACAGCCTTCCTGTTCACCACGACTAGACAACAGCATTTAACTGAGGAGTGTTTTGACATCAGCGCTACTGTTGTTAATTCTGAATTAGACTTGATGGCAAGTTTCAACAGATACACTTAAACCTCTGCCCTTGGCCCAGTTCACACAAAGACTCTAGACAGGTAACGTCATTGTTGAGATCATAATGATTTACATCACGCTAAGGGCACAGCACTGTGGTGCCTCTCACTACTTCAATTAGACCCTAAAATCAAGAACAAATAGATAACAGCAGTTATGTCATCATTTTGTAGTCTGAACTAGCTGAATTTCTCAATGGGAAGATCGAATGTTACATTACAGAGAGTTTGCTCACGTCCTGTTCCACCCCGCTGTGACGTCAGTTCTGTGCGGGGTAGCATTAGCCCAATTGTAGTATTATTCCTATTATGACTCTTAAATGATCTTGTAATTCAGAGAATCCAGTGCAGTTCAAGAGTAAAATGTACATAGAATAAACATATTTATTTACCACAGAATGTGATAGAGGCAAGTTTCAAGGACATTCATTCTGCACATTAAGAAATTCAGTTTAGACACTAAACACCAAATATGGGCATAAAGAATAAAGGAATAAAGAATGACGCCTATAGCCAGTGGCCTATAAAGATCGCTTAAATCATCCTAAGGGTCACTTCCTCTGTTTCCTACAGCTAAACATGGATACAACTCTTGGGAATACAATCGGCCAGAAATTATAAATCATTTCTGGCCAGGATAATCCTATTTTTAGCAAAGTTTCAAATATGGGCATCAGATCTGACCCTCGTCTGCAGACTGAAGCTTTTTGAGACTGTATTATCCAAAGCGAATTCTGACAGCAGTCTTAGCAAAAGACATCCAGACACCCCAGTGCACTCTAAACTGTACTGCTATTATTTTTCATGTTCATTCTACTCACACAGCAGATGCAGTTTCAGCAGCTCAATAGACAACAGCACTTCATCTTATTATTGGTTCATTATACATGTTATACCAGAATAGTCCCACTGCTCCATAATGTTTTAGCAAATATGTAACTCTGCTGTCTCTGCTGTCAATTTTATGATGCAGACATGTGTAAATCTCTTTTTGTTGAACCTGCTGCAGATACTTACGACGATTGCATTGTCCACGTAGCACGATTAAAAGCAGGAGCCCAACGAGCAGAGAGCCAATGACGACCACAGGAGCAACAACGTTTGTACTCGTCAGTTTTTCAAAGTCAAACTTGATTTCATTTGGTTTGCCCTCTGGAAGAAACAAAGGACAAATATATATATTTCAAAGAAATGAAAATAGAATACAAATATATACATAAATAAATCCATTTGGTATTGAAATAATGAATAAATACAGCTCTGGAAAAAAAAATCTGAATCAGTTTCTCTCAGATTTTGCTATTTATAGGTATATATTTGAGTAAAATAAACATTGTTGTTTTATTCTATAAACTATGGACAACATTCCTCACAAATCCCAAATAAAAATATTGTCATTTAGAGCTTTTATTTACAGAAAATGAGACATGGCTGAAAAAACAAAAAAGATGCATTGCTTTCAGACCTCAAATAATGCAAAAAAAAAGTTCATATTCATAAAGTTTAAACAATTCAGAACTCAATATTTGGTGTAATAACCCTGGTTTTAAATCACAATTTTCATGCATCTTGGCATGTTCTCCTCCAGCAGTTTTACTCTTGATTATATTCCAGAGGTTTTCAATTTGGTAAAATCAAAGAAAATCATCATATTTAAATGGTCTCTTTTTTGTATATTTGCTCTCTCAGGGCTCTGGCAGCTGATGGCTTGATTATAGTAGCAGTGCTAAGCCCGCTATACCACTCGGCGCCCTGTTTTGGACAAAGGCAGGATTTTGGCTCTAACTCATGAATATTCATGCCATACAAACGTATCACCTCTGATAGGCTAACAGCACTGTCATGCTCCCTCCACAGTTCTGCTGAGGGTGGCTGCAAGCCAATATGGGTAAGGCCATGAATCCTAATTAACAAGTTAAAGTAAGTCCGGAGGTTTTTCTTATTCGCTTGTTTTTCTGTCTTTTTTCTTTTATTGGCTACTGCAGGCAATGGGGGTAGAAGAATAGTTTCACATGCAGCATGTGTAAGCAATTTGGAGTGACCTATTGCATTTCAAAAAGAGCAAGTACTAAATGGTTTCTAGCAAAATTACACCTTTCTGGCACCAGTGCAAGGACACTGATAGTATAATTACAACTCTGTCTTAATTACCTAAAAAAAACAAAAGTAAAACTGCACAATAGTAGCCTCCTTGCTGGATTATTTTAACAGGTCAGTATTAAGTCTGTAATAGCAGTGTTAAAACATATCCCTTGCTGCATTAAAAGTGCTTCTACAGTGGAAAAGGAACTTATAATACAAACATTAGCAAATGTGATCTATAGGACTAAGCCTACACGAGCAGCGGAGTCAGCACAGTAACTGAACGCTGGTTCATGTGGTAAAGACTAGGCTTTAGAGCTCTGAATTTCATATTAAATAAGGATATGATTTTCCTGTTTTGTTTATCCGATTGTAATCTGAGCTGCCCATGCTTTCACTTTATTGCATAAACACAGCCCACGGCAAGAGATCTAATCAACATCTGGGAAAATTATTCCAAAAGGTAATCCATTACTGATTACTCATTAGTTATTAAATCTACATACAATTAAATCTACATACAAATCTCAAAAGTACAAAAAAAGATAGGCAGTAGAGAGAGGGAGCATTTCCTCCACTATATCTCTTTTAACAAGTCTCTTAATTTTCCTTGACTCTTAAGAGTCCTGTTGCTGCATGAAAATCCAGTTTAGCCTGTTTGCCTGGGGCATATACTGGGGCAATCTCTTCTTCAGTAGAGGGTGTTTAGCCACACGTTTAGATTTACACTGTAATGATGTTTTGCTGTAAAACTGTAGAACACATTGCATCTTGAGATTACCTATAAAAACCACAGCTGCCACCTATATATACACAACAGTAACATTTGCGGAAAAAACATGTGTTTATATTTAAGACTTTTCCCAGCAATATACTGCTTTTTTGTGAGATTAAACACCAGGCAAAAACACATCAAATGTACCACATGAAGAAGCTTCCAAAGTTTTACCCAATTATAGACTGTAAAAAGTAACATATATAATCTACTCAATACACATGAAGAAACAAATTTTTGTTACTTTGTTCACATTGTTGTAGGTTATAAGAGCAAGTTGCTGCATGACTTACTGCTGGCTCAGACTGACAATGCAATAACTTCCCAGTGTTTGTGCTGTCAGTTTTTGCTGTGTGTTTACAGTGTATCTAGCTATAAGTTACAGTGCTTAATTGACAACCAAATACATATGGTTCTTATAAAGATTAATAACATTATTTTAATGTATTTATTTATGCCAAACCTTGTCTAAAACTATATAAAACTATATAATACTATGTGATTAGTTTACAGTAAATTACAGTTCTTAATATACAGTAATATGTTGTAATATTTTTCCACAGTAAATTACTATTATTTTACAGTCCTCTTTTGCAACTTTTTTGTTGTTATCTTTCTGTAAAACCCTGATTAAATGCTTCAACAAACTGCTTGTTACGTTTGCAGCAGCTGAAAGGTGCTTTTGGCTTGGACATAACTTAACATAATGTTTTTGTCTCCATGTTCAGCAAATACAAAACAATGAAAATATCTCTATTTATGAAAACAGCTTCATCCTCTTACTATTGTAGCCACACCTTGCTTGTGCTGCACGTGTCAGTCAGTCACCTGACCGGTAAATCAGGAAGCTGTGTCTATGTGTTAGTAAATGCACAAATTATTTTAATAGAAAAAACGTGAATGCAAAACAAGTCATTATTAATTAAGTTAGTAACTCTAATGTGATTACAAAATATTTAACTGCAATGTTTCATATTACTGAGTTACAGAAAAAAATCTGATTACTCTAATACTTTACTTTTTTGTACAGAGTTACCGCCAACACATTAAGAAAAAATCCTAATAAGTATCCTTATTATTTTTTGAACACTGTAGTACACCACAAGAAGCATAGCGAATGCTCAATAATGCTTTATAATACTCATATCATCCACACACTAATACACTTCAGGAAATCTAGCATGCAATACAGATTCTATTGTTAAAAAAAATAAACTGGGATAATTACCTTTTATTTTGGGTTGAAATTCAATCTCTCCTTCTTTGACGAATTTGTTGTTGAGAACAACACACCTGAAGGGCGCCCAGCTCGAGTCGATCTTGCTGAAGGTCAGTTTGCTGGACAGTTGCACCAGTTTGTCTTCACCCTCTGTGATCTCCAGTGTGGCACTCTTCGTCCAGTCAGTGTTGGTGCTGTCAAACCACTGAATGGATCCTGCTGGATAACAACCGCTAGCATTGCAATAAAGATCAGCGTTGCCACCATCCTGAATCACATCTGGCATGGAGTTGGTGGTTGGTTGGCTATATTTGGCTGAACAGAAACGATAACAGTAAAACATCCCATTATAAAATAAGTGCTATTACAAATGGAAGATAGAAACTTCCACCACTATGGTGAAAAAATAAAATGTCAAATGTGTAGAGCCTCCGAAAAAGCTTATCTTTAAATCTAGGATTTAATTTCAGTACTTTTAGAGCATTTCTACTGGTCAGCTCATCATATAGCAACTGTCATATTACACATTACTAAAACATGTTGTATAGTAAAGTCATGTATATAAACTAGTTATATAATACTATTATACACACATTTTTAATAAATAAATAAATGTATCAACTACATATCATTTGAACAGATACTTATTGTTTTATTTTACTTTAGTTACATCCTTAATTATTTGACTGTATTGTTGTGACCTAAAATATGAACTACCAGTCATGGAATGAATGATGACTCACACAATTAATAATATTTATTAATAATTATGTATTAACATTTGCATTTCATGTACTGAGTATTGCACTAAGTAAACATATATGCATCAATAACGAGGGCTGCAGGGATTCGAGCTGGAAGGAAGTCAACACCAAGTCAACCATCGTTGCATGTTAAACCCCAAACCCCTCAATCTTGCTAATGTGTCCTAAATAAGAATAAAAAGAAATAAATTCAAATTCTTACATGTGACGCCGATCCTGAATGATCCGTCTTCAATAACACCACGATTGGTTACAATCATGTATCTGTAATTCCCTTCATCAGCGACAGCAGCGCTGGCGAGCTCTAGAGACGGATTGTTTTCTGATGGAAGGTTAAATCGAAGATCTCCAGTTTTAATGATGTTTTTTAGTGAAAACACTGGATTTTCTGGATCACTCTTGAATATATACACTAAATCAATATTAATTTCTTTAAAAGAAGATATGAAAGAGCAGTGGATCTTCATGGTCTGTCCAACAACTCCAACTGCAGGCTGGCATTCCACTCTGATCAGCTCTGTTGGATGAGCAAATACAAGACAGCACAAAGTTAGGTGTATTGTAAGAGAAAAAACATTAAATGATTCAGTGATAAGAAAAAAAACAACTTACTTTCTTCCAGTGCTCCAGAACATATGAATGAAAACACCACAGCAAGGAACAGGAGACTATGTGAAGCCATGTTCCTAGAAGAGAAGTTAAAAAAAGGCATTAGATCACATGAAATGTATTTGCATTCAAAACTACTTTCAGAGCTGACCACATCACTTTGAAATCCAGAAGGCTATCCACCAAACAACATAGTCCAGTCTATTATTGAACAATGTGCTGCTGATTTAAGAAACATATAATTATTTTCTTTGAAGTTACTCAGTAATAGAACAGACTACATTTAGCCTTTACTAGTGGTTATATAGAGCAATCTAGTCTATTGCTACAAAAAGGAATACATGGTTAAAGTAGTCTGGTATATTATTTAGTATCAGTAATAAATAGTTAAAGTAGTCTGGTATATTATTGAGTATCAGTCATATATAGTTAAAGTAGTCTGGTATATTATTTAGTATCAGTAATAAATGGTTAAAGTAGTCTGGTATATTATTTAGTATCAGTAATAAATGGTTAAAGTAGTCTGGTATATTATTTAGTATCAGTAATAAATAGTTAAAGTAGTCTGGTATATTATTGAGTATCAGTAATAAATGGTTAAAGTAGTCTGGTATATTATTTAGTATCAGTAATAAATGGTTAAAGTAGTCTGGTATATTATTGAGTATCAGTAATAAATGGTTAAAATAGGCTAGAATATTATTAAGAAATAGTAATAAATGGTTAAAGTAGTCTAGTCTATTTTTAAGTAATGGTAATAAGTGGTTCAAGTAGCTTTGTCTCAAGCTTTGTTTCAAGTTTAAATGTGTTAATGTATCATTTTAAATGATAAATTAGCTTTAAATGGTCTAGTCTTGTCACACTGCTGTTTGATTTAGGCCGACAGAGAGTCACTAACATTTGGTTCATTTCTGCTGTTTGTCTTTCTCCTTTTTTTTGTATTCTGGGACATTTCCCACAATCACATCTGCAAATACCCGACGGGGAAGGACACAGATGGGACACACAGGAAAAGAGAAGAAGCACAATTAGATCATTGTTTCGTTAAGTTTCAGAATAAGTTTTCACCACCCAACGCATTTCTTTTATGTGTGTGTGTGTGTGTGTGTGCATGCTTTAACATATGAAGACTCCTACATCCTCCAACTACCCTGACCAGATCTTGACTGCTGTCACAGGAGGCTGTTTAATGCTGCATTCCATTTATCTCAGATGTTGGACCAGCAAATGAGGTCACACCCAAGTTTGCTGCATTTCAGTTAAACAGCTATCGTTCTTAGAATTGCTCCAGGTTAGCATTGCTGTGCAATGTCAGTTGATAAAGCATTACACAGCAGTTTGTGCATCTTAACCCCAATGCAATCATGTCCATAGATAGAGGTTAGACAGTACAGTGTGTATGACTGCTTTAATGAGACTCGCAGCATTACTACCTACAATTCAAACAACAGCAAAAAAAAATGCATGACAGTCAATTATTCCTCTAACCTGTAACTTGACCTGAGGTCAACAGCTGTGGTAAATTCAGTTTAACTAATTTCTATGTGATAAGCTGAGAGCTGGAATCAGAATTTCACACAGGCTTTTTGGTTTCGGTCTTCAGCACATCAGTTTTAACGCTATAAACACCGTCAGCATACAGGCTGGTATTAGGCCTTTATAATATTAAAAAGGTAATATGGTGAAGATGCTAATAGTTACATAAATTGATAAAGTGGGAACTTAAAAAACAGTTTCTATTTTTTTCCTTTACACAGCACAACAATTTATTGAGACAATAAAAAAACAAGAAAGTCATGTGTGTGCATCATTATAATGATTGCCCAATAGGAACAACACAAAGGTCAAATACACATAATAAGATGATTTGAAGCCAAGCAAGTAATGTTCTGGAACACAAACATACACAATAGATTGTGTAATGATAAAAATAGTCAAATTTCCCATTAAATATATATATATATATATATATATATATATATATATATATATATATATATATATATATATATATATATATAGGTATAGGGGTGGGCAATGTGGTTAAAAAATAATATCAAAGTATTTCAGGATATTTCTAAGATAAAGAAATTTTTGGTGCGATAGGACAAAACGTTGAATTTAGCAAAATAATAATAAATTAAGAATACACTATTAAAACAGAATTAATATTAATGTAAATATCTAAAAAATATTTTATAGAGTCTTGAAAAGTTGTTGTTTACAAAATGGACAAAAATTGATCGATTTTTTTTTGGCTCTACTGAATATGTAAGAAATTACTGTTATCACGGTATATTATCAATAGTTATAATATAGTATAATATTAACAAAAATTTATATTTAAAAAATGAATACTTCATAAATTAAGGGTTTAATTTTGTAGCCTGATGTTTTATTGCCAATGTCACTTTTGGTTTGAATTGCATGTCGCAATAGAAAGTTGTGTGCAAAAGTGTTGGCACCACAATCAGTGTCATGTTATGCATAATACAAAACAATTACCACAAATAAATGTTAAAAACAATTTTTTAATGTTCAGTCTACATTTCTTATGTTTATTTTTCTCACCTGTAAACATATAAGTTTTGAAGATTTGTTCATTAAATTTCATTACACATCTGCACCAGGCTTCTATAAACACCTCATGAAGGCTGAAGAATTTAAAACAAAGTGAAAGTACTCTACAGTAAACTGTGGACTGCTGAGTAAAATCAAGACTAAAGTAAACAGGCTTCTGTGAGAACATATAGAGAACATACACACTAATCACTCAGAAAGAAGAGCAGGACTCTTTGCTGATTATTTTATTTAACTAGACATTCATTTAACATTAACATGACACTCTCTGGACTGATCCATCACACTCATACCAGATACTAGGACATTGTTTCAACTCATTAAGTCAAAAAATATGATACAGTAAGTATTTGTATATGACACTAGGGCAGAAGAAGTATCAGCATTCAGATGTGTGCAGTTTTAGATTGTTAAAATATGTCTTGGTAGATCTACGACATTACAATACTAATACATTCTGATTGAGGAGAAAACTGGGGTAACTTTATTTATCACTGAACAATAATGTTATCTACACCATACCTAATAACTTGTTGTTTCTCAATCTGTTGAACATGTACATTTGTGGTACACAAATAATCCTGATGATAGATTGAGATTACCTCAATTGCACAAATTAGAAGATTTTTTTTTTTTTTAATGTTTGTGTTTAGTATTTTACCCATTTAGGCCCTGTATAAACTGACTCACTCAGTGCTTCACTCTAAAAAATGCTAATGACTTCATTATTACTAATCAGTTTCATATCCCTTTAGTCGAATCCTGTGTAACTATCTATATACATAAATGTGTGTGTGTGCCTGTGTGGAGGGTACAAACCATTATACACTTGATTGTTTTTTTGGTTTTGTTTTGTTTGTGTTTTTTCCCTCTGATATATATCCTTCTACAGTTACTAGTTACTCTGTATTAACACTAATAAAGTTTTACTGGTGCTTCGAAGAAGGGTTGGGGAGGGGAGGGTGGCGGGGAAATAAACAAACAAACTAACAAATAAACTAATGTAACCGAGCGGTGTTACTTTGAGGAAGTAGGGAGGAACAACACACACAACAGTGCAAAACAGTCCACTTTAACAACTTAACTCATTAAAACTTACTCAGAACTCACTCAGAATAATCTCCCGTGCTCACAGGCGCTCTGTACTCCCGAAACAACCCCAAGGTGACAAAAAGCATTGTCAACTCCCCACATTAGTTTTTTTTAATAAAGTGTATTTAAAAAACATAATAAAGTCTGCTACATAAGTAAAAAAAAAGTAATAATAATAATAGTATTTTTTAGGATTTTTTATTGTCGTATTATTGTTGTAAACAATAATAACAATAATAATAGTATTGTTATTATTGTTGTTATAATTTTTAATGTCGTTATTTTTATTATTATTATTTTACATAATAATAATAATAATAATAATAATAATAATAATAATAATAATAATAATAATAATAATATCAAATTATGGGGAGCAGCTTTCACCTGAAAGCATTGAGTTTAGAAGAGTCACAAACATTTAAGCCTTTAATTAAACGTTGATTTAATGACTGACCATATTCAAATCATTTAGGCAACGTTGAATAAGTTTTCAAAGTTTTTTTTAATCGTTTTTACATAAAAATTAAACGATGCAGTGCCACCAATAAACGGCGTTAATTAAGTTCTTTTCTACCACCGTTCTGTTGATAATAAGCGTGATTATAAGTCTGTTTTGAGATAAATGTGGATTATATTTGTTTAAGATACGTTTTCTATTTTAAAATGGTTTGGCTTCCTGTTCTCGGATTGTTCAATCATAAAAGCTGCCTGTAGGACGTAGCCATTTAAGGTGGAATGGAAAATTCGAATCAGTATTTATAGATAGACGGAAGAATGGTTATTTCCTTATTTCGCTGCCTCGCGCATAATATTACTAAACTCGATTAAAATCAACTACTCGAACATTACTGTAGTTCACTAGCCTAGCTAGCTAACTAGCCGTCTAAACTGTATTAGGTTACATTTAACTAACGCTAGCTACTGGCTTTAGCTCGCTCTGTTTCTCCCATACGGAGCGAGCCAGCGCGGAGCTGATTTTATTAGCAGGCACTGAACACGTACACGAGTTCAATGACGATTAAACACGCTGAAAAAAACAAAGCAGTGAGCGAACTCATGCAGAAATATCAGTACTCACAGTAACAAGCTCTTCAGGGTGAGCGGAGAGAGTGTGTGAAGAGGCTGAGGCACCAACGCGAATAGAAGACGAGTTTAAGCTTTCGGTTTCAGTATGACTTATTTTACCCCTCCTCCTCCAGACCTACCGCGGTCACGCCATCTGCACTTAGAAAACGCTCGGTCGCGCTATCCACACCGAAAACTGGAGTGCGCGTCTAAACCGTGTTTTACTGTAGCAGCGTGCACAGCGCACCCGGAGGAGCGGAGACTGGCGCTTCTCGTGCAGAGACTTAAAATGGAACAGAAACGAGTTTTACACCTAAATAAACATGATTTAACGAGGTCTAATCCACAAATATACACCAGAGAGACCACTTCTTATCTGTAGAACAGTGTAACGTTTTGAAAAGGTTTGGAGTGTTATTAAATAAGCAAATCAAATTGTTATAAAATCACAGCCCTAAATTCTTAAAGATCTTATTCTCATGTATCCCAGATATATGTTTGAAGTGATATTACTGTATCATTTTTGAGTAATTGAATACCAAAACTATCTATTCGGTTTTGTATAAAAGGGATTTTGGAGTGCTATAAAACCAAAAAAATCTAATTCTTCTTAAATCAGAACATGAAATCCTTAAATAATACCTTCCATACTATTAATGTCATGCATGTATACTGATTGTACAGTATCATTTTGGAGTAAATGAATACCAAACTTAGGAAAAATGTATATTCGGTTGTGCATAAACCAGATTTCGGAGTCCTATAAAACATGCAAATCAAATTGTTATCCAATGAAACCAAGAAAGTCTTGACAATCTCATTGCATACTATTAATGACATGAGTAACAAATGATATTACTGTATCATTCTGGAGTAATTGAAGACCAAACTTAGGAAAAATGTCTATTCGGTTGTGCATAGACCACATTTCAGAGTCCTATAAAACCAGCAAATCAAATTGTTATCCAATGAAACCAAGAAAGTCTTGAAGAAAACATTCCATTCTATTAATGACATGAGTAACAAGTGATATTACTGTATCATTTTGGATTAATTGGATACCAAACTTGGAAAAATGTCTATTCGGTTGTGCATAAACCAGATTTCAGAGTCCTATAAAACCAGCAAATCAAATTGTTATCCAATGGCACTAACAAAGTCTTGGAAAACACATTCTATACTATTAATAACATATATATCAAGTGATTTTACTGTACCATTTTGGAGTAATTAAATATCAAACATACAAAAAATGTTAATTTACTTTTGCATAAATCAGATTTCAGAGTCCTATAAAACAAGCAAATCAAATTGTTATCCAATGCCACTAAGACATTCTTGAAGAACACATTCCATACTATTAATGACATGAGTAACAAAGGATATTACTGTATCATTTTGGAGTAATTGAATACGAAGCTTAGGAAAAATGTCTATTTGGTTGCGCAAAAACCTGATTTTGGAGTCCTGTAAAACCAGCAAATTAAATTGTTATCAAATGCTACCGAGACTGTCTTGAAGAACACATTCCATTCTATTATTAACATGAGTAATAAGTGATATTACTGTATAATTTTGGATTAATTGGATACCAAACTTAGAAAAAATGTCTATTCAGTTGTGTATAAACCAGATTTTAAGGTCGCATAAAACCAGCAAATCAAATTGTTATCCAATGCCACCTAGACAGTCTTGAAAAACACATTCCATACTATTAATGACATGAGTAACAAGTGATTTTACTGTACCATTTTGGAGTAATTAAATATCAAACATACGAAAAATGTTGATTCACTTTTGCATAAACCACATTTCAGAGTCCTATAAAACCAGCAAATGAAATTGTTATCCAATGCCACTAATAAAGTCTTGAAAAACATATTCTATACTATTAAAAACATAAGTATCAAGTGATTTTACTTTGCCATTTTGGAGTAATTAATTATCAAACATACGAAAAATGTTGATTCACTTCTGTATAAACCAGATTTCAGAGTCCTACAAACCATTAAATCAAATTGTTATCCAATGCCACTGATAAAGTCTTGAAAAGCACATTCTATACTATTATTGACATGAGTATCAAGTGATTTTACTGTATCATTTTGGAGTAATTGGATACCAAACATGGAAAAAAATGTCTATTCGGTTGTGCATAAACCACATTTCAGAGTCCTATAAAACCAGCAAATCAAATTGTTATCCAATGACACTAACAAAGTCTTGAAGAACACATGCTATACTATTATTGACAAGAGTATCAAGTGATTTTACTGTATCATTGTGGAGTAATTGGATACCAAACTTAGGAAAAATGTATATTCGGTTGTGCAAAAACCTGATTTCGGAGTCCTATAAAACCAGCAAATCAAATTGTTATCCAATGTCACTAATAAAGTCTTGAAAAGCACATTTCATACTATTATTGACATGAGTAACAAATGATATTACTGTATCATTTTAGATTAATTGGATACCAAACTTGGAAAAATGTATAACAAGTGATATAACTGTTTAATTTTGGAATAATTGAATACCGAACATAGGAAAAATGTCTATTCGTTTGTGCATAAACCAAATCCTATAAAACCAGCAAATCAAATTGTTGTCTAATAAAACCAAAACAGTCTTGAAGAAAATATTCCAATCTACCAAGAACATTAGTCACAAGTGATATTACTGTGTCATATAGAATAGACATTTGGTATCCAATTAATCCAAAATTATACAGTAATATCACTTGTTACTCATGTCAATAATAGTATGGAATGTGTTCTGCAAGACTGTCTCAGTGGAATTGGATAAAAATTTGATTTGCTGGTTTTATGGGACCTTAAAATCTGGTTTATGCACAACCGAATAGACATTTATTCTAAGTTTGGTATCCAATTAATCCAAAATGATACAGTAATATCACTTGATACTCATGTCAATAATAGTATAGAATGTGTTCTTCAAGACTGTCTCAAAGGCATTGAATAACAATTTGATTTGCTGGTTTTATGGGACTCCCAAATCTGGTTTATGCACAACCAAATAGAATTTTTTTCTATGTTTGGTATCCAATTACTCCAAAATGATACAGTAATGTTATTTGATACTCATGTCATTAATAACATGGAATGTGTTCTTTAAGGCTGTCTTGGTGGTATTGGATAACATTTGGATTTGCCGGTTTTATAGGACTCTGAAATCTGGTTTATGCACAACCGAATATACATTTTTCCTATGTTTGGTATCCAATTACTCCAAAATGATACAGTAAAATCACTTGATACTCATGGTATGCATAGTATGGAATGTCTCCTTTAAGGCTGTCTCAGTGGCATTGAATAACAATTTGACTTGCTGGTTTTATAGGACTCCGAAATCTGGTTTATGAACAACCAAATATACATTTTTCCTATGTTTGGTATCCAATTACTCCAAAATGATACAGTAATACTCTTTGTTACTCATGTCATTAATAACATGGAATGTGTTATTTAAGGCTGTATTGGTGGCATTGGATAACAATTTGATTTGCTGGTTTTATAGGACTCCCAAATCTAGTTTATGCACAACCAAATATAATTTTTTCCTAAGTTTGGTATCCAATTACTCCAAAATGATAAAGTAACATCCTTTGTTACTCACGTCACTAATAGTATGTAATGTGTTCTTCAAGAGTGTCTTAGTCGCATTGGATAACAATTTGATTTGCTGGTTTTATAGGACTCCGAAATCTGGTTTATGAACAATCGAATAAACATTTTTTCTAAGTTTGGTATTCAATTACTCCAAAATGATAAAGTAATATCACTTGATACTCATGTCAATAATAGTATAGAATGTGGTTTTCAAGACGTTATTAGTTGCATTGGATAACAATTGGATTTGCTGGTTTTATAGGACTCCAAAATGTGGTTTATCACAACTGAATAGACATTTTTCCTAAGTTTGGTATTCTATTACTCCAAAATAATACAGTAATATGACTTTTCACTCATGTCATTAATAGTATGACATGTGTTCTTCAAGACAGTCTTGGTGGCATTGGATAACAATTTGATTTGCTGGTTTTGTAGGACTCCGAAATCAGGTTTTTGCACAACCGAATAGACATTTATTCCTAAATTTGGTATCCAATTAATCCAAAATGATACAGTAATATAATTTGTTACTCACGTCATTAATAGTAAGGAATGTGTTTCTTAAGGTAGTCTTGGTAGCATTGGATAACAATTTGATTTGCAGGTTTTATAGGACCTTAAAATCTGGTTTATGCAAAAGAAAATAGACATTTTTCCTAAGCTTGGTATCCAATTACTCCAAAATGATACAGTAATATCCTTTGTTATTCATGTCCTTACTAGTATGGAATGTGTTCTTTAAGGCTGTCTTGGTGGCATTTGATAACAATTTGATTTACTGTTTTTTTAGGACTCTAAAAAATTATGCACAATCGAATAGACATTTTTCCTAAGTTTGGTATTCAATTACTCCAGAATGATACAGTAATATAATTTGTTACTCATGTCAACGATAGTATGGAATGTGATTTTCAAGAATGTCTTGGTGGCATTGGATAACAATTTAATTTGCTGGTTTTATGGGACCTTAAAATCTGGTTTATGCACAACCGAATAGACATTTTTCGCGTGTTAAATATTTTTTTAATATTTAACAAGTGATATTACTGTATAATTTTGGATTAATTGGATACCAAATGTCTATTCGGTTGTGAATAAACCAGATTTCGGGGTCCTATAAAACTAGTATGGAATGTGTTTATCAAGAAGGACTTGGTTCCATTGGATAACAATTTGATTTGATGGTTTATAGGACTCCAAAATCTGGTTTATGCACAACTGAACAGGCATTTTTTTTCTAAATTTGCTATCCAATTACTCAAAAGTGACACAGTAATATCACTTGTGACTAATGTTCTTGGTAGATTGGAATATTTTCTTCAAGACTGTTTTGGTTTTATTAGACAACAATTTGATTTGCTGGTTTTATAGGATTTGGTTTATGCACAAACGAATAGACATTTTTCCTATGTTTGGTATTCAATTATACAGTAATATGACTTGATACCCATAACATTAATAGTATAGAATGTGTTTTTCAAGACCTTATTAGTGGCATTGGATAACAATTTGATTTACTGGTTCTATAGGACTCTGAAATCTGGTTTATGCACAACCGAATAGACATTTTTCCTCAGTTTGGTATTCAATTATTCCAAAATTATACACTAATATCACTTGTTACTCATGTCATTAATGGTATAGAATGTGTTCTTCAAGACTTTGTTAGTGCCATTGGATAACAATTTGATTTGCTGGTTTTATAGGACTCTGAAATGTGGTCTATGCACAACCGAATAGACATTTTTCCTAAGTTTGGTCTTCAATTACTCCAGAATGATACAGTAATATCATTTGTTACTCATGTCATTAATAGTATGCAATGAGATTGTCAAGACTTTCTTGGTTTCATTGGATAACAATTTGATTTGCATGTTTTATAGGACTCCGAAATCTGGTTTATGCACAACCAAATATACATTTTTCCTAAGTTTGGTATTCATTTACTCCAAAATGATACTGTACAATCAGTATACATGCATGACATTAATAGTATGGAAGGTATTATTTAAGGATTTCATGTTCTGATTTAAGAAGAATTAGATTTTTTTGGTTTTATAGCACTCCAAAATCCCTTTTATACAAAACCGAATAGATAGTTTTGGTATTCAATTACTCAAAAATGATACAGTAATATCACTTCAAACATATATCTGGGATACATGAGAATAAGATCTTTAAGAATTTAGGGCTGTGATTTTATAACAATTTGATTTGCTTATTTAATAACACTCCAAACCTTTTCAAAACGTTACACTGTTCTACAGATAAGAAGTGGTCTCTCTGGTGTATATTTGTGGATTAGACCTCGTTAAATCATGTTTATTTAGGTGTAAAACTCGTTTCTGTTCCATTTTAAGTCTCTGCACGAGAAGCGCCAGTCTCCGCTCCTCCGGGTGCGCTGTGCACGCTGCTACAGTAAAACACGGTTTAGACGCGCACTCCAGTTTTCGGTGTGGATAGCGCGACCGAGCGTTTTCTAAGTGCAGATGGCGTGACCGCGGTCCAGAACCTGCTGTTACTGCTGCTGCTGGACTTTCCCTGTTATTATCTGATTATTGCAGCACTCAAAATGACTTAGGGGACTAGTAAAGGGTCTTATAAAGCCCAAACGTACATGTGTTTCTCTTTATATAAAATAGCTACACTTCATGTAAAATATACACTGCTTGCCCAAAAAAGGCCACCACATGGATTTAACTAAGGCATATTCCACCGAATGGGTGCAATTTCTGTGCCCAGGAAACTACACGTATAAATGTGCACACAAAATGAACACAAAATGAAACGTATCTTGACCTAATTGCAAAAGTAATATATGTAATTAAAACATGAATAAAATGAATAATTCTTTGCTAAAATCCACTAATGTTACTTACAGTCCTGTTACTTATAACATAAAGAGTCCCAGGAGTGAATGCCAGTAACAGGATTGAGTGCCAGTAACACGAAAAAGTTCTAGCAACAGGATTGAGTGGAGTCCCCTGGTGATATGTGAATAATAGCTAGTGTAAAGCACCTTTTTCTAAGTCTTCTTTTGCGCCTGGACTCTCGTTTGCTTTTTTGCATATAATCTGCATTTTTAAAACGGTTGTGTAAAAAATTAACTTCATAGAAATCTCCTTATCAATTTTCCATGCATTATTAAAGTACACAGACAAAATCCACTGTTTTATTCATTTTTTTAAATTACTTTTTCACAAATACTGTTAATATTACATTGTAAATAAATAGTCAATTGTAAATAATAGACTTTGCTATTTGGCTTATTATTTGGGAATGGAATTGCATCCACCTATAATAAGATCATCGCTCTGGGCAAAAGACAGAAGAGTGACAAGCCTGGGTACTTCTGGGGACCAATCAGATTGGGTCAGCTGGGTTCAAGGACCCCGCGGCCCCGCCCCCAAAACCGCAAGTGTGTGTAAATTTGTGCATTCCAGCGGTTGCTGAAAATCTCTCTATTATATTCATGAATTTACACAGAATTTATATTGCAATCGGTTCCCCTATCCTCCCTATTCATTCGTGAATTTGAAGATGCCGGTGCTTTGAGAACTACTGCAAGGTACTGTGTGTATAAACAGTCTTTTTTTAGGTGGGCAATTCGACAAGAGCTGGATTTCGCCTTTTAACAATCATGTGACAAGACACAGTTTATTCCATTAATGGATTTGTTTTCCTTCCCTGATATGTGTATGGCCTTTTTTGGCTAGGAAGTGTATCTTTATTTAACAACCACACAATATTAAAGAAAAAAAAAACATTTTTTTTGGCTATTTTCAAAAACATGTATAATGCATACATTTCACATTTATTTCTTTTCTGCATGGGAGTACATCATACCTCATAGCCAGACAGATTTGTTTCAACCTGGTACAGTAATGTTGAAATTATTAGTGACTTGGAGTGAAAGGCCTATTCCTCATTAGAAGACTTAGAGTCCATTTAATTGAAAACTGAATTTTAGACTGTGAGACACAACATGCACCAGCTTCATAACAATAGTTTATTGTACTTAGAAATTCATACCACAAACATTTTATCCATTTACACAGAAAGACAGAACAATAATAATAATCCTCACACTCCTTCCACTGCCGGCTTCCGGGACCAAGACAGCTTAAACTGCACCATCTGCCGTGTGCCCTCAACTCACATACAGCATACAACTTCAGATAAAACTCAGCAGAGGACTCAGATTCTCAATGAAGAACCAAGTTCTCCGTGAAAAGTAAACACATTTATCCCACAACCATCAGGCTTCATCTTATTATCTTCAGTTCAGACCACCATCGCTCCCACTAAACCACACCAGGGAGGGAGAGGGAGAGAGATGACTTTGGAAGGTGAGGATTTGCTCAGACTTGCACAAATGCAGCAAAGAATACTTTCATGGTGATATAAAAAGAAAAACAAACAAACATGAAACAAGAGAACATTGTTGGCAAACAGGATTTAGGCCTGTATTTACAAAGTATCTGCATAAGAAGAACAAACTGGGATCAGAATCCACCTCCCAGACAGTACTGGGTTTGGTCATGGTGGACTGCAAAGGCAAAGCTGACCCAGGAACAGTGCTGAGAGATACTTTGTGAACATGGCTCTGGATGCTGGGCACTGGAGGAGGACACTGTTCAGCCCAGGATGAGGGAGGACTTTCCTCCTGGAGGATTCCTGCGGCCTGATGGGGCTCCTGCCGGAGGTCTTTCTCCCGGTGGTCCGGCCGGTTCCGCCTGCTCTGGACCGGCCTCTGCATCATCTGTGCTCTCTGCTGAGGAGGGAAGAAAACAAACAGTTTCATTGTAAATTAAAAAGGTCAGTGGTCAGCCTGAGACCACCACCCCCACAGAAATCACGCCTTCCCGTGTCCACCAGGGTTCAACAATTCCATGGAATAAGGAATCTCTAGTAAATTTCACTCTCACACCAATACAAAAACATTTTTATAAGGGCTGAAACAACTAAATCAATTAAATTGAGTAAAACTGATTATTATTAAAATAGTTGTCAACCAATTTAAGAAATGATTAGATGGATCTATGGTTTTACACACATTAGTACTAGTACAGTTGCTACCTCCTAACGTGGGATAGTCAGCCAACCAAAGCCATGGCAGTAAAGCACCGTGGCACAGCAACCCAACATCACTGCATACGTTAATTCCAACAAAAGTCATTGAACACAATATTAGGGCTGCAACTAATAATAATTTTGGCAGTCGACTAATCTGATGATTATTTTTTCATTTATTTATGCTATATTCTTCATCTCTGGTTGCTGGGAGCTTTCTCTATCACTTTTAAACTATAGAAACCGCTGAACATGGAAATTAAATGCTGTTCAAAAGTCCAGAACATTGACGTTTAAAAATGAAAAGTGCTGCTGTTTAGTGAGGAAACATGTAATTTGTTGTGTTTGGGCACTTTTGGTGTTGCAGGCCGAGTTGAGTGTAAACTGTGTAAAGTGAGTGAGCATATTACTCTTCCTTCATTGTTTTTCTTTGCATAGTACTTTGTGTAGTGCTACAAGCTAACCATTAGTCGATGATGAACATTTTGGAATTTTTTATAATCGACATTGTTAATTATAATCAACTAATCGTTGCAGCCCTACACAATATTAGTTTCTGCGTCATGACATTTGGCATGTCAATGTTCTGTGTGTGCATCAGTCCCAAAGGCACAGTGTGGTTAAATACTTAGAGGTAGAGCGAGATTGAAAATTGATTGTGTGAAGACTAAACATTTGTGTGGTTTTAGGATCCAAACCCAAACAGAGAACAGAACAACAACAAAACAGAGAAGGTGTTCCAAAAACACAAAGCTCCATCAAAAGATACAGAACCTTTGACCGGAACCCACAATATATAAAGGATGCAATTCCTTGGCTTGATAAGAAGCCCCTTTTTTCTCTCAACATGTCCTTTCATCAAAGGTGCACCTGAAGCTTTAGTCAATTCAGTACGAACAAGGCATGCGGGAATGTTTACAGCAGAATTGTACTACGGTTACATACAACTGTTCCCACAGAAACGGTGCCAGGTTTCATCAGCTTCCGCCTACACACTACCCTAACAAGTCCTGCAGCTGCACAAGCTTCAGATTTCATATACTTTAATTCACTAAAGAAAAAGCCCCCTCAGGACTGAGAAAAGCTTTTAAACAGTGCGCCCCCTGGCTGCCATTTAGTGGAATGAGGAAGTGTGTGAAAATAAAAAGTGACCAAAGACTTTTAACCTACAAAATACAGCAAGCAAGATTTCTACCAATACTGAAGGCATATAAAAAAGGTTAAATAAATAAAAAACTTCACAAAGTAAACATTTTCTCTTCTACACAAACTATAGGGAAAAACCCACGCAAATTTTTACTTTGTAGGAAAAGGAAAAAATAAGAAGATGTGTCTGATTCTCATCATATAAAACATGTATACATTACCAGTCAAAAGTTTGGAGATTAAGAAGGAACACATAGAAATCATGTAGTAAAGGAGGAAAAAAAAAAAAAAAAAAAAAAAAAAAAAAAAGTGTTAAACCAAAATACTTGTAAAGTGTTTAGGTGGGCTCTTTTCTTGGGTGCTGTTAACTTGTGGTTTCTGAGGCTGGCAACTCTGATGAACTTATCCTGTGCAACAGAGGTAAATCTTGCTCTTCCTTTCCTGGACAGTCCTGATGAGAGCCAGTTTCATCATAACGTTGTTGATGGTCTTTACAACTTCACTTGAGGATAATTTCAAAGTTCTTAAAATTCGTGGGATTGACTGATCATCATTTCTTCATTTCAAGTTATTTTTTTTTTTTACTTAGCTGAGTAGTTCTTGCCATAATATAGATTAAAATATTACTTAAATAGGACTATTCACTGTATACCAACTCTACCTCTTCACAACGTTACAACTGATTGTCTAAAACACATTAAGAGGAAAATAAATTCTAGTGATTAACTCTTGATAAGGCAGAGCTGTGAACTGAAAGCTGTTGCTGGTGACTACCTCATAAAGTTGACTGGGAAAATGCCAAGATGTGCAAAGTTCAAAGTGTATCCAAACGTTTGATTTGTACTGCGTGTAATAAACAGCTCTGGAAAAAATTAAGAGACTACTTTAATTTATGAATCAGTTTCTCTGATTTTGCTTTTTACAGGTATATGTTTGAGTAAAATGAACATTGTTTTTGTTCTACAAACTACAGACATAATTTCTCCCAAATTCCAAATTAAAATATTGTCATTTAGAAAGTTTTAAGAGTTCAGAAATCAATATTTGGTGAAATAACCCTGGTTTTAATCACAGTTTTCATGCATCTTGGCATGTTCTCCTCCAGTAGTCTTACACACTGCTTTTGGATAACTTTATGCCACTTCTGGTGCAAAAATTCAAGCTGATTCTAGTTGATTTGATGGCTTGTGATCATCCATCGTCCTTTTGACTCCTTCCTCTAGTTTTCAATTTGGTAAAATCAAAGAAACTCATCATTTTAAAGTGGTCCACCCAGAATTGTATAAGGAAACTAGCTAGGTTTTGTAAATACTGAAACAATCTGTAAAATGTATAACCACACACTAACAGCAACATGTCACCGGATAGGAACTAGCATCACATCATATGACTTGTTATAAGCTGTGAAATTAAAAGAACACTGTGCTGACCTGCCGGATATGCATGTGGGGCGTTTTGTTGATACAAGTTAACACCTTACAGCTTATACATGTGTGCATGTTTCCAACCCTTTACCCTGAGGTAACAAGGCACGACTTAGAAATTAGAGACACTACATACCCTCTTACAGTCAGTGTACCATCGACACAACCCTGAAGATGATGTTTGAAGGTACATAATGTTGCTTCCATCAAAACACTTATCTGTTAAGATGTCTGCTAATAATATATAATAATAGAGGTACTCACCAGCATTCACTATGTTATCATCACCATTCTGTAAACAAAAAGAGCATTATGTGAGCAACAGGAAATTTCAGGGGGAATTAACATGTGCAAGTGTGTGTGTACAAGCTTTTCCTGTCTCACCGCAGACGAAGGCTCATCCAGTGGGGAGTTGTTTTGATTGCCAGCTTGAGGTGCACACCTCCTGAGTGGCGCCGAAGACTCTCCACAAAGCACACCTGTAGGCTTCCCACCTACATACAAACACACAAAGAAAACAACACAAACGGTTTTGTCTTTCTCCATACAATTATATGCACGCCCTACGCTTCATGTAGGCATTACAGTCTGGGCACTAACATTATTCATCTTACAAACAAAAGCCTTTAGAAACAAAAAAAAGGAACTTGGTGTTCATGCTAGAGCTGGGAAATATATCGTAAAATATCCATACATCCATCTAAAAATCATACAAGATAAAACGTAGACAGGCTCGTTGCAACAAGGCAAGCAAACCAATCAATTGCCTAAAGCTGGCCAGGGGCCCACAGGAAAAGACTGGTTATGAATTGAATGCAAGAAGAAACTGTATGAGCACCCCTTTAAATTCTGTGATGTCAATGCAGAAAAGTACAATGACCCCTATCCCATTAGTAGCCAGCCAGACAGGTTTGCTTGATGATTACATGATTGCTGAGGTTTCATATTTAGCTGGCTGCAGGAATGATAAATTCCTGCAGCCAGCTAAATATGAAACCTCAGCAATCATGAAACCAAAAAAAGAAAGCAAAAGACAAGAAAAGAGGAATTTAGAGCTGGTAGGCAAGCATCAGTGCTTGTTAGCTACCTGCCTGGCATAGCTTTTGTTATGCCAACTAATTTACTGTGACACTTCCTACCAAATGGGGGACAGGAATAACCTACAATAATTCTGTTTTTCTTTGGGGCCCCAAATGCATTAAAACAACCCCCTTATAGTACTCTAAACTCCTGAAAAGAACATGCATCTTCCGTGTGTGAAAATGGTTTGGTTGGAAATGGTCAACAGAGTAGAGTCTTGTGCAATTTATCTTGCAGAAACATCACAGTTAAAGGAGCAGCATGCATACACATACATGTATGCTATTTCGACACACAGACAGATAAGTACTCTTTATATTTTTAACATGCAGTGTTTTGGTGTTACAAATAAGCAGTGATACTTCACTCTTATACTTGGTTTTCATCATAAAGGCCATACTTCTCTTAAGCATATTGAGATATAAGCTGTTAGTCATATCGCCCAGCCCTAGTTCACACACTACTCAGCGAGTTAAAGAATAACTTTTTTTTTTTCCATGCAGAGTTATACAGGCCTATAATCATGTCTTAGTTTGGGTCTCAGACTTGATTAATGTTCAAACCATCACAGTGTAATAGTTAATCTCATGCTGAGCAAGATAACAGCAGCAGCTGTTTCAGCAAATCTATCATAGGAATTCAAAGTCTGAAGTTTATTATGTTTTATAAGTCATATAAATGATAAATACCATCCTGATAGACACACTTCAACAACAAGCTAATCTCTACTGGCTGCATGTGTATGGTACAGCTGATTTCAACAGATAGTAGTTCCACTTAGGGCTGCACAATAAGTAGTTTCAACACTGCCATCGCAATGTTTGCACACACATGCTTCATAAAAATAAAAAAAACTTGACACAAAAGGAAAATTTGGATTATACTTATTTCCCATGACATCTATCAGAGGCAGATATTTGCCCAATACCACTGATTTTACTCTAACAGTAAATTGAAGGCATTACTAAGAGTATGGCATGTTGAATTATAGGCTTCTGAAGAAATCTGGTGAAGATTCTTGTACTGTTTAATATTGCAATACATTTCCTAAAAATCACTCAGTTCTAGGGGCAGGACCACAGGCGCATTGGCCCCAGCTGAGCTCTGATTGGCCCCTGAAGTGCCCCTGAAGTCTAGTCACTCATCTGTCCTTTACCCAAGAGCGATGATCAGACTGTAGGTGGATGCAATATAATGTCCAAACACTAGGAATGTCCAGCATGAAAAAGTAAAAAGGTTTTTAAAAATAAATAAAATGCTGGATTTTCTTACATGCTGTGTGGGTTTAATAGTATTTTGTTTATGTCCATTAAAATGCATGTAAAATTGGCAAGTTTTGAGTTGTTTCTTTTTTTTTGTTTTGTGCCAAAACTTTGACTGAAAAATGCAAAATCTGCAGCTAATATTTCAGAAGCAAAAGACTTTAGCTACAAAAAAAATCTATAAGATGAATAATAAATAATCTATAATCTACAAGATAAAAAATGAAAGCAAAATCATATTTAAAATGTATGCTTTATGTAGAACTAGGAAAAAAACATTTATTTTTGATACTTAAATATACTGTGCAAGATCTCCAAAATTACATTCAAGTGTTTGAAAACACCTGGTCCCTCTATAAATTTTGCCTAATGCCTAAAAATGTGCAGCCCTAGCTCCAGGGTATTTTTAAATAATGCAAAACCTGGAGACCTACAACTAACTTATCAAAATATTAGCCAACAAGCAGCTGCTGGATTAAAGGAATAAACTTTTTTTTGTTTTCTTTTTGTATAATGTATAAATGTGAAATTTATACTTAAATGTTTTAGTGAGACAGATCTTATAAAACACTGGAGCAACATACAGAGGCAGCCAGTTTTACACCATTTCATTTTTCTTTTGTATTCTGTATTCATGATGATCAGGTGATTAGAATTATTAAGTGATAATGAATTAATCCAGACATCTAAACATCTATAAGTCCCTGAACAGAAAGTTATTATAGTAATGGTTATAAACACACAATCTGATGGTTTCTCTAAGAAACCATGTTTTATAAAGTCATATAGCATTTAAATGTTGGAGATACACATGCAGGGGGTGGTTGTGTGGCATAAAAGAAAACTTACTTACTTTACTATGACCAGCATTCCATATAAAACTCAAAACAACCATGTAGGTTCACAGGTGGGTTTGGATAGTGAATAAAATGTCTATATTTGTGTTGCATTCTTTGCAATTGACCTCTAGTTCTAGTCACCACCACTAAAAACAAACCTAAGATGGTAAGTCTCTCTATAGTGCAGCAGTTTTACACCTAAACCCCACTCTGAATAGTGTTCAAAAATTGACAGTGTCCCCTTTAACATTGCTAAAGCTGTGTGTGTTTTTACTCCTTAAAAATCAGCAGCCAAATGTTACACAAATATTTCTTTATGAGAAAAGAAAATTTCTTGCCCCTGCTGCAGAGAGGCCAAGTGTGTGAAAACAATGGAGACTCACACTGCTGCAGCGCTGAGGAAATGCACTCACAGTGAACCTGATCACGACTGCTACAACTCTGTAAACACGTCCTGGTAAAGTGAGCAAACCGGCTCTGTAATAAGGCTCGACTTTCCTTCAGGGCAGAACTTTCTCAACTTTCGGTTTAATGTAATCTAATGTTAATGGAACATTAACAACTGGTTTGACTGGAAAATACTCCTGCCAGGCAGACTTTGTAAACAGAGCAGTCTCCACTGTACCTGTAATTGCACAACTCATCAGATCCACTGTACCACTACTGCAACCTACACAGGGGATATAATGTAAAAAAGCTCATATCGGTTTGTTTGATAGTAGTGAAACAAATGACCCAGACATGCTTTTTTTGGAATTAAATTGCACAAGTAGTAAGCTGCATAGTGGAGGCAATATTATGATAAGGTAATCATGTCAATAAGGGTTCGGACAAAATATCAATATTGCGGTATATTTATTATTGCCATTTGTGATTAATTATCGATACGTGGTGTTAAATATCGCTATTTTTATTTAAAGGTAGGCTCTCTAAAATATAGGCTCCCTATGCTTCTTTACTCCACGTGGTGATGCTAATGAAATGAACAGGAAAACCTGCGGTAAAGAATATTGGTCATTCAATTTTGTGAAATGGACTGCAGCAAATCCATGATTCCTGGTATTTGTTTATTTAGGAGTATTTTATCCTTCTCAGTAACACAGATGCATTGGAGTATTGTAAATAACTGTCTTGTGATCAAAACAGTACATGGCTCAGTTTTTTTTTTTTTTTTACTATGTATGGCATTATGCAGTGGCTAAACAATACTTTAGTGTTACAGCTTACCAATATTTTAGGTATCATACCAACCATGCACCTGAAAGTGGAGATAAAATAATAATAATAATAAAATAATATTTTTATTTAAAACAATAGCCTATTTAAAATTAGCCTATTTAAATATATTAATATTAATTATAATTATTTAATTATAATACTATATGTAATTAATGTATAACATCATTTATTTTTGCATCAATACAGTGCAAGAACAATATAAATAATACAATTTACAGGCTGTGAGGTCAGCTTCAGGATAAACCAACATTGGCCAAACGAACATGAACAAACTGTAAACAGCAGTATGGTATAAATCGCAGAAACATACTTAAAGGCTGTGCTTTACTATGGGTTTTGCAGAAGTTTGTCTTTGAGCCTCAGTTTTGGGCCATTGATCACAGCACACAAGCACCAATATCTGATGCTACAGTGCTCCCTATTGTGCATGATTCAGTAAAAAGTTACAGGGGATAAATGTGGTGCTGTAAGAGGTGTATATTAGATATTTAAAGTGTAGTAGTGTACACTAAGCATAAGAGTATGCCACCTGCAACCTGCACTTTACACTGCTTTCACATCACCAGCAGTCTGCCATTGATTTCTGCTCTGCACAATGCTGGCCAACTGTGGTTGTTTTGTACCTACTGCTGATGCCAAGAGTCATCTACTGATAATAGACAGGGTTTTCAAAACTATGTCACGTCTGCAACCAGTGTTTTGGTGTGTGGTGTTGTTGCAGCATCTGTAGACCAGTATCTGTCTCAACATCAGAAAACAGTTTTGATTCCTGGCCTTGTTTTAAGAAGGAGGAGGGGCAGTGAGAAGAAAGGGGAGAGTATAGGTGCATAAAACTACAACTAGACTACATTTTTTTTTCTTAGTCACATGAGTTTTCGTCACAGGTTTCACGTCAATATTCACGGTAGTGCAGTAGCGTGGCAGAGGTGTGGTTATGGGTGCAAACTCATAACCAGCAGTTTCCGCAAACTGATCTGGCCTGGGGAAACAATTGAACCCAATTCAGGGTTCAGCGCACAGTATTGCAGCTACTGTCTGAAATTTGAAAGTGTCTTTAGTTTCAGTTCCAGTGCAGCGAGTATCGTGCAGCACCTGCTTCCTGTGTTTACATACCTGGTGGGTTGTTCCTTCGATGAGCATGAGGATCATCCGGCTCAGCGAAGATACTAGAAGCCATTTTGTCTTTGCGGACAGCAGGTTTCTCCTCCTCGGAACCGAAGCTGATGTTTGAGCCGCCGCCCGGTGGACGCAACACTCTGCAGTAGAAATGCACAGAAATTCAGTGTAGAGAAATTATTTCCCAACAAACAGGTTAAAATAATTTTGGTTACATTTGTTTTAGATACCAAAATATTGAACTTGCAACATTTTCAATTTTGCTAATCAATCACTCAAGATTCCCAAGCCTCTGATATCACATTGTGCTATCTTTAAAAAAACATGTCTACAGATGAGGGTTTAGATTCTAAACTTGGTGCTGCGGATCAGGTCAGACAACATTCAGATTCAAAATAAAATGACTGTGGAATAGGTAGAATATAATAAAGAGATTTATTTTAAAAATAGTTTAAGCACACTCTTTAAAATCCCAACACTCCACCCGCCCCTCCTTAACACTATTACCCCACCCAACTTGGTAAGAGCCATGTATTACTTTGGGAAACACACTGGACAATGTATCAAACTATTACATATTACAGCAAAACACCCCTTCACAACCCTCAAACATGGGC
Organism: Astyanax mexicanus; assembly: GCF_023375975.1. Taxonomy (NCBI): domain Eukaryota; kingdom Metazoa; phylum Chordata; class Actinopteri; order Characiformes; family Acestrorhamphidae; genus Astyanax; species Astyanax mexicanus. The sequence goes on along the minus strand of NC_064412.1, from coordinate 26,917,264 downwards.
CTACTCAGTAAAATTTCATTGCTAAACCAAGAACAGTAGAATACTTGGGCAACATTATAGATTAGACTCTCTGTAAGAGAGATCTAGGGGTTTACAAACAAAATGTTTTCATTGTTCTGTTCATCTACTTAACTCTCTCATTAAAGAGAGCTTTTTTGGAGCTTGAGTAGTGTACTATTCAGGGTCTACGAAAGCCTGGGATTGAGAAGGACAGCTCAAAGATCTCCAATGAACAACAAATGCTCATTTAACAAAAGGAGGATATCCCAATCTTTTTTTTCTCTTTTTTTTGTTTTTACAACTGTTCATATTAAAATATTCCTCAGGTGATGTGAGAAATTACAGTTAATGTGGTGATGTGAGAATGTCAAGGCTTTGTAAAATACCCTTTTCCAACATAGTGGTCCCACTTATCGAAGCCCGTTTCTGCCACCTTGGAAAAAAAATGTTCTCCACCAAGTCACAATTATGAACTGGTAAGTTACAATTGTCTACAAGGTACTCGCTACTTTTATGAAACTCCTGAAGACTGAGTCTCTCAAAGAGCACTTACTTTCCTAACACCCCTAAAAAACGAACTACTTCTAACCTAATTTCCTTCTTCCCAACATTTCCTCCTCTATCCGACTATTCCCCTTAGGCTTCCTTCAGGCCCTGTCTAAAAATGTTTTTACCATGAACTTTTACACTCTCTATTGCTAAATGTACATCATTATTGTAAGTCATTTTGGACAAATGCACCTGACAAATGTAATGTATTGAATTTAAGATACTAAAACATGATTGTGAGACGCTAAGCCATGATTTTGAGAAGCTAAGCCATGGTTATAAGACAATAACCCCAGAATTAGTATCTCATACCCAGGGCCTGGCAACTCAGTCATGAACTAGCATCTTATATTTATGATTTAGTGAAGGGTTTTTTTATTTTTTTTCTGAGTGGCAGAAATGGACTTCCATATCCAATGGACTGGGAACTGGCTTTGACTATACTGGAAGAAAAGGGGTCCTGCACAAAGTCATAATTATGGAGATACTAAGTAAACTATGAGATAATACCTCCAGACTTAACATCTTATACTTATGACTTAGTATCTCATAATTATGACTTATTGGGCTTCCATATTCAATATGGGAACTGGCTTTGACTATACTGGAAGAAAAAGGGTTTTCCACTAAGTCATAATTATAGAGATATTTAGTCAATTATGAGATTTTAATTCATTATTATGAGATAATACCCCCAGACTTACCATCTCATACTTATGACTTAGTAAGTCATAATTATGACTTGTTGGGCTTCCATATCCAATAAACTAGGAACTGGCTTTTACTACACTGCACGAAAAGTGAAAGTAAGCATGGATAAAAAGCTGTTTTACATAACGAATAAGCAAACTATCATGCTGCACATCTACATGCAACATCATATCCTCCCTCAGGGAGGCAAACATGACAGTGCTTATGGAGTGCACTGTAATGTAGAAGCCATGTAAAGGGCATGCATGACTAGCAGGTGAAATACAGATCTCTGAATTTCACCACTACTCTGAAAAGATCTAAGCGTTTTGGTTAAACGGTGCCTTGAATGTCTTTTCCAATATAGGCTTAAAGAAAAGCTGACAGACTGACAGAGGCTGGTTTTTAAGCCCAGCCTGCGACAGACAGAGGCTGAACCCCACCCAGTCATTCAAACCCACCGTTTCCAGCACTGCAGTACCGCTGGCTAATACACTCACTTCAATATAGCGCGAGACCTGGGATTTTTTACTACATGGAAGATTAACAGGCTGCCCAATGTAGCTAGTTAGTTAGCTAGCTAGCTGTAAACGGACAGCTTAGGTTAGATGGGCAGACAATACTGCAGTATTAGCTACTGATACAGCACCAGCGGCAGCCAATGGACAACAAAGGGAAACGTGGGCAGCTAATCACTAAGATTATTAAAGTACACAATCAAAGAAAGGGTAACCAAGACCTGTTAACGCTATTTCTGTTAAATATAAACAGAGTATCTGTGGTCGTTTAGTAAAATACGGCACGTTTGATTAGCTAAACCCGCTGAACAGCATCTCGAATTGTGGTTCAGTCTCCATGTGCCTCCTTCCAGCAGAAGAATACAGCTAGGGTTAACCTAACAAGCTAACCTTACTAGATAATTCACGATTTTAACGTTTTAAACGATTTTAATTCCGAATAAAAAAACTTAAAAACTACACACACCCAATTCTAAATAATTTAATATAACGTGTACTAAATTGACTGTGTTTTTTTGGCACGAAGCTTCGGCTATATCGTTTTTAAACTTCCCCGTTCCACCTTAAACTGTGCAGCATTCACAGTCTAGCGCCCGAGACGCCAGAATGCAACTGCTGCACCATTTAAGGTGGAGCGGACAATCAAAGACAAGTTGCCACCTTAATTTCAAACCCGTCTTTTTTTAGCTTCCTTTCTTCTCTTTCTTCTCCTTTTCTCCCGTTTTTACCTGGAGCTGCTCTTCGCGTCCGGGTCCATGCCCTTGTAGGTGGTGGTGGTAGTCATTTTTAAAGCGTAAACTTTAAACGGGTTCCTGATATAAAGCGGATTTTTGTTCAAATAGAAACCAACAGCGCTGTGCAGTTTTAGAGCCTCATGCTAACGTTAGCGCTCAAACTCCACCTGCACAGACCCGGCTATTTGCCTGCGCTGATTGGCTAGTGCGTTTCTTTCGCGATCTTTCATTGGCCGGCGCGGCATGAGCAGTCGTTCTGATTGGCTGGACCGGAATCCGTTACATACGGGCACGCCTCAATACCCTGCTTCACGTTTGCTCTTTTATCCTGAATCATCATTTTATTATTTAACATTTAAAAACACAAGCATCATAAACGCTCATTTAGGGTTAAATTGAATAGAGTACATTTAGAGTAACTAACCTCTTATTAAAGGGCACATTTCGTTAAATGCTCCTTCCTTTTGCCATTAAAGTGTTTCAAAACAAGTTTCTAAGAGGAGCAACTAATTTGGACAGCATATGATTTTTCACTTGTTTTTATTTTTACAAACACTCATTTTAATATATTCACACCTTCGGGTTGTAGTAGCTCAATACAGGGTAGCCAATCAAAGCAGAGCCTGTTAACATATTTGTCTAAAAGGCTTCAAGGCAATGAGATTCTGTGGGTGTTCTATATGGAGGATGAGGCTTATTTACACTTAAAGCTTCAGGCTTCTTCACACAACTGTATTTGTGAACACCTTGTCAGAGAGGACCTCCGCGTTGGGTAAAATTATTAACAGACATATTATTGGTTCATATTTGTAATATTACATTTACACCACCCACTGACAGAAGCTAGAGAAGACCATTTCCTAATGGAAATGCAGAATGATTGTTGTTAAAAGTTTATAGGAGTAAATAAGTGGAACAAAGGATGAAAAACAACAAATAGAGGAGAGTGCTGCCCTAATCAAGAACATGAATTTTGGTGGCTAAAGAAACAAAGAAATCATATGGCTGTATAAGCCAGGAGCAGTATTACATTAATGTTCTGAATCTTTTGGAGTTCTTACATTTAAGTATAGTGGATCAAGAATATGATTTATCTGCACTGCTTCTCCCTACAATACAGCTGATTACAATAAAGTAAATGATAAATAATGGAAGCTACAGCTTTACACTACAAACAAAAAATACTTGTATATGTACACAGTTGTATATGCATATTAATTCCAACAGTGAAAATGAATGCATCTTTTATTATGCATTTATTTCAGTTTGCACTGAAATAAATACTGCTGATACTATTAACTTTAACAGCTAAACTCTAAATTAGTTTTCAGGGATTGATTTACATTGTGTAAATGATTTAAACTGAGAATCACTACCTGGAAGCATTAATTTTGGGGCCAGGATTAACAGTTCAAATTCAAGTTTCTAATACAGGCATAATTTTGATTACAGAAAGACAATACTAAATAATACTTTAAAAAGATAATCAAGTGCAAATCTGATACCTGAACACAATTTGAGAAACAAGAATCCAACCATGGTTTGGGTCATTTTATACAATTGTTTTATTCTAACACAAAACTACTTCAACACATCATAAATGTGACTGAATAAAACTGACTGGGTACAAAAGAGAACTACAACATATATAAAAGATATACAAAAGCCAACCATTTTGAATAAAACAAAAGAAAGGTGATTTAACCTTGACCATTCTTTTGTACTACCTGAAAAACAAAAATAACAATACAGAACACCCTGATCAACGGCGTTATTCTTGGTCGCAGGTCCACAAAGCTCTGAAATGTATGATGACTTAACTCTTCATATAATAATAAGACTGAAAAGAGAAAGCGAGAGAGCGCAAGATAAAAGAGGTGAGGATAAAACACTGTCCATTTGTATCTGAGACTTGGCTTTTCAGTCTGTGTTGTTTTGGCATGAAGGTTAGCTTGCAAGAACATACAGGCGCGCAGGAAGTGGAGGGATGGAGGGACAGGAAGAGAGTGGGAGCAAGGGGAAGAAGGAGGTAGCTGCTGCTTTACATCGCACCGCCCGTCTGCTGCTGAAATACGTCAATTGTGTCTTCATCTTCCATTTCCAACTGCAAAAACAAAGAACAAAACAGTCACATGAACTGAAGCATATAATTCATCCTGTGACCTGAGTAACAACCTTTCAAAAATCAGCATGTTAGTTAGCTCATGCTTGTTAATGCCAGTGCCTCTTTGAGGTCAAAATGGTAGGCTCAGAAAACACAGAAATTCCATTCACTATTAAAAGTACTAGTGAATTAGAAAGTACATGTAAAGTCATCCAGATGTACAACCACCTCTCCTATCTTTATTAGTGTTTAATTAATATAAGTGATTTGCTGAGACACTGGAAACTCTAGTGTAAAATAGTATTAGAGTACTAATACTCTGAAAGTTTCTGTTGGAAGTAAGTGTGTGGTTTATGGCTGCAAAAATGAATTCAGTAAAACAACTTTTTGAAAAAAAAAAAAAAAAAAAAAAAACAGTACCAGTGTGGCCCATCAACATCAGAAAAGCATATTTATAGTAATTGTATAAAGTAGGAGTGGGAATCTTTAGGCACTTTATACGTAATTGTACTAGGAGGTCAAAATGCGTGCCCCTTTCGTACAAGCTGGCAGGTCTGAATCTGGCATTTGTGAATCAATTCAGAATCGTCCACAGCCAGATCGAGATGCATCTAAGAATCAAATTTCCCCCACCCCTAGTCTAATCATACAACAAGGAGCTGATCATACCTGAGCAGGTGTGTCTGTCTCATTGATAGGCTGTCCATCAAACCGGAAGCGGATCTGCCTCATTGTAAGCCCCTGTTTAAACAAAAACAAGGATAAATATAAAAAATATGAGAACATATTTGCAATTCAACTTAAGAAATAAGTTTTGGATGTGTTTTTTATTTTTTTATTTTACAGAATGTGCATTATTGTCATGTATATCATTTGTCAGGATAAGAAATGGCCTATGTCAGGATATCAAGTTTTGGTCATATCAAACAGCCATACATCATATTTACAAGAACAATTAAGTGAAACCTTTGGGAGGCAGGATGTCTGCATCAATTACTAATAATTTAGTCTGATTCCTGTCCAAATCAAAGTCTTCCTAAACTAATAACATATAAACAGTTGTAATGTTTACATTTTTTAAATTAACCACAGCACAGAGAATAAATATCCACAGACTGAACTGGTCCACAGTGAACATTATAACTGGTAATCTGGTTATTTCCTGGTCTAATCTAAATAGATAGGAGACAAGGTTTTATTTCCCAAAACTCTGGATGTGCAGGTAGCACTACCTTCCAATAATGCTCTAGTTTCAGGAAACAAATTATTTTATCTCATTTAAAGAGAACACTAACATTTCTTAATAGAAAGGTCTTTCAGGAAGTTTGAGAGGTGTTTTTAAATGCTAAATATGTAACCTGTAAACATGACTGGGTTTAGATACCACCCTAAACAATGCTGAATTTCTTAAAAAGAAAGAGACATTCAGCTTCAAAGAATCATCCTTCAAAGAAAATTTTCTATTTTATTACTTTGCCAAAGATACGAAGGTGTTAATAGTTTAAAAACCTGTTTTCTTTAAATACAGCACTATGGTGGGCGGTGGGCTAGGTGATGCATTGTATTAAATGTACTGATCTGTATTAATTTGACTACTTCTATACATTTGCCTCTGAATGAAGAGGTTGATTAAATGAACAGATGTAAATATACAGTAAATGTTTTTACCTGTCGTTCGCAATATGCCTTCATCAGTTTGCTGAGTGGGGTGTGCCTCTTGATTTTGAACTGGACCACAGAGCCGTCCTGTCCGGCCACTTTCAGGTTAATGTGTTCATTATTTTCAGTCTTCACGCCTTCCTGAAAAAAGTTACAGATAAAAAAAAATAGTCATTTCCTTGGGAGAAAACCAGAGAAAATAACGATAATGGGTGTTTACACACAATAGTTTTTAAAAATGCAATGTACTTTGTTAAGGGACTACATCAAATTCTGATATGCCCAGAATAGCCATCATCCTTGGTCTACGTAATCATGCACTACTTGTTGATGTGGTAAAAATATTATATCCTGATAATTAAAGAGATTTTCACAATGCAAAATATGCAGACAAAATGCATTAGCAGTGGCAGATTCTGCTATTTAAATACTCTTTGGTGCATAGCACAGGGTTTTTACTTAATGTTTGCTGCATATGATTAAATATAACAGAATTCTCTATTATGGTATATATACCATAGTTGTGTCTGAGTACTTTAAACACTGATGATATCCTTAATATGCATATTAAAGCATACTGTTGATACAACAAGAAAATTTATCACAATACTGCTGGGATATAGGGCTGGGAGGTTAATCGAATTAATTTGATTAATTGGAAATAGAATAAGTGAGATTGTACAGCTTTGCATACAGAAGTTGCCAGAGGACTTTAAAGTAAAAATTGTAACTGAGAAATCACTTATATTTTTGAAGAATATCGCCCAGCCCTACCTGGCCAGTACAGTATATATAGTACATTATAAATCATGACATGTTTAAGTATGTCAACAAAGTAGGGGAAACAGGAGGATTTCAGAATCTACTGTATAGCTAACAAAATATACTGTGGTTGTTCATTAAATTTGCTGTCTAATAAATATGTCTAGTCCTTTGTTTTTTATATTCAATGTTGAATACAAAATGTTTACATTAATACTTATTATTTTTAAACATCAATATATTTTTCCCTTTTTTTTAAATCACATACATAGCTTGGGCCTCACTTACTGAACTGAATGCAAGAGGACGAAAGTGAATGCATTTACTGATTTGACATTTAATGTATACATTTGCCGGTTAATCAAGAGAGGGATACTTTAATAGTGTACATATGCTATATCTAATTTCGACTAATTTAGGCTGCAACTAATGATTATTTTGGTTGTCGACTAATCTGATAATTATTTTTTTGATTAGTCATTTAGTCAAGGGTTATTTTTGCCATGTCCTCCATCTCTAAAAACAATACAAACAGCTAAACATGAGATTTAAAAGTCATTTAAATGTCTAGATGTTTAAATGTGGAAAGTACTGACATTAGTGATAATATATGTAATGTGTTTGGGCACTTTTGGAGACAGACTAAGTTGAGCGTAAAATGTGTGATTGAGCCATTTTTCCCCCATTGCTCTTCTGTCCCAAGCACTTTGTGTAATGCAGGACTGTTACAAAATAACAATTATTTGACATTGACATTTGTAGTCAACAAATTTAAATAATCAACATTGTTTATTATATCGACTAATCGCTGAAGCCCTAATTTAGACATTTAATCAGTAAACTATTTGGTGAACATGCAGGTATATTGTTTCAAAAAGACTGAATACTACAGACTCTGGTAGTGAATTATAATTTTTCAATACTCTAGGACATAATTTTGAAATACTTTAACTGGTATCAAATCAAATCACGATGTTCATATGCAATGATAAAACATTTATATTATTAATATTAACTGAGTGTCTTTTTTTATTGTGGATCGAGAGAATCGAAAGTCTCAATATCGCCAAACCGATTATCAACCGATCCCCCGCGCAGCTCCTCCTGTAGACCATACAGAGCCTAACAATGCACTAAAACACCTCGAGTCGGACTTTAAACTCTAATATACACACACAAACCTCCACACTTATAAAAATAACATATATTTGTTCCCATTATTACATATATAGTTATTTATACACTAATTTATTATTATCGAAATTATCTGCGAAATGTAAGAAGGTAGCTTAGCCGGCCCAGCACTGTTAGCATCGCAGCTAACAGCCTAAACAGCACAATAAGGAGAAACGCGCAGCTTTAATTGGGTATTTCACCCTCAGACTGAACTTGGAGTTCAGAATAAACATGTACAGTCTGACTTACAGCAGATATAAATGGATTTGGGTCGTTTTTCTCTCATTTCTCACCTTGGGTTTCTCGTCTGCCATAGTTACTGCAGCTGCTCTCCACTCAACCTGGCGCAGGAACTGACCTCATCACGCTACGCTACTCCAGAGCGCAAAACAAAAACCCGAGCCAGAGAAAGGGTACATCTCAAATGGATCCATGATCCCTATATAGTGCACTAATGACTGAGGAAAGTAATACTTTTGCTGCTAAGTAGTACCCTAAATGTTCAGTACAGCCATGTATTAAAATGTACAGTGTCAGATGGTTAGTTGTTGGACAAATAATGCTACGTTCAGGATAAAGAAGCTATAGTTTCACTACATATGACGTGCACTACATAGGGAACAAGGGGTCATTTGAGATATACCGAAAAACTTGCCAGAAGCCGAGTTCCACAAAGATTAGGTGCACAGATTGTATGCATAGGTACTGTAACACAATCTAATTCAATAAAACGACCAGAAACTGTAACAAAGTGATATTGTATCTTAATTTAACTCAATTAAAAGAGCAGAAACTGTAACAAAATTAAAGTATGGGTACTGTATCTCAATCAAACTCAATTAAAATAGCACAAACTGTAACAAAGTGAAAGTATGGATATTGTATCTCAATTTAACTTAATTCAAAGAAAAAAAACTGTAACAAAGTGAAATTATGGGTACTGTATCTCAAGCTATCTCAATTAAAAGAGCAGAAACTGTAACATAGTGAACTTCAATCTCAATTTAACTATATTAAAAGAAAATACACTGTACTATAGTAAAATTATGGGTCCTGTATCACAATCTAACTTAATTAAAACAGAAAAAAACTGTATTAAAGTGGAAGTATGTATTATAATCTAACTCAATTGAAAGAGCAGAACCTGTACTGTAGTTAAGAAAGTGTACGCACCGTTCTACAATCTAACTCAATTAAAAGAGAGGAAATTGTTTCATTGTGAAAGTATAAAAAATATATCGAAATTTTACTTAATTAGAGCAGACCCTGTTTCATAGTGAAAGTGTGGTTACTGTAGCATAATGTAACTCAGTATAAACTGTATTATAATGAAAGCATGATTACTGTATCATAACCTAACCAAATTAAAAGACAACAGTGAAAGCATGGTTACTGTACCACATTAAAAGGGCAAAGGAAGTATGGGTACAGTCTCACAATCCAAAAAAAAAAACAACTAATGAAAAAGAAACACACCCCACAGCAATATCCAAAAGAGTTTTTATTGACCGTTTTCATTAAAACACCTAGATGTATAGTGTTAGTTTTACATATCATCAATTTGATGATCTTAAAATTCAAAATACCAGTCACCCTCTGAAAGGTCTGCAGAGCTCTTTAGTGAACCCACATCACAAACTACAGCTGACAAATGCTGTTAATACTGTATGACATCACAACTGTTGGAACTAGTCCAAAAAAAGAAAAAAATATGCCCAAACAGGCACTAGTATACTGCAATAACTCTATTAAAATATAATTTGACAGTATAAATAATAATCTTTGATAAATCCCAGAGCACGCATGTAAATGAACAATAAACAAATAAATACAGAGAAACACCGGAAGCCATCAAACTGTAAACAATATTTAAAGCAAATAAAGATAACACACTAATACAAAATTTTATGGCCAGATATAATTCTGTAATTAATGGAATCGACACCTGCAAATGTATCATTTAATTCAGATTTGAGGAAAGAGGCAGCAAATTCATCTGTAACAAACTCAGCTTCAGTAGTTTCAGTTATTTTAGATGTTCACAGACGACAGAACTAATGCTAATAACATTTAAAGAAAATTCCAACTATCGTCATAAATACACAGTTATAATCAGACCAGATTGAGACCAGAGTTATTGAAGCTGGAACTGGTGTAAAATGATCAATTGTAGAGAAACATACTAATTTATAATTGTTTTCACAGTGGTGGTGAATGGATCTAAAATGTTACTAAAACTGATGGTTTGAGCACTGTCTGGTGCTTGATACACTATTTTAAATTGTTTTTAGATGGCTTTGTATCTTCAATCTATTTTCAAAATCACATTTCATTACAATGGTGGAGGCATATATCCAAGGCATTGAACCAAAAAAACGTTTCCAAAAAAAAATAATTGTAAAAATAGTCATATTCGCCACCATTTTACCATCACCAACATGCCATATAAAACCCATAAGACTTTAGATGTAAATAAAATGGTGTTGTATATTTACATTGTATCATGGTGATTAATGCCAGGTTGCTGTTACAATTTTTGACTTCATTGGAGTTCTTTACAGTTGTGATAAATCAATACATTTCTCTACAATGAAGCACAATTTCACACCAAACCTCACTCTGAATAAGATCACCCAAAATACTAAATAATGCAGAGGATTGTAATCAGTAGAATTCCAAACTAATGGTTTATGCTGGTGAGATAGTTGTGCACTTTCAAACACATCTGATCTAATAAATGTTCTTGGCTTTGGGCTCGTTTAGCAGGAAACACTGAGCTCCAGCTGTCCCCTCTATAGAAAGCTTCAACTGTTCAAAGTTTTAAAAAAGTTCTCCAGTATTTACCTAGTCTCCATCTGCTCTGTCTGTAGCACACAAGCCATTATCACAGCCAGTCAGTTACTTCAAAACCAAACAGCTGCGGACTGGAAATTCACTTATAATAGATGTTAATAAGCAGCTGCTGAATGCTGTGAATAATTGTTTATGCACATTATGTATTTTTAACAATTCTTCATGTAAAGATGATTTTTTTTAAATGAAACTGCAAATATGATAGACCTCTATAAGTAAGTAAAATGTTTGTAAGTTTATATCAGTGTAGTTGAGTTTTGAGTGGCATTTTCTCAGATTCTGTCACATCAATATGAATAGTAGAACACTTTGGGAATAGATCTGGATCCTGTATTCCTATACTTCCAGTGTGGAGCAGACTAGCACTTAGCTTCTATTATAAGCAAGTTTCGTTAATCAAATGTGTGCTATAGATGCAGCAAATTCTGGAGTTTGTCTTTAAACAGAGTTTAGTGCAGGAATATAACAAGTATATTCTGCTGATATAGATTACTTTACAGTTTATTTCCAATGCTAGTTGAACTTATCCAGCTCTTCTGAAGCTCTGGGTGAGTCAGGTCAGAATTAAGCAAACTCTTTGGAAGCAGAACTGAGAACCTATGCTGTAATAGGCAAGTTACAGTCTGCCCCATTTTTCCACCGGCGGAAATGCATCCACCTCCCCCGTCTCCGTGCACTGCCGATCTCCGAGCACAAACGTCAGCTTGTACCTCATCCGCACTTTCTCCTAAAGGCACAAAATGGATTACATGTGTATTAATATAATGTGTTAGTAAAATCTAATTTGATTATTACCCATTTATCTTTGTTTTTATTCTAAACTGTGTAACACTTAATAAGGGACACTGCAGGTCATGTGTAAAATTAGTCTTTTATTCATTTTAATATAAAGCAGCATCTCAAGCATTTTTTTGATCCACAAGATGGAATGCCTAGATGAATAAAATAATAATTACATTCAAATGTTCAATTATAAATACATAAATAAATGATTTTGGCAGGATATATTGTAGATTTAAAGAATTGATTCAAAAGCAACTGTCCGAAAAATTAAATGGAATAAAACATAATTAACTGAATGCTTTGTTAACCCTCTATGGCATAGTGTTGCCATATTTTTTAGTTAATTTGTATTTCTTTTTAGTATAATGTTTACAAGGCATATCTACATCCAATACAATGAGGTGTCAAAGTGGGTCATAAACAAACATGTATATTTGCAAAATATGTAAATTTGGTTGTTTATATTCCAACTATATTTTTGTAAAACAGTGTTTTTTTATCTATTGCTTTTGAGCAACATTATGCAAGTATACAAGGTTTTTCTCCAGCACATTTTGGATGCTTCCTTGCTCTAAAACATCTGATTTAAATGATCAGTTTATTATCAAAAGTCAAAATAGTAAATATTTTTTTAATATATACACAAAAGACTAAGGAGAAAAATCATGCCATAAAGGGTTAACGTGTATTTTTCATATAAGGTACAGAGATATGAAGTTTGTAATAAAAAGTTATGATGTATTAAGTTGAGTTGTGTTTGCTTTTTCTCACAGGGAAAGTGGATGTTTTGCAGTTGAAATATCTGATAGATCTACATTTACCTTCATTGGGTTTGCTAGCAGCATTACTTGGGTGATGGCACTAGGGGGCAGTATTGGGTTGAAGGGGGCCAGCTCAGTGCTTGACGGTGGCTGCAGCTTCACTCTCATAGACTGTTAATCACACAAACACAAGCAGAAGGACTAAATGATCACAGTTGAGCTTAACACACACACACACATCCTGTTCACAGTTGTTATTAAATTAAATGACTGATTACTAATTAAATTACTTAAATGATTTGCAAAAGTAATTAAGGGAAAGCATTTGGATTACTTTAATATCTTGTTTTGAATACAAAGTAATATTTGATTAACCACAGAGAAGGAACAATATATTTTCTAAACAAATCGAGATCTGAACATTTTTCAAGAACACAGAAAATGATATTAAAAAGTTTGTTCATTATATAAAAATATCCATTATAACCCATAGTGTCAAATGCTCTGCTACTTTTAAAATATGTATAATGCTTTTGATAAATGCATAAATAAGCAGGTGGTCCTTGTTTAGCACGCTTTTAAATTTAGAAAACTTCTACTGTGGCGTAATTAGGCAATTAAGTGGTGCATTTCAGTGATGTTTACAGTACCAGTAGAGAGACAGAGCTGGTGATAGAAATACACTTCAACATATACTTCAATATAACATTAAATGACTGATGACAGACTCTGAAATTTAGACTCTTACCTTTGGAACAGCTGCCTGTAGTGTCAGATTTTTCACAGATAGAGGAGCCGTGTTTAGCATGGACACCACCATGACCAACACATCAGGCCGTCCAGGAGGGCATTCAGATGCAAAGTGCAGCAGGACACACACACCGTCTTTATCATAGGCCGTCACAGGGCTTTCTTTACCTGAGGAACATTGATGTTGCTCTTTAAACACCTTATATACCATTCCACCTAATACACAACAACGTTTAGTTTTTTTTTAAACCTCTTTACACTCAGTTTTCTATATTAAACTCTTTAAATAATGTATTAACACATTCAGTTATTTTTCTATCCTTATAGCAGTGCTGGGAGGTATGTCCAAAAATGCATATCACTGTATATTTCAAGATTCTGATGGTTTCATGGTATATCACGGTATTTCTATTTTTATTTATTTTATCGGGTTTACTTTGTCCCACAAAATTACACAATATATTAAGAAATCAGACTTTATTATCAGAAACATAGCTAAAGAATGTAAAAAAGACCTTAAAAATAGATACGCTAATAAATTTAAATTAAATTTTTGCTTCCTTTACAAAAGTAAATATTTTAATAGATAGGTCCATAAAAACTATAAACAAACCTAAAATACTCAATGTTTAAGTATTCAAAGAGATATTTAGCAAAAGTTTTATTGCACAAGTTACAAGATACAAGAAACTAATTATATATATATATATATATATATATATATATATATATATATATATATATATATATATATATATAGAATGTTCTGTGTTCCAGACCAGTTTGTATATTGGTGCAGTGTGAAGCTGCTTTAACACAACACAGAAAATTTTCAACTGCATTTTCAACTTACAGTGTTTTTAATCAGATGTGCAGTGCAGATGTCCACGTAGTACATGCAGCTGTGAGAACTTAACGCTAGAGCAACATGGAGCAACAGCAGAGATGGTGTTTGTTCATAGCTGTGGTAATTGTCTGGGTAATATATCAAATTAACCTGCGCATGACCAGCTTTTTAGCACACACATGAAGAGTATACTTAATAGGTGGGTCTGCTCGTGAACGGCTCACCACAAGTGTGAATTCGTTTCGGAGTTTGTTTGGAACTGGACCGAGACCACCTCCGTTTGTGGGTCTTGGTGAGGTTGTTTTGGTCTGGACCAGAGTATGAATATGATTTTCACACCGCATCCAGGGTACAAATGAACCAGAGCCCGTTTTAACAGGACCAAATAGTGCTGGTGTGAAAACACCCTTAAAAATGCTTTCATAGGTTTATAACATGGAGAAAATAACAGCAAAGTTAAACTTAAACATTGATTTATTTAGGAAAAGGTGGAAGCCACTGATTACATACCTAGAGCTGACAGAATAGCCTGTTAGATTGTGTTAAAGGATACATGTATGTATGGGTATGAGCATTTATGTGTTTGTAGATAGGAGTATCTGTGTACAGATGTGCAAATGCGCTTTGATGTGTATATGTATATATGTACTGGACAGTAATATACTATATAGAAAGTACTAGACAGATGTTAGTATGAGTAATTATTATTACTAATTTTTTTTTATCTTTCCGAACTGTAGAGCACAGGTTTTATAAGATGTCTGCCCGCAAAGATGTTTTTTTTTCTTTTTTTTTTTTCTTTTGTTTATGTACAACTGTTCTATTTCATTGTACTGAAAATACAGTCTGTGGCTTAAATCTGTATTACAGTGATCTTGTACTATTAACAGTATATGCCACTTATGCAATAAAAGTACTTCTGTTCAAAAAAAAAAAAAGCTTTCATAACTGTTCTGATCTGTGTTGTTTAGCTACATGACTGGAATCCCTCTGAGCACACATTAAAGATCACTTAAAAATGGCAGAGTTGGCATCACATGAACAAGCTCTTTACTATTTAAGTTAATCTTAATAGTATAAAGTTAAAAAGAATTTTCAAGATTTTCAAGACTCACTGGGTTTGATGGAGTCCAGTGGCACAAAGACGTTGGTCAAGGAGGGGTCAGGCTGTGTGGGTGCAGTTCCTTGCCTGCCCAGCAGAGGGGGAGAAACAGGGTGGAGGAGAGTGCTGTCTGGAGGGAAAACTGAATTTTGGGGCTGTGTAGAGGATGGTACACCAGGACTGTTGCTGACTCCACTGGGTAAAGGTGCTGACTGACCAATCTTCAGTCCACTGCTGCCACTGAAGTCAGAAAAAAAGAAACAGTATTTGGTGACTGCAGTTACTTCCTCAAAAACTATAACAAAATTGTTTATTACTACTGTTTTTTTACGACACCAACATTTTGAGACCAATGCCAAGTGTAGTAAAACAATGCCAAAGAACATTACCACAAAAAACTACCACAAAGAAACATTCTGTAAAATTCTTCAAATGTACATACAATATTGCATTTTGTGACTATAGCTTTAGTTTGCAGTATAATATTTGCAGTATATATATTACAGCTGTTCAAATCTTATACCTAAGACTGGAAAAAAACTTTTTCTAACGGCTTATGAAACAATAATCCACCTGCTAAGCTTTCCCAGGTCCAGAAGGGCGAGGTCCTGAAATGAGCTGGACACAGACGAGGCCGAAACAGGAAAAGGGAATGAAGCTGCTGCTCCAAGAGGCTGTGGGGCATGAATGGAGTCTTTAGCTGAGGTAGGTTCAGTTGAAGCTGGAGCTGCATGCTGGAGGAGGTCTAATGGAGAAGAAGTACCAAGCAGATCCATGACAGGATTAGGAACCTGATAAAAGATAGAAGTTATTTAATTGTAAATATTTAGCCAAATGTTCCATTTTGCTCAGTTTGGACACAAATCTTTACATGACAATGAAACTTTACAATGGATTGAACTAGTTGAATGCATCTCAACAAATTAAGTTGCGTGTCTGATAACAACTGATGTATAAGACTTATTAATTAAGTTATTTTAGTACATGTTCACTGTGTTATAAAGGTAAAAAGAATTAAATTATATTTAACTGCCAGTTAATGCTAAATCTTCAGTAAATAGTAGTGTATGCACTCAGAATCTTGAAGAAATGCCTCAGATAGTAACTAATTCAAAAAATAAAAAAAGCATTTGTTGTGTTGTCATTGGTACACTGAAGCATCTTCAAAAAAAGGCAATGTGATCAAACTAAATCGTGTCATCTAACGTGCATGTATCAGTACCTGTAAGGACGTCCACTGGATGTTAAGTTCATCTTCCTTCTGCTGTTTCTGAGAGCTCTGTATTGTGACTGGATCACTGAGTCCTACATATAATGCATAATTAATAGTATCAAAATGTCACTGTCAGCACAGACACACAAATGTCCACATGAATTTCTGTAATTACAAAATCATAAAATTCACCTAAAGAGATCAGTTCTTCATCAAGGAGAGACAGACTGCTTGGATTCTCATTCGTAATTGGACGGGTAGGATTGTCTTTCACACTGATTTGAAAGACTGCTTGAGCAGAAGAAGAGTTTGGGCAGGGACGTAGAGGTTCAAAGGCTGGTGGAGATGTAAAGAGGTCATCTGGAATTGGTGGGATATGAGCCGGAGGAAGAGGAGGATGCTGAGGTGAAGGAGTTTGAAGGTCCAAACCAGCCAGGTCTATTAAAATCTCTGACGCACTTCCATTATTGGTGCCTAAAAACATAAACAAATAAAGTGTAAGACAATAAAAATGTGTTCATTAAAGCTATAACTTAACTTAGGAAAAAACAAAAGAGCAGATGTGAGGAAATTAATCGTGAACTATTATATTTACGTTCTGATGCTGGAGATGCAGACGTGTCAGCTCTGAGAGAATGTCCTTCCACTATGTTCTTATAGGAATTAATAACACGTGACAAATCATCACTCGCCTGCAGGATTTCACCTGGAAACCAGGGGGGAAAATTGCCACAATATTAAAAACACAGCTACATTTAGAGACTGTAGCTCATCTGTTAAAGCATCATTAGTGTTGTTATTATCTAACCCTTCATCAGTGGTCAGTTTATTAAGCAATTCTTATAAAGGGTCCAGTGAATGGACACACGAGGGTGTGGTTACTAACAAAGTGGTCAGTGAGTGTAAGCCCAATATATGGATTTCCAAAAAAGAAAATTATAAAATGAGCAAGTTGTGGATTTGTTTTAAAATAAATCACATTTATTTTATTTTTTTTTACCTAAACTACTGTCGTCATCCTCAGTTTCTGTGGCCAGCTTAAACACTGTTGTCCTCAGTTTATCACAGTCATCATGCAGATCCTACAAAGAAAAAAAAATCCTAATTACTCCAACCACTACCTATACAAAACAAACAACTATTTTACATTTGAGAAAGCCACAGTTTGAAAATAAATGTGAATATAAATGGCAACCAGCAAAACAGCTAGCTTTAAAATCTAGGACATTTCAGAAAGAGAATGTATTTGAAGGTTTAAACCATTAATATCAGCTAACATTAAAATCCAATATATATTTTGCTTATTCGAACATTCCCATATATAAATGATTAATATAAACTGATTATATACCTTAAGAAGCTCTTTGTCCTCTTGGGTAGATTGCTCTTTGTTGAAGTGCTGCAGCATTTCATTCAGTAGTTTCACGCTGTTGTTCACCTCCATTAAAGTGCTGGTGCGCTGGGCATTTTTTTGTGCTCTTGTTTCGTCCTGAAACACATCCACAAGGTTTTTGTATGTACAAAACACTGTACAACGCATTGTTATCTGACAGGATCACTAACAATGCTAACCTGGGACCTAAAAACATATATAAAATATTTTGGTTGGATTCGACATAAAACACCAGTAGTGGTAAACTACTCCAAAGTTATTGCCAAACAGTTTTTTTTGGGGAGCATCTGCAAAAATGCATTATTTTTTAATCATGGGGGGAGATCAGAGGTGATTAAATGATAAAAAAAAAACTCAGATTACCTCCTTCACCATGTTCTTTATAAGGCGGTTAGCCTCCTGTAGATCTTCTGGTTTCTTGCTTTTCAGAAGTTCTGCGAGACGCTACATGGGAAAAAAGATGGTGTCCTGCATTATAGTTATAATAATAATAATCTGAGGCTCCAAGAAAAAAAATTTTTTTGTAGTAATAACTATAAAGTTTTTATTTACAATATGAGAATTATGATTAAATATATGTATATGTGCAGGAAAATAAAAATAACTGTTTTCTTACTTTACTCTTCTCCTCATTTTCAAAGACAGGATTCAGTGGCCTGTCAGGTGGAGAGGGAATCAGAGTCTTATCTGCAGGGACTTCTGGATCGGTCGTCACAATGCCTGAAGGAGTATAAGAACTGCATTTAGCACAAAATATAGTAGCTTTGGAAGTTTCTGAAACAGTCACATGGATCAGGTTGTGTAGTGCTGTAATAGCTACCTTGCCTCTTTAGCATTTGGTAAGCTTCAGCGATCTTTGTCTCATCGGGCAGAGCAACCGACCAACTAAACAGCATCTCTATGACTTTCTTTTTCACTATCTCCGACACCCTGTCTCCTAAATACTGTAGAAAAACATAATAAAAACATACAAATTAGTGTTATTTTAATTTTTTTCGGAATTAAACATACAGCCAACAATTCAGAAGGACTGAATCTCACCTTTGGTGATACTACTTTGATTAATTCATTTAAAAACCTAAATTTTCCAACTTCATTATGGAACCTTCTCCCACAGTTCTTCATGCAGGCTTCTAAAACCTACAGAATAAAAAAAAAGAAATACACTGAATTAGACAGCTACATACATTTAATTAGTTGCCCAACCTTACTAGTTACATAAAAACAAAACATATATTAACAGCAGCAACTCACAGTCAGAGCTTGTAGTGCCTCCCATTCTTGAGGGGAATGGATTTTATGTGCTAGTAATCTCACTGATATCTGAGGGCTGAGAGCAGAAACATAGTATAGAGTTATTAATATTTTGCAGAGTAAAATAAAAACTCTAAAACACACGTAAGAGTGAATTCTAAACACAGGCTTACCCTTCAAGTTCTTTATTGATTTGGTCACAGAATCCTATGATATATTCCCAGTCTTCTTGTCTGTTGGAAGGGTTTGTGGCTTTGTCTGCATAGACAACATAAAATATATAATTCTGCCACGTTTCGGTAACGTTACACCTTAAAAACGAATAAAACGACGAAATATGTAGTTTAAAAAAAAAAATAAAAAGTGGTTTGCAAACAGCTGTGAGAACTAGGGATAGCTATGTTAACTAGCCAACCATGCTAACTACTTTAGCTAAACAAAGCTAGTTAGTGCAGGCAGCCAGCTAACTATTTAACATTAAACCCACAACACAGAGGGAACTGAACCCTTCTGGAGAACTTACTGGAAGGTTCTCGATTAAATGGAGCGGAAATTTAACACACAGGGGCCGTATTTACTTTATTTGGCCTTTAAACTTTAATGTAAACACAGCTAGCTTTAGCGAACCTGCTAACCTCATACAGCTAGCCGCTTCTATTAGCCACTATAGCGTCCACAAAGCTACGACCCATTTAACGGGCTCTAAATCCCACACTCAACGACAAATCAGCAAAACATGCGAACGAACCGCCACATCCATTATAAATGCGATAAAACATTAAAACCAACATTAAAATCTGCTTATTCTGAAAGTTACTCACTGAGCCATGATTCTAATGACTCTCCTTCCGGATCCGCCATGTTCTCCCACTTCATTAAAACAGCCACAGACCAGTTTAACCAAACTGGGTTTAAATATTATATTTAACAACAAACGCCACGTTTATTCAACACACAATTAGTATATAAAAAGTATCTTTATTATAAACTTTACTCAAAGAATACAAACCTTTATTGTCAAGACAAAAACAGTAAAACAGGGTTTTATACAATTAAACTGAAAACTGTCAAACAGTGCCATCAGACCAGACTGATCCTCTTACACAATTTATGTACTGAAATGTAAGAAAATGGATACAAATATAAACAAAAATATATAATTCACAAAGTTTTTAAAGCACCAGTGGTAAAGAGTCAGAGTAAGTATGGAAGACCATAATGGATTAGGCTTACTTAGCTGTCACTTTATTCAAATAAAACAAGTCAGCATTATAATTTTCTCATAGAATGGGAAATTTTTAGAGATACTAAGTCATTCTTTTGACACAGCAAAAGATTGAAAATAGAATGAGTTACTTTATCACAATTTAAACAGGTTAAATATAATGTTAAAACAATCTTTTAAAGATATTGACTTGCATTAAAATGTCTTAAAACTTTCAAAATAAACAATTTTTTCATAATATGGAATTGCAATGACAAAATAATGACTTAGTTTCTCAAAATATAAAAATATTTGCTTTTGTTATGATTGTTTTCCAAATCTTAAACTTACAACAACAAAAAGAAATATCCAATCGTGTCTTGATAAAATTTGAAAAGGGGAAAACATGTCATTACTTACAGATACCATTTAAAACTTGACATACAAAATTTGGAAATCAAACCAAGAAATAAGACCAAGAAAAAAATACTCTTTTTGGGGTGGGCTTCCATAAGTACCCACTAAACATGCAACCAAATATTTGGTATTTTGTATTCACCTGATCATATCAGGCTGTGTTTCTCAACGGCTTCACACCCAAACTTACTTCTTATAATTGAAACAACAGAACCATTTAGAACCATCTTCAACATTGAACACTGTATAACCAAACACAGACACACATACATGAGCAGAGCTACAAACAGTGAGCCCAGACACGGAGGCAGCTGTCTCAACTGTACTGAGCTCAGACTTCCCAAATCCCCTGTAAACTCTCTCCAACCGGTCTGCAACAGTACCGGAACACCTGGCTGAACTCTAGAGCCAGTAACGTACTGACCCACAGGGTTATCTTGGCTCCTGCTGCTTCAGTCCACCACCTCGCTGTAGTAGTAGCGCTGGGCCGCTGCACTCAGTGTCCAACCGCTGGCCCGATACTCCAGAACCTCCAGCAGAAGCAGGCGGGTCATGGAGCTCAGGCAGTCCTGCAGCAGGAAGCCATCTCGCAGCAGGTAGAACAGCTGGTCCATGCGTTGGCTGTTCAGCTTTTCCAGCTGTTCACCCACTCGGTGCAGCTGTAGAGCCAGACAGTCCACCTGTCAAACACACAGACACCCTGTTTAATTGAAAGTATACTTCATGAACAATTTGGACACCTGCACATTCTGAATTCACATAAGTTAATATGGATTGTAGTTTTAACAGCAAGTCTGGAACTGCTATTTTTTTAATAGCAGAGGCAACTTTTCTGCAGTATGATCCTTAGCATAACTGTAACTGTATGTGGCCAATAGTACCACCCGCAGAGGAAATATCTAGGAAGGAATACATTTTACGAGTGGCATCCTACTACAGCATCACACTCAAATTTAATGAACTCTTTAGAATTACCTATTATTTAAAAAGGTCTGTATATTATGCTTTTTTTACACCTGTGGCAATGGGACTGAATGAAACCTGATTTCTAAATTCTTTTTTTTCCTCAGTGAAAACAGTGACTGCAAACCAAACTTATATGTAATGATTTAAGCTATCTTTAGTAATATATGCATCTTCTTAGAGAGACTGTAGGCTTAAACCATGTTGGAGAAGCCAGTCTTAATAAATGTGTCATGGACACTGTTGCACAGTTTATTACAAGCAGCAGAGATTAAAGTTAGGTTAGTTTAGCCTGATTCATTTAGACTGTTTTAAAACACAGAACTACTAAACAATCCTGATCTAGCATGCTACAAATAAGCAAATATTTTAGTCCTGAGCTAAAGCGACAGACATTATTTAACACACAGGAGTGTGCTTGGAAGAGAAAGTGTACAGTGTGTACAATTAAGTATGTAAACAAAGCTGATTTAGAAGAACTCACCTCCTCCTCATTCACCAGAGCATCCGGCTGAGACAACCTGAACAAACAGTCGTACACTGGATCCACCAGAGCAGCCATAGGGGCGTTGTTTACCTGAACATGAAGCACATGGTTAATCAGATTATCAAAATATCATCCCTTTCACAGTACCATTGCTTATTTTTGTTAGTTATCTGCTGTTCTTTGCTTTTATATGGGCGACTATTTGATAATAAAAGGACCAACATAGGTGGTCAAAATTTGTTTTTATACTGTTAGAATGTACATTTATGCAACAAATCACACACACTAAATAAACACATTTATTATAAACACTTACTTTAAGATGATCAAATATGTTACAGATGAAGCAGACGACGCACACCCATTCCTGCACAGACCGCTTGCGTGTTTCTTCCCTCGCTGTGAACTCTTTCTGGAGCCGAGTCAGCAGGTTCCGCCGGAACACACTCGTGTTGCCGTGTTTTGCCTCCATCTGTAAACAGTGGTTAAGTTAGGACCAGCAGGTTTAGCATATGTTTAGCATTACATCAGAGCATCCTTGGACTTCATACACAACATGGTTGAAATGCCATTCTGCAAAAAAATATTTGCGCTGTCAACATTAACATGATTAATCTTGAAATTTTAACATGTTTTTTACTTTAAAATTAACCATGTTTACGGGGCCTTGTTTACATTTTTTTGGAACTCACTGCTGCTGTGTTCAGAAGGTATCACTCAATTACTCAAAAAGCCTGTAGTTTGCCACTCACACAATACTACACAATTATTCTTCTCTCCCACTCAAAAATACCACCATTATTTTTTTCCCCATGATTTTAAGAGAGTGTTTAAAAAATATTGTTGTAATTAGAGATTGACCCACCAATATCAATATAATTTAATTTGCATACATTTTGTTTTATTTACATTTTTACACACTATCAAAACTTATGTCTTAAGAAGAAGAAATGCAATTAATCACAATTTATGTGATATTTTTAAATCGAATGACACAACTAGTTAAAATACATTAAAACATATCAGTCTGCACTTCTGAGCTAGCTGCATCATTCTGGACCCACTGAAATAAATCTATGATTGGTCAGGTTCCTCACAACACAGTAAACACAGTGACATCTAATCGTTTTATCAGTTTACATTAGTAAATAAATTTATCTGACCTTTTTGTTCAGACTGATAGCTAAATCTGTCTCAGAAACCAGCCCTAACCCACCGCACTTTATTTATAGGATACTCATATTTTAAGAACACAGAAAATGGAAATTGTGTCTACACATATATTTAGTGTTGTCAGCAAGTCCAATAAAAAAGCCAAATGTTTATTTCAATTAACAATCAAATCTTATTATAAGCTAAACATTTTTATTAGCATTATTATCTGGCAATTCTGGTAAAATCCCAACATTAATGTGAATTTATTTGCACTATGAGTTGCACTGGTGACTGGAAAATTAAAGAATTTTAGGTGTGCCTTATAGTAAAAAAAAAAAAAAAAAAACACAGTATGTGTTCACCAGTGCTTTGAAGGGTGACGGTTGTAAAAATACTTACCTGCACTAAAGCAGAGCAAACATGGCCTGCATCTCTGCACAATGACCTGTCCTTCAGTGCCTGGTCCACAATGGTTTCAGACAGTTTTCCCAAGTCCACTGCAGTAGGGTCTGAATAAGGAAGTAGGAGAAAGTGGACAAAGCCGGCATTTTAGAATCAGGCTGAGATTAAATGATATTTGATTCATGAGTTGAAGAAATAAAGTCAATTCAATATGATTTTTTTTAGTCAGTCGTACCTTTGAATGCTGCTTTGACTAAGTTCTGAGTTTCTGTGTCAAAAGCCTGGACCTTACATTCTTCCCATATGTTGTCCATGGTTGGTGTGAAAGAACTTTTTGGAGCTGTGGGAGAAGACAGGAGATTCTACAGAAAAATACAACCAATACAAAAGAGAAAAAAACACCAAAATAAAGTAAATGGTAAGTAGTATAAATAAATAAAAAATGCTTTCTATAGAGCTAGCTACAGTTGGCTCCATTCTCAGGCGCCAGGATGTGGGCAAACCTACAGTGTGTTAGCTAAGTTAGGTTAGCTAACTGTCGCACCTTTTAATGTGGACAGGAAAAATAATATCAATAAGAAGCTTAGGATAAAGAGAAAAAAAAAGAAAAATGAAAAAGTTCAAGATAATTTTCTGTAATGCGGTTTAAAGCACACTGTTTACATTTAGCTGTTTGAGCACAACTCCAGCTAACAGGCTAGCTGTAACTTACCCACCAAAATAATCACATACAGACCCAAAACACAACAAATTCACAACACACAGCGTCTAAGTATGGAGGTTACAATTAATAGAACTACAAGACGTTATAAATGATGTAGTTACTCACTTATAACTGCTTTAAAAACGCGAAACAAACACTTCAGTTTCCCACGCTGGGGTTCTCCTTCCACCTACAAACCAGTTAGCGCATGCGCGGTATGTAGCGGGGGTGTTGGGAGCGTCCAAATAAGCAGGCTTTAGGCCGCAATTCTAGGGGGCTTAGCCGATGCGCACTTGTTTTGCATTTATATATATATATATATATATATATATATATATATATATATATATATATATATATATATATATATATATATATACTACAATCACTATTAAAAACTGTACAGCGGTCAAAACTTGCGTCCATGAGTAAAAATTATGATTTCATGCTCCCTGAATCCCTCTTTCAAAAAAAAAAAACAGATGAATCCTGACGTTCTTACCTTGGAATGCTATCAGGGAAGAAAAAATCCATTGATGGAATAACCTGGTCTATATTCAGTATATTCAGATAGTCAGCTGACCTCATTCTTTCAGCACATACTGTTGCTGAACCTAGACCTGACCAACTGCATCAACCCAACATCATTTGCTTATTTAAATCCAAGCGAAAACTTGTTTTTGACCAGGCAGTGTAAAAGCTATTTTCAAAACCTTTACCACCTAGGCTATGGGCAGTATAAGGACCTGTCACTAGGGGGCGGCAGATAACAATCTATTAACATGAGCAGCGCTTCAGGTTGATTAATTACTTTCTTCTCTTAGTATTTATCTATTTCTGTCTTATTCTCAGTCCACTCAGGGTGAAGGAAAACAATTTAGGAATGTCTTTAAATCACTTAGACTATTAAAGAGTGAGGAGAGGACAGTAACGGTATATGTCACTTTCTGTGCAAACATGTACACTGTAAAAATCATGTAAACTTTATTAAGCTAATGGCAAAATAAAAATGTAAATGAAAGATTGTACAGCATTTAAAATGACAGCATTTTTTATTACAGCATATTATATTACTCTATAATGAAAATACTTTTTTACTGTAACTTAATTATAGAGTATTAAAGCCTTTTTAGAGTAGGTTTTGGCAAAAAATAATACATTTTAATGCTGTAACTATTAGATGACAATAAAATACTTATAGTTTATAAAATATTACTAAAATATTACCATAAAATTATAGCTACCTTTACACTGACACTAACAAATAAAATTATTGCTGAAAAGATGTAAGCAAATATCCTGCGTTGCTGTTCTGAGCCAGCGGAAGTCACATTTTGCAGTAAAAAAATTGCAATTTTTTTTTTTTTAAACATCGATAAACATTTATTTGCTGTATGATTTTATGTAAAAAAATATCCAGGAATTCGTTACAGTGTACAAAGCATTCAAGCAAACTGCTGTGGATTTTATAACACCTCCAGCACCATGTTTAACACATGCTGTAGTATGATTTTGTTCTTGGGCATGAGGTGAGAAGAAATCTATCAGCAGGGGTCAGAGCAGCCCCACCACCATGTTTAACAGATAAAGGATATGCTTGAGGAAAAAAAAACCTGTAGATATCTCTAAGAACGCTGAAAAAGATTCTCCTAAAAACAACAGAAGCTGTGATAAAGCTTAAGATTGTATTCAGTTATTAGGTTTTTTTTGTTTTCATTTTATCCTAACACTGGGAAACTTAGAACTTGTTTTGAAATTAATTACATAAAGGGAGCTTTGATATGACTCATAATCTCATAAGAGTCTAGCAAAGTCGACAGTCATATGTTTCTACATGACCAGTGTAACAATAACAGCAAATATATAAAAGCAGACAAGAGCATTTTGTTCTTCTTTTTAATTCACAGAAAAAAAAAACATCAGAACATTGTAAAATCCCTCCCCAAATCAAATATGATTGGCAAGAGTGAGGCGCGAAGCGCTCTAAAGTTAAAACACGGCTTCAAAACAAGACACACAATGAGCTAATTCAGAGAAGTGACCCTTTCCTTTGTCAGTCTGTTACATAATACCTTATTCAATTAAAAACACTCCGAACTGAAGAGCTAAAGTATAACAAGTCCTCTAGACTGACCTTAGGACACCCTTGCAGGAGCCTTAATTCAATGAAGCCCAGAGATTTATAGCTTTTCTTCAGTTATAAATCCCATGAATGAGTTATACTGCATTGTTATATGACATACCATCATTACATGGAAATGCATCCCAAACTGGCAGTTATAATAAAGTTAAATGAGTGAGGAATAGAAGCCAGGACCTGCTGGTGGGATCTGGGCATCCAAGTGGTTAGCCTAAAGATGTATTATTTAGTAACACCTATAAATTATTCAAATACTACAGGTATAAAACAAATATATATTGTACAGTTGTGTAAGGAGTGAGGAAATTGCATGCAGGTCATATGCAGGACCTTTATGAGTATGCAGGACTATGAAAAAAAAAATCTTACATTTTTAAAAATATAAACAATGTAAAAATACTGATCCTGTTTAACTATTCACTCTATGGGCACATTTTACAAATATATTTGTTTCATTCAGCAACAACAACAGTAAAGAAAAAGGCAACAGTTCATCAAGAACCGACAAAGAATTAAATTGGCATTGTAATCTTGTGTTTTGCTCAAAATTAACTGAACTATGAACTACTGAACTACTGTCTATGGTTTACAGAGAACTGCCTTGAGAACCACTGTTTTATGAGATGAGAGAGAGGTCGGATTAGAATGAATTTTGGGTATTTTGGTTAAAAATCCCATGCAGACGCTATAATTGGAGCTCAGGGAATAAATTAGAACACAAGAAAGGATATGGGCTCTATAGGCCTTGGCCTTGTTCATAGATCCAATTAGCTGCAGTCACAGTTTGAAAAATGGCTTAGTAATGTGAGAGCAGAGACATACTGAGGATGTGAAAGCTCTTTTATGTCATTAGAAATGACAGACATTGCCATTCATGGTATAAAGAGCAACACAGCACACTCCACTGGCTAGTTTTAAGGCTCAGACACTGGCGGTGTCTGAACCGGTGGTGCCAGAACTAAAAGGCTGTAGCACATCACTAACCAATCATTAGCTGTTGTTTTATATGATTAAAAAGTCATTAAAAAGAGCTCATATATTTAGCTAAAAGACAGAAATCTGTGAAATAATTTACTGAAAGGCAGAGGTCTTAAGTGCTTATGCTTAAAATTGTGTAGATTCCCCTTGTCCAAGTCCTTGAGCACCCATGGCCCTGTCTTCACATCTGTGTCCTTTAACAGAGCCCTTTAATAGGTACATACCACTGCACCCGGGAACACCTCACAGGACCTGCCTGATGTTTTAGAGATGTTCTGATGCAGTCCTCTAGCCACTACAACGTATGCTTTCAGCACATCAACCTCAAGTACTGACTGTTTCTTCACTTGCTGCCTAATACTGTATATCTACCTCTGGACAGGTGCCACTGGAAGATCATCAATATTAGCCAGTGGATTTAATGCTATGGTTGATTTTAAGGTATAGTTGATATTGTGGTCACATCTTTTACAGAGTCGCATTGTAAAACACAAATAACAACAAAGAAACATGGAAAAAATAAAACATAGAATGGCAAAGATTATGGCACATTTTTTATATGTTTAAATCAGTAAACATAAAAATACATACAAGAAGAGATTTAAAATGTCCAGAAAATTGTCAAACAAGTTCAGTGAAGAGAATTTGTTTGCTTTTTAACACTTAAAACATCCAAAACATGCGTCATTTGAACAGAGATGCCCAAACTTTTGCACACAACCTAAGGGCCCATGTAGTGATATGAATGCTGGCTTTCTGTGATACAGTGATACAGAACACTGTTTATCTTGTTATTAAACATGATTCATCATACTATTTCATCCAAAGCCCTCCATCTATGTGTAAACATCTTCTGACATTTGAAGATGTTAACATGCACTGGTGGGTGGGGCAAAATAATATTAACAAATAACATCCTGGTCCATGTCCCCTGCTCACCACTCTAACCTGTAATGGAGCTAGACTTTTTCATCATTATTATTTTTCTCAGTATGTGGGTCATTATCAAAATACTGTGCCTTTTGTTCCTCAAAATAAAAATGACTTACTTTTTACTATTTATCATATGTGTATGACTTCATATTTCCGAGCTTAATTACTTTTTTTGTGCATGCTTTTGTTCACCTTGTTATGACAAGCTGCATGACAGGGTGGGGAATAAAAGAGTGGTTGAATCAGAGTTGCAAACTTTTTAAAATATGCAGCCAATATGAAAACTATTAAGTGAACTTACTATTAATATTAATATTAATATTAATATTATTATAGTTGTGATGTTACTGAGGTCACATGTTCCTTTATTAAAAGGGAATTTATCCTAAGATAACAGGGTGAACAGCGAATGGTATGAAATGTTTAACTATCTTGATAAATAACTCTTTTTATGAAAATGGTTAATTGAATAATTAAAACATTTAATTCCCCACCAAAGCAATGTATGAACTGTATAAAATGTACAAAAAGAACTGTAAAATCAAGTTTAACATTGATCTATATTTGTCAGAATTTGTTCATTCAGAGTAAATATTGATAACTGTATTTTTACACAGTGTTCGTATGAAATTTAAACAACTATGCTGTCGTCACAAATGGCACATTATGTTGATACTGACCCATTAATTGAAAAGACTAAAAATAAAACTGTTAACACCATTACATAAATCATTATCAACCAGCACTTTAATATAGTATTTTCCTTACAGAGGAAACTCCAGAGGTGGAAAGGCACAGAGCTGAGAACTGAATGCAAAAATACCCGTTAGCTAGCAGCTAATATGCAAATTTGCTGGTTTAACGTCTGAAATCATGGTTTAAGACCAAGAGCTAAGCTACATGTAACCTCTTTAATGTTAAAGAAACAGTTTTAAAAAAAGAAAAGCACAAACATCATTCAGACTTTTATTTGGCTGCTACTGTTTTGAGCTGTGCTAATGTAGTTAGCTACTTCAGTCCATGTTTATAGCTAGCTAGATATAGCTAGGTAAGTCAAGCTGGTCATAATGACAAACACAACCAGTGTAGCTAGTCAACCAGTGTAGCTAGCTTGCTTGCTTAGCTGGACTGTTCAGCCGGGTGGTGTGTTTACAGGTATTTCATGCTGAGATGTATACATATTTTAATTCATTTGTTTTAGTGTTTAGAACTGTACACCCTTAAAAATAAAAAAATGCTACAAAAGGTGTAGGTTTAGAGCGACGCTATACAAAAAGATCCATTTTTTTTGTTTCCTTACAGAGATAGGATTTTTGCGTAAAAATAATTAAGGTTTACAGAGGAAAGTCTGAAATCTGATTAAAGTGTGGGCTGAAATGAGCAAATTCACTCCATTTGCTTATAACTGGTGTTTTGTGGTACTGGGAGGAGTTCTCCTGGGGAGATGAATGAATTTACACTGCATAACCATGCGGCTCAAACACAACTCAGACCAAATCCTGAAATGGTTTAAGTGAGAGTTATCCTGATACTGATTTCCTAGTTTCTTCTTTACAAATTTGGGGCTTCATTTAGCAATACCATCTTAAATATGTTCCTTAAATAGTTTTTAAATAAAGATCTAATAAAAAGTATGTCAGGTTCATGAGATGCTTTAAAACCACATGGACTCCTGTCCTAAAATAATCTATTCTAAACTGAAAAAATCCAATTAAGAGAACATGAGTGAATGAGTCTAAAACTTTGGATTTTAGTAAAAATAATTTTTAAAGTACGTTTGGTGAATACAGTTTTCACACTGGATGCAGAAAATTCACTGCTGTGCTTTACAACACATTTGTTTTTTGTTTTTTTTTTGCAAAAAACAATGTTCTCATATGTGTACAGTAATTTATTTTAACATTTACATTATTTTTTTGCCTAGTAAATAGACTATTCTTAAACATAAAATTGCATTAGAATTTTTACCTGGCCCATGTTTCTGTACTGGCTGTAGAAACTTTTGCCCGGGATTCCCGCCATCTTGTTTGTAATCAATTGAGTGTTATGTGACCACTAGATGGTACGGGCAGTGTGATATATGAGGCCAAACGAGGTCAACGATTTAAAAAATTGACTATCATGATGCACAGAAGCAGAAACGTAATGTCCCTTTAAGAAGGGAGTCTCAAGAGGATGGAGAGCTCCTTTCACTTTTATGCCCAACTGGCAGCTACAGTGCAGTGTTTACTGCAAGTGATGTTAAGAGCTGCTTGTTCGGACTTGAGTGAAAAGCACAGCGGATACAGTGTGAAAACAGCATCAGACAGGCCCATTGTTCTTTATGGAGCCAGAAGTGGTTGTTTTATTGTATTGCTCAAAGAACCAATTGTAGCACTTTCCATTTTAAGAGTATATGTGAAAATATAATATATATATCAGCAAACATTACTCAGGTCATCACAACTGGAGCTTTAAACCAATCAGATTCACACTGCAAGACATCCTCTCTGACAGATCAGTGGTCAGTGTGTGTCTGGTCAGCACTGGCTCCTTCTGCAGAAGTAGCTTTAAGAAGATTGTATTCAGTCATTTATTTTCACTTGAAGTACACAGTGTATTCCTTAACCTCACGTTGGAGTGAACCAGCCCTATGACACCACTGGCTCTATGACATCATTGAATATTATGATATGAGGATTAAGAGATTTACACATGCTGAATTGAAAATGATATGATCTCTGATATTATGAGTAATACAGCACAGTAATAACAACATTATTATTACTCATAACCCCAAATGCACTCACACAAAACAGGGACAGCATTACTGAGAGGAACATACATAATATGGACAAAAGTATTAAGACAACTGTTCATTCATTCTTTCTTAAAAAATCAAGGGTATTAAAAATTATCATGTTTTTGTTGGAGCAGGGAAGGTTTCCTACTAGATTTTGGAGTACGTATTCCTGTGAGGATTTGATTGCATTCAGTGACAAAATCAGAAGTCCAGGTGTTGGATGATCAATCACAACCCCGACTCTTCCCCAACACATCCCATCCCATCCAAACCTATGGATGGAGCTTCATCATTCCAGAGAACACAGTTTCACTGCTTCACAGCTCCACAGCTTTCTCTCTCTCTGGCTATACTACTCTACAGGGAATCAAAATGTTGTGAGTGTGTGCAAGTGCACATCTGTGAGCTCGACTTGTAGTATGCAACCGAATGCATTCATTAGAAGGGATGCCCACAAACATTTGGAAACATAGTGTATAAGAACACATGATCGCAAGCACATGTAAAATATGCTTTTAAAAATGATACAGAATGTGGGTCGTTCAGAATGTCAGTGTGAAACCCTTTTCCGGGCATTCACATGCTTGACGCTCTGTAGAGTCGCCATTATTATTATTTTTGCTGTTATTATTATTATTAATATTATTTCAGTCATGTTTCTGTACATGTTCTCTTCTGTTCTTTGTAATTCAGTTTGGCTGGCTGAGAAGGAGTCACAGTCTGGCATGTAGAGGAGCAGCACAGTCCAAGGTGTTCAGGTTCACTGCCAGAGCTTCCTCACCTTACACAGCATCTCACCAGCAGGTCCACAACCTTCCAGCCAATCAGCTGCGCCACACTGCCAACCAACAGTGCAGCTCAGTTCTGCTTCTCTCAGCCAATCGGCACTCTGAGCCGTCAGTCAGCCTATTCTTCCCCGACTCCCCTGCATGGTCTCTGTCTCCATGGCAACCCGGCTGGGAGCCCCCCGCTCACTTTAACAGACAGTTCCAGTTTGTGTGTTTTTGTTTGTGATTTTTTTCTGTATTTTTTTCGGCTCCGTCAGCCAGCAGTTACATGTTTTGAGTGACGGGAGTGACGTAGTTGCGAGGGAACATTCCGGTCTGGCCATGGCATGCCCCCTTCCACCAATTGGGGTCAGAGTTGTCCAGCACCTGGACGAAATCTCCACGTCTGAAACCTAGCTCGCCCTCCTCCTGCGGGTCGAAGTCGAACAAAGCCTGCACATACGTGGAATGCTGCAGACACACACACACCATGCAATATAATTGTATTAACACTGTATCAATCTCCATATGATTCCATCAAACACCAAAAGACTGTATGACTCATTCATACTGTATCATACTGTATTACAATGCAGTCAATCACAATATATCTATATTATTATAAAGCATTATAGGCTGGTCGTGATAGCTACATTATCAACTTATCAAACGATACATGGACATCCCCCCAAAAACATCTAAACCTGCTATCCTCCACTGTGCTTACTTAGTAAGGAGTGTGTCTTTAAAAATAGTGATTTAAATTTATTTGTTGCATTCAATGAGATTACTTAAACATGTTTCCCATGTATGTTATTTACTCTTAAAAAAGGGTGCAATTACTTTAATATGCTATTTTAATGAATTATATATATACTATTATATATTAGCATTATATTATTGGCATACAATTTTCTCTAAAATTCTTAAAACGATACTGTCTATTGCATTTATTTCTGGAAAAATGTATCATCCACGAAGACCAATAGTATTAAAGACTAGTTTTAAAGTGAAACAGTTATCTGGCCAGACATAATATAAAAACTAACCTATGTATAAATTCTTAAATATATAAAATATATCTTATGTGAAGTTAGAGTTTTGGAGATAGGACATATTTGTGTGACAGTGACAAATTGTTTATTTACTCAGTAAAACATTATATTTTTTTTATATTAGAATTTGTATAAAAGTAGAGGTTTTACATCACTGTGTTATTTAACCCATCTCCACAGCTGATGTTAGTCTAGTTTTATGTATAGTTCTTATTAAATCACCCCCAGGTTAGTTAAATCAGTAAAACAGTGCTTAATGATGT
The DNA here is from genome assembly GCF_023375975.1 of Astyanax mexicanus. NCBI lineage: Eukaryota > Metazoa > Chordata > Actinopteri > Characiformes > Acestrorhamphidae > Astyanax > Astyanax mexicanus. The sequence continues at coordinate 26,883,867 of NC_064412.1, read as the reverse complement.
TAAATCAGGTGATCTGGTGAAGGCATCCAGTAAAAATCTGGAACCAGGCTTTGTTCTCCAAACTAGCTCAAAATATCTACTACTCTCTTCAAAATGAGAATGGTCTTTATCATCATCATTTTTACATTATTAATAGTTATAATCGATATTGTGAATTTGACTAAAAATCTGATTAAATGACCATACTAGTGTGCAGATTCATGGCTCACCTGTGGCACCTGCTCAATGTCTCTCAGGAAGATGGGCTGGTTTCTGGAGACTGAGGTGGAGCGGTGGTAGTCCACCAGAGAGTTCAGAGAGTTAAACTTCACCACCCACAGGAAGTACTTCCCTGCGCCGTCCCGCAGGACTTTAAAGTGCTGCACGTCGTTCCCAAATCTAGGATCAGGAAAACATTTTAAATTTAATGGTTCAGAACAGTGAGCAGATTTTCACAGTAATTCTGTAGTTACTGTAAAAACCCTTTTGGCTGCACAGCAGGAGAACAAGTGTTGACCCAGTTTAACTGTTCACATTAACACACATCCATAATTCTGCACAAACAGATTAGTACAACATCACATACGAGTGTACTGAATAGAGTACCGTATTTTTCGGACTATAAGGCGCACCGTATTATAAGACGCACCATCAAAGAACGCCTATTTTTTGGTATTTTTCCATACATAGGGCGCATCGCATTATAAGGCGCATTAAGTGACACTAGAAAGGGTGCCTATATCAAAGTGAACAGGGGTGGCGCCATGGCGGGGGGGGGGTGGGTGTCTTGCCGGTGGAGCGTCTCAGTATAGAAATCTAGCTCTTTCAAAGTCAAACGAGTGCTGGATATTAATCTACACAGATTCCTCTCCTGAAAACTGTTTATTTGGGTGAGTAAAGTGCTTCAGTTTATTTACAGTAAGCTTAGATTTCCAGATTTCCACTAAGGCTTGCTGCACCAGCGTTAGCATAGCTATCCGCTAGCACGCTAGCTAGTCCCCTAAACTAGTAAAGTTAACCCAAACTTAAACGACAGCGTTACACTGAGTAATCCTGCGTGTTCTGGTAAGACAGTGAGATATTAGCTAGCGATTCGTCCCCCGTAGCTTGTTTTAACACGGTAAACAAGCAGATTACAGGCTGATAAAACTCACCTCTGAGAGAGTTAGCGCTTAGCATCTAGCTAATGCTAGCCAGGCAAAGCAGCACAGACTTACAGGCCGATAACTCACCTCTGAACAGGGAACGCTTAGCGATTAGCATCTAACTCTAATAATACTGCTCCAGCAGTATTAAAAGTACTAAATTTAGATAATACTGATCTCTGAAGCAGTGAAAAAGCTAGCTAGCTTAGCGGTTAGCATCTAGCTAATGCTATTGCTGCTCCAGCCACGGAGCTGCACGGCTCTGCACGGAGTGTGTGTTTACTTTAGATAATTTAGATAATACTGATCTCTGAACAGTGAATAAGCTAGCTAATGCTATTGCTGCTCCAGCCTCGGAGCTGCACGGCTCTGGACTCTGTATAGCACTGAAACTCTCTATAACGCTGCACGGAGTGTGTGTTTACTGCTCCTTACAACCTGAGGGGTAAAATCCATACAAAAGGCGCACCGTATTATAAGACGCACTGTCAATTTTTGTGAAAATTAAAAGTTTTTAAGTGCGCCTTATAGTCCGAAAAATACGGTACAATATGTAGAAAGGAGAATAGAATAAAAACAGAAAAAATACAGAAAAAAACTGAAGAGAACAGAGCAGAACTACAAATCAAAATGAGTCAAATCAAACAACACAGAGTAAAGTACAATAACAACAGACCAAAAGACAGCAAAACAGAACAGAGTAGAGGCCAACAGTATAGAACAGAACATAATAGAAAATATAGGGAAGAATAAAGCAAAATAGAACTGGTTAGAGTACAGCAGTGCAAAATAAAACAGGATAAGATTAAATTAAATAGATAAAATAAAAGTAATGCAAAATAAAAGATATGAAAGCCAGCAAAAATAGAGCAGAACAGAAAAGACAAGGAAAGCATACCTAAAACAGATTCAAATTTAATAGAAAAGAGTAGAACAGACATACTTGACAGACAAGGAGAAATCCCCCGGTGCACTCTCACTCTCTCTGATAAGAAACGCCCCATCATGCCTCTGTTTATTCAGCATCTCCTCTGCTTTTGCCCGTGGTATCTTCCCATAAAACCACCTGTGTGTATGTGTGTGTGTGTGTGTGTGTGTGTGTGTGTGTGTGTGTGTGTGTGTGTGTGTGTGTGTGTGTGTGTGTGAGTGTATGTGGACAAAAGAAGGCCCCAAGTGTCATGTTATTCTGTAGTGATATTTTATTTACCATTGACACTCAAGTATAATATATTGTATTTGTTCACTCACTGAGGTGCGTTGTGAAGCTGGTACTTACGGATGCGGTTTCATTTCAATGTAGTTTTTAGGGATGAATCCTTCTTTTCCATTCAGCTCTGCTTTGTACCAGTTCTGATCACATTCTTCATTTAATACCTGAAGGACAGAAGAGAGTAGGAGTTGGTGGAGTTTACGTCTCACTCAGAAAAACATAAATAAAACTGGAAAATGGTGATGTTATAATTGCTTTTTCTCCTACAAGTGGAGAGAGTAATGCACCATTGTAAAGACAAATTCAAAGTTCAATCTCACCAACTCATGGGAAGCTGTACACATGCATTTGTTGACAAGCTAAGAGATACAGAAGCAGTACTTGAAGTGAAAGAAGCATGTGAACTAAGGCAGTAAAGACACAAATGTGACTCTGGTTATGTAGCATTACACAGTTCTTGGATAGAGAGGTCTTGCACAGCATACTGCATGCTCCCATTCAGCCAATGTCTCAAAAAGGGAAGGCTTTGCATCCTTCAGCATACTTCATACTTTTATGGAATTGGAGTAGTAATATATTTGTTAAAGAGATGTTAAATACACAGATATCAAGATGAAGATGAAGGTAAAAGCCAGTATATGAAAAGTGAAGTAGAGCCACCTGGCATGTATTGTAAGCTGAGTCACTCTGTGTTGCATAGCAACTTCATTTCACAATGTTAAAATGAAATGATGCTTTGTTTAGCAAAATTCAATACAATATTTTTTCCTCATGTATGTTTATTTAGAGTTCTCCATGTTAGTGACCAATGGTTTAGCCCCTCCCTCTCGCAATTCTGCGTGTTTAGAGGCAGCAGTGTTTGCCGCGGTGCTGAAACCAAAGGATCCATTCTATAAATATCACACAGGAAATATCCCTCATTTCAGCTTTAACCCACACACAACATCCTGTATACATAAGCCTGCCTTCAGCCCAGCCAGAAACATGCTGGAAAACATGCCCAAACCAAACTAATGTTCAGCTGACGGGCTGCAGAGACGTGTGTGCTGCAGATCTGGGCCCAAAAGAGGCTTTTCTTTCTCTGAATGTGTTTAAGACACAGGGCTGTTCAATACCAAGACCAAATGTTATCATTACTGTGATCAATCCCATCACAATACTGTATTCTGGGTGGACGGTGGGTGTGGTCACCACTTAAACAACACTGAGGGCCAGCACAGAATCAGATCATACTAAAGACTATAAAAGAAAGCCTGTATATAAAATTGATTGAAGTATGAATTTAAAGCCCTATCACATGACATTGAAATCAGTAGCTCCTCCATTTTCACTTGCTGTTGTGTTTACGCGGTTCTCCATGAAAACGTGCTCCCAAACTGTAATTGCCGTGTGAGGCAGTGGACAAATAGCAATTTTTATTAAGCGCAAGGTGAAGAAAACTCAGACATGTGGATCTGGACGGGACAAAGTGTACCGGAGGACCACGGAGTTTGGCGAAAAACAGTAGGTAATTCTGCACGTCATTTTCTTAGAGGACGTCTGAGAAAAACACATAAATAGTCATTCCATACGGAAATTAAATAACTGAGGACCCCCTATAAAAGAGAAAATTACCCCAGGACCCCCTGAGAAACTAATCCCATCTGGATAGGGCTTAAGCCAACATAACCTAATTAATAATAATAGTAATAGCAGCAGATTTATGTTAGCCTATTAGAATGTTGTCTAACTCTTGTTGTCTTCTTGTTTCTTGCTCTGACATCACACACTCACTCCCTCACATTCAAAGTCACATGTCACCACCCAGACACCAGTCACCTGAGTATTAGAACTGCATTCACAGAACATTGGTCTGGTTACGTTTTGCCTTAAGAAAACTGTAAAAGCTTTAGAAGCAAGTTTTTAAAACAGAACTTAAAAAAAACCAGAAAGGACAGATATTATTTGAACATTCAACCTAAAACTGGAATTACTCCAACATCGCTGTTTTTAGCACTATTTTACTTTCAAGTAGCAAAGAGCACCTTTTTTCAACCCCTGTTAACTATTATTATTAAATATTCTAATACTTATACATTTAAACTTACTTTGGAGCTTCTGAACTCAGTGTGGCTGAAAATGTACAACACCATACCCACAAAGGTGCCATCTGTAGCTCTGAGTGCTGCCAGCCTGCGGGAAACTCACACACCATATTTGGAGGAGCAGTTCAGGGACATTCAAACTGCAGAACATTTTAAGTCCAATTTGGCCTCTTTAGTTTGAACCGGAGCTACGAGATTAATAATGTGGCTAACAAATCATAGAAATCTGAACAATAATTCAATATCAGTATTTATCGCAATAAGAAATGTTTCAATAACGGTGATATTATTTTTGTGGTATATCAATTTGTATTATTTACAGAATCTGTCAAGGACAGGTGTTTTTTTTTTTTTTTACTGCCGTCAGCTCACTGCAGAGCTGAACACAATCAGCCTCCGTAGCCGGGCTACGTCAGTGCGTGATGACGTAATCACACAGGCACGCATCTAAAATGTCTGCTGGAGCGGACTAAAGTATTATATCGTTTTTTAAAGAGGAGGTTCATTGCAGAGATTCTTAGCAGTTTTTCTGAGGCCTTCAAAGTATTTTATATCGATATCGAAATAGATCTTATCGACCGAAATTAAGGAATATATCGTGCTATAAATTTTGGCCATATCATCCAGCACTATACCCACTACACACTCACTAAACATGTGAGAGTGACAGTGCTAATCTAAGACAGATCAGTTTTGAAAGTTTCTTGCTGCTCCTCTGGGTCTGAGTGGGCAATCCAAACACACATTAAATCAGCTCTCACTTACCTCACAAACTTAGCTTTGTTTGAAATAAAGTGGCTACAAAGAACAATTAATATAGGCAATACATTGGGAAACCTATTCATTTTACACTCAGTTCATCTAAAATCAAGGATCTTAAAATCTTTATTCTGCTGTATCTGTTGTCTAGCGAATGGTTTTTACTAGATTTTGGAGGACTGCTGTGAGAATCTGATTGCCCATAAATGAGGTTAGGACGCTGGTGGGTCACCACCCCACCTTATCTCACACTTCCCAACTCAAAATCCATCCAAGAAATATAGGCTGGACCATCATTCAGCAGAGCTTGCAGCTTTAAGTCACTGAATACATTTATTAGAAGGGGTGTCCACAAACATTTGCTTAGAGTTTATATAAAAATCCACTGAGTGCAGAAATATCCCTAAATCAGTAGTGTGCAGGTATGTTACAGGAAATGAAAAATGCAAATGAATAAAATATGTGTGTGTGTGGCTGCGAGTGTGTGTGGAATACATACACTGTTTACTGAAGAGTATCTACAGTGTCCAACAGGAAATTAGCCATATGTTGTCCCAAATTAGCATAAGCACATTTCCCCCATATCTGTCACAGTGTGTGTGTGTGTGTGTGTGTGTGAGAGAGGAGTGAAAAATCTGTCCCAATTTCATCTGTTCCAGAAAAAAATCTCTCTGCTACAGCAGCTTCTCAACCCCCACCAGAGCGAGAGAAAGAGAGAGAGACTATTAGTCTCTATGATTCTCTCTCTCTCTAAAACCTTCTAGTATATATAGGTCATTAGAACAAAGAGAGTGAGAAAAAGAGAGGGGGGTAAAACGCACAGAAAATGAGGAAAACATTGAAAAAGAGACCAAGAAAAAAGGATACATTGGAAAATAGAGAGAAAAGGAGAGAGAGAGGAAAAGAAAGAGAGAGGGAAAGGGAGAGACAGAGAGAGAGAGAGAGAGAGAGAGAGAGAGAGAGAGAGAGCAAAAAGTGAAGGTGGCAGAGACAAAGAGAGATACCAGAGGAAAGCAGCAAGAGATTGATATAGAGAGAGATAGACAGAGAGAAAGGAAGAGAGAGAGAAAAAGAGTGGGAATAAAAGAGAGCAAAAAGTAAAGATGGCAGAGAAAAAGAGAGATCTAGAATAAGGTAGGAAAAGAGCAAAAAAGAGAAACATGGAGACAAGAAACGAGCAGGAAATGAAAAAGATGAGAGAAAGGTGGGAAAGGAAAATGCTTTAGAACACTGTATTTTTAGACTTGTCAAAGTATAATGCATTATGACGAAATTTGAGAGAAGAAGAAAACAGAAAAAAGATTAAAAAAAAAAACGGGAAAAGTGAGAGAAAAAGAGAGTTTTAAAGACTGGGAAAATAAACAAATCATTGAAACCCAATCTGGATAAGGAACCCTTTATCCATAATTACACAACTATTACTCAATGTTACATTAGGGCATCCAGAATAAGCTGAACTCTCTGAGCGCTGAGTCTCTGTGTGTAAGTTCAGATATTTTGCTGAGTTTTATAGAGCAGTGTTTATTTATGAAGCAGTGCACACAGTAATCTGAAGGCAGCTGGGAAACAGAGTTTGCTGTGGATGCCTGAAGACACAAAGATCAATTTAACACAAGCTTAAGGGATCACTGTAACAGGACTCGGGTGAGTTTGATGAGATTGCTCTAAGCAGGGATCTGTCCTGATGTTATAAGGTAGTGATATCATCATCAGCAGAACAAGTTCTTAATGAGCATTACTTAAAAGGAGTTTAGGTGCCCTCTGAAATACAGTTGTTAACTCATCTTTTACATAATAGTGCTGATGATAAATAGTGAAATCACAGTTCCGCTGATGGCTTTTAACACTGTGGGTGTTATCTATCCTGTTCAAACCTGCTCCTGTTCCTACCCTGCAACCTGCTGAATCTAACCCCTACACCTTCATGTTAGACAGTGATGACTAAGAGATTGTGATGATGATGATGCCATTTTTCTGTCTGCAACCTCTAGGACCTCATATTGTTCGGCAGATATGAGATCTCAGAAGTCATCAACTGTAAAATGCCATCATCATCATCATCATCATCATCATCATCATCATCACAATCGCTTAGTCATCACTGTCTAACCCTTATAACCTGAACCTACTTTTCCAATTTACAGCAATATATTATACCAGGGTCTTCCACTCCATTTAGCCTGTTTAAACAACCCTTTCTAAACATACCATACCCAAATTCTAACGTACCATTACACACCCCTGCGACAGGGTCCTGCTCCTCAGATCCTGACCCTCAGGTCCCAATATATGTTATACCTTCAACCTGCACCTACTGTAATAATCTGCCCCAATATATCATAGCTCTTTAACCTAGACCTACCTCAGTCTAATCCTCCAATCTGCCTTACCTTACCTCTTAAACCTGAACCTACCCCTCCAATCTGCCCAAACCTACCACTTCAGCCTAAACCTACCCCTCCAATGTGCCTTACCTTACCTTACCTTACCTTTTAAACGCGAACCTCCTTCTTCAATCTGCCCCACCCTACCTTCCCAATCTGCCCCCAACATACCATAAATCTCCAAGAAGGACGTACTGTTCCAATCTACCTCAGTATAAACCATACCCATCCAACCTGAACATGCATCGTCAATATGCTCTAATAAACCCTACTGTTCTACCCAAGGTTCCAATCTGCCTCAATATAACAAACGTTCTACCCTGGTCCTTCTCCCCCAGTCTGCCCTAATGTCCCCTCACACATGTACCAATCACCCAACCTGCTTCAATATACCTCACTCAAGCTGGTCCTAGTCGTCCAATCTGTTCCAATCTACCGCTATCTACTCCTGATGTCTGCTCTCATCCTCTTACTTCTGGCAGATCTTTAGTTTAATCTAATCAAAGCCTTACCCTCTAATCTGATCCAGTACATACACAAATTCCCAAACTGGACCTGTGCCTATATCCCCAACATTAGGTATCTCTAGTAATAGCAGCACATAATAGGTGCCTGTGGTCCCTGATCAGCAAAATGTGAGCTGATTGTTACTAAATCAGACTGTACAGGAAAATGCAGGAGTGACCTTACATTATCACTGCATCTTTGTTTCTGTGTCACTCTTGGGGAGGGGGGGATGACCAACCTCGTATGACTCATCTACAGAAAACACACCCAGCACTCCTCCTTTCTACAGAGGAAAGCTTTCCAGAGAAAACGTCTGAAGACAGTGAGCAGCAGGCCTGTCATGACGGATGATGTACTCAGTGATGTACTCTTAGACCATTTTTAATTATGATCTCACATTGATTCTTTAAGTTTAAATTTAACAATCTAATTTTAAACCTTTTGGAAAAAAAATGTGATTAACTACAATTAATCACAGCAAATTGTGTGGTTAGTTTTTTTTTTCACCAAATGAGAGCACGAGTCACAATTTATAGTGCATTTGCTAGACTTGATACTATTGCAAAACATAATACTGTGATACTTTTGCAAATTTGGTATTGTACAAATCAAAATAATAGAAACGGGTCTACAGCGTGAGCCAAAGCATCTATAAAGAGAAGAAAAGACATCTCAAATGCAACACAAAAAACTAGGAAACATAAACACACCCTCAGAGACCAATCAATCTTTCAGTCAATCAATAAATGAATATATTGATGGTAATTTATTTAAAGTGCAGCTGAGCATTTATAACTCAAACATATTAAAGAAAAGAAATTAAATTGTTTAAGAGTTTAAGCGATATCCTCACAGCCTCTTCTCTAAGTGTGTCACGTATCAGAGGAACCTCTAGCAGAACCAGACACAGTAGTCCCAAATCTAAAATTACAACAAAGGCACCTCTCTGAGTGTGTGTGGCTTCGCAAGTTGGAAGCACGAGAAGCGTTTGAAGGTGAAATGCTCCCTATTACAGAGCTGGTTCAGCTGTGGGCCTCTGCTGCGACAGACTTTGATGTAGGAAACTCCAATTCCCAAATCCCAATTCCAATTCCACAAGGTTTTGGAAAAGTGGGGCACACAACACCACTCCACTATTTCACAAATACCCTCTGCTCCCCGGGCAGCGAGCGCAGCCTTGTGTACTCCAGAGATTTTAAAGAAGAGCAACTCCTTCAAAGCAACACCCACAGGAGGAGCATCCTCACCAGCCCTCCAGAGAGCAGGCATGATGCAGTAAGCAGTGCTATAATTAGAGAAGACCTGATTTACAACCAAAGGCATTTCCCAGGGAAACACGCACTGTTCCACATCTGGAGTGTGTGTTAGAATGCACTTCTGCTGAGCAGAAGAATGTCAGAGTCCCTTGAATCCCTTGACATGAATATAATAGTAGCTGGTGACCTGGACCCGGTGACACGATCTGTATTACGATTCAATATTGTGACAACTGTAAGCAAGGCAATAAAATGTGATTTGTTAAAATGAAATGTTAATAAACTGTCATTGTTGGGGTTTCAAATAATATAACATAAACCACTGCCTGTCACCAATCTTGGCATGAAAATAAGTCACTTTCACTTTATTATAATGTCACTGACAGTAGACTGTGGAATGTTTGGTAGTGAGGAAATTTCAGGACAGAACTTGCTGCACAGCTGGCATCTTATCATGGTACCATGCTGGAGCAACCCATTCTATCACTAACGTTTGTAGAAACATTAAGCACCTGCATGCCTAGGTGCTTAGTGTTATAGACTTGTGGAAATGGAAGTGACTGGATCCTGAAATAAAGGATTTAGATGGGTGACCGAATACTTTTGGCAATATAGTGTATATAGCACTACATTTGTGATTTAAAATAGGGTATTATTGGCTAATATAAGCCTAGCATGCTCATGCAAGCCTTTTCATCTCTGTGTAGATTGATTTTTTTCTCAAAAATTAAGAGAGAGAGGTGCGCCAAAGTGTGCAAGTTATACTTAGTTGTCACTAAGTCTGTAATACGCAGTCATTAAGATTCTAGGATAACCGGTGGGAATCCCAGCAGCAGCCAGAGCCTGAGAGAGTACAACTGAACTTCATCTCTCTGGGTGGGTTTATGGCCTTCTTATTCCACATCACTTCTAATTTGACGCTGGTCAGCACAGGCGTCTTTTAGCTGATTTATTATAGCTGGGTTGAAGTGTTTTTCTTGGAGAACGCTGATTTTACATGTACCAGATCAGAGATTTTCTATTCTTCACCCTCCTTGTGTTGCGGGTTTGTTATTAATAACCGGAGTTTCTTCCAAATTGGTGGGAAAATTGTTTAAAAATGAAAAACATAAAATGGGAAAAAAATGGATTGATGGGACATGTGGATATTGCCGTATTCTCCACAGCAGCTAAAGTATGGTTCTCCAGTCCTCAATATGGCTAATCAGTCAGACTCAGAGCCTGTGTGTGTGGGAAGCTGAGAGCTGTGTCCGAGCTCTGCTTGACCCTTTGGACCATGTATCCAAGAAGCTGTGCAGACACACCAGGCTTTCTTATTAGCATTCTGTTCTCTTACATACAGACAAACATAGACACAGTGGATTAGGAACTGCTAGTGTTCTTCTCCCGTCTTCACCACAGAGCGGAGAGAAGTGTAAACATTAGCCCACACTCCCAGCTACCCCCAACTTCCTGTCCCCCGCCCTCTTTGTCTCTCTATCTTTCTCGCCCGGCCTCTCTACCTCCAAGTAAATGAATAAGGCTAAACAATACAGGCAAAATACCATATTGTGATACACTCCTGTAAACAGTGAATCATACACACTCTCACTATCGCACTGCATTAAAACACACTTCACCTCTGAGTAAAGTCTGTGTCAGAGAGAGTCTGACAGACAGAGGACCATCTACTCTTCATAATAAGAAAGAGAGAGAGTGGGGTGAAACATGATACTATTGGCTAATATTATTGTTCCTGGGTCGCTAATGACATCATAAGAGCTTTAGAAAATGTTTTAGGGAGAGCTTAATCCATTACGTCTAGAGTAAACAGTATTTAAAAATGTAAAATTATGTGTTATTGCGAATTGTGCTCTTGTCCACTACATACAATATTTTCCTTATTCTGTCTGAAGGGCTTTTGTAGCTTATATTGTAACTAAGTTATTTATAGTTGATAAGGCCTATAGTTTTGCTTATTTGACGGGGATATACAGTACTGTGCAAAAGTTTTAGGCAGCAAAGCAAATTACACTAATCCATTTATCTCAGGAATATGAGTGTTTTTACCAGAAAAAGCACCACATGTGAATTGAACAGATGCAAATAAACACACATACAGTAAAGCATAACAAGGAATTCTGTGAATATCCTGTGAGCCAAGCTGAAGAACAAAGTGTAGTTCCAGATTTCTCCTGGATGCCCTCAGCCAGCATGTATATATGCTGGATTTACCAAATTTACCTGATTCACCTAATTTACCAAATGTATCAAACCAGTTGTTGAAATGATGAGAACTAGCAATAACTCTATTAAACTCAGATGAGAAAACAGGGCTGTAAAATCACTGCTTTTTGAAAAATTGCTGTTTGTATTTATTGTAATGCTTGTAGTGTTTTACTGAGCAAATAAACATTTACTTCACAGATAAGATTGTCTATTACCTGAGAAACATAACAAATCTAGCTGACACCACTATGCACACAAAACAGCAAACAGTGAAGATCTATTTAACCACTACATATAGAGAATCCAAGGTCAAAAAGTGGCAGTTTTAGATCTAGATAAGCAGCTCATATTGGTTATGTTTCCAATTTGAGCTCCACAGTGCAGTTCTGCACAGAAACCCACATTCAAACTTTCACTGCTGGTCATTGGAGTTTCACGCAATATTTAATAGGGTTGATTTTAAAAAAGTAAAGTACATTTCAACTTGAGAGATGATGTACAGCACATTAAAGAAGCCCTGCATGATGACACATTACCAAGTTTTCCTGAAAGGGTAAATGTGGCATTAAGTCCTGCCTGAACAGTAATGATGTTTGGGAGATCAACCTGAAAGGCAACCCTCCAAAATAAAAAAAACTTATTTTACATCAAATCCCCACTCTAAATAAGTTAATCTCAAATAGTTGGTAAAAACAAGCCTGAATCTGAATGTGAACAGTGGGAGTAAGAGAACATCACAGACAAAAAAACACAAAAAACACTTTCTACCAGCTCTCCTAAAGCTCAGATGTGCCACTTATAGAGCAAAACAACAGGAATAAACTGGCTCTTCTGTTAGATTTGGGAAAAAAATGTCTGTATATCATGTGGAGTGATTTGTAATGACAAGTATGAGAAGATGGAGAGCCATTATTGCTGTTATTACTGGTTTCTGCCGGCGCAGAGCTCCGGTTTCTGATCCTTTCCTTTCAGCGGCTAATTTTAGACCCACTGCAGTTCAGCTTTTCATTCTCAGAATAATCGAATCCAGCTCGCAGCCTTGAGCAAGCGTGTTTGAATCTGCTGCTCCTTCTAGAACCTCAGAGAAGTTCTGAAACTTTAAAAATAAAAAAGAAGCAAGCAGCGTCTGGAACAAGTCTTTGACTGAAATTGGACTTGGATATGGTATCAACTAATGAACTAATATACTTATAGTTAGCATTTAAATATTCTGTGTTGTGTTCAAAAACCTGCACAGCTAATTGGCTTAGACAATATAATTGGTTTTAATTGCATGTTGTTGGTGTGTTATTAACACCAGCAGTCTGTTGAACAAGTACAAATACCAACAACAAACACAGCTGTGTTTCATGTCGGGAATGAAACTCTGAGCATCATTTTTTTTTATATATAAAAAAAAGCATAAATCAGCTAGCGTTCCTACAAGTTCCCCAACACTGTAGAATCATGAGTTCATGATCAGATCAGATCGATTTGCATGTTTAAACATCACAAATGTATCTGTATGGCGTGCTGAGACAAATCTGTACATGTATAATTAAGCAATAATACACAAGAGGAAGTGCTATAACATGTAATATTGGCACTGCTGTGCTTTATCTGACTGTAATCACATTTCAAACTACAACCAAAGTGCTTTGAATCTGATATTCCAAATGTCGTTTCTGGCTGGATACAATATAGATATGGCAAACATCTAATCTATGGTGGCAGTCTGAAGCAATGCTTGCTGTTCCTTGTAACAACTTACTGGACTCTGTATTCCAAAAACCCACAGGCATCCACATGACTACCATAGGATCTCCATCAGCCAACCAGAAACTGTTTTTCACAAGTTTACATGTAAATATACCCCTGTTTATAAATTACTTTGTAAGGGATTGAATTGATCCTGCACTACATATGGATTAGTATGTTATGCCTGTAATGTTTTCGAATAGTGGGTTGCTTGTGTTTTGGATTTCTTACTAGTTTTGTCCCTTATCTGTTTCTCTGTGCTTCCATTTTGACTATGTGTATCTATGTTGTATTGTTTGCTCTGGGTTTGTTCTGACCTGGCTGATCCTCTTTTTAAGTCTCCTTTGGCTTGTCCTATTGTTATCAAACCTAATAATTAGGGCCCGAGCACCGAAGGCGCAGGCGAAGCCTGCACCGGAGGTGCAAAGCCCTATTGTTTTTGGTCCGTTTATTAGGGCCCGAGCACCGAAGGCGCAGGCGAAGCCTGCACCGGAGGTGCAAAGCCCTATTGTTTTTGGTCCGTTTATTATTATTTTTATTTACAAACTTCGCGCCCATTTTTGAGGCCTTTCCGATACTCGAAAACTCTTGCATTTTGGCACAGACGTCAAAGCTGGTGAAAAATTTTAAATTACATTGTTCACAGGTTTGGACGTGGATCAGGAGCTCTATAGCGCCCCCAAACGTTGCCAGTGGCCGGGATAAAGTTTGTCCAATGTGCACCAACTTTGGTACGCTCATTGACCTCATTATACTGATCAAGAATCACTTGGATTTATTTGACTCCGCCTAACAGGAAGTCAGCCATTTTGGCAGGAAGTCGCAAAATAAAAAGTTTCCCGTGGTGTTTTGGGTGGGTTACGATGTTCGAAAACTCATAAAATTTCACAGGCCTATTGGGCATAGGATGTACTTTGATGTAAAATTGGAATTTTTCATATTCATAATTTATCAGCTCTCTAGCGCCACCTATTTTATATGACATTTATAGAAAGCTCTTAGCCTCTTCTAAATTAGCAGACCCAATAATGCCTTTAAATGATTTCGAGAAATGTAATCATTTTTCTAATGTGGTGCTAAATGACTCTACAGCGCCCCCTATTTGGTTTAGGCTAATAAATTAGCGGTAGCTGTCTCAAATTTTCCCCAATGTTCAAAATTTTTGGTAGAAACATAGATATTACGATGCCACACATAATACCCGTTGGCATGTATTAGCTCTGCCCAACAGGAAGTCGGCCATATTGAAAAATGTTAATTTTTTAAACATTTTTCACATACTCATTCGAACTCCTCCTAGAGTCTTTGTCAGATTACAACTAAATGGTATGTGGATAGTCTCCAGACATACATGGTGCTAAATTGCGAAGGAATAGTCGATAGCTGAAACGATGACGTAATGGCGGGCAATTGATTTAATGGAGACACAACACTAAACCAAATAGAAACATTAGCATGGTCAGAATACAGCTGCTTGGAAATTCATGAAACTTGGCAAAAACATAAAAGACATCATTACACACATTTTCAGTGTTGATATGATTGACTCCGCCCAACAGGAAGTCGGCCATTTTGAAAAACGTGCATTTTACACACATTTTTTGCATACTTTGTCGAACTCCTCCTAGGGAATTTGTTGAATACTCTTGATATTTGTCAGCAATAAACTACTACCATCCGTGATGATAAATTGCGAAGGAATAGTCGATATCTTAAACGGGGATGAAATGGCGGACAGTTGAATTGCTGGAGATACCCCATTAAAATAGGAAGTAAATACATTCTGGTGTTGGTAGGTGTTTGAGGAGGTTACACAGGTTGAAAACTCTCGAAACTTTACAGGCCTGCTTGATTTAAGCGGTCCTTTGATTAAAAATTGAAATTTCATATATACATATTTCATTGGCTCTATAGCGCCACCTAGGTTTCAATGCATATTTGACATTACGGAAATGCTCAAAAACTCTTGAAAATTGTCAGATTCCATAAGATCTAAAAACACTTTACAAATATTGTGATAATTTTTTCATGTGTAGCTAGCGGACTCTATAGCGCCCCCTAATTCATTCGTTTAATAAATTAGCTGTGGATGTTTCACAATTTGTCTAATCTTCTCAAATTTTGGTAGGAGCGTAGATACTATGACTCTGCACATATTTGCAATGGTTTGTATTAGCTCCGCCCAACAGGAAGTCGGCCATATTGGATTTTGTAATTTTTTTACACTTTTTTTCACAAACTCATTTAAACTGCTCCTAAAGTCTTTGTCAGATTACCTCTAAATTAGCTGAGAATGAACATCAGACACAGTTGATGAAAATTGCCAAAGGAATAGTTGATCGCTAAAACGGTGACGTAATGGCGAGCAATTGATTGAATAGAGAAGCAACACTAAACCAAAGTGAAACCATGACACAGTCAGAACACAGATGATTAAAAATTCATGAAACTTGGCAAAAACACAAGAGACATCATTAGACACGTTTTCAGTATTGGTAGGACTGACTCCGCCCAACAGGAAGTCGGCCATTTTGAAATATCTGAATTTTGCATACATTTTTTGCGTATGTTGTCAAACTACTCCTAGAAATTTTTTTGAATTCTCTTGGTATTTGGTAAATATAAACATTGAACATATCTGATGATAAATTGTGAAGAAATAGTCGATATCTTAAACGAGGAGGGAATGGCGGACGGTTGAATGTTTGAGATGCCACATCAAAACTGGAGGTTGACACATAGGTAATGCTAGGAGTTTTGAGGACGTTATAAGAGAGAAAAGCTCACAAACTTTGACCGGCCTGCTTATCTGAGGCTGTTGTTTGATCTAGAATTAGAATTTCAAATATATGTGTTTTAACAGCTCTATAGCGCCACCTGTATTTTAAATGGGTATTTCACATTTTTGGCAGGATAGAAAACTCTTGAAAATTACCACACTTAATAAGACCTCAAAATTACTTTCACCGGTTTCTCGGTTTGGCCCAGTACGATTTGCGCTGTTGTGCGAGGGCCCTACGTCCCCCTGTGACAGGGGGACAACTCGTTATTATTATTATTATTATTATTATTATTATTATTAGGGCCCGAGCACCGAAGGCGCAGGCGAAGCCTGCACCGGAGGTGCAAAGCCCTATTGTTTTTGGTCCGTTTATTATTAGGGCCCGAGCACCGAAGGCGCAGGCGAAGCCTGCACCGGAGGTGCAAAGCCCTATTGTTTTTGGTCCGTTTATTATTATTATTATTATTATTATTATTATTATTATTATTACGCTTCTTGACCCTTTCGCTCATTTTTGAGGCATTTCTGATATGGGAAAACTCACGTATTTTGGCACAGGCCTCAAACTTGGTGAAAATGTAAAAGTTCCATAGAGCATTGACATGGGCGTGGTTCAGGAGCTCCATAGCGCCCCCAAACGTCGGCATTGGCTGGGATGAAGTTTGTCCAATGTGCACCAACTTTGGTACACTTATTGACCTCTTCATAAAGAACAAGAATCACTTGGTTTTATTTGACTCCGCCCAACAGGAAGTCGGCCATTTTGACAGGAAGTTGCAAAATAAAAAGTTTCCCGCTGGGTTTCGGAGTGGTTAGGATGTTTGAAAACTCCTAAAATTTTACAGAGCTATTTGGCTTAGGCCAAACTTTCACCGTAAATTAAAATTTTGTATATTCGTGTTTCATCAGCTCTCTAGCGCCACCTATTTCGTATGACATTTTTGGAAAGCGCTCAGCCTCTTGATAATTGGCAGATTCAATAAGTTCTCGAAGTGACTTAGATATATATTGTCATTTTTGTCGTGTGTAGCTAGATGACTCTACAGCGCCCCCTATTTGGTTCGGCTAATAAATTAGCCGTGGCATCCTCAAAAATTCTCAGATATTCTCGATTTTTGACAGAAACATAGACAATATGATTCTGCACATATTAGCAATCGGAATGCATTAGCTCCGCCCAACAGGAAGTCGGCCATTTTGGAATTTGTGGAATTTTTACATATTTTTCACAAACTCATTCGAACTCCTCCTAGAGTCTTTGTCAGATTACCTCTAAATTGTCAGTGGATAGTCCCCAGACATACATGGTGATAAATTGCGAAGGAATAGTCGATAGCTGAAACGATGACGTAATGGCAGGCAATTAATTTAATGGAGACGCAACACTAGACCAAAGTGAAACCATGACACAGTCATAAAACAGATTATTGAAAAATCATGAAACTTGGTAAAAACACAAGAGACATCATAAGACACGTTTTTAGTATTGGAATGATTGACTCCGCCCAACAGGAAGTCGGCCATTTTGAAATATGTGCATTTTACACACATTTTTTGCATACTTTGTCGAACTCCTCCTAGGGAATTTGTTGAATACTCTTGATATTTGTCAGTAATAAACTACTAACACACCTGATGATAAATTGCGAAGGAATAGTCGATATCTTAAATGAGGACGAAATGGCGGACAGTTGAATTGCTTGAGATGCCCCGTTAAAACAGGAAGTGAATACATTCTGGTGTTAGTAGGTGTTTGAGGAGGTTAAAAAGGTTAAAAACTCTCAAAAATTTACAGGCCTGCTTGATTTAAGCAGTACTTTGATCTGAAATTAAAATTTCATATATACGTATTTCATTGGCTCTATAGCGCCACCTAGGTTTCAATGCATATTTGACATTACGGGAATGCTCAAAACCTCTTGAAAATTGACAGATTGCATAAGACCTAAAAACACTTTACAAATATTTTGACAATTTTTTCATTTATAGCTAGCGGACTCTACAGCGCCCCCTAATTTGTTCGTTTAATAAATTAGCTTTGGATGTGTCAAAATTTGTCTAATCTTCTCAAATTTTGGTAGGATCGTAGATAGTATGACCCTGCACATATTTGCAATTGGCTTGTATTAGCTCCGCCCCACAGGAAGTCGGCCATATTGGAATTTGTAATATTTTTACACATTTTTCACAAACTCATTTAAACTGCTCCTAAAGTCTTTGTCAGATTACCTCTTATTTCGCTGTAAATGAACAACAGACATATTTGATGATAACTGCCAAAGGATTAGTTGATCGGTAAAACGGTGACCCAATGGCGAGCAATTGATTCACTAGAGACGCAACACTAAACCAATGTGAAACCATGACACGGTCAGAAAACAGATTATTGAAAATTCATGAAACTTGGCAAAAACACAAAAGACATCATTACACACATTTTCAGCATTGGTAGGACTGACTCCGCCCAACAGGAAGTCGGCCATTTTGAAATATCTGCATTTTACAATTTTTTTTGCGTATGTTGTCAAACTACTCCTAGCAAATTTTGTTGAATTCTCTTGATATTTGGTCAAAATAAACATTGAACATATCTGATGATAAATTGTGAAGGAATAGTCGATATCTCAAACGAGGACGAAATGGCAGATGGTTGAATTTGTGAGATGCCACATCAAAACAGGAGGTGAAAACCTAGGTAATGCTAGGTGTTTTGAGGAGGTTATAACGAAGAAAAACTCACAAAATTTGACCGGCCTGCTTATCTAAGGCTGTTGTTTGATGTAGAATTAGAATTTCAAATACATGTATTTTAACAGCGCTATAGCGCCACCTGTATTTTAAATGGATATTTCACATGTTTAACAGGATAGAAAACTCTTGAAAATTGGCACACTCAATAAGACCTTAAAATTACTTTTACAGGTTTCTCGGTTTGGCCCGGTACGATTTGCGCTGTTGTGCGAGGGCCCTACGTCCCCCTGTGACAGGGGGACAACTCGTTATTAGGGCCCGAGCACCGAAGGCGCAGGCGAAGCCTGCACCGGAGGTGCAAAGCCCTATTGTTTTTGGTCCGTTTATTATTATTAGGGCCCGAGCACCGAAGGCGCAGGCGAAGCCTGCACCGGAGGTGCAAAGCCCTATTGTTTTTGGTCCGTTTATTATTATTATTATTATTACGCTTCTTGACCCTTTCGCTCATTTTTGAAGCATTTCTGATATGGGAAAACTCACGCATTTTGGCACAGGCCTCAAACTTGGTGAAAATGTAAAAGTTCCATAGAGCATTGACATGGGCGTGGTTCAGGAGCTCCATAGCGCCCCCAAACGTCAGCATTGGCTGGGATGAAGTTTGTCCAATGTGCACCAACTTTGGTACACTCATTGACCTCTTCATAAAGAACAAGAATCACTTGGTTTTATTTGACTCCGCCCAACAGGAAGTCGGCCATTTTGACAGGAAGTTGCAAAATAAAAAGTTTCCCGCTGGGTTTCGGAGTGGTTAGGATGTTTGAAAACTCCTAAAATTTTACAGAGCTATTTGGCTTAGGCCAAACTTTCACCGTAAATTAAAATTTTGTATATTCGTGTTTCATCAGCTCTCTAGCGCCACCTATTTCGTATGACATTTTTGGAAAGCGCTCAGCCTCTTGATAATTGGCAGATTCAATAAGGCCTCGAAGTGACTTAGATATATATTGTCATTTTTGTCGTGTGTAGCTAGATGACTCTACAGCGCCCCCTATTTGGTTCGGCTAATAAATTAGCCGTGGCCTTCTCAAAAATTCTCAGATATTCTCGATTTTTGACAGAAACATAGACAATATGATTCTGCACATATTAGCAATCGGAATGCATTAGCTCCGCCCAACAGGAAGTCGGCCATTTTGGAATTTGTGGAATTTTTACATATTTTTCACAAACTCATTCGAACTCCTCCTAGAGTCTTTGTCAGATTACCTCTAAATTGTCAGTGGATAGTCCCCAGACATACATGGTGATAAATTGCGAAGGAATAGTCGATAGCTGAAACGATGACGTAATGGCAGGCAATTAATTTAATGGAGTTGCAACACTAGACCAAAGTGAAACCATGACACAGTCATAAAACAGATTATTGAAAAATCATGAAACTTGGTAAAAACACAAGGGACATCATAAGACATGTTTTTAGTATTGGAATGATTGACTCCGCCCAACAGGAAGTCGGCCATTTTGAAATATGTGCATTTTACACACATTTTTTGCATACTTTGTCGAACTCCTCCTAGGGAATTTGTTGAATACTCTTGATATTTGTCAGTAATAAACTACTAACACACCTGATGATAAATTGCGAAGGAATAGTCGATATCTTAAACGAGGACGAAATGGCGGACAGTTGAATTGCTTGAGATGCCCCGTTAAAACAGGAAGTGAATACATTCTGGTGTTGGTAGGTGTTTGAGGAGGTTAAAAAGGATGAAAACTCTCAAAAATTTACAGGCCTGCTTGATTTAAGCATTACTTTGATCTGAAATTAAAATTTCATATATACGTATTTCATTGGCTCTATAGCGCCACCTAGGTTTCAATGCATATTTGACATTACGGGAATGCTCAAAACCTCTTGAAAATTGAAAGATTGCATAAGACCTAAAAACACTTTACAAATATTTTGACAATTTTTTCATGTATTGCTAGCGGACTCTACAGCGCCCCCTAATTGGTTCGTTTAATAAATTAGCTGTGGATGTGTCAAAATTTGTCTAATCTTCTCAACTTTTGGTAGGATCGTAGATAGTATGACCCTGCACATATTTGCAATTGGCTTGTATTAGCTCCGCCCCACAGGAAGTCGGCCATATTGGAATTTGTAATATTTTTACACATTTTTCACAAACTCATTTAAACTGCTCCTAAAGTCTTTCTCAGATTACCTCTTATTTCGCTGTAAATGAACAACAGACATATTTGATGATAATTTCCAAAGGATTAGTTGATCGGTAAAACGGTGACCCAATCGCGAGCAATTGAGTCACTAGAGGCGCAACACTAAACCAAAGTGAAACCATGACACGGTCAGAAAACAGATTATTGAAAATTCATGAAACTTGGCAAAAACACAAAAGACATCATTACACACATTTTCAGCATTGGTAGGACTGACTCCGCCCAACAGGAAGTCGGCCATTTTGAAATAGCTGCATTTTACACACATTTTTTGTGTACATTGTCAAACTACTCCTAGCAAATTTGATGAATTCTCTTGGTATTTGGTAAAAATAAACATTAAACATATCTGATGATAAGTTGTGAAGGAATAGTCGATATCTCAAACGAGGACGAAATGGCAGATGGTTGAATTTGTGAGATGCCACATCAAAACAGGAGGTCAAAACCTAGGTAATGCCAGGTGTTTTGAGGAGGTTATAACGGAGAAAAACTCACAAAATTTGACCAGCCTGCTTATCTGAGGCTGTTGTTTGATGTAGAATTAGAATTTAAAATACATGTATTTTAACAGCGCCATAGCGCCACCTGTATTTTAAATGGATATTTCACATGTTTAACAGGATAGAAAACTCTTGAAAATTGGCACACTCAATAAGACCTTAAAATTACTTTTACCGGTTTCTCGGTTTGGCCCGGTACGATTTGCGCTGTTGTGCGAGGGCCCTACGTCCCCCTGTGACAGGGGGACAACTCGTTATTATTATTATTATTATTATTATTATTATTATTATTATTCTGCCTCTTTGCGTCCATTTTTGAGGCATTTCCGATACTCGAAAACTCACGCATTTTGGCACAGACCTCAAGCTCGGCGAAAATTTTAAAGTTCCATAGAGGCTGGACTTTGGCGTTGTTCAGGAGCTCTATAGCGCCCCCAAACGTCGGCAGTGGCCGGGATGAAGTTTGTCCAACGTGCACCAACTTTGGTACGCTCATTGACCTCCTCATAAACAACAAGAATCACTAGGTTTTATTTGACTCCGCCCAACAGGAAGTCGGCCATTTTGACAGGAAGTTGCAAAATAAAAAGTTTCCCGCTGGGTTTCGGAGGGGTTAGGATGTTTGAAAACTCCTAAAATTTTACAGAGCTATTTGGCTTAGGCCATACTTTGACCGTAAGTTGGAATTTCGTAAATTCGTCTTTCATCAGCTCTCTAGCGCCACCTATTTTATATCATATTTATGAAAAGCTCTCAGCCTCTTGATAATTGGCAGATTCAATAAGTCTTTGAAATGATTTAGGAATATTTTGTCGTTTTTCTCATGTGTAGCTAGAGGACTCTACAGCGCCCCCTATTTTGTTTAGGCCATTAAATTAGCTGTAGCTGTCTCAAAATTTCTCCAATATTCTCGATTTTTGGCAACAACATAGAAACTATCATCCCGCACATATTACCCTTTGGCTTGTACTAGCTCCGCCCAACAGGAAGTCGGCCATTTTGAAATTTGTGGAATTTTTACACATTTTTCACGAACTCATTCAAACTCCTCCTAGAGTCTTTGTCATATTACCTCTAAATTTGGTGTGGATAGGCTCCAGACATACATGGTGATAAATTGCGAAGGAATAGTCGATAGCTGAAACGATGACGTAATGGCGGACAATTAATTTAATGGAGACGCAACACTAGACCAAAGTGAAACCATGACACAGTCATAAAACAGATTATTGAAAAATCATGAAACTTGGTAAAAACACAAGAGACATCATAAGACACGTTTTTAGTATTGGAATGATTGACTCCGCCCAACAGGAAGTCGGCCATTTTGAAATATGTGCATTTTACACACATTTTTTGCATACTTTGTCGAACTCCTCCTAGGGAATTTGTTGAATACTCTTGATATTTGTCAGTAATAAACTACTAACACACCTGATGATAAATTGCGAAGGAATAGTCGATATCTTAAACGAGGACGAAATGGCGGACAGTTGAATTGCTTGAGATGCCCCGTTAAAACAGGAAGTGAATACATTCTGGTGTTAGTAGGTGTTTGAGGAGGTTAAAAAGGTTAAAAACTCTCAAAAATGTACAGGCCTCCTTGATTTAAGCAGTACTTTGATCTGAAATTAAAATTTCATATATACGTATTTCATTGGCTCTATAGCGCCACCTAGGTTTCAATGCATATTTGACATTACGGGAATGCTCAAAACCTCTTGAAAATTGACAGATTGCATAAGACCTAAAAACACTTTACAAATATTTTGACAATTTTTTCATGTATAGCTAGCGGACTCTACAGCGCCCCCTAATTGGTTCGTTTAATAAATTAGCTGTGGATGTGTCAAAATTTGTCTAATCTTCTCAAATTTTGGTAGGATCGTAGATAGTATGACCCTGCACATATTTGCAATTGGCTTGTATTAGCTCTGCCCCACAGGAAGTCGGCCATATTGGAATTTGTAATATTTTTACACATTTTTCACAAACTCATTTAAACTGCTCCTAAAGTCTTTGTCAGATTACCTCTTATTTCGCTGTAAATGAACAACAGACATATTTGATTATAACTGCCAAAGGATTAGTTGATCGGTAAAACGGTGACCCAATGGCGAGCAATTGATTCACTAGAGACGCAACACTAAACCAATGTGAAACCATGACACGGTCAGAAAACAGATTATTGAAAATTCATGAAACTTGGCAAAAACACAAAAGACATCATTACACACATTTTCAGCATTGGTAGGACTGACTCCGCCCAACAGGAAGTCGGCCATTTTGAAATATCTGCATTTTACACACATTTTTTTGCGTATGTTGTCAAACTACTCCTAGCAAATTTTGTTGAATTCTCTTGATATTTGGTAAAAATAAACATTGAACATATCTGATGATAAATTGTGAAGGAATAATCGATATCTCAAACGAGGACGAAATGGCAGATGGTTGAATTTGTGAGATGCCACATCAAAACAGGAGGTGAAAACCTAGGTAATGCTAGGTGTTTTGAGGAGGTTATAACGAAGAAAAACTCACAAAATTTGACTGGCCTGCTTATCTAAGGCTGTTGTTTGATGTAGAATTAGAATTTCAAATACATGTATTTTAACAGCGCTATAGCGCCACCTGTATTTTAAATGGATATTTCACATGTTTAACAGGATAGAAAACTCTTGAAAATTGGCACACTCAATAAGACCTTAAAATTACTTTTACCGGTTTCTCGGTTTGGCCCGGTACGATTTGCGCTGTTGTGCGAGGGCCCTACGTCCCCCTGTGACAGGGGGACAACTCGTTATTAGGGCCCGAGCACCGAAGGCGCAGGCGAAGCCTGCACCGGAGGTGCAAAGCCCTATTGTTTTTGGTCCGTTTATTATTATTATTATTATTATTATTATTATTATTATTATTATTATTATTCTGCCTCTTTGCGTCCATTTTTGAGGCATTTCCGATACTCGAAAACTCACGCATTTTGGCACAGGCCTCAAACTCGGCGAAAATTGTAAAGTTCCATAGAGGCTGGACTTTGGCGTGGTTCAGGAGCTCTATAGCGCCCCCAAACATCGGCATTGGCCGAGATGAAGTTTGTCCAACGTGCACCAACTTTGGTACGCTCATTGACCTCCTCATAAACAACAAGAATCACTTGGTTTTATTTGACTCCGCCCAACAGGAAGTCGGCCATTTTGACAGGAAGTTGCGAAATAAAAAGTTTCCCGCTGGGTTTCGGAGGGGTTAAGATGTTTGAAAACTCCTAAAATTTTACAGAGCTATTTGGCTTAGGCCAAACTTTGACCTTAAGTTGGAATTTCGTAAATTCGTGTTTCATCAGCTCTCTAGCGCCACCTATTTTATATCACATTTATAAAAAGCTCTCAGCCTCTTGATAATTGGCAGATTCAATAAGTCTTTGAAATGATTTAGAAATATTTTGTCGTTTTTCTCATGTGTAGCTAGATGACTCTACAGCGCCCCCTATTTTATTTAGGCAATTAAATTAGCTGTAGCTGTCTCAAAATTTCTCCAATATTCTCGATTTTTGGCAACAACATAGAGAGTATCATCCCGCACATATTACCCATTGGCTGGTATTAGCTCCGCCCAACAGGAAGTCGGCCATTTTGAAATTTGTGGAATTTTTACACATTTTTCACGAACTCATTCAAACTCCTCCTAGAGTCTTTGTCAGATTATCTCTAAATTGGGTGTGGGTAGGCTCCAGACATACATGGTGATAAATTGCGAAGGAATAGTCGATAGCTGAAACGATGATGTAATGGCAGGCAATTAATTTAATGGAGACGCAACACTAAACAAAAGTGAAACCATGACACGGTCATAACACAGATGATTGAAAATTCATGAAACTTGGCAAAAACACAAGAGACATCATAAGACACGTTTTTAGTATTGGTAAGACTGAATCCGCTCAACAGGAAGTCGGCCATTTTGAAATAAGTGCATTTTACACACATTTTTTGCATACTTTGTCGAACTCCTCCTAGGGAATTTATTGAATACTCTTGATATTTTTCAGTAATAAACTACTAACACACCTGATGATAAATTGCGAAGGAATAGTCGATATCTTAAACGAGGACGAAATGGCGGACAGTTGAATTGCTTGAGATGCCCCGTTAAAACAGGAAGTGAATACATTCTGGTGTTAGTAGGTGTTTGAGGAGGTTAAAAAGGTTGAAAACTCTCGAAAATTTACAGGCCTGCTTGATTTAAGCAGTAGTTTGATCTGAAATTAACATTTCATATATACGTATTTCATTGGCTCTATTGCGCCACCTAGGTTTCAATGCATATTTGACATTACGGGAATGCTCAAAACCTCTTGAAAATTGACAGATTGCATAAGACCTAAAAACACTTTACAAATATTTTGACAATTTTTTCATGTATAGCTAGCGGACTCTACAGCGCCCCCTAATTTGTTCATTTAATAAATTAGCTGTGGATGTGTCAAAATTTGTCTAATCTTCTCAAATTTTGGTAGGAGTGTAGACAGTATGACCCTGCACATATTTGCAATTGGCTTGTATTAGCTCCGCCCAACAG
This sequence comes from Astyanax mexicanus, assembly GCF_023375975.1. NCBI lineage: Eukaryota > Metazoa > Chordata > Actinopteri > Characiformes > Acestrorhamphidae > Astyanax > Astyanax mexicanus. Next base: position 26,857,806 of record NC_064412.1, on the reverse strand, counting down.
GAAGTCGGCCATATTGGAATTTGTAATATTTTTACACATTTTTCACAAACTCATTTAAACTGCTCCTAAAGTCTTTGTCAGATTACCTCTTAATTAGCTGAGAATGAACATCAGACACAGTTGATGAAAATTGCCAAAGGAATAGTTGATCGCTAAAACGGTGACGTAATGGCGAGCAATTGATTGACTAGAGACGCAACACTAAACCAAAGTGAAACCATGACACGGTCAGAACACAGATGATTAAAAATTCATGAAACTTGGCAAAAACACAAGAGACATCATTAAACACGTTTTCAGTATTGGTAGGACTGACTACGCCCAACAGGAAGTCGGCCATTTTGAAATATCTGAATTTTGCATACATTTTTTGCGTATGTTGTCAAACTACTCCTAGAAATTTTGTTGAATTCTCTTGGTATTTGGTAAATATAAACATTGAACATATCTGATGATAAATTGTGAAGAAATAGTCGATATCTTAAACGAGGAGGGAATGGCGGACGGTTGAATGTTTGAGATGCCACATCAAAACTGGAGGTTGACACATAGGTAATGCTAGGAGTTTTGAGGACGTTATAAGAGAGAAAAGCTCACAAACTTTGACCGGCCTGCTTATCTGAGGCTGTTGTTTGATCTAGAATTAGAATTTCAAATATATGTGTTTTAACAGCTCTATAGCACCACCTGTATTTTAAATGGGTATTTCACATTTTTGGCATTATAGAAAACTCTTGAAAATTACCTCACTTAATAAGACCTCAAAATTACTTTCACCGGTTTCTCGGTTTGGCCCGGTACGATTTGCGCTGTTGTGCGAGGGCCCTACGTCCCCCTGTTACAGGGGGACAACTCGTTATTATTATTATTATTCTGCCTCTTTGCGTCCATTTTTGAGGCATTTCCGATACTCGAAAACTCACGCATTTTGGCACAGACCTCAAGCTCGGCGAAAATTTTAAAGTTCCATAGAGGCTGGACTTTGGCGTTGTTCAGGAGCTCTATAGCGCCCCCAAACGTCGGCAGTGGCCGGGATGAAGTTTGTCCAACGTGCACCAACTTTGGTATGCTCATTGACCTCCTCATAAACAACAAGAATCACTAGGTTTTATTTGACTCCGCCCAACAGGAAGTCGGCCATTTTGACAGGAAGTTGCAAAATAAAAAGTTTCCCGCTGGGTTTCGGAGGGGTTAGGATGTTTGAAAACTCCTAAAATTTTACAGAGCTATTTGGCTTAGGCCATACTTTGACCGTAAGTTGGATTTTCGTAAATTCGTCTTTCATCAGCTCTCTAGCGCCACCTATTTTATATCATATTTATGAAAAGCTCTCAGCCTCTTGATAATTGGCAGATTCAATAAGTCTTTGAAATGATTTAGGAATATTTTGTCGTTTTTCTCATGTGTAGCTAGAGGACTCTACAGCGCCCCCTATTTTGTTTAGGCCATTAAATTAGCTGTAGCTGTCTCAAAATTTCTCCAATATTCTCGATTTTTGGCAACAACATAGAAACTATCATCCTGCACATATTACCCATTGGCTTGTACTAGCTCTGCCCAACAGGAAGTCGGCCATTTTGAAATTTGTGGAATTTTTACACATTTTTCACCAACTCATTCAAACTCCTCCTAGAGTCTTTGTCATATTACCTCTAAATTTGGTGTGGATAGGCTCCAGACATACATGGTGATAAATTGCGAAGGAATAGTCGATAGCTGAAACGATGACGTAATGGCGGACAATTAATTTAAGGGAGACGCAACACTAGACCAAAGTGAAACCATGACACGGTCATAAAACAGATGATTGAAAAATCATGAAACTTGGTAAAAACACAAGAGACATCATAAGACACGTTTTTAGTATTGGAATGATTGACTCCGCCCAACAGGAAGTCGGCCATTTTGAAATATGTGCATTTTACACACATTTTTTGCATACTTTGTCGAACTCCTCCTAGGGAATTTGTTGAATACTCTTGATATTTGTCAGCAAAAAACTACTACCATCCGTGATGATAAATTGCGAAGGAATAGTCGATATCTTAAACGAGGACGAAATGGCGGACAGTTGAACTGCTTGAGATGCCCCATTAAAACAGGAAGTGAATACATTCTGGTGTTAGTAGGTGTTTGAGGAGGTTAAAAAGGTTGAAAACTCTCGAAAATTTACAGGCCTGCTTGAATTAAGCAGTACTTTCATCTGAAATTAAAATTTCTTGTATACGTATTTCATTGGCTCTATAGCGCCACCTAGGTTTCAATGCATATTTGACATTATGGGAATGCTCAAAACCTCTTGAAAATTGAAAGATTGCATAAGACCTAAAAACACTTTACAAATATTTTGACAATTTTTTCATGTATAGCTAGCAGACTCTACAGCGCCCCCTAATTCGTTTGTTTAATAAATTAGCTGTGGATGTGTCAAAATTTGTCTAATCTTCTCAAATTTTGGTAGGATCGTAGATAGTATGACCCTGCACATATTTGCAATTGGCTTGTATTAGCTCCGCCCAACAGGAAGTCGGCCATATTGGAATTTGTAATATTTTTACACATTTTTCACAAACTAATTTAAACTGCTCCTAAAGTCTTTGTCAGATTACCTCTTATTTCGCTGTAAATGAACAACAGACATATTTGATGATAATTGCCAAAGGATTAGTTGATCGGTAAAACGGTGACCCAATGGCGAGCAATTGAGTCACTAGAGACGCAACACTAAACCAAAGTGAAACCATGACACGGTCAGAAAACAGATTATTGAAAATTGATGAAACTTGGCAAAAACACAAAAGACATCATTACACACATTTTCAGCATTGGTAGGACTGACTCCGCCCAACAGGAAGTCGGCCATTTTGAAATATCTGCATTTTACACACATTTTTTGTGTACATTGTCAAACTACTCCTAGCAAATTTGATGAATTCTCTTGGTATTTGGTAAAAATAAACATTGAACATATCTGATGATAAATTGTGAAGGAATAGTCGATATCTCAAACGAGGACGAAATGGCAGATGGTTGAATTTTTGAGATCCCACATCAAAACAGGAGGTGAAAACCTAGGTAATGCCAGGTGTTTTGAGGAGGTTATAACGGAGAAAAACTCACAAAATTTGACCAGCCTGCTTATCTAAGGCTGTTGTTTGATGCAGAATTAGAATTTCAAATACATGTATTTTAACAGCGCCATAGCGCCACCTGTATTTTAAATGGATATTTCACATGTTTAACAGGATAGAAAACTCTTGAAAATTGGCACACTCAATAAGACCTCAAAATTCCTTTTACCGGTTTCTCGGTTTGGCCCGGTACGATTTGCGCTGTTGTGCGAGGGCCCTACGTCCCCCTGTGACAGGGGGACAACTCGTTATTATTAGGGCCCGAGCACCGAAGGCGCAGGCGAAGCCTGCACCGGAGGTGCAAAGCCCTATTGTTTTTGGAATGTTTATTATTATTTTTATTTTTAAACTTCGCGCCCATTTTTGAGGCCTTTCTGATACTCGAAAACTCTTGCATTTTGGCACAGACTTCAAAGCCGGTGAAAAATTTAAAATTACATTGTTCACAGGTTTGGGCGTGGATCAGGAGCTCTATAGCGCCCCCAAACGTTGCCAGTGGCCGGGATAAAGTTTGTTCAATGTGCACCAACTTTGGTACGCTCATTGACCTCATTATACCGATCAAGAATCACTTGGATTTATTTGACTCCGCTTAACAGGAAGTCGGCCATTTTGGCAGGAAGTCGCAAAATAAAAAGTTTCCCGTGGTGTTTTGGGTGGGTTACAATGTTCGAAAACTCATAAAATTTCACAGGCCTATTGGGCATAGGCTGTACTTTGATGTAAAATTGGAATTTTTCATATTCATAATTTATCAGCTCTCTAGCGCCACCTATTTTATATGACATTTATAGAAAGCTCTTAGCCTCTTCTAAATTAGCAGACCCAATAATGCCTTTAAATGATTTCGAGAAATGTAATCATTTTTCTAATGTGGTGCTAAATGACTCTACAGCGCCCCCTATTTGGTTTAGGCTAATAAATTAGCGGTAGCTGTCTCAAATTTTCCCCAATGTTCAAAATTTTTGGTAGAAACATAGATATTATGATGCCACACATAATACCCAAGGCATGTATTAGCTCCGCCCAACAGGAAGTCGGCCATTTTGAAAAATGTTAAATTTTTAAACATTTTTCACATACTCATTCGAACTCCTCCTAGAGTCTTTGTCAGATTACAACTAAATGGTCTGTGGATAGTCTCCAGACATACGTGGTGCTAAATTGCGAAGGAATAGTCGATAGCTGAAACGATGACGTAATGGCGGGCAATTGATTTAATGGAGACACAACACTAAACCAAATAGAAACATTAGCATGGTCAGAATACAGCTGCTTGGAAATTCATGAAACTTGGCAAAAACATAAAAGACATCATTACACACATTTTCAGTGTTGATATGATTGACTCCGCCCAACAGGAAGTTGGCCATTTTGAAAAACGTGCATTTTACACACATTTTTTGCATACTTTGTCGAACTCCTCCTAGGGAATTTGTTGAATACTCTTGATATTTGTCAGCAATAAAGTACTACCATCCGTGATGATAAATTGCGAAGGAATAGTCGATATCTTAAACGAGGACGAAATGGCGGACAGTTGAATTGCTGGAGATACCCCATTAAAATAGGAAGTAAATACATTCTGGTGTTGGTAGGTGTTTGAGGAGGTTAAACAGGTTGTAAACTCTCGAAACTTTACAGGCCTGCTTGATTTAAGCGGTCCTTTGATTAAAAATTGAAATTTCATATATACATATTTCATTGGCTCTATAGCGCCACCTAGGTTTCAATGCATATTTGACATTACGGAAATGCTCAAAAACTCTTGAAAATTGTCAGATTCCATAAGATCTAAAAACACTTTACAAATATTGTGATAATTTTTTCATGTGTAGCTAGCGGACTCTATAGCGCCCCCTAATTCATTCGTTTAATAAATTAGCTGTGGATGTGTCACAATTTGTCTAATCTTCTCAAATTTTGGTAGGAGCGTAGATACTATGACTCTGCACATATTTGCAATTGGTTTGTATTAGCTCCGCCCAACAGGAAGTCGGCCATATTGTATTTTGTAATTTTTTTACACTTTTTTTCACAAACTCATTTAAACTGCTCCTAAAGTCTTTGTCACATTACCTCTAAATTAGCTGAGAATGAACATCAGACACAGTTGATGAAAATTGCCAAAGGAATAGTTGATCGCTAAAACGGTGACGCAATTAATTTAATGGAGACGCAACACTAGACCAAAGTGAAACCATGACACGGTCAGAACACACATGATTGAAAATTCATGAAACTTGGCAAAAACACAAGAGACATCATAAGACACGTTTTTAGTATTGGTAAGACTGACTCCGCCCAACAGGAAGTCGGCCATTTTGAAAAAAGTGCATTTTACACACATTTTTTGCATACTTTGTCAAACTCCTCCTAGGGAATTCGTAGAATACTCTTGATATTTGTCAGCAAAAAACTACTACCATCCGAGATGATAAATTGCGAAGGAATAGTTAATATCTTAAACGAGGACGAAATGGCGGACAGTTGAGTTGCTGGAGATACCCCATTAAAACAGGAAGTGAATACATTCTGGTGTTGGTAGGTGTTTGAGGAGGTTAAAAAGGTTGAAAACTCTCGAAACTTTACAGGCCTGCTTGATTTAAGTGGTACTTGGATCAAAAATTGAAATTTCATATATACGTATTTCATTGGCTCTGTAGCGCCACCTAGGTTTCAATGCATATTTGACATTACGGGAATGCTCAAAAACTCTTGAAAATTGTCAGATTGCATAACACCTAAAAACAATTTACAAATATTGTGATAATTTTTTCATGTGTAGCTAGCTGACTCTACAGCGCCCCCTAATTTGTACGGTTAATAAATTAGCTGTGGATGTGTCAAAATTGGTCTAATCTTCTCAAATTTTGGTAGGAGCGTAGATGCTATGACTCTGCACATATTTGCAATTGGTTTGTATTAGCTCCGCCCAACAGGAAGTCGGCCATATTGGATTTTGTAATATTTTTACACTTTTTTTCACAAACTCATTTAAACTGCTCCTAAAGTCTTTGTCAGATTACCTCTAAATTAGCTGAGAATGAACATCAGACACAGTTGATGAAAATTGCCAAAGGAATAGTTTATCGCTAAAACGGTGACATAATGGCGAGCAATTGATTGACTAGAGACGCAACACTAAACCAAAGTGAAACCATGACACAGTCAGAACACAGATGATTACAAATTCATGAAACTTGGCAAAAACACAAGAGACATCATTAGACACGTTTTTAGTATTGGTAGGACTGACTCCGCCCAACAGGAAGTCGGCCATTTTGAAATATCTGAATTTTACATACATTTTTTGCGTATGTTGTCAAACTACTCCTAGAAATTTTGTTGAATTCTCTTGGTATTTGGTAAAAATAAACATTGAACATATCTGATGATAAATTGTGAAGAAATAGTCGATATCTTAAATGAGGAGGGAATGGCGGACAGTTGAATGTTTGAGATGCCACATCAAAACTGGAGGTTGACACATGGGTAATGCTAGGAGTTTTGAGGACGTTATAAGAGAGAAAAGCTCACAAACTTTGACCGGCCTGCTTATCTGAGGCTGTTGTTTGATCTAGAATTAGAATTTCAAATATATGTGTTTTAACAGCTCTATAGCGCCACCTGTATTTTAAATGGGTATTTCACATTTTTGGCAGGATAGAAAACTCTTGAAAATTACCACACTGAATAAGACCTCAAAATTACTTTCACCGGTTTCTCGGTTTGGCCCGGTACGATTTGCGCTGTTGTGCGAGGGCCCTACGTCCCCCTGTGACAGGGGGACAACTCGTTATTATTATTATTCTGCCTCTTTGCGTCCATTTTTGAGGCATTTCCGATACTCGAAAACTCACGCATTTTGGCACAGACCTCAAGCTCGGCGAAAATTTTAAAGTTCCATAGAGGCTGGACTTTGGCGTTGTTCAGGAGCTCTATAGCGCCCCCAAACGTCGGCAGTGGCCGGGATGAAGTTTGTCCAACGTGCACCAACTTTGGTACGCTCATTGACCTCCTCATAAACAACAAGAATCACTAGGTTTTATTTGACTCCGCCCAACAGGAAGTCGGCCATTTTGACAGGAAGTTGCAAAATAAAAAGTTTCCCGCTGGGTTTCGGAGGGGTTAGGATGTTTGAAAACTCCTAAAATTTTACAGAGCTATTTGGCTTAGGCCATACTTTGACCGTAAGTTGGAATTTCGTAAATTCGTCTTTCATCAGCTCTCTAGCGCCACCTATTTTATATCATATTTATGAAAAGCTCTCAGCCTCTTGATAATTGGCAGATTCAATAAGTCTTTGAAATGATTTAGGAATATTTTGTCGTTTTTCTCATGTGTAGCTAGAGGACTCTACAGCGCCCCCTATTTTGTTTAGGCCATTAAATTAGCTGTAGCTGTCTCAAAATTTCTCCAATATTCTCGATTTTTGGCAACAACATAGAAAGTATCATCCCGCACATATTACCCATTGGCTGGTATTAGCTCCGCCCAACAGGAAGTCGGCCATTTTGAAATTTGTGGAATTTTTACACATTTTTCACCAACTCATTCAAACTCCTCCTAGAGTCTTTGTCAGATTATCTCTAAATTGGGCGTGGATAGGCTCCAGACATACATGGTGATAAATTGCGAAGGAATAGTCGATAGCTGAAACGATGACGTAATGGCGGACAATTAATTTAATGGAGACGCAACACTAGACCAAAGTGAAACCATGACACGGTCATAAAACAGATGATTGAAAAATCATGAAACTTGGTAAAAACACAAGAGACATCATAAGACACGTTTTTAGTATTGGAATGATTGACTCCGCCCAACAGGAAGTTGGCCATTTTGAAATATGTGCATTTTACACACATTTTTTGCATACTTTGTCGAACTCCTCCTAGGGAATTTGTTGAATACTCTTGATATTTGTCAGCAAAAAACTACTACCATCCGTGATGATAAATTGCGAAGGAATAGTCGATATCTTAAACGAGGACGAAATGGCAGACAGTTGAACTGCTTGAGATGCCCCATTAAAACAGGAAGTGAATACATTCTGGTGTTAGTAGGTGTTTGAGGAGGTTAAAAAGGTTGAAAACTCTCGAAAATTTACAGGCCTGCTTGAATTAAGCAGTACTTTCATCTGAAATTAAAATTTCTTGTATACGTATTTCATTGGCTCTATAGCGCCACCTAGGTTTCAATGCATATTTGACATTACGGGAATATTCAAAACCTCTTGAAAATTGACAGATTGCATAAGACCTAAAAACACTTTACAAATATTTTGACAATTTTTTCATGTAGAGCTAGCAGACTCTACAGCGCCCCCTAATTCGTTTGTTTAATAAATTAGCTGTGGATGTGTCAAAATTTGTCTAATCTTCTCAAATTTTGGTAGGATCGTAGATAGTATGACCCTGCACATATTTGCAATTGGCTTGTATTAGCTCCGCCCAACAGGAAGTCGGACATATTGGAATTTGTAATATTTTTACAAATTTTTCACAAACTAATTTAAACTGCTCCTAAAGTCTTTGTCAGATTACCTCTTATTTCGCTGTAAATGAACAACAGACATATTTGATGATAATTGCCAAAGGATTAGTTGATCGGTAAAACGGTGACCCAATGGCGAGCAATTGAGTCACTAGAGACGCAACACTAAACCAAAGTGAAACCATGACATGGTCAGAAAACAGATTATTGAAAATTCATGAAACTTGGCAAAAACACAAAAGACATCATTACACACATTTTCAGCATTGGTAGGACTGACTCCGCCCAACAGGAAGTCGGCCATTTTGAAATATCTGCATTTTACACACATTTTTTGTGTACATTGTCAAACTACTCCTAGCAAATTTGATGAATTCTCTTGGTATTTGGTAAAAATAAACATTGAACATATCTGATGATAAATTGTGAAGGAATAGTCGATATCTCAAACGAGGACGAAATGGCAGATGGTTGAATTTTTGAGATCCCACATCAAAACAGGAGGTGAAAACCTAGGTAATGCCAGGTGTTTTGAGGAGGTTATAACGGAGAAAAACTCACAAAATTTGACCAGCCTGCTTATCTAAGGCTGTTGTTTGATGTAGAATTAGAATTTCAAATACATGTATTTTAACAGCGCCATAGCGCCACCTGTATTTTAAATGGATATTTCACATGTTTAACAGGATAGAAAACTCTTGAACATTGGCACACTCAATAAGACCTCAAAATTACTTTTACCGGTTTCTCGGTTTGGCCCGGTACGATTTGCGCTGTTGTGCGAGGGCCCTACGTCCCCCTGTGACAGGGGGACAACTCGTTAGGGCCCGAGCACCGAAGGCGCAGGCGAAGCCTGCACCGGAGGTGCAAAGCCCTATTGTTTTTGGTCCGTTTATTATTATTATTATTATTATTATTATTATTATTCTGCCTCTTTGCGTCCATTTTTGAGGCATTTCCGATACTCGAAAACTCACGCATTTTGGCACAGACCTCAAGCTCGGCGAAAATTGTAAATTTCCATAGAGGCTGGACTTTGGCGTTGTTCAGGAGCTCTATAGCGCCCCCAAACGTCGGCAGTGGCCGGGATGAAGTTTGTCCAACGTGCACCAACTTTGGTACGCTCATTGACCTCCTCATAAACAACAAGAATCACTAGGTTTTATTTGACTCCGCCCAACAGGAAGTCGGCCATTTTGACAGGAAGTTGCAAAATAAAAAGTTTCCCGCTGGGTTTCGGAGGGGTTAGGATGTTTGAAAACTCCTAAAATTTTACAGAGCTATTTGGCTTAGGCCATACTTTGACCGTAAGTTGGAATTTCGTAAATTCGTCTTTCATCAGCTCTCTAGCGCCACCTATTTTATATCATATTTATGAAAAGCTCTCAGCCTCTTGATAATTGGCAGATTCAATAAGTCTTTGAAATGATTTAGGAATATTTTGTCGTTTTTCTCATGTGTAGCTAGAGGACTCTACAGCGCCCCCTATTTTGTTTAGGCCATTAAATTAGCTGTAGCTGTCTCAAAATTTCTCCAATATTCTCGATTTTTGGCAACAACATAGAAACTATCATCCCGCACATATTACCCATTGGCTTGTACTAGCTCTGCCCAACAGGAAGTCGGCCATTTTGAAATTTGTGGAATTTTTACACATTTTTCACGAACTCATTCAAACTCCTCCTAGAGTCTTTGTCATATTACCTCTAAATTTGGTGTGGATAGGCTCCAGACATACATGGCGATAAATTGCGAAGGAATAGTCGATAGCTGAAACGATGACGTAATGGCGGACATTTAATTTAATGGAGACGCAACACTAGACTAAAGTGAAACCATGACACGGTCATAAAACAGATGGTTGAAAAATCATGAAACTTGGTAAAAACACAAGAGACATCATAAGACACGTTTTTAGTATTGGAATTATTGACTCCGCCCAACAGGAAGTCGGCCATTTTGAAATATGTGCATTTTACACACATTTTTTGCATACTTTGTCGAACTCCTCCTAGGGAATTTGTTGAATACTCTTGATATTTGTCAGCAAAAAACTACTACCATCCGTGATGATAAATTGCGAAGGAATAGTCGATATCTTAAACGAGGACGAAATGGCGGACAGTTGAACTGCTTGAGATGCCCCATTAAAACAGGAAGTGAATACATTCTGGTGTTAGTAGGTGTTTGAGGAGGTTAAAAAGGTTGAAAACTCTCGAAAATTTACAGGCCTGCTTGAATTAAGCAGTACTTTCATCTGAAATTAAAATTTCTTGTATACGTATTTCATTGGCTCTGTAGCGCCACCTAGGTTTCAATGCATATTTGACATTACGGGAATGCTCAAAACCTCTTGAAAATTGACAGATTGCATAAGACCTAAAAACACTTTCCAAATATTTTGACAATTTTTTCATGTATAGCTAGCAGACTCTACAGCGCCCCCTAATTCGTTCGTTTAATAAATTAGCTGTGGATGTGTCAAAATTTGTCTAATCTTCTCAAATTTTGGTAGGATCGTAGATAGTATGACCCTGCACATATTTGCAATTGGCTTGTATTAGCTCCGCCCAACAGGAAGTCGGCCATATTGGAATTTGTAATATTTTTACAAATTTTTCACAAACTAATTTAAACTGCTCCTAAAGTCTTTGTCAGATTACCTCTTATTTCGCTGTAAATGAACAACAGACATATTTGATGATAATTGCCAAAGGATTAGTTGATCGGTAAAACGGTGACCCAATGGCGAGCAATTGAGTCACTAGAGACGCAACACTAAACCAAAGTGAAACCATGACACGGTCAGAAAACAGATTATTGAAAATTCATGAAACTTGGCAAAAACACAAAAGACATCATTACACACATTTTCAGCATTGGTAGGACTGACTCCGCCCAACAGGAAGTCGGCCATTTTGAAATATCTGCATTTTACACACATTTTTTGTGTACATTGTCAAACTACTCCTAGCAAATTTGATGAATTCTCTTGGTATTTGGTAAAAATAAACATTGAACATATCTGATGACAAATTGTGAAGGAATAGTCGATATCTCAAACGAGGACGAAATGGCAGATGGTTGAATTTTTGAGATCCCACATCAAAACAGGAGGTGAAAACCTAGGTAATGCCAGGTGTTTTGAGGAGGTTATAACGGAGAAAAACTCACAAAATTTGACCGGCCTGCTTATCTAAGGCTGTTGTTTGATTTAGAATTAGAATTTCAAATACATGTATTTTAACAGCGCCATAGCGCCACCTGTATTTTAAATGGATATTTCACATGTTTAACAGGATAGAAAACTCTTGAAAATTGGCACACTCAATAAGACCTCAAAATTACTTTTACCGGTTTCTCGGTTTGGCCCGGTACGATTTGCGCTGTTGTGCGAGGGCCCTACGTCCCCCTGTGACAGGGGGACAACTCGTTATTATTATTATTCTGCCTCTTTGCGTCCATTTTTGAGGCATTTCCGATACTCGAAAACTCACGCATTTTGGCACAGGCCTCAAGCTTGGCGAAAATTTTAAAGTTCCATAGAGGCTGGACTTAGGCGTGGTTCAGGAGCTCTATAGCGCCCCCAAACGTAGGCAGTGGCTGGGATGAAGTTTGTCCAATGTACACCAACTTTGGTACGCTCATTGACCTCCTCATAAAGAACAAGGATCAATTTGATTTATTTGACTCCGCCCAACAGGAAGTCGGCCATTTTGACAGGAAGTTGCAAAATAAAAAGTTTCCCGCTGGGTTTTGGAGGGGTTAAGATGTTTGAAAACTCCTAAAATTTTACAGAGCTATTTGGCTTAGGCCAAACTTTGACCTTCAATTGGAATTTCGTAAATTCGTGTTTCATCAGCTCTCTAGCGCCACCTATTTTATATCACATTTGTAAAAAGCTCTCAGCCTCTTGATAATTGGCAGATTCAATAAGTCTTTGAAATGATTTAGAAATATTTTGTCGTTTTTCTCATGTGTAGCTAGATGACTCTACAGCGCCCCCTATTTTATTTAGGCCATTAAATTAGCTGTAGCTGTCTCAAAATTTCTCCAATATTCTAGATTTTTGGCAACAACATAGAGAGTATCATCCCGCACATATTACCCATTGGCTGGTATTAGCTCCGCCCAACAGGAAGTCGGCCATTTTGAAATTTGTGGAATTTTTATACATTTTTCACGAACTCATTCAAACTCCTCCTAGAGTCTTTGTCAGATTATCTCTAAATTGGGCGTGGGTAGGCTCCAGACATACGTGGTGATAAATTGCGAAGGAATAGTCGATAGCTGAAATGATGACGTAATGGCAGGCAATTAATTTAATGGAGAAGCAACACTAAACAAAAGTGAAACCATGACATGGTCATAACACAGATGATTGAAAATTCATGAAACTTGGCAAAAACACAAGAGACATCATTACACATGTTTTTAGTATTGGTAAGACTGACTCCGCCCAACAGGAAGTCGGCCATTTTGAAAAAAGTGTGTTTTACACACATTTTTTGCATACTTTGTCGAACTCCTCCTAGGGAATTTGTTGAATACTCTTGATATTTGTCTGTAATAAACTGCTAACATACCTGATTGTAAATTGCGAAGGAATAGTCGATATCTTAAACGAGGACGAAATGGCGGACAGTTGAATTGCTTGAGATGCCCCGTTAAAACAGGAAGTGAATACATTCTGGTGTTAGTAGGTGTTTGAGGAGGTTAAAAAGGTTGAAAACTCTCGAAAATTTACAGGCCTGCTTGATTTAAGCAGTAGTTTGATCTGAAATTAAAATTTCATATATACGTATTTCATTGGCTCTATAGCGCCACCTAGGTTTCAATGCATATTTGACATTACGGGAATGCTCAAAACCCCTTGAAAATTGACAGATTGCATAAGACCTAAAAACACTTTACAAATATTTTGACAATTTTTTCATGTATAGCTAGCGGACTCTACAGCGCCCCCTAATTTGTTCATTTAATAAATTAGCTATGGATGTGTCAAAATTTGTCTAATCTTCTCAAATTTTGGTAGGAGTGTAGATAGTATGACCCTGCACATATTTGCAATTGGCTTGTATTAGCTCCGCCCAACAGGAAGTCGGCCATATTGGAATTTGTAATATTTTTACACATTTTTCACAAACTCATTTAAACTGCTCCTAAAGTCTTTGTCAGATTACCTCTTATTTCGCTGTAAATGAACAACAGACATATTTGATGATAACTGCCAAAGGATTAGTTGATCGGTAAAACGGTGACCCAATGGCGAGCAATTGATTCACTAGAGACGCAACACTAAACCAAAGTGAAACCATGACACGGTCAGAAAACAGATTTTTGAAAATTCATGAAACTTGGCAAAAACACAAAAGACATCATTACACACATTTTCAGCATTGGTAGGACTGACTCCGCCCAACAGGAAGTCGCCCATTTTGAAATATCTGCATTTTACACACATTTTTTGTGTACATTGTCAAACTACTCCTAGCAAATTTGTTGAATTCTCTTGGTATTTGGTAAAAATAAACATTGAACATATCTGATGATAAATTGTGAAGGAATAGTCGATATCTCAAACGAGGACGAAATGGCAGATGGTTGAATTTGTGAGATGCCACATCAAAACAGGAGGTCAAAACCTAGGTAATGCCAGGTGTTTTGAGGAGGTTATAACGGAGAAAAACTCACAAAATTTGACCGGCCTGCTTATCTAAGGCTGTTGTTTGATGTAGAATTAGAATTTCAAATACATGTATTTTAACAGCGCTAAAGCGCCACCTGTATTTTAAATGGATATTTCACGTGTTTAACAGGATAGAAAACTCTTGAAAATTGGCACACTCAATAAGACCTTAAAATTACTTTTACCGGTTTCTCGGTTTGGCCCGGTACGATTTGCGCTGTTGTGCGAGGGCCCTACGTCCCCCTGTGACAGGGGGACAACTCGTTTATTTTATGACTACTTATTTTTTAAATGTTTGTAGATACCCATTCCAAAACATTTATTCAACAACTTAAAGCTGTACCCCCTGCAATTGAAACAGGTGCCTGTAGAAATGCATATACACATATTTTCTGGGCATTCTTGGCAGTGTCCTGTTATTTGAAAACATATGCTCATATTGATATGTGAGTTATATTGTACCAACCAAAATCAGGAAATATATTATGATATAATTTTGGCCATATCATCCAGCCATAGGAAGAAGGTTATAATGGCCCCCAGCATTGAGGTGTAGAGCTCTTTTCTCTAAAAAGATAACCATACATTACTATATGGATGAGTTGGGAAATTGGGGTTAAATGAGGTGGGGTGGTGATCATCCAACATTCCTCACAACCTCACTAACTGCATGTCTCTCAATACAATTGAATCCTCACCGTCATGCTTCTAAAAAAAGGTAAAAATTGTTTATTGGACTTGAGATTATTCTAATCTAATGAAACAAAATATATGTAAATTAAGACATATATGTTTAGCAAAACAAAACTGCAAGGGTGTAAGCCCTTTTTTGAAAGATTTCTTAAAATAAGCATGTAAAAAAAGTGAAGATTTACATAAAGCAAAAATTCAAATTACTTAAAATAAGGTAAAAATTGCTGGTTAAGATCATTACTAAAATTAAGCAAAAATTCTTATCAGACAAAAAAAATTACATGTATTGCCTTAAAATTAGATCATTTCACTTGCTAAGGTTTTGTTTTTTGCAGTGCCACAATTTTTAACCCTTCGGATTTCAGAAGAAACAACAGATGAGCACGGGTCTCCAATACTTTTGTACTTTCCATTAAGGGCCTTTTTACACTAGCCTTTTTTCTGGAGCTGGGAGAGCTTGCTCTGTAGGTTCGGCACGTTTGTTTAAGTGTGAAAGCTGCTTCGAGCCCAGGACTGGTCCAGAAGACCTCAGTTTCTCCTGAAATCTGTGGTCTAGGGGTTGCTTTTATTTTACTCTGGTGCGAACCGTGACAGGTGTGGAAGCTATCCAGCTCTGGGTCCGCTTGTGGAGTTGTTCTGACTTTTATTTATAGCATGAGTGCTTCCACTTATCGCGTTACTTCCCTTT
The DNA here is from genome assembly GCF_023375975.1 of Astyanax mexicanus. Lineage (NCBI taxonomy): Eukaryota > Metazoa > Chordata > Actinopteri > Characiformes > Acestrorhamphidae > Astyanax > Astyanax mexicanus. Next base: position 26,842,106 of record NC_064412.1, on the reverse strand, counting down.
CCATCAGTATGATAATTCCTAATGCCTAATAAACTCACACTGTGAGAGGACTGGAGGGAGGACACTGTAATAAGCTCAGCTCGTGGAGTGAGCGTATTTACTGACAGCATAACCGCTCATCTTGTGCTGGCCTTGCATGGATAAAAATCCTCATTTGAGACTCTATACTTGTTTGGAGGAGCTCCGTCAGAGGGAAAAGCTTTTGAGAAACTACATGCAGAAAAGTAAAGCATGGAATTGCACAATCAATCGAAATTCGGATGGATTTCCTGTGTGTGGAAAAAAACCCAACTATAATGAGCCTTCCCTCAAACAAGCCTAGAATCACTCCTGGGTACAGACTCATCTATTCAAGATAAGTGGAAAAAACGCCCATAGTGTACAAGCAAGGACAAAATGGACCAACGACAACATGATGCACAGCATCAGAGGTGGTTCCATAGCTCAGTCTGCTGATGGACACCCCAATTCATCACTACTTCACTGCATGGTCTTCGTCTTTCCTTCCTGTGGAACTAAACACAGACAAATCTCATGCTTTGATTTTGGCGCCCGTACTAAAACAACAGCAGCGGAGGAGGGCAGCTCTGGAGTTCTCAGAGTAGAAGTGTTTGATGGTGTTTGAGGGTGTTGTGGCTGGCATGGGGCTAGCGCTGAGCGTTCTTATGGAGATTAATGATTAAAAGTGGTCTGGAACATTGAGAAAGACGAAATGCTTTGAAGCTCAGCGGTTTGGGGGAAAGAGTGAGTGGGGGAGAGAGAGAGAGGCCTGGAGGGCTTGAATAGCAGCATGGCTCTCCGCGGTCTAAATTCAATTAGGAGTGGAAGAAGATGGCAGGCGTTCCTGAAGCCCTTCTCAGCAGCATGGGGAGTCCCAGCCAAACAAGGCGGGGTGGGGAGGAGAGGGAGGGGGTAGTCGGGAGGTGGATTTGGTTCAGGAGCATCACAGCAACCACATAACTGCAGGGCTGCTTGAGCAACGTTCTTCTGGATTAGAGCAGAAAGCATCACAGACTTTCTTCAGAGATTTCAGAGATTCTACAGCAAACTGGAGCCTCACCACCATGTTTAAAAACCTATTGAGTTTCTGTTTATTCCTGCAGAATCTGCTCCAAAACGAGTTAAAAATGTACTGGTACAATTCTAGGGATCAGGATCAGGGCAGATTCAGGCATATTTTAATGGATTACTGTTAGCTGCTTTAAAGGGGAAGTGCACCAATTTTTATGAATTTTTATGACCAAAGAAAGACACTGAGATTGTGCTTGCTTTAGTTTAAAGAAATATAATGTGAGGAATATTTGTTTAAACACTGGTTAAGTCATATCCATATTAAGGGACGGAATTATTATTATTATACGATTTTTATAATGATATGTAGTCCATGATAATGATTATATCACAATATTAGAAAGACAATGTGTATGACTAAAGAGGATAAAATACTCCTAAATCAGCAAATACCAGGACTTTTGTATTTATTGGTGTCAGTTTTACAGAATTTGAAAACCAATATTCTTCACCACAGGTTACCCTATTCAATTGATTAGTGCCACCACATTTTATTCAGTAATAAAGCAGTAACTACAGCTAACAAGATAGCACACACTTTACCAATAGAGACTTCACAGAAAGCATATCTTTTTTTTAACAGCTAGCCACCTGGCTATTTAATTGCTATAGCTACACTGGGGGCTTATTTACGGGTTTAGCAGAGCAAACTGTAAAACTCACAGCCCCTATAAATGAGGGTATTTGGGATTAAAAACTGATTATGAAGTCACATGAAACTCTAAATATTATGCATGAAAGAGTATTTGAATACGAGTTGTTAAGAATCTGTCACTGTTGATGCATTTTGGTTTTGTGTCAAAACACTGTGATAACTATTGTGCATCATTAAAATGCCTTAAATATAATTTTATAACATGTTTGAAATATCACCCAGTTCTATTGGGAAGTGAATGGTACATTTTGAAACTGAACTTAAAGCAACACTACTGGTGCTCAATACACTTGGAAGAGAACGCTAGGGAACTAGCTAGCTAATTATTTTACATAGCTAACCGACACCCAAGCAGGCTATGATCATCCACTCTGGGAGACAGAGGATGAGCTAGAACGAATCCATCCACCCACCCAGATGTAGTGGATTAAACAGAGGATTCCTGCATCGCTTGGACACACACACACACACACACATACACACACACACATACTACCCCCACTTTATGGTCTATAAGGAACTTCAACCCCCAGAACACTCTAAAAGCCTTGGAGTTATCTTTTTCAAACAGCCTTAAATTTCAAAATGACATTTCCTGACTATTTCTTCACTCAGCCTCGCTCGAGAACCCTAAATGCAAGTCAGGGTAAACATTTTTAAATTCTTTTTTGACATTCCTTCAGACGCTGTCAGTCGTAAATCTGGATTTAGGACCGTTAATGTTTAAACATCTGGAACTGTGCACAATTGTGGTTTTGCCAACAGCACAATCACCAGGACAAGGACGGGACTACGGGACTTGAGAGAGGGTTCAAAACTTAATGAATGCCTTGGAAATTGTAAATTCACCAAATATATTATACCAATTTAGGGGTTTGTGCTTTCTGCAACCACTTAGAAATAAGATTCATGAAGTTAAAATGAATGCTCTTAGCTTGGAAATTACATTCCCAACACCAACTTCACCAACTTCCCCCACGGTCGTAAATTCCGACGACAGCCGCTTATCTAAACACAGCAGAGGGGAGGAATTTCTCACTAAGAAGATTTTGCTTAAAATACATATATATTGACTATATAAAAAAGGTGTTTTATAGAATGTTTACTAAATAATGGTATATGTGTCTGGTATATGGTATATGTGTTTGGATGTGTCCTGATTAAATTCTCCTACACGTTCAAGTCTGAATCAACAAGGTTTAATTAGCATTTGATAATATAGCTTTATTTGGTTATCAGTGGTTTAACCATGTATTATCTTTTAAGTGATTTAATTGGGTTTAAATAATAACATGACTCTTGATCTCTTTCTGACAGAGTACCATCCATCGTTGTATTTCTAAGATTATCTTGAATATTACATGTTTGTGGGCAATATATATATATATTACATTTATTGTGATTCAATTGTAAGATTGTTTTTTTCTGAATTTATCCTCACAAACTGATATGCTGAAAAATGTATTTTGATCCACTGTTTAATTGAGTTTTCTTTTGGTTTGATCTATTAGAAAAATTCTGAAGCATGCTGACCATGTGAGCGAGGGGGGGTTTTATGACCCTTTGTGAGTCCCCACCAAAGTTTGAAATTGCTCCTAGACCAATCAAAACACAGACACTTGGGCCACAGAGCCAATCGGAGCTCAAGGGCCAAACAGGCCACAGAGACTAATAGTTTAAACTGGGCAGACACAGTTCAGTTGCCAGTTGGAGTTTCCAGTTTAGAGTTTCCAGTTCAGTTCGGAGGAGTTGGAGGAGAAGCAGTTGGAGTTAGAGAAGGAGTGGGAGAAGATGAGTTGAGGAAAACAGTTAGAGGAGAGAGGTTAGGGAGCCAGAGATGGAGAAAGGATAGACTGTTAGTTTAGTCATCTTAAGTTAGTTTTCTTAGACTAGTGCATTTAATCTTCAAGTATATTAATATTAGCTATCCTAGTTAAAATATCTAAGGTTATTTTACAATCTACGAAGCCAAGCATTATTCCATCTAAGTTTAGCTAAAGTACAGCTGAAAAGGAGATCCGCCAGATCCAACCCAGAAACCTGCGGTCCGGAGGCCACCAGCAAGCCACCTGAGAGCGAAGGGATTTACCCTGTGGGTTCTAATGGGGCTCCGTGCTGACACAGGAAGTCCACCCACCCTGCAGACAGGCTCACGTGATCCTTTTTCGGGGTGAAGCAGCAGACGACCAACCCAGGCGGACGTCACCAAGGCTCACTTCAACAACTCAGAGTAAGGCAGAGCTGGGTTTAATCTTTCGGCAGATGGTGTCTGTTGGTCATGGTTTGGTCGGGTCTTTAATAGAGCGTCTTTAGTATAGATGACTCATTTTGAGTGGCTTGGTTGGAAATAAGAATTGGTTTCGTAGACTTAAAATGCCTTAGACCCTTATTTAGAAATACTCACTTAATAGTTATATTAATCTTTATTCCTTTCATATCAGCATTATAACGTGTTTGTTCTTTTATTTCTCATTTATCATTCTACACTATGATTTGATAGCTAATGGCTACATTTACGACTTTTTAATGAATTATTTACTCATATCTGTGTGATTTAATAAATACTTTTATTTTACAAAACCTGTCATTTCAGTGTGTTTTTCTGGATAACTTGGTTATGAAAATTTCTGTCACCTGTAGAAACCACACCCTGAGATGTCTTGTGTTATTAATTAATTTGATTAATTAATTAATTAATTAATCTAATTAAATTAATTTAATAACTGGCGCCCAATTAAAAAATATTTCAACATCTCAATTAGCACCAGGTATTAAACCACTGAGCCGCTACATAATTTGGCGCCCAACGTGGGGCAGGATTATATTCTTATTGGTTCTCCGCCGCGAGACCAGAATATATACACATTTCATAACCAGTTCCAGAAAATAGCGCTGTAAGTTGCAGAATAAAGTGTATTTTGTTGTTATTATTAAATGCGTTAGCTGCTGGCTAGCTGGCCTAGCTGGAGTTAACTGCATAAACCCAGCGTGTTAGAAACACACGTGTTTTTGTTTACAATTCAGGACTGGACAGTCCCCTGTCTGTGTCACGCGCACAGTCCCCCGCTGTGTGTGCGTCGCCCGCACGGTCCCCTGTGTGTCTGTATAACGTGTACAGTTGTGTGCGTGGTACGTGAGCGCTCTTGAAAACATTACTCTTATTTGTAAAATAAGCTTGGTTGACACACCGCCGTGTGTGGGCAACCTTAAACCCGGGTGTATATACGTGTATATACGTGTGTACTTACATAAAGTTCGAACTGTTTCCGGTAAAATAGACATATTTTGCCAGTGTTGATCTGATAAGGCCTTCGCGCAGCTTTGAGTCGCGGATCTCCGGCTCATCGACTCCGCGCTCCAGTTAAAACTGCCGGTTTTTGCGCGAAATCCGTAAAATCCTGCAGTACTGGACACTTCCACGTGCGTAAAAGAGTAGCTAACTTTTACGTAACACCACCCTGAGTGGCAGGAAGTTTATTGTGTGCGTGATTAAACTAACCACGCCATGTAAATCCTCTTTGCTCATCTTGTGAAGTCAGTGTGTTGCTGCTGTGTTAAACTTTCGGACAGCCGTGTCCTTCTCCTCTGCTATTCACAGTCGACTGAGTCAGTCAAATCTGCTGACTAGGTCCCAGACCCAAGGGGCGGTCCTTAACGTGGCATCATCAGTGGGCGTGACCACTCCCACCAGTCGGCCTCTGCCACCATCTGGTGGACAGCCTGACTATTTACACTCAAACTCAAAGGGTGTTTTACTACCCCTCACCACTAGGGGGGGGTACACTGCCACATCGCCATCTGGTGTTTGATTTGGGTAACTGCATACAGTGCAGAAAGGTGCATCTCATTTGTTTGACCACCAGAGGGAGCCACTTAGCCACATAGCTGTGTCGCCACCTGGTGTTGTACTTGTGTAATTGCTATCATCCTGTAGAGTGCATTTAGAGTTTCTGTCGCCAGAGGGTGCCAATTTCAAACAAACTTTTTGTTAAGTTAATAAAGGGAATTTGCATTGTGGTGGGGTTAAATGGTTTGTAAATAAGTAAACAAATAACTGCATTCATTTAATCGGTTAATATTAAATAGTTAAATTTAAGTTTCAGGTCTGCTCTCTCAAACATTACTCTTTATGTTACATTGAACCAAGCTAAATAGCTATCTCCATTGAGTAACTAATCACAACATAAAATAATTAACTGGTCATTTTAATCAATTTGATTAAGTAAAGTTAATTAAATTTTTGTTAATTAATTATTTTCAATTTAATTCAACCATCTTCAAATAAATTAAGCTTAATTATTGATCGATTAAGATCAATTATTAATAACTGATTGAAATTAATTAATTAATTAACCATTAAAAAAAAAAAAAAAAAAAAAAAAAAAAAAAAAAAAAAAAACCTATCCAGTTATCAGTTACTCAACCATATACCCAGCACACCTGTGCTTAATACATAGTTAAATTCTCCCATCCTGTACATAGTTAATAACTATACCCATATTTAGATTTAGACATTGTGTATAGTGCCCTACAGTTATTAAACTGTTCACTAGCATCACTGACAACAAATCTAACTATTCTTTTAAAATTAATCTACTAATTGTAACCTTAGGTCGCCCACTTTTAACAGATTTTCTTCTTAGAAAAGGCACAATGCTAATTGATTCGAACATAAAATAAACTTGTTTGTCATCAAAATTGTTTGATTCCACGTGCTTTACGTAAATCAAAATGTGTGTCACTGAAAAAGCTCTTTTAGAGCTTACAGCTGGTTTACCCCCAGGACTTACCGTCCCAGTCCAACAAATGGACAGTGGGGGTCTCCATGCACTAATTGCCAAAAGCCTCAATGAGTGTGTATCTAAAATCCTTGAGGGCAAGCAACAAGTGGATCCGATTTCCCTAATACTGTGGAAACAACTGCTGTTGTCACAGGATCAACTTGCTGCTTCCTCCAAAACCATTCAAAATCTCCAAGCAGAGATTGTGACTTTAAATGATAGAGTTGCAGACCTAGAGAACAAAACTGTACAGTCTGAAATTAACCAAAGAGACCTCAAAACCGAAGTGCAGCTGCTTCAAAAGGAAGCCAACATAGCTACCCAACTTGCAGCTCAGTCACAGGAAAAACTAAAACATGCTATTGCAAGACAGGTTGAGCTACAAACTGAATTAGCACATGCTAACAATGCAGTCAAATTAACTCGAGACCAAACAGAGTTAACATTTGAGCTGATGATGGAGGGAGACTCCCCCATCAATCCAGCTGGTAAATCAGGAACCCCTGGGGTTCCGGATCCTAAGCAACAACCATCCACAAATACAATCCCTCTAGTCTCCCTTAAAGGTGCTGAAGCGCCAGTAGAACCAAGGTTCACTCAGCGCTCCCAGCCACATGGGACCTCTGTGCAACCTCAAGCACCCTCTGATAGAGATTTGGACAAAATTGCGCGTAACATCCCACGCTTTGAACCAGAACCGGACGGTTCTAATGATGTCCACCAGTATCTTCGCGACATTGACTTCTTCTTACGCCGTTTCCCCAAGGCCACGGTAGATGATAAAATCTACCTCATTAAGGTGTCCTCTAGTCGGGAAGTTGGACGTTTCATTGAGCGCCAACCACCCCAGGTTAAGAGAGATTATCCTGCTCTTTGCAAGGCTTTGGAGAATGAGTTCTCCAACCACCTTGTTCAAACCGGCCTTGCTGCAGCTCTTGCAATTAAGCAGAGCCGCCAGGAAACACCCCTACAGTACTATCACCGCCTCAGGCTAGCTTATTTCGGCTATAGAAATGAGCCTGGAATGGAGGAAGAGGAAGTTTTCAAAACATTGTTCGTGAGAAACCTCCATCCCTCCACCAGTCACTCTTTTGGAGTCGCAGCCTGCCCTCGTACGCTAACAAGCCGGCAGCTGCGTGATTTGGCTCTCAGAGGATTTGCTAAGTTCCAACAAAACATTAATAAAAAATCAGAGTCAAATGACATCCTGATAATTAATGAGCAGTCCTCCCACGTCAAGCAAAAAGGGGCACACAAGGCTCCAATGCCACCTAAGACCCAGTTAAACCACAAAAACCAGAGAGTGTTCCACTCTTGGCGTCGCTCGTCCCTACATTGGGCCCAGCAAAGTGACCAAAAGCCCTCCTATCGAAGGAAAGGTAGGATAAAACGCAGTTGGAATGGCAAACACTCACAGCACCATGCTCGAGCACAGAGCTCCAGCAAACTTCAATCTCCGCTCAGGAGAAAGAGCCCAAAGCACCACAAACGTTGGTGTCCACCTAAAGGGCACAAGGATGAGACATATCCAACTAACCTGAGCACTAAAGACGGCAGTCTGCTCAGACAATTTCGTAACGAAATACGCAAGCAGGACAATGCTGAATCTGAATTCTTGCCAATTGTCCATGCTCCAGATCAACCTGCTTGGGGGGGTGCGAAATCCATCCACTCCAATGCAGCCTTGGTTGTACAGCCAGACGCTGAAGACAACCACACTGAGGAAGCTCCTTCCCTCAGCCTGGAGGATCCACCACCTAAACAATTCTTGGGTTTCTTAACCAAGAAAGGTTCAACACCAAAATTCTACCTAGCCACCTGGCTGGAAGATGTGTTCGGGTATGATGCTCTTTTGGACACGGGGTCAGACATTTCTTTAATGTCAAATTCACTTTTTGACCAGGTGAGGGCGACAGCCCGCCGAAACAACAAAGAGATACCTCTGAAAAAGTGTGCTCTTCACCTTCAACCATATTCGCACACTGGTATCACTCTGCATTCTGCAGCCCTGGTGCACGTTGCCATCGGTCCAATGAGCCTCACCCATCCAATTCACATTTCTCCATTGGAGAACGTCCCATTGCTCTTTGGCAAAGACCTCCTTGACCGGTTCAAACCATTGATTGACTTTCAGCATCGTAGAATCTGGGCACAGGTTTGCGAACCCCTGCCCTGTCCTAAGGCACAGGATAGAGTTCAATGCTATCATGTTGCTAGCAACATTGAGCCACACAAGCTCATTGAACCTTCAAATTCCACGGGAATCAATGAGAAGCTCACTGTCAGGGTTCTGAAACCACCATCCTCAGAATCCCCTACCATGATTCTAAAACAAAACACCTGTTCATGGGCATTGACTCCCTCTACGGCTGTAGATGAGTACAACCCAAAAGCTGGAAAGTCATTCACTCTTAACACAACGGTCAACGGTGAAATCTTTGTTCCATGGGCTGACAAGTCAGCTGTTCACAGACCACCTGCAGGTTCCTTGCCACGGACTAACTGTGATCCTCTGTTCGTGCACCAAAAGGATTGTTCTCTTCTTGTTCCTGCACCAGTGGTTCCAGACAAACACAGTCCTTTGGATTCTTATGAATGTAAAAACATTCCCACCATCTACACAGATGGATGTGCTTTTCGGAATGCTCAGATCAAATGGAAAGTTAACATGACAATTGGTGCATGTGACAACACTTCTTTCAGAACACTGGCATTTCACCTTGATCCACTTGCCACTTACTGTGCGTCTTTCAGGATGCTCAAGGGCCTGTTTGTTTATGCCCCAGATACACACACTTCATCTTCATTCGTGGTGCCTCAGAGCCATGGGGGGGAGAGCCTAGCCCAGGCCCTCGATCACCCATGGGGGGACCACAAAATGATGGGGAAAACACACCGAGCATTCCCACAATTGACATATCTGCCACTTGTTGGAAAAAGGCTAGTGTGTTTTCAGCCCCAATCTTCAGAAGATCTGTGTGGTGTATGGCCAATTCCACAAATGGATTGGGTCGAAAGACTCATGAAATTTGTTCGAAGGAACAAACATCTCATCACCGTGGCAGGTGCATTTGCCAGATGGAGGGGACGTCCCCCAGACCCTATTGAAATGGCTCAGGCCACAACTTTTTCGCTGAACCACACTTTCTCAGGTGTTGGTATATCTCACCGTTCTAGCGGTGAACTGCGGAAACACCCAAAGCTGGGAAAAAGCACGCTTGGCTACCAACCATTGTGCTACACTGCTGACAAGCTACTGGTGAGGTCCCAGCACAGCACTGGCAAAACAATTCGCGAGCTCAGGTCTCATTGGTTTGGTCCTCATGCAGGGGCAGACAAACTGCCTCGCATCTGGAACCAAATCCCGCATCGTCAGTGTTTTATTAAACCGATTCTCAAACAAGTTCACTGTAACCCAATTAAACTATGCAAAAGCCCCATGGGACAAGTCGGGACCAATAATGCCCTAGGTTAAATCATAATACTGGGCTAAATACCTAGACACACTGAGTGTTCATTGTCCACCATATTCTGACCTGACGCAATTGTTAAATTGAGAACGTACCACACATTCACTGTCTGGAACTCACCTATCCAAGTAGCATAACTCACAACAAATTGGATATTTTGTTAAACCTAGTGTTTGAATCACCATTTCAAACCATTAGCATAGCAGTATAATAAATACATGGAGAAGGGGGGGTGCCAATTTTTATTTTTTTTTTCTCTTCTCTTCAGGTGCCCAAAACATATTTTGTTTCCCTTCTGACTACGTTTGCTCCGCTATATTGTTCTCAATTGTTGACTAAGTAGTGGCTAATTATTGAAGCATACCTTATGGGTAGGTTGTCTTGATAAAGTTATAAAGGAACAAATAGCTAGCAAACTATTTGTGACCCTTTCATATGCTTGTTGCCACACTATCACATTAAATTAACTATTCTATTCAGAACCAAAAGCCAATAGCTACAACAAAAAAAAAAAAAACTGATCATCAGAGAAATTGTATATCCATTAGACCAAAAACTCTGTCAGCGACCTTGTAGTAGTTTGTCTTAAGAAAGCATGACCAACAGGACACCAATTGCATGAAAGATGTACCCTAACATGCTCTGTCTACAGAAATCCACGTTGACATCGACCGATGACCCAACGTCCAGTGGCCCATCGATCGATGGGGGGGGAATGTAGTGGATTAAACAGAGGATTCCTGCATCGCTTGGACACACACACACACACACACATACACACACACACATACTACCCCCACTTTATGGTCTATAAGGAACTTCAACCCCCAGAACACTCTAAAAGCCTTGGAGTTATCTTTTTCAAACAGCCTTAAATTTCAAAATGACATTTCCTGACTATTTCTTCACTCAGCCTCGCTCGAGAACCCTAAATGCAAGTCAGGGTAAACATTTTTAAATTCTTTTTTGACATTCCTTCAGACGCTGTCAGTCGTAAATCTGGATTTAGGACCGTTAATGTTTAAACATCTGGAACTGTGCACAATTGTGGTTTTGCCAACAGCACAATCACCAGGACAAGGACGGGACTACGGGACTTGAGAGAGGGTTCAAAACTTAATGAATGCCTTGGAAATTGTAAATTCACCAAATATATTATACCAATTTAGGGGTTTGTGCTTTCTGCAACCACTTAGAAATAAGATTCATGAAGTTAAAATGAATGCTCTTAGCTTGGAAATTACATTCCCAACACCAACTTCACCAACTTCCCCCACGGTCGTAAATTCCGACGACAGCCGCTTATCTAAACACAGCAGAGGGGAGGAATTTCTCACTAAGAAGATTTTGCTTAAAATACATATATATTGACTATATAAAAAAGGTGTTTTATAGAATGTTTACTAAATAATGGTATATGTGTCTGGTATATGGTATATGTGTTTGGATGTGTCCTGATTAAATTCTCCTACACGTTCAAGTCTGAATCAACAAGGTTTAATTAGCATTTGATAATATAGCTTTATTTGGTTATCAGTGGTTTAACCATGTATTATCTTTTAAGTGATTTAATTGGGTTTAAATAATAACATGACTCTTGATCTCTTTCTGACAGAGTACCATCCATCGTTGTATTTCTAAGATTATCTTGAATATTACATGTTTGTGGGCAATATATATATATATTACATTTATTGTGATTCAATTGTAAGATTGTTTTTTTCTGAATTTATCCTCACAAACTGATATGCTGAAAAATGTATTTTGATCCACTGTTTAATTGAGTTTTCTTTTGGTTTGATCTATTAGAAAAATTCTGAAGCATGCTGACCATGTGAGCGAGGGGGGGTTTTATGACCCTTTGTGAGTCCCCACCAAAGTTTGAAATTGCTCCTAGACCAATCAAAACACAGACACTTGGGCCACAGAGCCAATCGGAGCTCAAGGGCCAAACAGGCCACAGAGACTAATAGTTTAAACTGGGCAGACACAGTTCAGTTGCCAGTTGGAGTTTCCAGTTTAGAGTTTCCAGTTCAGTTCGGAGGAGTTGGAGGAGAAGCAGTTGGAGTTAGAGAAGGAGTGGGAGAAGATGAGTTGAGGAAAACAGTTAGAGGAGAGAGGTTAGGGAGCCAGAGATGGAGAAAGGATAGACTGTTAGTTTAGTCATCTTAAGTTAGTTTTCTTAGACTAGTGCATTTAATCTTCAAGTATATTAATATTAGCTATCCTAGTTAAAATATCTAAGGTTATTTTACAATCTACGAAGCCAAGCATTATTCCATCTAAGTTTAGCTAAAGTACAGCTGAAAAGGAGATCCGCCAGATCCAACCCAGAAACCTGCGGTCCGGAGGCCACCAGCAAGCCACCTGAGAGCGAAGGGATTTACCCTGTGGGTTCTAATGGGGCTCCGTGCTGACACAGGAAGTCCACCCACCCTGCAGACAGGCTCACGTGATCCTTTTTCGGGGTGAAGCAGCAGACGACCAACCCAGGCGGACGTCACCAAGGCTCACTTCAACAACTCAGAGTAAGGCAGAGCTGGGTTTAATCTTTCGGCAGATGGTGTCTGTTGGTCATGGATTGGTCGGGTCTTTAATAGAGCGTCTTTAGTATAGATGACTCATTTTGAGTGGCTTGGTTGGAAATAAGAATTGGTTTCGTAGACTTAAAATGCCTTAGACCCTTATTTAGAAATACTCACTTAATAGTTATATTAATCTTTATTCCTTTCATATCAGCATTATAACGTGTTTGTTCTTTTATTTCTCATTTATCATTCTACACTATGATTTGATAGCTAATGGCTACATTTATGACTTTTTAATGAATTATTTACTCATATCTGTGTGATTTAATAAATACTTTTATTTTACAAAACCTGTCATTTCAGTGTGTTTTTCTGGATAACTTGGTTATGAAAATTTCTGTCACCTGTAGAAACCACACCCTGAGATGTCTTGTGTTATTAATTAATTTGATTAATTAATTAATTAATTAATCTAATTAAATTAATTTAATAACTGGCGCCCAATTAAAAAATATTTCAACATCTCAATTAGCACCAGGTATTAAACCACTGAGCCGCTACACAGAGATAAAGAGAGACATTCATGCTCCCTGGAACACCCAGACAATGGCTATGGTGGCATCACCAGGATGGCAGCGCCAACACTTGGACAGCTTACCATTTATTATAAGGGCCCTTTAAGAGGTTAAATGGGATTCACCACAGCAAACATCAGCAAATACCACATGACATGTTGATTAACAGCAGTGTGTACACATGGTCCACCAACCTTCAGCGTCTCTCCACGTCTGAAACTCAGCTCATCATCCGCAGTGGCGTTAAAGTCGTACTTGGCGACGGCCTCCATGACAAAGGCTGCGCAGCTTCCCACGATGCTGTCTCTGCACAACTGCACAATCACAAGGGTGAAATTAGTTGTTGTACAAACAGACCACACATAAGAACATCCTCCGGGAGCCATGATCAGCTGCAGTGGGATAGAGCTTAGAGATAACTGTGCCAAAGTGGGACAGAAGCAGATGGGGAACGTATGCAAACTGCCAGCCAACTGCTTCCCACTCCTGCATTTCTATTAGTGGTGGGCTGGATGGAGAAGCCTCAAAGATCTTCTGTTTAAAGAGCTGTAATTCTCTTTCATCTGAATAAACATCACCTAAACTACTTATCCCAGCAGGCCACACCTGGCAGTGTATAACAACACTGATTGTGGTGAATACTAATATGAATATTTCCTGCTAATGACGTATATTGTTGAGGAAATGTTGGTTGATGAAAGAATAGACTGACATTGATACTAAAAGTACTTTTAAAGTGTGCAATATTAAAACGATACTGAATGGATTAAATGGAATAGATTCTTATCAGAATACTTAAAACCATGGGTAGGAAAAATAGGGCATCACACAATAACGATGATATCACAATTCTATAATTCTACTATAATCAATATATTACAAGACGATTCTCTGCGACACTTCACAGCATCTGTGTTACTAAAGAGGATACAATACTCCTAAGTAAGCTAATACCAGCAATTATGTATTTATTGGTTCAGGCGGGATTGGGGGGTGAGTCTTAGGGAGTTTAGAGTGCCAATTTTTTTAATAAAAAATATTGATATTTATAAATATACGATAAGATATGATAAAAACGGTACAATATATCATGATATTGATATACTGCCTCACCCCTACTTACTACCACTATAATTTCATCAATTATAGCCACTTATAGGGCCCCTCCCTGCATCTTTCTTAAATGATACATTTCCCCATGTTTACTATTTTTTCTATTTGTTTGGGGTAACAAATCATAATCTTAAAACAATCATAATCCATATCACCACTGTCCAATGAAAAACATTTATCTCCAAAACAGCCACTTTACAGGAGAGATTTTTTTTCAGTGGAAGTCAATGTAAAAAGAGAATATGTTTTATATTTATAATTTAGGATAATTATAATTCTATTGGTCAATTCATCAATATATTTTACACAGTGTAAGAGACAGTGTCTTTGTTCAAATAATAAAGTAAACAAAAAATAGACCAAAAAATGGAGATACTTGGTTTTCATTGGACAACGAAGACATGTCCAACCTATCTTAATCACACAATGTTTAGTTGACATATGTGTGTAAACGTGCTGGCTAATGTCATTAAATACATCCTTTAATACGTCCTATAAAAACAGAACACACTGCTAAGAATTAAAGTGCTAAATTGGCAAAAGTGAGCAAATTCACAGCTTTTTGTGACGTCACAACAATAGTTGGTGTAAAAAATAATTTATTAGCTTTATTTTAGCCATAATTCCTGCCTTTTAGGTAAGTAGTACTAACCTAGATGTGCTGTATTGGTTTTTGTGATTTTCTGTCTTTTAAAGTTTTTTAAATGTTTAGTGATATACAAACGAGGCTTTTAAGCATTGAAGTTTTTAAGTATCGTTTATAAAGCGGTTAAGCAGAAGTGTTTAGCTAACTGTAAATTTGGGTTCTCAAAACGTGTTAAAACACGCGAATATATTTAACCTATTTGAGTGTTAGAGAGTTAAAGAGATCATATATTAAGTAACAGTTACTGATATAACATTATCTACAGGCGGTTGTAACTGCCTTTTCGAATCTTAAATTACCCGTTCCACCTTAAATGGTGAAGCAGTTACAGGAGTAACGCCTCTGTTTCCAGAATGAAACTGTTGCACAATTTAAGGTGGAACGGGAAATTAGAAGAGGCAGCTGGAAAACGGGGAGTTTTAAGGCTGGATTCAGTCAGACTGAAGTCATACAACCATGGTATGAATCATTATACGCAATGCGCAATGTCTCAAAGCCCTCAATATACAATAAAACACAGCTTTTTGGCAGTACAGCCCCAGAAACAGTGTACTTAATGGTGTTAATCATATAATAAGGATGTTCTCCATCTCCTCCTCTTCTCTGGAACTGTTAACGGCAGCACTCACCCAGTGTTTATCTCAGTCTTTGTCCGCGCGACTCGCCCCTTTAAAGCTCTCCTGTCCGCCGCTCTGAGGAGCATTAACCTGTTTAACAGTCTGTTTTTCTTTTTCTTCACTTTCTCTGCTCCGTGAAAAAAAATCCGTCAGGAGAGGCAGAAAGAGAGTCGCCTTATTTCCGTTTCCGTCTCCGTGGATGTGCTGGGAGAGGCGGAGAGCAGCAGCGCAGAGAGAGAGCAGCCCGGAGAGCAGCGCGCGCTACTGATCCAGCGAGCACGAGCCGGGACCAGAGACTCCGCCCCCACCCCACCCCCTTCAATTTAATATTCGGGCCAATAGAGTGCTCGGATTGATCAATATAATTATTAGAATCCGATAGAACTGATAGAATCCATCAGAATGATTTGACTGTTCAATAGAATATTTATATTGATATCAATACATATTTATAATCCGATATAGATGTTAGGATGTCTGTTCTATAGAATAGAATAGAATAGAATAGAATAGAATAGAATAGAATAGACTATTCTGCCTGAGGAATCGACAAAGAAAGAAGGAAGAGAGCCATCCGCAGAACCACCGACTGTGGCTCAAAAGGGGGGGAGCCATGAAGGCAGAGTGTCTTAGGCTACGTTCACACTACCAGGCTGAAGTGATTCAATCCAGATTTTTCGCTCAGTGTGGCTCACATTAGATTTTTTCATGGTTGTGTAAACGTGCCAAATCCGATTTTTTAAAATGAGATTTGAGTCACTTTAAGTCATGTGCGGTCCTAAATCGGATACGTATCCGATCTGTGGACATAAGATATGAATGTGAACGGTCAAATTCTATCTAGCTATCTATCTGTCTGTCTGTCTGTGCTCAATTAGCCATTTTCCCTCCATGGTATCACATTGGTAGTGTTACAAGGTCTCAGGTGTGAATAGGGAGCAGGCCTGTTAAATTTGGTGTTCTGAGGTTGAGGTTCGCTTGATCAAATAGATGCTTGAATGCTGCCAGCATTGCTGCAGATGGCCACCAAAAAGTTAGATTTTACCAAATTAAAAACACTGGAATATAATGAATTACAAGCCATCAAACCAAGCTGAACTGCTTGAATTTTTGCACCAGGAGTGGCATAAAGTTATCCAAAAGTAGCGTGTAAGACTGGCGGAGGAGAAAAGATGCAAGAAAACTGTGATTAAAAAACAGGGTTATTCCAAATATTCCGAATTCCAAAAAACGTTAATGGCGCTTCATTTGTAGTCCACAAACTGCACGTTTAAAAAAAAATACCTGCAGTGTTTATCTGAAAGTAACGAGTAGCTCGTTTTCATTTTTAAGTAAGTCAAGTTTTTTCGTTGTGGTGTGAATATAAAGAAGTGAACTGCAGGGCTGCAGTTGCTCTGCGCGCCGGTAGGTGGCAGCAGCGCTGTGTGATCAGTGATCAGGGCCGGTGTGTGTGTATGTGAGTCTGAGCAGCCTGTAGCTGTAATGATCCTCAGACTGAGCGGGTCTGCGCAGCCGCAGCTCAGCTCTCTCACTCTGTACCTGGAGCCGCTCAGGCACAGACGCCCCAACATTCACACTGTGTTTTGTGTTTTACTGTGAATTCATGAATAACTCAGTTCCAGCTCTCAGAAGAACACCTGGAGCTCATGGCGATGCTCTCTGTGGACAATTCAGAACTGCTTCATTGAGAGATTCCAGCAGCTTGGATTTAATTTTCCAAAATTGTCCATGGATTTCTTTAATGGGTCGCTAGACAACTCATCTGTGCTCACCTTCAACTTCTCTGCACAGCTTACAGGTGAGTTCCGAACACATCTGAGAGAAGAAAGTGAATGGAATTTGCATGCTGACATTTATGAGTCACAAAACAACAAACTAAACAAACTTAAAGCTGGAATCAGAACTGTATATTTAATATTAGAACTGGGTTCTCTTCTAAAACCTCTAAAACTGTCGAGGCATGAAATCCACAAGACCTTTTTCTCATATATGGCACCAATATGTTAGCTGCAGATTCTGTGTGAGCATCAGTGAGAATTGAGCTTTGATGAACCTGTCTGATTTTTTGGACATGTTCTGACCCATTCACCAACACTGAAAACATATTGTGTTAAATTCAGTGTTTTTTCATAATAATTTTTTTATTTGCATTGTAGATTAATACTAAACTCTTTCAAACTATGAAGGAGAATATGAAGTTATTTAGTGAACAAAAAGTGTTAAACAAAAAAGTGTATCAGATTTTAGGTCCTTTAAAGTAGCACCTCTTGCTTAGATGACCGCTTTGCAATATTGACTGGATTTTCTCAGTCAGCTTTATGAGGTAGAATCACCTTGAATGGCTTTCAGTTAACAGCTGTGCTAAACTTGTCAAGAGTTCATTACTTGAATTTCTCTCCCTCTTAATGTGTTTATGAGAATCAGTTGTGAGTTGTAAAGTTGTGAAGAGGTAATTATACAGTGAATACAGTTAGTATACAGTGAATAGCTCTATTTGAGTAATGTTCTTATCAATATTATCACAACTACTCAACTAAGTTAAGAAATGGCTTTAAGAAATGAAGGTCAGTCAATCAAAAAAAAAAAATGTAAAACTGGCTCTCATTAGGACTGCCTTCAGGAAAGGAAGACCAATAGTTTCTTCTGTTGCACAGGGTAAGTCCATCAGAGTTACCAGCCTCAGAAACTACATTTTAACAGCACCCCAGATAAGAGCCACCACAGTGTATTTTGATTTGTTAAACACTTTTAAATGTACTACATGATTCCTTCTGTGTTCATTCCTAGTCTGGACTTTAAATGAGAAATACATGTATGGTATTTTTTATTATATCTTAAATTTGCATTACTAAAACATCCCAGTTTCAATTCTCACTCTTAAAGGCAGTATTTTCATATTTTCAGTCTTTTATACAGGACAAAATAGCACAGTTTTTCTTCTGCCAGTTAACATCATCACTAATTACAATTGTTGTCTCTCACACTTTGCAGTAAATAAATTGATTACTTGCTCTTACATACTGCAATACATGCCTAGTATGCAAGTATTTAATTCCAGGAGCCAATATAAATTATGTAAGTCAAACATCTGTTAAAGCATAAAACTATTATATTCTGTGCATATGATATGGGTAGAATGTGCCTCAGATTGTTTTTACCGTGTGTCAATGTATTTGCTCTAACGTTATGCATCATGTGATGTTTAAAAATATACATGCAAAGATTCTGATCATTTTAAATATAATAAATACACATAATATTGTTAACATTTTTGGATTGTAGCCTTCACAGTTTAGCACAGTGTCTCAGACTATTGTTTGTCCATTTGTCTTTCTTTCCAATGCATCAGCTTTCCACTTGAACATCAGTGTTCTGCACCTAATCTGCCAGTGGTTTTAACGTTATGGCTGATTGGTTTAAACTCTTGCTTATGAACGTTGTTGGTATGTAGGCGGACCAGGCCTTTCAGAAAGGACCAAAAGTATAAGCCTCCCATAAAAAAGGAGCTGAATTACATTTTAAAAAATGAATAAACTGTGTTGAGTGTGGGGGTGACCAAACGCCTCCAAACTCTACAGAATTTGCTGCTAAACCGTATCTGGCTCTGCAGCTTTTCCAGAGTAACACTTTAATATCATTATGCACATCCTCCCTAGAGAAAAGAACACTGAGGGCAGCTTTCTGGACATCTGTTGCGGCGGTAAGATGAACAAATGAATAAATCAACCAATTTTAAACATTTTCTAAAAAAACAAACTACACTTTATATATAAAAAACATATTGATGTAGCAATAACTAAAGTATATTTAATATGAGTTAATCTTGCAAACCAAATAACAAAAAGACTAAAAATGACCATAATTACTTAAAAAGACTGTTTAGTCTAGTCAGTATAATGGTCTACACATCTACACAATTTTAACTTAAGGTTGAGAAAATTAACCCATTTTAAAAATGTATTTAATCTCAATTCCAAAAAAGTTGGAAAAAATGAATATATGTGTAAATAAAAACAGAATGTAAGAATTTGCAGATAGTCTAGACCCCAATTTTATTTACAGTGGAACATAGAACACATATCAGGTGTTAAACAAAAGACATTTTACCATTTCCCCCATTTCCCAATATTAAATGCTCTTGATCTTCGGGCCCTCAGGTGGCACTACATTAAAACAGGCATGATGCCATACAGTACCAGTCTACAGTTTAAACACCTAATCCTGTGCAAAAGGAGTAACTCTTGGTCTTTCTTTCCTGGGCCATCCTGACGAAAGACAGTTTTACCAAAATGTTTTTGATGGTGTTTGCGACTGCACCTGAGGATCATCTCTCGAAAGTTCTTGAATTTTTTTTTCATTGACTGACCTTCATTTTTTAAAGTATTATTTTTTTTCTTAGTCAGGTAGTTCTTGCCATAATATGGATTAGAACATTACTCAAATAGGGCTATTCACTGTACACCAACTTTACAACTGAGGCTCTCAAACACATTAAGAGAGAGAGAAATTCAAGTAATCACCTCTAGACAGATTTAGCACAGCTGTTAACTAAGATCCATTCCAAGTAACTCTACCTCATAAAGCTGACTGAGAAAATCCATTTAAGATGTGCAAAGCTGTCATTTAATCAAGAAGTGCTTATCTCATTGCTAATCACGGTCACGCAAAGATGTTAATAATGAAGGCTGCTCTAGTCTGGTTAAGGGTGTGCATGTTCCCTGTGTTGACTGTGCTGTGCCATGTGTTTTTTTGTGCAGATAACAAGACAACACAGTATGATGTCATCCTCTTACCCAGTATCTTTGGTATCATCTGCTTCTTGGGCATTGTGGGCAACTGCCTCGTCATGTACACCATCATGAAGAGGACCAAGTGCAGTGCCAAGCAGACTGTCCCAGACATCTTCATCTTCAGCCTCTCTATAGTGGACCTTCTCTTCCTCCTGGGGATGCCTTTACTAATCCACCAGCTGCTGGGAGAGGGCTCCTGGTGCTTCGGAAGCATCCTGTGCACGGTCATCACCACTCTGGACTCCAACAGTCAGACAGTCAGCACCTACATCCTGACGGTGATGACTCTGGACCGCTACGTTGCTACGGTGCACCCAATCCGCTTCAATCACATCCGGACACCACGGGTCGCTGTGGCGATGGTTGTGATAGTGTGGCTTCTCTCGGTCATCTCCGTAACACCGCTATTTCTGTACACGAGACTCATGCCTCTACCAGGTGGACGGGTTGGTTGCGCCCTCCTGCTTCCAAACCCTTCCATCGACATCTACTGGTTTACGCTCTACCAATTCGTGCTAGTGTTCGCCTTGCCGCTCGCCATCATCTGCTTGGTTTTCTTCAAGATCCTGCAGCACATGTCCACCAACATCGCCCCGCTGCCACCCAGGAGCCTTCAGGTGCGCACCAAGAAGGTGACCCGCATGGCTGTGGCCATCTGCTCGGCCTTCTTCACCTGCTGGGCTCCTTACTACATCCTGCAGCTGGTTCATCTGGGCATCCGGCAGCCCAGCCCAACCTTCTACTACACCTACAACATAGCCATTAGCATGGGCTACGCTAACAGCTGTATTAGCCCCTTCCTCTACATTCTGCTCAGCGACAACTTCAAGAGGCAGCTCATCGTGGCCGTCCAGCCCGTGCACAAGCGGTTTCGAGTCAACCCCAGCACCACAGAGGGCAGTGTCACGCTGAATCTTGCTCCAGATGGACGGAGGCACTCGCACTCAGAAGACACTGAATAGTGATTTGGAGCTTCATCACATTACAATCTTGACTTGGATTTTCATCCAAAAAACTAAGGAATTCATCAAATATGTTTTATGTAGGGACTACTTTTTTGACACATTGTACCTTGCATACATCCCTCCATCATTTGAATGATATGTAGACCTAAAATCTTAAAAAAAAAAAGCTGACATGCCAAAGTTATGGTATAGCAGTATGGAAATTAATAATAAAGTGTTACTTCAGGGGACAGCTAAGGAATGCCCAAACTTGTATAAGTTGTGAGATGTTATCTTATGAGACAGACTGGACCCAGGCCAGTGCACTCATGGCAAGGCAACATGAATGATTAGAATTCAAGCAAGACCAAGCAAGTGTGTTTCAGATAGATCGGACATTTTGGCCAAATCTCATTTCACCCCTTTGGCCCCCAATTACCTAGCCCTACCCCTCTGTTTAGTGCGTGCACGTCTCAGCTTTCCAAAAATGGTAATTAATCTTAGTTCATTTATGGGTCGTCTGACCCATCCCTGATTAAAATGTGTAGTCTTGTTCACTTTATTGTTCCAATTAACCATCATCTTCCTCCCAAACTGCATTGCACTCCCAACACTTTCTTCTTCTGTGTGAATATACTAAATTCTAACACACTGACTATCAGGGTCACATGATTTACTAGAGTTGGGTTGAACCAAAGCTCAGTAGGGAGGGAGATGTAATTGTAAATGAAAGATAAAATGACCCTTGTATAGAAACACAGACCACAGAGGCCATTTTAAACTGCTTTTAGTTGAACCTTTCCAGACATATGATACAGATTAGAAGAGGCAGAAGAACTGAACATCAAAGGGCACACAAAGGTAAAAGAATCAGCAGGAAAACACATCAATGTGCTTTGCAAGCACAGATGAGAAGTGAATAATTATTAACAGTGAGTTAAATAATACTACACACATATGGTATATACATAAAAGGTACTGTGCCATTTCTATAGTACACTGTATATAAATGGTGTGTATAAATATGTAATTTTACATTGTATAGATGTATAGAGTGTTGTGAAAAAGTTTTTGCCCCACTGCAGTTTTCTTTTTTGTCATACAGATATTTTTTTTGATTTTCAAACTAACTTTAATATCAGACAAAGATAACCCGAGTAAATATAAAAAAAATGGGGAGAAAATGGGAAAAAATAGAAAAAAAAATATATATATAAAATATATACATAAAAAGCACTTTTTTATGTGTAAAAAGTATTTGCCCCCTAAACCTAATAACTTGGTTGTGTCACCCGTGGAAGAAATAACTGCACTTAAGCTTTACCGATAATTGTCATTGCTTCTTTCACATGTTTGTGGAGCATGAATGGCCTGTTTAAGATCATGCCACATCATCTTAATCAGACTTCGACTAGACCACTCCAAACTCTTAATTTTGTTTTTTAAGCCATTCAGAGGTGGACCTGTTTGTGTTTTGGATCATTGTCCTGCTGCAGAACCCAAGTACACCTGAGCTTGAGGTCATGAACAGAACAGAATTTATACTTTAGAATTGTCTGGTAAACAGCAGAATTCCTGGTTCCATTTATTACAGCAAGTTGTCCAGACCCTGAAGCAGCCCCACACCATCACACTACCACAACTATGTTTTACGTTCAGTATGATGTTCTGTTTCTGAAATTTTCTTAGTTTTACGCCAGATGTAACAGGACACACACCTTCCGAAAAGCTCCACTTTTGTCACAGCAGTCAAAAGAATACTTTTTTCCAAAGTCCTGGGGATCATTAAGATGTTTTTTGGTAAATGTGAGATGGGCTGTTTTTTTTTGTCAGCAGTGTTTTTTGACTCATTATATTTGTCTCATATTAAAGTTTATTTCGTAATCTGAAAAATGTAAATATGACAATAATGCAAAAACAAAATCCGTAAGGGGGCAAATCACACCACTTTTTTCACACCACTGTGTGTGTATATATATATATATATATATATATTGTTTCTGTTGCCAGTGATAAATTGTGGTGAGGCAATTGAAATATTCAAACTCAAATATATACTAAAATATTTCATATTTTAATAAAACCCACTTGCATTAGGTGTGTGATGTAATGTTAGTTTTCATTAGACTAAAATTATATGTAATGCGAAAAGTTGCTGTATTGCTGTAGGTAATTGTTAATAGTTAATTTATTTTACTATGCCTTATGTATTGTTTTAATTTATATGTGTGTGGTAAAGCATATGATTTGAAATGTGTGAAAATACAAATAAATAATAATTCATCCATATACACTGTAAACCCACAATGAGTTTAAACTCAAATAAATAAATCTGTTTTATGTAAAAAAAAAAAAAAAAAAATCTGTCCAAACATTACTCAACTACTTTGACGTAGGGAGCTTTCACACCTGAAAGTCCGGACCGTGGTCCGAACCAAGGTTCATGTGTTTGCTACATTGTATATATTAGGTCTGCTTATTTTTGTTTTCACACTGCAGTTTAGGGAGCACACCAAAGACCTTTTCAGTGATAATCCTACATCCTTTAATCATCAGTAGTTGGTTATTTTTCTTTATCTGCTGCTGTTGTTGAGGAACGCCTGCTCAGCTTCCTGTAATTGGTCTGAAAGTTCGAACCATCCAAAAAAGCACTTTCACACTGCATGCAAACCGGACTATGGTTCAGAAGATCCGGACCGGGATCACCTCTCTCGGTCGGACCAAAATCTGGTCCTTTTTGTCCGGACCGTGGTACTTTGGTTCTGACCAAACTGAAAAGTCTGAAAGTCCGGACCAAACGAGGCAGGTGTGAAAGCACCCTTAGAGGAGCATTTGTGATCATGTATACATTGTGCAAACAATAATATAACAAAAAATAGGTAAAATAACTTAAAGTTTAAAGTTTAGTTTACTCATTACTTAAAAAATAAGGCAGCCACACATTTTCTAGGCAAATTGAATGTGTAGTAAATTGATACAGTGTAGAACTTCAGTGTTTTATCAGCTGCTGTTTTTTAGGCTGTTCCTCTTAGACTCTTAATCAGCTTTCCCTGAGTGCCCGTGCTTCTCTAATTGTGACGAATTGTGCTAAAATTAGGGGGAACTCCTGCTTATCTCAAAGTAATGGAACTCCAGTGAATCTCCTATGAGTTGAATTAGAGTGATGAAGCTTAATTTATATACTGAGTTGAATTGGAGTGATAAAGCTCCTTTGAAATGAGTTAAACTGATAAAGCTTTCTTTATCTCCTATGAGTTAAGTTAGTGATGCAGCTTCATTTATCACCTATAAGTTAAGTTAAAGTGATTCAGCTTCATTTATCTCCTATGAGTTGAGTTGGTGATTCAGCTTCATTTATCTCCTATGAGTTGAGTTGAAGTGATGAAACTTAATTTATCTCCTATGAGTTGAGTTGGTGATGCAGCTTCATTTATCTCCTATTTAATAAGTCAGAGTAAAGAATCTTCATTTATTTCCTATGAGTTGAGTTAGAGTAATGAAGCTTCATTTATCTCCTATGAGTTGAGTTGGAGTGATAAAGCCTCATTTATTTCTTCATTTATCGCCTTTGAGATAAGTTAGAGTGATAAAGCTCTACTGAACACCTATGAGATGTTTTAGGGTGATGAAGCTTCATAGAACCTCTATGAGTTGAGTTTGATTGATGAAGCTTAATTTATCTTCAATGAGATTAGTGATGAAGCTTAATTGAATGTCTATCATATGTGTTTGGGTGATAAAGCTCCATTGAACTCCTATGAAATGAGCTGATGAAGCTCCATTTGAGGTAATACATTTCTGAAGTCAGCATCACCGTCGTTTAGTAGAGCCATGTTTATCTCCATTCAGATCACTCCAGCCAGTGGTACGTCATATAAGGCAGTATAATGTGAAAATACTCAAAACTTATTCTTCAAAATCTATTTGAGATTTTGGAACTGAAGTTGAAGGAACTGAACCCCTGTGATTAGCATTTTGGGTTCGAAAATGCAACACAGAAAAGTGTTTTTTTGCCATGGCAACTGCCTGTCTCATGGCAACAAAGAAGCATCATCTCGGCTCCTGCTAGAACGGAATCAAAGTGGAATTTGGCATTTCTGGGATATTGCCAGAATGTTCATATCTCACAGCATTCCAGGGGTTCTTGGTCTCCAGGTGAGAGAGGGTGTCGTCGGGAAGGTTTTCATTCCTACAGGGGGGATCAGAAAAGAGCGTGGAGTGATTTCACACACAGTCACACGTCACATGTGGCTTCTGTTCAGCTCAGCTAATTGCAGGAGTGAGGCAGGCTTCATTTCATTACATCATTTCATCAAACCAGGAATCAGAAACATTGCTCGCACTGCATCATGGAATTTCCATAATTTCAAAATATGAATAAATAAACTATAAACACAGGTCAAAAATCAGTAAACTTAAAGAAGAACTGAAAAGATGAAACAATATGTTTTACTAATGTTAAAACACAGGGACGATTCCAGGATCAGAGGTTTAGGTGGTTTTAGGCTGAGCACCCAGCCAATCCAGCCACACCTTCTTCCCCCAAGTAGTATGATAATTTATATTCAAATCAGAAACACAAACTAAGATGCACTGGGGACAGGTGTGTTTTTTTTTTTCATTTAAACATCTTTTCCGCAGATAAGAAGAAGAGTGCACATATTTGCTTATTTTTTATGAAATATACCTCCCACAGCTGCATTCATTATCTGTTCTCATTTAAAAAGCTAGAAGTGCGAATAAAACTCAATATGAATTTTTCTGCTCACTGCACTTTGAGCAATGAAATACTATTATTTCTTTTTTCAACCTGATTCTTTCACCTGAACATAAATCTCCATGTCCATTATTATTTTCCAATATCCATTAAAGACTGGCTGGCAACACACACACACACACACACACACACACACACACAAACACACACACAGAATGTATCAGCAGTGGGAAATCACGTGTATAGTCATATCTTCTATTATTCTGTAACTTTAAAGCTGATGTCCCTAAGTTTTGGGATTTAGGGCCCTCTCTGGTAAGAATAGGTAATTGCACCGAGCATGAAGAAGGTTCATTTTAAACTGAGCGAGTGTGATGCGGTCTCCTTTCAAAACGGATGAATCTGATTCCAGGTTATGTTCAGTCAGAGAGAGAGAGAGAGAGAGCGCACTTAGTCAGAAACTTCACTTGAACTACACACTTTGTTCTTACTATGAGTGAATGAACTCCTGAGATCTGAGTTTCCCCTTCGGAAGTCTCTATTGCTGTACGTGTGATATTAGTACGGAAAGACGCGTGACGTGGCCAGAAAAGCGACCCGACACCCCAGTTTTTAGATGAATATATTAGGCTTAGCAGGGATGGGCGTTCCAGCACACTGGTACCATTAAACACAATATTTTGTGCTTTCTCCACTCAGAAATGCTTTTGCTTTCAGTTTAGAAACAGAATAATACAGACTGCCACTTTAATTAGCAGATACATTTACATATATGGAGATTTCAGAGCATCTCCTCACACTGGGCAATGAAGTCCCATCATGTATTTTCACCTTACTCTCTCATCTGAACCGGAACCGGCTCTTTTCTTTGGAAAAATAATCCAGTATCCACATATCCATAGCTGATTGGCTGGCCATACACAGGGGACATATCAGGAGTGGGACATCACCTATCTTATAATATCTTCTATTTTTCAGTAACATTAGTTAGCTAATGCACATCATGATACAGACAGCACTAGTCTAGCACACAGTGCAGTGGGGGATTTTGATCATGGTTAGAACTGTCTGTGCAAACAGACAAGCAACCACGGCACATGTGGCATGGCAGTGTACAGCATACAAATTCTCTCTTTTTAAAAAAAATGTCTATAAATAGGCTCAATAACCTTTTAACTCGATATAGCACAGAGAAACAGATGTGATTTTGTGACTTTACGATGATTCCACTTGACAGGATGCCCTTTTCTTAGTCTATGGAAGTGAAGCAGTAAATCAGTGGTTGATGAAGAGAAATGGCTGAGCCCTTGGCTCTATGTTTCCATAAAAAAAACGATATTTGATGTCATGTATTGATATTGTATCGCAAAAGAAATCAATATGATATATCGCAATATCTATATATTGTCCCACCCCTAATGTATACAGAGTACAGTGGTCAGTTCTTCTACCAAAGAATACTTCAAAGACGGAAAAAACTGTAAACTAGCGATAAGATCAAACATGGTGCTTCCATGTTTGAAAAGAGACAATGTGCCCAACTAGCTGCACTTCCTATGGGTTTCACAAGTGATTACATGCCCACAATGATGCCACTTATTGTGATAAATTATGAAAA
The DNA here is from genome assembly GCF_023375975.1 of Astyanax mexicanus. Taxonomy (NCBI): domain Eukaryota; kingdom Metazoa; phylum Chordata; class Actinopteri; order Characiformes; family Acestrorhamphidae; genus Astyanax; species Astyanax mexicanus. The sequence continues at coordinate 26,814,581 of NC_064412.1, read as the reverse complement.
GGTGATAAAGGTATAGGTTTTACAAAAGAAGTTCCCTCTATGCAACCTATGAAAGTGAGTGTGTCCTAAGGTGCTCTCTCCAATAGTGAAAATGGGATGAATGTCCTTCTAACAGAAAGGTGCCCCAGTGGATTATTTCTGCTTCATTTCATTCAATTTTATTTTTTACTTTTTATTTTTATGCCTCTGCCCTTCGGTGAACATGCGCACAAGACAAACTCATTCATACACAGCTTTTTATTAACTTCTGTAAAAACGGAGGGATGAAAAGCTGTTTGTGTGTTATTGATGTAGATGCTTTGAAAATGTTGCGTTTTCCTCATCATTATTCCCTAATGGACTCTCTCTGTGTGCGGCTACATAAAACCCACATATACACACATAAATAATAATAACTTCTGTTTATTTCTAAAGCTTATAATGGTGATGTGTGACAGCAGACCATCTGCTGTAATGCTGTGATCAAACACCTGCAGGGCTGGCAGGAGCTGGTGCTGCTTTTACAGAATATATTATTATGATTTATTTATTATTATTTATCTGTAAATGAGATTCATAACGTTCAAAATTATGTGCTGCCTTTTTGGTGTGGTGTGGCTTGAGGTGACCCTACATTTACACTTGTATAAAATTGGTAGGTGTTTCTAATAAAGTGGCCATTGAGTGAACGCACAAAAAGGTAGGGGGTTCTAATAAAGTGGCCAGTGAGTAAAAGCACAAGGAAGGGTGTTTCTAATAAAGTGGCCAGTGAGTGAAAGCACAAAAAGGTAGAGTGTTTCTAATAAAGTGGCCACTGAGTGAAAGCACAAGGAAGGGTGTTTCTAATAAAGTGGCCACTGAGTGGAAGCACAAAAAGGTAGAGTGTTTCTAATAAAGTGGCCACTGAGTGAAAGCACAAGGAAGGGTGTTTCTAATAAAGTGGCCAGTGACAGAGAGCAAAAAGTGGGGATGTTTCTAATAAAGTGGCCAGAGTGTGGAAGCACAAGATAGGGTGTTTCTAATAAATTGGCCAGTGAGTGGAAGCACAAAAATGTAGTGTGTTTCTAATAAAGTGGCCAGTTAATGGAGGCACAAGATAGGGTGTTTCTAATAAAGTGGCCAGTGACAGAGAGCAAAAAGTAGGGTGTTTCTAATAAAGTGGCCATTGTGTGGAAGCGCAAGATAGGGTGTTTCTAATAAAGTGGCCAGTGACAGAGAGCAAAAAGTAGGGTGTTTCTAATAAAGTGGCCAGTTAGTGGAGGCACAAGATAGGGTGTTTCTAATAAAGTGGCTAGTGACAAAAAAAACACAGGGTAAAGTGTTTCTAATAAAGTGGGCAGTGAGTGAAAGCAAAGGGTACATGTTTCTAATAAAGTGGCCAATGTGTGGAAGCACAATAAGGTAGGGTGTTTCTAATAAAGTGACCAGTGAGTGAAAGCATAAGGTAGGGTGTTTCTAATAAAATGGCCAGCATATGGAAGCACAAAAAGCTAGTGTGTTTCTAATAAGTTGGCCAGTGATTGGAAGCAAAAGATAGGGTGTTTCTAATAAAGTGACCAGTGAGTGGAAGCACAAAGTTAGTGTTTCTAATAAAGTGGCCAGTGATGAAAAAACACAGGGTAAAGTGTTTCTAATAAAGTGGCCAGTAAGTGGAAGCAAAGGGTAGATGTTTCTAATAAAGTGGCCAGTGAGTGGAAGCACACAAAGGTAGAGTGTTTCTAATAAAGTGGACACTGAGTGAAAGCACAAGGAAGGGTGTTTCTAATAAAGTGGCCAGTGACAGAGAGCAAAAAGTAGGATGTTTCTAATAAAGTGGCCAGTGTGTGGAAGCACAAGATAGGGTGTTTCTAATAAATTGGCCAGTGAGTGAAAGCACAAGGAAGGGTGTTTCAAATAAAGTGGCCAGTGAGTGGAAGCACAAAAATGTAGTGTGTTTCTAATAAAGTGGCCAGTTAATGGAGGCACAAGATAGGGTGTTTCTAATAAAGTGGCCAGTGACAGAGAGCAAAAAGTAGGGTGTTTCTAATAAAGTGGCCAGTGTGTGGAAGCGCAAGATAGGGTGTTTCTAATAAAGTGGCCAGTGACAGAGAGCAAAAAGTAGGGTGTTTCTAATAAAGTGGCCAGTTAGTGGAGGCACAAGATAGGGTGTTTCTAATAAAGTGTCCAGTGACAAAAAAAAAACACAGGGTAAAGTGTTTCTAATAAAGTGGCCAGTGAGTGAAAGCAAAGGGTACATGTTTCTAATAAAGTGGCCAATGTGTGGAAGCACAATAAGGTAGGGTGTTTCTAATAACGTGGCCAGTGAGTGAAAACACAAGGTATAGTGTTTCTACTAAAGTGACCAGTGAGTGAAAGCGAAAGGTAGGGTGTTTCTAATAAAATGGCCAGCATATGGAAGCACAAAAAGCTAGTGTGTTTCTAATAAATTGGCCAGTGATTGGAAGCAAAAGATAGGGTGTTTCTAATAAAGTGACCAGTGAGTGGAAGCACAAAGTTAGTGTTTCTAATAAAGTGGCCAGTGATGAAAAAACACAGGGTAAAGTGTTTCTAATAAAGTGGGCAGTGAGTGGAAGCAAAGGGTAGATGTTTCTAATAAAGTGGTCAATGAGTGGAAGCAGAAAGTAGGGTGTTTCTTATAAAGTGGCCAGTGACATAAATCACACAGTCGTGTTTGTAATAAAGTGGCCAGTGAATGGAAGCACAAAGTAAGTGTTTCTAATAAAGTGGCCACCATGTTGAGGCACAAGAGACAGTTCTTGTGAGTGGCCATCAGCAGGGGTAAGTCATCTTGAAGAAAAGCTAAATGGAACAGGAAGTATACGAGTGATGTAATTGAGAAATGAGTCAGAACAGAAGGTAAGGGGATGTGAGTGCTGTTCACTGCAGCTTTTTACACACTTCTGATGAAAAGGTGCTTCAGTTGCCTGCCCCAATTTTTTGTAATAAGAAAATGACCCCCATCCCCCTCCTTTTTGTCCATATTAGAACATTTAAGAGATCATCTTCATCTCCAGCTCTACTCAACAGCACTTTCTTCATTTTCACCTCAGTGTTAATACCTGTATTTTTACATAGATTAGTATTTTTTTTACTCGCTTTAATAACTTGTTTCCTTTCAGAAGCAGGATACAGACTTTTCTCTTTGCATGCTCTTCAAACGCCTGCGTGCTGCTGGCAGAAGAAGCTGTTCACATTTGACATTTGCTTTCAAATGTTAGGTCTTCCACTATGTTCACTATGTGGGTTGATGTTCACTACGCATATTGAGAAACACTTTACAATACATTCCTGATGTTTTGGAGATGTTTTGACCCAGATGTCAAACCCCATCAAAAACTGGTTCAAAGTGTCTCTGATTCTTCTAATAGTACATTTTTTCATGCTTAAACACATCAACTCTAACATACAGAAAGTTTCTTCACTTGCTGCCTAATACAGTGCCATAAAAACATATTTGCCCCTTACAGATTTCTTTTTTTTTATGTTATTGTTACATTTTTCAGATTATCAAACAAACTTTGATATCAGACACAGATAACCTGATTAAATACATTTTTAAATGATTGTTTTATTTATAAATATGAAAAAAAAATCCAAAACAATCTGGACCTTTGTGAAAAAGTAATTGCCCCACTCCAGCGGACCACAGTGAGAGCTATTATTCACAAATGGAGAAAATAATGAAACACTGGTGAATGTTCCCAAGATTGACAGACCTACCAAAATTGCTCCAAAAGGGCATGGAGCACGCATCCAAGAGGTCCCAAAAGAACCTAGAATAACATCTAAAAAACTTTAGGTCTCACTTTCCTCAGTTAAAGTCAGTGTTAATTATTTAATAATAAAAAAAGAGCCTGTTGCTTATGGCCCCCAAATTCTCACAAAAAACCCTAGGGTTTATGGTTATACTTAATAAAAAAATAAGGGTAATGCTTTAATATACAGCCCAAAATTTAAAGTGCAAGTTACCTTAACTTAAATGTATTGTAATATGCCTTACCTTACAGAGTAACATCTTTATGTAAACCAGCTGGTCTTATTGGTATTTGAATGTAGATGCAACTAATGAAATTAGGACAACCAGGAACATGAAAGTACATGAAAAGAGAACAAAATCAATAATTTGTAGAATAACCCTTCACCATGTTCTCTACCAGTCTCTCACACTGCCTTTGAGTGACATTATGCCACTCCTGGCTCAAACATTCGTGCAGTTCAGCTTGGTTTGTTGGCCTGTGATTATCCATTTTCCTCTTGATTATATTCCATAGGTTTCCAATAGGGTTCAGGGCTGGAGATGTTGCTGGCCATGACACAGTCTTGATCTGGTGGTCCCTTATCCAAACCTTAATTCATTTAGCCTTGTGGAACTGAGCATTGTCCTGCATTTCCCCCCCTCAGACTTGGGGGGAGTTTTCTTCCAGGATAACCTTGTGTGCAGCTCGATTCATGTGTCATTCACAAAGATGAACCTGCCCAATTCCAGCCTTGCTGAAGCATCCCCAGATCATCAGTGAAACATGATCACCCAAAAGCAGTGTGAAAGACTTGTGGAGAGCATGTCAAAATGTTGTTTCTAAATGAATATGAACTTGTCTTCTTTGCATTATTTAAGGTTTGATAGCACTGTACCTTTTTCATTATTTTGACCATTTCTCATTTTCTGCAAATTATTTAAACAATATTTTTGCCCTTTGTTCATGGCACTTTAATAGGCTTCACTCCAGGGATATATTGTGCAAATATCTTGAATAATAATAGTAATAGTAATAATTAAAATAAGGAGACGCAGAGCTGATCGTGGTTATCAATGTGTTTCTTTAATAGAGACTTACAAAAATAAAAGAATTCAGACACTGAAGGTCTTCACCAACTTATATATTACATAATCATCTCATTAGCAGAATGTGAAACACTGTGCAACAGGTACAGAGTGTTTATCAGTCCTAAACACCACATTTCAGTGTTTTACTGCTCAGAATATACTGGATTCAGCTCACATTAATAATTATGATTAATGTATTTCATCAGGCTGAACCGCAATGTTAGAGCAGAATAAATTCACTGAGACGAGCAGCACTGAGAAACACTAATATACAGCTGTGACTGATCTGGATATCGGCCTCTGTTTACAGATTCATAGACTATTTTTTTACTATAAAATCTTCTCATATATATTTACAAAGACATTAAAAATATATAAAAGTTGCATATAAAAGAACCAAATCCAACAAAACAAAAATAACTCCTTCATACGTACTCGTGAAACAAGTGCTTCATTTGGTAAACATCGATAAAGGTACTTGTGATTCAGTGTAGGCTGCAAAACATTAAGAAAAGAAAAACAAATGCCCTTCCATTCCATTCATTTGTTTCCTGACAAACAGCTACATACGCTAGGCTAACTAGTATAACAGTATCTGTGTTGCTCTTTTGTGATATTTTAGCTAATAATGCTATGCTATTTGATGTGTGGTGATAGATCCACGGCCAAACGCTGCTATTATGCACAACATCATTTCAAAGAGAGTCGTGACTCGTCATCAGCATAGGCCTCAAATTAAGACAAATTAAGTTTTCCAGTTAAAAACACATAGAACCTGACCATTACAGCAGTGAGTACAAAACACTGGCAGATCTTACAACCCATGCATTTATCCACACATCACCCAATTTACCTTTTTAAATGGCATTTTGAAATAGTTTGGTGACAAGATATACTGTGATTTTGTTCTGTGTAATCTTTAAATAAAAATGAAATCCTTTCAATTTTTTTCTAAGAATACATTTCTTTATCCTTTTACTTTTTTTTTATAAACAGCACTTTCTTTAACTAAAGGGGACTAAAGGTTTGGGCAATTATCATTTGACAGCCCAATATGGATTTCCTTTTGTTTATTTCTATAACAGTAAAACAGTATTACAATAACATTTTAAAATACCTTAAAATTGGTTTTGACCAGAAAATGTCCACACTCTGGTGAAAACATCTCTGCAGCAAGTACAAAAGGCATCAAGTCTTGTTACAGGATTAATCAGAAATCATAAAGAGGCAAAACATATATTCATTGGCATTTTTAAAGATGATTGCATAGACTGTAATAATAATAATAAAAATAATAAAAGTCATATTAATATGGCTAACAGCCAAATGCTAACAATAAGCATGATGTAATGTGATGTAAGGGAACAAATTAGAGCGCATCCCAATGGCATGCACAGTTATTTTGAATTATTTAGATGCTATTTCCTTCTTTCTGGTGTATTTTTAACAAACACCTCATTTTACCTACAAAAGTGACTTAATTCAACAACTATTTTATTGTCAGAAACAGCTCCCCTGTCAGCAGCTCTAGCTCTGTGCAGCTCTCCAGAAACACTGTCCATGTATTTACATCATCATAATCACAACCAATCTTTAACATCTCATATATATATAAACAGAAATAAGTGAATTATAGTACAGCTCTGGAAAAAAAAGGGACCACTTAAAAATTAGGAGTTTCTTTGATTTTACCAAATTGAAAACCTCTGGAATATAATAAAGAGGAAGATGGATGATCACAAGCTATCAAACCAAAATGCTAACCTAACTGCTTGAATTTACACCAGGAGTGGCATAAAGTTATCCAAAAGCAGTGTGTAAGACTGATGGAGAAGAACAAGCGATTAAAAACCAGGGTTATTCCACCAAATATTGATTTCTGAACTCAAACTTAAACTGAACTTAAAACTTTATGAATATGAATTTGTTTTCTTTGCATTATTTGAGGTCTGAAAGCTCTGAATCTTTTTTGTTATTTTTGCCATTTCTGATTTTCTGTAAATAATTGCTCTAAATAACAATATTTTATTTGGAATTTGGGAGAAAGTTTATATTATAGTAAGTTTATAGAATAAAACATTTTACTCAAACACATACCTATAAATAGCAAAATTAGAAAAACTGTGGTCAAAAAGTGGTCACTTATTTTTCCCACAGCTGTATGTGAGCACAAAAACTATTGTACAAATAAAACTAAGCTGTTTTGGATTGCCTCTAAAACTTTATGTAAAGAACGGAGAAATTCAACAGGGCTTCATACTGTTTAATGAGGGGGTCCAAACTAATAATTAAAAAAGTGATTTCAGATTTAAGTATTGGCGACCTCCATGGATAAAATTTAGTAGAGTGTGCATAAATATCCACAACACAATCAGTTTAAAAGAGTCAGTTTTTGAGTTTGATTATAATTGACACTATTATCTCATAATGCAATGCAAAACAGTATGGTAGAAGCTACTCACATCTGGAATTCTATTAGCGATTGCACTGCAATTAGGATTAGTGTACAATATATACCTTATAGTATGAGTGTGTAGTATGCAACTGGGAGCAACTAGCTTGTTAGCTAGTTATCTAGCTAGTAAACAGTAGTAATCTGACTGCGGAGCTTAGTTTCCACTTAAATTATATGCTTGTGGGTTACCAAGTTCAACTCCATTTTTTCATTCAAGTGAATCATTTTTGGCCCATTCAGCCTGACTTGGGTAATTGTGACTGCAGTTTTAATGCTAGCTAGGGCTTTACTCACTCTTAGCACCATTAGCATGATCTGACTGAGCATTTCCTTAAAAAAACAAGCATGCTGGTGGCTAATCCAGAAAATAATAAGGCCACTCTGTTGTACATGACATAAAACAACATCACTGAAATACAGATTTACTTCATTTCTTGGCATCTTTTTTTCTCTTTAAAACATTATTGCATTCAGAGTTAATGTAGGTGATTACATTAAAGCAGGTAATCTGATTAGCAAATACATGGCTTACATTGTAGCTTGTATTAGAAAGGGATATGTGATTATTGCTTTTCTAAACTGGGCACACATCTTTTCTCCGTCCACATAGCAACACACAGGACTTTACCTTCTGGGTACAACAGCTTGGATACGTCTACCCAAACACACACACACACACACACACACAAACACACACACGCTAACTTTTTTAAAAATCATTTCCTGTTACACCGGTTCCACACACATCTCTACAAAACCAACTGTCACACTGTGCACATCTAGCAGCTATAGAACTGTGCAAATACAACACTAAAAAAATAAATTAACCTGGTGGCATTTAAACATTTATGGATTAAAGCTACGAGCATCAGACAATATCATGAGGAATGAAGAGTAACACACAGTGCTGGGTAGATAACTTAAGCAATCAGGTTAAGAATTAAGAATTACATTAAATAAAAGTGAACTGATTAGTCCCATATTCCTTAAATGTTTTTCTTTATTTTTTGCGGTGGTCTCTAGTATGAATAAATGCCCTGTAAATGCCCTGTGAGCTAAGTTTTGTTTTGCTAACTCTGTTGTAAATCTACCGACTCTACTTCCATATTGTGTAGTAGGGCTGCATGATATTGGAAAAATTTGACAACGCATTTTTTTCTTTTTGGGTGATATATATCACAATATTAAACAACATCTCACGACAGAGACCGAACGGGAGCTGATTTAGCACTTTAGAGTCAGCTGAGCACCCAAAACTCGAGGAAAACAGCAAAACAACAATAATCAAGCATTTAAACCGCCTTTTCAAAGGTAAATAAGAGCGTTTTCCTGGGATTAAAAGCGTGATTCTGGCTGTAAATGGAAATATCTGCGCAAAACTGTGTGAAACTGAGGTGCACAGCTTTGGACATGCTGTCTGCGCTGCATCACGTGTCCACCGATGTGGAGGCCATGCGGTTACCTTGTGTTTACGCCCGCTACCCCTCCCCCTCGCGCTACCCCTCCCGCTTGCCCTTCTCAGCAGCAGGCAGAGACGGCGCTGCTCACTCAGAACGCTGTGTATCTACTTCTTGTGTCAAGAATCAAAACAATGCAACGTGACGTGTTTGTTTTTATTGCCTTAAGTGACATCGCACATCCCGCGATGGGAATATTGCACATGCGCACATCGCAATGACGGTGCTTAAACAATATATCATGCTATTGTGTAGTGCTGTAGGTTTAAAAACTGGTAAAAAAAATGGTAATAAATACAACCTGCTCTTTGGTGGTGTTTTCGAGGGTTAATGCAGATAGATAACACTACTGCTGGGCTGTAGAATAACTCCGGGCAGATGTATGATTCTGCTGACCAACTTCAAATCATAATCACAGTGGGAAGAACAGGTGATGTGAATGATAAGAGATGACTCATCAGATGTGGCTGTCAACAAGATAAAGATAGAGAAATTGCTACCTAGATACCTGGATACCTAGATACAGTTTAGCTCCTTTTCTCCAAAATGGGCCCAAAAATGGTCTCAGGATTTTTTGTACAATAGTGAGTCATACTGTATTTTTGTATTTCCCACATACTGCACTCCTCAGGTATTCTTAAATTGAACAGTGTGTCTGAACATGAACAAGAGGAGCCTGTCATTTAACAGCTGAGAAGAGAGCTGGCTAGCTCGCCTTTGCTTATTATCTTATCACTCCGTGACTTGGCTAGCAGTTAGGACTGGTTCAGCTTCTCAGCTGGGGGGTTACTAATGACATTCTAAAACATGCTGGGGATTGTGGTAAGCGAACATTAATGGTTTAAAAACAAACAAACAAACAAAAAGGCATTCCAGCCTAGAACTAACTTTAAATGTGTTTCACAATAGGCTGGAACACTCCCTTAATTTTCTTTTATTTACAGCTGTTGGTCAAATGTTTAGTTCTTTCATTTTAGACCAATTGTTAATCTTTTAATCGTTCTATTCTCCATAACAATTCAAAAACCATTACTTAATATTTTTTTTACAATGCTGACACTCTCTCTGTATCTCTGTAGGAGTGAGTTTAAATAGTTTAATTACTATTTATTTTTTAAATTCCCAAACAGGATTTATGCTGCATTCTTGTACAGGTAGTGTCAAAATTACGTTAAATATGAGTTTCCAACTTAGATGTTGCATTAAGACACTCTCTTAAAGTTGTAATCACTATCACTAGAGTGATATTTAGACATATACTATATACTCAAAAATCTTCACTCATCAAAATCATTGAACTCAGGTTCCAATCACTTTCGTGGCCACACGTAAGGCTGCGCAATATATCGTTTAAGCATCATCAGCACAATGTGCACATGTGCAATAGTCACATCGCAGGACAGAAAGCTTTTTGTAAAATAAAAAAATAATAAAAAATCATTCTTCAATATAATTGTACCGTAATTCTAAATGGTAACTGTGCGTCTAACCCAGATTACTTGAGGTCCATGACTACCCAGCACTGCTGATACATGTCTGCTTCCTGTGCTAAACAGTTTCGTCTCATTTAGTGAGAGGGACTTTGATATGAACTGCACCGTCACAGAAAGAGATATTCACAATATACTCAGAGTTCTGTTCTGCGTTGATCGACAGAATGGCAGGTGTTTATACATCACTATCACAACTTATTTTAGCTACAGCTGTGATTTCTGTCACCTACAACGATCAGCGCTTTGTTTTCTCCGCTCTACTAAAAACTAAAACCTTCCATCTCCAGTTTGAACAGTTTGGTTTACATAAATAGAAAGTTTGCTCTATTATTTATGCCCACTGGGCATGGTACACTTCTGGAAACTGAAAAAAATAACCCCACTTATATTCCGAACACCTTTGAGTTTTCTGGTAATTGGGGGAAAAAGAGGTAAACACAGCTGTGTCTGCTGCTCTGGAAAGCTGCCAGTTCTTATGAGGCTTTTGGATGTATTTCCTCAGTAGTGATGCTGCACCTTGTGTTTCGTATTCTGGTGGAAGTTTAGCATTACTGGTACTGCAATTAGATGTTCCCATCTTTAAATAGCAGCAACATTTTGCGAATTCTGTTTTGGTGCTAAATGTAAAAATCTATGTGAAGCTTTCTAGTATTTCTTTTTTAGTATTACATACAACCATTTAAAAGACAAGACAAGGTTTTCTAGCAACCCAAATAACCCTTTAACTGGGCGAAGACCTGTGTGCTGAATATAAATCGATCTTTGTTACTGTTAAGTTGTTTCAGTCTCCTTATTATTGAAGCCACTGCATCTTTTACAGAGCTTTACCCTGCTACCAGAGATAACAGACCACCAGCACTCTCAGCCATCTCTGCAGTGATGGGTAGAGATAAATGATACCTGTCTATCAGCAAAAAGCCTTTTACCTCAAGCAACCTTTCCCTTGAGAAAACCTTCAATCAACAGGCCCTTCAACCGGTAAGATTCTTGGTGCAAACCCAGCTACGTTTAGAGTCCCTGTGTTTGGGTCCTGTGTCAGAAGCTGGATTCAGGCACGGCTCTTCTTCGGCCCAGTGTGGAGCTGCTACTGTGACGGGTTTGTGTTCTCTGCAGTGACCCATGGGAGTACTTTTCTCCACCGGAGTTCCTCTGGACCCCAGGGGCTCCGTTCCTCTGCAGTGACATCGCTCTCTGTGGGTTCCCTCCAGTCCTGCGAGGGATGCTGGAAGAACTTTGTGAGCGTTTGATATCCACCGCTCTGCCATTGGCCAACTCATCTCCCAGCTGTGCTTTGATGCCGTTGGTTGTTCTGCTTGTATTCATGGTGTGGCTTCTGGAGGGCAGCGAGAGTCGGGATGTGCTTCGCTCCCCAGGAACGCCATCTTCTGTGAGCTCAGCTTCACAAGATCTTCGCCGGGGGTCCTTCTTTAGAAACCCACCTCTCAGGAAGGCCATGATGCCATCAGGAACCTTAGTGTCATCTACCCTGCTGCCTTCAATCTCATCCACCAGGAGCGTGTCCACTGCTGTCTTGCTTTTCCGCAAGAGTGACCCTCCTGAAGCTGGGTAGCCCAAGCTGGAGTTCCGCTGCTTTTGTGGGTTTGAGGCTCTTGCTGGATCCTGTTTAGACCTTCTACTGCTTCTTCTCGTCAAGGTGCCATCCTCCTTCTGTCCGGTTCTCTGCCCTGGCCGCTGCTGACCCTCAGCCACCCGTGGGGAGTCGTGGAGACCCTTCTGACCTTCTGGGGTTTTCTGACCTTGTGGGGTCTCCTTGATGGAAGATGTGCCTACCAGAGTAGCGATGGGGTCGTTGGTGCATCGGGGTCTCCTGCCCGACTCCAGGTACTCCACCAGCTGCACTGGGGCACTAGAGGAAGTAGTGGCAGTAGTGACAGCAGGGGCAGGAGGAGCAGCAGTGGCAGAAGGGGCAGCAGGGGCAGTAGAAGCAGCAGTGGCAGTAGGTTTGCGTTTGTCTTTGGAGCCGAAAGACCATCTAAGTGGAAACAATTTGCTTGTATGTTCCTTTGGTTTGGTGGGGCTTTTCATGCTTACGCTGCGTCCCTGCAGCCCTCGAATAAAAGGCCTCGTCTCAAAACCTCCTAATGAAACTAAAAGAGGGAGAAAAACAGGGACAGTAAATAAAAGACATCACTATTCTAGACACTCACTGGGCAATGATTACACTGTAAAAAAATCTTGTATAATTACAGTAATCAGCTGACAGTAGACAAGTCTTCATCTACATCATAAGTTTTATTAGTCAATCATTATGACTAACCATTGCTTGTTCAGGGAAGGGAAGCTTGTGTTCGTTTAGCTTAATATGGAATAAATGTCTTAAAAAGTCTCTGTTTCCATTATCTAGGAAAATTATTCCAGCACCGCATTGTTACTGGGTTGCATTTCTTAGCCAGCAGGAAGTCACACTTTGCAGTAAAGGAAATGGTAACTTGCTCTTAAGTCCTACAACACTGTGGCCAGGCCAACAAATAGTACATCGAATATAACTGATTGCCCAAAAGAAGGTATCCATGGTAGGCAAGATTATGCACTGATTTTGAGTGAGGGTTGGGGAGACACAGCCTTTATGCAAAACGAATGATGTCAGGAGCCAATAGGCAAGAAGAACTTTTGTGAACGGTACTAAGACGTAGATAAGCACTCAGGAAAAAATAAGGAACTTTTACCTCTTTACAAACAAGTGATAAACTGTTTTTAAACAAAAATAAGAGAAGGTACCACAATTTAGACACAACAGCTCTTTCATGCTTCACTAAGCAGCTAATCTCTTAGCATCCACTGCTGCAACATAACATCAGTTTGTTACAATGTATAGACAAGAGCTGATCTTTAAGTAAAATAACAGTAAAGAAAGGCTGTAGTGTGGAGCCTTGCTCATATCTGGAAATGTCACTCACATTAATGTGAGACGCATTATCTACATCAGTAATGAAGCTCCATTAAACCAAGCCTTAAAGTGAAGTTTAAATAAGGATAATGTGCTTGGCAAGATGCAAACATTTTAACGTAGAAAATGTCACTGCAATTTCAAACACTTTTCAACTCATCAACTTTGCACTTTGCACACTTTTCAACAAACTTCCGGGCTTTAAAATAAGGCCAGCTTACCCTTTTCATGCTTCAGGGCTTCATCCTTGAATATAGGCGAGTCAGGAGAGTCAGGGATGGAGGGACAGGTGGTGGAGGAGCGGGAGACCATACTGCCCCTCTTACTGTCTCCGTTCAGACGCATCAGCCAGTGTTCTGACACTGACGAACTTGTTGAACCTGCGAATATTAAGGACAATGATAAATTTATACAATAATAAAGATCAAACTAATTAAACCTCATAACTGGGTTTCACAATTAGACAGCCAGTGCGATCAGGTATGTGACTTAGGGCTTAAATTTAAGTCTCAAAATTTCTTTAAAAAAAAAAGAAGAAGAATATCTTAAAAATGCAGTGAACAGCCCAAAAAAAGTGTGTTTCAGACCACACACACTGATCCACAGCACTGACAACAGCCCCACAGCAGCTGCATAATTTTAACACAGAAGTGCTGTGAGCCTCTGCAGTGCAGAACTGTCATCATTCCAAATTCATGTACAGTGGTTTCTTCTGTTTTTGCTTTTTTATCATACTTACATTCTACAAACCTTAGTAAATATAAAAAACAGTTTTTATTTATTTACACAAAAATCAATCCGAACCAACATGGCCCTGTGTGAAAAAGTATTTTCCCTATAAACCTATTAACTTGGTTCTGCCACCCTTAGCAGCAACAACTGCAATCAAGCTTTTGCGATAATGAGTCAATGAGTCTTTCACAGTTCACATTTCAAACTTGTTTTAATTCAATTGTTTTCAAACATGAACTGCCTGTTTAAGATCATGCCACAGCATCTCAATCAGACTTTGACTATTTTGACCTTCTGGATGAGTTGTCCATGCCCTTTTGGAGTAATTTCAGTAGGCTGCACATTCCTAAGAAGATTCACCACTGTTCCATGTTTTCCTCATTTGATCAAGCTCTGAATGTTCCTGTTAAACTTAGAACCAACAAAAATGTGAAGAATGATGCTCTGACCCCTGACGGAGCTGTTAGCGGACCACGGTGGGATGGCGTTTCTGCGCTGGTAGAACAGGATATATGCTCCTCGCGTACACAGCTCCTCATCCGGCACCAGATCCACACTGCTGTCATCATAACTGTACCACTGGCCATCCACTGAGTTCCTGCAGTACGCTAGACACACACACAAATGTACACATAGACACAGTTACCTCTGTTCTGATTGGCTGTCCTGTACTGCGTCTAATTCAGAAAGCAGACTTGGGAGGGACTAAACTGCTGTAGGCTGAGTGGGACTGAACTTCTGTAGGTGTGGCTTAAATTATCTTAGCTAAAAAGGGTTGAGCTAAAATGTTGTAATCTAAACATTCTAACAGCTATAAATATCAATAAAACTTTGCAGTAGGAATGTAAAACCTGTTCACTGAGCACACCCTGCAACTAAGACCTGCAATTTACTGCCTCTCATTAACTAGAGTTCACAGTTCCATTAATGTAATAGAGTAATACACACTCTGCCCCACCGTGACAAATGCCCACTGCCACCTGCTCATTAAGCATTCACAGAGCATCTGCCACACAAATCAGCACTTTGCAAAGCTGCAGCTTCTTTTAAACCTTTTAGTTCTGTGTATTCTGTGGGCTTGCAGCTCATTATTATTCATACTCCATAATTTCTTTGACTGTAATTAACAGGGCATTTTCTGTTTCTTTCAGAAACTAAACTCTAGTAAACCATAAACCATACTTTTACAATGATTGGGTCTATAGCACAAATCCACATGATCCAGCACTAAGGGTTACCACTTTATTAAAACCCCTAACAACTTAAAGTGGCCAGTGAGTAGAATCATAAGAAAGGATGGGTTAATAGACCACTGAAGTCATGTTGTCATTTTGTAGTCAACACCATGTTGTTTGTGCCTATATTTGGGGTTCCGTGTCTAAACTGAATTTCTATATTTCCTGAATGAATGGCTTTTCAAAAACTAAATCTTTTATGTGTATATTTTTTACCTGGTTCTGGTTACTGTTCATGTATAGTGAATGGTTTATATTAATTACGTTATATTAATTACAGCACACCTGATCCAAATAATCAACTAACAAGCCTTTGCTAAAGTGAGCTGGGTGTGTTACAGCAGGAAAACACTAAAACAAGCAGCACACGATACTCCAAAACCGCAGTGCTAACTAAGATAGATTAGAACACTTAACATAAAAAGGCATAAAGTGAGGTTTCTTCCCACTGAACCTATTATAAGGGAAAGGCTCAACGCAGCTTACGTTCTAAAACAACAGAACACCAAACTTTATTTAATTGCATAATGAACCTAATCTGACACTTCATAAAATGAACCACTGCACTGTAACCCACATTACTGACCTGCTGTAAAACCCCAAAAGGCCGGGTGGATAAGTAGCTCTTGACCAGCACAGCATTTTATGTCATTTAGGTTTGAAGGTCTAGCTGGTCTCTCAGTATAACCAGGGTGTTGGACCAGTACGGTTAGAACTCATACCGATAGAGTAGTATGTAGAACAGCCACCTTTAAGTAAACATGCTAGAAGCACTCATCTCAGCTACATGAGTAAAGCTACAGCATTTAAACCTGGTTCTAGAGTAAAGCTGTGCTTCTTGTTTTAGTGTTTTTATGTTGTAATACTCCCAGCTCTCCTCAGCGAAGGTATTTAGTTAGCTGAATCAGCTGGGCTGTAGTATGCAGTTAAATTTGATCAGAGTTCGCTGGTGTCACACCAGTTTGAGTCAGCTGCAGTTCTGAGCCACTGTGCAGCCGTAGCATTAGCTAAAAACTAATATTATTCTATAAAGTGGCCAGTGTCTGAAAGCACTGTAAATGGGATTAAAATAAAGTGGCCAGTGTGTGGAGGCACACTGAAAAAAGGAGAAACCGTGTTTTACCCTTTTTCTCTGCAGTAAAATAAGTTATTTACATTCTGAAAACTTTGAAGGCTTTAGAGCAGGGGTCTCAAAGTAGCGGCCCGCGGGCCACATGCGGCCCGCGACGCGGTTTCATACGGCCCCTCACGGGTTAACAAAATAAACATACATCTGGCCCGCAATTCAATTTAATTATTTATGCTTTATTATGTTCGTTTTCATATTTTATCTTAACTTGTATTTTGGTGTGTGTGTGTGTTTTTTTTTTTTTTTTTTTTTTTTGCTTACGCTGCGTTGCCTGCTTTAGTAGTCTTCAGTAGCCTTCAACAGTCTAACCTTGCAGCCGTGGTGTGTCCACTAAACTCCGTAGTTATAAACATCCTGAGGTTAGCAGCGCGCTAACTGACCTGTTTATAATGTAATCCGAGCAGTGACTCCGTGACGCTGCTCTAAACTGCTGCTGTTAGCTGCTTGGGCTGAAAGATGAACTGTAGAGAGCTGTATTATCCGGTTAGTGGGGTTATTTTATTTCATACACAGAAGAACTTACAAATTTTTAAAAACGCTCCAGACTGGCTCAGCTGAGCCCTGTAGCCCGTGGCTGGGCTGCAGCTCTGACTAAGCAAAGACTGCGGGCTTGTGGTGCTGCAGCTGCAGCTCCGACTAGTGGTTGGATGAGGAACTGCTAAATCTGAGGAAATGCTAAATCTGTCACAGCTCACAATTTTTGATTTTATATTTATTAAGCCTTATTTCAGTATCAAACGTTTTGATCAAAGTTAATATAACTTATAAATTAAAAGGATTTATGTTAATAGAGCAACAAGCAACCATTTTTCCATGCAACTGTAATATTTGATTGAATAAATAGTATATTGAGAGTTATTTAACATTAAGGAGTAATTATATTCATTTTATATTACATCTGGTTACATTTTCTTATATTTATAAGTTACATCTGGCCCTCAGAGGACAGCCAATATGCCAATGTGGCCCTCGGCAAAAATGAGTTTGAGACCCCTGCTTTAGAGACTCCTACAGGACACTTGGAGAAGCTGCCTGTCCACTCTCTACTCGACTTAACAGGCCAGGATTTTTGTCAACTGTCTGCCTGACCTTACACCCCTAAATCTTGAGGATTTCTATTTAAGCATTACATAAAAAGCTTTCATGTTTGATAAGGAACATCACTAAAAAGCAAAATTTTAAGTAAATCTGCTAATGTCAAAATATAATGAATATAATCATAAAATTGACTCTTTCCTGAACTTAATTTTAAAATCAATAGCTCATGGCCTGCAAGATGTCAATATGTTTATCAAGTTTTTACATCTATTTTTAAACATGCAGAATTTGGGTTGATTCCTGTAACTGATCTGGAATTATTAAGTGTAGTAGAGAGCCAAAAGGCAGCGTCCAGCCCAAGTGTCCTGTAGGAGATTTCAAAGCCCTCCAATTTTTAGAATGTAAATAAGTTATTTCACTGCAGAAAAAAATAGCTTTGTATTATCTACACCTATAGACCATATATGGAACAAGGCATATTAAGGGGCTAATAAATATGAGATCAGTAACAGGAATCAACCACAAATTTTACATGTTTGAAAACTGATATAAAAACTAGACAACCATAACAAATCTAAGTTTTTGGAGTACATGAACTGTAAATGCACAGTAAAGTGCAGCTCTAACTAATAAGCAAATAGCACTGGATGGAGGAAGATGAGCTGCCTAGTAAGGGACACTGTTAGTGTGCAGAACATTTTGTATCTTATATTTTTTCTTTTAAAAACAGTTAATTACATGTTAATACATGTAGTTTTCATTTTAAAAATGTTTTAAATTATTAGAGTTTTGTTATTTTTTTAGTACATTATAACATTTCTTACAACATAACACAAAAAGCCCATATTTCCTATTGGCTCCTGGCATCATTTATTTGCATAGTGATTGTGTGAAGTGAAATTAAAATGAGCGTAAATTACATAAATTGGCTCAAATACCGTAGAGATATTTTATAGATTTTTTTTATAGATTTTTAACAGTGTAAGCCAGCAATTAGCCCAACAAATTTCATTCTAGAAAAAACAGTTCACTTCAGTATATTATACATTAATGACACTGTAAAATAACAGTAAAATACTGCCAGCTAAATTCTACACTTCTGTCCTGTAAGTCCTGTGAGTGTATTGTAATAAAGACTGTGTGGTGGTGGTACCTGTATAGTGTCCGCCGTGCATCCCCCCGTGGTGATTACACACAGCATAAAGGTCATACAGAAAATCGGAGTCTCCGTGTGTCCAGGTTGGAGGGCAGGGGGCGGGGTTTCGGCTGCTCTGACTGCGCTTGGCCACGTGGGGCGCCATGTCCAGTCCGTTCTGGGGGAACCTGATTAGGGTGGAGAGCTTATTCCTGCGGTCAGCGACCTGGCGGAACCGCTTCAGGTGCAGGATCAGGATGTCCGGCAGGGTCCACAGACTGAGCTTCAGCATGCCCTGCTGCAGCTGCTTACAGTGAGGACACTTCCATGCGTCATCTGGAGCCAACTGAACACACAAAAACACACAGATTACAGCCTTTAATGTCTGTCTAACCATTGTCTAAATGTCTAAACAGAACCTCAGTGTTCATGTGAGGTTTGAATGAGAGACAATTTCTTAAATACTTATTGACACAGATTCTCAAACATTGATTAAGCCTCACACTGTAACAAACTGATGTTTACAGGGAAATTCTAACTGTAAAGTACTGTTTTAATCAAATATAAAATATAAATTGCTGTGTAACTATACACAACAAAGTCTGCTCAATAAATTTGTAGCCACAATTTGCTCTGACTTTCTTTAGGTAAAGTTTACTCCACTCGTACACATTAACTACACTTGCTCACATGATCACATGACTCCAGCACTTTCAGGAAGTAATCAGTGTAATTAGCCTCACCTGTTTCCCCCTGTATATAAACCCTTCAGTTCACTCTCTCACTGCTGAGTATTGTTTGGTTCCTCGCTCTGTTTTGTTTTCTTGTTTATGACAATTTTTTCCGTGTAACTCAACTCTGCCCTACGTTGCTGTTTGCCTGTGTTTTGACCCTGGACTGTCTCTCGTTTATGGTATGTCATTCCCTGTTGGCTGCTATTTTTTGGTATTGACCCTGCTTGCTCTAACCACCCTTTGTATGTTTTTATGCATCCACATTTGCTTGAATCCTGCCTGAACATGACACTGAGACACACTAAAAATATAGGGTAAAATTTAACATTACGCAAAGAGTAAATATTTTCCTTGGAATAGTAAATCTATTCCCTGGGTAATTCAGTTAATACTTAAAATAAAGTAAGAGTAATATGATTGACAGTAGATCATTCTTCAACATTATACATCATATTTACATATCTGCTCCCAGCATTTTACTGTTAATTTGAAGTAAACTTATTTACAGTGCAATATTGTGCACAACGTGCCAAATAATGGCAAAATAGTTCAATTACTGGAATTATACAGTACAATTTTATATATATATATCTATAATGTATATATTTATTACCCAATTTGTTTCATCAATATAACCCAGGCCTAATATTTTAGCCAACATTTCTAATACTCTGCATCTATCCACCTTTGATAAAGCATGGTAAATTATGTTCTCTTAGGCTCTGTTTGCTGATGGTGAAGTTGCATGAACCAGGATTAAATGGCCAAATATTAAGGGATAATTCCTGACAATCTGAATTATGTCCAGTTTGTACATGGATAAAAGGTGGTATATTAGCTTTCATTACATGTTATCTGTGTTAGTTTAATGTAGTGTAGCTCTTTCCATGACTTGCATTTAATCACTTGTGTTTCATCACATAATGAGCATACTCTAATGTTTTGTACAGGAAAATATGAAATGTATGATGTGAATGTTTATGCATATTGTCTCTCTAACCACAGTGTAGCTCATGTTTCCTGTTGTACCATCATTTCTCGCCTCTGATGCATCAGAGCATAAAAAACACTAAATGCACAGAGCAGTGGCTAGAGTTTCACACGTTTTGGTCTGGCCTGTGAGTTTTGACCTCCACACTCTTTCAAGTCAGCCCAAAGAGCTTACATCTGTAAGTACTAACATGCTATATCAATTACTACATCTAATTGTTCTTTAATGTTTTTTATTTGTGCAGTAATGTCATTAACTATTATAACTCAAATAATGTGTGTTACGAGGACTTTTTAATATGTCAAGCACTTCCTTGAACTTACAGTTTCAGGGCACTTCACAAAATACTTTTCAGTATTTTAGTTGAATTTCTGTGGTCTATTTAAACAATGTTAGAAAAGAGAAAAAAACATTATAGAGAAAAAAATGCTTGTTAAAGGGTAAGGGTAGTAAAGCAAGCAAAGCTTAAGTAGACAATGATGATTAATAAAATACCTAAATATTTACTTTGACAAACCTGTTTTGTTTACTACATAATTCCATGTGTTCCCTAATTGTTTTGATGTTTTTAATATCAATCTACATTATAAACAATAAATAAAATAAACAAAAACACTGTACACAGCAATTAGCCACTGTTCAATCAATACAGTTACTGTTAAAAAAAACATTTTGAGTGTTGAAATGTAGTAGAATCCCTTTGATGGGTTCTAAAAAAATAACTGTCAAAATATTTTACAAATGTGAAGATTAAAACAACAATTAAGCTTATTCTGTTCTCTGCTCCTGTCTCTTCAGATTTTACTGGCTATATGTGTGGAAATTTTAACAGTTTACTACTTTTTTTAATGATTACCTAATCAGTATTACTTTATTTCCTGATTAATTGTTTTCCCTTCATTTTATTATTTGTTAGCCATTATATTACTTGCTTATGTGTTTTACATTATACTAGAGTACTTCCTATGTGTTTGACTCCTGATCCCTGATGTGAGTGTACAGTGAGTACAGAAAGAATTCAGACCCCTTTAAATGTTTCACTCTTTGTTTCATTAGAGCCATTTGTTAAAATTAAAAAGTTAATTTTATTTCTCATTAATGTACACTCAGCACCCCAACTTTTTTTGTCTTTTTTTTTTTTTCTATTTTGTCCCCAATTTACACGGCCAATTACCCAACCCATTTATTAGGACTGCCCCTATCACTAGTGATGCCCCAACACCAGGAGGGTTAAGGCTAGCACATGCTTCCTCTGATACATGTTAAGTCAGACACCACATCATTTTGAACCGCTGTTGACATAGCATCACAGCGCACTTGGAGGAAAGCGCAGCGACACGGTTCCGATACATCAGCTCACAGATGCCTTGTGCTGATCAACATCACCCTTTGGAGTGATGTGGGGAGAGAGCGCCATCTACCCACCCAGAGACAGCAAGACCAGATGAACAGGATTCGAATCGGCAATCACCTGATCATAGTGGCAGCACCCGCTGGACCCAATCGGAGCCCCTCCAGTTTTTCTTATTTAATTAATTTGCAAAAAGTTCTACATTTCTGTTTCTGACAAGATGGGGGGCTGAGTGTACATTTATAAGACATAAGATTAACTTTTTTGATTTTAGCAAATGGCTGCAATGAAAAAAGGGTCAAAACTTTTCTGAATACTTTCCGTACCCACAGTATGTTTATAACAACCTGGGTAAATATATGGTGCCTCACATCCTAGTTAGATGAATATATATGTTATATATGTCATAAATGAATATGTTCACTTGCATACAGCACAATGTAATTATATGCTCAATCCACGTGCCTTAAGTGTACCACTGTGTAAGGCCTGATCTGTGAAGAAAAGATTCTCTGCCTGGAAACAGATGAGGTCTACGTAATGGTCCATTCTGATTTACAGAATCCTACTTTGTTATTTCTGTCTTTATTTTCCCGGTATGTGCAAGATTCAGTTCCTGTTTTTTGAGGTAGATGCATCAGATGCAGAGGGGGGTGTACAAACTCTCGAACCCAGTGGAGGGGCTTAAAATCTGTTGCATTTTTGGTTATATCTTGCACAAACAGTCAGCTAAAGACAGGTGTAATTACTTCATGTATAGGCGTGGTCACAACCTTTTCAAGGTATGTAAGAGGAGATGCAGCACAGTCTCTTTCTGATTCTCATTTTATTTCTTGCCTGTATTCTTTTCTTTTGATACTTTGAACAATAAAATACTTGACTTCTATGACTATGACATAGGTCTTTGTTTTGGATCGCCAGCTTTTTAATAAACCTCAAGATCTGTTTTCTACCTGTAAGCATCAAATACTGTTGTTTTATGTTATTATTCAAATCAAACTAAACTAAAACCATAAAAACTAGTGTTTGAGACATGTATATTTTTTGTCTTTAAAACAGTTATAAATTCTGAAGTATTTTACTCCCTTTATTTTACCCTAATGCTTCTAAACTTCTCTCTCAGGCGAACATGGCTTCAGCTGTTCTTCTGTCTCTTGCTGTTCTATTTTTATCCCTATGTTCTGAAACCTGTGGTAAGTTATGGTACTATTTGTTTTTTACAATACAAGTTTCTGTATAAGTGGAATAAATAAATTACTTGTATTTTACCAGCTTTTAACTGTGGATTATAAGGAAACTAACTGAAATAAAATGTTTGGTTGCAAAAAAATAGGAGGATTTTCTGTAATTTTTACAAATAAATACTGCTGTTATGTGGATATATAACTGTCAAAATCCAGTATGTAAATGCAAAAAATAGAAGAAAATAAATGTAAGAAACGGAAAATATGTCACCCATGCTGATGGAAAGGTACTGTTTTTTTCATAAATTTTCTGTACGTTTAGTAGTAGTTTAGTTTAGTGTTGTTTAGTTTAATGTTCTAGGAAATGTGTTGGTGACATTTACAGTTTTAATCAAACAACTTTTCTAACAGCTTTTTTTTGTTTTTAGAGGAAAAAAAAAAGATTTTTTTTACAATGAACATAAGTATTCTTCTAATCTAGGAATGCTGTTCAGAGTGGAATGCCAGCCTGCAGTTGGAGTTGTTGGGCAGATCATGAAGATCCACTGCTCTTTCATATCTTCTATTAAAGAAATTAATATTGATTTAGTGTATATATTCAAGAGTGATCCAGAAAATCCAGTGTTTTCATTAAAAAACAACATTAAAACTGGAGATCTTCGATTTAAACTTCCATCAGAAAACACTCCGTCTCTAGAGCTCGCCAGCGCTGCTGTCACTGATGAAGGGAATTACAGATACATGATTGTAACCAATCGTGGTGTTATTGAAGACGGATCATTCAGCATCAGCATCACAGGTAAAAATATCCTTTTATTTCGTCACATGTTTATTCTAATTGTAAGCAAAGAGTCACAGAGGCAGAACATAGTGCATTGCTCCACAAAATAAAACTTGGTAACCAGGCTAAAAAGCTCATCAAAGGCATGGGCTTTTGCATTACTTAGCTTCAACAAGCTAATTATGATCTGAGATCTTAAGAAAAAGTAATAAAAAAATCTCTTGATGTGCCTCCATTTTTGCATGGTCGGTTTTGTCACTCCAAAATAGTACAAAACCAAAAAAATATACTAATCCTGCTTAAAATAAACATTCCAACTTTAACTGTAATTTTAACTGTATGTCCTTTGGAGAACTTTTGCATGCTACTGCATGTCTCTCTCTTTTCGAGGGTCCTAATTAAGAAAGGGCAGAAAGACCTACAGTAGGTTTTAGCTCACCAACAGCACAGTGACTGGAGACATGTATAGAAGTTAAACATATACAGCTCTGGAAAAAAATAAGATGTTTCTGAATCAGTTTCTCTGATTTTGCTATTTATAGGTATATGTTTGATCAATATTTGGTGGAATTACCCTGGTTTTAAATCACAATTTTCATGCATCTTGGCATGTTCTCCACCACCAGTCTTACACACTGCCTTTGGATAACTTTATGCCACTCCTGGTGCAAAAATTCAAGCAGTTCAGCTTAGTTTGATGGCTTGTGATCACCCATCTTTCACTTGATTATATTCCAGAGGTTTTCAATTTGATGAAATCAAAGAAACTCATCATTGCATCATCAAGTGGTCTTTTATTTTTTCCAGAGCTGTATAATACTGACACACAGAAACATTGCTTTACCTTTTATTTTTTTTTTTGATATTAAGTAAAAATGACCACTGTTCTTTATATTGTCAGAACTGATAATGGATCAATAGAAATGCTTTTTTAAATATAATTTAGGATTAAATCTATTTCTAAAAGCAATGTAACTTCCATTGATAATTACAAAGGTTTTTTATTGTACTACAAATATACAGTTTTCAAGATATGATTTTTGTGTGACAGTAACTAATCATTAACAATTACCAAAACTACTGTCTTCATCATTCATCATCATTAGCTGTGACCAATCATTCTGTTGTTCTGCTGTTGCAGAACAGTTTATCAGCCTTTGCTAACCCAGTCTGTCCTGTTCATTTTCCTCTATAAAAAGTGTTTGGAATTAAATTACCTATATGAATTTTCATTATTTTATCCACCTTCTTGTGCTTGTTTATTTTGCACTGATATTGAATATGTATTTCTTTTTTATTTTATTTAGCAAACTACACTGAGCCGACCATGAGCTCCTGGCCTGAAGTGATTCAGGAGGGTGGCAGTGCTGATCTTTATTGCAACGCTAGCGGTGGTTATCCAGCAGGATCCATACATTGGTTTGACGACTTGAACACCAACTGGACGAAGAGGGCCACACTGGAGATAACAGAGGGTGAGGACAAATTGGTGCAGCTGTCCAGCAAACTGACCTTCAGCAAGATCTACTCGAGCTGGGCGCCCTTCAGGTGTGTCGTTCTCAACAACAAATTCATCACAGAAGCAGAGAGCACCTTTCAGCTGAAGATGACGGACAGCTGTCTTCATTGCTCTTCCGGGGAATTACACAGTTCAGTTCAGTTTTGTATCCCATGAGGATTTTTATCATTTTTTTTTATTTCTTATACCTTTATTCTCAACAATAAAAATGTAGAGATTATCTAACTCTGTCTTTAAGAGAATTTATTTGATCTTCATTTTTATTTATCTTCTAGTAAATTAAAATTGCATTAGTATTACTATAAATATTTTTATTTTTATGTTTAATTAAATAGGTATTATTCAGTGCATTTGTTTCTTGTTTATTTTTTGGTTGTAAAGCAGTTTTACTGAATGAGATTGGCCTTAAGGTGTGTGTGTGTGTGTGTGTGTGTGTGTGTGCATACCTGCTCCTCTTTGGTGTAGAGCTGAAAACACTCATCCAGTGTACAGCTGTGCTGCTGCAGGTGATTCTGCTGCTGCTCACGAACACTTTCAGCATCCTTTACACACTCCTCCTGAATACTGCCGAACAAACTACACACACAAACACACACTTTTAATTTGTTGTCAGGATACAGGTATACTTAATTTGGTATAATTATTTGATCCCCGGCTGATCTTGTAAGTTTACCCGTTTACAAAGATATGAACAGTCTATTTTTTTGTAAAAGACAGAGACAATATAAACAGAAATCCAGAACAAAAACATTAATTAAAGGTCATAAATAAAACTTCAGCAGAGGGACTTTGCAGGCACTGCAGGATTTTAATGCATTACAGCAAACTGTGTTTATTAATGCTTAGGATTGTTGACTGTGCTTCCAGCTCCCTTGACATCATTAACAAACTCCTCCTGTTTAGTTCTAGGCTGACACCTCACCTTCCTCAGAATCATCATTACAGGTGAGATCCCATTTCATCCCTTGGCCCTACCACTTAGCCCTACCCTTCTGTTTTGCATGTGCATGTCTATGGTAGGATGCTCCAATTCTTGTTACACTGGAGCGGTACGGGTAAGTGTTAGGGGTACATGGGGTCAAACTGAGATTATTCAAAGGCAAACTTTAAACAGAGGGCTAATTGTAATAAAAATATTTAAATAAATCTGCAACTGTCAAAATGTAATGAATAAAAACCATAAAACTGGCACCTGAACTTTTCACATTTTAAAATCAATATTTTCCTAAACAAAAATGAATCATTTCATTGTCCTCCAAACCTTTTGTTTCTTTACATTTTTTTTAGTATTTATGTCTATTTTTAATCATGCAGAATTTGTGGCTGATTCCTCTCAAAACTGATCTGAAATTATTAAGTGTATTAAGAGTAAAATGCAGCTTCTCCAAGTGTTATTCAGGAGTCTCCAACGCTCTTAAACTTTTAAGAATGTGAATAACTTATTTTACTGCAGATATAAAAGGTTTTGTGTTACCTACACCTGTAGCCTGTATACAGGCCAAGGACATTTAACGAACTGTTAACTGTTGGTTAAATCATGTTTTTTCTGGACTTTTGTTATATTCTGTCTCTGTTAACTTAAACCTACCACAAAAATATGAACTGTTACTTGTAAAGGGGTGAACTTACAAAATCATATAAATGTAAGACAGGGAGCGTTAGTAAAAAAAACACTCACTGTAGCTCACCATTCTTTGACTTTTGTTTCCCATTCAATCACAAGCTTCACATGTGGGGGACCTCCAGGACCACACAGCTTCAAAGCTCTGTAAGAGGAAAAAAAATCAGACTTTTCACTCTCTGGAAATGCATTATTGTTAAAATCATAACTCACGTACGGTATGTAAGATCTGTAATTCAGTACACATTCTAGATAACAGACCCTAATAAGATCTAGAGGCTGAGTTCTTTAACCATTTACCTGCAGAGTTGCAATTATAAATCAGTCAACAATCACACAGACTAGACTCACAAAGTGTGTGTTCTGTATCTGTCCAGCAGGTGTCACTGTAGGATCAGTGATGCACTTACTGAACAAAGCGTGTCACCTGGTTGCATGAACAGTAGATCACAATAACATGAGCAAAACAAAGCAAAGAGAAAGCAGCTGTGTGCTCATGCTTTCCATATACTGTACTAATCTTAAACACAGAGCTTCAAATGTGGATTTAAGATCATCTGTTCACACAAATGAGGATCTGATTCATTTGTTTAAAAGCTGAGATTGGATCTTTATTGACACAAAATTAATATAAACACCTGACAGGTTTGATAAATGAAAAGTGCTTCTGACATCACAACAAGCAGAGAAAGGTGTGTCACCTTTTGATTTGTTTATTTATCAGTGTTCCTCTCACAAACACAAATATTTACACGTGTGAGATTTTGTTTCTCCTCTTGTCACAGTTGTGTAGCAAAGAGAGGACGTGGAGAGCAAATGTGAGAATTTTTATTTAAAAAATAAAAAAACAAGAAAACAAACAAACAACCAGAAATAAACAAAGAAACATGGAGTACATAGGAAAACACATGCAACTTACAGATAATAAACATATGAGAAACTAAGACAAAATAACCTGTATATACACAGGGAAAAGGACAGGAAACACATGGGCACAGGTAACAAGGAGGGCGGAGCTACCAATGAAACAGGTGAAAACACTTAATGCGGAGACATGGGAAGAACACACAGGACCGCATTTGGGGAATGACACAGGCACTCAGAAAAAAAGGTAAACAAACACAGAGAGCAACACAAGCACAGAAGGGAAAGAAACGGAACAGGGCAAGGAAATGACCCTGCTAAATAAAGATTTAATGTGGTAATTTACTTTTTCATTGAATGTTTTAATCATTATATCATCATTACAAAAAGCAGAAGCTTTATATAAATAAAAACCCTCTGCAGAATTTCGTACATAAACAGTTCAGAGTGGGTTAAGTGTAGGGGTGAAACGATTACTCGAGTTAATCGAGTAACTCGATTCACAAAATTGATCGATTAATTTTCTGTGCCTCGAGTAATCGTTTATTTAATTAATAAACTCAGCGCGCGGTATTTTCGCGACTTTTATTTTGACAACGCCCTCAGGGTTACGTCACCCTGCCCGGGAACAAGGAGACGGAGGTTTGAGCAGCGGCAAAAATGGAAGTGGCGAGAGAAAACAGCGATTTTAAAGGAATAAAAGCATTTTATGTTCGAACTGTGACCTGTACTCGGTGCAGTGCCAAAACAGCGCGTTTTAATGCTGCACCATCTGAGCCGAGGACACCCGAGACGCGAGGACGCCGAGAGAGCAGGTAAATATAACTTATAATAAATCAATGAGATTAACATTAATGTGAATTAATAACAAAACGACAGCGCTTTGGAGTGTGAATTAATAGAAGCACTGTCTATAATGTGTGGTTAGTTTATTAGAACAGAGTTCATACAGGCTTTATGTAAACAGTAAACACAGCGCTGTGGAGTTCAGAATATAAACAATAAAAATGTTAAAAGTTAGCTAAACTGAAGTTACTTTGGCTGGAAACTAAATGCTTGATTTCTTCATCTAAGAGTACATTTGGCCAGTGAGACAAAAAAGTATGAACACTGTTGTTCATATAAGGAAGTGTGTCTCTTATTTATTGGGTAAAATATTGATTACCACTAGTGTCTACACAAAGACGATGTTTATGCCTTTTTTATTGATTTATACCCTATATTTGTTATTTACAAGAAATCCAAATGTGAAAGTAATGTAATTTTTTTATTTTTTTTTATTGTGGTATTTATTTATTGATTGTGTTTTATTTATTTGTATTTGCAATTTGGAAATGTTGTGAATTTAAAAATATAACTTATCTAAAAAAGGAAACCAATTGGTCATTCATTATTGAGTAAAATTCCTTTTTAATTGCTCTTTAACAAAAAAATGTTTTATCCGATTACTCGATTAATCGAATCAATTTTTCAGTAGAGTACCCGATTACAAAAAGAATCGATAGCTGCAGCCCTAGTTAAGTGTGAAACGCTCTGTAATAAAGGAACATCCAGTCAGAATTGGTGACAGTGGTGGTGGATACAATCTGAATCTCTAAAAGCTCCCTGACAAAAAGTTATTACACCAAATGATTACACACTGTTCAGTGTCTGACATACTCTTATACCAGAGTTTAGATAAGATTTTTAGTATAAAACATGTCTTTTTAAATCTTATATTATTAAAATTATTTAAAATTTAAGTTATAAAACTTCTTACATTGTAAACTAATACTGTCTTCCAGACTATGAAGGATCACGTAAGGAATTATGTAGTAAATTAAAAGTGTTAAAAAAAACAAAATACTCCGTGAAGCATTTAGGTGCTTTGAGGCGGTTTTTATGGCTGGTAACTCCGATTAACTTATCCTGTGCATCAGGGATAACTCTTGCTCTTCCTTCCGTTGCGGTCCTGCTGCTGAGTGCCAGTTTAATCATAAAGTTTTAGAAGGAAAAAAAGTAAAAAGACGACTGAAAAATAATTATTCCAGTAAAGCACAGATAACCAAAATTTCTACTTCAGTAAGGTAACAGAGTATTTTTTCTTAGCTACTTGACACCTCTGGGAATCAGTGAATTCCTAGTTGTAGTAATGGTGAACGACAGTTGGTTCTATTCACCACCACTGTTTAAAAAAAAGTATGTTAAGTTTCTCTATAATGAGCCCCTTTCTGGATGTGTTAGTCTTAAATGTGTAGTTGTGCACAGTTTTGAAAATAAAACATCTCTAAAAAAAAAAAAGTAAAACGCTAATCAACAGCTGGCTGAACACCTGGGAACTTGTTTAGACTAGCAGTGTGGAAGATAATTCCCGAAACCGATCTCACTTACAAAACCGCTGCCAATCGAGAAAGAGAAGACAGAGAGAGGAATGGAACTAGAATCTGCCTGAGCAACAAACATCCCCTCCACCCACTGAAACGTAAAAATAGCCTTTATATTAGATTTAATAAAAACAATAATAAAAACAATAACAACAACTACAACAACAATTCAGGGATCTGTACTCATAACCTGTTCTCATCAGCATTGTGTTTCGTCTGCAACCAGAGAGAACAAAGAATGCCAGGAATGCTGCAACTGAAAGCTTCAGTATACAACAGCTCTGCATACACACACGTTTTTTTTATAATACAAAAAAGCCCCCCGTATCTAATGGGAGGAATGCAAACTGAAGCTACATTGGGGTCTGGAGAACAAAACACAGGGCAATATCAGAAACACATTCACCACACTGAAGTCATGTTATTAAAACACTAGGCTACAGTACAGATTTCCTTCAGACGATGAGCCCCTGCTTATATCTTGTTAAAACACTTGGGCTTTACCGTAGAAATGATTAACACTGAGCCTCAGCACAGACTTCCCACACTAAGAACCTGCACAGAGTTGAATTAAACACTGAGCCCGAGCACAGAGCTCAATTAAACACTGAGCCCGAGCACAGAGCACAATTAAACACTGAGCCTCAAAACAGAGCTCAATAAAACACTGAGCCCGAGCACAGAGCTCAATTAAACACTGAGCCCGAGCACAGAGCACAATTAAACACTGAGCCTCAGAACAGAGCTCATTAAAACACTGAGCCCGAGCACAGAGCTCAATTAAACACTGAGCCTCAGAACAGAGCTCAATAAAACACTGAGCCTCAGAACAGAGCTCATTTAAACACTGAGCCCGAGCACAGAGCTCAATTAAACACTGAGCCTCAGAACAGAGCTTAATAAAACACTGAGCCTCAGAGCAGAGCTCATTAAAACACTGAGCCTCAGATCAGAGCTTATTAAAACACTGAGCCTGAGCACAGAGCTCAATTAAACACTGAGCCTCAGAACAGAGCTCAATTAAACACTGAGCTTTAGAACAGAGCTCATTTAAACACTGAGCCCGAGCACAGAGCTCAATTAAACACTGAGCCTCAGAACAGAGCACAATTAAACACTGAGCTTTAGAACAGAGCTCATTTAAACACTGAGCTTCAGCACAGAGCTCATTTAAACACTGAGCTTTAGCACAGTGCTTATTTAAACACTGAGCTCATTTAAACACTGAGCCTCAGCACTGGGGTCATTTAGATACTGAGCCCCAGCACAGAGCTCATTTAAACACTGAACCCAAGCACAGAGCTCATTTAAATACTGAGCCCAAGCACAGAGCTCATTTAAATACTGAAAACCAGCACATAGCTCATTTAGATACTGATCCCAAGCACAGAGCTCATTTAGACACTAATCCCCAGTACAGAGCTCATTTAAACACTGAGCTTTAGCACAGAGCTCATTTGAACACTGAGCCTCAGCACAGAGCTCATTTAAATACTGAACCCCAGCACAAAGCTCATTTCGATACTAAGCCCAAGCACAGAGCTCATTTAGACACTAATCCCAGTACAGAGCTCATTTAGATACTGAGCCCCAGCACAGAGCTCATTTAGACACTGAGCCCCAGCACAGAGCTCATTTAGACACTTATCCCCAGTACAGAGCTCATTTTAACACTGAGACCCAGAACTGAGCTCAACAAGATACTGAGCCTCAGCA
This sequence comes from Astyanax mexicanus, assembly GCF_023375975.1. Taxonomy (NCBI): domain Eukaryota; kingdom Metazoa; phylum Chordata; class Actinopteri; order Characiformes; family Acestrorhamphidae; genus Astyanax; species Astyanax mexicanus. The sequence goes on along the minus strand of NC_064412.1, from coordinate 26,783,071 downwards.
CAGAGCTCATTTTTATACTAAGCCCCAGCACAGAGCTCATTAAGACACTAAGCCGAATCAGCACAGAGCTCATTTAGATACTGAGCCTCGGAACATAGTTTATTTAAACACTGAGCCCCAGCACCAAGTTCTCTAAACACTAAGTCCCAGCACAGAGTTAATTTAAACACTAAGTCCCAACACAGTGCAGAGCTCATTTAAAAACTGAAGCCCAGCACAGAACCTAATTATACACTGGGCCACAACTTAAAGCTCAATTACACATTGGGCCCCAGCATAGAGCTAATTTAACTAGGACACGACACAGTTAAAAACTACCGTATTTTTCGGACTATAAGGCGCACCGTATTATAAGGCGCACGATAGGTGAACGGTCTATTTTTAGTGTTAGTCCATACACAAGGCGCACTGGATTATAAGGCGCACTAAATGAAACTTTATTTATATCAGTAACAATAACTCTGAGCAATAAATCCTTCACAATATCTGTGAAAAATAACAACATCTCTGAGCAATAAATCAACAAGCACAGCAAGTACGTATTACTCCGCAACGCTCCTGACAACGGTAGCCGCAACGCTCCGACAGACCATAATATTATGTTGAAGCACAGCAAGTACGTATTACTCCGCGAGGCTCCTGACAACGGTAGCCGCAACGCTCCGACAGACCATAATATTATGTTGAAGCACAGCAAGTACCGCATTACTCCGCGAGGCTTCTGACTATAATAGCGTGTTGTGCCGAATTCGGTGAATAAAACGGTTTTAAAACAGAGATAAAGATTGGATAAGTTTCATTTCTGGATGAAGTGATTTCCAGCGCTGTTTGGATATAACTGTGGATTACAGGAGACTGGATTGATGGATTCTCTTTAGTCTGGACGCGTTTTGAAGGTAGGACCTGTGGCTGAGCGCGGGTGTGTGTTCGGGGGGTGGCGGCAGTGACCGGAGGTTACCCCAGGACAAAAGGAGAGCCTTTTATTACTGGAAACATGCGCTCTGACGCAGCTCTAATTCATGAAACATACATCCTACAGTAAAAGCACAGTTCTGGAATCCGGAGAGCCAGACGGTTCGAATGGTGTATGACATGACCGCATTCGATGAAATATGGACGAACGATAAACGCAAATATGAGAGTTATGAATTATTAAAATCATAACCAAGGCATATTTCGCCCTAAATGTTTATTTTCTGAAAGGATATTCCGCTAAATAGGCTAAATAGCTCAAAAGCAGAGATTCTAAGCTTTAAAATGGTATATTGGATGTCTATATTGAACCTGTAACTGTTCATAACTATTCAGAAACACAGCCAGTTATGAAATATTAAATATTTCTGGCCCGCCGGTGGGCCAGCGCGTGTTAAGAGGTTAACTTTACTTAGAAGTGGGCGCTAAAAAGAAACAGTTTGTGCTATTACCCCAGAACGGGTGGAAAGGAAAGTTTACCGGCACCTTGTTCTGGCCACGGAGCTACAGTGGAAACTAGCTACCCTGAACCACAGCCGAGAGGCAGTACGGCAGTCAAAGGTAACCGCGCGCTAGCCCAAGAGGGGGATCTTTTTCTGGCGTGGGTGAGGAATTCTGCACAACAGAGCGCCGTGTACCACATAAAAATCGAGGTCAGTAAACACAAGCAAAATCCATACACAAGGCGCACTGCATTATAAGGCGCAATGACGATTTTTGGGAAAAAATAAGTATTTTAAGTGCGCCTTAATAGCCCGAAAAATACGGTAAGTCCCAGCACAGAGCTTATTTAAACATTGAGCTCCAGTACAGAGCTCATTTAAAAATTGGGCCTCAGCACAGAGCTCTCTTAGACAATGAGCCCAATGAGACAATGAGTTAAACTGGGCACCAGCACAACTGTAATTCAAACACTAGGTATCAGTTTAAAGCTCATTTTCTCAGCTCAGATGAGCCAGCAGTGTCGGATGTGTAATGACTTTGTCAGACATGGATTCACCGAGCTGTTAATAATTTCGCTGAAATAAATAACACAGTAGGTTTCTCCGTGCAGTAATAAGAGTGCTGTGGTGACACTGCTGAAATAATAATGAAACAAATTCAAACTGATTCAGCTTTGTCAGTACAGTCAAAAGCTTCTACAGAAAATATGAATACCTAACCACTATTAGAACAAACAGAGCTACAGTTATGAAATCAATCATTCAGTTCGGGGGAGGATATCCATCAAATTTAAGCCAGTTGTTTTTGTCTACTGAACTGGAAAACCACAGAGTTGGAAGGAGACGGACATCTTATTTGCATAGGGTGCCAGTTAGACTGGCTGTGCATAATCATACAATGAAACTGTACAGTTAAATGAAGGCAGGAGGATGTTTGTCAGGCATTTGAAAATCATGTGACAGCTCAAAAAAAATAAAGCGAATATTATACTAAGCTAAATTTGAGCTCAGCGCAAAACAGGCTCCAGACTTGATTAATCCAAAAACTACTAAAAAGTGGATCTAATCTAACACTAATTACTACACAGCGCATACCGTACTTTGATATCACAATTTACATATCACTTACTAAATAATTCCTAGTATATCCTCAATAGTTCATAAGACAGCAAAAACACATAGTGGGTACAATGTAACACTAAGAACCAAATAGTTCATAAAAGATCCTGAACAATTGATAGTGGAGACCAAATAATACAAAGTAAATACTGAATAATTAATGTCTGATTCAGAACAATTCACAGTGGATATTGAATAAATCAAAGTGGATATAACTAACTAATATCAAATACAGAATAATTCATAATGGATACAGATTATAGAGTGCTTCAACCCAGATTACATTAAGTCACAATGTAACCAATCAAAACAGAGCTTATCTGCATTTAAATTGTTTAATTTGATGGGATATGTTTAGATTAAATAATATTTTTTGTTGACTGGTTGGGAAAATTGTAAGAATATGCAGCCTGTAAGATTAATAATTGTATAATAAGCTCGTGCTTGATGTTGTTAAAGCTCTAACTCACCGGTCCACTGCTGGATGCGAAAGCGGCCGGCTGTCCTGAGGCGAGAGATAACTGCAGGAGGTGGATCCACCCACCACTCGGATCCGAAATAACGCACTCGCATTCTGGAGAGACACAAACAAAATACAACACAAGATAAGTGGAACATACTGGCTGCTTATATAAATGTAATACACTTACCCACTAATATTTAAACATACATGTAAAATAACACACACACACAAACACAGAACCAGTGCCCTGAGCTATTGATGTTACATCTTATATAACAACCAATTATATTTTACGATATTTATGCACTGAAATGAAATGACACACCCAATTCTTCGTGTGGTATACAGTAGGCGCAGAAGACATTACTACTGGACTGGACTGTGAATCTGTTAAATATCATTGCGTACTATATTAACTATTAATGGAAAGGGAAAAATAAATATAAACACTGTATTGTTTGTACCACAGGATTCTCACAGAGAATATCCATCAATACTAAACCTTGTTTATCCACTCCCATTTAGCAGATAGCAGTTTATCTCCAACCATTGAGTCTACAGAAGTTTACAGGGTTTAAATACTTTTTAACCAATACATTTCCATGATTTTGTAAAGACTTTTTCATTCCTTTAAGGCACATTTTCATGACCATATGATTTTCGAAACATCAGAGCAGACATGGACAATAAAACCAAAAATAAACTAAAATTATAATAATAAATATAGCCGCAAGCGGCAATCATCGGGTTCAAGCACCAACAATGGTGCCTACTGGAGCATTGAATGGTGATGTGTAAGAAGGTCTAATATGATTGGAGATGCCCTGTCACATTTAGAAATTATCAAGTTTTTCACCTGTTATTAATGTTGAGCAGAGGCCTTTCAACCTGATCAGTGCTTAAATTCACATGTAAATCTAGTGAACTTTGTAGGATATTCATTAAGTGAGTTAGAACTAGTCAAAAGGTGTCTACATGTTATTGGTATTGATCAGGTGGCTTCAACCAGAATGTTCACAAAGTTGTATTCAGATTGACCTTTGAACCTTTGCAGAACAAGCTGAAATGTTTGACCAAACAAGTTTAAATTAACACAAAGGAGTGAATGTTCTGATGTGACATGTAATTACGAAGTTATTATAAGTCTAGTTCTGAATTAAATGGCGCTTCATCAAGGACCAACTAGCACAATGGTGCCTACTAGAGCATAGGATGGTGATGTGTAAGAAGGTCTAACACAATTGGAGACATTCTGTCACATTTAGAACTGATCAAAAGTCTTTCACCTGTTATTAATGTTGAGAAGAGGCACAAAGGAGTGAATGTTCTGATATGACATGTAATGTCAAGTTATTCTTAATCTAGTTCTGTATTAAATGGCGCTTCATCAGAGTGATATTGTACAGAGGTCTTTAACATTGTGAGATTACAGCAAATACTGCAGAGTTACAGCAATTTAGGTTAGAAATTCCAAGGACGCACAGATTGCTTGATGCCTGGAGAGTATTGTATGTGAAATTTTCACAAATGTTTTTAATGAACATTTACCTAGAGATTCTACAGTGTGCAGCAAGACTGAAATGGAGGTGATAGGCCAAATATCCAGAGAGTAGTTTCAATATAGCTATTTTCAAACAATTAGCAATTATGAATGAACAAAGCACTTTTTAAACATAGTTGTATTGAGAAATTTGTCAGAGCCACTGTACTAAATATGGCAAAAACAATTAGATGTCAAAATAGTACAGCATGATTGACATATACTCGTTTTTTTGGAACAGCGCCCCCCAGTGGGCGGATTGTTTCAGCACTTTGCAGGTCACTACAGTGTCTCCACCTGAACATAACTGCCAAATATCATCCAGATTGGGCAACATTCAGCCTGCCAAAATGTTTGCTGAATGCTGATTGGCTGATGGTGTTCAGCCATGTTGATTGATTAAGTTGCCCTTTGAACATCCTTTAGAGGCTGTATGATAGATTCTGCATGCAAAGTTTCAACTTGCTAGGTTGCACGGTTGCTGAGAAACAGTGCTCCAAATTTACCTCTTGAAGTGAATGGGGCATATATCCGGAAGGACTAATTTGCATATGGCGGCCATATTGTTTACATATTTCAACTTTTTCTTAATGAATATTGAAGCGCATGCTTTCACGAGTGTTTTGATACCAAACATGCCAGGATTGGTCAAAATTCCTAGGACTAGTTTGCAAAAGTAGGTTTTGCATATTATGCAAATTAGCAAAAAATCTATATAGCCGGAAGTGCATGGTCCAAATTGGAAAGTTGTTGGTATTGACCCAAGGAATCCATCAAAAAAAAGAATTTTGAATGTAGGTCTTATGGTTTTTGAGTTATTGAGAAAATTGTGAAAAATGAATTTCCTTGTTTATAGCGCCACCACGTGACCAATCGGTGCCATTGTCCACCGAGATGCACTGATCCTACATCTACCTACCAAGTTTCATTTCTCTATGACTTACGGTTTAGGCTGCACAACTGTTTTTTCAGGAGAAAAATAATAATAATAATAAATATAGCCGCAAGCGGCAATCATCGGGTTCAAGCACCAACTTGCACAATGGTGCCTACTGGAGCATTGAATGGTGATGTGTAAGAAGGTCTAATATGATTGGAGATGCCCTGTCACATTTAGAAATTATCAAGTTTTTCACCTGTTATTAATGTTGAGCAGAGGCCTTTCAACCTGATCAGTGCTTAAATTCAAATGTAAATCTAGTGAACTTTGTAGGATATTCATTAAGTGAGTTAGAACTAGTCAAAAGGTGTCTACATGTTATTGGTATTGATCAGGTGGCTTCAACCAGAATGTTCACAAAGTGGTATTCAGATTGACCTTTGAACCTTTGCAGAACAAGCTGAAATGTTTGACCAAACAAGTTTGAATTAACACAAAGGAGTGAATGTTCTCATATGACATGTAATTACGAAGTTATTATAAATCTAGTTCTGAATTAAATGGCGCTTCATCAAGCACCAACTAGCACAATGGTGCCTACTAGAGCATAGGATGGTGATGTGTAAGAAGGTCTAACACAATTGGAGACATTCTGTCACATTTAGAAATGATCAAAAGTCTTTCACCTGTTATTAATGTTGAGAAGAGGCACAAAGGAGTGAATGTTCTGATATGGCATGTAATGTCAAGTTATTCTTAATCTAGTTCTGTATTAAATGGCGCTTCATCAGAGTGATATTGTACAGAGGTCTTTAACATTGTGAGATTACAGCAAATACTGCAGAGTTACAGCAATTTAGGTTAGAAATTCCAAGGACGCACAGATTGCTTGATGCCTGGAGAGTATTGTATGTGAAATTTTCACAAATGTTTTTAATGAACATTTACCTAGAGACTCTACAGTGTGCAGCAAGACTGAAATGGAGGTGATAGGCCAAATATCCAGAGAGTAGTTTCAATATAGCTATTTTCAAACAATTAGCAATTATGAATGAACAAAGCACTTTTTAAACATAGTTGTATTGAGAAATTTGTCAGAGCCACTGTACTAAATATGGCAAAAACAATTAGATGTCAAAATAGTACAGCATGATTGACATATACTCGTTTTTTTGGAACAGCGCCCCCCAGTGGGCGGATTGTTTCAGCACTTTGCAGGTCAGTACAGTGTCTCCACCTGAACATAACTGCCAAATATCATCCAGATTGGGCAACATTCAGCCTGCCAAAATGTCTGCTGAATGCTTATTGGCTGATGGTGTTCAGCCATGTTGATTGATTAAGTTGCCCTTTGAACATCCTTTAGAGGCTGTATGATAGATTCTGCATGCAAAGTTTCAACTTGCTAGGTTGCACGGTTGCTGAGAAACAGTGCTCCAAATTTACCTCTTGAAGTGAATGGGGCATATATCCGGAAGGACTAATTTGCATATGGCGGCCATATTGTTTACATATTTCACTTTTTTCTTAATGAATATTGAAGCGCATGCTCTCACGAGTGTTTTGATACCAAACATGCCAGGATTGGTCAAAATTCCTAGGACTAGTTTGCAAAAGTAGGTTTTGCATATTATGCAAATTAGCAAAAAATCTATATAGACGGAAGTGCATGGTCCAAATTGGAAAGTTGTTGGTATTGACCCAAGGAATCCACCAAAAAAAGAATTTTGAATGTAGGTCTTATGGTTTTTGAGTTATTGAGAAAATTGTGAAAAATGAATTTCCTTGTTTATAGCGCCACCACGTGACCAATCGGTGCCATTTTTGTTGTCCACCGAGATGCACTGATCCTACATCTACCTACCAAGTTTCATTTCTCTATGACTTACGGTTTAGGCTGCACAACTGTTTTTTCAGGAGAAAAAGAATAATAATAATAATAATAAGAAAAATCTTAGCAAAAACAATAGGGTTCTACGCACCTTCGGTGCTTGAACCCTAATAAGAAGAAGAAGAAGAAGAAGAAAAATCTTAGCAAAAACAATAGGGTTCTACGCACCTTCGGTGCTTGAACCCTAATTATAACAAAATTGATTATAGTAGTCCTAAAATTAATCAGATTAAATGTTGACACAAAATCTTAAATAATAAAATGTGTGTCAGATCCTGAGAGCTCCATTGTGTAAGGCTAAATTACTGAATTAGCTGAGATGATGTATTTGTTAGCTCAAAATAACTTTTCTTAGCAATAAATGAAAATGAAGAGACAAAAGGATTATAGACCAAATTTCATTTTTTTAAAAACTTATCCAGGCCTGGACATTGCTATTTTTAAATTCCATGACTTTTCCAGGATTTTTATGACCAAACAAACCCTGAGTTTAGTCACTCTCATTTAATATGAAGCAGTTTACCTAACCTATTTAATATTAAGCAGTTTAGTCCAACCCATTAAGTCTAAAAGCAGTTTAGCTCCACCCATTTAACCTTCAGCAGTTTAGCCCAACCCATTTAATCTAAAGCAGTCTATTTCCACCCATTTAACCTACAGAACTTTAGCCCCTCACATTCAGTCTAAAGCAGTTTAACTCCAACCATTTAATATAGAGCAGTTTAGCTCCACCCATTTAATATAGAGCAGTTTAGCTCCACCCATTTAATAAATTTTAGTTTAGCTCCACCCATTTAATATAAAGCAGTTTAGACTGACCCATTTTTTTTATATAAATCTGTTTAGCTCCACTTATTTTATATAAAGCAGTTAGGCCTAACCCATTCAGCCTACAGCAGTTTAGTCCCTCTCATTTATTATAAAGCAGTTTAGTCCAACCCATTAAGTCTAAAAGCAGTTTAGCTACACCCATTTAATCTAAAGTAGTTTAACGTCTGTTATACGGTCTGACAGCATTCGGAAGGAAGGACCTGCGGTATCTTTCCTTCATACACCTCCATGCAGCAGCTTGACACTGAAGGAGCTGCTCTGTGCTGTCAGAGAGGGGTGCATGGGATGGGACAGGCTCTCCAGCTTGTGTTTAAACACAGATACAGGTCCATCATGCCCATTCCAACTAGAGAAGATTAGCTCCAATTATTCTGCCTACAGCACTAATGTCGCATCAGTTGGATTTTAAGCTAAGTTAAATGGCTACAGCAGCCTGCCACTCACACAGACACAGAGACAGCGCTGTGTATCTACTCCTTGTGTCATGAATCAAAATATTGCAACATGACGTGTTTGATTTAATTGCCTTAAGTGACATTGCACGTCCTGCGATGTGACGATTGCATATGCGCACATTGCAATGACGATGCTTAAACAACATATCGTGCAGCCCTAGTGTGTATTATGTTACACAAAATCAAGGGTGCTTTGCAATAAAAGAATCAAGAATAATTTGCAAAACAAAGACAGAGAGAGAAACTGAAACATTAGAAGCGTGTGGACGGAGCTTAGTTAAGTGCAGCCTCTGTTCTAAAGCTCATTGTTTGTATCTGCGGTGCAGACAGCCGTGTAAAAGCAGCACCCCTTCCCTTTCTTCTGCTGCAGTCTGAAGTTCAGCGTATTGTGGAGAATCAGGCTGAGGGAGAAAATCAGGCTGTCGCTGGAGAAAATGGAACAGCACTGGAGCATAAAGAGAAATAAATTAAGCAGCTAATATAAAAATTTAACCAGCACATGAGAATGAGAAGCTTTTGTTTGAGAAGTCGACCGCATTCTGGAGGCTTAAAGGGAAAGGTTGGCTCTGCTTTTCACCAGTAGAAGGATGGGGGGTGGTGGGCTTATTGAGGACCAGAGCAGGTATTATACCACATTTTTTTCATTCCATTTACATGCACACAGTAAAACATACAAGAAAGGCTACTTAAAAAAAAAAAAAAAAAAAAAAAAAAAAATATATATATATATATATATATATATATATATATATATATATATATATATATAAATATATATATATAACTACCAATTTAGCCTACAGCAAGCCTTATGTAGATTAGAAATGGTTAAATTATGCTTACTAATGGTTATTCATAAATAATAAAGTAATACACATTTTATAATTGATCAGAAATCAGTCTTCCATACTGTAATGAATGATAACTACTGTTTTTAATTGTACTGGTTGATTGTATACCTCTGGGTATTTGTGTGTGTGTATTAGTATGTGTATTACCTGCCCTTGTGTACCGTTAAGCATTAAATAGAAAAGTTTGCTGAGAATGCTCTGTTGAAGCTCCGCCCACGACAAACTCCTCTCCTCACACACCAGCATCGGAGGACCAAACCTAGAAGAATAAGAGAGAAAGAGAGATAGAAAGAGAGAGATTGATGTTTTTGATTGATATTTGGATTTTCCCTCATATCCTCTTAACCAAAGAACCCTGATCTAATCACACACATAAACATCTGAGGTCTAACCTGATTCATCCCTCTGATCTTTCAGTGTTCGTGTGAACAGCGGAAATATTAAAGTAATACAGGTTTAATGCTCTCTCTCTCTCTCTTCTCTCTAACGCTCTCCTTCCTGCTCTCCCACTCTTCCCTCTTCAAGTATTTAAATGCCATGCTGGCATTTCCAGCTGCTTCAGGGAAAACTGTTATGTGTTCCCATCCAAGAAACTCTTCCAGTAAAGAGTTTCCTGAATAACGGGAGCTTTGGGACTGTCAGAGGAAACGCATGCCAGCTGTCAAAGAGAAGTTTTAACAAGACTGTTAACTGTTATAACTGTTGTTTATTTTTTGATCTTTCTTTATTCTTATATTACGGTACATTTGTGTAATAATGAACACACACCTCCAAGACTGTATCTGATAAAGAAATGTGGGAAACACTGATGTAGAGCTTAACGATTATCTATTACCACATTTAGAGATGCTCTGACAACATCCTCTGGTTGTTTCCTTTTTTTGGTAACAGCCTAAATTACCCTCTGGTCATTATCTATTTTAGATAGAAATATCTGTTTATTATTCATTTCAGTTTACTTTTTGGTCATTACCCATTTCAAAGATTACCCCCGGTCATTTTCTATTCAAGATATAAGATATAAAATATTCCAAAATTTCCCCTCTGGGATCAATAAAGTATCTATCTATCTATCTATCTATATAGATATAAACATCTGTTTATTGTCAAATTCAGTTTACTTTCTGGTCATTATTAATTTCAGAGATTACCCTTTGGTTATTATCTATTTTACATATAAACATTTGTTCATTATCAATTTTAGTTTACCTCCTGGTCATTATCCATTTCAGAGATTACCCTCTGATTGTTATCTATTTTAGATATAAACATCTGGTCATTATTAATTTCAGTTTACTTTCTGGTCATTATCAATTTTAGAGATTACCTTTAAATCACTATCTATTTTAGATGTTACATTATAGCCCTGTCAGATTTATCATATGGTTCTTATCAAGTATAAAGAAAACCTCAGGGATTACGCTAATTACTCTCTGATCCTAATCTATTTTAGAGATTACCATCTGGTCATTACTCACTAATGACCCTCTGTTCATTACCTATATATTCAATATCATTTTCATTATCTATTTCAATACTTCCACCTGAGGTGAGTGGAAAACTGTGTACAACTGCATTGTGAGTGTATGAGATTGTGATGTATGAGAGTATAACACTGTAAACAGTGACCTGGCCGCCTGCTGTCCGCTCCCTGCCGTGTTACAGATGAGGAGGAGAATTTTGGAGGATGCACTCTGGTTCAGAAACTCTGATGATAAAGTGCCCGAGGCCAGCGACCTTTGTCCTTCAGGTCCTGGGTTGTATGGAGAGGAGGGGAGAGAGTGATGGAGCCCTACAAGAAAAAGAGAGCGACAAAGAAAGTGAAGATTAGAGCAACGGACACAGCATAGACAACACGTGGATGAATATCTAATGTGGCACGTCTATTGGGGAAAGGGACGTGGCCACCGTGACCCAACCATCACCACAACACAGAGACAATATGGGCACAGCTTAAGAGCAACTCTAGGCGGCTTTATTTATGCAGAAAATGTGACACACAATAAAACACAACTTAAAATATCATTATTACCAATCTACTAGGCTTCTAAGACCAAAATTTGAACTAATTTGCCCACTTATTTTTTCTCACCCATGCCTCTCCCTGGTGAACACCCCGAGTGCATTGCTCATGATGATCTCCAGGTGACGGACATTACCTACTGACTAGGGCAGCACAATATATCATTTAAGCATCATCATCGCGGTCACATTTCGGAACATGCAATGTCACCTAAGGCAATAAAAACAAACAAATCATGTTGAATTTGTTTTATTCTTGACACAAGAAATAGATGCACAGTGTTTTGAGTGAGCAGCGCCATATCTGTGTCTGCTGCTGCTGCTGAGAAGGGCAAGGGGGAGGGGCAGCACGAGGAGGCGGGGGGGGGGGGGGGGGGGGGGGGGGGCGGGGGATGTAACCGCATGGCCTCCACATGGTTGGACATGTGCTTGTTAGCAGCAGCAGGCAGCCTGTCCAAAGCTGTGCACCTCAGTTCCGCGCAGTTTTGCGCAGATATTTCCAGTTACAGCCGGAATCACGCTTTTAATCCCAGAAAAACGCTGTTATTTACCATTTAAAAGGCCAGTTAAATGCTTAATTATTATTGTTTTGCTGTTTTCCTCAGGTTTTGAATGCTTGGCTGATGCTGGTGATACTTGGCTGGTGCTGTCACAAGTCCTGCATTGTTTAGTATTGCGTTATATATCCCCATTAAAAAATGCAATGTCAAATTTTACCAATGTCGTGCAGCCCTACTACTGACCATCACCTAATATTTATCTCATACTAGGTAAAATATTTTCATTTAATGAGCAAAGATTACTGGGTCACAAATTTAAGTCACATTAAATTTACTTACATTTATTTGCAATGTTTAAAAAAAAAAAAAAAAAACAATACTGTACAATTTTAATTAAGCAAGGTTCACAAATAATCATTGTAGGTAAAATCTCTTTATTTTTCTCATGAAGTTTGCTGTTAGCAAGTGTTAAAGCTGCTTTCTGAATGAGGCACAGTACAGATAAAATAACTTACAATTCTTGTACTATTTGAATGTGTATTTAATGTTGTTCACACTGCAGTGTAAAATAGGTAGACCAGTGCTTAGAATTTATCAAAGCTTTCTGTGAAAGAAACTGTAGGATATTACGGGTGTGGTCACACTGTGTGAAAATACCTATATTTTTGATAGTATTTATTAATTTCTGTTTGTAGCTTAAAATGAATGTGACCTTTATTATTATTCATTATTATATTAGTTAAATAAAGTGCAAAAAAAATAAATGAATTCCGTGACACAGTTTTTGGCGAATCGATGGTCTAAAGCTCCAGACTGTCTGACATTCTGCTTCTTTTGTGTGTGTGTGTGTGTGTGTGTGTTTGGTATGTCTGTGTGAGAGAGAGTGGGACACAGAGGGGCAATGTGTGTTTCCTTGACAACAGACACCAAGTGATGATCTCAGATTTCAGGCAAAGGTGGCCGTTTGGTCCTGCTGAGAGATTAATAACTGACGGAGCAATACGTCACACACACACACACACACACACACACACACGTACTATATGTGTGAAACTCTCTATACATATCTGTGTGTATGTACAGTATGTCCTTAAAAAAGTATAGTTTTTAGCATGGTGTGTGTGAGGGTATATGTGTGTGCATACACAATAGTGTAAAAATGTATTACTATTTACACACTCTCTCTCTTACACACACACACGCACACACACATAGGATCAAAAGTGTTTTCTGAATATAATTTACTGTGCTAACAGGTCTGAGGTCTAAGTCCCCAGAAGTGAAGTAAAACCAGTTCACACTGCCAGAGACCAGAGCACACATTCAGAAAGCCAGCAGACACAGCAGGTGTGTTCCTCCCCTGCAGAAATGCATTCTGGGTATATTCATTCTCAAAGCTGAGAGAGTTATGGAGTTTACTTGAACCCTGAACCTCTATCAATAATGTTACTCTAAAAATACCCAGCATGCCACTATGCCGCAGATGGGCAAAGAGACAGCAGGTTTCAGACGGAGGTCAGCCGTTAAAGAGGAGCTACAGCTGCTGCCCCGAACAACCAGACTGACCCTTACCTGATTACACGTTATTAACTTTTCCTGTTATCAATATTCCTGCTCATGGATAATTGCATTATTTTGTGTAATTCCTTGTCATTGATAGCATTAATTTGTTTAATTGTTGGTAATTAATTGCATTTGTAGATTGTAGATTTGTGAATTGTAGATTAATACTGAAGTCATTCAAACTATTAAAAACCTACAGAATTATTTAGCAACTAGAAAAGAGTTAAACAAACCAGAATATGTTTTATATTTTAGATACAAAGTAGCACCTTTTGCTTAGATTAACGCTTTTTTATCCTATTTTGTCCCCAATTTTACTAGGCCATTACCCAACCCACTCATTAGGACTCCCCCTATTACTAGTGATGCCTCAACACCAGGAGCGTAAAGACTAGCCCTAGCCTCCTCCGATACAAATGAAGTCAGCTATGGCCTCCTTTCGAACTGCAGCTGATGCAGCGTTGCAGAGTAACCAGTAGCCTCTCTCAGGGCTCCGGCAGCTGATGGCCAGCTACATGAACAGGATTCAAACTGACAGTCTCCCAATCATAGTGGCAGCGCTTAGCCCGCTGGACACTCTAAGCCATCTTGAAATTTTCTAATTTAGCTTTATGAGGTACAGTCACCTGGAATGGCTTCCAGTTAACAGCAGAGCTGAACTTGTCACGAGTTGAATTTCTTGCCATCTTCATGTGTTTGAGAGCATCAGTTGTAAAGTTGTGAAGAGGTGGAGTTGGTATAGAGTGAATAGTCCTATTTGAGTAATGTTCTAATCTATATTATGGCAAGAACTACTCAACTAAGTAAAGAAAAAAATACTTTAAGAAATGAAGGTCAGTCAATCCGAACAATTTCAAGAACTTTGAAAGTATCCTCAAGTGTATTTACAAAGACCTTCAAAAACATAATGAAACTGGCTCTCATCAAGACTGCCCCGAAAAAGGAAGAGCAAGAGTTACCTCTGTTGCACTGGAAGTAAATTAGAGTTACTAGCCTCAGAAACTACAAGTTAACAGCACCCCAGATAAGAGTCACCTAAATGCTTTACAGAGTATTATGGTCTGTTTAACACATTTAATGTTAACTACATGATTCCATGTGTTTTCCTTTATAGTCTGGATGACTTCAGTATTCCTTTAAAATGTAGGAAAAAAGGCCTGTTTATGTGGTTTCTGATAATGAATGACCCACAGACTTAAGTATAGACATGGTCCAGGCTTTAATGTGCTTTTATAGATTGTAGATAGATTGTGTTCTGAAATTTTTAGAACTTATAGACCACGTCAGGTGTTCAGTATGCTACTGCAGACAGGTATATAGACATTTAACCACAGCATGTTCAAAAATACAGTGTTCTCAAATGCAAACAACATGTTAGCCATTGGTGCACATTAGCACATCTAGCTGTTTGACCCAGGATCATTATTTTTACTGTGAAATAATAAAGAGCTATAATAAAGATCTTTCACTACCAGAGATCAGGATCCATCAACTGCTTTAATATTTTATAACCCCTATGAGCACTTTATACATAATTAACTCTCCTTCTGTACTGTAGAGAGAGAGAGGGAGAGAGAGAGAGGGATGGTTTGTTTGTCTGTTGTGTGTACTCTGGAGCTTAGAGCTGTGTTTGTGTACACTGTAAAGTGTGATGTTGAAGACACTGTACAGTTTTCTTACCTTAAATTAACTACACTGAAAAACTGTACTCAAAGGCTAAGCATTATTCCCACATGCTAGGATTTTGCATTAATTCAATATCTATATACACTTAAAAGTCAAAAGTTTTACAGCACTTCACCTGTCAGACCTTTAAATCTTAGTTCAGCCTTAAGCTGAGCTAAACACATTGTTGCCATGTGGGTCAGCCAGACCTCTTCTTGTACAAGTTTTTCCAGTTTCCAAGAGTCTGGTGTTAGGGGGGTGGGGGGGGAGTGGGGGTGTTGGGTTGTAGGAGACAGCACTCTCTTCTCTCTGGCTTAATTTCGCAAATATAGTCATTTAGAGCATTTATTTGCAGAAAATCAGAAATGGCTGAAATAACAAAAAAGATTCAGAGCTTTCAGATCTCAAATAATGCAAAGAAAACAAGTTCAAATTCATATCATATTTCTCATGCATTTTGCCATGTTCTCCTCCTCCAGTCTTACACACTGCTTTTGGATAACTTTATGCCACTCCTGGTGCAAAAAATCAAGTAGTTCAGCTTGGTTTGATGGCTTTGTCACACATCTTCCTCTTGGTCATATTATAGAGGTTTTCAATTTTGTAATATCTAATAAACTCATCATTTTTAAGTCTTTTATTTTTTCCCAGAGCTGTACATCTATCACCTCCCAAGGAAGAGCTGCATCTGTGGTTAAAGGCGCAAAATTTAAAACCTCAGTTATGCATCCCCAATAAAGCAGAGGTGTCGAGTGTTTTTGAGGCTCTTATGGTAGCTCTTGGGCTAATATTGCATTTGACATGCATTTCTCACAAAGCATCTGACATATCCGCTTCACTGGAGCCTCACAACCGAGATTTTTATCTGTATAAGGAAGTTCTGGTGTCAGTTTTCCCTCAGAAATGTAGTACAACAACACTCTTATCTATTTGTGTTGGCTTTTGGCTATTGCTAAAGCGTAATTCCACTGTTCCTCTAGCTATTGTGACACCCTCTAACTACCTGAGCATATTATAATACTCATATTGTACATTTATTATCACTGTGGTTGTAATCTATATCAACAGATTCTCATAACAGGCTCCTTCTTGCTGTTATGAGAATTAAAGTGAATAATTTTAACAACAGTTTTAATCATATTTTTTTATTTTATAACAGGTTTAATCTACATGGAGGCTTTTTAAATCCCAAAGACTGGAACATCTTTAAACATTAGAATTATCATGATGTGAGAAATGATTATGTAAGCAGCTTTTCGGGTTACCTGAGCATCGTGAGGAGCTGCCTCTGGAGAAGGAGGGTGGAGCCTGGAAAGCATAGATGACGTCACTTTCGGAGATGCTGGTCATGTCGTCATCATTGGAGAAGGAACGCTGGAACCCATTGGAGTACAGTTCCACCAGAATTACCTGAAAGACAAAGAGAAAGAGAGAAAGAGAGAGAGAGTACTTAACTGAGTACTGAGAATACTGAAAGCCAGTACTGAACTTTCATGAGCTACTTTTTTAATGAATTGCAACTCTGATCAAGGTAGGGTTTCTTTTTTTTGTGAATATATTTTTAGCTTTGCAACTCTGATAAAGGTAGGGTTTTTTTTTTTGTGAATATATTTTTAGCTTTTTTCCTTTTTACAAAAAAATGTACATATAATCTGGCAGTGGCCCTCTCCAAGTATGTTTTAAAAGAATTTTCTCCTCCAGACGGAATTTTAATATAGATTTTATAACAGCAGCCATTATTATTTTCCTTTGAGAAATACGCAAATTAAGAGTGGAGTCATTGCCAAGGAAAAATAGTGCAGGGGAGAGAGGGAAGTCCTGCTCTAACAAAGTGGATAATAGAGAGAACACCTCATTCCAAAATTTGAACACTGGGGGGCACTGCCAGAAAACATGCATATAAGTGCCTACAACCCTAAGAGAACAACTATGACATAAATTGTCAGCAGTTAGTTTTTTCATCTGAAATGCACGGTAGGGAGTGATATAGAATTTGAGAACCACTTTATAATGTATCAGCTGGTGAGCAAAACTTTTTGAAGAGTTAAAGATGTTGCTCCAAATTAAGCTCCAATCCAAATCCTCATTACACAGAGATAAATCAAGGTAGGGGTTTCTAATAAACTCCCAATAACCTAATAAACTGGCCAACTCAGTTGGGCGAAAATAACTGACAATTAATGGCAGTTTCTGTGCAGCAGTTAGCATTGTGTTAACTGCAGGTCACTGGTCTCGTAAACCCTTTAGTGTGTGTGTGTGTGTGTGTGTGTGTGTGTTGTACCTGTTCTGGGCTGGTGTTGCCTTCCTGGGCAAGTAGTGCTCTGAGTGTGTGTACTGATCCCAGCAGAGGCACAGCCAGACCCACACGAACAAACCGCTGAGACTTACTGCTGAACACCAGGATTATGTTCAGAGCCCTATACAAACACACACACAAACACACACACTTAAATACACACATACACTAAAACCAAAGTAAAGGCAAAGAAAAAAGCCAGCTTATGTACATCAATTAGCACTGGAGCCACAAGCCTAATATACTGAACAGATAACAGTACTTATGACAGTAATAAACATTGTTAAGTAAACGGGTTCAGTAATGTCTCAATTAATTGTTAATTACAGTAGTTCACAATTTTTTAATAATTCCTAAATATTCATGCTTAAGAATGTTGTAAACATTATGATTAATAAAGTCTTAACTTGTGTCATTTAATAATTAATTGAGACATTCTGTCGTAAGTACTGTTAATTAATGTACCATTATGGTAAGAAAAGTGCAAAGGTGTAAAAGTATTCACATTCATTACTCATGCAGAAGTATAGATACCTGGAGTTGAAGAAGTTGAACTATCAATTTAAGCTTTTAATTCAAGTAAAAGTGTAAAAGTACAGGTTTCAAAATTACTTAAAATATAAAAGTAAAAGTAATGTAAATAGAAAAAATTACATTAAGGACAAAAGCACAGGCCGCACCACAGAATCCTATAGTGTACTACCCTCTCCCTAAAACACATTTTTGTATAATATAATATACATAATATAATGTTAATTACAATTAAAATGTTAATTTAGAAAAACATGGGGTGCATAGGCTCCCTGTTTCAGCTGCATACATGACCACTGACAATAAATGAATTAAATGAATGCAAATAGATTAAAGAAACTTAGTTGGGACATTTGGCTGGAGTTCTCTTAAGTCTCTGCCATGGATCATCTTTTTATAGACTATATACATCTGTTATGTTCTTGCTGCAGTGTGATGTGCAGGTGTGATGGATTGCTAATCGCTGATGGTGTGATAATGCGGCTATTTTTTAAATGTAAGGAGTAGAAGTAAAAAGTCTTCTTAAAAATAACTACTCCAGAAATGTATACTTAAGTAAGGTAAAATAGTATTTGTACTTTTTGTTACTTTACTCCTCTGGAAGGTGTTACCAGCAAAGCCAGCTTATGTACATTAGTTAGCATTGGAGCCACACAGCTAATATAGCTAACAAGTAATGCCAGCTTATAATGGAACAAATATTGGACATTTATGTACAATATGTAAATTAATATTCTTGATTTTACAAAGCAGTTTAACAAAGTAGCAGACACATACACACAAACACACACACACACACACACACATACACAGACACACACAGCCTTACCTGGTCTGTCGCAGTGGTATAGGAAGGGAAATGCAAAGGAAAGGGTCAAAGGTATTACTCTGTTTAAAGCAATGTGGACAGGTCAAAGATGACCTAAAAATAAGAACAACAACAACAAATTACAAATTGAAAATGAGACAAACAACACAAGATCCATACTGTCCAATCTGTCTGGTGGAATATTCTCAGTTCAGCAGTGACTCTGAGGTGTTTAAAAGCTGATTCCCTCACACCAGAACAACACATATTCCAGCCCATTAAAAACAAAGGTGAAAGAAAATTAACAAAATAAATGAACAACAGTCTATTTTTATACAGTAGATCTTCAAAATGCCTCTCTGTGGACAGAGGAGCTGATAAGATGGACAGTGAATGAACAAACAAGAAAGGTCATAATATTCTGACTGGACTTTATGTAAAAGAGTTGAAATATACCCACGTTTTATTGTTAGAATTAGGGGGTATGCCATATCATACCGTACGCAATAATATTTTGTCATATCGTTATCTCAAAATACCATGTAATATTGTGATATTATTTTAGTGCCATATCGCCCACCCCTCGTTAAAATAGTTAAAAGTTTGTCTATGTTGTTTGTCTCGATATAAAATGTATGTTTCATATGTATTCATATATTGTGCACTGCTAAAGATACACTGCATTTTCTATACTAGCACACAGGCTAACTAGCTAATTATTCATATGCTTTCATACAAACTATCGGAGTGGATGGAAGAAAAGTGTTCCCAACATATCCTATGCAGAGTTTTTATTTTATAGATGTTTTAAAGTTGGTGTAGCACAGTTAGGCTAAGTGGCTTTATAGTGAAGAGTAACTGTTTATTTTACCTTGAGTGTATTGACAAATATCTTTCAATTATGATTACTTATCTTAGTATCTATAATTACATAATCACTGTGTGAAACCTTGTATTTTATATGCATTAACCAATACTCACCTTACATTTGATCATTTTTATTACTCACAGTGTATTTTACACGCATTTATATAGAAGATTAACCAATACTCACAATATATATTATTTACACATATAGATAAACATTGTTTGATCAGGCATGTGACTAACACATCTATTATGACAAATTAACCCACATGATACATAAGGCATTTACTAACACATAGGATTTATTATATGGCGGACTAACCACGCGTTACTAACACATTAACATATAACATATGAAATCTATTGTGTGACTATTGCGTAGCTCATGCTTGAAGCATTTCGTTCACTGCATGTTTCTGACTAACGGCCATCAATCATCGGCTGGTACACTCTGTATGATTTCGACTGGTACGCTCGGTACGGGCTAAATTGCTACAGAAGAGGCTCTTAGATCAAAGCGGCCTTTTGGTGAGTGAGTGCCTCCCTAAAAAACGCTGCTTCAAAGCGGGGGGTGACGCACACACACAGATAGTGCCACGATGTTCCATTCTGGAAGAACACAGTCAAGGTCAAACATTAGTGGTCCGGTCAGACACGTGAAACTTGAGTACTAACACGTGAAATTATGCATATTAACATGAGCTAATCGTTAGCAACGCCTCATCAGCAGGTTTCACGTCATTTGGGGTATAAAACATGGAGTCAGATCAGAGGGGGTCAGAACTTCTACTGGGACGGCTGTTAACTGTCTTGTATGTATTGGTTCTCCTGAATTCAGTAATAAATACTTGGTTTGCTTTCAACTTCACTCCACCTGTCTACAACTCACTATCAAACGAACACGTAGGGGAGTTGTACCCCGGACGAGAGGTGGGGGTAGCCCACCTTTCATTTTCTTTTCTACAACAATAGCTATGCTAGTTCAGCTAGTTATGCTAGTTTGAGCCTTAACTGCCTATAAAATGCTATCTAAGTTGTTCATCTATTATCCTTTTATCAGTTTATTAGCTGACTACCCTTTTTGTACATGTTGTAAGACAGAGAAAGAGGAGGGGAGAGGAGAAAAGAGGTGCCCACCTACTCAGAGATAATTTATTTCAGTATAAATTTCAGATTAAAATCTAGTAAAAGCACAATGCAGAGACTATCTCGTCTGTAACCCCAGGTTACATGTGTATAATCTACACTTTCCACCTCAGAAGGCTTAACTAACTGTTGTTCCTTCTCTGCAGGTAAATAAAAAAAGATTTTCAGATTTTTAAATCAGACCCTCTTGCTGTATTAAATCCACATCTGTATCTAACTGAATAAAATGTGAAATTATATAAATCTGATTTTAATTCTTTCCTAAATACACCATCAGCCAGCGAGAAACAAACCACTCTACCACACACCTCACCCAGGACATCCCCCTCTCTCTCTCTTTTTTCCTCTCTTTTTCTCTTTCTCTCTCTCTCTACCTCTCTCTCTCTTTCTGAAGCTGTTCTTTATTATTGAGTAGTAGAACAGTGAAAATGCATTTAGATCAGAACCACTAACACACCTGCAGAACTGGAGTGAGAGAATGTGAGAGAGAGAGTCAGAGAGACAGAGAGAGTGAAAGAGAGAGAGAAATAGGTAGAAGGTAGAAAGCAGTGCTAATGGGGATGCTTTCATATTTACACAGGTGGAGAGTCATAAAGCCTTTTCTGTCTAAATATTTCAGCAGAGGAACAGAAATAAAAGAACAGGAATAAATAAGTGCTAGAAAAGGAAGAAGAGGTGAAGGAACAGAAGAAATAGAGGATTGATTGGGGGCACATGCACTATAGTATAGTAATGTACCTTCAGACTACTAAAATTGTGTCATTATTTTGTTGTCGCCGCCATGTTGTTTACGCACATATTTGGCAATCTAATCTCTCGATCTAATGTTCCTTTTAAAAGGCAGAAATGAATCAGGTTTTCAAAAAAGAATCCGAATATCCCGAACATCACTGGATGCTCTGAATTACGAAATTATTTAAGTGTTGTAGTACTAACGTTGTCTCATGCAGCTAATGCTAATGCTAACATTAGTCAGATACCAGAAAACTATAGCTAGGCTAAAGCAAGGCTAAACAGTCAAATTATACTTGTCATCTTTCTTTATCAACATATGTTGATATGTTATAACAGGTGGTTGCTGGGCTGGTTAAGTGTTGCTAATGTACTTGTATAAACCTGAAACACCCCATCATTCCTCACACACACACAAAACATAAAGCCTGAACTGAAACTCCCTATCACTCACACATACATACATACATACAACACCCTAAACAGTGTCTATCCATAGCAACAATATTTACTACTTATTTTATATTCTACTAAAGGCTGTACATCTGACAAAAAAACACATCCAGACACACACACACAGAAACACACACACCGCACAAGTGGCAGTGATGTGAGCACTAACAGAGTGAGGACAGACAGTAACAGTGCAATTATAACAGCTCATAAATATGTCATACACAGATAATACAGTCCAGCGCTGCTCTCAGTGCTTTCTCACACACTTCACTGGCCAGTGAATGAAAGCATAAAAAAGTAGGGTGTTTCTAATAAAGTGGCCAGGGAGTGGAAGCACAAGGTCCAGTGTTTCTAATAAAGTGGCCAGTGAGTGAAAGCATAAGGTAGAATTTTTTTCTGATAAAGTGACCAGTGAGTGGAAGCACAAACAGGTAGGGTGTTTCTAATAAAGTGGCCAGTGAGTGAAAGCAAAAAAGGTAATTGTTTCTTATAAATTGGCCAGTGAGTGGAAGCACAAGGTACAGTGTTTCTAATAAAGTGGCCAGTGAGTGAAAGCACAAAAGGTAGAGTGTTTCTAATAAAGTGGCCAGTGTGTGAAAGCACAAGGTACAGTGTTTCTAATAAAGTGGCAAGTGAGTGGAAGCACAAGGTAGGTGTTTCTAATAAAGTGGCCAGTCAGTGGAAGCACGAACAGGTAGGGTGTTTCTAATAAAGTGGACAATGAGTGAAAGCACAAACAGGTAAAACGTTTCTAATAAAGTGACCAGTCAGTGGAAGCACGAACAGGTAGGGTGTTTCCAATAAAGTGGCCAGTGAGCGAAAGCACAAGGTACTGTGAGTGGATGCATTTACTACCAAAACAAACATTATCGCAGCACATGTATGAAAGTACAGCGCAAAGATTTATTTGTCCTCACACACGCACACACACACAGGCACACACACACACGCGCGCACGCACACAGCTGTTGGTTAAGCCTATCAGGCTGAAGAAACACACTTAATCCTATTTACACAGACTAACAGATATTTCCTGCCATGTTGATGGAGTTGCTATAACCCTGATTTAGGTTATAAATAAACCCATCTGCTGTGGTGGTATTAAACTGTAAACTGACTCGCTCAGAGATATACACAGTAAAATCCCTGTATTAAATAAAATAAGGTGTTAAATATGCTGGTGTTATACTAAAAGCTTATCATGACAGTAGCTGAACAGTCATTAATAACGTATAATGCAGCATGCTAACACAGGAACCAAAGATTTCCAAGGGTGATGCCAGTAGGACCAGGGCGGTCCCACACTGCCTTACTGAACTACTGTCATCTATAGCGGTTATAATAGTAGGAAACTCAAATAAAACCTACCAGGGGTGGATGTATTAGGAGGTAGGTAAACAGTATTTTTTTTTAGTTTATGTGTTAAAACAGGAAAATGGGCATGTATAATATACGTATATAGTCATTTTGACAAGAACCAAGCTGATTGGGATCCTTACAGAACTGGAAGATTTCCAAAACATCCAAAATATGCAGCGGTGAGGACCTAACAAAAGTGCTCCAAGGAAAGGCAACCGTTTAACTAGTGAGTAACTAGAGTAATAGGGACTCCAGGCTAAACGTTGCTTATAGAGGACCCACCTCGGCTCAATGTTGTCTAATATTATATTCTGAGATTATTTAATCTCAGATTTTTTATATAAAAATTATATTACTAAGTTCTTCTCTATTATATGATATGCATGTAATGCCTGAACATTACTCTGGTCTTCACTTATGAAAGTCAGAACATCGACATGGACCATTTCTGTCACCTCCATCATGTTAGATTGACTGGAACTGTGGTGCCGGGTCAAAGGGCACCAAGGAAGGCGATTGATCAGTGTTAATTTGACAGCTCTAATATTTAACATATCTGGTACATGTTCAGGAGTGCCATCCCACTTCATTTTAATCAGATGAGCCAATCAGATGAGCCATTTCTATCACTACACTACACTACCTGAGCTTCAACACTGAATGTAAATACAGATCCGCCATGTGATTCAGCTGGAGGGTGTTGGCATCTAGGTGGTGTGTGTCGAGTTCCTGACCTGTACTGGGCCTGGAAGTGTTCCTGGACGAAGCTGTGTCTGGTTCTGGCCTGCTGCAGGTCTGGACCGGATGAAGACTCTGCGTGACCCTGCAGGACACATACAAAAACACACAGCTCAGATTTCACACATTCTCACATTACTAACCAACAGAGTAATCAGGGTGTGTGTGCGGTAAACTGATAACAAGTGTGAATAAGGTTCATACTGTGCAAGTGTTTCCAAGAGACCAAGATACACTACAAACACAGAGCAGCACACTTAATTACAGCACTACTTGTTTTACTGCTGGATTTTTTTTTTTTTTCTATTCATGTTTGTTATGGAATTGTCAAATATATTTCAAATGCAAAAATACTGAAATGTTCTAAAAAAATGTTATGTAAAAGTGTTAAATATAGTATTAAAACATTCATGTATATCTATTTGCAGGGGAGCAATAATGTGTTCTATTTGTACATAAATGACAAATAGAGGCTGGAAAATATTGTCACAACGTATTTCTTCTTCTGACATTATGGACTGTATTACCCAGAAATCTTTTACACTCTCACAGCACAGTCACATGCTCCTCTTCAACCAACCATTTACAGTTCCCATGCTCATTGTCACCTGAATTATAATTACCTGCACCTGTGACTAATTAGTGATTCCCTTCACCTGTGCCTGATTCCCTCTGTGTGTATTTAAGGCCTGTTTGTTTGCACTTGCTCTTTGTGAGGTATTGCTGTAATATTTGTGTAAGCATACTAAGAGTCAAATTTTTCTGTTTTTGAAATTTACTCTTTTGAACTTTTGCCCTTTGCAGTGATTGCTGGATTTTCTGCTTGTGTCATGACTGGACAGGACTTAGACATGTGCATAAGCAAATAAGATACTTTATTAAATAAAGCAGGTGGACAAAGGGTAGTCAAAAAGAGCAGGGTTAACAATAGTAAACAGCAGCAAAAGAGAGAAAACATACTATAAACGAGAAACAGTACAAGGGTCATACACAGGCAAGGCAATATCAGCAGGCAGGCAAAAATCAGACTCAAAAGGTATTAAAGGTATAGGTCAGAACAAGAGAACTAACACAGGCAGGAAATAAATGCTTTGTAAAGTGGAGAATCAACAATAATTGGGGACGCATGATTGAAGTGAAGGTGTAGTGTAACAGGTATAGTCAATATTCTGGTGATGAGCGTCATGTGTCATGTGATCGTGTGAGGGAGTGATGTCAATATGAGGTGCATTCTGGGTATCGTAGTCTGGAGGCTGGAGATTGCAGGCAGAGCTGAGTGTGGGAAAGACTAGAGTGCTTTGACCTGACCTGGCTTTTTAACTACTCTTTTGGATGTTGCCCCTCCAACATTAAACCTGTTTGCTGGTTTTACTTCTGTGAGAATCTGGTTTGTCCAAGCAAAGTGTCAAATGTGCAGCTATTTAAATAGAAAATTGATGCTAGCTGTTTGTAGTAAATACTGTAAACCTGCTCAAATGCTACAAGCAGGGACCAGAAAAAAATAAATATGTAAAAAATGTAGATATGTTGGCTTATAGGCTTTGTAAACACCTGCCACCCAAAATTTGTGCACTGCACACTAAAGAGAGCTTTGGAGGCTGTAAGGCCAAAGCTACAGTATTAATGCCTGACTGGATCTGTGCAGCGAATAAACATCAAACTAAGCTAAAGCCTGAGGAGCAGGAAGAGTGGAAAAATTGGTTGATGATGATGAAGAGATAGAGGAGGAAGAAAAACCACGGCCTTGCGTGACAACGCAGAACAAAGGCTGTTCCAGAAGTTGCACTTAAGACAACAACTATCGGTTTCCACCAGAGCTAAATATAAATCGCTACTATTCCCTAAAAAGGACTTAGTCTCCCATTCATAGAAAACCCCGCAGAGCGAGAGTCTGACACAAAAACAGCAGAACCATTAAATATTCACCAGCGCCAGCAGCTCTGAAGCCCTGCTTGGAGTTTAAAGTTTAGAGTTTGTCTATTTTGGCCTGGTTTTCTTAGTTTTAGACGAATATAAACTTTCTGAATTCGTTTTTCATGCCTGGAGATTCCCTGCTCTGCTCCGCTTTATTACAGAAAATAACAAATATGTCACTTTGAAAGATCATACGTGTTTAAAGTAATGCACTGTATTGACTCAACTGGGATGTTTACATCATTTTCACATGAATTAAAAATATGATGTCAACACCGTTACTGGCAAAGTAAATAGAATTGAAAATTAATACTATTTTATTAATGCAGAAATATACGCAAAGGTTTTAGGCACCTAAGCACACTATTTAAAACAAGATAGAACAAGATATACTGCATTAGGCAGTAAGTAAACAGTGAGTTCTTCAAGTGAATGTGTTAAAAGCCGGTAATATGGATAAGCATAAGAATTTGAGTCACTCTGACAAGAGCCAACGTGTGATGGTGAGAAAAGGGGGTCAAATAATCTCTATTCTGGTAGACATTGTCCAGTGTGTAGTTGTCAGCAGATACCAAAAGGGGTTTCACAAAAGACAACTTGACGGAGCCAAAGTCTCTCATTAGACACCCCTTGAAGTTTTTTCAGTTTTGCTAACTTACAACCACAAATTTAAATGTATTTGAATAATATTTTTATTGATATACCAACAAAAAGTAGTACATAATTATAATGTGGAATGAAAATGATACATGCTTTTCCAAAAGTTTCCTACAAAAATACATATCAAAGCAACATTATTATTTATTTAGGATATTATTATTTAGGAATTATGTCTCTCCCATTAATTACTAAATCACTCTCTACCAACATTTAATCTTTCTCTTCTTTCCCATCCTTGTCTATTTCCTTTTTTTTATAGTTTTTTCCCTTCCTTTTATCTTCCTCTTAATTTTTGTTCTTGAGTTTCAAGTTTTCTATTGTCCCTGACTTTCCTTAATAAATAACTAATAACAATAAAGTCTTAAATAGTCCTCCGAAGAGGAAGGGTTGTGGCGGGCCTAAAAAAAATTGAATCAAAGAAAAATCTAAAAAGTGTAATGTGCAAAAGCCCCAATTGCCTTCAGAAGTCACTTAAAAGTGTTAATAATGATAGTCCAGCCATGTGTAATGAAGGTCTCAGTGGTTTGTTAGAGAATATTAGTGAACAAACAGCATCATGAAGACCAAGGAACTCACCAGACAGGTCAGAGATAACGTTGTGGAGACTTCTAAAGCAGGGTTAAGTTATAAAAACATATCCCAAGCTTTAGCATACCAAGGAGAACACTGTTTAATCCATAATTTAAAATGGAAAAACTATTCTACAACTGCAAACCTACCAAGATATGGCACTAGAAAGGAGATTTATCTACCAGCAAGACTGACCCTAAACATACAGCCAGAGCTACAGTGGAATGGTTTAGATCAAAGATTATTCATGTGCTAGAGTGGATCAGTCAAATTCCTGACCTAAGTCCCATTGAGCTTCTGTAACAAGTCATAAAAACTGCAGGTCACAGACGCTCTCCATCCAACCTGGCTGAGCTTGAGCTGTTTTGCAAAAATCTGAGTCTAGATGCGCAAAGCTGGGAGAGACATACACCAAACACCTACTAAATACTGAAACAGTGGGGCCGAATACTTTTGCATGTCACACTTTTCAGATTTTTATTTAATTACATTTCGAAAACCATAAATAATTTTCATTTCACATCACAATCATGTGCTTCTTTGTGATGGTCTATCACTTAAAATCTCAATAAAATACATTAAAGTTTGCGGTTATAAGGTGACAACATGTGGAAAATCTCAAGGGGTATAAATACTTTTGCAAGCCACTGTAACAACACACTGAATCTAGGAATTGCGATATACACTGAGGTGGAGCTACAGTCTCTCATTAGGGTGAACATACAAATAAGAGACCACTTAAAAATGATGATTTTCTTTGATTTTACCAAATTACAAGCCTCTGGAATATAATCAAGAGGAAGATGGATGATCACAAACTATCAAACCTGAGCTGAACTGCTTGAAATTTTGCACCAGGAGTGGCATAAAGTTATCCAAAAGCAGTGTGTAAGACTGGTGGAGGAGAACATGCCAAGATGCATGAAAACTGTGATTAAAAACCAGGGATATTCCACCAAATATAGATTTCTGAACTGTTAAAACTTTATGAATATGAACTTGTTTTCTTTGCATTATTTGAGGTATGAAAGCTCTGCTTCTTGTTTTTATTTCGACCATTTCTCATTTTCTGCAAATAAATGCTCTAAATGACAATATGTTTATATGGAATTTGGGAGAAATATTGTCCGTAGTTTACAGAATAAAACAACAATGTTTATTTTACTCAAACATATACCTATAAATAGCAAAATCAGAGAAACTGATTCAGAAACTGAAGTTTTATATATATATATATATATATATATATATATATATATATATATATATATATATATATATATTAATAACACTCTAAATGTAGATATTGTGATATACACTGAGGTGGAGCTACAGTCTCTTATTAGTGCTGAATAGGATTTTTGACCAGGGTTGTGAAAAGCTTGTCCGACAGAACAAAAAAACACATTTGTGGATGGAGCTACATTGGCCTGAGAGCGAGTGAGTGAAAAAGAGAGAGAGAAAAAAAGAGCAGAAGAGAACAGTAAACAGATCACTTAATCTGTGCTGGAACTGAGTTGAACGTTGCTTCACCTTCTGAAGAAATGGGTCAAAAGGCACTTAAAGCTGGACCTCAGAAAACACTAGAGAGGGTTCTCTCTCTCTCTTTCTCTCTCTTGTGTATTTCCTTCTCTCTCTCTTTCTCTTTTTCTCAAAAACACAAAAATCAAGAGACACTAAATCCCACAGATGTGAGCAGACTGTTAATGCATGACAAGCAGTGTTTCACAGCCTCCATGTCCTTGTTTATGTCTGGTTTGAACATCGTAAATAGATGAAGTTGGGAGTCCGGCCTAAAAACAGCATTAGAGTGTAATCAACACTAACAGCGTTTAATCTCTCAGAAATCCCACAAACCACCCCACAGTAAAAGCCCCTCTCTGTGCCCAAGAGCGCCCCCTGCAGCCAAACGCAGCCAAAAAAAAGTACAGGTCAACAGAAACAGAGCGGCTGTAGGGGGTGAGGAGGCGGATGGAGTGGAGTGAGGGATGAAATGCTAGCCCTGCATTACAGCGCTGCTGACTCACACCAATCCTTTCAACCCAACAGCGTCCAGTAATTCAGCCCATTCAACCCCGGCTTACTCTCTAAAACCCCTAGGGCACGGCCAGGTCACAGGAAAAACCCACCCTCTCTTCACTCTCTTTTACTACATATCACTCTTTCTCTCCCCTTCTCTCAATTCACTACTACATCTCACTTTCTCTCTCTGTACCTCTCTCTCTTACTCAGTATGTCAGCTGTCTGCTCACTCTCTGTTTCTTTCTCTTTTACTGTCACTCTCACTCAAAGGCTATCTAAATATCTAAGTAGGCAACAGTCAAATTGAACTGTGCAAAATAATCAGCAGGCTAACGTGACATTATCACCCTGCTTTAAACAATGATTATTTTTTCTGATCACATCATGTAGTATTACTCCAGATAAGACCTACACAGCAATATAAATATATACCTCCAACAAGTTACGTACTTATTTGTGGACTAATCCGCTATATACAGGATTTAACATGCGAGTCAATGAGAGCGATCTAAGGAGTTTTTCAAAACGATTGATATCGGACAAAAAGTGATGTTACTGTAGGGCTGAGGGTCTATAATACTTAGAGGCAGGACCGGCTGTCACAACTTGTTAACACTGGTTTGATATTGTAATACAACTTTAATTTAATACATTTCTGAACTTCTGTGATAGGAGGGATCTCTGCATTTTCCTTCTTCTTGCCCTTTGGTATGGTGTCGCCCGATCTCACTAATGAAGAAACCACCACTGGTGAAGAATCTTATAGTGCTCTTCCCAGGATTTTTTATGAGTGTGAAGGGTGTTACAGGTCTGATCATGTAGGATGATGAGGGTGTTACAGTGCTGACAGTGCTAAGCGTTACACTGCTGAAAGAAAGTTACATTTCTGATAATAAATAGTGTTACAGTGTTTATGATGCAGGTTGTTAAGAGTGTTGCTGACAATGAATGGTTTCTACATTACTGATTGCATTTATACACTGCCTGGACAAAACAAAAGTTGCCACCTGGATTTAATTTAAGTAAATGATCTGGGGTTGATGCTGCAGTTGGTCAGGTCTAGGTTCAGCAACAGTATGTGCTAAAAAAATGAGGTCAGCTGACTACCTGAATATACTGAATATAGACCAGGTTATTTCATCAATGGATTTTTTCTTCCCTGATGGCACAGCAGTGTAGATTACATTGTACAATAAGGGTAAAAAAAATAATTACAACATGAATAAACACTGTTAAATTGTTAAATGATGCATGATAATCAGAATTATATTGATTTCAGTTGATAAATGCTTTTTTCATGGCCAATATTTCAAATCAATACCTGCTTGCGTATATATTGTATGCTTGAAAAGGAAAAGGTTTGTGTATATTGGCTTGGCTTGGCAAAGGCAGTGCATGTGTGATATCAGCATTGGCCCAGAATTCTTACAGCCCTAGTTAAGTCACTAGTTAAGACATTATTAAACATTATTAATTATAATGCTTAAGAACATTAGTTATACATGATTAATAATGCCTTCAATAGTGTTCATTAATAATTAGTTGATACTCTATGTTGTTGTTAATTAATATACCGTTATTGTAATGTGTGTAAAGTGATTTATATGAGTTTACACTGTTTAGACTGTTTAGAGTTTTTATTTTTGAGTCACCACAGGGCGGCAGTGTTAGGATCATGTTGTGACATTGTAAGACATTTCTTGTGTTTTCAGCCCAGAAAAATCTACCTTGGTGGCCGAGCCCATGAGCGCATTTGTGTCTAGGCTCCCGGATCAAATACACAAACAGAGTTAGCTGGCTCAGCTGATTGATAACAACGATTTGTGACTTGAGTACTTGATGTTTTCTCTCTGTCTCTCTCTCTTTCTCTCTCTCTCTCTGTCACTCACTTTCTCTCTGGCTTGCTCTTTCCTCGTAATTAATTATTCATTTACTGTGACTCTCAGCAATGTGCTTAGAAAGCTGTGGCCTGTGGCACTCTTCGGGAAAGAGAGAGAGAGAAAGAGACCGAGAGAAAGGGAGAAAGAGAGAGAGGGAGAGAGAGAGCTATTTCCTACGGGATTGCTGCCCCCCAGCCCAGCCGAACGGGTCTGACAGATACCGAGGGAATGTGAAACTTAGGCCCTTTGTTTGGGGGGATTTGGAGAATAATGACCCGTTCAGTAAAGCGAGAAACAGGCAGGTGCTCTGAGCTGTAGTTAGAGACGGCTGAGGAAAACTACAACATAACATGATGAGATGCATTCTTCACATTCCCAATTTGAAGGATTTTGTCCTTGTTTGAGTGAGAAATTAAAGAATAACCAAATTAAGGAAATGATAACTTTAAAACAAACAAAGGTAAAAGAGATTGTTTAGAGGGTTTAAAAGCACTCGAATTGGTACTGAGATATTATCTTCAGTGTAGTTTGGAAAATAGCGATGTCACACGTTACAGAAAATAGTCAACTTGCACTGCGCAAAATAATCAGCTGGCTAACTTGACGTTATCACCTTGCTTTAGGCAATTATTATTTTTTCTGGTCACATTATATAGCAGGGGTATTTAATTAGAATTCAGTATGGTCCAGTTAGAGAAAATTTCGACAGGCCGAGGTCAGGACCGATTTTTACCTTGTTATGATTCAGTGCAATATCCTGTAAAGTTGTTTGCACTATGATGAAAAATATATATAATAATAATAATAATAAAAAATGCCTCTCTGGCCAGATTTTGTTTACATTCCTCCCGTCTCTCTGTCGCACTTGGCGTGACTTTCGTTTCTGCCAGTTCTCATTTTTCCAGTTCGCCCATTCTTAGGCTCCCTATCTCCTTATAAAGGTGTTTTTTCAAGGCCACGTCCCAATTCACTAGCCGGAGCAGCAGGATTTTAAAGAAAATGGCCGTGTTACAGGGTTTGATGTAAAGTATTTATTAAAAAAATCAGTGTTCGAGATGAACACATTCAGG
This sequence comes from Astyanax mexicanus, assembly GCF_023375975.1. Classification (NCBI taxonomy): domain Eukaryota; kingdom Metazoa; phylum Chordata; class Actinopteri; order Characiformes; family Acestrorhamphidae; genus Astyanax; species Astyanax mexicanus. The sequence continues at coordinate 26,750,827 of NC_064412.1, read as the reverse complement.
TTAAGGTGTTTACTGTAGATGGTGTTTATATGACAACAACACATAGCCATTTTATTTACTACATTTGTTGACCTACATGTGTCTTCTGAGTTTTATACAGTACGTTGATGATAAACTAAACTTGTGTTTAACCTGAAAAAATTAGCTTTTTTTTACATTTTTTTGCCAGACATGACTGTGATACATGTATCCCTTTACAATTTTAATGACGTGATTTTAAAATCATGTTTTAAAGACAATTAGCAATGTTTTAGCAATCTATATGCAAGCTGTCAACTGTGCACTTGTCAGTGTGTTTGGTATCATGAGGACACAATAGGTATGCCTCGAAAGTGGCTCGGAATGCAGAAAAGGCATGTGTTAAATCTCTTTTGAGCATAATGTGAAATAAACAAATGAGTGTGTTGCTTGGCATTCCCTTTAAGAGCCAAGTGCGATCTCACTCTGGCAAATTGGTATTTTAACGGTGCAGCACTTCTGCACTTCTCAGCAGAGGAAATTGACGCTGCGAAGGTGCATGAGCAGATTATTTAAGGGAACGGAAATGTTATTTTATTTTGTATTCTGTTTATTGTTAATGTAAAGATTGGGTTTGTGCACTGCAGCATGCCTGTGTGTGTGTGTGTGTGTGTGTGTGTGTGTGTGTGTGTGTGTGTGTGTGTGTGTGTGTGTAAAATGAGCGAGGCTGTACGCGGCACACCTGTGTTGCCAAGATAGGAATGGGCGTTTGACAGTTGACTGTTTTTAGGGTTTTAATCAGTCAGTAGCACACATGTGTTTTCCACTGCCAAGATAGCAATACTATACATAGCTATATTCGTAAGCTCTGTTGCTATTTTAACGGCGCACACGCAAGGTGTGAAAATAGACTGTTGGCGGGGTGTAAGGTAGCAACAAGCATTGCAACGCGCCTTGCATAGGGTGTATGATAGAGCCAAAAGTATACATAATCATTTGTGAGGAAGCTTTCGGTTCTACAGTCAGATTCCATTCAGCATCACGTGATCAGTAAGAGGAACTCCCCTGTCATGTTTCTTTCCTCTGCATAATTTGGTTCACCTGGAAGGAGACGGATCAGACAGTTAACCAAACAGGACAAACACTGACAGTAAAAAAGCAATCTGTCTGAGATCGCAGTGCTCTTTGAGTGTGTTGTGTGTGTGTGTGTTTCCACCACAATGATTTCCTGGCAATGTCAGACAGAAAGGTCAGAAAGGACCTGTTCACTTTGTCTTATTTCACCTCCACCCCACCCGTCTCTCTCTCTCTCTCTTTCTCTCCCTCTTTCTCTCTCACTGGTGTGGAATGTAAAACATTTGAGAAATGTCGCCTGTGCTCTAATCGGATTGTGCGGTATAGTGTTCACTATGAGAAGTACGGTGTTTCAGTCCTACATATTCTCCCATATCACTGGCCCTTTCCTGCCAATGTAGTAGGTGGTTCCTCTCCACATCATGCAATTAAGACGATGTACACTCATCTTTAATTACAACCTCAGACATTATTATTATTATTATTATTTTTGTGATTTTTGTGACAACTGATATTAGGAATGCATCAAATATTTGGCAACATTTGGCTAAACATGTGTAAAGACCAAATAATTTATAATAAAAAATGACTCGGGATGCTGCTCCCGAAAAAAGTGGCATATTTAATGAAAACTGATAAACATGTAAATAACATGTTATATATTTGGCTTTTGGCCCAATTTTAATTTTGGTGTGCATATGTGTGTGTGTGTCTTTGTATTTGTGTGTTTGAGTGAGTGTGTGTGTGTGTGTGTGCATGTGTGTCTGAGACTGCTCCATGATTTAGCCATCTGCAGCATCCCATAATAGAAGAAAACATGCTGTGAATGAAAAGCTGAACAGTCAGTGGTGAATTCTGCTCAAACACACACACACACACACAGACTCACAAACAGACATATAGACACAAACACTCACAGACTCACAAACAGACATATAGACACAAACACACAGAAACTTACAAACAAATAGACACAAACACACACAGACACACAAACATATAGACACAAACACACACAGACACACAAACATATAGACACAAACACACACAGACTCACAAACATATAGACACAAACACACACAGACTCACAAACATATAGACACAAACACACAGAGACTTACAAACATATAGACACAAACACACACAGACTCACAAACATATAGACACAAACACACACAGACTCACAAACATATAGACACAAACACACAGAGACTTACAAACATATAGACACAAACACACACAGACTCACAAACAGACATATAGTCACAAACACTCACAGACTCACAAACAGACATATAGACACAAACACACAGAGACTCACAAACATATAGACACAAACACACAGAAACTTACAAACATATAGACACAAACACACACAGACACACAAACATATAGACACAAACACACACAGACTCACAAACAGACATATAGACACAAACACACACACACAAACAAAGATATACAGACACAAACACAGACTCAGAAACATAAACATATAGACACAATCACACACACAACACAGAAATATAGACACAAACACACACATAGATTCACAATCAGACATGTAGACACAAACACATACAGACTCACAAACACAGACAGACAAATAGACACAAGCACACACACAAATTCACAAACACAGACATATAGACACAAACACACACACAGATACACAGACACAGATATATAAACATAAACACACACATACACACAAACACACACACATATTTACAAACACAGACATATGGACACAAACACACACACAGATTCACAAACACAGACAAATAGACACAAGCACACACACAAATTCACAAACACAGACATATAGACACAAACACACACACAGATACACAGACACAGATATATAAACATAAACACACATATACACACAAACAAACACACACAGATTTACAAACACAGATATATAGACAAAAACACACACACACACAGACAAATAAATGTCCTAAGTGACTGAGGGGTCAGCAGCGCTTTAGACATATACCCTTCACACACACACGCACGCACTTGCGCGCACACACACACACACACACACACACACACACACTTCATCAACATCAATACTGCTTTGATGGGCACCTTCCCACACACACACACACACAGACCAAATTACCCCGAATAAGCAGTTGGGACTGATTTCCCCGCTGCTCGGCTGCGCAGAGGGCAGAAAGCCCAGTCCTCATCACCGCTAAACCACAGAGAGGTGACTGAACAGAGCACAGAGTCACCCTGTCCTGAATACAATTAACAACGACATTTATAAATGATACACATAGAAATTATGCATAATTCCCTATTTCTTAAATACTAATAATAGAAAATTCTTTAAAATATGTGTATTAAAATAAACAAATAAATAATTCTCAGATGGAATTCGAAATAATTATATTAGCTGTTATGCGCTAGTTGTAAGACATCCATTTCACACATCTCACTTCTGAGAAGATTGAGTTAGAATTTGTCAAAAAGTATCCATATGTTATGATTAATGATCGAGCCTTCAACCAGTTCACCAATTAATTTTTTTCAGATTGACCTTTTGACCTTTTTAAAATGAGCTGAAGCTGAAGTCCAAAATAAAACAAAGGAGTATTAACTAAAACGTTTTTTTTGTTGGTATTCAAATTCTTAACTGTAAATTCCTCTGTAACCTTACATGGTTATCTGCTATATATCTACATATTAACTTTTAATAGTGTCCATCCTAATTATGGTACTGGTTGTTTATCAAGCATTAATACTCAAAAACTACTTAGTATTAGCAATTAGTATGCAGTTCAGATGCATCCCAAGACTTAAAGCAGTATTACAGTTGGAAAGTGCAATACTTTTTGTACTTAGATACAAATCACATTTTAAGCTCCCCCTCACGGACTGCTCTACACACTGTAAGTACATAAAGAATTAAATTGATACAATTTAAATTTTAAATAATCGATGTAATAATAATATATAGGATTTCAAGGTTCATTGTGAACAATAGACAGTTCAGTTCATATAATAAAATGGAATTTAAAAATGAAATAAAAACTGGTCCCTGGCTGTGTTTAGATTTTTTTTTACTATAGCCCTGTATGTGGTTGAGATATTTGTTTTAAACAAATATGGTTCAAATTACAGAGATGAGAATAAACAGCAACCAAATTGGAAGAGAGGACATAGACTAAACATCTTACACAACATTTAGTCAGTTTCAATAAGAAGTTATGTTATTTTATGTAAATTGAGGCTCAATTCAATTTTAATTAAACTGATATGCAAAAATAAAAAAATAGTTTACTCCAACAAATAAAACACTATTCAATCTGTACATTTACAGTACATTATGCAAAATGCAAGTCTTTATAAAGCTTTTAATGATTCCCTTTCCCTAAAACCAACAAAGCTCTCCTCTCTACTCCAGTACAGAAAGGAAATAAAAGTGAATGAAATGTCAGAACAGTTTCAGCAGAGCAGCAGGATCATGTGTCATTAAACTACAACCCAATGTGTCTCTTTATCTGGAGGAAGCTTCAGGTTACTTCAATACTACACTGAAAACCTGCTGGTTCGGTTCAGCAGGCGTGGGTGTGTGTGTACTCGTGTGTCTGAGTGTGTGAGTGTATATGCATGGATCCAGTAAAGCAGGTTTCTTAGCTATTTCAAAATGCTTATGACTGTGTGCGCATTTACGTTCTAGAACTTCCTGCACTTTAAAAACTATGCATTCCAGCAGCCTCATACCCGATTGATTACACACACTGGACTAAACCCAGTTCAACAGAACCAGTTCTGCTCTTTCATGAAACCGGCAGCTGCTCAGAGTTTTAGAAGAACTGACAACATCCTTGATACAGTTGGAAAAGCAAACTAAAGATGTAATTTAAGTCACAATTATAATAAGTATCGTATTTAGCATAACACACTTATTTGCCTAATATTGTGTAGGTCTCTCTTACGCTGCCCAAAAAGCTCTGATTGTCAAGGCAGTGTCTCTTTTAAGACCTATGAAAGGGTCCTAATACAGTTCCAAGAAAAAGTATGTGAACCCTTTGGGATTACTTGGATTTCTCCATAAATTAATCATTAAATGTGTTCTGATCTTCATCTAAGTCACAACAATAGACAAACACAGTCTGCTTAAACTAATACCACACAAAAAATTATATGTTTGCCTTAACACAACGTGTTAACATTCACAGTGCAGGGTCTAAAAAGTATGTGAACCTTTGGATTTAATTTAATTTAACTGGTTGACCTTCATTTGGCAGCAAAAACCTCAACCAAACGTTTCTTGTAGTTGCAGATCAGACCTGCACAACAGTCAGAAGGAATTTTGGATCATTCCTCTTCACAAAACAGTTTCAGTTCAGCAATATTCTTGGGATATCTGGTGTGAAACACTCTCTTGAGGTCATGCCACAGCATCTCAATTGGGATGAGGTCAGGACTCGAAGGCGTATTTTCTTCTGTTGAAGCTTTGTGTGGTATTAGATCAAGCAGACTGTGTCTGTCTATTGTTCTGACTTATATAAAGATCAAAACACATTTAATGACCAGTTTATGCAGAAATCCCAAGCAATCCCAAAGGGTTCACATACCTTTTTTGCAACTGTTTGTTAACAGCAGATTCTTTAATGTGTTAGCCTTTAAATGTAGCCTGTGAGAGTGCCCTATGCTGCTGTGTGTGTTTATACTTGTGCGCCCAAAACATTCTGAATTACAGGACTTTGAGCTGATTCTACCAACAGACTTACAATGTAAGCGATAGGGGCATAGCATTGCCCATACAAACAATTAACTGAAAGAAGTTAACTGACAAGCATAAACAAATAGGTAGGATAGGGTTTGTAAACAGATTGCAAAAAATCATGGAAATGCATGAATTCCAGCTGTTGCTGAAAATATTTGGTGACTGTCTACATGACAACCACCAAACAACCAAACAACAAATGGCATAAACTTAAGTTAAAAAGGTTTTACCTCTCAGTGACTCGTCAGTCAACTTTCAAGATGATGGCACCCAAAAAGGTACTGTTTGTATAAACAATGTTTTAATTAATCTACCTGTGCACTTTTAAAGTTCTCAGTGCCTCGTTTTAAATGATAGGGTCCTCAGAAATCAACCAATGAAGTGTGGATCTACTTTGAGCTTAATAATGGTCTATAAATAGTGATTTCTTTCTGCATTTCAGAAAGTTTGGGGTGAACAGAGGTGGACTAAAAAGTTCATCAACAAGTTGTCTTGTTTTACTACACCCCAAGCTCATTTGAAGGGTTTTCACACCAGCACTATTTAGCCTGGTTAAAATGCACTTGTTAAAATGTTTTGTTTGCACCCTTGGTGTGGTACGTTTCGGCACATGTGAAAACAGTATTCACACTCACATGCAGTCCAAATCAATCTCAGTCACAACAAGAGGTGGTCTCAGCCCAATCCCAAACAAACTCCAGAGTGATTTGTTTGTAGTGAGAAAAGGATCCAACCTCGATCTGGCCCAACTATCACATGTGTTCCTCATGATGAGGGCTAAGCGGCTCTTCAGCTGCAGTTTAACCTGATTCATTACTCAAATAATTACTACAGTTATGAACTCATGCCATCTTTGCAGAACAAACTACTGATGTGAAAAATAAGGTCTGGTTATGACAATAACGTTTCTCTGAAATGCTTTACCTTGCTAGTTGCCTTGACCTTGCTGCTGTTACTGGAACCATTGCTAATGGTGTCATTTATGTTGTTGGAGGTGCTGGATGAGTCCTGGTTGGTGTCCTCATGCACTCGGTCCAGGAGCCACAGGAGGAACTCCAGAGCATCGTGCTGGAAATTCCCTTTGAACTGGGAACCATGTTTGGATACAGCGTTCTAGAGATGGGAACAAACAAGAGCATCACTTAAAGACACAAGCAGACTAAAGGCCAATTTATACTTCTGCGTCAAACCTACGATGTAGCCGACACGTCGCCACGTACCCTACGTCATAGTCTATGCCGTAGCTTGGCGTGCACCTCTCTGAAAATGTAACTACACAACAGGGTCAGTGGCAGCTGTGATTGGATGTTCCGGGCCATGAATTCCCACTCACATGTACCTACCTTTGCAGGTTAAACTGCTGAGCAACGCAGAGCAGCTGATACACGCACGCAGAAGTATAAATGTCCTCCGCAGCATAGCGCACTCTCACTGGATGCGAGTAGGCTATGGCATAGGTTTGGTGCAGAAGTATAAATTGGCCTTAAAACAGCACTGGACTCAAATATTATGCTTATCGAGATAAAATGGAAAGATGAAAGTCTAATATAATGTCTTATGTCTTTTGACATGTCTAATTGATGCTTAAGAGTGCTTTGGATGGACACGTCCAGCCAGAAGCTTCCAGTAATGATCATTACCACCCTCTGTGCTGTCCACTATGGGTGATAATGTCATGATACTGTGGATCAAGGGACATTCCATCTGGAACCAACTATCGTACCTCGCTTAAAGCCCTAAAAAAATCACATCTGATTGCCATGAGCACACTGGCTAATGTTCAACCTCTCAACTTACATACAGGAGTGGGCATTTAGGCATTCTCAAACACATTATGATCGATTATTATGCCATGACTTTTTTCATGTCAGAGCACTACAAAGTAAAGCTGTTTTAGCCAGTCATCAAAACTGTTACCACCTACTAAAAACATTCAGGTCAATGCAAATTAAAGCAATTCTTCCTCACACTAGTTTGAGACTTCCTAAAGACCTGTCTGTTCTTGCACTGGTGAGATACGAGATGTTCTCTGAAAAGGACGGATGCTTCCACTGAAACCTCATCCCACAGGAGTCTATTTATAAATATGAAGCTTCTGGACTTTTGTCTGATAGCAGCCCAAAGGAGAGGAGATGAGAGCTCTAAAATGATCTTAAAACTCATCCATGGAACCTGCAGACCTGCTTGAAGACCACCCTGTAGGTCACAGGCTACTGAGTCTATTCCCTTTAAACCCAAAAAATAATAGGTAAATCATCTAAATCAAAGTCCCTACCAGAATAAGGCATTATGACACAAGCAGCTGTTTGTTTGTGTGATTTTTTTTTTAAGGGTAAGAGTGTTCTTAACAGTGATGTGTTCCATAAGAGTCGACACATATTGGAATTGACTCTTTGACTCAAGTATCGCAATTGACTTTATTTGTTCACAATATTCAGCTTGAAAGACATTTTAAGCAGCAGACAGTGTTGGTCTGTTTAACTACCAGCTCCATCCATTCAATTTAAGATTGGTGACAGTCCAGTATTAGCAATGTTAGCCTAGCAAAAGCCTAGTAAATTAAAGAAGCACATGTCAAATATCAGACATGTCCTGGCTAATCAACTGCATCTTGTCAGTCCTGATGCTATCAGCCTGCCTGCTCCAGACTTTGAACTGTTCACTAAAGACTCCACTTCCCAGCATGCACCCACACCGGAATTCTCTCACTCCAATGATCACATAAGGCTACAGCGTTCCCGCTCTCCGAGCTACTAATTGTATAAATCCCCTCAGTTTGCCTTGTTCAAGTGGCGAGTATTGAATCTAGTTTTCCTAGCTCTTCTACAATGTGTTCTATTGTTTTTGTCTTTTTTGTCAGTACATGTTTTCAAAACAAGTACAGACCCTGTGTGCCAGTTATCTCCCCCATTCCAGTTCTTATCAGAAGCAGAAAGAACAGAGAGTATAGGTCACATAATGTGAATATATCCAACTTGCAGTATATAAATTGTAACCCACAGTCTTTGGAACAAAATGCACAGGTTATTAAGTTAGCTCTTCTAAATATCAGATCTCTTACAAACAAGTCCTATCTAATTAATGATTTTATTACAAATTATGGGCTTGATTTTCTGTTTTTAACAGAGACATGGTTAAATTCTTGTAGTGCTGAAAGTGTATTAATTGAGTCGGCTCCACCAAACTTTAACTTTTTAAATGTCTCACGTACCGGCAAGAAAGGTGGAGGTGTAGCTATGCTGTTTGATGATACATTCCAATGCAAGCATTTATCACTTGGTGATTTCACATCTTTTGAATATTTAGGTGCAGTTTTAAAAGGGACACCAAGAATATTACTAATAATTGTCTACAGGCCTCCAAGGTACAATGCTGATTTTATTGATGATTTTACAGATATGCTGTCTTTTATTTCTACTGAATTTGATCATTTTATTATTGCTGGTGATTTTAACATTCATATTGATAATTCCAAGGATAATTATGCCAGAGAACTCTATGATGTATTTCACTCTTTTGAACTCTCTCAGCATGTGACTGGAAGCACACACTGTCATGGTCACACCCTGGATTTGGTTATTTCGAAGGGTCTCAACATATCAGCCTCTATTAAGGATGTTGCACTGTCAGATCACTACTGTGTCTTCTTTGAAATGTGGACTTCAATACACAGTGAAGCCAGACAGATTAGGTACAAGAAAAGGCAGATAAATGACATGACAGCTGAACTTTTTGTGAGCAAAGTGTGCTCTGCACCATGCAAACCATCAGACTCTGTAGATACTCTGCTGGATAGTTTTAACTCAAAAACTGCTAGAGTTTTAGATGAGATTGCACCAGTTAGAGTTAAAACCATGCCATGCAAGCAGAAAGCACCATGGAGAAATGATGCTGCAGTTCAGCTCCAAAAGAGAGAATGCAGAAAGGCTGAGCGCAGATGGCGTAAAACCAAGCTTCACATTCACAAAGAAATTTTTAAAGATAGATTGCGTGATTACAATAAAATAATGTGCACATGTAGACAAACCTACTTCTCCAGCATTATTAACAATAATATTAACAATAGCAAAGTTCTTTTCACTGTGGTTGACAGACTAACTAACTCACCTATATATATGACCCCTGAGCTAGTTTCAACTGAGAGATGTAATGAGTTTGCTAAATTTTTTAATACTAAAATCCACAATATCAGACAAGCCATCAGTACATCTCTATCCACCAAGGAGCCCATGTGCTCTCCAAAACCATGCAAAAGCATCATAGTCAACATGTGCCAGTTTAGCACTATCAATGAAGAAGTTTTAATTGATACAGTGAGTCACCTCAGATCATCCACTTGCAGTCTTGATACATTACCAACCAAGTTTTTAAAGAATGTTTTTTACTCAATATCAGAAGACATTCTTCAAATTGTAAATACCTCACTCATGTCAGGTGTTTTCCCAAATGCATTAAAAACAGCCGTTGTGAAGCCTCTCTTAAAAAAGAAAAAGTTAGATACAAACTTATTGAACAATTACAGACCAATCTCTAATCTACCATTCATTGGAAAAATAATTGAAAAAATTGTCTTCAAGCAAGTTATGCACTTCCTGTCCATAAATAACTGTCTAGACCAATTTCAGTCAGGTTTCCGGCCCAATCATAGTACTGAGACTGCGCTTATTAAGGTTATCAATGACATTCGCTTAAACACAGACTCAGGAAAAATGTCTATTCTACTACTGCTTGATCTCAGTGCTGCTTTTGACACCATTGACCACAACATTCTCATAGATAGACTTGAGAACCGGTTTGGAATTTCTGGAACTGTCCTAAAATGGTTCAGTTCATACCTTCAAGGAAGGAAATACTTTGTGGAAATGGAAAATAATGTTTCTGAGACTGTGCCAGTGACCTGTGGTGTACCCCAGGGTTCAATTCTTGGGCCACTCTTATTTAATTTATATATGATTCCTCTGGGGGAAATCATGCGTGACTATAGGATATCTTACCACAGCTCTGCAGATGACACTCAGATCTACATGGCCCTCTGCCCAAACAACTATGGTCCCATTGACTCACTGTGTAAATGCCTTGAGCAGATAAATAAATGGATGGGACATAACTTTCTGCAATTAAATAAAGATAAAACAGAGATTATTTTATTTGGGAATAGTAATGAGAGGCACAGACTAGCTACCTATCTGGATTCAAAAAGCCTGAAATCTAAAGAACTAGTGCGTAATCTTGGTGTACAAATGGACTCTGATCTCACTTTTAACAGTCATGTCAAAGCAGTCACCAAATCAGCATTTTATCACCTCAAGAACATAAATAAGATTAGAGATTTTCTGTCTAAATCAGATCTGGAGAAACTCATCCACGCCTTTATTTCTAGTAGGATTGATTACTGTAATGGACTCCTAACTGGACTCCCAAAAAAGACCATCAAACAGCTTCAGCTGATTCAGAATGCAGCAGCCAGAGTTTTGACTAGAAGTAAAAGAAGGGAGCACATCACCCCCATCCTTAAATCCCTGCACTGGATACCAGTATGTTACAGAATAGACTTTAAGGTACTGTTACTGGTCTATAAATGTGTTAATGGTGCAGGACCAGAATATTTATCTGATGTTCTCCGGCAGTATGAGCCGAGCAGAACTCTCAGATCATCAGGAACTGGTCAGTTAGAGCCGCCTATAGTAAAAACTAAACATGGAGAGGCAGCGTTTAGCTACTACGCTGCTCTTAAATGGAACCAGTTAACAGAGAGCATTAGAAGAGCTCCAACACTAAACATGTTTAAATCCAGACTGAAAACCTACATGTTTGATCAGGCTTTCAGCTCAGCTTAAAACACTGCAGCTCCACACACTTTTATTCTGTAACGGCACTTTTATATTATGTTTTATTCATGCTTTATTCTTATTAATTCCTTGTTGTTCTTTTACATGTTTTTAATTTAATTCTCTTTGTTTTAATCATGTTTTAATCAATCATGCTTTATTCTTATTTTAGTTTTTATTTCCATTTTTACTGTTAATCTTTTACATGTTTTTTTTTATTTATTTGATTTCTCTGTGTATTTTCTAATTTGTAAAGCACTTTGAATGACCGTTGTGTATGAAAGGTGCTATATAAATAAACTTGCCTTGCCTTGCCTTGCCTTTTTGTTACCCACCCTTTTCTGTATCTCTGTTTAATGTCTTTTGCCTTGCCCATTCTATGGATTACCTGCTGCTGACCTTTTTGTATTTTGACTCCTCTATTGCCTTCTTTCCCTTGTTTTTGTTGAATGTACCATGTATGACCTTGCCTTGCCTGAATACTCTCTGGTATGTTGTTTACAATTGCTGCCAATTTGTTACTGAACATGCCTGTCCCTTACAACTTTTGTAAGACTAGTCGCATTAATAATAAACTTTGTCATTTTTATCTGCAATTGTCTGTCCTTAGTCTGGCCTGTGTGACACATCTTTTGACTTTTAACCTTCTCTTTACTCTGACCATGTTTATGTAGCTGCTAAACTCAAACTTATTGGTCAGTTTGGTCCAAATTGAAATAGCATGTATGAAAAGTGGCCATCACGATCATGATCATGGACCAGACCAAAAGACTTATTTTTCCTCGGCCTAGATTAACTGAACCATGGTCCGGTTTGTTTGCAGTGTGAACACACTTTTTTTTGATCGTACAGACTTGTGCACCATTTACAGTAACCTGAGACAGGGTTTTGCCACCCATCAAACAGCAGAAGGTGAAAATGAAACAATGTTGGGCTGAATCTGACTCCCCTTCGCATTAATGCACATCCTACAGCAGTATGGGTGCAACAGAGTACACTGGTCACTCTGTTCTCTGTATCTACCTGTATCTGAGTTGGATTCTTGTAGTGGTAGCATTCAGCACAACACCTGGAAAGGTAATAGACAACACACTGATGTCCTACGCATGCCCTTCTACAAACTAATCAATATCAGGCATAGGGAGGTGCAGTTAATATAGATAATAAGGGCGTGAAACCAAATCTAACTGGACCAAATCTGTACAATGACTTTCAGCTGTGAATGCATCCAAATTCATTCTTGTTCAAAAACAACTCAGCACACGATAAGTTCTCATGTTCCACTGTAAAACAGTTTCACAATGCACACTCTAAACTATTCAGCTGTTACCTTCAAAGAATGCTCCCCACTGATGCAGGCTCTGCTAGAACACAGCGATAAAAACAAAGGATCGGAACTTGATCGGACTACAAACCAAAATGAAAGCTGATGCTCTATTAAAAAACGTCTGAAATTGATCAGAACATCTCTAATTTAAGTTCTTGCAATGTTTGTAAGGATCAGCTTAGCCGTATACAATACTATTGAACACAATGAATGAAAGCTAATAGTCACCAGTGATCAGAAATTGCTGTTTTCTGACTATTCACTTTTCCCTTAAGACAGACAGAAGGCTGAGGCAGTGTAACACACACACACATGCACACATACACCAACAGACACACAAATATAGATCACAGTGTGGGAGTAGAGCACACAGAGTGTTCAAGGTGGTGTGTGTCAGCCAAAACCAAGAGGGTCTGGTTCCTTGCAGAGGAATCACACACATACATACATACATACACACACACACACACACACACACAAACACATACACATACGCATACACAAATGGGCACACACACACCTACAGAGTAAGCTTCCTCTCAGCATCACAATATGGTGTATAAATGTAAAATGTGTTTGCAAGCCATTGAGGAAAACACACAAAGTGCTACTTTCTGCTAACCTTGCCTGACCCAACAACTCACGAGTGATCCATTTACAGTGTGTTTGTGTGTGTCCATGTGTGAGTGTGTATGCATGTGTGAGTTTGTCCCCATTAATTCTTTATAACCAGCGCCCAGCTTCTCAGAGGCACAGCTGTCTAAGTGTTGACTTTGTCTTTAGAAGGTTGCAGGTGGAATCCCAGATGATGCCACAGTCATCCATCAGTGTTCGACAGAGCATAACTGTCCTCTCTCTCTCTCTCTTTTTCTCTCTCTCTCTCTCTCTCTCTCTCTCTATGAGAGCAAATCCTGACTTTCTCTCCCTGTGTCTTTTATTCTATTTCTCTTTCATTGCTCTTTGTTCCTTCTCTCGTTGCCTTTAACCCACTTTAGCACAGAAATGCTTTATAAAGCTTTGTGACAATAACATATAGCGCACAGCCACATCGAAACCACTGCAGCAGCTCTGCACAGGTAACTCACCTGTGACACCTGCGAGGGTCCACCCACCTGCATTCCCACACTAAACACGGAAATGCCACCTGTACAAAGGTGTGTTTATGAGCTTCATAATAACCTGCTACACACTGAGCTCTACACCACACCACACTCCTCTCCTCATACACACAACCTCTCCTCATACACACACTTACACACACACTCAAACACACAGACACACACACTACTCCTACATTACTATTTCCTGGACCCACAGTGAAATGTGTGTGTATGTAAATTCATAGAGAATAGTAAACACTTCAATACTAAATACAAAATGACTGAACAATTCATAGTGAATACAGTAGACGCTGAACAATACATGATGTAAACTGAATGAATCATTTGTTGTTGATACTGAATATTTTCATATGGGAAAATGATTAACTCAAAGTGAATACTGAGTGATTCATAGGGTACACTGAACACCTCATAGCAGATACGGAGTGATTTATAGATTCTAAACAATTCATAGTAGACACTGAATATTTTATAGTGATTACACAGGAAATTTGGCAGTGTTAAATCAACATTGTTAGTGTTAAATTAACACTGAGAGTGTAAAGTGTAAACTAATAAGGGTTGATTTAACACTAACAGTGTTGATTTAACACTGCCAAATTTCCTGTGTACTGAATGAGTCAAAGTGGATCCTTAAGCAATAATAAAGAGGGAGTGTAATATTACGTGTAATACCTTGAGTGTATTATTGCAATTATAACAGTTTCATTATCACTGTTTATTGAAAGATTTTGAGTTAAAAAGGATGAGAAAATAAGATCTGTTTGGTTATTATAAACACTCTGCGAATTAAAATAGTTCCATTGCTGCTCGGTTTGTAGCTGCACTATTTGGCTGGTAAGCCCTGCATCGTTGCTAGGTTACCTGTATGTGGCAGAGTAGTACATGGAGAGCTTCGGGTACAGTGCATTACCGGCTGATAATGGCACTCATAAAACGCCTCTCAGCCAATCACATTGCAGGGTCAGGACTAACTGAGGTGTAATGAGCAATACACAGTGGAAACTGAGTAGTTCATAAAAGGGGGGTATAACAGTCATATTGTATAGCACGGTATTAAAACATTTTAAGGGTATCTCCAAACGAAGACAGTATTTCGTAAATATGACGTGTCTGAATAACATGTCTGGCGCAAAATGTCTGCTCTGTGTCTAGCTAATACAGGCCATAATAACTCATTAATTACTGTATGTTTCAGATGGCCACAGGATGGGGGCTCTGTGCGAGTTCACTAAATTTGAGCCGCTCTCTAGAAATGAAAGGGGACAAAACACAGGTCCGCTGTAGTTGTAAGTTTAATAATGTGCTCTGTTTAATCAAAGCTAAAGTTTGGATGATTTTAGTGTGGGTTAGGTTACTAATGGGAGTTATTGTACAATATCCATGTATGTAATCAATCTCTGCAACTTCTTTCCATCTTGCTATCTCAATAAACAGAACAGTAAAAAAAATCAAAGGCAAAGCCAATAAACATGGACATAGACAGAAGTGCAACATCTGCCTCAAAACACTCCTCAGATCAGTCACTCACTGTGTGAGCAAGTTTATAGCTTTATCTTCTGGACTTGAGATTTGAGCCTCATTTAGCTGGAACACAGACTGTGTGTGTTAACTGTTAGCCTGTTAGCTTGTTAGTGTTTTATCTAACACAATATACTTAACTATCTAAGATAACTATCATCACTCTTCCAGTCACAAGTATTTACCATCAATAATCAGGTTAGTCAGTCAAAAACAGCTGAACTGAGATGTCTGATACTCTGTCTATGTGTACTAGAGGCTAGCTTAACAAATGACCTAAAGAATCCAAACCTTTCTTTCCGCATTATGCCGGTCCAACCACTCTATCATTCTCTAAATCTAAATAAAGTCTAAATGTTTATACGTGGAGTTTTATTCAAACAGACTTGAGTGTCTCTCTTCTGTTGTGATCAGGGTGTTAGCTACATCAGCTATCCTGTTAGCTAAGTGAATTCCTCTGAGATGTTGCGCTAAACATATTTTAATTGTCAGACTGATTGTTATAAGACTGATTGACGGATTTAAATGTGTGTGCAGTGTTCACTTAGTCTGTAAACAGAACTGAACTGAACTTTGTGTTTTCAAACATTTTAAAGTAAAAAATATGGCATTGCAGCCACATAAACACAGGACAAATCCCTGTCCCAAGTAATACCATATAGCGGTAATGTTTTGAAACAGTCAACTGAACATGTCATAGTGCAGCAATTCTGTGCTACTGCAGCCATTCATCCCCCTCCATACCTGGGGTAAAACAAATCTAAATATTGCAAGCTTTGTGAAAACTTATTCGCCATAATTAAAATACGGTTTTAGATCAATGTAATTCTACAAGAAGTTGACACAACTTAGAAAGTCGTCAGAAGTCATATGTTGAAGTAAATAAAGTAAATAACTTTAAGGAAGTATTTGAACTTAATTTTCTGAGTTGAAGCTGCTAATATTTACATTACAGTGACAGCGGGGCTTTACTGTGGCCCCCAGTTTAAGTATGGATACAGTATAATTCTCAGTGGACACTAAATATCTCAATCAACCCACCTTGAAGTCCACTGAGAGCTGGGGGGTGTACTGTTGGGTCCAGAGAGCTCTGATCAGCAGGGCCAGTTGCTCCGTGACCTCCCCCTGAGCCCCCTGACCCGATTGACCCCGCTGGCTCTTCTGCCCCGCCTCCCTCCACGCGCCTCCGCCCGCCGGCCGGTCCCGCAGCTCGCTCTTGTACTGGCCCAGGCCCAGGTGCTCCGCCAGCAGGTCGGTGTTGCTGAGGCACTGCACCACGGCGTTCATAAAACACGTGTTCCCGTGGTTCCTCAGCCCCTGAACTCCGGGGGGCTTCTCTCCGCTCGCCCAGCTCAGCGCGGGGGGGCAGGAGCGCGTGCTGCCCCGTTTCAGCGTGAGCTCGTTGGTGCGTCCCAGCGCGCGCTTGGCGCTTTCTCCAAACCCTCCGTCATCCTCCTCTTCTTCCTCTTCCCCTTCCTCCTCCTCCTGCTTCTCAATCTGTCCCTTCTCCTGCTTCTTTTGACCGTCCCCGGGCTGCGTCCCGAAGCCCCCCAGATTCTTGAAGACCCTGCTCATAAACCTGCTGACGGATCTGAAAGACTTGCCTCGGAAGAGTCTGCGCGCTTTGCGCTTCTTCTCCTTCGCGCGCTTGGGTTTCCTTCTGGCGCGCGTGGAGTTTTTCCCGGGTTCTGGACTTTCCCTCTCCTCCATGATCAGCGAGCGCGCGCTGACCCACCTGCACCTCTCACTTGAACCACACACACACAGGTACGGCCAGGTGCCTGCCAGTCACCGAGACCACGTGACTGAGACAACAATGGCCCAGGCAGGAGAAGTTCAGCACAACACTCTCTTCCTCATCCGAGCTGATCCTATGTGGAGAAATCCTGCATTACAGCAGCTCCTCGCTCTCTCTCTATTTCTCTCTCTCTCTGCCTCTGGTGGTGGCGCGCTCTCCTGCCCCTCAGCTAATACCACTCTAAACCTCTAAATACGCCGCAGGTTTGAAGGTGGGTGTAAATGTGTGTGAGAGTGTGTGAACGTAAGAACACCTGCTGTACTCGTCTGACCCGCGCGCAGCTCTCTGGACTGTCGTGTTTTCTCTCTGCTCTGTTCTCCTCTCCTCTCACTTTCGTTTCTATTGGCTGCTGGCTGCTGTTCTCCACGCGCCCTCTGCTGGAGGACAGGAGGACTTTACCTGCTCAGGTGAGTTTACAACTCTCATCTGTGCCCGGTTGCGTAAAACACCTTAAGTGAAAAGTTTTTTTAAATTGCACTGAACAAAGATAAGTGTGTTGCAATACAAAAACCAATACCAAAAGTCTTATCTAAAAGCTTTCTTAAGGTAAATCATTATAACTCCTAATATGGCCCATTAAGTAATTCCTTAAATGTTGTAGTAAATAATTCCATTAACATTCTATTGTCTATTGTTAGAATTTCATAGAATTCTCTCAAAAACGGGAATAAAGTGAACATAAATCAGGAACAGACAGCAGTTTATGCATGCTTCTCAAAAGTTGCTAAATCTATTGACCAACTCATCTTAGCAAATTACCAAAACTGGCTCTTTAACAGTGGTGTTTAGTGAACAGTCACTTTTGCTGATGAGTCATTCTCATGGTTACAGTGGAAAACTTTACTACAGTAAAATCTTAGTCACTCTGATATTTTTTTCCCATTGTGAACACAACCAACAGGGCACATTGTCTTTTTTGGATTACAGTAATAGCTACATGTAAATCATTTATTATTTCTGTAGCAAGGGTATTAAAAAGAATTTATCTCACATTTTGGATTTACTGCATCTAATCCCTAACTGCCCAAATAATCCCAAAAGTACTGAAAGAGTTTATGCTTATCTGCTCCAGTGAGTCCTATTCTATTGACAGTACCTCTTCACAAGGACTAAGCATGCGATGTGTACATTTGCTCATCTGTGTCAACAGTTGGGTGCAGCTCAATGTAGTTGATTGCATTCATTAAAAGGAATGTCCACACGCATTTGTGTATTTACAGTATTTATATAAGTAATTAGTATTTTTTTTTACTGTAACTGTACTCATTAACATCATGATTATTATAATGTAACAGAGCAACCTAAAAACTGTTAGCAATAACCACATAACACAGGCACTCTGATTTATACACTTTATTAGTTACTGATAAGAGAAGAAAAGCAGAGAGTGATGAAAGATGATAGCACATTTGTAAATGTTGTGTATTATATAAACATGGTCATTCTCACAAAATATAAATATATTTAGTCCATCGGTTGTGAAGTGTGTTATGAGATGTGTGTTATGATAAGCGTGTTTGAGAAATGTAGTATGAGGAGTGAGTTATGAGAAGAGTGTTATGTGGAGTGAGGGTATCTCCAGCGCAGTATGGCTCCGTCTGTGCTGGTGCTGATGATCACTTTGCTATTGGGACAGATCCGAATGCTGCTGATGCTGCTGCTATGGCCAACGCCCACGTGAGTGACATCACCATCAGTATAATGCCACACCTTAATCAGCTTCTCATCTCCACCTGAGAATCAGAAATAAAATAAAATATTAATATGATATTGATATTCGAAGAGTGAGTTTTGAATCAGCAGAGCAGAATTTGTAAATTCCAGTCATTTATGTTAATATGTAAATTTGCCTAGATCTTGGCAAAGTCCTTATTACTTACCGGTGACAAAGTGCTCCCCCTCCTGGCTGATGTCCATGCTGTTGATGGCTCCAGTCAGAGAACCATACAGCTCTCTGATAGCTGAACCATCAAACACCTCCCAGTAACCAATCTGAATACCAGTCAAATACAGAGAGAGGGATGGAGAGAGGGAGGGATGAAGAGAGAAAGGGATGGAGAGAGAGGGATGGAGAGAGAGAGGGAGGGAGAGTGTGTAAAAGGGAGACAATAGCAGGATAATAAGCTGTGGTGGGAGCAGATGGGCTTTCTGGCAAAAAAAGCATGAAAACATCACATCCACAGGAGAGCATCACACACACACACACACACTGTACTTGTGTTTTACTGTCTCTGACTCACTCTCTCACTATGCCTTCTTCTGCCTCTCACACACACACACACACACACACACACAGTGAGGTGGTCAGTACCTTCCTGTCTGTGCCACTCGTGATGATCTGGTATTCTTCAGGATGGTAGCAGACTGTCTGGAATTGTGTGTTAGCTAGAACCATCTGGTTCCTAACAAACCGGCTGCAGAGAGAAAGAGAGAGAGAGAGAAAAGAGAAAGAGAGAGAGAGAGAGAAGAGAGAGAGGAAAAGAGAGATAGACAGAGAGGGGCAGACACAAAGAGACAGAAATAGACAAAGAAAGAAACAAAAGGAGACAGAAGAAAGATAGAGACAGACAGACAAAAGGGAGAAGGCGAAATACAAAAGCGAGAGGAAGGAGAGAGGTAGACAGTGAGAGAGAGCGAGAGAGAGAGGTAGACAGAGAGAGTGAATGAAGGAGAAAGACAAAAGTAAGAGAGACAAAGAGAAGGACATAGAACAAGAAAGAGTAAAGGGCAGACAGAGAGAGACAGAAATAGAAAGAGACACAAGGAGAGAGAAGAGAGATAGAGACAGTCAGACAAAAGGAAGAATGAGAAAGATAAAAAAAGAGAGAGAAAGGGAGATGAGAGAGAGCGAAGAAGACAGAGAGAGCGAATGAAAGAGAAAGATTCAGAGATAGAGAGAAAAGAGTGACAGAGAAAGAAGAGGGAGAAGGAGAAAGACAAAAGTGAGAAAGACAAAGAGAGAGAGAGAGAGACAAAGAGATGAGCAGAAACTCTATGAAAATCATTTTATTATAATATTATTACCATGTTTAACTTCTACTGAAAGAGTATTATATACTGGATTATTGCTTCCCTTTGTGGCTGATTCTTTACTATTATAACCATATGAATAATGCAGTGAACTCAACACAACTCTGGACCCACTTTATAATCACCCACACATAAGAGTAGGAGTAATAGGACAACTGCAATGTTTTGTATTTATTAAGTGTGTATGTGTTTGTGTGTGTGTGTGTGTATGTGTGTGTGCTCACACAAGGTCCCAGATGATGCATGCTCCATCTGAACTGGCCGTCACACACTCCTGACCATTACTTTTGATCTTGATGGCGTTCACTGAAGCTTTGTGTTCCTTCATGCTGGCCACCAGCCTGTAGGAGTCCTGCATGATCTCCCATACACGCACCTGTACACACACACACACACAGAGTACAGTACAGATAAGAGAGGCATTATGACAGGCACTTCCCTGTATTAGTCCGCAGTAAGTTCTGCGTCTATAGTCCTAAAGTGGTTCTAAATAACTGACACACAAACATCTATTAAATTCAAATTAAATGTGAATTTAATATCAAAGAGATCCTTTAGCTGACCTGCCCCTCTCCTCCTCCGCTGATGAGCCTATTGCTGTCCTTGCCACTGGCTATAGCAGTCACTCCCAGGCTGTGGGCGTTGTGAATGATCAGCTTCAGGCGGCCGCTCTCAGGGGTAAACATTCGGATTTTCCCGTCATTCCACGCTGTAGCACACACACACCACAGAAACACGCACACACATATTAATTCTAACAATGGTTAGAACAAATGTTCATTTTGGACTCCACCAGAGAGGCAAGCGGGGGTGTACGGGTGTTTAGCTTACATGGGCACCTGCATTGCCAAGGTAGCAATGAACATCTGACGGGTGACTGTTGTCTAGGTTGTATTCACTCAGTGGTGCACCTGTGTTTTCCATTACCAAGATAGCAATAATGCCAACAGTTTTAAATTTTATCTGAACACACCTCACTTCCAGACCACCATGGTCATCTGTGTAGGTATACATATATATGGGCAATCCTCCCCCCAAGAATTGGGACAACCCTGTAAGCACCTGATACATCATCAGGAGCACTAAAGTTCAGTAACCTAGCTGCTGGTTACCTTGTTAATTTTAGGGCTTTATTGTATGTCTTCAGAAAGGGGGCAGGTGGTGCAGAAATGAATTATTCTTGTCCATTCATCCAGCTTTGATTAGCTTCCATTTGTTGCACCAGAAAGTTAGCTAGCTAGCTATCTACTGAGACAAACTAGCAATCTTTATGCTTTTTATAAAGGATTTAGCCATAAAACATTGAAACTACATAGTGATCTATGGTAATATAGTGCTAATTGTCACTTTAAACAAGCAAAAAACACTTACATTTGTCGTTTATTTGGTCACTTATGTTGCCATCTTAGCAGTGATTCTCATACTCCTTGGTTTGAAATGTGCCTCTGAAGGCCCAATCCCATTTTATTAATTAATTTCTGCATCATCTCCCCCCTTTCTGAAGACATAAGATAACCCTAAAGTTAACTAGTTAACCAGTAGCTTGGTTACTAAACTTTAGCGCTCCTGATGATGTATCAGGTGCTTAAAGAGTTGTCCCAAGGTGGAGGTGGAGGATTTGACCCCTTCCCTTTGTAACTCTGTACCAAGAGAAGGGGTTACAGTCTAAATGAAGGGGTAGGTGTAGGGGTAAGTGGTAGGGCGAAAGCCCAAGGGGTGAAATGGGATTGGGCTATAAAATCTACGTTTGAAGGGCTAACAGGCCCTATCCCGTCTCCCTACAGCTCCAGCCTAAGAAGAATCGTGACACACCTACCCCTATCCCTTGGCGTGCACACACAAAACAGAGGGGTAGGGTTAAGAGGTAGGGCCAAGGGGTGAAATGGGATTGGGCCTTAGTCTTGCCTTACAAATTCAGCATGAATGGGCAGAGCCAAGCTGCATGCCGTAAGAATGATACATGTAATTTCTTGACGTAAAGAAAACATAGAAACATTGTGGGGGAGTGAGTGGTATGGCTTGAATATCACCATAATTTCGAAACATCATGTCCATGATGTGAACCACATCTAATAACATTAATGCAATGGTTGGTTGAAACATAAATGTCTTAGAAGTCTGTAATGCTCACCGCTGTAGATGCTGTGGCCGTCCCGCGTGATGCCCAGAGCATTGCAGGTCATGTTGGGCACTTTAATCCGCAGGACCTCCTTACAGGAGTCAGTGCGCCAGACCCGGATATCATCCTGAGAACAGGTGGCAAACAGCTCGGAACAGCCGCTGAGAGGGAGGGAGAGAGAGAGAGAGATACACACATAGAGAGCTTTAAAATAGGCCAGAGAGTGCTCATGTCTCCCTCTAGGGGTCTTGGTGGCTTGTGCAGCCACAGTTCTCCACATTATCTCTACTCTATCTTCACTTACTAAGGAAAGGCCGTATCACTAACTGCACTGCTGTGGCTGGTGGAGATGAGCTCAGGTTTGAAATCAGTGTATCCGAAGCGGTAGATCTGAGCGGCGTTGGTGCCCACAAACATCTGCTGACCTTCACCTCGCAGAGCCACGGACGTTACAGCTCCCTCCAGCTCCACACGCCTCAAACACAACAATAAACACCTTCAGTATTGCTGCATTTATTCATGAATTCACACACACAAACAAACACAAACCCTGCATTAAAACACATTCTCTGACTTACTTAATGATTTTAAAGTTGGTTGAAGAGCAAAGGCTGAATGCTCCGTCTCCCGAACCCACTAACAAATCCCCCGTCCTCAGCATCTTTAGAGTGTTCACGCCCTGCACACACACACAGACCACGTCATACACACTTAAACACACTCCTACTCAGTAATTATCAGTCTGGGTTTACAGTTTAGTGGGACCCACCAGACTATTTTGACCCACCTTACTGAATTTTTGCTTGACCGGCCCACAGCTGTTCATTAGCCGGCTCTTCAGATTCACTTTCAGTATATCTCCACTGGTTGTGCCACAGTAAAAGAAACTATCATCCTCTGGGATCTGTAAACACAAACACAAAAGAGCACTACTCTACTGTATGCTGTCACTTGAACACATAGGGAACTACTGTATATTAGCGATCTATAGGGGAGCACCTCGCAGCTTGATTTAGGATATGTAAGTACACCTTGTACAGCTCATGGTTGTGATTTGGACATGATGTGAAAAAAATCAATCAGAGTGTCACTTGCCATTCCCTTTATAGGGGACATGAAACACTTCAAGTATTTAGTATAATTCACAAGATGTATTTTCACTCTAACAAATGTTATAAGTTTAAAAGTTGTCAGTGAAGCGGAATTAAAATAAGCAATCTAAATGTCATTTTTTTAAGTAAGGGCAGCGCCATCTTGTCCCAGCGCTGAAAGTGACGTCACGAGGTTGATTCCCGAACGCCTCACTACTATAATCTATGAGAATACCGTAATTTAGATCCTCAATAGATAATAAAATCCAAACCAAAACTCAATGCAGAGCGGGGGGGGGGGGGGGGGGGGGGGGCACTTTTGTATTGTCCCTGTGTGTAGTAATACTGGGAGTAGTGAAATTTAATAGCGTGAGGAATGAGAAATATTTACTTTCACTTTCATACCTTCAGCGGGGGCTCGCAGCGCTGACGCGTGAGAATCCTCCGGTTAGCTGCAATGCTAGGGGTTAGTGGCGAGCACTTTCTAGACCAGGACTATGTGAAGGAGAGGGGTTTGAGTCAGGAGCATTAGCGCTGGATAAATAAGCTGCAGTCCGAGGCTTTTTTCCTCCGTTTTTTATTTTTCCTCTGATCAGCTGAAATGTACAGACCGTCTGACTGATGGTAACGTTACTATGAGAGCAGCAGCTGTAGCCACACGGAACGAGAACAACGCGCCCACCCAGCAGAGCAGCGAGAGGTACCGTTACCGAAAGTCTAGATAAAATGACAATTTAAAGATAACATGGCTAGCGCTAGCTACTTGGCTAGCTATCTTATTATAGCTAGCCAACGCTAGCTAACTAGCTAACACTAACTAGATGAAGCTAAGTACCCAGTAAGCATTCTAACTTTTAAACTGATCGGTTTATCAACCAAACAGTGCCTTGGTGTTTCAATATCCACTTAAATCATGTTCGTTTTATTCAGTCTTAATGAACTCTGGACTTTACATGTTAAATAGCTATATGTATAACTTATAAAATAGCTGGTTAACTGGATGGTGGTACCTGCTGTTGACAGGCTGCAGGGTTTCTGCACGGCTCCACGTAGAGAGAAAATAAACACTCCCACTTGCTCTCAGAAAAGCATCTGAAAAGTTCTGCTCAGGTTTATAGAGGAAAGATCTCTGAGCAAATGCTCCATGTTAGCCTAGTTCAGCTTCATCTTCATCCATAATCTCCACAAACAATAAGCTCTTTTCCTCTAGCTATATGCCTGTACGGTGGCCGAGAAAGCCCAACGCAGTGCAAATTGAAAAGCGCTGCAAAAGCACAAAACACATCCATCAAAATTACAACACAGGCGCAGCAAATAGAAAAACGCGCTGCAAATAGAAAAACGCGCTGCAAATAGAAAAACGCGCTGCAAATAGAACCACAACACAACGGAAGTGAGTCACAACACAACGGAATTTTCCCGGGGGACCTTAAAAGATGCTGTACCAGCTGTATACAAAGGACAATAAGTGGCAAACAAGCTTCTGAAAAGTAAGTTATGTTTATTACCTGTGATTACCACGGTTGTGTGCATATTATTAAAAGTTCTGCTTCACAAAACGCCTTGTTTGCCACTTATTGTCCTTTGTACACATAGTGAAGTCCGAGACGTTACTGAAGACGCAGCTTAGCTGGTACAGTATCTTTTAAGGTCCCCCGGGAAAATTCCGTTGTGTTGTGACTCACTTCCGTTGTGTTGTGGTTCTATTTGCAGCGCGTTTTTCTATTTGCAGCGCGTTTTTCTATTTGCTGCGCCTGTATTGTAATTTTGATGGATGTGTTTTGTGCTTTTGCAGCGCTTTTCAATTTGCACTGCGTTGGGCTTTCTCGGCCACCGTATGCCTGGGATCTTAAACCAACCAACCTCGTGACGTCACCAGCGCTGCACGGGCAACATGGCGGCGCCCTAGCTCAAACGTAGCAAACATAAATATATTATAATTTAGTGTGTAAACATTTTATATTAAAAATTCCCCCCCAAATAAATTTCATTATATTTAATCCCTTAGAAAACTTGTACAAACTGAAATGTTTCATGTCCCCTTTAAAGGCCAGGGGTGCTCTAACTTTGCTGGATTTGTATTTTAATGCCGCAGCTACCTGTACTTGTCCAACACTTCTCAGCAGAGGAAACTGACCTGCTTATTCATGCTGTAACGTTGCCCAAACAGGTCATTTATGGGAACAGCAATTTTATACTTTGTATTCTGTTTATTGTTAATGTAAATGTTGGGTTTGTGCACTGCTGTGCATCTATGTGTGTGTAAAAAAGCAGGATCTTCATACGTTAAGTGTGCACAACACACCTCGTTGCCAAGATATCAATGAATGACTCACTGTTAACTGTTGTCTAAGTTAATTTTGCCAAGATAGCAATATGCCAGAAATTGACCTGAACACACTTAACATCCAGACCACCATGCCCATCAGCATTTATATGTTTGTAACTCCCTATTGAAACAGTGCAGATGCAAGGCGTGTAATAGACTGTTTGGGTGGGTGTAAGATAGCAATGAGCATTGAAATGCACCTTACACAGGGTGTAAGATAGAGCCTATAGTTTTTAAGTTGAGTCCCTTAATTGCACTGTAAATTTTTCTACAATTGTTAAACTACAATAAAAGACCAGAAACGACTTTTTTGTGGTGTCAAGTTTTTTTCTGCTCACCTCAATGCACTTAATGATGCGCTTTAGTTTTCCAGTCTGGCACTGAGTGGGGTGAATTTTCCTGTTGGTATGGTCCAGCTCCCACACTCTGAGAGTATTACTGCAGGGAACAACAGGAGGATTACAAATTCTTTCAAATAAAATCTACTATATTTGTACTGGTGATTTTTTTACAACTTATGCCGCAAAGCAGCTTTTCAAAAAATCCAGCACTATGAAAAAAGATCAACATAAACAATACAATCATAAAAACACCGGTGAGCAACCCAAAAACAAGAGTGACAAAGAAAAATTAGCGGGCTAAGCGCTGCCCCTATGATTAGGAGATCGCCGCTTCGAATTATGTTCATGTAGCTTGCCATCGGCTACCGGAGCCCTGAGAGAGCACAATTGGCCTTGCTCCCTCTGGGTGGGTAGATGGTGCTCTCTTACCACAGCACAAGGCATCTGTGAGCTGATGTATCGGAAACGAGCCGCTGTGCTTTCCTCTGAGCGCACTGTAATGCTACTTGGCAATGCTATATTAGCAGCAGTTTTATAAGAGATGGTGGCTGACCTCACATGTGTCATAGGAGGGGTGTGCTAGTCTTCACCCTCCTAATGTTGGGGCATCACTAGTGAGATAGGGGGAGTCTAATGAGTGGGTTGGGTAATTGGGGAGATAAAAATTAGAAATAAAAAAAATTGAGAGAAAAAAACCTTAGGAGGAAACAAACTCAATTTATTAGTTATTAATAAAATGTCCATGTACCCCCACATAAATCTGGTGTGATGCTCAGATGCCACAGTAACATATGGTTAGATTAATATAAGTAATGATGGTGATTAATGGTGGTAATAATAATGTATATTCCCCTAACTTCTACTTACAGCATCACCAGTATTACACATAACACAGACCAAATCTGGCTAATGGCTAATAAGACACTGATCCAGGCCTTACTTTCCAGCCGATATGAAGATGTTGTCACTGTGGCTAGAGAAAGCCACAGTCAGGCAGTGTCCTGCCATGTCAGTTGATGCAGGGCTTCCACAGATAGCTTCCTTCTTCTCCACATCCCACACTACAATACTGAAAATACACCAGCAACGTGTGAACATCATAGAAATACAGGTACTGTAAATCAGCATAACACTAAACACTTTCAAATTAACTATTAACTTTCAAACTCTACCTGCCATCATCCTGTCCGCCCAGAGTCACCAGGAACTTCTCATTTGGGGAGAAGGCCAGTGCCTCCACTTTGACTTTATGGAGTATGAGCTGGGCGTAGATTTCCCTTTTGGAATAATCCCAGACTATCACATCAGCCTGGGGAGCAGATAATGTCAGCATTTGGAACAATCACAGTATCAAACCTCAGAAATACTGCATATTTTGTAATTACAAGGGTTATTTTTTCAGTCATTGTGTTGCTAATAAAAATTGAAATAAAAAATACAATTTAACACAAGCAATCTCTAACAGTAGTGGATATTTGAATACAAACTTTCATTAAAAAACAGCCGAACATTTTGTTTTGTTTAAATTTAATTTCTTTGTGAATAGAATAGAATTTAACTAGTAAATAGAATAGAATTGAATGCTGTTGTCTTTATAGCAGGCTAAATTTAGAGATAAGAAAAGAATTTTGTTACGCATTGAACAAGTTACCAAAGATCTGGCCAAAGTGTATTGTTGCATTTACCTTAAAGCCCATAAAAGTGACCTGTCCAGATGCAATGTATCGTCCACTCTTGGACACAGTCAGGCAGGAGACATTGTTGGTGTGCCCATGAAGGAAGCTCTGCTTTCCACTGTTCAGGTTTTTGATAATCAGTGTGCAGCCCAGCGGGTAGATCACATGCTCTCTGTCTGGATGGGACTGAAGACCTGATAACACGTGACCTGAGTGGACAAAAACATCAGATAATAAAAACATTTACTCACATTAGTTTCTACCTGTAATAGCTGCTGGTAACACTTTACAGTTGACATACAAGTTCAAGAATGATCAGAAACAGTGTACTCTATAAGAAACACTCCATAACAATTACTTACACATTTATACACACATGAATACAGTACATTCATTACATATAATTTTCTATACCTCATAGTGATGGCTACTGGAGTATACCAACTATTGTAGGTAGTATTGTTCACTGATGTATGGAAGCCCATTTCCGACACCTACAAAAAATAAATGGGCCCCCACTAAGTCATACTTATAAGATGCTAAGTCATAATTAAGAGACGTTAGTCATAATTATGAGATAGTAGGTCATAATTATGCTATATTAAGTCATAATAATGATATGCCAAGTCATAATTATCAGATGGTAAGTCGTAATTATTAGATAGTAAGTCAGAATTATAAGATGGTAAGTCATAACTATGAGATGGTAAGTCATAATTATGAGGTGCTAAGTCATACTTACGAGACACTAAGACATTATTATGAGATAGTAAGTCATAATTATGAGATAGTAAGTCAGAATTAAAAGATGGTATGTCATAATTATGAGATTGATGATAATTGTCAGGGATATTATCTCTTATTCACGACTATTATCTAATAATTATGACTTACAATCTCATAATTATGACTTAGCATATCGTAATTATGAGTTAACATCTTGTAATTATGACTTAATGTCCCATAATTATGACTTACCATCTCGTAATTATGACTTAGCATCTCATTATTATGTCTTATATCTCATAATTATGACTTACCATCTCATAATTATGACTTACCATCTCGTAATTATGACTTACCATCTTGTAGTTATGACTTAGTGGAGGACCCTTATTTTTTCCCCAAGTGGTGGAAAAAGGCTTCCATAGTGATAAGATGAAACTTCACTGTATTTTAGAACATAACTCTGCTAAAACATATATTAGGTTAACTAGCTACTTTCATTAAGCATAATGTAATTCATTGAGATTACATTCATTGGTGGTAAATTGGTGGTAGCTAACCTACGTGTGGATGTAATTAAAAAGAAAACGGATTTACTACATTAAATGTAGTTATGAAGAGATGTCCAATTTGTTATTTATCAGTAATTGGTAAAAAAAAAAAAAAAACTCTTTTGGCTTTACTATGAATTAAAATAAGTAGGTTTATATTTTCAGAATCCACTATAGTGTGAGTCTGAAGAATAGTGAAAGTTCGTTTTTATTTTCTTACCATTAAACCCAATAACCGCTTCCAGCTCCAGCTTTGAAACCTGCTGCTCCTCTCCAGCCATCTCACTCACTCTTCAGTACCAGAAACCAGCCCAGTAAATGTAATAAATATCAATAATAATCTATACTATTACTGAAGCTCATATAAACACAAATGCTGCGCAGCTCTCCGTATAAGTCGTAATGTTTGGGGCCGTTGCTAGGCTACAGTAGTGACACCCGCGCGTCGCTCTTGGGTGATTCTGCTTTCTGATTGGTGAAAAGTAGAAACTCCGCCCAGTTCCGAGAAAACACAGCAACAGAGAACTATTTATTGTATTTAAATTTAAATTGTCATAGGTTTATTAGTATTGCGCTATACAGATTAGTATACTAGTAGTGAGTAGGGCTTTGGAGATGTTTTAATTACTATTTTTGTATGAATATTGTCTGTATTTATTATAATATTAACCCAACATATGCACGCACCCTCTAGATATCTTGTTTTTGATTAATATTGATAAATATGTTTTAATTATTTTATTTTATATGTTACTTTAATACTTTTTGAACAAAACTAGTTACATAATATTTATATTACTATATCAAATTCACACACATGGATCAAAATTAGCCATTTATCTAAGTGTGATTTTAAAATAAAGTAACTTAATAATACTGTATAATTATTTGTTTTGACCCATTACAATCAAATCAAATCAAATTTATTTGTATATCGCCTTTTACAACTGGTGTTGGCACAAAGCAGCTTTACAGAAACGTAATCACAGGACAAAGAATCAGGCAAAACATTAAACATAGAAAATACACAATACAGAACCCCCAGTGAGCGCGGCCCAATGTCCAGGCCCTGCATCCATTACAACGGACATTATGTATTGTCTTTATTTTAAAATGTTAATCTGAGAGCTGTTGTCCAACAGAATAGGCCATGACCCAGCCAATAAACTATTGGTGCAGTGCTAGAGGGTTTGCCCAGCACTGACAAGGTTATTGTTTAAAAGCCCTGCTTGAAACAATCCCTCTCAAAGAGGTATTGTGTGTACATTTATTACCTGCCTTGTGCTTGGATCCAATCCCTGATCATCTTGTGATGTACTGTATGACTTTGCAGTTGTTTTCACCTCATTGTAAGGTACACATTTGGACCTGAAGGATCAGGTTGTACTTTTGATTAGCAAAATGTTCCTGTACAGTACCTTTTTTCCTGAGAGTGTAACCCTGAACTCTTCCTGAATATTAGTCAGAGGAGCTGTATGTGTGAATGCAAATGTCTGTATCAGTTGTACAGATCATTAACCTGATTTTATCCTGCTAGCCCTTAGTACAATGTCTGGGTAATGTTTGCAACTTCCTCTACAGGTGTGGTTAATTGCATCACATGGAGATGTCCGAAAACATTTGGCTTGTAAGCTCGGTTAATAACAATTGAATACAATAGCTTTTTGTTGCTTGAGCCAAATGATCTTTACAACGCAAGTGCATTAAAAAATGGCATTTATATTAATATGATTTGTAAATAATGGATGTTTGTCAAACATGGCAAGATTCGTTTGTACTGTTTTTTACTGTTTCTAATAAGTATGTAGGGACAGTTCAGGAGACAGCGTGAGAATGCACACACCTATGTAAGTTGTGAGGAGTTACCTTGTGAGTAAGGCTGAACATGGTCCAGCATGGTCACAGCAAGGTGCTGTAGTGAGTGACAGATGGATTAAGACATTTAATAATATAAAACACTAAGGCTTTAAATGAAGGCTTTGATTAATATTGGGTTTACTTTGTCCCACAAAATTACACAATTTATGAAGAAATTGGACTTCATTACCAGAAAAACAGCTAAAGAATGTAAACAATAGACCTTAAAATAGATATGCAAAAAAATTAACACGGCTCCTTTAAAAAAAAAAAAAGATTAGTTCCATAAACACTATAAACAAACTTTAAACAATCAATGTTTAAGTATTCAAAGAGATATTTCTCAAACTTTCTGTTGCACAAGTTAGATACAGGTGTAATATCAATTTACTAATGTTATTCCTGAAGCCTATAGAGCAGGGGTGTCAAACTCATTTTGGCCGAGGGCCACATTGGCATATTGGCTGTCCTCCGAGGGCCAGATGTAACTTATAAATATAAGAAAATGTAACCAAATTTAATATATGTAAATGAATGTAATTACTCCTTAATGTTAAATAACTCTCAATATATTATTTATTCAATCAAATATTACAGTTGCATGGAAAAAATGTTTGCTTGTTGCTCTATTAACATAAATCCTGTTATGAAATCCAAAAACTCCATCAATCAAGAACCAAACTATACAAGTGAATAGAAATGACATAAAATACAAGTTATATTAACTTTGATCAAAACGTTTGATACTGAAAAGAGGCTTAATAAATATAAAATCAAAAATTGTGAGCTGTGACAGATTTAGCATTTCCTCATCCAACCACTAGTGGGAGCTGCAGCAGCACAAGCCCACAGTCTTTACTGAGTCAGAGCTACAGCCCAGCCACGGGCTACAGGACTCAGCTGAGCCAGTCTGGAGCGTTTTTAAAATTTTAAGTTCTTCTGTGTATGAAATAAAATAACCCCACTAACCGGATAATACAGCTCTCTACAGTTCATATTTCAGCCCAAGCAGCTAACAGCAGCAGGTTAGAACAGCCGACACGGAGGCACTGCTCGGATTACATTATAAACAGGTCAGTTAGCGCGCTGCTAACCTCAGGATGTTTATAACTACGGAGTTTAGTGGACACACCACGGCTGCAAGGTTAGACTGTTGAAGAAATCAGTAAAGGCTGGTTAGATAAGTGATTCACCTCCTCGTCCTTTGCTGAGGTGAAACTGCGACTAGCGATGTCACAGTGATGTTTATTAACCTCATTAAAACAGATTTTATCAGCTATTGTCTTATAAATATTTACACATAATTTATATCTCTTCTAAAAAGCGTTTATTTTGGTCAGTAACACAAAATGCATACCGGTCTTTCGCCTTGAAGCACAGCCGTCCGTCTGCATCAACTTTTCTTTTTCTGGATATTATGGGATAAACCGCGAAGTTACACCTTCCCTCCGGCAGGGTTTCCACATCAATGACTACACTGCCGTGTAGTGGCAGTAAGCCGTAACTTTGCGGGTAATACAATCGACAAGCATTGTGGGAAATGTATTTTTTGGTCAAAGAACGCTTCTGACCTATTTATTATAGACACTAAGATTTTACAAGCTCTCGCGGGCCACATAAAAAGACGTGGCGGGCCACATTTGGCCCGCGGGCCTTGTGTTTGACACATGTGCTATAGAGGCATTACAGTATTTAAATCAGCTACAATTCCCGTCTTTCTCCAGTTAACAAATACATTCAGATAATCTACAGTTCAGACAATCTAAAGCTACAGTATTAATATATTTAAAAGCGTTGTAGTTCCTGCTCTATTTTACTGTGATAAAAACACTCATACAGTAGAAACACTAGCAGGAGGTGTTCTGGTTTCTCGGCAGGACGGAGTTATACCAGCGTTTGCCTCCACACAGCGGGTTCTTCTCTGACGGTTCTGTTCCGCACGGCGCTCCGCAGGACCTTCTAGCGGTGGCAGTGTAAGAGAACCATACCGGTTCTAGTTCCCCACGCGGTATACCCAATGAACCGGAATACCGCCCAGCACTAGAATATGTCATAGACCACTGAAGTCGTGCATCATTCTGTAGTCCACATATGGCTTCCGTGTCTGAGCGTTTTTTCCCTATGAGGAAAACTGGCCTCTATCACATTGTGTGGTAATTAACCCTGCACGTTTTATTCTGTGTACATTTTACTAAAAAATGTATGTTCAAATGATTTCATTTACATATAATTTGCATACAAGTGTAATTTAGATTAGACATACAAATTAGACGTATAAACAGTTTGACTGTTTTTAGTGTTTTTAATCTTACAATTAAATTTTGTCACATCTAAAAAAACATTTTAAGGAAACATATTGGAATAAATGATCAAATTGATCCAAATTATTATATGAACTGCCCATTTACTAAACATCTGAAACATTGTATTTATAGATTTTAGACCGGCTATTTTGATTTAAAGCAGCTCTTATATAAGCCATTCACAGTGTTGGGAAGGTTACTTTTAAAATGTAATCCCTTACAGATTACTGATTACATCACTCAAAATGTAATTTGTAACGTAATCAGTTACATTACTTCAAGTGAGTAACGTAATCTGATTACTTTGGATTACTTACAATATTGTCATTTTTTTAAGCCTGAATGAATGTAGCAACCACATATTGCATATTATCCTTTTATTTTTCTTTCCAGTTAACAAATAGATAAACAAATAAAACAGCCTTTTCAATCACCCTATAAAAATACTTATGAAACCATTTCATCAAACAATTTTATGAAACACTTCTATAAATTGATGATAAAACAATTTAAAACCAAACAATGTAACAACAACTGTAAGCTATCTACTTGCAGGTTTGCCACCAGTGTTAATTTTGACAACAAATTTTGATTTAGTCTTAGTCATAGTTTTGTGACGAAAATAGCATTTAGTTTTAGTCACAATTCAGTAATTTAGTCGACTTAGTTTTAGTCAACTTAATGTCATAAGAATATAGTCTACTAAAATTACAGTAAATTTAGTCGACTAAAATGTAAAGGGTGTAAATGTAAATGCTTTTTCATCAGTTCCCTTGATTTATTAACTATACACTTATACGAAATGAAACGTTTAATAACCAATTGAGTAATATTGTTAATGTTTGAATGTGAAATATATTTATATATGATTTAATGTATATTATTATTATTATTATTATTATTATTATTATTATTATTATTATTATAGGTGTGTGACTATATATATTTTACATTTAAAATTTTGCTCTAGAAATCAGGTCATAAAACAACTGAATAGTTAAATTATAGTTTAAACAGAGCTGTAGATGCAAAAACAGCTTTTAAATGATCTAGTTTTATCTCCAGCACTAACCCAGCACACCTACTGGAGCTACAGTCTATAAATGAGATCAAAAACAAACCTTCACACACTGTCCTGTAGAGATGCTCTCAGGATGTACTGAGAGACTTCATGAGTTAAAGTGAGAAACTTATGAGAAAGTGCTGTAAGGAACTTTACACAGACTTTTGGGTTCAGAGATTCACTTATTTTATTGTTTTATTTTGGATATATTATTGAGTTTCTTTCTGACCTGTTCCTGCTTTAACACTAGCTATATCTTTCCCACTGTGAGACTAAACAGATGATCTGATCTTAATGAGTTAGGGTTCTGTATCAGTTCTGTGTTTTAGTGCACTGCTGAGTTAAACACATCAGCTCATGAAATAACATCAGCATTAAAACGCGGATCTCTGCATGGAGATCTGTGGGACTCTGCTCTGCAGAAGCTGAAAGATTAGTGGTGTTTTTACCGGAGATGGAGTCGCTCCACACGGTTTACACGTTATCTTGTTTTTTGCGACGTCAAAGGAGAAATATATCGCCCCTCTCACTCTCTCCTTGCTGAACACTGTCGAGTTAACTTCCAGTCGAGCTCCGTAAGTATCGACAGGTTAATTCCCGGGTTTGTAACTGAGCGCGCAGCACAGGTACTGATTGGATGACTACCCCGCTTGTCCCGCCTCTCCACCTTCGCTAAAGTAGCAGTGATTGGATCTCTTCCTAACTGGTCACTACCTTTCACAGAACTAAATCAGTTCTGATTGGATTTCGTCCCTGCCAAACATTTTCGTCTCGTTTTTATTCGTTGACCAAAATGTCAATTAATTTCGTCTCGTTGTGTGTGCGGAGCCGCTGTCTGCCCCTCCTCCCTGTGTGTGTGTGTGTGCAGCGAGACGGGAGGAGGGGCAGACAGTTCCCTGTCATATCAGAGCGATTCACCGCAAAATGTTATTTGCGTTTTGTCGGTGTTGGATTGGAAGAGCAAAAATAGGAAAGTACCGCAATGTAATCCTTTAATTTTAGCAGAGTAACTGTAATCTGATTACCATTTATTGAAGCAGTAACTGTAACGGATTACAGTTACTTATAATTTGTAATCTGATTACGTAACGCCGTTACATGTAATCCGTTACTTCCCAACACTGGCCATTCATAGACAATTGTCACACGTGCGCATACAAATTGTTCGCTCGAATTACAGAAATCGTTCGCTCGAATGAAAGAAATCTTGAGCACAAAATCTTTCACTCGATTTATTTTATTTTTTTAACCACGGCCCCCCTTCCCCGGGCTCCGTATTATACAAAGTTGTTATAGACAGAAATTTCCTTCACAACAATGCACAATGCAAAAATTACATCTCTGGAGGATTTTAATAATATTTCAAGTTTATAGTTAGAGAGAGGGAACAGGTAACACGTTTTCAGTGTTCTAAGTAGTTTTTAATTTTATATCTTACTTTTGCAATTAGGTCAACACAGACACTATGCTTAATCATAAAATGTATTTTAAAGTTACTTTGTGCACATTTATACACGGCACATTTTTACCATTTTAAATGTAAAAGTTACATGAGTAAATATAATCCCTCAGTAGCTCTATGGAACTGAATGACACGTGAAAGAAGCACAATCTAGCGATCTATACCAGTAACCGCCTCCCTTATAGTGCCAAAAATATGGTATGTGTACACAAATATGTGTGAAACCTTAAAGAAAAGATCAGATCAGATTAGAATAATACAGGTAAGATCCTTTATTTGTTGTTTCTGTATATAATACAGTGGTATAAAATTAATACTTAAACATTCTATTTATTTAGAACAGAGTGGAACACAAACAGGTTTTTCAGGTCAGCCAGTATCAACGTTCCCTCCACTGCTCCATCCACTTTTCCATCCAAGTGTGACCTTTTACAGAGTTACACATTACCTTTAGACTCCATAAACCACGTTCAGAATAAATTAACACCACCATAAACTGACGTTCAGTCAACTAAGAGAACTTTCTGCGGACACTGTGTGTGTGGGTCTAAGCCTGTGACTGCGGGTGTCTTAGTGTGTTTGGTACAGTGTGTGTGTGTGGAGGAAGGGTCATTGTGTGCTGAATGCCCCACACTTCCAGACTGTGGATCCTGAATCTGCCTCGACAGAGAACCGGACTCTCAAATGTGTCACACTGTTCAGAATGACCCTCAAAAAGATCAGCAAACAGAGATAGAGCATGACCCCCTTCTCCACCTGAGAGAGAGAGAGAGAGAGAGTGAGAGAGAGAGAGAGAATGAGAGAAAGAACACACATTAAGGTCAGTGGCAGGCTGATGTATATCTGTTTACACCGTAAACACACACAGTGTGTTTCACAGTAATGTGACTGTTGATATAGTGTGAGAGAGAGGTAAACACAGTAAATCCAAATCTCCATATCTTTTCTCCCTTTCTCTGTTCTGAAGATTTATCGTTTTATTGTATGAATAATTGCATTCGACTTGTCACACACAGTGTCTAAGAGTGTTTATACTTAGTAGTCTGGTTCCCTTGGTCTGGATTAAGCAGAGCAATAATCCGATCCATTTTTACTAGAGCTGCAAAAATGCAACAGTTACGTTTTTTGAGCACAAATGAAACATTGTACCAAGTAGGTACCAGTTTCCTCTTGTAATTCATGCTTTTTTATGTGTTGCACATTAAAAGATTTTAATTTAAAAAGCACTGAAACGACTGTATGAGGTGAAAAAGGCTTTAGCCTGTTTGGAAATACCAGCATGTCAGGCTTGCGAAGCAGGGAGACGAGGACAAACAATAAACAATAAAACCAAACTAATATAACATAGGAAAATACAGAGTACACTTACACTGAAAACAAAAAAAAACAAAGAAACACAACCTAACTGACGTTAAATACATACAAAAACTGACAATGGAACACAGAAACAAAGGGTCTATATATACAGAAGTAGACAGGAAACACCTGGGTACAGTTAACGAGGGGGGCGGAGTTACAAATAAGCACAGTTGGAAGCACTGAAGACAAGGGAGGAGAACATAGAGCCATATGTAAGAAAGCACATGACTAGAAAAGTAGACAGGCACAGGAGAAGATAGAAACACAGAGATGGACAAGAAAAAAACACGGCTCAGGATAAGAACGTGACACATCATGTAAATATTATTATTTTCTAAGCAATTGACATCACTAATATTAATATGACTCCAATTTACCCTCTGATATAATATGTTATACAACAGTTAGTTCCGACCTCAAAATCTGATTGGTTGAGAAATGTTCTAGCCGTGCTGATATTTGTGATAACATCACGGCCTTCTCCCACTAAACTTGTATCAATCCACCGACGCGTTGCCGAGTAACGGTGTATATACACAGTACAGTTTTGAATCATCACCTCCACCGGCACCAGCAGCAGCATTAGCTTAGCACAGGCTAGCGCTCAACAACGGCAAGCTCGCCCGCAGCGCTGACTCGTCTTTTGTGGAAAAAAGGGAAGGAAAATCGCTCGGCTAATGCCGTCTGACAGCCAGAATGGTAACTTAACCAGCCAGGCTAGGCTAAGCTAAGTTAATGCTGAGCTAAAGCAAGCTACGCTAACCTAACCACAGTCCAGCTGGCATGCCAACCAACACCACCCAGCAAAACAGGCAGAAATGCTCAAAAAAGGTGCAGCGTTCACCTGAAGACGATTCCACAGAGCAGGAGAGGAGAGTATTAGCGTTATTCACGGTCCTAACGTTACCATCTTCACTTATTCCCAATTTTGCTTTCAAGCTAACTTTTGTGGTGTTAGTCTGTATGAACCATACGGCATTAGTTAAGTTTCAGTTCTGTTACAGTTGTTGTGGAACTACTTTTTGACGGAAGACACAGTCCATATTAAAGCATCTTTCTGAAGTTCTTTGATTTATTTTCTTTATTCATTTTGTAAAAAAAAAAACTGTTGTATAAAAGCAATAGAACACTCAAGCTTGTGTGTTATCACGAATAACATCACGGTGATGTTATTCGTGATAACACACTCCCTCTCGTGTTCTAATGCTTAAGTATATAATTCTAAATACCACTGATTCTTACAGTCTGGGTTTGCTTTGCTTTCACATTTGGTCATGCAGAAAGACATTCAATAACAATAAAAAAAGCATAAGTTCTTAAATTTCAATGCCTGCACACTTAAACCTGGCTCTTTTTTAAGGATTCTTAGATTGTGATGATTCTGACATTGAACATCATCTTTACCACAGACAGGAAATCCTATGTCTTTAGGAATGTGCCTCTTTAGAAAACATTAAGGAACATCATGCATTGGAGTTCACTATTACTTTTACATTTTAAATATTGAAATGAGAATCTCCCAAGGCCAGTGTCTCTGTTTTCCAAATTATAGACATTCCTTCTTCTAACACATTCCTTTTAGAAAGGTCTTAGTAACCAAGGGTAAACAATAATAAAGTGATGTTAGCGTTATGATATGCATAAGCTCACCTATCATAAGCATCTCGTTGTTTCCAGCCATGAACCTTGCTGTGGGCGGGTGTGGCTGAGGTGAGCTGTAAGGGACAGACAGGTAATTTGGATCCTGATTGGTCCTGGCAGAGTGGGTAAATCTGCATGTGGATGAAGATGAGTTGAAGAAACTGAAGCTTTCTCGTGGTGATTCACTTGTTCCAGACATGCCGGAGATGTGCAGCACAGGTCTCTGATAACGTTCCATCCCTGGTCTCAGCTGAAACATCATAGACAGATAGAGTACTGCAAATAGTTAGACAGACAGATACATAGATAAATAGAAATATATTAAAAATTCCATATAAAAATACTCTCATAGGCTATTTTAGGTAGTGTGCCTCTTGGTGTAAGATCATTGACTGCTAAACATGATTTTATGATGCCCCTTAAATACCTTTTGTCTTGTTGACAGATTTTGAGAGGGGGTATATCTCAAGCACTAAGAGAAGCAGGATGGTTGTTTGGACAAATTGCTCGCCATCAAGGCCGTCCATCAGGCAGGTAGTGTCATGAATGTTGCAGGATGTTTATGGAACTGTATCATCTCTACCAACAAATGTCCAAATCCGGATTCTCTTTGGAATCAGTGGTTGAGTGAGTTTAAATATGGATGCCTCATGGTGATTGCTTTAGTCCTGCCTTTGCTACGGAGCAACAAACTGCCCCAACCACTGGTGATGACCTTGGGAGTCATTGCATGTGACAGTCAGTCACCCCCAGTAGTGATACCTGGATCACTAACAGCTCAGCAATTAGTTCCTATTCAATTTAATTAAATTCAAACATGTTTATATCAAGTTTTTACAACAACTTCATTATCACAAAACAGCTTTACAGATTGAGTAATTATGGGACCAGCTGGGGCGCCAGCATCAGTAACCTATTTGTGCGGGATCTACAGGCCGAGCTGCAACATGTATCCCTCCATGCCCAAATATATCTAATGCATCTATGCCTAACCGTATCTTTTTTTTAAATGAGTATAGGCATGTAGGTCAGTTGGTATTTTGTCAGTGAAAGTGGGTGGGTGGCTGGACGGACAGATAGTCAGACAGACAGACAGACAGACAGATAGATGGAGATTTATGTACAGTGAAAACGAAGCACTCCTCAGTTCCAAAGAAGTAAAGGCTATTTCCATCATGATTCCGCAGAGCCCAGTCTGAAGATAAGAACGCACCACAGATCTGCCAAGATAAACAGATATAGACATTCATTTTGACATTACTTTTTCTCCAAGTGTTTTTTTTTCATCATCAACAGAACAAAAGTTTATCATTTATCATCAAAAACTGTACAGAATTTCTGATGCTGTGATGTTAATGTGATACCTGCCTCCTCATCCACTGTTTTCAGCAGCAGTACAGTTGGTTCACAACCCTCCACATGAGAATACAACCTTTAAAAAAAGGAAGACTAAGTAAGACACAAGAGTAAAAAAAAAATGTATATGTTGTAAATATGCAACACTCCTAATACAGTGGCACTGTAGTAGTGTGTTCAAATCTCTAATTTATGAATTAAAATTCTCTACTCTAAATTTACCCTGAAGGTGAGAGGAGCCTAAACATATACAGACTTTGGAGTAGATACAAGGCAGTGGCGGATGCTGGTCTTTCAAGGAGGGGAAGCTCAATTTCGGCCTACATCTTAACATATGTCGTTTTATTTATACGTAAATTCTACTATCCCTGAGATGTTTTTTTTGTAAACAAAAGGCATTATTTTCAAGTTTTCACTACACAACAAAAAGGTACCCATTCTTTACATTGAACAATTACATTAAAAAGACGCTATGACATGAATAAACATAAAATGATCATTAAAAAAACATTACGCAAAATCCACTGGACAGAAACTGCGATGGAAAAGAGTGATAGAAGTCAGAAAGTGTGATAGAAGTTTTTGATAAATAAAATGCAGCTATAAGGATTAGGAAAGTCTCCGGTTCAACTCAGAACAGAATTAAAATGCTCCCAGCGCGTATGTTTATACCCAAAGATTGCTAATTCGCTCATTCAGCTGTCAATCAAAAAGGGACTCCGCCTCAGACCAGCCCAGCGTTTATCCAATGACTCGTCTCGTTTCGCCGCGCGCTTTGCTCCGCTATTGAAGTCTGTGGACGCTCAGCGTCCGCACTGTTTAAAGCAGCGCTGTGAAGCTGCGGGAATGAGTAAGAGGAAAGCCGCGGCGTTACCAGTGATAAGAAGCTGATTCTGAAGTTCAGAGCGTTGTAGCGCATATTTAATCAGTGACATGTACACACAACAGTATATATTTAATTACTTATTTTTTTTTACATTTTAGGGGAAGCTGAGCTTCCCTTGCAGTCTTCGCCACTTGCAGCAATCGCCACTGAAAGGGGCTGTTATACTAAGTTTCTTTTGAGCTCCAGGTAGGAAATGTTGAGAGTGACGCTCTAACAGGTTAGATTTCTTACTAGGAAAGTCAGGAGAGCCTCACCAACACAATTCAAGATGAAAATGTGGATGTAGGAATCCTAACTTTACATCTGTATGTAGTAGTCACAAGTGACTATGCTAACATTTAGAATGATTGGCCTAATGGTTGGCCTAAATGCCCCATTAAGCAAATTCTGATGTTTATCTGTAAATTCATCACCCTATCTTAATCCAGATCTTTCTGAGAATTTCTGTGTTGAGAAGGGCAGCATGCTGCAACACCTGTAAACATGTTGACACATAAAACACACACTTGCCATGCCAGCTTTGTCTAACCTATTGCAATTGTATTCCTTCACTCTGAACAGA
Organism: Astyanax mexicanus; assembly: GCF_023375975.1. Taxonomy (NCBI): domain Eukaryota; kingdom Metazoa; phylum Chordata; class Actinopteri; order Characiformes; family Acestrorhamphidae; genus Astyanax; species Astyanax mexicanus. Next base: position 26,709,098 of record NC_064412.1, on the reverse strand, counting down.
AAACTGTACTAAATAGTATTTTTAAGGGGAACATATGGTGTCATTAGTGTGGAACCCTGAATGGTATGTCTTTAGTACACCCAGTAAGGAAATATAATTGTAACATATTCTGTTTTAATGCTGCATTTACCTTGGGTGTCAGATGTCGTAGCTAGAGATAGCATCACCCCCAAGTTTGCTGTGTTTCAGGCAAACATTTAAATATCAGTTATCATTGTTAGCATTGTTCGAGGTTAGCATTTCTATTGAGACCATTGGACAACAAGAGTTTGTGCGGTATTTTGCACATCTAAACAACATGGAAACATGGAGGTTGGACAGTACTGTGTGTGAAACTGATTTCAATAGATTGCTATTGTGCTAATAAACTGTATATTATTACTGGTTTTACTACTTGATGTACAGTGCTGCCATCTTGAATCTTGTGCTCGTTGTTGGAATGTTTTTTCTGACTTTCCAAATAGAAAATCCGACCTCACATGGAATGGAAAAATGTGTACATCTAAGTTCAAATGGAATGCAGCATAATTATAACCTGTCCTTTATAGCTAAATTGTAAAAGCTGAAAAAGTAATACAATCTAAGCTCTTAAATTCATGTTAGGAATATTTTAGACCTTACGACTCTTGTTTCAGCATTGAGGTCTTGTACACAAGACAAAAAATATTGCTGCACTGCTCCCTATTGTGGCAGGATGTAAGAGATTGATTCAATGACTGTTTAAAGATCATTGATCAAGTAATTGTCCAGTTTTAGCCCTAAAGGAACCATTCTAGACATTAACAAATAACAAAACACTTTTAGAGCAGAAGGCTCTTTCTGAGGGCAGGGAGTTTAAATATGTGCACTAAATGTTAATGTATGTCTTACGAGGTCAAGCTTCGGCCATGGTCATTGGTGCTGAAAAGCCGTACCGGGCTGAAGAGAGCGAAGCGTTCCGGGATCCAGGCCCACACCACTCTCATCTCTGTCATGGAGACAACACTGGAGCAGAATCCCCCCAACTCCACACTTTGATAAGAACTGCAAGGACAAAACACATGAAGGACGTCCAGTGGAAAGTCCTGAAAACTTGGCTATACCAATGATTTTCATTAGACCAGCTAAGAACATCGTGGAAGTTGGGTTCAGACAGTCTAAACTAGTCTTTGTCAGTTAAAGGCTCAGTCCCATTTCTAATTTGTACCCCAACGCTATGTTTTCTATTGTAATCCTATCACTTGGAACAAAGTTCCAAGGGGAAGATGTGCAATTGTCCTTCTGCAATTTGGGACAATTCTTCAAGAACCTGTAAGCAACATAGAAACAGCTAGATCAGCTAGCTTGATCCTACTTTTTATGCTGGTTAACTGGCTTGGATGAGCTTAATCCACCAAGAAGACCAGCAAAACCATCAAAGCTGGTCTACCAACAAGCAGGCCAAGCAGGGCAGTAGCTGATGATGGTTTTGATGGTTTTGACCAGCATGATCCAAGTTGACTGATACAATGTATTTTAGCGAAGCCAAGTAAATAAACTCATGCCCAACTGCAAGAAAAGTACCTCACCTTTGGTTCTGGATCCCCCTCTGAATTAGTGCCTGCTTGTTGGCATTGTAGAGAAAGTTGAGCTCCCTGCGAGTGGGCAGCTGGATGCTAAAGGCTCTCTCAAGAAGGGCATCAATGCTGCTGTGGCGGGACACATTCTCCACAAACCTTTTCATATCCTGCTTAAAGTCATCCACATGGGCCACTCTTGAACTTACAGAGACCTTGTAGAGGCTGAGAAGTGCTAGCGCAACCCGGTACAGGACTTTGTATCCTTCGATCAGGTAGACGTCCAGCACCCAGATGGCATAGCTGAAAGGCAGATCAGCAAAGATCCACATGATCCAGTCAGAGTAGAACTCAAACAGACTCTGATGGGAGCTGGCAATCAACTTGCGGATGCCCCTGCAGTATTTGTTAGCCAGGTCCCCAAATGTCATGCAGGAAGCATGAGTGGTGAGGAAGGTCTGGTCAATGTAACGCTTCTCTGGGTCTGTGTAGGACACCAAAGAGCAGATGCTGTGGAAGCACTGGGGCTCATCTTCACTGTAGTGAAGTAAGAGAGACACCAGGGCTGGCAGGATTGGGCAAAATGTCATTTCAGGGAAGTGATGACTGAGGCACAGCAGGATCTTCCTCACCGAGTTCAGGCCTGCTTTGTTCAGGCAGTACCTTGGAATCTCCCCATCTGCCATAAACTTGGGAAAAGGATGGGTGCTTGTATTATGTTCCTCAAACAGTCGCTCTGAAAGGTCCTTGTAGGTGTCAGTGTCCACTACATTGGGCAGGCATTCAATGCGCTGGATGATGTGGTGGTAGGCTTTGGCCCGAAGTGTGTGTGGCATGGTCCAGAATCCAGAGCGAGCCATCTCTTTTAGGCCTGAATGGTCGGTGGAGAGGATTTTCTTGTAACGGACGGCAGACTCTGGATCAATCTTTTCCCAATCCACATACTGACCGTACTTCATTCCAGAGGAGGAGTTGATCTCCCAGCTGTCCGGCTCTGAGATGGTCAGCATTGGAACATTTGGACTGCCTTTGCTCCCTAAGACAAGAACAATCTCTGCTAATGAGTATTTTTTGCCCTTAAGGTGTTGATCATTACCATACATAAATCATACATGAATATATCCAGTATATTGGGATCAATAAAGTATCTACCTACATACATACCTACCTAACAACCTACCCACCTACTTACCTATCCATGAGTCCTGTGCAGCGAGTACACTTCGATTCACTTCATTGGCCAAGTTCAGTTGTATCTATACTATCAGTCACAGGTTTTAAAACACCGCCACTGGTTCAGTGTTTCATTTGTGGTGTTTCTTTGGCCAGGCCAATCTGCCTTTCTTATTTTACCATATGGAAAGCTTTTGGCTGATTTAGTACATTACTATTGAGTATATTAACTATTTAATAATGGTTAGATGAATTGTCGAAACATTTCCAATAGTCCAAATACTTTATTTTGGCATCTTGGCACTGGCTGACGTTTATTTCAGGGCACATTACATGAACTGGAAAATGTATTCAGAATTATAGTGTATTGACCAAAATTCATAAATGTATTTTGATATAAATGTAGGCATATTTCTTATCCTTATTTCTTATTCATATTTCTTATCTTATCTTTATGGTTTACAGTTATACAGTGGTTCCTTATAAGCACCAGCAAAAGTTATCAACCCTCTATCTATAAATCCCATCAATTAAAAGCAACCATTATATGGCCACCTTTGCTAAGTTATGACTGGGGTGGTGGTCCATTCTCAACACGGCCCTGACCTTCACGTGCAGCCGCATGCTGTCCACTACCCAGAAATTGATTCTTGTTAACACCTTAATAAGACATGGACCTGGTCAATATGAGTTCCCATCCTTGGTTTGACAAGTAGGGGCAGGCAGTATCAGCAGGCAATAAATATTGCATGTAAGCCAGTTTACAGAAATTAAATCTAGTTAATGACTGCCCGGTATTTTAAAGGAAGATTTTCAGTTTAAAAGGAAAATACTATGCCTAAATCCTGTTTGTGAAATTGCCACTTAAGGTAAGTTCACATTACCAGGCTGAAGTGACTCAAATCTCAAATTTTTTGCTCAATGTGACTCAGGTCTGATTTTTTTCATGGCTGTGTGAATTTGCCAAATCGGATTTTTATACTTTTATAGCTGCAAAAACAGCAAAAGCAAGAAGCCTGGTCTTTTTCCACCTCTTCAACCTGAGCATGTACTTCAGCCGTGCTGTTTGCTCTCCACTCGAGCACATATGAGCTGCTAACGCATCCATTTCACCACAGCAAAAAGCAACACTAAAGTAATTTTAGCAAGGGTAGTCAGTTCAGTCAATCTGGTTAGCTGTAAATCTGGTTAGCAAAATATCTATCACTTTTTAATGAAGTCACTCTTACCTGTGTGGTCTTTTTTGAGGTATTTATGTGTGCATGCCTTGGATCTCTTGGGTGCCAGTTTGGTGTGGCTGTCATCTTTCTTCTCCAAGTCTGTCTGCAGGGAGAAAGATCTTCCAGTACTGGTCCCTTCAGACCTGGACTCACTGCTATCATCAGGTTCACACATGTAGAAGGATCTGGACCTGGGTCTGCTGAAGTTTAAGTCAATCCTTCCAGAACCCTCAGGAACAAAAAGGGAACAGGAGCGAAGTCTCCGACAGCCAGCCAGAGGAGCGGCACCTGCATCGTTCCCTCGCTCCAAATCCACCTGACCAAAACGAGTAAATTCACTACCTGGGGAAACCTGAAGCATGGCTGTTATAGCACTACTTACATAAAGAACAGAAAGGTTTGCAAGAGTTTAGAAGACTCTAGAGTGAGTTAGAAGAGTTTAGATAAATGTGGAAGAGTCTGACAGCTTTAGAAAAAGAGTTACAGAGTTTAGAGAAGTTTAAAGGAGAATTTAGAATAACCTACATGAGCTTATGAAACTAATATTAGAGAGTAAGAGACTTCTGCAGCAAGAGTGTGGAAAAGTTTAGAATGTTTTAAGAAGAATTCAAATGAAATAAGGACAGGGTTAGAATGTTTCGTCAGGACTGTTTAAACCGTCAGGCTGAATGCAGGTTATATATGAGTCTACAGAGGTCAGGAGGCTTATGCAGATGACTTGCGTAACAGGTTAAAGCACCTCCTGGAAAATTCCACACTTTCCTATTAACCACCAAATATCGTTACCTGTGTTTATGGAAGAAACACAAAGGATTGACTGACACACGAGACTTATGAGGGAAAATCCCCTTAGAGACAAGAAGAATGATGTCAATTCCATAAGATATTCTAAATTCTAAATTATTCACTCTACACTCTTTACACAGTTTATAAGTCCTTAAACTGAACATTACTAAGCATCTACACAGACCGGCTTCTTATCAAATATTATTTTGGTTGCAGTGATCCATTAACCATAATGTATGTCAGCTCATAAACAACTTATAGGTTTTGCTTTAGTTTGTCCTACACTAAAAAATCACAAAAAACAAAAGGTTCTTTGAGTGATGCCACTAAATAACCACTCTTGATGGAGGATTCTTCACACTCACTTTCACAAACAGGGTTCTTTACAGAACCAAAATGTATCTTTCTTTGGCAAAGAAGTCTTATTAATATTAATATAAATATTGTTTATATATATAATGTCTGAAGTTATGTTTCCACAATCAATATTACAAAAAAATAACACTGCAACATATTTGTGAGGTATTGCACTTACAAAAAAACAAACAAATAAACAAGCAAGCAAACAAATGTACAGCATCTCACATGACTTTTTATTCCAACACTGGTGTTTATGTGTTTTGTTTCTGAGAAATTTGACCTTTGTGATCATCAAAACATGTGTGTTTATTCTTGAAACAAAAGATAGACAGCTTTTGGCCTTAAATATGGGGCATGATGTCTTCCAGTCATGTTACTTAGTGTCAGTCACATAAATCACATTTTGTCAGATGACAAAAAAAGTTTAAAAATCTTCATATGATATCAACTTTGATTTATACATTGTATTGTATAAAGCCTGGATACTTTAGAAAGGTATAACTTGTGAATATCTTGGTTTGAAAGTAAAGACTTTCTACTTTTTATGATTATCATTTATTAAGAAATTATCATTAATGAGGTTTATTAATTGAGAACTTATTGTCATTATTAACATTATTATGTTAAAACCTTGTTGAGCTAAAACAATTTTATTTTATTATGAATTTTTCATTTGGATTATTCTCCTAATTTGGTGAATATTTGTAAATAAGTGTAAAATGTATCATTTAAATTTTTAGGAAATGTGTATAATAACAATGTTTGATAATGAAAATAACACTACTCTTTAGAAAAGTGCAGTTGTGCTTTAATGTTATAACATTGTTTGAATAAATGACATGAATGTGGTCTTACATTGACAGGGATTTTTTTGGTGGGGATTGGGGATATGTTGGGGGGGTCATTACTTTCCCACCGCGCTCCGCAAACCAGCAAGCTGATTGGCTGTTTCTCCGGAGAGGAAATTTATTTGGGGCTTTCATTTGGCGCCCCCTCTAATGCATCACAGTTTTATGCATCTTGGCATGTTCTCCTCCACCAATCTTACACACTGCTTTTGGATAACTTTATGCCACTCCTGGTGCAAAAATTCAAGCAGTTCAGCTTGGTTTGTGATCATCCTTCTTTCTCTTTATTATATTCCAGAGGTTCTCAATTTAGTAAAATTAAAGAAACTCTTTTTTAAGTGGTCTCTTATTTCCAGACCTGTATATATATATATATATATATATATATATATATATATATATATATATATATATATATATATATATATATATATATATATATATGCCTCATGCTTCTTCAAAGAACTTGGTTCAGTATAGCACAAAGAAATTGTTCTATTATTTGCAAAATGTCCCAGCAATTTCCATATTTATTATTCTGTTGAGACGTTACTAAAGGACTGCATTTTTAGGCCTGAATTACATCTACACCTACAATTTTATGACACAAACCAACACAAACATTTCTAAAGACTTATTCCATGTAGCATCAGATGCATGTAGGCCTGTCGCGATAACTATGTTATCGACTTGTCGTACAATAATTTTTTTAACCGCGATAATTTTTGCCGACGTCAATAACAGCCATTTGGCGCATGAGTTTGTTTACATGAAAACGAGTCGCGCTGTTCGACTCTCTCGCCGACTTTCAAAGAATCTCTCCGACAGCGACATCTGTCGGTTAGAAAATGAGTGTAGTGGCAGGCGGAGATCATCAGTGACGGCGTCTACACACGCGCGCGCGCACACACACACACACACACACAGCGGAGCAAACGTGTGCTTTCGAACGTATGGAAGACTTTCTCTTAACTAAACCGCTTTAGAGAGCGTTTAGAAGTTTTTTTTTGAAGTCCGGATGGACTTACGGTGTGGGAGTATTTTGGCTTTAAGCCAAATGAGCAAGGAGAACCATCAACGCGAATCAGTCGGTATGTTGACTTGTTTCAAAACAGTGGCAACTAAGCTAAGATCTCATTTAAAGCAAACTATCCAGCCCAATTTTCCGAGCTGAATATTGAATATTATGGAGTGAATTTTGTGCCAAAAGTTTTACGTAAAAAAATAAAATCCACAATCAAAATTTTAAGAATCAAAAGTAAAACATGTATGTTGCAAATTCAAAAGAGAAAAAATATATATCAAATATATATATATATTTAAATATACTTGGTTATTTTATTATTCTTTGCACTTATTTGAAAATTATTTTAGTTTGGATTTTGCCAGTCTTTGCTTTCATTTTTGGATTTTTTTGGATTTTCTGTGGATTTTGCTGCTAAAGACTTTTGCTTCTGGAATCTCTCCTTTGCTTCTGCTTCATTTTTTTGGTTCTGATTTTTGGCCATAGACTGTATATAGCTGGACAGAGCATCGTCTCTCAAAAGTGAAGCCACCACAGGTCGGGCGCCCCCTGCTGTTCGGCTGCAGAAAGCTGTGTAACTCCACCCATCCCCATAGATTTCAATGGCAAAACAGACAACTTTTAATCACGTTTTTTTCTAATATGCTGTAATTCTACCTCCATTATTTAAATGCAGCAGCTAGTATAACCTCTGCTTATATTGTCAAATTTTTATATTCTCACAGAGTTCGTTTTTTAAAACGTTATTCAGCTCTATTCAAAAAAGGTGTGGTTATGGTAAAAGGGCTGGTTATGGGCGGGACCAATAACAGACCGTCAGCTCCGCTCCGCTTCGCTCTGCAGCCTGTGACTGCGAGGCAGCCCTCAGGGGCGGGGTTATTCAAATGAGTAGGCTGCTCTCCACAGTCTTTCTCCCTCCTCTGGACTCTACTGCGCAGAATCAGGTGGCAGGATCGCCAAAATGGCGGAAGATTTTGGCTTCATTTTCATTGAATGAATGGGAACGGCGACACGGCGTCCATCTTTATATACAGTCTATGTTTTTGGCACACTTTTCACGGGTGGGCGGGGCTTAGAAGAAGGCGTTCCCCTTTAATCTCTATTGGTCACCTACCCTGAACCCTCGTCTGAGACAGACCACGCCCACCCCGCCAGCTTCAAGCGCTCTTCCAAACATGGCGGAGCGAACGGGGTTCAGCTCACAGCAGCACCAGCAGGTACTTTTCCAATTAAATTTCATACAGACGTTATGTTTAATGTTATATTTCTTTTTTAAGTAAGTGTTTAACTCTATTAAGATGCTCATGTTAGCGGGGTGTGCTAAATATCCATGCTTAAATTGTACTAGTTAGTTAGTGAACACTAACCTACCTAGTCAGTGAGTTAGCTAGTTTACCTAGGTCATCTGGTCAGTGAGTTAGTGGGTTAGCTAAGCTAGTTAGGTTACCTAGTCAGTGAGTTAGCTAGTTAACCTAGGTTATCTGGTCAGTGAGTTACCTAGCTACTTAACCTAGGTCATCTGGTCAGTGAGTTAGTGGGTTAGCTAAGCTAGTTAGGTTACCTAGTCAGTGAGTTAGCTAGTTAACCTAGGTTATCTGGTCAGCGAGTTAGCTAGCTACTTAACCTAGGTCATCTGGTCAGTGAGTTAGCTAGCTACTTAACCTAGGTCATCTGGTCAGTGAGTTAGTGGGTTAGCTAAGCTAGTTAGGTTACCTAGTCAGTGAGCTAGTGGGTTAGCTAAGCTAGTTATTATGCCCCAGGGTAAAGCCAAGTAAGTGCTGGTTAAGGTTAACTAGCTAACTCACTGACTAGGTAACCTAACTAGCTTAGCTAACTAGGGCTGTCCCTAACGATTATTTTTTAAACGATTATTCTAACGATTATTTTTTTCGATTAGTCGACTAATCTATTCATTGAGAAACATATTTAAATAATTATTTTACGTTTTAAAGCAAACGATAAATTACTATATTTATATATAATAACAACGACAACAACAACAACACAAGCCTACTAAACCAAACCCCACACTTATAATCACTTACATGTACAGCACGTTGTTTAGATCTATAACGCTAAAAATGGATAAGCTCCCATACACCACAACCGTGTGTTGCACTGTTTTCTGTGACCGCTAGATTTTGTGACCACTGGCAAGTAGTTCTCAGCAGACCGGTGCACTGGCCGATTCGAAACGTGTTCGTTTCTAATGTTTACCCCGACTGGCCAAAACGGTTCAGTTTAGGGCTGAGGGTAAGGTGTAGGTATAGAAAGCTTCCGTTTTGCCAATGAACGCTCATAACCGTGAGCACTGGTCACAAAATTCCGACGGTGACAGAAAACGGTGTGACACCGCAGCGCCGACGGCGCTAGCTAAAATAACTTAAGGCAGCTAGCTTAGCTAAACACCTGAACTTATGAATAATGCTACTGTTTCTGGAAACTGCGAAATGCCATGCACAAATATAAACCAAAAATGTATAATTTCTGCCTGTGGCAGGTTTAAAACCTTTGGTAGACAGCCTTAAGTCTTTTTAAGGACACCCGCGGAGACCCTGATGTAAACGTTAACTTACTGTGTGACCCTGTTGACATAGTGCTCCTGGATGTTTGCGCTTCAAGTGCTCCTTTTGCACCTATGGCAGAGGACCACATTGTTGCCCTTTGCGTGAAATGCTCCCAAACTTTAGATGCCCGCTGGCGTTTTTTTGTAGCTGGAGATTGCTCTCCGGAGTCCATGCTCTCTAGAGCTTAGATTCTCTGCCCGAACCAGACATGACCCGGGCTCCAGAAAATAGTCCGAGATGTAGGCGTCTGTTTTTTAATTATATTTTTATTTTTTAAAAAAATAACGAAAACTGAAAGTGAAACTAAACTAATTTATTTATAAGCGCTGTTTTCACTACCGCAGTTCTACAGCGGGGGTGTTGTGCCGATTCTGTCCGCGAAGCGGGAGTCAGATTCAGCAGAGAGTCGGATTCGGCACAAACGCGGCGGCACCTCGCGGTCCGCGGTGTCAGTTGTAAGCGCTCGCGCTAGCCGCAAAATACGGCAGAAAACACTGAGGGAGCTGCAGAATTATGAATGGGACTAGAATATGAGCACGAGGAGATCAAAGAGAACCTTCACCTGTGAGTAGCTCTCACCAGAACAAGCAAATCTCTCTCTCTCTCTGTGTCTCTCTCTCTCTCTCTCTCTCTCTCTCTCTCTGTGTCTCTCGCACGTGAACTCCTCCGCGTTTGACTTGCAGAACTGTGTTTAGCTGTTCTTAAAAATCATTTGAATTAAATAATAGTTCTATGCTTCTATGTTACCGTGTTAATTAACATAATTCTGATCATATTTCGCTCATTAAAACAGCCCGAAAACAGCCAGTTGGAATTTTTGGGCCCGATCTAACCTCTAATGCTCTCCACAGGCGCCGCCATGTTTACGACGCGCCGACGCACGTTATGCAAATCGATGTATTTTTGTAATCGATGACGTCGATTATGTTGACGTGTCGCCCCAGCCCTATAGCTAACCCACTAACTCACTGACCAGATGACCTAGGTAAACTAGCTAACTCACTGACTAGGTAGGTTAGTGTTCACTAACTAACTAGTATAATTTAAGCATGGATATTTAGCACACCCCGCTAACATGAGCATCTTATTAGAGTTAAACACTTACTTAAAAAAGAAATATAACATTTAACATAACGTCTGTATGAAATTTAATTGGAAAAGTACCTGCTGGTGCTGCTGTGAGCTGAACCCCGTTCGCCCCGCCATGTTTGGAAGAGCGCTTGAAGCTGGCGGGGTGGGCGTGGTCTGTCTCAGACGAGGGTTCAGGGTAGGTGACCAATAGAGATTAAAGGGGAACGCTTTCTTCTAAGCCCCGCCCACCCGTGAAAAGTGTGCCAAAAATCAGAACCAAAAAAATGAAGCAGAAGCAAAGGAGAGATTCCAGAAGCAAAAGTCTTTAGCAGCAAAATCCACAAAAATCCACAGAAAATCCAAAAAAATTGAAAAATGAAAGCAAAGACTGGCAAAATCCAAACTAAAATAATTTTCAAATAAGTGCAAAGAATAATAAAATAACCAAGTATATTTAAATATATATATTTGATATATATTTTATCTCTTTTGAATTTGCAACATACATGTTTTACTTTTGATTCTTAAAATTCTGATTGTGGATTTTATTTTTTTACGTAAAACTTTTGGCACAAAATTCACTCCATAGAATATGAATATTGTGACCCCAGAGAGATCCTGCCTCAAGCCCCACAGGGTAAAGGTCCGTGTACATTTTGACAGTTTGATTCTTGAACTGAATAGAGAGCTGAAGAAATGAAAAAACGGCTCGTTTTTTCGTTCTTTTGTTTGGTTTGAACACACGAAAACAGAAACGGGAATTTAGACCGAATATTGGTTTTGTCCTTTCCTACTCCTCCTCTCCTACCCCGGAAGAAGGTGGAGAAATGGAGATCATAACAAGCATATTAACAAGCATATTATGCTTTAAAGTACAGCCTGATTTGCTATTGATGAAGGTTGCATATGTAAATATTAAATTATTTTAATAGTGAAACATGATTTAATTGAATTCAATAAAACAAAAAACAAATATTAATAAATAATAAAAATATGTATTATTATAATAATAATATTAAAAATAAATAATTTTATTAAATAAATAAATAATTCATAGGCAGTTGTACTAAACCCTTAGCTCTGTACTGTATTAAAAAAATGTTCTGTCTCTGTTTGCACTTCAAGCATAGTCTTAATATGACTGGTTATGGTTATGCATAGTTAAATTACAAGAGATGTAGGAGAAAAACCACACACCATAGTCTTAATATGACTGGTTATGGTTATGCATAGTTAAATTACAAGAGATTTAGGAGAAAAAACACAAACCATATGTAATCCAGGTTACTAAAGCTGACACCCTTTAGATAAATTACCCCTAGTAATTATTATAGATTATTAAGTCCTAACTAATAAGATGAAAATAAGAAAATAAAAATAAAATATTAAATAACTAAAAATATAATTAATAGGAATTCTCTGTGAACTGAAATAAGAATAAAGAACTAAATAATTATTTCAGAAAATAATTATTTAAAAAAATAAGGCAACTATTTCTTTAAATCTGACCAGCGGTGGTAATAGGACAACCCTATCGCGCCAATTTTATCCAGTAGAAACCCTGAAACAGCAGGTGGTAATAGAACCACCCATCACGCCACTATTTTAACCACGCCGCGGTGAGCCGAGTCTTTACCGCGAATCGCTTAGTCATCGCCGCGGATCGCTTCGTCATCACCGCAAGGAGCCGATTCTTTGCTGTAAATAGTTTCGTCACCCGAGCGGGGAGTTCTTGACGCGGATCCCAGACTAACAAAAAAATAAAAGAATTCCGGATCGGATTTGGTGAGTTCTACTCTTTTAAAGCTGGTGTTTTGGTTGGTTTTACGTGCATAGCTGAAGGTATAACTGCTTAGCTAAACTAATACTTGGGTTAAGCAAATCCTTTTCAATTGTACCCCTTTTTCTGACATGTTAAAGCTGAAATACTGTAATGTTTAATACTGCTGTGCTGTGATGTATTAACGCTAAGTTTGGGATGTTAGATGTGTAACCAGAGACAGAAGAACCTAAAAGGCTACTGTAAATATTTGTTTAATGTGAGAGAAAGTCCCGATTGAGCACTAAAAGCCCTGTTTCATATAAATAGGCCAGTTTTTCTGGGATGAACCTTACTGACCTGCCGTCTGGTTGCGAGAGTCCAGTCGAGTGGGACCCGAGCTGGCGAGCCACGGTCCACGGAACTTCGTACCCAAGCATTGAATCTGAGTATTCCATAATTTTGAGGTTGGATTGTTTTTTTTCCACTACTCTGAGTGAGTTACACCTGCGCTAAACACATAACGGACTGAAGTTCTCTAACCTCTAAAGGTTACTGGAAGCGCTGAAACTTTTACAAGGGACTTTTATTTGGTTGAACTCCACACACCTTTGGTATATTTCTTTTATTGAATTGAATATTTTGTTGGGTTGAATTTTAGTGAATATTTACTGTTAAATCCTTTATTTTTGTTATTTGGTTATTTTGGTTAATTGTTTGGTTATATGGGTTTTGTGAAACATTGAGAATCATATATTTTGTTGGGAAAAGAAATCTGAACCTGAAACCTGTGTATATTATATTCTATAATAATACAAATACCATACTTACCGCTTAACCTGTAAAATAGAAAAATACTTACCTTAATTCTCTAATTATACTTACCTTAATCTGTTAACCTGTAATAATACCTACCTTAATTCTGATAACTATAATAATACTTACCTTAGATATTGATCCAAACCCCTAACTTAAAACCTAAAATAAGGAAAAGAAACAGATGATTAAAAACCCTAATAAAACCTAAAATACTAACACTGAGGACTGAGTAGGTATGCAGATTATACTACTCTTTATGCATCAGCTGCCACAGTTAATGATCTTTATAATAGGTTGAATAAAGAACTAAAGTGATTAACAAGGTAGATCAGTGACAATCAACTAATACTAAAGATACCAAAAACAAAAACCATTATAATTGGGCATAAATCAGTTGGAGAAACAGAGTTAAATTTAAAAATACATGGAGAAACAATTGAACAAGTTATTGAAAATTATTATGAGTTATAATAGACAATAAATTATCATGGGGAAAACAAATTGAGAACATTGTAACAAAAATGGGAAGAATTTTATCAGTAATAAGAAGATGCGCACAATTTTTTTTTTACAAAAAAAAAAAAATTAAATAGTCATACAACCCTTAGTTTAATCCAACCTAGATTACTGTGCAACAGTGTGGTTAAATGCAGCAAAAAAACCTTTAACAAAATTACAGATAATGCAGAATAAGGCAGCAAGAATGGCTTTATGGTCTCCATACAGAACAAACATAAATAAAATGCATAAGGAGCTAAAGTGGCTGAAGGTTGAAGATAGGTTTAACACAAAACTTGTAGGACTCATAAAGAACACTATTTATCTAAAATATCCAGTGGGCCTTTATGATCAAATAGCAGCTAATGAGGATCCAAATAAAACAATTAAAAGGAAAGTACATACTATATTCACAATATGTACATAAGTAATTAGTATTTAATTATTGTACTCATTAACATCATGATTATTATAATGTAACAGAGCAACCTACAAAATGTCAGCAATAACCACATAAAACAGGAACTCTGATTTATACATTTTATGACGTGAATGCAGGTAAGACAAACAGATTTATTAAATAACAAATAAATAAACAAAAACGGAATTAACCAGAAAATAAGTAAACAAGCAAACAGGGAAAACAACGAGGAACTAGATTAGACAAATAAATACTAAACAGGACTAGGGAAATATACAAGGAAACAAACGAGAAATAAACAAAGGTAAACAGAGAATAAATACTAAAAGAAGAACTAAGGAACGTGAAAATAACAAGAGCTAACGTGGATAGACAGACAACGGAGGAAGGTGCAAAGACCGACAGCAAACATAGACTAAAGGGTACTATATATACTAACAGGTAGAGCTGGGCGATATGGGAAAAAATCTTATCACGATATAGTTTTCCATATCAGTCGATATCGATATGTATCACGATATAAATCAAATCACTTTGTGTCACACTTAAAGGTTTGTTTTTATTAGTGAGAGAATAAGGGAGTGATGGAAGTTTTATCACAATATTTTTTTCTGTATCTCCATAATTATTAGGGCTGGCCCGAATAGCATTTTTTGAGCTCCGGATATTTGGCAGTAATTGGTAGCGAATATTCCAATATTAGTTTTTAAAAAAAACAAATTAATCATGAACGCGAGCCAGAACCCGAGCTTGAACGTCAGCCTGACTCAGGCGCTGCATGAACTCGGGCTTTTTTCCAATTTTTTCCAATTTTCCATGACTGAAAAAAAAACTTGGGCTATAAGCTCAATATTAAATATTTCGTTTGTTTAGAAATTATTTTATATTCTTAAACCATGTTAAATTATATTAGATTAGTAGGGCTGGCCCGAATAGCGTTTTTTGAGCTCAGAATATTGGGCACTGATTGGCAGCCAATATTGGAATATTTGTTTTTAAAAAGACGGATTAAAAACTGATTAAAGTAAAACAAAAATTGCAACTCGGCCCCTTTAATTCACCACAAAGTTTTCCAAGACCCAGCCGGAAAAAAAAAGATTTCCCACCTTTTCCTCAGCTGGGTCGGGCTCAAAAAATGATTTGTGATAGGCTGTTTTTTGGTTTGTTTGTTTAAGCACTTAGGCTTTTGTACTGCTGCAGTGCAATATTTAGATTTTATATTCTGAAATTCGTTAGGTTTTATTTCTTTTAGCATTTTGAACTTTTTTTCCAATTTCAAATTTATTTTTTTCTGTTCGTTATGTTCTATCGGTCCTTGCGTTTTTTGTAGTTGAAGTTGAATTTAATATTGAAGTTCAATATTTCTAATTTATATTTTGAAATTCGTTAGATTATATTTATTATTGTATTTTGAGCTCACTTTAGTTGGTTATTTTCCAAATTCATATCTATTTTTCTGTTATTATTAAATGTTATTAGCTTATTAGCTTAGCTTGTCATTTAGCATACAGAACTTCTCACGGATTTTTAATGAATGTTGATTTATTAATTTAAAAGCTGTACCTTATTAAAAGTATTTTAAGCCAGACAGACACTGTGTGATTTTTTAATGAGTTTATCTGCA
This sequence comes from Astyanax mexicanus, assembly GCF_023375975.1. NCBI lineage: Eukaryota > Metazoa > Chordata > Actinopteri > Characiformes > Acestrorhamphidae > Astyanax > Astyanax mexicanus. The sequence continues at coordinate 26,693,393 of NC_064412.1, read as the reverse complement.
CTTTTAAATGGTTTGTCCTGTAGGAAACGCACACGATTTGTATGCTGACACTGTTGTCTGACTGAGGAGCTGCTTTCCGTCAAATGCAGCCTGTAGGCAGGAAAAAATCCAGCCAGAACCGACCATATCATGAGCCAGTTTTAAAGCCAGTAATTTAGTAGAGCATTAAACTACAAATCTGAGATGTACCTGCTGTACTTCTTAATCTCTGCCCCCAAAACGGTCCATTAACTTGCTTGACAGACGCGTCAAATCCCCCGCGAGCACGCGCGGCGCACAGCGCACCGATTAATTCATGCGTTGAGCTTTAAACGCGCAGCTGAGCTGTAATTGGGGAAATATCACAAAAATCACAGTGTGATTTGTTACATTAAAAAAAAGACCATTTTCTTCCGCCTAATCTGAGAGGAAAGCGGTGTTCTCGACCGGCCCGAGTTCATGCAGCGCCTGAGTCAGGCTGGCGTTCAAGCTCGGGTTCGGGCTCGCGTTCAGGCAGATAATCTAAATGATAAATGATTTTGTGTTTTTGCACTTGGGCCATAAGCTCAATATTAAAAAGTTCGTTTGTTTAGAAATTATTTTATATCCTTAAACCATGTTAAATTATATTAGATTAGAGGAAAGTCATTTAGACATCATTCTTAAGGTGTTTTTGTCCTGTTACCGCTCCGCAAAAAAAACTCTTCCTTTAATCCGCGCCCCACATACACATTTTTGCAGCACCTGCCCCGAGGTCCTAATATAAATTGAATTAATTACATTTAGTGCTTAAAATTTACTTAAAATTTATTTAAAACGTGCTGAACAGTGCGGCCGTTTATTCCCAAAGTCCAAACACTATGGTTGTTTGCGTGTGTCGGGCCATACTCCACTATTCTTTAGGGTTTTTTGTTGCATGCATGAGAATAACTATTACAATTTTCTTAACTATTTATTAATTTGCTCCAGCGTCTTCTGGATTGATTACACGTTGTGTTTTCGTTGTTTGCCGCGCCACTTAGACGGAAATGGAAATGAATGTTTATCGAATTCTATTGCACAGGCTTATCATCGTCATCGAGGGAAAAATTATCGCGAAACAAATCGATATCGTTATATCGCCCAGCACTACTAACAGGTAACAATGAACACCTGGGGAGACAGGTAACAAGGGGCGGAGCTACAAATTACAGACATGTGATGGAAAATTACAGGGGAAACACACTGGGAAAGCAGAAACACAGGGAAACAGAGCGAGGGCGTGACAGTAGTATGAGGAGTGAGTTATGAGAAGAGTGTTATGTAGGGTGAGGGTATCTCCAGCGCAGTATGGCTCCATCTGTGCTGGTGCTGATGATGATTTTATTATTGTCACAGATTCAAATGCTGCTGATGCTGCTGCCATGGCCAATGCCCACATGAGTGACATCACGATCAGTATAATGCCACACCTTAATCAGCTTCTTTTCTCCACCTTCTGCCAACTCCTTGAATGCTTTTTTCAGCCTTGTCCCAGTGGCATGAAGATGCTGCATTGTTGATATAGATAGATAGATAGATAGATAGATAGATAGATAGATAGATAGATAGATAGATAGATAGATAGATAGATAGATAGATAAACAATAAGTGTATTACAATACAAGAGCACACTGAGGGATAAAATACTCTAAACTATAAAATTCTAAACTGAGACTTAAAAATATATACATAAATATATAAATACAAAAACTATAGAAAGTGTTGAAGTAATTAGTCGTAGACAGTAGGGTGTGTAGGGTGTTTTTCCAGTACAGATAAGAAGGCAGTGATTAAGAAAGCACATATGAGACTTGTTCCTCATCTGTCTTCTCTCATGTTAATATGTAAATTTGCCCAGATCCAGACGGAGTCCTTAATTTCTTACCATTGACAAAGTGCTCCCCCTCTTGGCTGATGTCTATACTGTTGATGGTTCCAGTCAGCGAACCATACAGCTCTCTGATAGCTGAACCATCAAACACTTCCCAGTAACCAGCAAGCTTAAATGATGCGCTGAAAATATTATTAATAATATATTTATATTTTTGCAAATCCTGAAGACTCTCGTGTATGGAGTCAAAAAAGGGTCATAAAGATTTTGAGTTTGTAAAACAGAAGTCACAAATGTACTGAAACTTGTAACTGCGTTTAAACAACTGCATGCACGAAAATCCAAATCCACAAATTAACTGGAATGTGCAAACTTGAAACAGAAAGTAATATTAATAATAATTCAAATGTACAAATGTGAAAAAATATTTTAATTATATATAAATATATATTTTTTAATTTGTAAATCCAATCTCTTGAATGTGTGAATCAGTACTGCTCAAATGGCTTAAGCTGGATCAGACCAAAAATCACATGGAATTTGTGAGGTTGTAAATGTGACAGTGGGTGTTTTTCACTGTGGAGCTAAAAATCCTCTCATTCATCTTCTCTGCTGCGTGTGCGAAGCTCTAGCTGCAGTTGCGAATTTTGACCCTGTTTTGATGCCTGATTGATGGACCAATAGGAAAGCTTTATCCGGACCAATCAGATTACGGGGTTTGTTTAACCAATCAGAACACTGGGTGGGTCTCTGCAGCTCGGAGTACTGGGTGTGTCGAAAGGTGTGGGCGTGTCGAAAGTGTGGCCGCCATTTTGGAGTCGGCCACCATGCGCCCCCCAGTGGATCAATTTACACTGAGGAAGGAGTTTAATAAAACAATAATATTCATAACTCTACCAATTTTTACCCGATTTACACACGGTTTGGTTTGTTACAAACAGCAGAGATGTAGTAATGATACAGGACGCTGTCACACATTACAAATATGTGCTTTCATACTTTATATTATGCTCTTTATCAAAGACAGACATATGGTATAGCATATTAATAAGTACATAAATTAATTAATTAATTTATATATATATATATATATATATATATGTGTGTGTGTGTGTGTGTGTGTGTGTAATATAAAATTAATTCATATTATTAGAACATAATGTAAAGTATTTCAGCATGAAAGCACGTATTTGTAATGTGTGACAGTGTCCTGTGTCATTACTACATCTCTGCTGTTTGTAACAAACCAAACCGTGTGTAAATCGGGTAAAAATTGGTAGAGTTATGAATATTATTGTTTTATTAAACTCCTTCCTCAGTGTAAATTGATCCACTGGGGGGCGCATGGTGGCCGACCCCAAAATGGCGGCCACACTTTCGACACGCCCACACCTTTCGACACACCCAGTACTCCGAGCTGCAGAGACCCATCCATTGTTCTGATTGGTTAAACAAACCCCGTAATCTGATTGGTCCGGATAAAGCTTTCCTATTGGTCCATCAATCAGGCGTCAAAACAGGGTCAAAATTCGCAACTGCAGCTAGAGCTTCGCACACGCAGCAGAGAAGATGAATGAGAGGATTTTTAGCTCCACAGTGAAAAACACCCACTGTCACATTTACAACCTCACAAATTCCATGTGATTTTTGGTCTGATCCAGCTTAAGCCATTTGAGCAGTACTGATTCACACATTCAAGAGATTGGATTTACAAATTAAAAAATATATATTTATATATAATTAAAATAATTTTTTCACATTTGTACATTTGAATTATTATTAATATTACTTTCTGTTTCAAGTTTGCACATTCCAGTTAATTTGTGGATTTGGATTTTCGTGCATGCAGTTGTTTAAACGCAGTTACAAGTTTCAGTACATTTGTGACTTCTGTTTTACAAACTCAAAATCTTTATGACCCTTTTTTGACTCCATACTCGTGCAGTCGCTGGATCCGCCGATCCAGTCGGGTGAGCTCCTCGCTGAGTGTCACGAGAGTGCAGTCCTCCACAGTCACCATTACCTCGAAATAAGCAAAAAAAAAACAGCAGCTAAAATGGAGTAATAACACAAAATGAATAACCACCTGAGTGATTTTATAGGCATAGGAAGGTTATAAAGACGGTTTAAAGATAATAAATAGTATAAAACATAAGAAACGACTAAAACAAAGACCAACAACAGAGACGCGTTAAACAAACAGCCAGCAGGTACGCAAGCCAGAAGTTGCGTCACTCACCGTCCAAGTGTTGCACCAGGATTGCCAGTCATGGTTGCGCAGCTGACTGTTGTTGAGGTGGCACATCTGTGTTTCCGTCCAGGGTTTCCTTAAAGTAGAACAATAACTCTTCATATGATGGGTATTTGTTCTGGCCCAATATTAAAAAATCCTTCAAAATCACACTGAAATCACTGGGTTTATATTCATTTTTTTTTGTGCAAAATGGCTCATATGGCATGTTGCCAATTAATTTTAAAGTATAAAATCAGCTCGGGCCAGGCTTATTCCAGGTTTTCCTTAAAGTAGGAGACTAGAAATCTTTATCGGATGGGTATTTGTTCTGGCTCAAGATTTTAAAAAATCCCTTAAAATAACACTGGATCATCTGCCTTTTGTGTGCAATGGCTTTTAAAATACACTGTATTAAATAATTACTTATTATATATTACATTATTAATTATATATTAAATAATAAAACAAAATATTAAAAAGTATAAAATTAGCTCTTAATAACATACTGTATATTTACATTGTTAATAAACAGATGTACTGCTTTTCTTCATTCTATCTGCTTCAGTATTAGTGTATGAGGTGTTTAACATGATCTGCGCAGCAGCGGGGTTTGTGTGAGCTACGAATATCAAACCAACTTCAGCCGGGAAATTCGAGGCCAAAACGAATGAAAACGAAGAAAATCGAGCCAAACGAATCTGGAGTTGCGAATATCAAACCAACTTCAGCCTCGTATTACTCCGCACATACACAACAAAAATTCCCAGCTAATTATTAAGCGTCTGCAACTGCATATAGATCTCCTGCGCTGCATTCAAGCTCCTCTGGAGGGCTTTTCATACACATAGAGTATGAAGAATCTCTGAATACACACATTGCTGCGTAAAAAATAAATGAAATAAAAAAAATAAATAAATAAAATCTGCAGCTTAGTCTCAGTTACATTTGATCGTATAGAGTAAGTTTTCTTCCTTATCTCTCGTTTATTTCTTTTTCTTTTTAGAGATAGAGATTTTTTTTAACAGGACAGAACATTTACATTAATTAAATAAACCGAACCACAACATATCTGCACATACAACAAAAATAATCCCAGCCGATTATTAAGCGTCTGCAACTGCATATACATCTATAAAACCTGGTACTAAGGACAACTACGTTTTCAGGCTCATTCTCTAGCATGTAACGTTAGTGTTTTGGCGCCAAAACGGCTGTACCTCAGAGCTGAAAACCCAACCAGAGAAGAAATAATTAATTATTGGGCAAAATATACTTCAATACCCGCTAAAAATGCACAGAAGTGTGAATAGAACTGATATAACACGTTATTTTGACAGGAACTTTTCTCAAAAATACTTATATTTGCTTAAACCAGCATTTTTTACGGAGCTCCTCAGCTCTGCTTACCTCCTGCGCTGCACACTCTAGCTCCTCCGGAGCTACGGGGGGCGCGGAGGGATAATTAATAATAAAAAAAAACACGCAGTTGCCTTGTTGGTGCAGGGAATTGGTATTCAAAATAGGGCTGAATGATTAATTGCATTTGCGATAATCTCGCGATATTTTAAAACGCGATTCTCTAACCGCACTGGCTGCGATTTGACTGGTCACGTGACTTGGGAGCGAGCCAAGCCGAGGACGAGCGGAGCATACCCGAGCAGAAGGCAGGGAGGTGGAGAAGTGAAGTCAACACAGCGCACTTTAGGGCGTTTTCACACCAGCACTATTTGGTCCGGTTAAAACGAACTCTGGTCCGTTTGTAACTTTAGTGCGGTTCGATTGAGCAGGTGTAAAAACAGTAATCGCACTCGGGTGCGGATCAAAAGAACCGGACCGAGACCACCTCCTCTAGGTACCAAACGAACTCTGGAGTGGTTCGCTTGTGGTGAGAACGTGATCCGGTCTCGATCGGATCCACCTATTAAATATAAGCCATTTATTTGAGCTAAACTGCTGATAAAGCAAGCATAGTTTAAACTAATATATTAGCCAGATAACGCTAATTACCACAGCTGTGAACAAACACTGTGTCCATGCACGCGCTGCATTCACTGCTCTGTTTATTATGTATAAATCTGCGCTGCACGCAGAAACACTGTGTTTGAAAGTGCAGTGTTTCAGCGTTCAGTGTTAAAGCACAGATATTTGCGCTGGAACACAAAATCTTCTCGCTGTATTTACCCTTTTCGTATATTTATATTTAATGTACTCCCGTGTCAGACAGCTCTGACCAATCAGAGGACACAGGCTGCTCGCGTGGTTTATTGATGCGCATTTTGGTGCGTTTACATTTATGCCTATGGGAAACCAGACCGAACAGAGCGAGAAAACGCTCCAAGTAAACGAACTCATTAGAAACGAACTACAGGTGTGAAAACGCCCTTGTTGCACAATGGCTTCAGGCTCGACAGAACACATCAGTTGTGTAGAATTACTTTGGCTTTAAAAAAGACGCTGCTCAACGTCAGGTACTGTGTTAAACGTGCCTTGCTACTGTTGCTACGACGCGAGGTAACACTACAAACCTTTTTCAGCATTTAAAAAAACACCACAAAGCCTCGTGTGGTATTTGCAAGGCTAAAATGCCAACGACCAGTGCTGCATCTTCAAATACAGAAAATAACGAGTTGGTTAAAGCAGATTCTCTTTATGTTTTTTGCACTTTAATTTTTCATGATGTTACTAGCTGGAGAGCAGTAAGTTAAAGTAAGTTAACAATCTATTGTTTTTCCTAATTAAAAAAAATGGTGAAAAGGAAAAGCTATTTATGTATTTATTTTTCTATATAAAAAAAAACAAATGGTGAAAAGGAAAAGCATAGTTTTTTTGCTTTATTGTTATCTGTGCTTTAAATAAATCTGACATTGTTTATTATTAAACAGATTGATTTATTGCTTCTGTTGTTGAAAAATACTTGAAGACAAAAAAAATTGCATTTTAAATCGCAATCGCAATTTATAGATAAAAAATTGCAATTAGATTATTTTCCAAAATCGTTCAGCCCTAGTTCAAAATAAAAGCACAAAGAAATAATTTCCTTTTTACTGTTACATCACATCAACCAACTTCCAACAGGAGTATAAAACATAACGAGAGTCTATTTTGTTCACTAAAGGATAATATCATTTTAATAACTTTGTAAGAATTCATATTGTTTTATGTAGTTCTTTTCAATTATTTTTGTATTCTTTTTAACTCATTACATATGGTTAATTATATAAAGTGCCCTTCTTATCTTGGATTTGTCTGTTATTTATAAAAATCCTGTCTGATCTTCAATCAAGAGAGGCATTACAGTTATCTGCCGTATGTCAACAAGCTCACTGGTATTCCCAGTAAATTTTACAGTATTTTCCTGTAATAATGTGAGTTACCTGTTTTTAACAGTTTTTAGCTGACAATTTAAAAAAAAACTATTTGGATGCTTTTCTGTAATTTTACATATATCATTGTCAAATACAGTTTATTACTGCAAAAAAATAAATAAATGTACAAGGAATATTTTGTATGAAGTACTACAGTAGCAGGTGTAAAAATGTTGTAACACCAAGTGACTGTACTGTAAATGGGATCAGAATGCTTATAAATAAATATACAAAGCATTTTTTTTATTTGGTTAATACTTTGTATTTAGTTAGGTAAATGATCATTATGGGTTGCACTGTAGATTGTAACCAATAATAATGTTGATTCCATGTCTTCTTTTCAATGTTGAACAACAGTTCAGACTTTAACACAAAAACAATGTTGATTCCATGTCTTCTTCCCAATGTTAAATAACAGGTAAGACCTAAACCCAATAACAATGTTGAATTATAGTTGATTTGTGGTCATCAACCAAAACTGACCAAAAAAAACCCAATTTTTTTTTATTCAATGTTCCTTTGCTATCTGGGTAGTGTAATTTGAAGCTAACTTTACCTGGTTATGAGGACTGTAGTGTAACTTTAAGCTAACTTTACCTGGTTATGAGGACTGTAGTGTAACTTTAAGCTAACTTTACCTGGTTATGAGGACTGTAGTGTAACTTTAAGCTAACTTTACCTGGTTATGAGAGCTGTAGTGTAACTTAGTGCTGGGCGATATAACGATATCGATTTGTTTCGCGATAATTTTTCCCTCGATGACGATGATAAGCCTGTGCAATAGAATTCGATAAACATTCATTTCCATTTCCGTCTAAGTGGCGCGGCAAACAACGAAAACACAACGTGTAATCAATCCAGAAGACGCTGGAGCAAATTAATAAATAGTTAAGAAAATTGTAATAGTTATTCTCATGCATGCAACAAAAAACCCTAAAGAATAGTGGAGTATGGCCCGACACACGCAAACAACCATAGTGTTTGGACTTTGGGAATAAACGGCCGCACTGTTCAGCACGTTTTAAATAAATTTTAAGTAAATTTTAAGCACTAAATGTAATTAATTCAATTTATATTAGGACCTCGGGGCAGGTGCTGCAAAAATGTGTATGTGGGGCGCGGATTAAAGGAAGAGTTTTTTTTGCGGAGCGGTAACAGGACAAAAACACCTTAAGAATGATGTCTAAATGACTTTCCTCTAATCTAATATAATTTAACATGGTTTAAGGATATAAAATAATTTCTAAACAAACGAACTTTTTAATATTGAGCTTATGGCCCAAGTGCAAAAACACAAAATCATTTATCATTTAGATTATCTGCCTGAACGCGAGCCCGAACCCGAGCTTGAACGCCAGCCTGACTCAGGCGCTGCATGAACTCGGGCCGGTCGAGAACACCGCTTTCCTCTCAGATTAGGCGGAAGAAAATGGTCTTTTTTTTAATGTAACAAATCACACTGTGATTTTTGTGATATTTCCCCAATTACAGCTCAGCTGCGCGTTTAAAGCTCAACGCATGAATTAATCGGTGCGCTGTGCGCCGCGCGTGCTCGCGGGGGATTTGACGCGTCTGTCAAGCAAGTTAATGGACCGTTTTGGGGGCAGAGATTAAACGAGGCTGAAGTTGGTTTGATATTCGCAGCTCCAGATTCGTTTGGCTCGATATTCGCAGCCTCGTATTCCCCGGCTGAAGTTGGTTTGATATTCGCAGCTGCCGCTTCACTGAACCACCGTGAACTAAAGGGAGCGTTCACAAACACCCGCTGTTTATATTAAACACCTCACAGATCAACACTGAAGGAGATAGAATGAAGAAAAGCAGTACAGCTGTTAATGAACAATGTAAATATACAATATATTATTAAATATAAATTTATATACACGACCTTTCATCAATTATTTTCTCCAGTTTTACTTACAACATGAATTTGCTGTTCTAGTGTAATTCATTCATTTCCTGAGTAAAAAATATCTGAAATAGAGATTTAGCCTCCTACTTTCAAGAAAACCTGGCATTATCCTGTCCGGAGCTAATTGTATATTGTAAAATATTTATTTTAACTACTGAATTTATAATGATATATTATAATAAATAATAAAAATATATATTTAATACAATTATATTTTAAAAGCCATTGCGCTCAAAAAATATGAGGCAGATGTTCAAGTGTGATTTTGAAGAACTTTTTCATGTTGGGCCAGAACAAATACACATGATCTGAAGAGTACTAGTCTTCTACTTTAAGGAAAACCTGGAATTAGCCTGGCCCAAGCTGATTTTATACTTTAAAATTAACTGGCAACATGGCCTACCGATCCATAATGCACAAAAAAATTGAATATAAAGCTGATGTTCTAGTGTGATTTTGAAGGACTTTTTAATCTTGGGCCAGACCAAATACACATGATCTAAAGAGTACTAGTCTTCTACTTTAAGGAAAACCTGGAAATAGCTTGGCCCAAGCTGATTTTATACTTTAAAATGAACTGGCAACATGGAATACCGATCCATAAAGCACAATTTTTTTATGTAAAGCTGATGTTCAAGGGTGATTTTGAAGGACTTTTTCATCTTGGGCCAGACCAAATACACATGATCTAAAGATTACTAGTCTTCTACTTTAAGGAAAACCTGGAATTAGCCTGGCCCAAGCTGAATTTATACTTTAAAATTAACTGGCAACATGGCCTACCGATCCATAATGCACAAAAAAATTGAATATAAAGCTGATGTTCTAGTGTGATTTTGAAGGACTTTTTAATCTTGGGCCAGACCAAATACACATGATCTAAAGAGTACTAGTCTTCTACTTTAAGGAAAACCTGGAATTAGCCTGGCCCAAGCTGATTTTATACTTTAAAATGAACTGGCAACATGGAATACCGATCCATAATGCACAATTTTTTTATGTAAAGCTGATGTTCCAGTGTGATTTTGAAGGACTTTTTCATATTGGGCCAGACCAAATACACATGATCTAAAGAGTACTAGTCTTCTACTTTAGGGAAAGCCTGGAATTAGCCTGGCCCAAGCTGATTTTATACTTTAAAATTAACTGGCAACATGGCATACCGATCCATAAGGCAGAAAAAAGTTTAATTTAAAGCTGATGTTCTAGTGTGATTTTGAAGGACTTTTTAATCTTGGGCCAGACCAAATACACATGATCTGAAGAGTACTAGTCTTCTACTTTAAGAAAAACCTGGAATTAGCCTGGCCCAAGCTGATTTTATACTTTAAAATGAACTGGCAACATGTAATAACGATCCATAATGCACAAAGAAATTGAATATAAAGCTGATGTTCTAGTGTGATTTTGAAGGACTTTTTAATCTTGGGCCAGAACAAATACACATGATCTGAAGAGAACTAGTCTTCTACTTTAAGGAAAACCTGGAATTAGCCTGGCCCGAGCTGATTTTATACTTTAAAATGAACTGGCAACATAGCATACCGATCCATAATGCACAATTTTTTTTATGTAAAGCGGATGTTCCAGTGTGATTTTGAAGGACTTTTTCATATTGGGCCAGACCAAATAGACATGATCTAAAGAGTACTAGTCTTCTACTTTAGGGAAAGCCTGGAATTAGCCTGGCCCAAGCTGATTTTATACTTTAAAATTAACTGGCAACATGGCCTACCGATCCATAATGCACAAAAAAATTGAATATAAAGCTGATGTTCTAGTGTGATTTTGAAGGACTTTTTAATCTTGGGCCAGAACAAATACACATGATCTAAAGAGTACTAGTCTTCTACTTTAAGGAAAGCCTGGAAATTGCCTGGCCCAAGCTGATTTTATACTTTAAAATGAACTGGCAACATGGAATACCGATCCATAATGCACAAAAAAATTGAATATAAAGCTGATGTTCTAGTGTGATTTTGAAGGACTTTTTAATCTTGGGCCAGAACAAATACACATGATCTAAAGAGTACTAGTCTTCTACTTTAAGGAAAACCTGGAAATAGCCTGGCCCAAGCTGATTTTATACTTTAAAATGAACTGGCAACATGGTATAACGACCCATAATGCACATTTTTTTATGTAAAGCTGATGTTCTAGTGTGATTTTGAAAGACTTTTTCATCTTGGGCCAGACCAAATACACATGATCTAAAGAGTACTAGTCTTCTACTTTAAGGAAAGCCTGGAAATTGCCTGGCCCAAGCTGATTTTATACTTTAAAATGAACTGGCAACATGGAATACCGATCCATGAAGCACAATTTTTTATGTAAAGCTGATGTTCTAGTGTGATTTTTGAAGGACTTTTTCATCTTGGGCCAGACCAAATACACATGATCTAAAGAGTACTAGTCTTCTACTTTAAGGAAAGCCTGGAAATAGCCTGGCCCGAGCTGATTTTATACTTTAAAATGAACTGGCAACATGGTATAACGAGCCATTTTGCACAAAAAAGCCACTGTTCCAGTACAAGTTTGAAGAATTTTTTAATCTTGGGCCAGAACAAATACACATGATCTGAAGAGAACTAGTCTTCTACTTTAAGGAAAACTTGGAATTAGCCTGGCCCGAGCTGATTTTATCCTTTAAAATGAATTGTCAACATGACATGAAAGCCATTTTGCACAGAAATAATGAGTATAAAGCATTGATTTTGAGAATACCAGAACTCTTCATCTGATGTGTATTTGGTCTGAAAAAAAAAGTCCAAAATCATACTGGAATATCAGCTTTAAATAATATTTTTTTTGTGCTGCCATGTTGCCAATTAATTGTGCAGTCTAAAATCAGCTCTGGCCAGGCAAATCCCAAAATTTCCTTAAAGTAGAAGACTAGTACTCTTCAGATCATGTGTATTTGGTCTGGCCCAAGATGAAAAAGCCCTTCAAAATCACACTGGAACATCAGCTTTACATAAAGAAAAATTGTGCATTATGGATCGGTATTCCATATTGCCAGTTCATTTTAAAGTATAAAATCAGCTCGGGCCAGGCTATTTCCAGATTTTCCTTAAAGTAGAAGACTAGTTCTCTTCAGATCATGTGTATTTGTTCTGGCCCAAGATTAAAAAATTCTTCAAAATTGTACTGGAACAGTGGCTTTTTTGTGCAAAATGGCTCGTTATACAATGTTGCCAATTCATTTTAAAGTATAAAATCAGCTTGGGCCAGGCTAATTCCAGATTTTTCTTAAAGTAGAAGACTAGTACTCTTTAGATCATGTCTATTTGGTCTGGCCCAAGATTAAAAAGTCCTTCAAAATCACACTTGAACATCAGCTTTATATTCAATTTTTTTGTGCATTATGGATCGGTAGGCCATGTTGCCAGTTCATTTTAAAGTATAAAATCAGCTCGGGCCAGGCTAATTCCAGGTTTTCCTTAAAGAAGAAGACTAGTACTCTTCAGATCATGTGTATTTGTTCTGGCCCAAGATGAAAAAGTCCTTCAAAATCACACTGGAACATCAGCTTTACATAAAAAAATTGTGCTTTATGGATCGGTATTCTATGTTGCCAGTTCATTTTAAAGTATAAAATCAGCTCGGGCCAGGCTAATTCCAGGTTTTTCTTAAAGTAGAAGACTAGTACTCTTCAGATCATGTGTATTTGGTCTGGCCCAAGATTAAAAAGTCCTTCAAAATCACACTAGAACATCAGCTTTAAATTAAACTTTTTTGTGCCTTATGGATTGGTATGCCATGTTGCCAGTTAATTTTAAAGTATAAAATCAGCTTGGGCCAGGCTAATTCCAGGCTTTCCCTAAAGTAGAAGACTAGTACTCTTCAGATCATGTGTATTTGGTCTGGCACAATATGAAAAAGTCCTTCAAAATCACACTGGAACATCAGCTTTACATAAAAAAATTGTGCATTATGGGTCGTTATACCATGTTGCCAGTTCATTTTAAAGTATAAAATCAGCTCGGGCCAGGCTAATTCCAGGTTTTTCTTAAAGTAGAAGACTAGTACTCTTTAGATCATGTCTATTTGGTCTGGCCCAAGATTAAAAAAGTCTTTCAAAATCACACTAGAACATCTGCTTTACATAAAAAAAAATGTGCATTATGGATCGGCATGCTATGTTGCCAGTTCATTTTAAAGTATAAAATCAGCTCGGGCCAGGCTAATTCCAGGTTTTCCTTAAAGTAGAAGACTAGTTCTCTTCAGATCATGTGTATTTGGTCTGGCCCAAGATTAAAAAGTCCTTCAAAATCACACTAGAACATCAGCTTTATATTCAATTTCTTTGTGCATTATGGATCGTTATTACATGTTGCCAGTTCATTTTAAAGTATAAAATCAGCTTGGGCCAGGCAAATCCCAAAATTTCCTTAAAGTAGAAGACTAGTACTCTTCAGATCATGTGTATTTGGTCTGGCCCAAGATGAAAAAGCCCTTCAAAATCACACTGGAACATCAGCTTTACATAAAGAAAAATTGTGCATTATGGATCGGTATGCTATGTTGCCAGTTCATTTTAAAGTATAAAATCAGCTCGGGCCAGGCTAATTCCAGGTTTTCCTTAAAGTAGAAGACTAGTACTCTTCAGATCATGTGTATTTGGTCTGGCCCAAGATGAAAAAGCCCTTCAAAATCACACTGGAACATCAGCTTTACATAAAGAAAAATTGTGCATTATGGATCGGTATTCCATATTGCCAGTTCATTTTAAAGTATAAAATCAGCTCGGGCCAGGCTATTTCCAGGTTTTCCTTAAAGTAGAAGACTAGTTCTCTTCAGATCATGTGTATTTGTTCTGGCCCAAGATTAAAAAATTCTTCAAAATTGTACTGGAACAGTGGCTTTTTTGTGCAAAATGGCTCGTTATACAATGTTGCCAATTCATTTTAAAGTATAAAATCAGCTTGGGCCAGGCTAATTCCAGATTTTTCTTAAAGTAGAAGACTAGTACTCTTTAGATCATGTCTATTTGTTCTGGCCCAAGATGAAAAAGTCCTTCAAAATCACACTGGAACATCAGCTTTACATAAAAAAATTGTGCTTTATGGATCGGTATTCCATGTTGCCAGTTCATTTTAAAGTATAAAATCAGCTCGGGCCAGGCTAATTCCAGGTTTTTCTTAAAGTAGAAGACTAGTACTCTTCAGATCATGTGTATTTGGTCTGGCCCAAGATTAAAAAGTCCTTCAAAATCACACTAGAACATCAGCTTTAAATTAAACTTTTTTGTGCCTTATGGATTGGTATGCCATGTTGCCAGTTAATTTTAAAGTATAAAATCAGCTTGGGCCAGGCTAATTCCAGGCTTTCCCTAAAGTAGAAGACTAGTACTCTTTAGATTATGTGTATTTGGTCTGGCACAATATGAAAAAGTCCTTCAAAATCACACTGGAACATCAGCTTTACATAAAAAAATTGTGCATTATGGATCGGTATTCCATGTTGCCAGTTAATTTTAAAGTATAAAATCAGCTTGGGCCAAGCTATTTCCAGGTTTTCCTTAAAGTAGAAGACTAGTACTCTTTAGATCATGTGTATTTGGTCTGGCCCAAGATTAAAAAGTCCTTCAAAATCACACTAGAACATCAGCTTTACATAAAAAAATTGTGCATTATGGGTCGTTATACCATGTTGCCAGTTCATTTTAAAGTATAAAATCAGCTCGGGCCAGGCTAATTCCAGGTTTTTCTTAAAGTAGAAGACTAGTACTCTTTAGATCATGTCTATTTGGTCTGGCCCAAGATTAAAAAAGTCTTTCAAAATCACACTAGAACATCTGCTTTACATAAAAAAATTGTGCATTATGGATCGGCATGCTATGTTGCCAGTTCATTTTAAAGTATAAAATCAGCTCGGGCCAGGCTAATTCCAGGTTTTCCTTAAAGTAGAAGACTAGTACTCTTCAGATCATGTGTATTTGGTCTGGCCCAAGATGAAAAAGCCCTTCAAAATCACACTGGAACATCAGCTTTACATAAAGAAAAATTGTGCATTATGGATCGGTATTCCATATTGCTAGTTCATTTTAAAGTATAAAATCAGCTCGGGCCAGGCTATTTCCAGGTTTTCCTTAAAGTAGAAGACTAGTTCTCTTCAGATCATGTGTATTTGTTCTGGCCCAAGATTAAAAAATTCTTCAAAATTGTACTGGAACAGTGGCTTTTTTGTGCAAAATGGCTCGTTATACAATGTTGCCAATTCATTTTAAAGTATAAAATCAGCTTGGGCCAGGCTAATTCCAGATTTTTCTTAAAGTAGAAGACTAGTACTCTTTAGATCATGTCTATTTGGTCTGGCCCAAGATTAAAAAGTCCTTCAAAATCACACTTGAACATCAGCTTTATATTCAATTTTTTTGTGCATTATGGATCGGTAGGCCATGTTGCCAGTTCATTTTAAAGTATAAAATCAGCTCGGGCCAGGCTAATTCCAGGTTTTCCTTAAAGTAGAAGACTAGTACTCTTCAGATCATGTGTATTTGGTCTGGCACAATATGAAAAAGTCCTTCAAAATCACACTGGAACATCAGCTTTACATAAAAAAATTGTGCTTTATGGATCGGTATTCCATGTTGCCAGTTCATTTTAAAGTATAAAATCAGCTTGGGCCAGGCTATTTCCAGGTTTTTCTTAAAGTAGAAGACTAGTACTCTTCAGATCATGTGTATTTGGTCTGGCCCAAGATGAAAAAGTCCTTCAAAATTACACTAGAACATCAGCTTTACATAAAAAAAAATTGTGCATTATGCATTGGTATGCTATGTTGCCAGTTAATTTTAAAGTATAAAATCAGCTTGGGCCAGGCTAATTCCAGGTTTTCCTTAAAGTAGAAGACTAGTACTCTTCAGATCATGTGTATTTGGTCTGGCCCAAGATGAAAAAGTCCTTCAAAATCACACTAGAACATCAGCTGTACATAAAAAAAATTGTGCATTATGGATTGGTATGCTATGTTGCCAGTTCATTTTAAAGTATAAAATCAGCTCGGGCCAGGCTAATTCCAGGTTTTTCTTAAAGTAGAAGACTAGTACTCTTCAGATCATGTGTATTTGTTCTGGCCCAACATGAAAAAGTTCTTCAAAATCACACTTGAACATCTGCCTCATATTTTTTGAGCGCAATGGCTTTTAAAATATAATTGTATTAAATATATATTTTTATTATTTATTATAATATATCATTATAAATTCAGTAGTTAAAATAAATATTTTACAATATACAATTAGCTCCGGACAGGATAATGCCAGGTTTTCTTGAAAGTAGGAGGCTAAATCTCTATTTCAGATATTTTTTACTCAGGAAATGAATGAATTACACTAGAACAGCAAATTCATGTTGTAAGTAAAACTGGAGAAAATAATTGATGAAAGGTCGTGTATATAAATTTATATTTAATAATATATTGTATATTTACATTGTTCATTAACAGCTGTACTGCTTTTCTTCATTCTATCTCCTTCAGTGTTGATCTGTGAGGTGTTTAATATAAACAGCGGGTGTTTGTGAACGCTCCCTTTAGTTCACGGTGGTTCAGTGAAGCGGCAGCTGCGAATATCAAACCAACTTCAGCCGGGGAATACGAGGCTGCGAATATCGAGCCAAACGAATCTGGAGCTGCGAATATCAAACCAACTTCAGCCTCGTAGAGATTAAGAAGTACAGCAGGTACATCTCAGATTTGTAGTTTAATGCTCTACTAAATTACTGGCTTTAAAACTGGCTCATGATATGGTCGGTTCTGGCTGGATTTTTTCCTGCCTACAGGCTGCATTTGACGGAAAGCAGCTCCTCAGTCAGACAACAGTGTCAGCATACAAATCGTGTGCGTTTCCTACAGGACAAACCATTTAAAAGTGCAGATAAACTCATTAAAAAATCACACAGTGTCTGTCTGGCTTAAAATACTTTTAATAAGGTACAGCTTTTAAATTAATAAATCAACATTCATTAAAAATCCGTGAGAAGTTCTGTATGCTAAATGACAAGCTAAGCTAATAAGCTAATAACATTTAATAATAACAGAAAAATAGATATGAATTTGGAAAATAACCAACTAAAGTGAGCTCAAAATACAATAATAAATATAATCTAACGAATTTCAAAATATAAATTAGAAATATTGAACTTCAATATTAAATTCAACTTCAACTACAAAAAACGCAAGGACCGATAGAACATAACGAACAGAAAAAAATAAATTTGAAATTGGAAAAAAAGTTCAAAATGCTAAAAGAAATAAAACCTAACGAATTTCAGAATATAAAATCTAAATATTGCACTGCAGCAGTACAAAAGCCTAAGTGCTTAAACAAACAAACCAAAAAACAGCCTATCACAAATCATTTTTTGAGCCCGACCCAGCTGAGGAAAAGGTGGGAAATCTTTTTTTTTCCGGCTGGGTCTTGGAAAACTTTGTGGTGAATTAAAGGGGCCGAGTTGCAATTTTTGTTTTACTTTAATCAGTTTTTAATCCGTCTTTTTAAAAACAAATATTCCAATATTGGCTGCCAATCAGTGCCCAATATTCTGAGCTCAAAAAACGCTATTCGGGCCAGCCCTACTAATCTAATATAATTTAACATGGTTTAAGAATATAAAATAATTTCTAAACAAACGAAATATTTAATATTGAGCTTATAGCCCAAGTTTTTTTTTCAGTCATGGAAAATTGGAAAAAATTGGAAAAAAGCCCGAGTTCATGCAGCGCCTGAGTCAGGCTGACGTTCAAGCTCGGGTTCTGGCTCGCGTTCATGATTAATTTGTTTTTTTTAAAAACTAATATTGGAATATTCGCTACCAATTACTGCCAAATATCCGGAGCTCAAAAAATGCTATTCGGGCCAGCCCTAATAATTATGGAGATACAGAAAAAAATATTGTGATAAAACTTCCATCACTCCCTTATTCTCTCACTAATAAAAACAAACCTTTAAGTGTGACACAAAGTGATTTGATTTATATCGTGATACATATCGATATCGACTGATATGGAAAACTATATCGTGATAAGATTTTTTCCCATATCGCCCAGCTCTAGTGTAACTTTAAGCTAACTTTTTAAATCTCCCAGTCCTACTTCAAGGGGTTTTAAGAAATTCAACCATGAAAATGCATATGTTGCCATTTATTAGTTAAGAGTCAAGTCATTATCTTACAATAGGCCTCTACATTTAAGTGTAAAATGTCTGGTGGAAATCTTTAAAAGTGGCATTGAGAATAAGACCAATTATGTTCATTTTTTGCCTGAAAGTCAGTTTAAAAAGGCTGGTATCTGTGGGAAGTAAAGGTTCCATACACATTTGTGTTAAAAAAACACGCACTTGAGACATAGTGACACAATTTAATTTCAAGATGAACTCCAAGATGTTGGACTTCAGGTGTTATGCTTCTTTGACAGGTTTTGATGGAGCAGCTAAATTAACAAGTTTTGTGTTGTTGTTTTTTTTCTTTTGGGGATGGATGGATAAGCAGACAGAAGCTGAGCTCCTGACTGTAACCCACCCTTGATTATTCTTAATACACTTCAAAGATAGAAATCTAAAATAATTAATTATCAATTAAATGCACAACTCAATACTACATGAGAAAAGTAAGTTGACATTACTTGGAAGAGAACATTGATACTACCTGACTACATTGATACTACCTGCATGCCTCTGTATGGGAGAGTGATGTGAAAGAAGCCGTTTTTCTCCAAGCACGCCACAAACAGAGTCGCCTGAGGTGTGCTTTTGGTCTGTGCATTGTCCTTGACTGTTCTCACCATTCTTCTCTGCCTTTCTGATATCTTTCTTGATATTTGAGTTGATCTCCCAGCTGTCCGGCTCTGAGATGGTCAGCAGAAACATTCGGACTGCCTTTGCTCCCTATAAGAACAACCTCTGCTAATGAGTATTTTTTGCCCTTAAGATGTTGATCATTACCATACATAAATCATACATGAATATATCCAGAATTTGCCTCTGGGATCTACCTACATACCTCTGCCTACCTACATACCTACCTAATTACCTACCTACCAATCCATGAGTCCTGTGCAGAGAGTACACTTCGAATCACTTCATTGGCCAAGTTCAGTTGTATCTATATTAGCACTCATTTAAAACACCTCCACTGTTTCAGTATTCCATTTCTGGTGTTTCTTTGGCCAGGCCAATCTGCCTTTCTTATTTTACCATATGGAAAGCATTTGGCTGATTGAGTATGTACAGTAACAATATAATAATGGTCACATGATTTGTAGAAACATTTCCAATAGTCCAAAATACATTATTTTGGCATTTTTAACACTGACTGACGTTTATTACAGGGTGCTTTACATGAGCTGAAAAATTAATTCAGAATTATAGTGTATTGACCAAAATATGGTCATTATATGGTCACCTTTGCACAGAGTTCCCACACTTGGTCTGACAAGAGGGGCAGGCGATATCAACAGGCATTAAATATAAAATCTAAAATAAAATTTAGTTTATGATTGCCCAGTATTTTAATAGGAGATTTTCAGTTTACAGAAAAATATAGTCTTTGACTATGCCTAAACCTGGGAAACTGGAATGGGAATGTTTACATTACCAGGCTGAAGTTACTCAAATCTGATTTTTTGCTGAATGTGGCTCAGATCTAATTTTTTCATGGCTGTGTGAATGTGCCAAATCTGACTTTTTCAAATCAGAGTTGAGCCATTTCCATACGTGGTCCTAAATTAGATACGAATTCGATCCATTGATATGAGACATGAATGTGAACTGTCAAATCAGAATTCATGCGTCTTTTTGCTTTTACGCATGTACTACGTGCTTCTCTCTTATACCCTCTCATATTTCTTGTGCCAGCAAAAGCAAACCGCCTGGCCTTTTTTCACCGCCTCGAGCTGAGCATGTACTTCAGACTAGTTGTTTGCTCTCCACTCGAGCAAAAGATGCTCCACATATGAGCTGCTAACACATCCATTTCACCTCTATAAAGGTACAAGTCGTCTCTCAAATATGACATTTTTGTTGTTGATGAAGAAGGCAATGTTTTAAAAGTATCAGTGTGTGCATGTTAGATGTTTCTGGGACAGATTTGTTCACATTACACACAGATACAGATCACTTACACTTGTGAATGTAAAGCGTCAAGATAGACAAAAAATCGGATTTGAGGAATGTGGCTTGTAATGTGAACGTAGACTTAGTGTACATGAATCACCACAACAAAAAGCAAAACAAAAATAATATTATGAAGAGTAATCAGTACAGTCTCTGAAAACCTTGCCATAATGTATTGTTGCTGTAAATCTAGTTAACAAAATATCTAAAAAACCTCATTAACAAAGAATGTAATGATAAACCAACCTACACCCCAATCCTTCCCCCATTACACACTTTAAATTGAATACTGCATAAATACTGTTTTCAAATGAAGTCACTCTTACCTGTGTGGTCTTTTTTGAGGTGTTTATGTGTGCATGCCTTGGATCTCTTGGGTGCCAGTTTGGTGTGGCTGTCATCTTTCTTCTCCAAGTCTGTCTGCAGGGAGAAAGATCTTCCAGTACTGGTCCCTTCAGACCTGGACTCACTGCTGTCATCAGGTTCACACATGTAGAAGGATCTGGACCTGGGTCTGCTGAAGTTTAAGTCAATCCTTCCAGAACCCTCAGGAACAAAAAGGGAACAGGAGCGAAGTCTCCGACAGCCAGCCAGAGGAGCGGCACCTGCATCGTTCCCTCGCTCCAAATCCACCAGACCAAAACGAGTAAATTCACTACCTGGGGAAACCTGAAGCATGGCTGTTATAGCACTACTTACATAAAGAACAGAAAGGTTTGCAAGAGTTTAGAAGACTCTAGAGTGAGTTAGAAGAGTTTAGATAAATGTGGAAGAGTCTGACAGCTTTAGAAAAAGAGTTACAGAGTTTAGAGAAGTTTAAAGGAGAATTTAGAATAACCTACATGAGCTTATGAAACTAATATTAGAGAGTAATATCTTTCTATGCCAAAGAAGTCATATTAATATTAATATAAATATTAATATAAATATTCTCCTCTATAATGTCTGAAGTTATGTTTCCACAATCAACATTACAAAAAAAATAACACTGCAACATATTTGTGAGGTATTGCACTTACAAAAAACAAACAAATAAACAAGCAAGCAAACAAATGTACAGCATCTCACATGACTTCTTATTCCAACACGTGTTTTTATTCTTGAAACAAAATATAGACAGCTTTTGGCCTTAAATGTGGGGCTTTATGATGTCTTCCAGTCATGTTACTTAGTGTCAGTCACATAAATCACGTTTTGTCAGATGACAAAAAAAGTTTAAAAATCTTCATATGATATCAACTTTGATTAATACATTGTATTGTATAAAGCCTGGATACTTTAGAAAGGTCTAACCTGTGAATATCTTGGTTCGGCATTGAAGACATTCTACTTTTTATGATTATCATTGATTAAGAAATTATCATTAATGAGGTTTATTAATTGAGAACTTATTATCATTGTTTACATTCTTATGTTTGGTATAAGTTAAAACCTTTTTATTTCATTATAAATTTTGTATTTGGATTATTCTCCTAATTTGGTAAAATAAGTAAATAAGTGTAAAATGTATATATATATATATATTATTTTTACTAGAAAGGACGTGACAGGAAAATGTCAAGGGTTTTCCTGCTTTTGGGGAAGGATTATCTGAGATATTGTCTCAAGTTAGTTATCATTACAATTCATTTAAGAAAATAAAATTTGTTTGTATTTTTTTATACCCATGGAAAAAATTATGTTAACCATGTCCTTGGACTCCATCTAAAAGTGGTCCCTTGATGTGCCTTTATAACATATTATGTGTTTTCTTGTATTAGAGTAGTATAAGTATTACATTTATAATACAGAAGCATGAAATAGTCCAATATACTGGTCCTGTGGAACTTTACACATTAATATGACATGGCTGTGAATATAATATTTAAAAATCAACAAGCTGACTGTGTCAACAATTTGGCTGACTAAACACCACAGACAAAAAAAAACAACAGATTGGATAAGTTTCTGCTGGGCTTTTAAAAAAGATTAACCCTTTTTAAAAAATATTAACTGTACAACTGTATACAATAAACTTAGGGTTAAATGTGCGGATGTGAATTTAGGAAAGGTTTGATTACAATATTGTTTTTGTTAATACACATTTCTTCATAATGTGAATTTAGTCATTTTTCTTTGTGCTGTATAAAAATGCTCCAAAATGACTTAAATTGTATAAAATGTATTTTAGTATGTAGTATTTTAATTACATTAACTTCCATTCAAAGTTGGTAGCAACAAGGTTTTTGTTTCTCCTAAAAGGTTATAAAACATTTAGCATGATAGTGAAGGTTTGATAAATGTAAAATAATGTAATTAATTTACAGAGGTAATGGATTAAGAGAATAGTTTATGAGACAGGGGAGCAGTAGAAACAACTAGAAAACAGTAAAATACTGATTGAAAAGACAGAAGACAATTGTAGAGCATTTCTAGCTAGCTTTATAGACTTTTATACGAAAACTAAACAACTATGAAGTATTTATATATTGTAGCCTTTATTACTAGGATGTAAATCTTATATTAGAGTACTTATTTAGTATTTATATAACTTAACAAATGGGGACGAGCCCTGAAATAAGTTCCGTGAAACTAGCTGTCCTCCTGGAAAGCTATTTTGAAATGTTGATATTTTACCTGAGGATGTAGGCGATTTAACCACAGGTAACATTTATTTTCTTTATATTTATTTATTTATTATTACTTTTTATATGGAGCTATACCAGAGGAGATATACCTCTCTGAAATTAATTTAAAAGGGTGACATTTTAGAAAATGTGCAGAAATGTCCGTGTAAATAAAAAAACATTAGCTTCGCGTTTCCAATACCGAGTGCAGTTTGTCCCTTACAGCGCTCTGTACTCAGTCGCAGAGTGAAACAGGAAGCAGCTGATCGCTGTAGCTTTGTTTTGATTTTCGTGTTAGATTTTTTCTGCTTTTGAGTTTTCAGTAAAACTCTGGGTTAATTCAGCGCAGTTCAGATGAAACATGGCTCAGGACCTGTGGTAAGTCTGAGCTTCAGCCTCGCTTAGTTCTCCTTATACAGCGCTATATAAGTTATCTGTATCAGCAGCAGCTCGAGCTGTAGAGAGAGTTAGCTCAGGTCAGCTAACCAGATAACTAAAATCATTAACATATAGCTAAAGCTGCTGGAGAACTTCTTACTGCGTACTGTCCTGAGACCTGTACTTATCCGGGCTCTGGGGTTACTGGTGTGTAAAGACGGCAAATCAGTGTGAGAGATTTTTGTCCTGGTGTTTAGAGGGAGAAGCTCTCAGTCAGCTGATCCCAGTCTCATGATGCAGTCCTGCAGTTTAAACTCAGACTGTCTGCTGATAATTAGCGTTAATAACACCGCAGTGCAGACACTACCATACAAACCACACCATATAACGTAAACTCTGAACGTGTTCAACACTCCGACCAGATATTTCTTGCTCAAAAACAGAACAGTTTCTGTTTATGGATCTTTTTAATCCAGCGAGCTTTCTTTACTGAACTAAAACAGAAACTATAGAGGAAACTCCACTGCATTTTTAGAATTATCTAGCTTCATAACTGTAGCCAGAGAGATAACTTACGTAACTACCTAGCATGTTTGAGACAAGCACATTCAGGTTTAGTGTGCTTTTTATTTGCCCGTTTTATTCAAGTTGTCAAATTGTCAGTACAGCTAACCACACAGTAATATAATGTAATGTAATGTTTTAATTTTTATTTCTTAAGGTCTGTCAATCCAAAAACTTTGAAAATATCCTCAAGTGCAGTCACAAAGATCGTCAAAAATGTAATGATTAAAATGGCACTCATCAGGAAAGGAGTAGAGGAGAACTTGTAGGTTAGGTGTATAATTAAATATTGTTAATAGTTTTTTTTTATTTAACTGTTTAATTGATCTCGTTCTACTTTGTGTAGAAAACAGTGCTATTGTTTTGAACCACTATTTCATCAGGTTGCAGAATTATGATGCCACTTGCCGACTGGCCCAAGAAATCG
The DNA here is from genome assembly GCF_023375975.1 of Astyanax mexicanus. Taxonomy (NCBI): domain Eukaryota; kingdom Metazoa; phylum Chordata; class Actinopteri; order Characiformes; family Acestrorhamphidae; genus Astyanax; species Astyanax mexicanus. The sequence goes on along the minus strand of NC_064412.1, from coordinate 26,668,964 downwards.
CAGAGAACATCCATGAGCGGAACAGACTGCAGAGAACCGGTGGGAACCCTGCCAAGGTAAAGAAATGACCTCAAAATAATGTTAGAATTGATTAGAATTAGACAAATCAGAGTTTCCTCACAAAAACCATTGAACTCATGAGAGCTATAAACTAATACAACAGGACTTTACCAGTCACGCTCATCAACAGAGTGTAATACAGAACATTTTCACTAATTTATAGAGTAGATAATAACATAATAAAGAAACTGAGACAGAGAGAAGTAGCTGCTAAATGCAAACTGGAAGCCAGCCAGTATGTTACATTAAATTACATTACATTACATTAAATTACATTTAGCAGACGCTTTTGTCCAAAGCGACTTACAATAGTCAAGTACAAAGTAATAGAAGTTTAAAGGTAAAACATCTTTAGATAGGGGCTTAAAGGAGGTCAAAGGGAAATAATGGGATAGAGAAGTGAAGGAGGGGAAGAAGGAAATGAGGTTAGAAGTAGTTAGTGTGTTAGAGGTGTTAGGAGAGTAAGTGCTCTTTGAAGAGGAAGCTCTGTCTTCAGGAGTCTCTTAAAGATAGTGAGAGATTCTCCTGATCTGGTAGTAGAAGGTAGTTTGTTCCACCATTGGGGAACTCTGTATGAGAACAGTCTGGATTACTTTGTGTGAATGTTTGTTTGGTAAAGCGAGGTGACATTCGTTGGAGGAGCGCAGCGACCGGGAGGTGACGTAAGCCTTCAGGAGCAAGTGCAGGTAGGAAGGAGCGGTTCTGTCATCACCTTGTAGGCGATTGTAAGAGCTTTGAATTTGATGCGAGCATCAACTGGTAGCCAATGGAGCTCAATGAGCAGCGGGGTGACATGTGCCCGTTTTGGCTGGTTGAAGACCAGACGTGCTGCTGCATTCTGGATCATTTGGAGTGGTTTTACTACACAGGCCGGGAGGCCATTTAGCAGGGCATTGCAGTAGTCGAGGCATGTGCACAAACTTTCTGATTTGGTCTGTAGAATATTTCTTCATAGTCAGGCTAAGGCTGACAGGCTAATGGTTACCGTAATTAACATGAATGTCAACTTTAACTGTAATAACTATCATTTAAATTTTTTTGGAAATTTGTATAATAATAATGTTTGATAATGAAAAGAACACTGCTCTTTAGAAGCGCTTTAATGTTATAACATTATTGTATAAATTACATAAATGTGGTCTTACATTGACAGTGATTTTTTTTAATCCAATTATTTCTAGGACAATATGATAAAAAGAAAATACAAATGGCTATAAAAATACTGTACAGTGAATGTAGAGTGCATAGTGCACAGTCCTACCCAATATTACTGGTAGTAGTTATATCTGATGAATATAAGTTAAAGTTATTAACGTATGGTTAATTTAAGTTAATGCTTTTTCTGTGCAGCTCAACATGACTCTAAGAGCGTCGCTGCAGAAGCTGAAACAGAACATCTTACAACTGAGGGAGACACTGGTTCGAGCCTCATCACAGCGCCGCATGTATCCTTTCACCACTCTTCCAAACTCCTATAAATTATTATACACTCTTATACATGCTTATAAAATGTTATACAGTATTCATACCCCTTGTACTTTTTCACAGTTTGTCACCTTACAACCGCAAGCTTAAATGTATTTTATTGAGAATTTAAGTGATAGACAGACACAATGTAGCACATGATTGTGAAGTGGAGTGAAAATGATACATGATTTTCAAATTTTTATTCAAATAAAAATAATAAAAGTGTGACATGCAAAGTTATTAGTAGACCTATCTTTCACTGCAATTACAGCTGCCAGTGTTTTGGAGTTCCACTTCACAATTATGTGCTATTTTGTGTTGGCTTATCACTTAAAATCTCAACGAAATAAAATTAAATTTGTGATTATAAGGTGACAAAATGTGAAACTGTTCAAGGAGTAGAAATACTTTTATAAGCCATTGTACATGCTTATAAATTTCTAAATGTTTTTTTATACATGCTTATACAATTTTATACATATTTATAAACTCCTACACATTTATTCACTTTAATAAGCACTTATACATGCTTATAAACTCTAATATGTGCTATTATACACCTGTATGCACCTTATACACTCCCAAATATACAGATCTGGGGAAAAAATAAGAGACCACTTCAGGGTTTGAATCAGTTTCTATCTGATTTTGCTATTTATAGGTTTATGTTTAAGTAAAATGAGCATTGTTGTTTTATTCTATAAACTAAAGACAACATTTCTCCCAAATTCCAAATGTAAAAAATTGTCATTTAGAACATTTATTTGCAGAAAATGAGAAATGTCTGAAATATAAAAAATAAATATACAGAGCTTTCAGACCTCAAATGCAAAGAAATACAAAGAAAACAAATTCTTATATTTATAAAGTTTTAGGAGTTTCAAGCTGTTCAGTTTGGTTTGATGGCTTGTGATAATCCGTCTTCCTCTTGTTGGTAAAAATAAAATAAAAATCCTCATTTTTAAGTGGTCTCTTACTTTTTCCAGGGCTGTATATATATCTAAACACTTTTATACTGCCTTTTATACACCTTTTTTGATGCTTCTTCTAATAACATATCAATATCAATATAAATAGCAAAAATGGTTCTATTATTTGCAAAATGTTCCAGCAATTTCCATATTTGTTATTCTGTTGAGACGTTACAAAAAAACTGCCTTTATAGGCCTGAATTACATCTACACAAGTATAACACAAACCTACAAAAACAGCTAAAACTCTAAAGACTTATTCCATGAAGCATCAGGTGCGTGTAAAATTACATCAGGATGACAAAGCCTTGGAATCTTTCGGAATAAGGATTTATAAATGCATTAATTTAAAAAGCTCATGAACACTCTACGTGTCCTTCCAGATACACAGACATGTGGTAATGCTCTGGACGTTTTTGTGTCCAGGACTGGAATTCAGTTTTTCCAGCACACATGACCAAATTCCAGGCTGGTTGGGGTAAATCGTGGATGGGGTTTGTGTTGGATATTCATCCCTTGTTTTGCTAAAACTGTGGCAGCAGTGATTGGAAAAGCAGGAGGGGTGATGAATCACTTTTATTGGCTAATTGTGTTTCTGTAATGGATGGAATCTCAGTCCTGTTCCTCAAACACACACATAAACACACACACACAGACTGCATTCAAACTCTATAAAGCACTGTACATGTATTGAAAGTCATGTAGTTTCCATTAAACAAAAAACAGATCATATATTAATAAAGTGTGTCGGTGGTCAATTCAGCAGTATTGAAAATGTGTGAGTAGAGAGAGGGGACAGTTTGATTCTACCTAACACAGATACAGCTCTGGAAAAAACGAAAGACCACTTAAAAATGATGAATTTAGTTGATTTAACCTAACTGAATATAATCTAGAGGAAGATGGATTATCACAAGCCATCAAACCAAGCTGAACTGCTTGTATTTTTGCACCAGGAGTGGAGGAGGACATGCCAAGATGCATTAAAACTGTGATTAAAAACCAGGGTTATTCCACCATATATTGATTTCTGAAATATATTGATTTGTTATTTCAGCAATTTTCTCAGCTTTAAATGACAATATTATTATTTGGAACTTGGGAGAAATGTTGTCTGTAGTTTATAGAATAAAACAACAATGTTAATTTTACTCAAACATAAACCTATAAATCGCAAAATCAGAGAAACTGTTTCAGAAACTGAGGTGGTCTCTTATATTTCCAGAGCTGTATATCAGCACCGCTGTACCTCACACTGCTTGCCTGTAGAGGGCAGTGGAGTGTAATAAACTGGACTATGTGCATCAACGTGTCAAAAGTTTGTGAATATATTTTACTGTATCTTATTGTTTGGAAACATAGTTTTCACTTAACTAATAATAAATAAGATATGAATGATTATCACTACTACTAATACGTAGTGTATATTAATGTAAATATATTATATATATTTATATATATTTATATGTATATTATCTTATACTGTGCATTTTATAATTGCAGTGATAAAAAGAGGATACAAATGATCTGTTGTCTAGTGTAGGTAGGTAGCTAATTCTATTTAATTTAATGAAAATGAATTTAAATTGCTTATTCATTAAAAACACTGCCAGAAAGCAGATTCATAGATATTCAGGTCTGAACCTACTTTGAGGAAGAAAGAAAAAAAATTCATGAAATGAACCAAGATTTAGAGGGATCCCATCCTCCTCTGGTCAACACGGAGCAGCACAGTAGCATAACTGGTGAGACTGAAAAAAATATTATTATTATTGCACATAAAATTACAAATTATTAATATTTTTAAAGTGAGTCCAAGCTTGTAAGTAAGTTTAAGTTTGTAACTTGCAGTACATGTTAAGAATGAATGATATAAAGCAGTAACAAAAATAAACAAATTTAAATCAACTACTGTGTAACAACTTGTTATTATTATTATTATTATTATTAGGAAACCAGTCAACCAGTGAAATCTAATATAAAAAGTTTAGCATATGTAATACAAAATTATAAACTATTAATAATACAAAATATAAACTATTAATAATAAAAAACAGCTGATTATCATAATCTAATTTACTGTAAACTAATCTAATCAAAACTAAAATAAATACGTAATGTAAACAGAAAGTAATCAAAAGTGTAAGACTAGTGGAGGAATTTGGGAGAAATGTTGTCTGTAGTTCATAGAATAAAACAACAATGTTCATTTTACTTAAACATATATCTAAAAATAGCAAAACCAGAGAAACTGATTCAGAAATGAAAGTGGTCTCTTAATTTTTCCAGAGCTGTATTTTCAGTATTATTATTCTGATTATCCGTGTGTGTGTATTTGGGAGGGAGTTAATGTTTTTAAACCAGCTTTAAAACAAAAACTCATATAAAACAGAGTAAACAGTAAAATTAGTATTTAATGTAAACTGTTACAGTTCCTTAATGAATTGTCCAGCATGCAGTCGGAGGCGGACAGGAGGCAGAACCTGGTGGATGATCTGGTGACGAGAGAGAAGCAGCTGTGCTCCACGTTCAGCCGGGACGGCACTGACCCCGAGCCCTCGCGGTAAAAATGCACACAATACAATCAGCTACGTATTCCAGTGTGTACAGTGTGTAGATGCTGAGCAGTGTGTCTGTGCAGACTATAGATACAGTATACAGTTTAATATGTTATCATTTTAGCTGAGATAGGTGTATGTTTTTTTTTTATTATAATGTTAATGATGAATTTTGCAGCAGGTTTGATAAACAGAGATTCAACGTCTGAAAGTTTATACACAATTAATGTGCACAGTAAATTTCCAGCATCAAATCAACACTCATATTGTTAAATCAACACATGAGTGTCAAAATATTGCACTCTCAGTGTTATTTTAACTCTCAGTGTTGATTTAACCCAAGTTTTTAAGCCTGTCTTGATAATTGCATTATCAATGTCGCATACAATAAAAGCACACTTCATTATTTTTGATGCATGTTTATCTACATATAATTAAACCTTTATTTTAACAAGTCGCACAGTGACCAGAAAATAAATAATGGTGCCTACAGACACACAGAGTGGACTGTGGCATGAGGAGTGAAAAAATATTTAGTCTCCCAAACTAATATTAATTTAAAGTACAGCAATGTAGAGTGCATTAAATGCATTAAATGCTCTTAAAATTACAATAATAAAGTTTATCACAATTATTTCTGGCACAAGAGATCATCCATTATTATTTTTTTTTTCTTATATTTTTATATATTTTTTACTGTGTACAAATTGAAGGACTGGGAGGGAGCTACTGATTATTAGCTCATTATTGCACTGTCCGATAATAGCGATCAAATATTGTGCTAATTACATTTAATTATGTGACAGTATTATCTGAGTTATTGTTTAACAATGTTTTAATAGTTATTTTGACTTTTTTAAGTGTTGTTTTAGTGTTTTAGTGATCATTCTAATCTGTAGTTGGTTTAAAAATGTTAGAATATACGTTTTGTTTTTTTGGTGATTATATCGCTATATAGTAAAACCTAAACATTAATGTATAGTATCTTTTTTTTTTGTTTTTACAGCATAACTTTACTGATTTAAAAAAAAGAAATAAATCTCTGCATAATTAAATGTTTGAGGAGGTTGTGTGAGAACGCATTCAAACTGTGGTTTGGTGTGAAATTGTGCTTCATTGTAGAGAATCTCGCCGACTCAAGATTTCTTTACAGTGGTGGAGAATGGAACTAGGTGTGAGGCACCATGACTAATAACACAAATATAGCATTTATTTACTATCCAAACCCATTAGTGAACCTACATGTGTGTATTATGAATTGCGTATGGAATGTTGATGATGGGATGATGGGTGAAATGAGTTTCTTTTTAATCCTTTTTTTTCTCTCTCAAACAAACACCCTGCTGCATGTGCCTCCACCGTTTTAATAAAATATAAATTTAAAAAATAATTTAAACCTAAAATCTGCTCTTACCTATGGTAAACCAGTGTGTCAAGCGTCAGGCAGTGTATTCGTAAACGTTTTGGTGTAATATTTTTATTTGAGGGAGATTTTTGGGGTTCGGATCAGAGCCTAAAAAATCCAGCTCGACTCCTGAGCCTGTTTAAGACCGACCCCGGCTCCCCATAAACATTCATTCATCATTCTGAGCCCGAGCCTGATTTAAGCCCTATTTTAAACAGTGTTTAGTGAGCAAAGCTTTAAAACTGACCTTTTTAACTACAATTCCAACATGTTTGAATGTGCGAAATCTCTTCAGAATGATGTTAATAAACAGTGCAACCTGGGAGAAGCACAGGCCTACAGCTCTGAAAAAACAATGAGACCACTTCAAAATGATTAATTTCTTTGATTTTACCAAATTGAAAAAACCTCTGGAATATAATCAAAAGGAAGATGGAGGATCACAAGCCATCAAACCAAGCTGAACTGCTTGTGTTTTTTGCACCATGAGAGGCATAAAGTTATCCAAAAGCAGTGTGTAAGACTGGTGGAGGAGAACATGCCAAGATGCATGAAAACTGTGAAGAAAAAAAAAAACAGGGTTATTCCATCAAATATTGATTTCTGAACTCCTAAAACTGTATGAATATAAATTTGTTTTCTTTACATTATTTGAGGTCTGAAAGCTCTGCATCTCTTTTGTTATTTCAGCCATTTCTCATTTTCAGACCACATTTCTCCCTAATTACAATGAAAACTATTGTCATTTGGGAGAAATGTGGTCTATAGTTTATAGATTTCCTTTAAACATATACCTATAAATAGCAAAATCAGACAAACTGAAGTGGTCTCTTAATTTTTTTTTTATTTTCAGAGCTGTATTATTAAAAAAAAAAAAGAATGTTATTAAGAATGGAACTCCACAGTTTAGTGCAGACGAGTGTACACACTGTGCAGGACAGTGCTGCATGATTATAGGATTAACTTGTGCTTATTACTATTATATTGTGATTATTACACCATAGCTTAATACCAAAAATTAAAAATGGCATTGAAATGTTTTTCGTGGTCAGGCTTGGCCAGATAATCTAAACTCTAGTTCAGGATGTCTAGATATATTCACCACAGCTGTAAACGATTCCAAATTAGGGCTTGGAGGTAAATCAAATTCATTTGATTAATTGAATTGATGTTTTAATGTGATTTTCAATAAGGAATAATCAAGATCTCATACATCTACATATAGAAGCTGTCAGAAACTTGTAAAGAACTCTTTTTTTTGTGGCAGTTATTTTTTATATTTTACATTTTTCCTTAACTGAAATCAATAATATTATATTATTATTATTATTATATTATTTTTACTTACTTATTTTTAATTAATATAAAAACTGCATATAAAGCTGAGGCTGCTTACTATTTTGTTAAAAAAAACTAAATAATAATTTTGAAATTGAATGTAAAGGAAATTGTAGCTTGTGCATAGTTTTAAATGTTATTGTTTGTTTAACAAAAACAAAAATAAGTTATCTAAGAAGTATAACTCTAAATCATAATCCAGAATCACTCATATTTGATATTTTCTTTCCACGAAATTTGCCCAGCCCTATTTTAAATAGGTATGTTTTTCTGGAATGGAGCATTTCACACCAAACCTGCTTTAAACGGCTCTGTTCACATCTTACCTGTTTAACTGTTTAAAAAAATAAGTGTAAGATAATTCAGAAAACTGGGTGAAATTTCTCTTACACTAGGATCACACATAAACCACTCCGATGCACAATAAAAGGGGGACCTTTCAAGTTTTTCCAGATTCCATACGTATCTCGCTGGTGGGCCGCAGTTAGCTGGTGCTAATGGCGGCTAATGAAACGCAGTTGTTTGATTAAGAATGAGTGTGTGTTGGTTTGTGTCTGTGTGGTCTGTGTGTATGTGTGTGTGTGTATATAGGTGTGTGTGTGTTGGGGGTTCGATGTGCTTCACAAACCAAAGCCATTCCACCTTTCCTGTCGGGCTGAGGGGATTATCGTATTCGCTAAACTTTTGGGGGAAGATTAGCCGCTAATCAGACACAAAGTGACGTGGCCGCCGCTCTGTGAGGCTCCTTCCCCCGAGACTCCGTGACCCCGCGACCCTCATACCCCCAATATCCTCTCCTTTCAGTTTGATCATAATGCGCGGAGCGGTAATTGGCGGACCGGCGGGCCATGGGGCGAGAGTGTGAGCCGGGGGTGTGTGTGTGTGTGAGCGCGGCAGGAGGGGAATTGGATAAACGTTAATCCTCACACTGCGGAGAGTGCTGGAGGAAGTGGAGAGCGGACAGTTTCCAAACATGTCAGACAGATTTCTGACCGCTCTTACTGAGGATACTGTCCACTACCGCAGCCAGAGAGAGAGAGAGAGAGAGAGAGAGAGAGTCCTGTATTGTCTCAGTGTACAACTTAAACACTGTACAGGCTGGATTAGAGGCCACTTTATTGGAAACTTCTTTATTGTATCTGCCAATTTTCTTTTAAACTAGTAGTGGCCACTTTTTTGTAAACTTTGTTTTTGTACCTGCACTCTTTGCACATTTCTTCCAGGCTATTAGTGGCCAGTTTATTGGAAACTCCTTTCTGCACTCTTAAATATTTCATCTAGCCTGTTAGTGTTTGTTCTTGTACATGCACACTTTGTACATGGAAACTTTTTTTCTTGTACCTGCACTGATTGGAAATTTCATCCAGAATGTTAGTGGCGACTTTATTGGAAACTCTGTTCTTGTACCTGCACTGATTGGAAATTTCATCCCAAATATTAGTGGCCCGTTTATTGAAAACTCCTTACTAGTACCCGCACTCTTCATAAATTTCCTCCAGACTGTTAGTGGCCAATTTATTGGATGCTTTGATCTTGTACCTGCACTCGTCGATCATTTCATCCAAACTATTAGTGGCCACTTTATTGGAAACTCTGTTCTTGTACCTGCACATTTTGACATTTCATCCAGACTATTATTGGTCAGTTTATTGTTAACTCTGTTCATGTACTACGGGTGTGCCATATCATATCGTACGCGATAATATCGCCAACATTTTTGAATATCGTGAACGATATCATACCCTGAAATATCATTCCATATCACCCTCCCCTAATTATCACATAAGGGTTCTACTTTTTTGCTGTTTTAAGCAAAAGAAAAATTCGCACTGTTCTCATTTCCTATTAAATATCTACTAGAGACAGATTATATTTGTCCAGTATCATTTATTTTACTTTAATCCTGGATATATGGAGATATTTGGAGTGCATTATTAGTATTAGTATCATGACATCTAAGTTAGGGGTGTGCTGTTTTGTTTTGTTGCAGTAGTGTATTTTTTATTTTTCTTTGTCATATCGCCAAGAGTATCTTTATCGCGATAATACCGTGAAATATCGTGATATTATTTTAGGGCCGTATCGCCCACCCCTATCTTGTACCTGCACATTTTGACCATCTCTTCCAAAATAGTAGTGGCCACATTTCAGTTTTTGTACCTTTTATTTTATCTAGCCTGTTAGTGGACAATTTGTTGGAAACTCCTTGACGGTACCCACATGCTTTGTACATTTCATCTAGATTATTAGTAGATGATTAGTACTGAACTTTTAGTACTTGTAGTATATTTTACAATAAACTTTGAGTCTTTAGTACATTACACATGTCTGACATCACGATCTCATTCTTGCAGGTCTAGTTTGATGTCAGGTGGATTTGGGGCGGGGACAGGCGGAGCGGGGTCGGTCAACCCCTGGCTGGTGAACGAATCAGAAGAGACGAAAGGCCTGACGTTTGGAGAGATCAAACAACAGCAGCAACGCGTCATTGATGGTAAACAACAGAAAATTCTTTTATATTTTGTTTTCTTTCATTATTTCTTCTTTTTTATTATTTCTTTCTGTCTTCTTTTCTTGGTTGTTTGTTTGTTTCTGTTGTTCATTCTATTTTCTTCATTTCTTTCTTAAATTCTTGATATGTTATATTTTTCTCTTAATCTTTCCTTCCTTTTGTTCTTTTTTCTAACAGTATTCAGTGAATAATATTAATAATATTTTGTATAATTTCTTTTTCTCTCTCTTTCTCTCTCTCTCTCTCTCTAGCTCAGGATGCTGGTCTGGATGCTCTGTCCGCAGTGATCAGCAGACAAAAGCGGATGGGTGAGGAGATTGGCAACGAATTGGACGAGCAGAATGGTGAGAAACATCTAAATCCACTGGTCCCTCTCTGGCCTACATCTCTCCTTGCACATCAGCTAGATGCTCTTATCTCCTGACCAGGAGTCCATTTGTCCCCACATTTATATAGTTACATCATAAATGCTGGTCTTTTTCCGATCACCTTCATTAAAAATCAAGTGAATTTTGAGAGTCACATCGGTGAGAATCACGTTATTAATGATTGTGTTCTCTGGACACCTGTTTGATGTCTCAGGATTCGTGCTTTGTTTGCTATTATTAGAGCCGGATACTTGTACACAGTATTTGAGAACAAACACATTTTTTTTCTAGCAGAAATAAAGCACCTCCATTGGGTCCTGGAGCATGCGGAGATGCGATGCTCGTGCTGGATGCTCCATTACTGCTCTGGATTGAGTGGCGCGGTCAGCTATGTAATGGGATAGTTTAATGCCTTGGGAAAAAAAAAAGAGAGGAAAATGGATTGAATTTGAGTTTTAAAAAAAGAAAAGTTGATTTTTCCTTCATCTGACAGGCCTTGTGTGACCCTTTTACCCTCTGCAGGGCTCTTTTCCCTTGTTTTTGCCCTTGCCGGTGCAGTTTGGGCAGCAGTGTTTGCCTGTAAGCAGATTAAGCTCCAGGTTCGGGAGGAAGTGAAGGACGGTACGTCTCTCCTTTTTAGGTAAACGGCTGGAGAGAGGGGTCGGGAGTCGGAGGTCAGGGTAGATTCTTGCTGCCCACAATGGAGAATGTGGAGTCACTGCTATAGTTAGACTGCTGTTGCTTTCAGACCTTCTGTATATATAAAGAGCTGTAGTAAAATCCGTTCTGTATGAGTTCCATTCATATTCTGAAGTAGAGCAAACTCTATAATAAGTCACACAGATTTTCCAAACCAGCACTTATTATCCCTGTGTGTCTTCAATTTAAATAGAACTGACAGTGGTTGCATTGCTCGTGTATGACATTAATTTATGTGGAGCCTTCTGTAATGTATTTATTTAACATATATTCCTAAGGATAGTTCCTACTATAGTTCAATTACTGTTATAGTTATCCTATATAGCTTGCATATATAAATAAATCCTACCTATTATTGTTAGTTAGTTAGTTAGTTAACCCGGTACCACTTTTAAATAAGACTCTTTCATAAAGGTTTAAAACTGTTTATAAAGGACTTTATTAATGTTATTAATTATGTTGTAAATACTTTATAAACCATTAATAAGTAGTTATAACACATACAAAGAAGCGCAACAGTGGCCTGTTGTTTGCCAAAAAGCAATTCCACATTCATTTATACTGTTAAACATCAGATCTTTCTGGATGCTTATCTTATCTATTATTTAGCAGTCATTAACATATCTGTTATTAACTTTAACTACCCAGATTAATAATTTATTTAATAATCATAATGTGGTGAATGTTAACATCTAATAACATTTAATAACTAAACTGACTTTCCATATTGGAATCTTATCAGATATGTTAATGCTAATTGATGAAAAAAAAAATATTAAGCTTTTTTATTAAACACGAGGTGATGAAACTTGGGATTAAATTTCCGGAGTACCACAGAGTTCAGTGAAAAACTGTAGGTAATTCAGCCTGTAATTTTCTCAGAGGACGTCTGAGAAAAACACATACATGGTCAATCCAGACGGGAATAAAATCACCTAGGCCCCCCCTCATAAAAGAGAAAATTACTCCAGTACCCCTGGAGAAACTAATCCCATCCGGATAGGACTATAGACTATTTATGAACCCTTCATAAAAGAGCCTTATTTTAAAGTGGTACCATTAACCCAATAGTAGTAAGTTAGTAAGATACACAACGTTTATCTGTTATATTAGCATCTTATTATTTTTAAAAAATTATGAAATCAGATGAGTGATGTGTTTGAGAGACATTTCTGACGGATGATTCATGACGTCCCTGTGAAATCACTGAAATATGCTTTATAAAACGAGCTATTTATGCTATCAGCCCGACCACACGGCGCAAATCACACCAGCTCAGCTCTCCAAACACAACACTGCTGAAATTAGTCCTGAGTGTATAACAAAATAGCTTGTATCGACCTCACCGCAGCTTTTCTTGTTTCTAATGTCAACACGGCCAGAGTTTATTGGTGTGGAAGTTTCTCATGTTCTGGAGGCTGACGTCAGTGTGTGTGTGTGAGTGAGTAAGTGTGAGCAGAGGGTGAAACGACCCTGTTGGTGACACTCAGGCCTGTAAAAGCTTTTTTTCGGTAGGGTAAATACAGTTACACACGGGTCACTACATGGTAGTAAGTGTGTAGCTGGCACTGATAGGGTGTAAAATGTGCCACACACAGTACTCACTTACTCTCTTACGTTCTTTCTCTCTCTCTCCCTCTCCCCCTCTCTCTCTCTTTCTTTTAGACACACACACACACTGTCTCATTCAGTGTTTTTCATTTTTATTTTTTTACCTACAGTGTAAATTAATACTGCCATCCAGACACTGAAGAAACACATAAAAAATCATGTGTTAAAGTGCTGTTAGCTTACGTTTCTGAGGCTGGTAACTCTGATGAACTTATCCTTTGCTACAGAGGTAACTTTTGGTCTTCCTTTCCTGGGGTGGTCCTGATGAGAGCCAGTTTCATCATTACATTTTGATGGCCTTTCGACTTAACATTTTTTGGATTGATTTACCTTCAGTAATGTTCTATGGCTCTATGGCAAGAACAGTGCTAGAGGACTAATGTTTAATATTGCGCACACTCATAGCCTAACTAGATTTTTTTTTAAGACATGTATCTGGAACGTCCAGAAAGAATTGGTTGGAATTTATTAAGCTCACAATGATGCTCAGTCTACCTAGAACCTCCAGAAGGAATAGAGTGATGCTTTGGGATACATCAGGTCCTGTCTACTGTAAAGCATGATAGGTTAGGTTGGTTTGTGTTGGTGGTTAATCTGGTGGTCTTCAGTTCTACTAGTGGAGACCTGTCCAGTGAGAGAGTTAGATGAGCTGAATCTGAGAGAACAGTCCTGATTAGACATTTTTCTGTTTGCTTTCACAAATTTCACCCTTTAATAATTTGCAGAGCATTATTTTCTGCCACCACTTGAGTGGCGGCAGCTGCTCACAGGGAGCATTTTTTCTTTTTTTTCATCACAATTTTTGGTATTTGATTATTTAGAGGTTCATTTTCTATTGCAAGGATTAGGCTTGGTTCTGTATTTTTTTCTCCATTACAAATTCTGCATATTATTGTCATCATATCTCATCATTTAAACACCAACTTCAACTTCATTCTACTGACAAACAATATGCTAGCATTACAAAGCTGAATTTTTCTCTCACACAAATGTCAGAGGAGTAGCTGTAAAGTTGGAGAGAGTTTGAATAAAAATAATAACTTGAGTTAAAAGATAGTTCAGCTTGCTTTATATTTTCCGTAATTTCTCAGTGCCGCTCTCTTTCTTTCCTTTTTTTCTCTTTGAAATGATGTGAGTTTCCATCTGAAAGGAAACCCTCTACGATTTCAAACCTGTCCTGCGTGACCTTCGACCGCCGTCGTCTTCCCCCGCTCCGACTCGGCAGCGATGCGCAGCTCTGTCTCCAGACGTGTGGTTTTATTAAGAGACGCGACTCAGCCAATATTTGTGTTAAAGTGAGATCATTTGGCCGGGAAGAGAAACAAACCTTCATGTGGATCTAGACCTGCTTGAGGAGCTGTGCAGAAACGCCACAGCAACACTGAACCTCCACACTCTGCAGTCGTATAGACTGAGACCGGTTCTCTGTGAAGGAGTGATTGGTAGAACTGTCTCTGAACAGATTTCAGTTTTTTAACTAGTTGTTCAATCTTCAGCTGTGATTTATAACCAATTTTGGGGGTTTGGTTTTGGTTTTGGCTCTTGAATAGGGCTCCTTGGACACTGCAGTGATGGCTGCCCACTGCTTCGGGCATGTGCACTCACTGTTTCACTGTATGCCACTGTTTGTGTGTGCTTTCACTGGTGTGTACGTGTGTGTTCACTGCATGGATAGGGTAAAAGTGGATGCTAATTCCATCTGTGCTTCCAGCACAAGTGTGCTTACTATGGTCTATGTCTTGTTTTTATTGGTTTAACCCTTTCAGGCACACACAGAGAACTTCAGGTTTACTGATCTGGACGAATTACAAACCATAAAACTAAAGCAGATTGAGGGTTTAGGTATTTTGTCTACAGTCCTTATCTCATTCTATGTGTTACATTTTGAAAGTTCCCCATTTTTTTTTCTTTAAACACTATTGCAAAATGAGAACTGAACAAAATTAGGTTTCGTACAGTAAAACCCCACCAAATTAAAAAAAGGCTGTGCATAAATAAATGCAGATGATAAAGGAGCTACCTCCCTGAACCACACTGAACTGTCCTGTTTTTGCAGGGTGAAATGTCAGCATATACTCCTCTATTTAATAATGTGTTATTAAATGTTATTAAATCATTTTTAGATTCAAAATGCGCTTAAAACTTTATTCCGCATTCCACATTTGGTGTAATAACATTCTGGGAGGGTGGTTTTAGAGTGTCAGACATCTGGTTCTATTTCCTATCACTGTGAGCAATTCTTACTGGGTAAAGGTCAGGCATACTTCTTGCAGAGAAACGAACAAACATCGATGCTGCACAGGGGCTTCACACGCTGTAACGCACACATGGCAGTCACTACATCACAAAGCCTGAGACTGGTTGGTAACAGAGAGGCATTCCATGAAACGAACATTGTTGACTTTCAGAAACATATTTTTAGGATAAAATAAGCCTTTATTAATCCCACAGCAGGGAAATTTGCAGTGCTGAGGGCAGAACAAATGAGTCAGAAAATATACAACAAAATTAGATCTATACTATGATAATCATTTTTACAGTAGTCAGACTTAGTATCATGCCACATTATCACCTCCAAAACAAAACAACAATGTATTCCAGCTTGTAAGATAACTTTGTTCCTCAGGATTTATGTTGTGGGGGGAGTTTCTCGTAAACTCAATCTAAACAAACATGTCAAATGACAGCAAAACCATTGCTATGCTAGTTTTGAGTGCCAGGAAAGCTAAGAAAAAGAAAAGTGTATGAATGAAAAAAAATCCAACAGGGCTTATACACACTGCAAAACACATACAAATATAGCTACTGTATACAGTACCAGTCAAAACTTTGGACATATATTCTTATTCAGTGTTGTAAGTTATAAATAACAATAAAAAAAAATATATAAAAAAAAATCAAAAGTGCAAAGAGGTATCTCTTGGTCTTCCATTACTTGGGTGGTCCCGATGAGGGCCAGTTTCATCATAATGTTTCTGATGGTTCTTGATACTTTGATATTTTTCAGATTGATTGATCTTCATTTCTTAAAGTATTTTTCTTCTATACTTAGTTGAGTAGTTCCTGCCATAAAATATGGATTAGAACATTACTCAAATAGAGCTATTCACTGTATACCAACTCTACATCTCCACAACTCCACAACCGATGTTGTAGTTAACTCTTGACAAGTTCAGCACAGCTGTTAACTGAAATCTGATCATTCAAAGTGACTCTACCTCACAAAGCTGACTGAAATTAAAATGCCAGGATGTAAATATAAATCATATTCTGGTTTGTTTAACACTTTTTGGTTCATTAAATAATTCCATTTGTTTATTTCTTTATACTTTGCCTTCAGTATTAATCTACAATGCAGAACATTGTAAAATAATAAAAACTACTAAATCTAAGGTGTGTCCGAACATTTTACCTATACTGTATGTTGTACATATACCTTGAACACAAATAGCTAAAGGTATTGTATATGTATATTGTATATGTATACCCCATACACTACATTATAATCTAGGAAGATCATTGTTTACCTCAACCTGTGACTTTTTGCAATTGCCAAAAAAAAAGAAAATCTGCCTCAAAATCACCCAAATTATCCTGTAATGTGGGCCAAGCCTGCAGAAGACGTCAGATAACAAACATATGCTGTCCTGCCTGATGGGCTGAATCCAGGGTCATTGATCAATCAAAATCTTTTCCTTTAAGCTGTTATTTTATTTTTGTCTTTCATCACACTTATGAGTGTAATTGAGTCGTACGTTTCTTCTGAGCTCACTCACACGCCAGGAAGCGTAAATATTAGCTCAGAGCCGAGGGTCCTGGGCTGTGGGTTCGCCGCTGAAGCTGCGGGACCGCAGCGGGGGTCCGGAGGGGGGGTTTGGGGAGTCCACAGATTTCACATTGCTCTTTTACTCTCTCTGGATTTTTATAGAGCCCATAAAGCACACTGCAGGCTGTAGGCCACAGAGACTTTGATTTGGCTCAGCACATCTGGAGTGTGTGTGTGTGTGTGTGTGTGTGCGTGCACTATGCATCAATACTTTGGGGACACACTGTCCTTTACACTTTTTATTATCATTTTTTTTACTTTGAATTTTCTCGCTGTAGCTTTTCTGTGTAAAACTCCATGGAGGTCCTGTCAGATCACACACTCCCACTTTCTCCACACATTTTTTACACACAGACAGTTCATGCACAAGAACACATGAACAAGTGACTGTAGAGGACCACTGTGCTCTGACAGCACTGCAGATTAAATAACTACATTAACCCATATGGCCCAACGCAAAAACATGGCTATTTCTTCCATTATACAGGACTAGTGCTGTGCACTTTCACACCTGAAAGTCCAGAGCAAAGTCTGAACCGAATCATGTGTGTTCAGTACATTGTATCAGTTTGGTTCGGTTCATTTGGTTTCACACTGCAGTTTATTGAGTTTGTTTGAGAATGTTGTCAGTTTAGTGCAATGCCTCGTTCCTCAGCAGTGTAATAGATTATCGTCTGATTCTTTTACTTCTGTTTTATAAATCAGAGTTAATCTACAGTTACAGCAGATACAAGAATAACATCTTCTGTTCTCCTTCCCCCATTCTTCTTCACCTTTCCATCCTCTTTTCTTCTCCATTCCCTCCTCTCTTTTTCTTTTTTCCTCCTCTCCTTTCTCTCTCTCTCTTCTCCTTTCCCCCTCTCTTCTTCTTTCAACATCTCTGTTTCTCCTTTCCCTCTCTCTTCTTCTTATCTCCTCTTTTCTTCTTCCTCCCTCTCTTGTTCTCCATTCCCCCTCTCTGCTCCTTTCCCTCTCTCTTCTTCTCCTTTCTCCCCCTCTCTTTTTATCCTTTCCCTTCTCTCTTGTTCTCCATTCCACCTCTCTGGTTCTCTATTCCCCCTCTCTTCTCCTTTCTCTCCTTCTTCCTCTCTTTCCCCCCTCTCTTCTTCTCTTTTCCCACTCTCTTCTTCTTTCACCCTCTCTATTTCTCCTTTCCCCCTCTATTCTTCTTATCTCCTCTCTTCTTCTTCCCCCCTCTCTTGTTCTCCATTCCCCCTATATTCTCCTCTCTCCCTCTCTCTTCTTCTCCTTGCCCCCTCTTTTCTTCTTTCACTCTCTGTATTTCTCCTTTCTGCCCTCTCTTCTTCCCCTTCCCCCTCTCTTCTTCTCTTTCCCCTCTCTCTTCTTCTTTTTCCTCCCTCTCTTTTTCCTTTCCTTTTTGTCTTCTCTTGACTGCATCTCTTTTCTCCTCTCTTCTCCTATTTTCACTATTTATGTTTTTCTCTCCCTTTTTCACTTTTATCTTCTACTCTCTTTACTTCATCTCTTTTCTCCTTTTCTCTTCTTCTCCATACCTTTCTCTGTCGTTCTTCTTTCCCTCCTGTCTTGTCTTTTTTTTCTCTCTTCCATTTTATCCTCTTGTGTGTCTTCTGTTTTCTTCCCCCTTTTTTGTTTTCCTAGATCTTTTTTCATTTCTTTTTCCCGATTTCCTTCTGCTCATATTTTATGATATAAAATTGTGTTTCCAAATCTTTTGACATAACTGTGTGTGTGTGTGTGTGTGTGTGTGTGTAGCAGGAATTCCCCAGTGCTGCCCAGCGATCATCTGCAGCTCAGTAAAGTGTGAGAGTGTGTGAGTGAGGAAAGACGAGTGTAAATTCTCGCTCCTCTCACATTCTTCTGTTCTCCGCATGTTCAGACAGACGTGGACAGATTGACTTGAGAGGCAGAAAAGAAAGTTTAATTGTGTGTGTGTGTGTGTGTGTGTGTGTGTGTGTGTGTGTGTGTGTGTGTGTGTGTGTGAGTGAATAAACTCTGCTAATTTGCTCCAGTTTGCTGAAACAGACGACAGATCAGATCTCAGATTCACTCAGTCAGACTCTCTGTGTCTGAACGTAATCTGTACTGTAGTCTGTGTTCTAGATAACAGAGAGTATCAGTGTGTAGATGAACCCATGTATTACTGATCTCTGAATACCTCCACCTGCTTATCTGTTTCTCTTCTCTTCTCTTCTTTTCTGTTCTCTTCTTTTCTCTTCTCTTCTCTTTGTCTTCTTTTTAATTTTCTTTTTTCTTTGTTTCTCTTCACTCTTTTTGTCTCTTTTTGTTCTATTTGTCATTTATATTATATATATTCTACTCTTCTCTTTATTTTATTCTCTCTGTTAGTATTCTCTCTTCTTAAATTTCTTGTTTTGTGTCTTTTCTCTTTCTCTTCTCTGTCTCTCATCTTAATTTTCTTCTCTTTTAGTCTCTTCTCTCAACTCTTAACGTTTTGCTTTTTTCTGTTTTCTTTTTGTCTATTCTCTACTTTTCTTTTTTTGTCTCTTCTAGATTCTTCTCTTTCTGTCTCTTCAGGAAACTGCTCTTATTTTATTTTTTCTCTTAACTTTTTTCTTTTACTCTCTTGTAGAATCTTTTGTCTGTTCCCTCTTCTTATTTTTGTGTTTTTCTCTTTGTGTTTTCTCTGTCTTTTCTCTTTTCTCTGCTGTTTTTTATTCTTCACTTTTTCTTCTGCTCTTGTCTTTTCTCCTCTCTCCTCATTTTGTTCTGATTGTATCCAGATGCTGTTGTTAAATAAAGATGGAGGGAATGTGTAAAATAGACTAATGATGGATAGTGATGGAGGTGTGAAGGGTTTTGAACAGTGTTTTTTATTGTTTTATGGTACAGAGATTTGGGAGTGTTGGGTAATTGTTCTAAATCTTCAGATAAATGGTGATTGCTGGGTAATCATGCTAATCTGTGTGAGATAAAAGGTTCTCAAATGTTAATAGTGATGTTCTCTGGCCTAGTCTAATCACACAATGGTCTAGTCTCACACACCTTTTCTTTTCTTTTCTTTTCTACTGTCCTCTCATACCTTACTTATCTGCTTCTCTTCTCCCTTTCTCATATATTCTCTTCTATTTTCTCCTGACTTTTCTTCTCTTTTTGTATCTTTTTCTCTTCTCATAATTTCTATTGTATCTTCCCCTGTCCTTTTTTTTTTACTTATTTCTCTCTTATCTTATCTTCTCTACTCTTCTCTTTTCTTTTACTCTTCTTCTTCTATCTTATCTTGTATCTTTTTTATCTATTTTTCTCTTCTCTTTTCATTTTGTGTTTTTATTTGTCTCTTTTCTCTGTAGTTCTCTTTAGTTTGCCATTCTTCTCTTCTCTTTTTTCTCTTCTCTTCTCTTCTCTTCTCTTCTCCTCTTCTCATCTTTCTTCTGCTGACATTTCCTCTCCTATATGAATATAAAATGAGAGCAGAAACTACACTAACTTGTTAACTGTGTGGGTTTGGAGAGCTTGTCTGTTATTGTGGACAGAGTGATTGCCCAGATACAGTATGAATTTGCCAGAATCTCCCCACAGCCCATTTTCACCCTAAAGCCATATCTAATATATGTTTAATATAGTTTATCGCCCAAAACATGTTTGGTGCCTCTGTAGATTTCTTCTGGAGCTACAAGGCAAATGTAGTTAAGAAGTAATGGAAGCTATAGAACACTTCACTGCAGCTCCTCTGCAGTAGAAACTCGTTGCATTAATGTAACCGCTGTACACACACACACACATACACTCAGAGTGCTGGCGAGGTGTGTATGGTTTGCGAGTTTGTCTGGAGCTGTCCATTTTCCACCACTTCGATTCTAAAAAAAGAAAGAGGGAGGGAGAAAGAGGGAGATGGCAGGACAAGTTAGCTGGAAAGAGAGAAAACAGAGTTGAGAAATTAATGAATAGAAAGCAAGAAAGAGATAGATAGATAGAAAGATAGACAGACAGACAGACAGACAGTTAGGTGAATAGACACAAATCATTAGATAGATAACTACATAAATATGAAATAAGGTAATTGTGATGTAAACAAGTAATTTGTCTCTCGTAATTGATCCTGTTTGATGTTGACCAGCGGCCATTTTAAAGACACACACACACACACACACACACACACACACACACATACACTTAGGGTGCTGACGAGGTGTGTATGGTTTGAGGGGTTCATTTTCTGCGGATTTCATTCTGCAGTGATGAAGAGAGAGATGGAAATAGAGAGAGAGGGATAGCGAGAGGGATAGAGAGACAGAGATGGAGAGAGAGATGGCGAGAGGGATGGAGAGAGAGAGAGAGAGGGATGGAGAGAGGAGAGATGGCGAGAGGGATGGAGAGAGGGATGTAGAGAGAAAGATGGCGAGAGGGATGGACAAAGAGAGAGATGGCGAGAGGGATGGAGAGAGTGGGATGGAGAGAGAGGTGGCGAGAGGGATAAAGAGAGTGGGATGAAGAGAGAGAGATGGCGAGAGGGATGGACAGAGAGAGAGATGGAGAGAGAGAGATGGGGTGAGAGGGATGGTGAGAGAGAGGGATGGAGAAAGGGATGGAGAGAGAGGGATGGAGCTAGAGGGATGGAGAGAGAGAGGGATGGTGAGAGAGATGAAAGAATTGAGAAAGAGGGTAGAAGGAAAGAGAGAAAAAACAGAATTGAGAAATAAATAGATGTAGACAGGGGAATAGATGGACAGATAGATAAACAGATAGGTCAAGTGGTAGATGGATGGATGGATGGACAGATCACGTAGTATATATAAAATAAGGTAATTGTCATGTAAACAAATCGTTTGTCTTTTCTCTCATGATTGATCCTGTTTGATGTTCACCAGCGGCCACTACAAAGACCCTGATGAGCTCAGCTTCAGTCACTTTCATCCTGTATGTTCAGTACACTCTGTGTGTGTGTGTGTGTGTGTGTGTGTGTGTGTGTGTGTGTGTGTGTGTGTGTGTGTGTGTGTGTGTGTGTGTGCGCGGCGCACGGATGCATGCACAGCTGTTTAAACCTACTCTCTAAAGCAGTACTGTAACAGCAGCCAACCACCTCACTGACACAAGCGCCGAGTGTGAGCAAGAGTGTGTGGTGTGTTTGATGTGATTCAGAAAGGAGTGCTGTTGTCCTGACGACTGTTTGATCCTTTATCTCCTGCCCTGTGGCGCAGAATCTGCAAACAAACAGGAGCGCGGCCGGACAGATCGGACCATGAAGAGGGAAGAGCTTTAGGTTAAAAAACCAGCCGCTTCTTTACACATCGGCACACGGCTGTAGCATTAGCATTAGCATGTTAAAGGCTGGAGTTAGCCCTCGTAGTGCTTTTCAGTACGAGCAGTAACCAGAATCTAGAACAACCTGTGGCTATTTACCATAAAAAAACACAGCAGAGAACCATCAGGAGCTGCTCAGTATTAAAACCTATTAAATGCAGTACTTTGTTGTAGCTTAGCTCTAGGTTTTGAGCTCTAGGATAGTAAAATAATGAAAACACATTGTATATGTATACCTGTATACCTCATTTCCTTCTTCCCCTCCTTCATTCCTCTATCCTATTATTCCCCTTTGACCTCCTTTTATCCCTATCCAAAGATGTTTTACCTTTAAACTTATTTTACATTGTACTTGACTATTGTAAGTCGCTTTGGACAAAAGCGTCTGCCAAATGTAATGTAATGTAATGTAATGTAATATGTGTGTGTGTGTCTGTGTGTGTGTGGGGTTGAGAGAGAGAGAAAGAGAGAAGGAGAAGGAGAGAGAAAGAGAGAGATTGCCCATATTGTCTCTCATAATAAAACACATGCTATCAGTTAAATAGCAGCTCTTTTAGAGATTGATGCTGTTTAGCTTTTGGCTTTATTCTTAGTTATGTTTTCCAAATGAAGACGTCATGGCCAATTACGAAGACCCCCTAACGTGAGGATTATTCTATACACCACACACAAACCCACACACACAGTCACATCAGTCCAGCAGAGCTTCTAATGGACCTGAACCCGCTCAGCATCTTCCCATAGGCTCCATGTCGTCAGCGCCCCTTCTGAGTGTGAAATATGGGATCTGTTTTAAAAACAAAAACACACAGTTTAGTCTATTTTATCACACAGTTGGATTATTATTGCAGCCATTTCTGCAGGCAGGCCAATTCGCACACTTCTCCTCGGTTCTGTGGGGAAGAAGAAGAAATGATGAAGACTTGGATGTTAGTTTCAAGACAAGGCAAACTTAGGATTGTTAGTATCGATTTGGTTTGGTTATTTGAGGTTAATTCAGTTAGTTTGGGTTAACTAAGGTTACTTATTTAGAGTTATTTTGTGATTGTTTAAATTTGGTATAGGATAAAGTTGTTATTATTACTTTGGTTGGTTTGGATTATCTAGAATTAGTGATAATTTGGATTAGATATTGTTAGTTTGCTGTAGCTGGGATAAATGTAGAAATGGTTAGTTTTCCACAGCTAGGGTTAATTTCGATTAGATATTATTAGTTTATAATAGATAGGGATAATCTGGATTAGATATGGTTAGTTTGGCATAGCTAGGTTTAATCCTGATTTAGATATGGTTAGGTTGTGTTAACTAGGATTCATTTTAGTTACATATATTTAGTTTACTTTAGCTAGGGTTAATCTGGATTAGATATGGTTAGTTTGCCATACCTAGATTTAATCCATATTAAATATAATTAGTTTTCTGAAGATAGGGTTGATCTGCTTTACATATGGTTAGTTTATAGTAGCTAGGGTTAATCTGGATAAAGTATGGTTAGTTTTCTGTTTTTCACATTAATCTAGATTAGATATGGTTAGTTGTCTGTATTTAAGGTAAATCTGGATTAGGTATGGTTAGTTTCTGTAGATACGGTTAATCTGGATTGGGTATGGTTAGTTTTGTGTATTTGAGGTTAATCTGGATTAGGTATAGTCAGTTTTGTGTATTTAGGGTAAATCTGGATTAGGTACGGTTAGTTTTCTGTATTTAGGGTAAATCTGGATTAGGTATGGTTTGTTTTCTGTATTTAGGGTAAATCTGGATTAGGTATGGTTAGTTTTCTGTAGATAGGGTTAATCTGGATTGGGTATGGTTAGTTTTGCGTATTTAAGGTTAATCTGGATTAGGTATGGTTAGTTTTGGTTATTGCGGGTTAGTTTAGTTTAGACTGGCAGTACCAGAGTTAGCTTGGAATAAGTAGGTTTAAGTGATTTAGTTTAGGATTACTCTGCATTAGCAAAGGATCAGTTAGTTTCAATTAGAAAAGTTTGTTTAGGCGTTTGTTTCTATTAGCTGTGGGAAAATTGACTATGGTTGTTGCAGGTGATTCTGTGAAAGTGGTGCCTCCTTCCGAGTCAGCAGTGTGATAATGAAGATGACATTGATGGTTATGATGATGATGAAGGATCTCCACATCCTCTGCTAACCTACTGTCTGTAGTGTGAGGAAGACATCAAGGTGTGTTAGCGGGTTGCCAGCTTCTGTCATGGTCACTGATTCTCTGCAGCATGCCTGCCGCCCCTATCCTAATTAGATCCGTATTGTTCAGCAGCACCTGGACATGAACCTGGCAACCGTACACCATCAACATCCTGTGTGTGTGTGTGTGTGTGTTTGGTTTTTCCCCTCTCCCTTGTTTTATCCGAATGTTCTTGAATCCTGGCTTCTCTGGTCTGGATCCTCTTCTGTCTAACAGAAAAATAGTTTTCTTTTATATGATGTTTTATGAGTTTCTGAGTCATGGATTTATTGCATCACAAAGTATCAATCATGTGTGAGCGTGTAGCCAGCATCACGCTCGTTCAGGCTGAAATCTGGAACACATGTTTTGGAAACGATCACCCTGAGCATTGTTTCGGTAGTGAAGGATGAAAGGTCTTTGTTGGTTTGTTCAGATCTGAGAGAGGTTTGTGGATTTCTCCAGTATGTTCTGGACATTATGATCACTTTAGCAGAATAAATGTCTGCCATGCAATGTCCCAAACCTTGTGTGACAAATTACAGAGCTCTGTTACTCGCTTTTCTTTTAGAGAAAAGCAATGGAAGAACCACTTTTGGTGCCATAAAAGTGTGAAGTAGGTAGAGAAGCTTTACAACAAGTGGAGATTTTTTAAAAAGCTTCTCACAGGTTTACACACCTCTCAAATGGAATATACATAGTTTTCAAGTATACCCAAACTTTTGACAGTGCACTTCAGCTTAATCCTGTCATCCCATTGGCCATGCATGCAGGCCTGTCTTGGTGCGTTTTGGGCCATGTAACTTTTGACCTTCTCTGGATCTACTGCCGTCCTCGTCCCACTCCATTACCCAGAATGCCCTGCGGTGGTCAGCGTGGCGAGAGCTGCATGTGGGATTTGGCTTTGAAGTCTCACCTTTAGAAGCGAATCTCTCCCTCCTGCAGCTATAAATCACTCCTAGAGCTGAGCTTCTTCACCCAGCCGCCGTTAATCTCTAGTCCGAGCTCTCGCTCTGGTCTGAGGGACAGATGCTCTGCTCGTCTCTCTCTATTTCTCTTCTTGTCTTTGTCTGTGTCTCTCACCCATGTGAGCAGTAAGATGTTGTCAGTCATGTCTCATTCCTCACATGAGGGGATCTCCGTGACGGACGGATTTTCCACTACCTCAGCCTGTCCACAGCCGGATCCGCTCTGTTCTGACCAGATTTAGATCAGACCTGATGGAGAGACTCTGTTCTGTTCTGTTCTGTTATGTGCAGGGGACTCACAAACTGCTGCATATCTCTTTCTATTACAGGGTGAACTAAGCCAAAAGTGAGATTGAGATCCAAAAACAATAGACAACTTTCACTATCCAGTATCTTCTTGATAAAAGCCCAAACAAAAACTCGATATCAGATTCCTGATCTTTTTACGCTACAGGATTGTTCACAGTTACCGTTACACCGTTAACTCTTTAAAGAAAAGAAAAAAAAATCCAGTTCTGGTTAGCAACCTTACTGAAGCTCAATGGTTACCAGTAGAGCTGCACGATATATCATTTAAGCATCATCATCGCGATGTGCGCATTCGCAATAGCCACATTGCAGGACGTGGAATGTCACTTAAGGCAATTAAATCAAACACATCATCTTGCAATGTTTTGATATTTGACACAAGACGTAGATACACAATGTTGTCTCTGTGTCTGTCAGAAAATATCATGCTTTTAATCCCAGAAAAACGCTCTTGTTTACCTTTTAAACAGCCGTTTTCCACTTGGTTTTGATAGCTTGGCGCTGACTCTTGATCAGTCCGGACGCGAGACAGTGCGCGGGTGGGGTCAGGGCTGGTGACGCCATGGGCCCTGCATTGTTTAGTATTGCGATATAATAGTTGAAAAAAGAACATATTATAAAATATATAATGTAAAATATTTCCAATATCGTAAAGCCCTAGTTGCCTGTTCAGCAGAAAAATAGCCAGCTCACCGGTTTCCATGGCTGCAGCTTACTGTGTTTCCGTGCTGTTTTATATACCTGGCTACCCGGGGCGTGGAACTGGGACTAGGGAAAAGGAGGTGAGATAAAACCCACACAGATTTCTGCACAGTTCAAATTAAACAATACTGGCTGAAGCTCTATTGACAAGAGCTTTTAACTCAGCATATTTCCTTATTATCTGATTATGCATCCTGAGTTACTACAAAAAATATGATCCTTAATGATGATATAAGAACAGTAAATAAGGCCTAATTATCCCAGTGAATAATGGACACCCGTAAATGGTCCATATTCTATGTTTTCCTGAGCTCTGGTGTTAAAGTGAGGTTTTATGTTTGAAAACAGTTATAATTCATATCTTTTGGCAATTTTTTTTTACCTCACATTATTCTTTAGAATTTACCACACCATGTTTTCACAGATGTATTAGTGCTGGACGGTATGGCCAAAAATTCATATCACAGTATTTTGAATATATATTTTGTATTATTATTTTTTGCAAGACTGGGCTTTAATATAGGTTTGTGAGTTACTGTACTGTTAGGAGTTCATATAATATGAAACACTAATGATTTAAATTATGGCTTTTGTTAGTATAGGGTTACTTTGTCCCACAAAATTAAACAATATATGATTAAGCAATAACAGCTGAAGAATATTAACAATAAACCTTAAAAAGGGATACGCCAACAACTTTAACACAACTTCCTTTACAAAATATTAAAAATAAACACTATAAATGGACATAAAATACTCAATGTTTTAGTATTCAAAAGATATTTCTCAAAAGCTCTATTGCACAAGTAAGACTCAAGTTCAATATAAATTTACTATATGTTATTCCTGAAGCCATTAGAGGCATTATAGTGTTTTAAATCAGCTACAATTCCCTTTTTTCTCCAGTCAAATAATACATTTAAATCATCCTTCAAGCTACAGTATTACTATATTTAAAAGGGCTGTATTTACTGCTCTAATTTACTAGGGGAAAACACTCAGACAGTAGAAACGGCAGCAGGTGGTGTTCTGAGGCAGGACAGCACTAGACCAGGGCTGCGTCCGAAATCGCGTACTTCCATACTAAACAGTATGCAAAAGCAGTATGCGAGATCGGGTAGTGTGTCCGAATGCGCAGTAGGCGAGTTTGAGTACGCGAAAAGTTCCCGGATGACGTAATGCACCGGGAGACATTTTTAAGTATACAAGCCCAGCACACTTCACCCGCTAATATTTCCCACAATCCACCGGGAGCCGCGCTGAGCTGAGTGACCCGTCAGTGAGCTGCGGAGCGGCGGAGGAGAGGAGTGGAGAGAGAGAGAAGTTTATGAGGTGAGGAGATTCAGATATATAAACTGTTTTGGTTGTTTGTGATATCAGGCTGTAAATGAGAGATTTATGAGGGTTAGTTTAAGTTAAATTAGCGAGTTATAGGGGTGTGGGTTTGTTATTAATGCTGTTGCAGACAGAATATCTTTATTTTCGTATCTGAACTGCTTTACTGAGCAGCGTTAGCCCTGTGCTACTGAGATCAGTTAGCTTAGCTAGAGTTATTAAACTTATCACAACTCTTTATTAATCTTCTGTTCTGCAGCACCAGCGTTTACTAACTCACTACAGCCCTGTATACTGCTGCAGTTCTGAGGTGCTGGGGCAGTTTTAACTTAATACTGATCAGTCTGTATAAACTCATCTGAGAAAAAAGGCTGCTGATATCAGAGAGGCTTTTCAACAGACAGACAGACTGGTTGCCAAAAATCACATTAATAAATTATAACCCAAATCTGACCATTTTATTTAGTTTTATTAAATAGCTAGCTAACCAGCCAGGATGGTTAGACTTTTATGTTGTTCAGAATTTATATTATATTTGTTTAATGACCAAGCTAAACTGTTTTAATCTGTGTGTGTTTCAGATTCAACTATCCTTCCTACTCGAGAGGATGAAGATGAAGAGAGGGAGAAAAATGAACAACGAATAAAAAAAATAAATAAAGCTACTTTAAAGACTTGTCATTCTTGTATTTTGTGGGAAATGTATTTGTGTAAATATGCAAGTGAGGGAAAATTATTAAATAAAATAACTAAAATATTTTTTTAATTTACATTTTATTGCCAAATATGATCCCCAGTTTTCCCGAAACTGACTGGTTCTAGCATATTTGATTTACATCAGTACTGCATATATGTTGCCTTTATGTTTAATGCAGTCAGTAAAAGATAATGTATAACAATAAGAATCATGTGTTTAAATATTTATGCTAGAAAAGGAAATTCTGGTGAAATGGAAAGGCAGGAATTAATTAACATTTTGGTATTTATCTTTGAAACTTTTTGATAATTGTTTTGTTGCATAAGCAAGTATTATTAATATACTTCATGAATATTAAACAGTCTGTTCATATTTATTATTAAATATTTCATATTTGAGGAAATATTAATTTTAAGTTTTATTTACAGTCAGTGTTTATTAAATAGGACAGTTTGGGGGTTTATTTATTAATAAGAGCTGATTAATGAGGGGATTTTAATGAAATTAATTAGGGTAAAGCTCTGTAAAGTGTGCCGCTGGTTAGGAGGGGTGAGAGGTGAAAGGGCGTCAGAGGTAAGATGGTGGATGTAGTGCGTCCGAGGCTGCGTGCGTACTGCGGTCTGGCGTACTGAAAAAGCGTACTGCTTTGCTCGACGAGCAGTGCGTACTCACCCCAATCCAGTACGTACTGCTTAAGTACGCGATTTCGGACGCAGCCCAGCATTTAACTCCACAGGGCTGCATGTGCTTCTCTAGTGGTTCTGTTCCGCACAGCGCTCCGCAGCGCCCTCTAGCGGTATGGCGGTATGAGAGAAATGCATACAGGTTCTAGTTCCCTGCGTGGTATACCGAATGAACCGCTATACTAATGAGCACAAAGATGTACTATGAAGAATTATTGTTTCTTGCTCCTAATCTTCTCCTACTGTTGGGAAATTTAAATTATGATTTAAGCCACCACTAAAAAACACATTTTTTGGACAAGCTGAGACAAACAAAACTGTTCGACTGGGCATTTAGAGATAAAACACACCTGGGAGATAGAACATGGGCTTTTTCGAAAATAATAGGCTAACTGGTTGTCAGAGAAACCTGAGTGAATTATAAACAGACAGTTTTACAGGTTAGTGTGCATATATATATATATATATATATATATATATATATATATATATATATATATATATATATGTGTAGACAGAGGAGTGAATGATGCCTTCTGATACTTTATCAGAAGTAAATGTTACAGCAAAATTCTGTATGTAAGTAAACGTTAGTTTCAGTGAGGATCATTTACTTTTCGTGTGTTTGTTCGTTATTGTACTTAGCGATGTGATATCGTTGTGGAGAACTGTGTCAAACTCATGTTTTTCCAGACTGTCCCTTAACATCCAGATCACTTCACTCAAGAAACGATTAGCTTCATCATATGTGAAATGTACTTCCAGTTTCTGAGCTGATGAAGAGGAATCACTGTCATCATCGTAGACTAATTGCTGGCTTTCTGTGAGCTTTATTTCACCCTGCTTTTTGCACGGAAACTTGGACCTTGACCAAGCTGTTAATCTCTTTCCTCGTTATTTTCACATCCGGACGCTGCTTTAGTTCTGCTCCGCGCCTCGCTGCCCTCGGCACTCCTGGACACATTAGTTCTGGAGGTGTCGTTTCCCCGCCTCGTCATTAGTAACGTCTGACAGCAAGATGAAGCTTCGCTGCTCAGCCGTCTCCTCCTGATTTACTCTCACAGCCAACTTCTGCAACACCGTTCTCCACCACGACCAATTCTGTTCCATTGTGTTCCATCATGTTCCGCCATGTTCTAGACCTCCCATCCTATAAGTTCTGTTTGTTCTTAATGAGTACCTATATTCTGTATCTATATCTCTCATCTTATAAGTACCATCATGTTATGTTTGTAACATGAATTAACTGTGATTTACCACATTTTTTAGAAAGCTGAGTTCAATTTCACTACTAGACACAACCATACCCAATTACTGCCAGACCTGTTGAATCAAGAAATTACTTAAATAGAACCTGTCTGACAACATGAAGCAGCTAAAAGATCTCAAAAACAACATATTATACCCCAATCTGAATAAATTTAAGAACGAATGACGAAACAGTCCTTGACATCTGTTGGTCTGGTCACATTAAATGTCATTTTAAAGCTTTGGGATCCACAGTGAGAGCTACTGTTCAGAAATGGAGGAAACATAGAACACTGGTGAATCTTCTCAGGATTGTCCGGCTGACAAATTTTACTCCAAAAGGGCATGGACAACTCCCAATAGAAACCAGAAAAACATTTAAAGAACTACAGGTCTCACTTGCCTCAGTTAAAGTCAGTGTTAATGGTTTAGTAATAAGAAAGAGACTGGGTGAAAATTGTCTGAGAAACCACTGCTGACCAAACACAACACAAAGTCCCATTTACCTACAATCATCTTGATGATCCCAAAGACTGACAAGACAAAAGTGGACATTTTTGAGAGTGTGTGTCCTGTTACATCTGGCATAAAGCTAACACATAATAAAAAAAAGAACATCTTACTGAACGTAAAACATGGTGGTGGTAGTGTAATGGTCTGGGAATGCTTTGCTTGTTCAGGACCTGAACAACTTGCTGTAATTGATGGAATTATGAATTCTGCTTTCTACAAGAAAGTCCTGAAGGAGAATGTGCTGCCATCAGTTTGTGACCTTAAGCTCAGGTGTACTTGGGTTCTGCACCAGGACAATGACCCAAAGCACACCATTTAATCAGATTATGTTTGTCTGATATTAAAATGTGTTTGATAATCCTAAAAAAAAATACGTAAGAAATCTGTAGGGAGCAAAACTTTTTCACAGATATGTATCACTAACCATGTTCTTCTGGCAGTTTTGCTATGTATATGCCCATGCTTAAACTATGTTTTGCTTGGTGTGGTGCAGTGGAAAACACCAGTACCTTATTTCAGTGAAAGTGCTGGAGATTTTCCTGTGTCAGGTGTGTTATAAGTTTAATGAGTGCTGCTGTAATGGTGATGGTTCTCTGTGTGGATGTGTAGCTTACTGTGCTGCTCTCCAGCTCTGAGACATTTGTGCAAGTTTGACAGAAACGATAAAATATTAACAAACATCGCTGCTCCATTTCTCTACACAGTGTTTCTGTGTGTGTCTGTGTGTTTGTGTGATTGGCTGGATCTCAGCCGGCCTCTTACAGCCCAGGGCCCGTTTATAAAGCAGTAAAGTCTGTCGGCGCGGTGCAGTGCCGTGTTTTAATCTGCAGGTTGTGAGAGCTTGTTTAGCTGAAGCGCGACAGCTAACAGAGAGAGGAGACAGAAAGATCCCAAACCTCTTATATGCAGTAATTGCCTGACTTATCCCAACACACAACAGCTCACACTGTGCGCCAAGTGCAGTTCCAGTAAGAGTGTGTGTGTGTGTGTGTGTGTGTGTGTGTGTGTTTCTTTGTTTACTGGCACAGTCTGATCTCTCTGTCGCCCCCTAAAGGACCCGTTCTAATACCAGCGCGAACAAAGTGCACACACTAAACTCACACTTAAACACGCACACACACACCACCTGAAAAGAGTGCATTCCTGACGCTCCAGATGAGTCAGATGTTTAGCTGATGTTCTGCTGGCCTTCGCAGTGTGAAAAAGTGCAGATTTACACTCCACACGCAGCACTTCACACACACGTTTCCTGCCTGCACTCCTGGCCTTTCTCAGGCCTGATGGGATGAGGACGAGGCTCTGTGGTTAAAGCGATAGTTTAGCTATAAATTAAATACTATAAATATTCACAGTTTGATAAACCAGGCGCTCCTGATGAGACTGTTGTTGATATTAGCGAACCTGATCTACAGCTCTACAGCAGCTCTGCTGCTTTTGCAGGCTGGAAAATAGGAAACATTTTAACCTGATCCGTTCTGTACTGGAGTTCACTCAGTATTACAGCCCCAAACACAGCGGCTCTGCAGAACACACTAACAACACTCTCACAACACACTAACAACACTCTTACAACACTCTTACAACACTCTCACTCATAACACACTAACAACACTCACAACACACTCACAACACACTCACAACACACACTCACAACACACACTCACAACACACACTCACAACACTCTCTCCACACACTCACAACACACACTCACAACACACTCTCACAACACTCAACACTCTCACAACACTCTCACAACACACTCTCACAACACTCTCACAACACACGCTCACAACACTCTCACAACACTCAACACACTCACCACACTTACAACACACTCACAACACTCTCACAACACACTGAACACAAAACTAAGTCAAACTGGATAAAAATTGAGAACTAAAAACACACATTTCAAATTAATGTGGAATTATTTTTTTAAATAAAATGACAAGTGTCATTTATACTGGTTTAAATTATTAATGTCATCTGCTAAACAGGAAACACTGCAAATTCTTTGTGGGTAAATGTAGAATGGTCACATTCATACTGGTTAAATGATTAATGTCAGGTGATAAACAGGAAACACTGCAGTTTCTTTTTGGAGAAAATATAACTGTCAGATTCATACTAGTTTGGATTATTGCTGGCATGTTTTGAGGTTTAAAGTATTAATGTCTAGTCATAAACAGGAAACACTGCAGATTAGTCCTGGGTAAAATTATAATGGTCAGATTGATACTGGTTAAATGATAAAAGTCAGGTTCTAAACAGGAAAATTGCAGATTAGTAGTGGATTCAACTTATTAGTGTCAGGCGATAAACAGGAAACACTGCAGATTCTAGATCTAGATTTCTAGTTAAACTGTAACTGTCAGATTCATACTGTTTTGGATTATTGCAGGCATATTATGAACACACACTGCCAATTCATACTGGTTTAAATTATTAATGGCAGGTGAAACAGGAAACAGAGAATTTTTTTGGAAAAGATATCACTGTCACATTCATACTGTTTTGAATTATTGCAGGCATATTATGAACACACTGCCAATTCATACTGGTTTAAATTATTACTGACAGATTGTGCACACTGCAGATTCATACTGGAATCATTTAACAGCCGCTTGTCATTAATGACTCTGAGTGATTGAAATGTCCATGCAGAGCTGATGCAGCTGCAGCAGAGCTTCAGTCTCTGAAACGTCACTCTTCGTCCTGAAGCTGAGGCTGTGCCCTGCTGTGCTGTTGACAGAGAGGCTGTGTGGATGTGTTAATGCCTGCTGTGGTGAGCATCCACACACACACACAAACACCAGCATGTGTGGGCCAGCCGTGGCTGTGGCAGGAACAGCTGCAGTGGCAGTGCTGGTGGAAGGCGCACAATTTGTTAGTATGATGGATTTTGCGTGGCAGATCCACTTCCTGTGGGACACACCAGACAGGAAATCCCTGCCAAAAGCAGAGGGACAGCAACACCTGGAACACACACACACACACACACACACTCTCACACTTCCAGATACAAACACAGACTGTGCACACATGTATCAGCTAATCTGTGGTAATTGATTGACATTCACTGCTAATAAAGGACTTCCTTTGCTCTATGACTCACTGAAGTACCTTGGTTGAAAGAATTTACACACAAAGTTATAGATATGATTTGGACACTTAAGAGCATTTTCTGTTTTTTTACATGTTTCGTTTTATCTGTTGGTTCTCTTAATTTAGCCATTCCTACTCCCTCCTTTATCTGGAACTCCTCATCCCAAGTAATGCTACAGTGGTGTTGCAGGCTTTAACTCAACCCCCCTCTAAGACAACACTAACTTCTAATCCTGTTATGTCAACTACCAGACCTCCATGCTGGCTAGCATTGCCCATTCTGAGAGATGTAGGAGAGGCGGGGCCATCTAGACAGTGATGCACTAAATTTTTTGGCTAAAACCAAAACTGGACAAGCTTTTTGTGCCATTGCATTAATTAAATAGCTGACAATGTATTTTAATGGCTTGGTTTTTAAAATAAATGTAGATGAAAATGAAAATAAATGTTATTGATTATTTAACAATTTATCATACCAACCCAGGAGACATACCAACAAAGATCAATATTGCTTATTTGTGCCATTTTTAGCTGAATAAAATGTATGTCCCAGGCTTGTCTCTCTTGGACTGCTGGTCACTGACCACTCAGATGACAAAGCCAACACTTAGATGGTTGCAAAACTTAGAGGCCTTTGCGTGGCCATGCAATTAGTGGAACAATATCCAACCCCAATTTAGAGTTGTTAACCAATCAAATTCTGACTTCAGTGGAGGGGAACATGTGGTTTCTGGGTTGGCTGGCACCAGGCAAAGCCTTTCCTGGACACTCTACTAGGTCTATGCATCCAGAGAAAGCAGAGGACAGTTAAGCTCTGTGGAACTCCTGGTGACTGACAGTTGGCTGTGGCATCATCAGGGGCTGAACCTGTACCCTTCAGATAATAAAGCCAACACTTAGATGGTTGGAACACTCAAGGGTCTTTGTGTGCCCCTGCACTGCAATCAGTGGAATGCAAGCACTTTGTTCAACATTAAACAATATCCAACCTCAATTTAGAGTCCATAACCAATCAAATTCTGACTTCAGTGGAGGGGAAAATGTGGTTTCTGGGTTTGTGGGCATCACCCCAAGCCTTTCCTGGACACTCTAAAAGGTATTTGTATACAGAGAAAGCAAAGGACAATTAAGCTCTATGGAACTCCTGGTAGCTGACAGTTGGCTGTGGCATCATCAGGGGATGAACCTGTAACATTCAGATGATGGATCCAACACTTAGATGGTTGCAGAACTTAAGCGTCTTTGTGTGCCCCTGCACTGCAATTAGCGGAATACAAGGACTTTATTCCACATTGAATAATGTCCAACCCCAATTTAGAGTTGATAACCAATCAAATTCTGACTTCAGTGGAGGGGAAAATGCAGTTTCTGGGTTGGCTGGCACCACCCCAAGCCTTTCCTGGACAGTCTACAAGGTCTGCATCTAGAGAAAGCAGAGGACAGTTATGCTCTGTGGAACTCCTGGTGACTGACAGTTGGCTGGGGCATCATCATGGGCTGAATCTCTTACTATCAGATGACGGAGCCAAACACTAAGATGGTTGGAAAAACTTACTTTGTGTGGCCCTGCACTGCAATTAGTGGAATACAAACACTTTCTTGAACATTGAACAATATCCAAGCCCAATTTAGAGTTGATAACCAATTAAATTCTGACTTTAGTGGAGGAAAACGTGGTTTCTGGGTTGGTTGGTACCATCCAAAGCCTTTCCAGTATTCTCTACTAGATCTGCCTAGCAACAGTTCTTAAATCAGGAAAGGTTTTAAAATCGTCCAGGTCTTTAATCGTCAAGTAGATATGAATGAGGGCAGCTGGACTACTGGGTCAGCCTAGAAGACATCTAACAAGCTTTGTAAATTTACTTGAGTAATGGGAACATTAAAACCGCTGTGGCTGATTCACTGATCTGTGATAAAACTGGTTAAGGTCATGGAACTTGTGAAGGCCAGATCATGAAGATTCTGCGGTATCTTGGCTGCAGCTGCTTCTGAAACAGCTGTTTGAGAGTGTGAATGTAGCCTGCTTTCGTTGTTTATTTCTTCCTTTGTGACTCTTTCTCCCTCTCTCTCTCTCTCTCTCTCTCTCTCTCTCTCTCTCTCTGCACCACAGGGAGCACCACTGTTGTTTCTGGCATCTCGGCTGTTTCCTGTTGAAGAAGTGGCGTGAGAGGTGTTCTGATAACTTTCCTGGTTTTATAGCAAACAGATCCTCTTCTCCCCGCACCTCGGTGACTCACTGCCGCTAGACGTTGTTTGGGAGCCGGACAGGAACTGCAGTAGTGTGTGTGTGTGTGTGTATGTGTGTGTGTCCGTTTGTGTCCATCCCTGCTCTCTCTCTCTGTGGATGATGCTGTGGGTGATTTATGACTGTAATTGTCAGTTTGGGTCTGGAGCAGCAGCTGTGTTCCAGCAGCTCATGCTTCCACCCTGTTTAAGGCTCTGGTCACATACTCCCCATCCCACAGGACACTGCTCAGACTGATGGACTGATGTGGACCACCTTGCACCTCGTCCTTTTCTCCACCGTTTAACATATCTACCCATTGTATGCAGGTACAATACTGGTGCATGAGAGCAGAAATGAGAGGAATGGATTAGTTTGGTTTTGAATTTGGCCCTTAGTTAATTTGTGGACAAAAATTTTGAATTAACACTGTCAGGATTACATTTGAAAGTTTTCAGTGTTCATACTACACTAAAAAATCTCTGTTTGAGATTTTTAGAGTTTAATTTAATACTGAATTTACTCTAGGTTTTATTCCTTTGGTTTTGAATTCGTTCCTGGGTTAGCTCTGGATATGACTGTTGGATTGGGTTAATCCTGGATCCACAGATATAATCAGTAGTTACTTAAAAATTATAGTAAATTGTTGGATTGGCCATGGATTAACTATAACCTTGCTTTCAACCCCAGATTAAACCCTAGATTGCCCAGAATATACCTGGAATTTACTCTTGGATTGTGGATTTTTCAAGGGTTTGTTACTGGATTTTTATTTATCTAAATTTTGCCCTGGGTTCCACCCTGTTTTTTTTTTTTTTTTCATAGATTCAACCCTGCATTTGCATCGATGATTCTGGATTTTTGTTGCATTTAGCCTTGGATTTGCCTGGGTTGAAGTTAAGACCTGGGCTCAGCCCTTGATCTGCTCTGACTTTGGTGATGAATTTGATCTGGTTTAACTTTGTATTTGCTCTGAGTTTGACTCTTCCGTTTATTTAGTATTTGGTAATTATTTTCCGTATTTTAGTTTTGGTTGTAATGCTGGATTTGCCCTGGGTTTGGTTTTGGGTTTGAATTTTGGGATGAATAGGCCTAATGTTTTTTTTCCTCCTGGGTCCTGGGTTAATATTTGATTCACAGTTTCATAATTTACAATTCACATTTATAATAAATAAAAAAACTTTTGTCAATTATTGGATTTGGCTGTGGGTATACCTCAACATTTGCCTTGGTTTCAGTCCTAGATTTGCCCTAAATTGACCTGGGTTACTTTCTGGATTTTTTTTTTATGGGTTTATTACTTGTTTCCCTGTTTGGCCCTGGGTCCCATCCTGTTTTTTTCCATAAATTCAACCCTGGACTTTCCATGGAATCAGCCCTGGGATCTCCATTGGGTTCAACTCTGGATTTGCCTTAACTTTGTTCGTGAATTAGATGCTGGGTGTTGGCTCTGGTTTCTCTGTGTTCCTTTACTCTGTGTTTGATTCTTTGTTGAATCTTTGGTCTGGTCGTGGATGTATCATGTGATTTAGTTTTGGGTTTAATCCTGGATTTGCAGTGGGCTTGGTTCTAGGTTGAATATTGGAAAGCTCGGGATTTTCTCTGGGTTTCCTGAGGTTAGTGCTAGTTTCTGATCTGGTTTAGGCCAAATGTTTACTGTTGGGGTTAAGATGAGATTGCTTTTGGGATTACTTTGAGGCAAGTCTGTATTTGGCCCTTGTTTTTGGTCCTGGATCTCACCTGGTCTTGGCCCTGGTTTTGGCCTGAAAGCCGACTGACTTTGCAGAGCGTTGGAGGACCTCAGCTGGATGTAATTGTTCTGGGACTTAGACACAACCATGATGATGATGATGATGATGATGCCTATACAAAACTATGTAAATATCAGCTAATTGTCTTGGTGCACTCTTGTGTCTCCATATCTTTACAGTA
Organism: Astyanax mexicanus; assembly: GCF_023375975.1. Lineage (NCBI taxonomy): Eukaryota > Metazoa > Chordata > Actinopteri > Characiformes > Acestrorhamphidae > Astyanax > Astyanax mexicanus. The sequence goes on along the minus strand of NC_064412.1, from coordinate 26,631,015 downwards.
TTTTCGTAATGTAGCGGTAATGTGTGTGTGTGTGTGTGTTTGCAGTGTTTGTGTCAGTACCACACTTGCAGTGCATATACACTTTACTTTTGTGTGTAAGTGTGTGTTTATGCTGGTGCACTGTGGGTTTGGCGGCATATTCCAGCTTAAGAGCATTTAAAATAAACTTGGAGGGCTTTTGAGGGCCAACAGAGCAGCTGTGCTGCATCCCCATCAGCTTCTCACACACATACGCAGGAATCGTGGGACAGTGTAGAGTGGGAAACCATTTAGCACGTAGCTCTTAGCCCAAACACTCCATACACCACTCGCTGACCCTGTGTCTGGATCTGCATGTCTTTTTTTTTTTTTTGGAACTATGTATTGTATCGGCCCAGAATCTGTGAGCAGAAGTTTTAACCTGTGAGGTGATGCTTCTGCTTCTGCTGTTTAGCATCATAGTGTGCAGTTTGGGACACAGCCACAACCTCAGAGGTTCCACTCACACTTTTTTAAAGCTCAGCTGCCACTGATGAAAGGATTTCTGAGGTCCTTTCTGATGTGCTGATGAGTAGTGATGTAAAAACAAGGCTTTCTGGCATATGAACTTGGGCCGCACAATTTTCCTATAATATATATATATATATATATATATATATATATATATATATATATATATATATATATGGCATAAAGTTATTATACATGGAATTGCACATCCCTACATTGTGGTGGCAATGCTGAAATAACCTATGGAACCAACTGAATTAGTGGATTAAAAAAAATATTAATTCAGGGCAGTGGATCAGGAGTGTGAAAAGAGAGGTGGTCCAGATCCTTTTAATGCTCATCTTTTTGGTCACAGCTCCATAAATAACAGTGATAATGGCTGTAAACTAACATGTATTCCTGTATTTGTTTTCCCCTCTAGAGATCATCGATGACATCACTCAGCTGGTGGACAAGACAGACAGCCGCATCCGCAACGAAACACGAAGGGTTAAACTGGTGGAGACCAAATCTGCATCCTGTGGTGAGTTACCCACTCCAGCACAGCCAGCACACTAATAACACACACACACACACACACACACACACACACACACACACACACTCGCAACACACACACACTAACAGAATTTATTACTACCTACAATGGACAGCACAGTAAGTTGTAATTAATAGAAGTAGTGATATCTGATATCTACATTACGATGAAAACCTAACTAAAGTTTATTGTTAAAGTATTAGTATTTATTTATAACACCAAAAACACAGCATGTTTAATATTTAAATACAAAAAAAAAAATATATATATATATATATATAATAAATATACTGTATATTATACATATACTACATATGTATGTATATATATATATATATATATATATATATATATATATATATATATATATATATATAGATACTAAATATGTTTATATATACTACATATGTTTATTTATATATATATATATATATATATATATATATATATATATATATATATATATATACAAAATTAAACCCATACAGATTATTTTCTGGAATTAAATCAAGTTGATGGGATATTAAAATACGGTATCTTTGATATCTTGTATGAATTAGTTTTGAATATATAAATATTAACAATTTTAATCAGCTGTACGATAGAATTTTCCATGTGAGCCGGCAGCTTTTTTTTTTTTTTTCATTTCTTTCATTCTTTTTTGTCCTGTTCCTGCTTCTTTATTTGTTTCCTTCTTACTTTCTTTCTCTCCTTTTTTCTAGTTTCTCTTTGTCTTTTAATATTTTTAATTTTGTTTCTTGTGCTTTCTTATTTCTGTTCTTTTTTGTCTCTATTCTTTTTTTCTCTTCCTCTCATGTAACACTTACCACTTGCACCATTCTCCTGTATTCTGTGTGTTTTGGGGGGTGGGGGGGTGGGTGGATTGTTTGATGAATGGAAACATTCCTCTGCTCTTTTTCTCTCTGTTCTCCACCTCTGTTGTTTTTTTTTCTTCTCTTTCAGCTGCCACTCGTGCTCTCGCTCCCTCGCTTCAGTGCCGTCTGCCTGACTTTGTTTGACACCTGTCTTTGTTTTGCAGAAAGAAAGAATTGTAAATATAACATGCCACAAATCGTTTAGCGCCTCTCTCTCTCTATCTCTCTCTCTTTCACTCGCTCTTTTACTCTTTCACCCTCTCTCTTTTTCTCTCTCTCACTCTCTAGTGAATGTGCACTCACACTGTGTGGTGCTGCTTTTGTGTTGGAAACTTGCTGTCCTGAAGCTCCACCTGAGCTTTTGTGAGACCAGGAATCCAGATTTTCCTTCAATTTGTATACCCTGCTCTTCTGTTATCAGTACCTTATTAGTTTGTTCTCAGTGTTTTATTGCAAGAAGTTAAACTAATCTCAGCATAATGCTTATATTTGTTGTGGTGGCTGAGCGGTTAGACCACTGGCTCATTAATGGTGGGACTGTGGATTTTAGACCCAGGCTTCCAAGTTATTACTTTACGGAGATGTGTTCACTATACCACTGAGTGTGTGCTCACTAGTGTGTGTATGAGTTCAATGCAAGGTTGGGTCAAAGACTCAAGACCAAATTCCATCTGTGTCTAACATAATTATGATGATTGTGGTTGACTCCATCTTTGTCTTAGTATGAGCATAAGTATATAAAAAGTATTTAAGAGGTTCTCTTTGCCCATAAAGAACATTTTTAGGAGGCAAAGGACCTTACAAATGGAATAAAATGGGTCTTTGAGTTTGAGTCATCATTTGCCTTACTAAATACCATTTCTCAGGGGGACGTCTGTGAAAAATATTTCACACTTCTACTCAGTGAAGTAAAAAACAAGAAGACCAGTGAGTTTTTAGGCTTTCTCGATCATCTGACATGGTGTTCAGTAGCTCCTCCATTTCCACTTGCTGTTGTGTTTACATGGATCTGTGTTTACGTGGAAACGCACTCCCAAAGTGTAACTATGGTGAAGGGCAGTGGACAAATAACTATTTTTATAAATGCGAGCAGAAGAAACTCAGAGATGTGAGTCCGGGCGGGAATGAAATGACCTTATGATCACGGAATTCAGAGAAAAACAGTAGGTATTTCAGCCTGTAATTTTCTCAGAGGATGTCTGAGAAAAACACATACCTGATCATTCTGGACAGGAATAAAATCACAGAGGACCCCTCCATAAAAGAGAAAATTACCCCATTACCCCCTGAAAAACTAATCTCGTCCGGATAGGGCTATTGTGTCTCCTTTATAAAGCTGGCAGATTTTGATATCAGGGTTATTGATCATAAGTCTCTCATGATACTGATTCTTAGCAGTGTTTAACTTCACTGATGTCATGTTTCCAGTCTCATTTTAATAGGCTTTTATCTGACATGCCCTCATACTTCACATGTTTCTTTCATCAGGTAACTCTCTGATGTTTGATGTCATTTCAGCTTAAGTTCAGCCAGTTTCCAGTTCTTTAAAGTCAGTTTTCCATTCAGTCTCAGACTGCCCTCGAGTTCTGACTTCCTCAAACCCTAAAACTAATAGTCTGGCAGCAAATTTAGATACAGAGAGAGAGAGATACAGAGGGAGAGAGATACAGAGAGAGAGAGATACAGAGCGAGAGAGATACAGAGCGAGAGAGATACAGAGCGAGAGAGATACAGAGCGAGAGAGATACAGAGAGAGAGAGATACAGAGCGAGAGAGATACAGAGCGAGAGAGATACAGAGAGAGAGAGATACAGAGCGAGAGCGATACAGAGCGAGAGAGATACAGAGCGAGAGAGATACAGAGCGAGAGAGATACAGAGCGAGAGAGATACAGAGCGAGAGAGATACAGAGCGAGAGAGATACAGAGAGAGATACAGAGTGAGAGAGATACAGAGAAAGAGAGAGAGATACAGAGAGAGAGAGATACAGAGAGAGAGAGATACAGAGTGAGAGAGATACAGAGAGAGATACAGAGTGAGAGAGAGATACAGAGTGAGAGAGATACAGAGAGAGATACAGAGTGAGAGAGAGATACAGAGAGATGCAAAGAGAGATACACAGAGATACAGAATGAGAGCTAAACAGAGATACACAGAGATACAGAATGAGAGCTAAACAGAGAGATACAGGGCGAGATACACAGAAATACACAGAGAAATACTCAGAGATACACACACACACACACACAGAGTGTATCTCTATGAATGTGTGTGTGTGTGTGTGTGTGTGTGTGTTATCAGTGAGAGCTAAGTAGGTGTCTGTTATCAGAAGGAAATCTGATTGTTTGATTACTTCTAGCTAAACAGATAGAGATCAGTGATAGAACCACACAAACATACACACACAGATACAGGGCGAGATACACGGAGAAATACACAGAGAGATACAAAGCAAGAGATACAGAAAGAGATACACAGAGAGATACACAGATACAGAGCAAGAGGGACAGAAAGAGATACAGGGCAAGATACACAAATAAATTCACAGAGAGATACACAGATACAGAGCAAGAGGGACAGAAAGAGATACAGGGCAAGATACACAAATAAATTCACAGAGAGATACACAGAGAGATACACAGAGAGATACACAGAGAGATACACAGAGAGATACACAGAGAGATAACAGAGCAAAACGTTCAGGAAAACACAGAGAGACACACAGAGAGACACACAGAGAGACACACAGAGAGACACAGAGCAAGAGATGCACAGAGAGATGCACAGAGAGATGCACAGAGAGATGCACAGAGAGATGCACAGAGAGCTACAGAGCGAGAGATACACAGAGAGATACACAGAGAGATACACAGAGAGATACACAGAGAGATACACAGAGAGATACACAGATACAGAGCAAGAGGGACAGAAAGAGATACAGGGCAAGATACACAAAGAAATTTACAGAGAGATACACAGAGAGATACACAGAGATACACAGAGAGATACAGAGCAAGAGGCACAGAAAGAGATACACAGAGAGATACACAGAGAGATACACAGAGAGATACACAGAGAGATACACAGATACAGAGCAAGAGGGACAGAAAGAGATACAGGGCAAGATACACAAAGAAATTTACAGAGAGATACACAGAGAGATACACAGAGAGATACACAGAGAGATACACAGAGAGATTCATAGAGAGATACACAGAGAGATTCATAGAGAGATAACAGCAAAACGTTCAGGAAAAAAAGAGATACACAGAGAGATACACAGAGAGATACACAGAGAGATACACAGAGAGATACACAGAGAGATACAGAGCAAGAGATGCACAGAGAGATGCACACAGAGATGCACACAGAGATACACAAAGAGCTACAGAGCGAGAGATACACAGAGAGATACACAGAGAGATACACAGAGAGATACACAGAGAGATAACAGAGCAAAACGTTCAGGAAAAAAAGAGATAGACAGAGAGATACACAGAGAGACACACAGAGAGACACACAGAGAGACACACAGAGAGACACACAGAGTGATACAGAGCAAGAGATGCACAGAGAGATGCACAGAGAGATACACAAAGAGCTACAGAGCAAGAGATACACAGAGAGATGCACAGAGAGATACACAGAGAGATACACAGATACAGAGCAAGAGGGACAGAAAGAGATACATGGCAAGATACACAAAGAAATTTACAGAGAGATACACAGAGAGATACACAGAGAGATACACAGAGAGATACTCAGAGAGATACTCAGAGAGATACAGAGCAAGAGGCACAGAAAGAGATACACAGAGAGATTCATAGAGAGATACACAGAGATTCATAGAGAGATACACAGAGAGATACACAGGGAGACACACAGAGAGATACAGAGCAAGAGATGCACAGAGAGATGCACAGAGAGATACACAAAACACAGATTTTGTACAGTTTAGATCTTAAACAGCCACACTTTGTGTGTGTGTGTGTGTTATCAGTGAGATAACACACACACACACACACACCCTGTAAATCAAGAGTGTTATGAATCATTTGTGTGTGTGACTCACAGGACATGAGGCATCCTCCCCCTCACACCTTCCAGGAATTCCTCTCTCCCTGTCTTTCTCACTTTTTCTAACTTCTGTCTTTTTTTTCTTTGTTCTCTCTGTGTATGTCCCTCACTCTCTCTCTCTTCTCTCATTTCTCTTTCCTCTTTTTCCTTGCCCATCCTCTCTTTCTTCCTCACTCCTTTCCTTCTTCATTCTCTTCATCTTTTCTTTGCTCTCTTCTTTTTCCCCCTTTTTCTTTTTTCTCTTACTCGTACCCCTCGTTTTCTCTCTCTCTCTCTCTCTCTGGATGTGAAACAGCTGCAGACTCTGGGTGACGCCAGGAGTATTTTACTGAATCTGACCAGCGGCTGAATAAATGAGAGGCAGATGCTGCTCAGAAAGGCGGGTTTCTGTCTGTCGTTTTTGAGCTCAGCTCAGGGTTCTGCTCTTCAACCATGAGCTGGAACACTTTTCCGAGACGCTGCTCCTTCCACTGTGCTATTCTTTCAGTACCAACATCACCATGGAGAATTACTATCTGACCTGATGTCTGTTTAAAAGAAAAATTGGCACTGTTATCAGAATCAGAATCACTTTATTTTTCACGTGTCTTACACCTACATCTAAAGGAGAGTTTGTAAAGTTCTGAGCCACAGTAAGAAGAGTTTGTAAAGTTCTGAGCCACAGTAAGAAGAGTTTGTAAAGTTCTGAGCCACAGTAAGAAGAGTTTGTAAAGTTCTGGGCTACAGTAAGACAACTTTTAAAAAATCAGAGCTAGAATAAGGGAGGTCTGTAAAGTAAGTTTGGGGCTACAATAAGGGAGTTTTGTAAAGTTCTGGTCTAAAGTAATAGAGGTTTGTAAAGTTCTGGGCTAAAGTAATAGAGGTTTGTAAAGTTCTGGGCTAAAGTAATAGAGGTTTGTAAAGTTCTGGGCTAAAGTAATAGAGGTTTGTAAAGTTCTGGGCTAAAGTAATAGAGGTTTGTAAAGTTCTGGGCTAAAGTAATAGAGGTTTGTAAAGTTCTGGGCTAAAGTAATAGAGGTTTGTAAAGTTTTGGGCTACAGTAGGGGAGATTTTTAATGTTCTGGGCTACAGTAAGAGGGTTTTGAAAAGTTTTGGGCTATAGTAACAGGTATATAAAGTTCTGGGCTACAGTAATGGTGTTTATAAAGTTCTGGGCTGCAGTAAGAGGGTTTTGTAAAGTTCTGGACTACAGCAAGGAAAGTTTGTAAAGTTCTGGGCTGCAGTAAGAAGAGTTTGTAAAGTTTTGGGCTACAGTAAGAAAAGTTTGTAAAATTCTAAGCTACAGTAAGAAGAGTTTGTAAAGTTCTGGGCTACAGTAAGAACGTTTGTAAAGTTCTGGGCTACAGTAAGAAATGTTTGTAAAGTTCTGGGCTACAGTAAGAAATGTTTGTAAAATTCTAAGCTACAGTAAGAAGAGTTTGTAAAGTTCTGGGCTACAGTAAGGGAGGATTGTAATTTTCTCCTCTGTCCTCAGAGCTGAATGTGACTTCATAGAAGAATCAAAAACGATTCTGCATATGTTCCTGTATAGCTTTAATGTCTTCAATATTAAATTTTCAAAGTAATGAATAAAAAAAAACACATTAAATGAGATGAGAAGTGTCCAAACTCGACTGGTACTGTATGTCTGCATAAATAAACAGTTAATATGTAAACAGTTATTCAGAGTGGGTTTAGGATGCTGAAATGTTTTATTCTAGAAAAATCTATCCAGTCTGAATTGTTTAGAAAGATGAGGAATGGATTCAGATGTTTAAACGTCTAAAAGCTGTTTTACTGAACGTTATTACACTGAATGGCTATGAATACACTGCCTCATCTATTGTACACAGTGTAACACAGTGTGTTTTTTATGTATTTATGTTTGTGTGTGTGTGTTTTGAACAGGTATGATGGTGGTGATCGTGCTGCTGCTCATTGCTATTATCGTGGTGGCGTCGTGGCCGACATAATGAAGTGAAGGAGGCGTCAGGATGAGTTTCTGAACACAGACTGTTTTAGATCTAATGTATAGATGGGGCTGCACTGAACTGACCACACACACACACACACACACACACACACACACATTTTATATTGTAAGGGGTACTACTGTTTCAAAAATGTAATGAAGAATGAAAAATCCGGTACCTGGAATCCTGTTATTTCTTCCTGAGAGAATCTGCTCTTCATGTTTTTGGGAAAACAAAACGCTGTTTGAGAAACATTAAACATTTTTTTATATCATTTAGTTCATTCTGAATGAATCATATGCAGGTCTGTGTGGGTAATTGCTACACTGTAACTGTGAATAAAGCACTTTAAACAAGTGCTTCTCTGGATAAAAGACCTGAAGTAGAATTCCAGTGTTCTATCAAAATGTTCAATCTATTTATTCATGGATGGTTTGGTGTGAAATTCTCTGTTTTAGAGAACCTTACAGAATTCTACACAGTGTGGGTGAATGTAACCAGATGTCTGATCCTCTAAAAGCTCCTCACATAACATTTTTTTATTACACAAATTAACAGTAAATGCACTGTGTGATGCCTGAAGCCCTGAATTACCTTAGTGTTTTTTTAAGAATGTATTTGACCTAAAAGTTGCATTTAAAACCACATATTATGAATCAGAGAAAGGAAACACGCAGTATTCCTATTCTACCGTCAGCAGCATTCCATCTAAAACTCCAGAAGATGTGTAGGTTCAGTGGTCTGTTTGTATGGTAAACCATAAAACGGCTATATTTCTGTTGTAATCTGTTTTCATTCGTCACCACTGTAGAGAAATTTGAAATAGTTGATAAGTTTCTCTATGAAAAACCTGAATTTCACACCATTTATCTTTCAAACACGGATTTATTTTTTCATTTCTCTTTTATGTAAACCTGCACATTTTTCGCACATTACTCAAACTACTTCTGTGATTATTTTCTATAGTCAGTTGAAATATCAGCTGTTGTTACATATAACCCAAATCAACCAAATAACTAAACAATGATTAGATTTGCTGTCATGGCTCTTTCCTGTGATCAGTGGGGATCAGTCTGATGCTCACTCCCAGTTTCTAATAAATGTACATTTACATTTAACAACATGCTTTTTGTTTTCTGTGTATTATAATAAAAAAAAAACTCAACATTTCTTTTTCTCTCTCTCTTCCTGTTTCTCAAGCACTCAAATTGTATTTACAGGTTTTAAAAAAAAGAGACCACTTCAGTTTCTGAATCAGTTTCTCTGATTTTGCTATTTATAGGTTTATGTTTGAGTAAAATGAACATTGTCGTTTTATTCTATAAACTACAAACAACATTTCTCCCAAACTCCAAATAAAAATATTATCATTTAGAGCATTTATTTACAGAAAATGAGAAATGGCTGAAATAACAAAAAGATGCAGAGCTTTCAGACCTCAAATAATGCAAAGAAAACACGTTCATATTCATAAAGTTTTAAGAGTTCAGAAATCAATATTTGTTGGAATAACCCTGGATTTGGCATGTTCTCCTCCATCAGTCTTACACACTGCTTTTGGATAACTTTATGCCACTCCTGGTGCAAAACTTCAAGTAGTTCAGTTTGGTTTGATGGTTGTGATCATCCATCTTCCTCTTGATTATATTCCAGACGTTTTTAATTTGGTCAAATCGAAGAAACCTTTAAGTGGTCTCTTTTTTTCAGAGATGTATATATACACATAAACAAACAGCTGACTAAATGCTGCAAATATCCATTTCTGAATTTCAGGTCTGCAGCACATTCCAAGTAAAGTTGAGACGGTACAGAAAATGTACAACTTTAAAATGTTGCCATTCCTCCTCTTACAATACTAAAAATATTTTTTGGGACTGGTGACACCAAATGCTAAAGTTTATCAGGTGTTATTAACATTTCCCTTTTTTGCTGTGAATGCATATAAAGGTGTGTAAGAGTTTTCTTGCTTTTTTTAATTCTCCACACCCTCTCTTTAGAGAGCAGCATCTGTACACTCCTCCACAGACATGCCTCTGTTTTGCATTTTTCTTATTTTCTGAAAAATGGATGGAGGTCTCTGGAAAGATGTTGACTGATGATGGACTGCAGAGGGAAAAATATGCAAATCCCTTCCAACCTTTTTTTAACATTTCAATAATTTTCTTGCGCATTTGTTTACAAACTGAAGACTTACTGCCCATCCCTTTCGATAATTACTCAGCTTTTAATATATACTGCTTTTCGTCTCTGTATAATGAAAACCATGTATCTCCAAATCACTAACTCTACAGGAGAGAGAAAAAAATCTTATGAACTTTCAGTGGAAGTCAATGTAAAAAGAGTTCATTTCAGGTTCATTTCTATTGGTCTGTTCAGCAAGAAATTGTGACACTGACAGTTTTTTTTTCTTCAAATGATGTAGTAAACTAAAAATTAGCAAAAATGGAGATACTACTTTTTCATTGGATAGCTACGATATGAAAAGAGTTAATTTTAGGTAATTTTGGAGAATTTCTTATGATCCATACATCAATACATTCTAAAACACTGTAAGAGACATCCTTTGTGTTCAAATGGTGTAATTATTAAACTAAAAATGGACAAACATGTAGATCAAATCACATTTAGAATCACCTGTTGACATCACCTGAAATCACATCATTTAGTTTCTTCACCTCATCCAGAAGTAGATGTTTATTAATAAATAAATAAAGTGGCTGAGAAAAAATATTTCAATATTTAGGCTTCTTAATAGTGTCTGGATAAAATAAGTATAAGAAACTTTATACTTATATAAGAGTCCCAAATTGTGTTGGGGTTGAGTGTGTGTGTGTGTGTGTGAGGTAAAACCCTGTTCTACATTTCTACCAAACACTGGTTTTATTTCTTGGTTTGTGTTTGCTTAGTTTTTTTCTATGACAAAAAAATATAGAAAGCTGAGGTCTGTAGGAGTGCTTCACTTCAGAGAAAAACTAGCATGAGGATGTGTTAGTCCAGTGGTTCTCAAACTGTTACATGAGGCACACCAAGGTGGGGTTGATTTGTTGTATGTGTGTGTGTGTGTGTGTATGTGTGTGTTTGTACAAATAAATCTTTTTACACAATATTTATTTACTGATATTAAGACACTTATATACCACATTTCCCTAATAATGTAAACTGGCTAAATAAACAACAGAGGTGTAGTATATAAAAACGTGTGTGTGAATGAAATAAATTTGACGACATATCAGTGGTTCTTATTCACAGTTGGGAGTTTTTATTAAATCCCCTCATACTGAGAGTGTGTTTAATCCAACCAAATCAAATAAAAGTGTAAACCAGTGATGATTGAAGCACATAATAGTGATCTGATAGTGAATGATGCTAACAGTAGTGAAATAGAAGCTTTAATTTCAGCTGAATGCTTAATTTAGATCTGACCAGATTGGCGTTCAGTAGTTACTTTTCCTCTCTGGTTTAATCACAACAATCTAAACGACCACAGACTGTAAAACAAAAAAAAAAAAACAACAAAAAACAAAGACAAAACCCACAATGTCCTGTGTCATTAAATATTTCCATATATAATAACCGTAATATATTAGTACACATCGTAAAACAATATTGCAGACTTATTAAATTTACAATTCATAGTATGAACAAAAAAAAGCAGTGTTTTGTTTGATGTCGCTTTAAAAAAGAAATTAAATTTACATCATATGAGTAATGAATATAGAAATAAAGAGTGGACTGATTTATAAACGGAGTGCCAGAATAAATGAGTACATTTACAGGTGTCTGGGATGAGGAGTATTATGTAAAAGGTAGGGTGTAAATGCAGCGTATGTATAAATATATGAAGGTCAAACAGCACAATATAATACGCTGGAGCTGAACGGCCGCTATGTACATTTAGAAAGAATGAACACAGAGCAAAAACTGCAGTGATCATTCATGCATTCTCCGTCGTTCAGAATAAACACAGCACCTTCTCACACACACAAACCACACATACACACACAGACGCCCAGTGTGTGAAATAGGATCTGCTGGAATGAAGCTCTGTAGAAGCTCCAGTGCTGATGCTGCGCGGGCTTTGTGGAGGATTAGCTAAGGATAAAACAAGGCAATTGAGCTTTTTTCTCTCGTTTTTCCCAGAAAATGTTTGATTTTGAGCTCTAAACATGAACTGGGTCGGCACTTCTCACCCCAAATATATCCTCACTGGTGGATTAAACTCGGGTTAAAGATGATCAGATGTTCTAAATACATGTAATTAAGACGAAAACCTACTCTAAACAGGCACACACTGCTGGAACTGCCATTTTTCTATTTGTTATTACATTCAAGATTTAAAAGGCTGTTGTGTGTTGACTTTTCTGATTTGTCTATTTTTATTGGGTAAAACAATATAAAAAGAGGAGCTGAAAAATCATTTATTTCAGTCTTGTTTTTATGAATATAAAAAAGGATTATTAAATTAAAATGGTATAATTCAAAAATATAATAATGGCAATTTGGGATGGTTTTGTTACTTTATATATTTGAAAAACTAAAATTCATAAAAATAATGTATTGTTCTGTAATACTTGCTGGGCAAATAAAAAAAAATAATTACAATATTTGATCAGCTGGTTGAATAAATTGGCCTCAATAGTTACATTATTACCTTTTTATTAAACAATCAATTAGCCCAATAATGATACGCTAACTAATTTCAAAATATTGCTCATTTCATGCTCGACTACAGGGAACTTATTGCCTAAACATCTCTTAATTATGGAAATCCCACCATATAAAACCTCCACAGCACCAAACAGGCATTGTGTGGGATGACCTGGTTTTAAAACTGAGCACTCTGTGGGTGTCGTCAAATAAAAAGATTCCAATATTCAATGGAAATGATGTTTTTAGCATTAAATGAAATTTAAACTAAATAAAATACAACATTTTACAATGTTATTCTTGTAAACGTCATTTGAGCTAAACCTCAGATATCGTTCATTCTTTTTTTTTCTGACCATCCAACAAAAGACATTCAAATAGCTAGATTGTGTTTTGTTTTATACAGCAGCACCAGTTTCTCAGATCGTATGGAATCACCAGTTAATAAACAAGATAATGAACATGCATTTTATACTGTACATTTTTACACTGTTTTCCACATTTAAAAGGAATATTGGGTGATGGTGGGATGTGGAATACTGTTTAGCACAGCTGCCGCTACAGAACATTCAGTCTTTTGGCAGATTATGCATATTTTTTAATCTGTTTTTTTTTTTTTTTTTTTTTTTTTTTTAGATTATACCTTTTAAAATGTGGATAATGAACAAAAACACTTTTTGGATGTGGAACATTATCTAACACTGAAAGACTGGAACAGAATTCCTGTCTGATCAATTTTGAGCTTTTTATAAATCCTAAAGAATGATATGTATGTTGTAATACATTTTAAAAAAATCTGTATTTCTGAGAGCTCTCCTCAGGTCTTGTTTGATAGTCTATAAATTGTGTTTCTTATCGTTATTTATTCTTTTTTTTATCAAAATGGAGATGTACTGCACTGACTAACAAATAAAACCTGCAGGCTGAGCACCTTCACAACAGCTCCCGTTCACAGAAACGCTCTTTCTCTTTAACCCTCGGCCCAAAGCAGCAGCGCTCAGTCCCTCATCCCTCGTTCATCATCCCCCACTCCCTCTCTTCTTCCCCGTGGCTCCTCTGTTTCTGTGTCCAGTTCTGGATGGTAATCTCTTTGACCCCGACACTCCTCCCTATGCCTTCTTGCATTTGCCTTTCTTCTCGCGCTGCTGAAACTTTCGCAATCTTCGGGCCCATGTGTCTCTCCACTGAATGACCAGACTGCCCTTATCCGCCACCACGCCGCTCTGGCCGGGGGAATCCTCGTCGTTACCCAGCAGAAGGTATTTCTTGCCCGTTTTGATTTTGGGGCATTTACAGGCCACGTCTTTAGCCCTCACCCACAGCAGCTGGTCGCCTCGGCGGATTCGGCTCTCGCCCTGCTTGTAGACGGAGATGATGTTGACCGTGAACTTCCACCACTCTCCAGCCTTGTCCGACTTCAGGATGTGCACCTGTACGGCTGTGAGGTCAAACAGATGACATTTTAAGAATTATTTAATTATAGAGGCTTTACCTAAAAACTTCTGAATGGGTTCTTATCTTGTTGCAGAGTAAAGCACAACAGTTACATTTCTATATGTATTTCTATTGATTTCTATCAACCAAAACTCTCACTGAGTTAAGTTGGAAGTAAACAGTCACATGGCAGAAAAAAAAAATGATTTTCAGGATGTTTGATTTGGCCAACAAGAAAATCACCCAAAGCTCTACATTTTTAAAAATCTACTTTTTTATATATTTATTTATTAAATAGTTTTTGGCCCTTGGTCCCTATGGTCACCATGATAAAAAAAATACCTGTTCTACATTTCTACCAAACACAGGTTCGATTTCTTGATTTGTGCTCTCTTTGTTTTTCTACGACAAAAAAACATAGAAAGGTTTGTAGGAGTGTATCACTACAGAAAAGAACTTGTGTGAGGATGTGTGAGCTCAGTGCTTCTCAAATTGAGGTCTGTGTGCTAATAGTGGTACGTGAAGAACCCCAAGGTAATACATCACCAAATATATGTTTTTAATTGATCAAAAACATTTTAACATTTTAACATTTAACAAGCAAATTTCCAAATCTCTGGGTCTTAAAATTTGCCTGGTTTCTTTGGTGACAATGACAATTTTTCACTGTCAGAAAAAAACATATGTAAAACATTTTCTGAAAATGTACATTTTCTGAAAACTTACAAATAAAATATTTTTGGAGCATTTCTATTGGAATTTGAAATTGAATTTCAATAGCATACATTTATTGTGTTTCACATTCACATCAGAATATCCAACACAGTTATTGCATATTTACATATTATTTGTTCATATCATTCACCCCTGGATTGCATTGCATATGTTCCTGTGAATTACTTTTATCACGTACTTTGCCTTCTTACGTGGTCTAAAATGTTTGAGAACCACTGTGTTAGCCAAAAACAATCACAGGCCCTGGAAGAAGAAGTGTGTTTCATACTGGACCCTCAGGGAGGTATTATTCATTTCGTAGCTCCTCACATGGCTCTCTGCCACTAACAACTCTCATTCAAGAGTGATGGCAGCTTCAACACATGCACATTTTTACTCCTCTTTATCAATTTCATTTGTGTTGATACAGTTGAGCAAACTTTGCGAGATTTAGTGGCTCTTCTCACAAAAGGCCAGACAGAAAATGGGGCAATTAGAGATGCTGTGAACTCGTAACTAAAACTTTACACTGCAGTTGATCAAACTGAATACATTCACGCGTCACTTTTGTTAGGATTTCCTCTGACGCCATTTGTCAGTGCAGTGATAATCTCACTGCTCTCCTGACTGAACTGTGGTGTTAATTGAGGAGCTGCAGCTGTGGCCCAGTCTGCTCTGGTGCCCCTATGCAAACATATGCTAACCGCTAGCCACTACCTACCTATAAACATTAGACTGTACGGTTATAATTCCTCTCCTTAATAACTTGAACATTACTTTCAGTCCTGAGTTATGTTCCAGTGATGAGAAAATATAAAAATGCTGTTTTCTACCTGTAATGCACACAAAATGAGAAGCTAAGTCCATAATATAAAATCCAGTTAAATCCAATTAACTAATACAGTATTGTGCAAATGTTTTAGTCACCTGTGGGAATTTTAGTAAAGAATATGTGTCTTATCTGTGACTAGCATTACAATACAAATAGCAATTTTACAAAAAGCAGTGCTTTTACAGCACTGTTTTACGTAAAACTTCTAATCTACCCTCATCCGAGTTTAATAGCTATTTCTAGTTCTCATCATATCAACTGCTGGCTGAGGGCATCCAGGAGATATCTGGAACTACACTTTGTTCTTCAGCTTGACTCACAGGATATAACATACTTAATTAAGAATGTTTAATCCTTGTTACATTGTACTGTATGTATGTTTGTAATTTTTTTCTTTGTTGCCTAAAACCACTACAGTTTTTGAATCAGTTCCGGTTTTGCTATTAAAATTGACCTTTTATGTTTTATTTTGTTTACCTACGGGCCTTATTTTTACCAAATTTCAAATAAAGTAATTTAAAGAATTTATTTGCAGAAAATAAGAAATGGCTGAAATATAAAAAAACGATGCAGAGCTTTCAGACCTCAAAAAATGCAAATAAAACAAGTTATTATTCAAAAATAGAATAAATAGAGTTCAGAAATCAATAATTGGTACAATAACCCTGGCATGTTCTTCTCCACCAGTCTTACACACTGCTTTTGGAGAACTTTATGCTACTCCTGATGCAAAAATTCAAGGAGTTCTGCTTGGTTTAATGGCTTGTGATCATCCATGTTCCACTTGATTGTATTTCAGAGGTTTTTAATTTGTTGAAATCATGGAAAAATAACATCATTAAGTGGCCTCTTATTTTTCTCCAGAGCTGTATATATACGTTTTGGAAGCCTGTGTTTAACATTTTTATTTTATATTTGATATTGATATTTTCGTCCGTATTGTAATGGACGCAGGGTTTGAAAGGGTTAAGCACTAAATTCACAAAAACTCACAAATACAGGCGTGTGAATAATATAAATAATAATAATGTTAAATATGGAATGTCATAAGCGAACCATCATTGCTAATACATGTAAATGTCAAATAAATGCAGAGATAACCCTCAGCCGACTTATTCCTGTTGTTCAGTGCCCACTGCATTTGGGTTCCCCCGTGCTGTTAGTGAACAAAGCCCCCTGATGAAGCAGGAGGCTGAGGGAAAGTGGATTAGGTTTAGTGTTTAGAAAAGGGGGGCTCGTCCGGGATCATCCACAGTAGGGCGGTGGGGAAAGTGCCAACAATTCATAATTGAGAGGCACTGTAGGCTGACCCTGCGGGGGCCATATTAAATGAGTAAATGGGCTGAAGGTAATGTATTCCCCCCCTACTGTCCAGCTTTTAGAGAGATGAGGAGGAACCCATGCAGAGACGAACCTGTAGGAGTGGGGTGGACCTGCTGCTTTTCTCCTGATGGGGTCCCTGTTACTGTAGGCAAGGCACGTGCCAGGCCTTCAGGAGAACTCATCTAATCTCTCCCTGTGTCTCCCTGTGCTTGGGACACTGCTGGTTTGAGGACTTTTTGTCTGATAGAGATAAGGAAATGTTTCTTCGATGGCCTCAAAACGTGATATCATGTTAATTAAGTCAAGTGCTAGGTTAAATGAAAAAATAATTATTAGAAGAACAATAATACTAAGTACAATGTCATAGTATGCTATGGCTTAGGCCTTCCACCAGGCCTTCAGTGGTTTATTTAACATGCCAGGAAAATTGCAGCTATTCTGAGTCATTTTCTATCTTTATTATTTGAGCTGGTTTCCTTATGTGTCTATAGCGATCATGCGAATAACTGACTATACCAATACGATGAATCAACATGCTGTAAGAATGGCCTGGTTGTCATTAAGAGCCGCTAAGCTCTTTAGGTTCCTCTGTGTCTTGCTTGACTGATGAAACAGCCTCACCTCAGAGGGAGAGAGGGGCTGCACATCTGCTCCATTCAGGGACAAGAGAATGCCTGCTGGCCTCAGGAATGCTGCTGTGGGACTGGCTCTTCCCTTAATGAGGATCTACCCAAGCACTTCGCTCCCCTCTGTCCGTCACACTGCCTTGACTTGATCCGCTTTGGACTTAAATACCTGCTGGGCTGTCCGTCAGCGCCACAGCCTCCCCTAAGCCCTTCACTGATGGCCTTTCCTCCTGTTTGATCCTTTGACTTTCTTCTTGAAAGCCCTGAGTAAGCCATCACTACAATGGAGCGAGGCTGAGGGTGCCCTGGGGAACTAAAGACTTCGAGGCTACAGCTTCTGATGAGGAATATAGATGTAGCAAAGGGGACAGAGGTTTTAGCCATCCGGACTCTGTCTGTGTCTGTCTGTGTATGCGTTGTGCCAACTTTACAACTTACCATAATCTTTCTTACAGTACTTCTTCATGTTGATCTTCAGCTTTCCTTTGGATGCCTTGCAGTAGGAGTCGCAGTCTGTATTTAGGGTGATATAAAAAAGAGAGAGAGAGAGAGAGAAAGAGAGGGAGTGAGACAGGGCAAGAGAATAGGCGAATTAAAATGCATTCTGCTGAAGAAAGAAAGAAAAGAAAAGACAGAGTGTGACAGAGAGCGAGACACTTCTCCCAACAGCTCGTCTATCTTGGGAGCCCATGCTTCACGCTGCACCCATCTGCCCCCCTTCAGTTGAGTGGCTCTAATAGAGGCTTGTGGGCTATTGAGCAGAGAGCGAGCCTTCAGTCCTATAGAAAAGCAACAGACAAAAGGTCCTGCTCTTTCTGCTTTCTGGATGTCTGGACCCTCCCTTGCTCTGATGGGAGACCTCTGGGGCCAAGAGCATTCAAGCCACCCAATGCTTTTTTTGTAGCGCAATGCTAATTCTTTGCCCCCCTCTCCACTGTCAAAGTACCACCATAGGGCTGAGGAAGGCCCACAGGTCGACCCCCACCATCACCACCACCACCTCGTCATCTCAACCCTTGCGTCTGTTCGACCCTGAGGCCCCTCCTCTTTCCCGACCCCTTGGGCCATTTCAACCTTTGGCATTTATTGGTTCAGCACCCAGGGAGGTGGCAATGTAGGTTGGGGGTCGGCGCAGCACAATGGGAGGTCAGGGGAAAATTAGTGGCCTGTGAAGTGCTAAAAAAAGCCAAAAATAAATACCTCACAAAAGAGCCGAAGACAAATAGATATGTGTCTTTTTCTCCTAATACCTGTATTGGGTCCTGCAAGATAACCTCCTCAAGTCTAGACAAGGCAATGCTTCAACAGACAATGCTTCAGCTCACAGAAATCACAAAAGGTCTCTTAGGAGTTTTTTTTTTAAATAAAGACGGCTTAAGAACTTTCAATGAATCCTAATCAACCAGCACCCAGTGAATGTGGCTGATGAGCAAAGTATGCGTCAACACCCCAAAGGAATTGAATCAAAGCACTGTTACAACATTTGAAACAACTTCAGTTTATTCTGACATTGTTTGCAGCATTTCCTCCACCTCACACACTGATGTGGTCTCTCTGTTAGTAGATGGATGAAGGGGAGATGGGGCGGCACTCTTTGCTAAGGGGTTGGAGGTCCTTTCAGCTCGCCTGCATATGAACAAACTTCATTGTTTTTTGGCGATCCTTACCCCATGCCTGCTTTTCACTTTTCTTTAAGGGACCCTTTTCTCCCTATTTGAAAGAAGTTGCCTGGACAACAGCAGTATGAGAAAAATATGCCAGAGAAAAGAAGTAGCTCCATGTAGGGGGATGGGGGCTGAAGAACATGCACAATCTAAAGGGAGGGGGTTGTAGGGTGCCCCACAAACCCCAAATCTGCAGGGACCACGAGTAGAGTACATTTGCAAATGGCAAAGAAACGACAACCTAAGCGAAATTGAGTCCATATAGTGGCAGGCTCATTTCCATGTAAATGAAGGTTATCAATGAAGCCGCTTTTGTTTTCCAATAAACCTGTTAAATGGCATCATGAGGCTATCCTTTGATAGTGCTCATTTCTCACTAGCAAGTCCGCAAGATGCAAAGAGTACTCAGAGATTCCCATTGAGAAGCTTGAAGTCCCCCACCGGCTGGACATGTGTACCAATTGTGATGCCTCTTGAAGCGGGTTTAGCTCAAGCTACTGTCACAACGCTCTCTCAGAAGGAGGTGTTGCCTTAATGGATGCTTTTCTTTCCTCCTTTTGAGTGAAAGGAAAGGCTGAAGAGCTTTGCGAGATTGAGTCAGGTCCTGCTGGCAGCAGTGGAGAGGGAACAAGAGAGTGGATGGGTGTTAGAGCATGGAGGTAAGGCTTGTTTGACAATGCTAGAATGAGAGAGCAAGGCACCAGCTACAAGCTGACTGTGGAAGACCCCTGTTGTGAGAGCCATTGGTGGACGCATTCTCTGGTCTCGCCAGTCTCCAAGCAAAGTCGTGCATACTGAGATCGAGTGCAGAACAAGCTTTCGGCCCAGTGAGTCTGTGTGATTCAGCATTTCCCCAGCTATAGAAAAGTATGGACAATCTTCCCTGTGGGGCCTTTCATTGGCCAGAGAAAAACAGACATTGTACTGAGCCCTAAGGAATGTCAGGCTGACCCCAGGTCTGTTTCCATTGGGCCTGCAGCGCAATAGGCATTGTGCTTCACCCCCAGCGCTGATTCGAGAACTGTAACAACGAGGTGTGAAAGAGCGCACAGGGGGAAGGCTGTTTCTCCACACAATGAGACTGATTGAGAAACAAATTGCTGCAAATAAAGCATGTAATTAGATTATAGCCGGAGCCCTAGACTCCTGCTGGAGTACACTCTCAATGGAGTGCTGGATCGTCTCCAAAACCGGAGGCTTGTCGTCCCTCCCCTCACTCTTTCTCTCCCTTTTCTTTTCACAGTTTGAGGAGCAGAGGTCTGTTGCATCCTGACAGTTTGAGAAACACAGCAGACAGTGCCTGCAGCTCTTGCTTCAGGGCTTTGTTTTTGTGCAGGGCGTGAAGGCACCATTCTAATGGCAGGAGAACAAGGCTGGATGATCTTCTTTACAGTACACAAAACACCTGGCTCGTCCTCAGCTGCTTTAGACTGTGAGACGTGGGTAAAGAAACCATAAATTACCTGTGAGCTTTCTGTATTCATGATGGAACCTGAGTACAATACTGTTCTGGTTCTCTTTCTCTACTGATGGAGCAGGCTTAGGACTTCTTGTTTTATGTAAAAAAAAAAAATAGAGAATATAATAGAAAAGCAAATTAGTTGCCAATAATCAGCAACATATCCTTTATGTTTATACTTAATGCTTCAAGAGTTCTGGCTCCAAGGATGATCTCACTTCACAATGTGCTTTGTCTAAGCTGAGCAGTTGGGGGTATTCACTGTGCTTTTTTTCCACTGTGTGGCCGAGAGTTAATTTTTTCCCTCTCCTTCCCCAATTTAGCAATCAAATTATCTGGATTGATTAATACTAGACTTCTCCAAACACATACTACCCATAATGAGTTAAAATCACTCCAGACTAATTACTATTTTTAATCTTCCATTTTTATCCCATTTTTAACCCTTAGTTTATCAATGGCAATTATCCCACCCAGTTAGATTTATTCCCCCTATCACTAGCAATGCCCCAAGACCAAGAGGATACAGACTAGCACATGCCTCCTCCGACACATGTGAAGCCAACTACCGCCTCTTTTCCAACTGTGAATTATTACTACTTTTAGAATGTAAACCTACACACTGCAGAGTCATACTCATTTAAAACACTCCACAATTATTACTGCTAAACTGTTAACACAACACACTACATATTCATAGTGGTATAAAACCACTCCACAATTAATGCTATTAGACTGTAAAAACAACACACTGGATTTAAAGTTTTGCTTACAGATTATAAAAACCTAACACAGGTTAGATTCATACTGGATCTATATAATTACTCCCAGACTTTAAACTACACTTGATTAAAAGTATTACTCTAAGGATGTAAAAACTACACACACAGCTGATTGATACTGATTCATACAATCACAGATCGTGTCAGCGATTACACCCCAGGTAAAACTAATCCAGACACCTGTTTCAAAGTTTCTAAGCTCCCTCACTCTCTATCTCTCTGTCTCTTTGTCTTTTTGTCTCTTTGTCCTCTGCCATCTCTCGCTGTGTCGGCGGTGGTGAAGGAAGGACGGGGTGGAGAGATGCCCTGATAAGAACGGCACATCTGTTTGCAATCATCATGTTGGATGAGATCATGTTCTTCACTCTGTTCCGTCATGAGGTGTGCTAGTCTGAGAGATGGGATAATGTATGCATTCTCATAGCAGGGAGCTTGGGTGGTCCGAGGACCCCGTTTTGACGGGGCCACTCAAATATGCGTGGGTGTGTGCGTATGTGTATGTGTGTGCACGCCACCTTTCTCTCGGCTTGATTTGGAATGCTGGAGTTTCCATGGACAGCTGCCCTCGACCCAGATGGGTTAAACATTCTGAGGGCTGCGAGTCAGGGTTCCCGTCCGCTAAGCTCAATCAGCTCTTCAGAATGCGTCACTTTTCACAAAGAATGCATGTGTGACTGGACCCGCCGTTCCAGTCGTAAAGTTATTTCACACTGTTCAAGTTTGATTACTGCAATAAAAGAATCAGATTCCAATTCAAGCATCATAGTCCCACCCAAGGATGCTTTTTTAAATGTTTCCTATGCTTGTTTTTCCACTTCTGCTGGAAATAATTTGTGAAAAGTGTTTTTTTTTTCAAAATGTTCAACTCTGCAATAATTAACAATAACGGTCATAATTAACAAGACTTACACCAGAAATAAACATATGGTTAAATAAATAAAAATGGTTAAGTAACTACTGATGTACTACTGATTAACTGAAACTAGTTAAAGTATTAATAAACATAAATGCTTAATAATCCTGTAAATATGAATTAAGGCATTAGTTAAAAATGTTATAATGCTCAATAATGTCTTATGTAGTGCAAATATAATTATAATAATACAAAATAATGTTAATTAATGTACCCTTATTGTAAAGTGTTACCTTAAATTCTTAGAGCTTAGTTTGTAACAACTTTTTGTCCAAGCAACTCATGGACAGTAATCGTGCATTAAATAAATGACAGTACATAACTGTCACCTTATTAATAGTAATAATACCAGCTTTACAGTCATAATGCTCCAGTCAGTGTGAAATTCTAAAAAGCAAAAAGCGAGAATGCTTGTGCAGGACTGGACTTTGATTGAAGCATTATATTCCAAACCAAGGAATGTTTCCCAATGATGTCTGTAGTCATATGCTGGGCTTTAAACACTTAAATTATTTTTTGAGTGGCTTGCCCAATCTGAAATTTATTTTACTCTAGGGAGAAAAGTTTCACAACACAGAACTGCCACTTTATTAGTGACAATAACAAAATCATGGCAATGAAAAAATTAAGAAAAAACTTTGAAAACAAATTGAACACATGAGAGGGAAACATATGTGAAAAGTAGACAGAGGTAGGTTTGAGGGTTTTGCTCAGGAGGAAAGGAAGATTTAGGGGAGAGAGGGGGCTGTTGGGGGTAGGAGAGAGAAAAAGAGAGTCCCAGCAGCTCTGCTGTCAATCTTATCTGTCAGTGAAGCATTAGAAACCTGCAATGCTCCGCCAACAGCTGCAGCAATTTCTCGCACGCCAGGATTCCACCGTCCGTGAGAATGACGAATGTTTCTTCAACAAAAACGTCTTTCCACACGGACAAGAACCAAAACATGTTCACTCGCTCCCAGCTGAGGCCATGATTCTTTTTTTAAAACCAAGAAAAAGCAGAATATGCATCTGATAAATAAGTAAAATGACCGTCTGATAAGTGTGGATTGACACAGCTGTGCAAACGTGTCGCTCGCCCCAGCAGACTCTGCTTTAATATCTAATGATGAGGAGTGAAATTTGGCAAACATTGGAAATTCATTCTAAGATGTTTCGCTGTGGTGTCGAGCGCACTGGGAGAGGAGGCTCGTCAAGGGAGCTAATCTAGGGAAGAAGATATTTTCCAAAAAATGCTCAGCCGTTCCTCTTTCAGATTAGTCGAATCCCACTGGTGGGATCATGAAATGAGGAAATAATAAAATCAACAAATCAACAGGAACAAGGCCCAGTGCTGCAGCACTTCAACACCCCACTGTGAGACACTTAGACCAATTAATTGGAGTCGGAGTTAAAGATTAAAGCAGTAAGAGCTCCAGGCCATAGCTAATTGATTCAAAATTTATGAACCGTAGCGAAGCGAAAGACGAAGAAGGCTCCGAAATGGGTTTCCGTGAAGCCACATGTGGATGGATGGATAAATGAATGGATGGTGGAATGGGGAAAGGGATGCATACTGATTTAGGGTCTATGAAATATACAGTGCTGTCAACACTGAATGCTAATTTGATTTTCCTCATTAACCGAACTGCTGTGGTGTAAAACACAAACAAACGTGCCCACCTGCTGGTTCCTCCGGGCTGCTCGCCGTGGTCGTTGGAGGTGCAACTGGAATTTCTGTTTCCAACAAAGAACAAAGAGTTAGCAAAAACATAATGGTTTCACCATAAACAACACATAAACTTGGTAACAATCATGTTTTCCTATATAAGCATACATATTATCTTATACAGCCTGTATAAACTGTTAATAATGTTAATAATGTCAGCTTTTTTAATGCAATACACAATTTCATGTAAAAACCTGTAATGACCTGGCATGATATAGTATATATGTGTTCTATATTACATTATTGCAGTGCAGTCAAAAATGTCATATATGATAAGCCCATAAGCATGCATATAATTCATTTTAAATAGGATTCATAAGAAGTTATGTCTAGTCTAGGCATAGGCTTAATCTGTGTCTGGACTCAAAGTATTACGTGCTCAGAGCATATTTAATTCTTTTACACTAAACTTTGCATCGCTGAACAAATTAAAATTGGGACTCGGATTAAACATTGAGGAACAGCTTCATTTGCTTAAGTTGAAGAGACTTGATTCTTTCGTCCCTCTTTTCATCGGTCAGTTTGTTCACACTGAAAGGAAGTCACACTTACAATAGGCATGCATGGGGCAGTATCGTCTCCAAAATGAGATAAATAACAATGGTGGTACAACTTGTTTAAAAACATGTTGGCACAGAATTTGCCAAGAAATGTGGGGGAAGTAAAGATAACAGACAAAACAAAGGCCCGAAACAAGACTGAACATTGAGAGAGGAAGCTGTTTGCTATAAAGAAGGTGCTTTTTAAAGGAGTGAGCAGGTGCTTTGTGGAGCTGGTGGGCGTGCATGGAGAGAGAAAAGGTCCAGGATGGAAGAAAGAAAGAAAGAATCAAGTCTTCTGTCAAAGCGGTGCTTATCGAAGTCAATCATCTTCATCGTCCATCTGTGCTCAAATAGGTCTCATAAACATGTTAGGCAATGACTCAGCAAAAAGCCTGGATGTAAGGAAGGTCGTTAGAGACCAGGGTGCCTTTGCCAAAGAATGAAATTTGATGGTCTGGTCCTTATTATGGTCCCATATTATATTCATAAAATGTTTTAAAAACAAAGCTGATTAAACAGTGGTATTTCAGCTAGGAAAGCCCATTACTCTGTGATGATTTCCTTAAGCAACCAGATTCTCTCTTGACTGCTGAGTTTCCATATTTAGGGGAAAGCATATTGCATGCTAGCTGGATGTAGCGTTGACACGAGCTTGATTCCAAAATGGCTTGTTTTCCAAATTTTTCATGGGGGATTAAATTAATTTGGCCTAATAAAACAAACACAGATTACTTTGCAATTATAAACGAAACCAAATACTTCCAATTAAATTACAAGGACGTCGCACTTTCCAAGTTTCACACATCCGTGCATGCGACTTTCCCAGGAAAATCAAACCTATCATATTCCAGTGAGTTTATAGATTTAATTTAGTCCACTATGCACCCTGCCAGGAGGGTCTCCAGAGTGACTCGTGTCTCTCATTTTCCAAGAGTTTTTTCATTGACAAACGCACAAATTAAAAATGTTTAGTTTCAAGATGAAATCCAGGGCAGTTGCTCCTATCAAATCCTGGCTGAGTTTATTGCCATACCAGTTACATTACTTTGGAAATGTTGGACAATTATGGTGGATGATTGGCATTCTGCTCTGGCTCTGCGCTTAAGGTATTACTTAGGCGGCAACCCAGTAATCAAACCTTAATGAGGATTGTGATCAGTCTTTTAACTCGATCCACATGAAACTGAATCTGCTGTTTTGGTCCTTAGCCTTTCCTGAGAACACTGCATTACTTGAAAATTTCCAAAACCAGTGGTTCCCAAATCTGATCCTAGAGCACCCGTGCCTCGCACAGTTCAGTGATGTTTCTTTGCTTTTAAGCTCAGGAAAAGTTGGTTAGTTAGCTAGTTGGTTAGAAATAAAGGTTCTTTGGAATTTCATTGAAATCTTGAAATGTTCAAATCTAACACACTTGGCTCTAATAGTCAGACACCCTTGAAGGCCTATACTACCTACAGGCTGCAGGTTGGTAAATCTACAGGACTTGAGTGGCCACACCTGCTTTATCTCTATGGGTTTGGACAGGAATTTAGTCTAGTCCAAGCCCCTTATTTCGAACTGTTCTACTGTTATGTTTCCACCAACATAAATCGGTTATAGAAACCGAAAAGTCTACTTGTTTAGGAGCAAGGACCAACTGAAGAATCTCAAGAGAGAAGAATAACTACTTCAGAAATTGAGTTCTGCTCTTAAGTGAGTCTAAAATGAATGGGTTCACATGGAACAATTAAGAAAAAAACATAGTTTATAAATGTTTGATATTTTTTATGTTGAAAATAATACTTATTTCCTCAACACAGAACATCGTCAAATGCTTAAGCACTGTCAATATAATTTTAAAGCTTTTAAAATCCAAATTTAAGCCTTTTAAACATGCTAGCATCTGTACTGCCTAAAAATGGAAATATGAAAGGTGGGAGGTACATTTTCTTTGTTTTTTTTGTGTGGAATACATTTAAAAATGAAAGGAATATCCTAGCTAAGTGAATAGTTACTATTTTTAATGAGAGTTTCAGCCATTTAGCTCCATCCACCAACATTCATGCAATAATTTTCTAATATAACGGGGGAGATAAAAGGCGAGGTATTTCTGCTTCCAATAAAACTGGTGCAAATGCCAGCTGGTTTTCTGAATCAGCCTGAATGGAACAAGATCTAGAACAAGGGTTATTTTGGTGGAAAAGGGCTAATAATGGGTTGAGTTTGAGAACTGTTTTTGTAAATAAGATTAAACCAAACATAATGTAAAGGTTCTACCCCAGTTGACGGTGGTTCTTGGAATGTCCAAACCAGGAACAGTTTAGGAACTTAAATCAGAGCAGAGATGTTTCTTCATACAGTGTTCTCTTGCAAAACCAACAATCTAACGGTCATCTTTAAAATGATGAAAAAAATATTTTTTTAAGATTCTTGTAGTGTTTGTTGGGTGAGCATGAACCCTGGGAGGCTTAATTCTAAATATTTGTCATAAAAAAGTTCTCAAAACCGCTCATTTTGCTACTTTCCAGAACCTTTTACCCTTTAACCAGTTAAAGGCAACTGTTTTTTGGTTTCCTGAGCTTTTCTGAAAGTATAGAACACTAGAACCTGCAGGGCAGGTGTACTCCAGGACCAGTTTTGGGAAGCTGTGTTTCTCCTAGTTTTTTTAAGGTGGTTGAGAGGAGGTCCACGTACTTATGCAGGGGGCAATGGGCGAGCGGCTCTGCTGGTAGCCCTTAGCACAGCGGTTGCATGTGATACCGGTCACACCGTCTTTACATGGGCACTGGCCTGTGGTTTGGTTACAGGTTTTGCCCGCGGCGCCCACGGGATGGCAATCACAGGCTGCGAGGAACAGGAGACAAGAGGTAAGAGAGAGAACACACGTGTAAAGAAACACACACACTCACACACACACACACACACACAGTACATACAAAAAGCACACGTGAGCTGTAGTGGGAGGGCTGGAGCTTGGTGAGGGGGCTATAGGGAGAGTGGACGTTGGTACATGGGGTATCAGAGCAGGACAGTGTGTGTGTTTGTGCTTGTGGCAGGGCAGCAGTGGTGTTCTTGTGAGCATGCAAACACAAAAACTTTCACACTCGTCTTTATTCTTCTCCTTTAGGACGCTCTGCAGAGACATGCAAAAGAGATTTAATGCACTGTAAAGTGAGGGTTGGTGATTGTGAAAGGCGCCCCCTGCAGAAAGAACTTTGGTGAATAAGGAATGTTTTTGTTTATTCCAGTATTTTCCAGCTAACAATGTTATACTGCCTGAACATGGGTCATATCAAAAACCCATATAAAGGTTAGGTCAGAGCTAGTGATTAGGTGCTTTAGAAGTTTTTTTTACTTTGACTATAATACACTATTATTCATTATTTGAATGACTAATATAATCGTAAATATTACAGTATATTGTTGGTATTATTATTGTTCTTATGTTTAAGGGTCATTCTGAGTTTGACATTTGATGCGACTTTAATTAGCTAACAAAAACAATTCACATTAATCAACATCTTTCATTCATAATGTGTTTGAATGTACTGTTCAAATACAGTAACAATAAAGTTCAGTTTTTTTATTCAGTGCAGTATGTGGACCAAATGTCACCAAAGATTGGTCCATAGACAGCATAGTAGCTCGTGGTTAGTGTGGCAACCTGTGGATAACAATAGCTTGTGGCTACAACATTACATGGGGAAGAACAGCTTTATTATTTCAGCATTGGAATTAGAATTGAAATGAAAACATCAACACAAACATTGACCCCTGGACCCCATTGGCATGACTTAGTGCTGTTATTACTGTACTATTTACTTTACTATTGTTTAGTATCTACTATAAAAACAATCAGTCACATTATAATGGTGTAAATGCATTTATCTATCCAAGGTGATTGATGATTGATAACTAAAGACCCTGTACAACCACTCAAAAGAAAAAAATGTATATTGTAAAAAGTTAGTTTTGAAGTTTGAGTCAATGCTATATTAGTATACTTTTAACTTGTGTTCGTTATATTGAGGAAAAACAGTATATTGAGAGTATATGAATCTAAGAATTGAGTGAATTGAGCCCTTCCAACGAATAACCTTTATATCAACCATTTCTCAACTCTCAATTTGTACAGTTTTTTACATTATAAAACTTGAATTTGCTTTATTTAGACTTAATTTTAGCAGTAAATGTAAAACTACAATAATAATAGGAAAACAGATTTACTCAAAGGGAAAAAATGGTTGATGAATTGTTCATTTAAAAATATATATATTATCGACCAGACCTGAAACCTAAATCATGCAGTCTCTCTCTCTCTCTCTCTGAGTGGGTAAAATAGTCCTCATTATCCCCCATTACTCAGCCATAACAGTAAAACCACTGGTAGGTCATAATCTGATTCCTGTGGCACCTGTTAAGAGATGGATATATTAGGCAGCAGGAGAAGAGACAGACTGATATGGCTACACAACTGTGTCAGAACATCTACAAAACTTTAGATAGGTCTTATGAGATGCTCCTGGTATGCAGTGCTCATTATGTAACAGAAAGGTTCCAAAGGAAGCACCCAGAGCTCACTGATGTTCGAGGAGGCCTCACCTCACACTTTGCAACAAAGCTTACATGATCTCTTGCTAGCGTCTTGGAGCCAAATACCGCAGGACATCTTTAGAGGTCTTGTGGAGTCCAGGCCTTGACAGGTCAGATCAGATTGTGTTTTTTTCACTCCATCTTACCAACTTAATGCTTCAAAACCCATCTTTATTGTTCTTCTAAAATCAGTTTTGCCTTCTTTGTGTGGACTAACTGACTTTTTGGGAAAACTGCAAGGAAATAAATGTGTTTTCAGACAAATGTAGATACATGTGGACGAGCCTCAAAGTCCCAAAGAGTTCCAGCATCATTTTGTATACGTTATCAGACAGTATTGATTCAGATTTTTTCCGCAGAACTATAGACAGAGAACGGAGAACCCTGCTTCAGAGCACATGTTCTGCAAAAACAGGATATTCCCACCGTAATGATCATGATTAGCTGTTTGATTTTTTTTCTGCTCAGACCTTTGTGCAGACGCCAGCAGAGTGTGTCGTGTTTCCGCTCTGTATGGGAGGTCTGCTCTCCGCCACATGCTCCACGCTCCTCTCCTCACACTCTCTACTGCCTTTGTACTGGAAGCCTCTTTCAAGTCAGCTTTGGCTTTGTGCTTCTCCGTGGTGGGTGGTTACATAAAAGTTATTCCGCAAATATTCAATATTGTTTTTTTCCCCCCGAATCAAATAAGGCAGCTTTGAAACCAATCCAGGCCTGTTTTTGGCTGATTAAATGAACAGAGTGGGCCCTGAATCAGGTACTGCACCACACTGTGCCACACTTAACCCTTAGAAGTCTCAGTGGAAAGTTCGGTCTGGACCACGTTAGTGTTCATGAGTAGAAAAGGAAAGAGACTGGTGAGCCAAGAGTCTTGCTTTGCCGCCTCCAACCCAATGGTACAGAACATCTACATAATTAATGACATGACTAACTGTGTAATGATACAGAACTAACGATGGAGCGTAAACTGGGTGCTCAGAAATATGTCTAGACCTCTAACGGCTGGTGTCTAGTCCTCATAAGCCTGTGATAGTCAAGCTCTCCGCTGTTCTGCATCCTGTCAGTTGTCGCCTCGTAGTCATCAAAGCCAAGAGGCGATTAAACCTAAATTGGCTACATTCTGCAATAGACCACAAATGTTCCATGAACGCCTGTACAGAACCATAAAACAGATCAACGCTGATTGATCTTAAACAAATGGGTGAAAGCTGCTCGGCGAAAAACACAGCACGAGATTCCTTCAGATGCTCAGTTTAACCCTGTCATGATGAAGTTGTGATGTGTGAGAAAGGAATTCCATCTATTTCTGCATGGGAACAAAATCACTCAGAGTGGGTTTCAGAGCGAGTCAGAACTGTTAAAAGAGCTGGTGAATGCAACCAGACATCTAAACCTCTATATATATATATATATATATGGTGGAATAAAATTCTGTAAGAATGAATAAAAAATGGTCCTGCACACATGCACTTGACTGAGTTTAATGCAGCATGTTATCTGAAATGAGTTTAACACCCCTGGTTTAGAGGGCAGTGAAATTCTATTAGTACTAGATTTTGCACAAAGTTCTAAAACCTCCTACAAACTGTGATTAGTCCTATAGGTTGTGGCATTACACATTGGTCAATTAGTAGCTTTTAGGCAAATTGATCACAGCATGTTGAATAGTCTGATTTGATGTGTATTGACAGATGTATGTAATTATGTTAGTTAACACTTTTTTAGTTTTTATCACATAAAAATCAAATTTGTGCCTTCAAGCCCTCTGTCTGAATTTGCTCTGAGGTCCAGCAGTTTAGGGAAGGTACAGCAAGACAGCTTTCCTCCCTCTACCCGTTATCTGTGTGAGACGCTGAGATACGGTTTCCCTCTTATCTCCACACAAGTGGAAACACTTTGTTCTTCCTTATCTGCTGCAGACCGGTGGAGAGGGTGCTAAAGCTCATGTAGTAATTAGCCCCCGATCTCATCAGTCAGTAAATTCTCCTTCAGTCTCCTTCTGCTTTCACTCACGGCTTCTAACGGCCCACTGGGGACCTGCTCCAGTTCAGACCCTCCAAAAATCTACAGCAGATTAAACTCCTAGAGGTTTGGGGGTTTACTTTAGTTTTTGCTTATATACTTTTTTTACTTTTCACCTTAGTTTTTAGTTTTAAGAATAGTTAAATTGCTTGTTTTTTTGTCTTTTCGAGAATTATTAATTTATATTAATTTGTTTGCCTAAACACTTCAGGTGCAGAAACAGAAGCTCTACTGCAGTGCCAGACATTACTCAGTACTTCAGAAGTTTTTAAAGCTCCTGCTTTAGTACTTCTACTCGAGATGTTTGTTTGAAAAGGTACGTTTTTACTTTTACTCCAGGATCAGCCTCTGTTGGAGCACAGGGTGAGGAAGATCTACACAGCTCAGGATGGATGAGTGCAGATAGAGAGAAGTGGGTGAAGTGGCGTTCCACTTAGCACTGAATTGGTGGAGCTTCTCAGGAGAACTGGAGGGAGATACAGATCTCTCACTCTCAGCTGCACTATGTTGCCCATCTTCCTCTTAAACTCAGTCACTTATACTGCAGGGAAGAGGAAGTACTCCAGATGAAGTCCTACATCCCAACAGAAGACGTCTAACCCTTTCATTTCTACAGATGTTTTACAGATGTATCTAAAACACACTAAACATCACTGAACATTAATAATAATAATAATAATAATAATAATAATAATAATAATAATAATAATACATTTTATTTTTATAGCGCTTTTCAGGATACTCAAAGAACATTGACTTATTTTTACTAACATTTACAAATAAAATAAAAATATAAAATAAAAATAACTGAAATGATTATTAAGGATCACATTTTGTCGCTATTATTGGTTAAAGCACTGACAGCTCTGTCAGCAGCAATAGCGTGAGTTGGCTATTTTTCTGCTTAACAGGTAATCATTTAGCTTCAGTAAGGTCCCTTAACCAAAACTAGGTAATTACCCACCACTATTAGAGTTTTATAGAAAGAAAAATGGACTCCAATAGCCATTTAACACACTCACTCGCATTTATTACCAATTGTCCTCCACTGATTCCACATTATTTTAATAAAAAGTTTTTGTCCCTTGGGTAAGGGTTAATGTGTATTTTTTTTAAGTATAAGCTGTTTTATTCAGTGTAAGGTAGGTTTACCTTTTATTCCTGTTGCAATATTGATTCAATCCTATAACTAACTCTCACTCTATTACTCCTCCCAACTCGTCTTGTTCTTCTTTTGAAAATTTAATCTTAGTCTTTAAGATCCACACTGGGGTAGCACACTAGGGTAGCATTCTTTTTCCTTATTAAGGGTTCTGTGTCTGAGCTTTGCCATGTTCGATGCTAACTCTTTCCCTAAACCTTTACTCAGTAGATTAAGAGATTCTTTTTTAAAAAGGTATCACTGCTTAATACTAGTTTTATAAAATCCTAGAATCTTCACTTTCTAACTTGTTTCTCATTGTGTTTTTTATGAACTACGATTACAATAAATGATTCAGCAAAATGTAAAAGTGTTTTGTCACTAAAGTCTGCTTAGCTCTGCGTTCCTCTGGATACTATTACTGACCTGTAGCTATGAAGCTCTGACCTTGTGTAAAGGTCTCACTCCTCCCATACAGAGCGGAGGTCGAGCGCTCCTGAGCTGCTTATGTTAAAAAAAGTCAAAACAAGGAGATGTTGGCTCAGGGCAGTGCTTGAAGTAAAGTGCAGGCACTTCCTTTATTTATATGCTGAATTCCCCCAGTCACCCCCTATCACTGTGATTTTAGAGCAAGGTGACTATCAGTTCTTAGCATTAGCGGTACAATTTTAGTACTATTGTGGCGGCTCTGGGTTGTGTGTGGCTGCCTGTAGGCATGGTTCTGTTCTCCTGTAGGGGTGGGCGATATGGCTCTAAAATAATATCACGATATTTAAGGGTATTTTTGCGATAACGATATACTTGGCAATATAGGAAAACAGAAGAATAAATCATTAATTTCAGGAATATAGTATAATAGTATACCAGTATAATCATAATGTGGCAAAATAAATAATATAGCATAAAATAATATAATGCAGCAAAAAATATTGCAGAATATTTTCATGCATATAAACTAAACAAATATACAATAAATACACTTAAAGCTTCACAGTTAATAATGGACTACTTTTAAGACAAACCATCCCTATTATCACGATATGGATTTTTAATATCATGATATTTCTGTTTCACGATATATTGTATACGATATAATATTGCCCACCCCTATTCTCCTGTGTGCGAGGATGACAGGGGTGGGGCATCTCCCTTGGGAGGGGTTATGCAGAGAGGGTGGGCACCACTCTGGATCTGCCATCTGGGAGACACACAGCTGGGTTGGTGGCCTTTGGGCTGTTTTAGCTCTGTGGGGTAATGGTTTTTAGCTCTCCTAGTCTTGCTAAAGACTGTAAGTGAGTGGCAAGCCGGTTCAATAAAGGAGCTGTTGAGCATTCAGCATGAGTCTCACGGGTCTTCCTTCCTCTTCCACACCACACTATTTTACTATTTTAGCGTTACTATTTTTACTATTGGGACACATGCTCATGATATTGTTTATACATTATACTTTTTTAAAGAGTGAATCTTGCTTTTGCCAGCTAGGCTTACCTTGTATTTACAGACAAGAACAATATTGAGGCCAAGAAGTTGGATGTTCATCACCCCACACCAACCCCCCAACTTATCCCATCCAAAATTATTGGATGGAGCTCCAGAATTCCTGGAAAGACAATTATACACATTGGCATGGCACCAATATGTTTAAGTCTATCTGCTATGTGCTATTCTATTGGCAGTAGTTCTCTACAGGGACAAGACTAGACCTTACTAGCTGTAAGGTTTGGTGTCAGCAATGAGAGCATCTTATTTGATTTTACATCACTGCTTGCTTCTGCATTCTGTGTGGGAATTATTAAAACATTAAATGTAGCTGATTAAACCCCTCCTTCTCAATACCACAACTGATCAACATGTCTCTATATCTGAGATCTTGTAGTATATGTCGTTGCTCTTTGAGGAAAAACACAGACTTCAAATTTTGCTGAATTTTAGTTCACTTTATCATTTAAACATGGCAGCTATATGTTGCATTGTATTAATAATTATTTGACAAATGGCCACATAATAATGCTCCAAAATGACCTGAAATTAAATCTTTTACACTGACTTTCATTAAATTATGAATTGTTCAGATCTTATCTGATATCGAGAGAGTAGAAAAGATTACTGGAAGCTCATGAAGTTACACTTATATACATTTACACTCAGCACCCCAAACACACCGGCGAGAAGCAGAATCCAATCTCGCACAGGTTACTTTCAACCAGAAACAACCGTCCACAAGGAGGACTGCTTCAGGCACTGAGGAGCTGACCTAGGACAGAGTTCCAATTCATATCTGGGCTCACAGTCATACACACACTTACAAAGACAATTTTTTAGAGTATCATGATGTTGTGGGGAATTTAGAGTATTCAATTTACCTGATCTTCATGTGTGTGGACTGTAGTAGACAAACAGAGAGTCCGGAGGAAACCCATGCAGACACGAGGAGAATATAAAAACTCCACCCAGGTAGGGACTTGAACGCAAGACCCCAGTGCTGGGAGGCAAACGTGCTAACCACTAAGCCACCGTGCCTTATGTAGAAAAAGTCCCATTGCATGCAAAAGTAAAATGTAGCTATGACAGTACTGTGTTCTGGTAAGTACCGGCCCACTTTAAGCACTGGTGAACACAGAAAAAATTAAGCAGTTAGCTAGTGATTGATTTAACAGATTTATAATCAGTTTCAGCACAGGCCTCATGCAGCAGCTTCATCCCAGCACATTGCACAATGTGAGAAGTTTCCAACTCTGCCAATCGTTTACCATAAAGCTGTTGTTTGAAGTCTGAACTCCTCTCTCTCCCATTAAAGCAGCACGGCGTGAGCCAGAGGGATAATTTGTGTGCTGCTGGGGTCGAGCCAGAGCCGCTGGTGCTGGGTATTGTAGTAATTAGAGTTTGCTCCGAGTGGCCCTCAGAAAGAGAGAGAGAGAGATAGCAGCCTCTCTCCATCGTTCTGTCAGCTCTTAACTAGATTCCAGTTAAAGACCAGCGTCTGTTTTTATTTGGCTTTGTGGAAGTTCTCCAAAGAGGAGCTCTTGTTTAGAGAAACAGCCGACGCTGAAAGAACAGAGTTTGGTTGCAAAATACATTGCAAAGCCATTTTCAGCTCTGATAGTTTCCACTGTGATAAGCTGCTTGGAGTGAGTTATTCACTCACAACACATTTTAGTGTTGTGCAAGATAATGACTTGACTCAATGACTAAAGACTCAAGTTGCATCACTGACTCACAGCTTGATACAGACTCATGTTTAAATGTCTCCTGATGGCTCAGACTAAATTTGCAACAAATAACATTAGTTGCATGGTTATCTCATTACTCCGCTCTGACTCCAGTAGCATGGCTGACTCAAAACTCAACTAATATGTCTGTTAACTGTTTACTTTGTGACTCAACTAGCGACTTGACTCAGACTCCAGTTGAATGATGTAAGATGAGTTGTATGTTGACTGACTTGATGTTGATTTCACTTAGACTCTGGTTGCATTACTGACTCATGACCTGACTCAGACTCCAGTGGCATGACTGACAAGCGATTTGACTCAAAATTTAGTTGCACAACTGATTTGTGACTTGATTCAGACTCTAGTTGCATGACTGACTCATGACTTGACTCAGAATTGAGTTGCATGACTGATTCGTGACTTGACTTAGACTCTAGTTGCATAATTGACTCGTGACTTGATTAGACTCTAGTTGCATGACTGACTCATGACTTGACTTAGACTCTAGTTGCATGACTGACTCATGACTTGACTTAGACTCTAGTTGCATGACTGATTCGTGACTTGACTTAGACTCTAGTTGCATGACTGACTTGTGACTTGACTTAGACTCTAGTTGCATGATTGACTCGTGACTTGATTAGACTCTAGTTGCATGACTGACTCATGACCTGACTCAGACTCTGGTTGCATGACTGACTCGTGACTTGACTCAGACTCTAGTTGCATGATTGACTCATGACTTGACTCAGACTCTAGTTGCATGACTGACTAATGACTTGTCTCAGACTCTAGTAGCTTGACTGACTCATGACTTGACTCAGACTCTAGTTGCATGACTGACTCATGACTTGATTCAGACTCTGGTTGCATGACTGCGTTGATGAGACTTAAACTCTCTCTTAAATGACTCATGACTCAACTTTTACGAAAGCTAAATGTTGGACTTAAATGACTGATTAATGTGTTAAACTTCTGTTGCATGTCAACTGACTCGCATCTCCATTCATGTTTAATTATGTCTGACTTGAGACATGATGCCCTTTAAAAACTAAGCAACTCATCAGTATTGATTTAGTTGTATGATCATACACTGTCCTTAAACCATGTGGAGCAATTAACATGCTAATTAGCACATATTTGCCTCCATTGCTAAAATTGCTTTGTAGCTCCAAACATGTCTTCTCTAGTGGTGTAAGGGGTTGGAGGAGGTGTGGGACTTTATTCTTTTGGCTGAACCATTGCTTTCACACTTTAATTCAATAATAAAACTGAGATCATGTAAAACAACATCTCTGGAAGATGTTATTAGTGGCTGGATACGTGTTTAACATGAGAAGGATCATCAGGTAATGATTTAAACGCGGTGACTCACGCGGTCACACTTGGTCACATCAAAGCAGATTAAGGCGCTTTAGCTTTTGCCATAGCTTTTGACTTTGTCGGATACTGTAAACCCAAAGGGCCTGCTGGAGGTGAACCTTCTATTTGTCTATTTGTGCTATGTGTTCATGGAAACCAGAGGCTCTAACGAGAGAGGTGATTAGCCTAACTAGCATGGGATCCAATCAGAAAATGAAGTCATTCTCTTTAGCGGCCTGAAAACTCCACCTTCAGACATAACATAGTTTTCCATTATAGACATGAGTTTCTTATCAAAGGGCATGCTGAGGAGTTTTTGCAGCCCACCCCAACCCAAATCCAAACCCACACCAGCACAGAGAACACTTTACAGGACGGCCCCACACCTCAGTGATTTCAGCGTGACTTCAGCTGCGTTCAAACAGAACGCCTCATTTACCCAATCCAATCAGTTTTAAAGTGGTTCGTGCTTCTAGGCTAACAGGCCAACTTTCCCCCAGTTCAGCATAATGAGTGCAGCCCACCAAGACAAGAACAAGATGCACCTCTCTGAGCCTCTCTGAGCGTGTTTACAGTGGAGTTTATGAGGGATGACGGCATCAATCTGCAAAGCCGTTACACAACCTGAGCATTTTTGTATAGAGTATATGTTCTTCATATAGCCCAGAAAAAACGCAGAAGTGTTTCCTTATGTTGCCGAGAAAATTTGCATTGCTGTGTAGGAATAAAAGTAAATGCCTGGCAGGAACTTCTCACGCCTTCAATTACAATTCATACAATTCCTCATTAATGCAGATTCATTACACACATTTCAGCTTATTATTCACCATTACAGTAAATCATTCAATAACTGACACAGAATTAACATACAGGGTGTTTATTATGCTGTAATTTATTTATTTACAAGCAATTTAGGGCCAAATGTGCAGTAATGATTTATCACATTCTGGTGGTGATGGGTTTGGTAGGAGGGGGAGGTGGTTTGGCATTAGGTGGGTTTTATTTTGTTGTTTTTGTTTTGTTTCGTGAACTCCATGAGCAAAGACACAGTGAAAATTGCTAAAAAACTTTAAGATAGATCTCCTGAACTGGTAAGCACTGAGTTTCAGCTGAGATAACTTACCTTAGCTAGGTCATTTTTCACAACCACTAGTAGGGATGGGCAATTTATAAGTCATTTAAATATTTGAGTGCTGCCTTGAATCTCACTTGCAGCTGGGTTATCACTGCAGCGAGTGTTTGAGATAGGTAAAGTGAT
This sequence comes from Astyanax mexicanus, assembly GCF_023375975.1. NCBI lineage: Eukaryota > Metazoa > Chordata > Actinopteri > Characiformes > Acestrorhamphidae > Astyanax > Astyanax mexicanus. The sequence goes on along the minus strand of NC_064412.1, from coordinate 26,592,876 downwards.
CCAGACTAGAATTAGCTAACACTGACATGCTACAATATGCTAACATGAACTGCTATCTGTCACAACGGAAGAGCACAAGGGCCAAAAAAGGGCCAAAGCAGCAGCATCTCAAATTTCAGTGTAAATTCTGGCGCACACAAAGGTTTGTGAGATTTGTAGTCCGGTTTGGCTTAGATGTTTTATTTTATTTTTGGGTGCTTCTCTAAATATACATATCGTCGCTATCCAATAAAAAACACTTATCTCCAAAACAGCAACTTTACAGGAGAGAGAAAAAATCTTGTAAACTTTCAATGGAAGTCATAGTAAAAAGAGTTTATTTCAGGTAATTTCGAAGAGTTTCTATTGGTCCGTTCATCAAGAAATTTTGGCACAGTGTAAGGGACAGTTTGTCTGTGTAGACAAATACATTTGTCTATGTAGTAAACTAAAAATCGACAAAAATGGAGATAAGTGGTTTTCATTGGACAGCGACGATATACAAGCACAAAAGAAAAGGGCAGCTAGGTGCTCAGCTCCTACATTCATGTATGAGTGCACCTGCCAGATCGCTCTTAGAGATTACAGAAGATTTTGAGTGTGGAACAGTTTTTTCACATGTGTATCATTTGGATAAAGTGATTTTTTTTATATTGATTTATTTTTACCGCTGCAATTAAACTCAGAAACGAGAAGCCAATGGTCCCCAACTGCTTTCCTAAATTTGGTATAGATGCTTTGCTAGGAAAGAGCTAATGAAGACCTGTTCTTCTTGAAGGATCCAGGCCAAGGCCAGAGAGGATTTTCCCAGGCGTTCGGAAACAGAAAAACGTGAGGAATCTGCAGGAGAGGAATCCCTCATAGGAGCAGGAGTTTAGAGTTAAGAGACACTGCCTGCAGGCATGATACGATTCCCTCACACACACATCTTGCCTGCAAAGTAGGAATCCTGGTTGAGGTGTGGGAATTTCTTTAAACTGTGAAGGAGAATTCTCTCTGCTTCTCTTAGCAAACAATCAAGATGTAGATGATCAGCTATGACAGATTTGGTATGAAAATTTAGGTTCTCTTGTATTGAACTGGACACAAAGTAACAACTTATACTCTTATTACTTTTTTATATAATGTTTCAATTCATCTTATTATATACACTAATACTCCTCAGCATTTACTAACTCTGTTTTGTTATTTTGCATCGACAGAGCAAGTTGCTTTTGTTCCCAGTCACTTCCACTTGTTATAATATGACTGACAGTTGACTGTGGACAATTCAGCAGTGAGGAAAAGTCACAACTGGACTTGCTGCACAGGTGCTGCATCCTATCACAGTACCACGCTGGAATTCATTAAATTCACTCCTTAGTTTTTTCACTAATGTTTGTAGAAACAGTCTGCATGTCTAGGTGCTTGGTTTTATACACTTTTAGGCAGGAAAGTGATTGTAACCTGAATTCAATGATTTGGAAGCATGAGCAAATACTTTTGCCATTATAGTAAATATTATCTCAATAATGACAGCATTTTAATATAAGTTATAGTACATAAACGTATTCCAATTTATTGAAGCATTTTACTGCTAGCTTTACTGTATATAAAGTTCGATTGGTACTGATTTGAATTTGATTTAACCCACAGATGTTGGGAGCTGAAGGCATTTGGTTCTGCTTTATGTGGTGAAAACGAGCTTCCAGATGAATCTGCCTTGTGTTTTCCTACTTTATATAAACATACTTTATATGTCCCTCCCCTTCCAGTAAAGGTGCACCACTGCTCAGGCATCGGCTCTGTGTTTTACAACTGTGATCCCACCTCAGCCTCACCATGCCAGACAGGTAAGCAGAACTCCACATACCTGCAGAAGTGTTTACCTAACATATCTGATCTTCTCTGTGCGTGATGAACACAGTTAACACAACTTTCCAGTTCCACTTCTTCTGAAACCTCTGTGTGTGTGTGTGTGTGTCTTAAGGGCCATGTGGGTGTGAATGAAACACAGCAGTTGAAACGGCTCATTTGGAGCAGCAGATCCCCCCAGGCCCCCCGTAGGAGAGGAATGAGACACTGAAAGAATCAAGTCTTACACCTCAGAAACATGGAATAACAAAAAGAGAAGAGAAGACGTTCCCGCCGTGCGTTGAGACGCGGCATGAGGGCTCACGGGCAGATGATGAATGTGTGTTTGCATTCCAGACAGACAGGAGAATTGAGAGAGAGAGAGAGAGAGAGAGAGAGGTAGGTTGGTGTCAGTTTGGACTGCAGCAGAGTAGAGATGTTGGTTATGCATGTTTGTAATTCCTCTCCACACACTGGTTGTGCACACACTCGTTAATCTGTCTGTAAATCTGAACACTGATGGCGATAACGTGGATTGCAAGGCAAAGCAGCACACTATAACACTTCTAAAACTATGTAACACTTTTTAACATGTTGGAACATTCTGTAATACTATACAACACTATTTAACATTGTAACACAAATACTCTGTTGCACTCCATGTCATGCTGTAACACTATATAGCACTGTAAAAGTGTATAGAACTCTGTATAATTATATAACAGCCTCCAGTTACACTATATAACAAGCTGTATCACCATATATCACTAAACAACATGGTGTAACACTATACAGCGCAAATTAAGAGACCACTTCAATTTCTGAATCAGTTTCTATGATTTTGCTATTTATAGGTATGTTTGCGTGAAGTGAACATTGTTGTTTTATCCTATAAACTACAGACAACATATCTCCCAAATTTGAAATAAAAATATTGCCATTTAGAGCATTTATTTGCAGAAAATGAGAAATAGCTGAAATAACAAAAAAGATGTAGAGCTTTCAGACCTCAAATAATACAAATAAAACAAGTTCATATACATGAAGTTTTATCAATCAATATTTGTTTTTTTAAACATAGTTTTCATGCATCTTTGCATGTTCTCCTCCACCAGTCTTACACACTGCTTTTGAATTAATTAATGCCACTCCTGGTGCAAAAATTCAAGCAGATCAGCTTGGTTTGATGGCTTGTGATCATCCGTCTTCCTCTTGATTATACTCCAGAGGTTTTCAATTGGGTAAAATAAAATAAAAAACTCATAATTTTTAAGTGATCTTTTATTTTTTTCCAGAGCTGTATAATACGCAGTAACACTACATATCCCTCTGTAACACTTAACATACTGTAACACTATATAACACTCTGTAACACTAAACAACATGATGCAACACTATAACACCATAAAACTGTCTGTAACAATATATGACAATCTTTAACAGTCCATAACACTATATAACAGTCTAGCTCTATATTATACACTGTACCACTGCATATCAAGCTGTCACATTCTCAACAATGATATGCTAGTATGCTATAACACACTGTTACACTAGATTTATATTAGCTTATTTGTGCACAATGTCTATCATGTTTATTTGTATGTTTGTTCACATATATAAAAGTAAACAGTATTTTAGCCAGTCATGCAAAGATCAATGACCAATGCTACTGCAGTTGGTGAAGAAAAAAGTACATATTTTCCAAACTATGATTAACTACAAATGTTGTTGTCTTTAAGAGGGTATAACTGCTTTGGTATGCTATGCTATTTTTATTATTATGTCAGTGGTATTTAATGGTCTTAAAATGACAATAATATTGTTTATTGCAATAATTACTGGTACGATATAGTGACAGTCGTATATGTCTGTATTCTATGTTCAACCCATTCATATTTTTATGTGCATGATCTCTGAAAGCATACAAATACAGATGGAACTGTTTATGGTACCATTAACATGCATGCCAATGTTAAGGACACATGGAAGTATGTGAACAGTGACAGTTAGAGAGGTTTAAAATAGACATGTTCATTTTTGTATGCCAAGAGAGTATAAAGAAGGAAGAGAAATGGTTGATTCAAATATTTTTTGCAGTTTTTTTTTTAGTAAAGTACAGAATCAGTACTGCTGTACACTCTACTCTGAGGTATTGTGTGTGTGTGTGTGTGTGTGCATGTAAGGCTGAGGTGTGTGAAGTGTGTTGAGGTAAAGCTTAAGGAGGAGCTGACAGAAGAGTGTGGGGTGGGGGGAGCAGTGCGGGAAAATAAACACTGTGTCTTCAGATTTAACCGCCCCTAACCACCCCCCACCCCGCCTCTCCCACCTAGGAAAAACACCCCCCTCCGCTGATCTGCCTGCGCTGATGGATGGACTGATTTATTTATCTATTTATCTGTTTGGCCAACAGGGGTCTTCAGTTTTCAAAAGAGGGCTGATGAGTTTCACAGCGCTCGGAGATGCCGGACCCCACGGACCTTCAGGGTCTCTCTCTTTCTTTCTCTTTCATTCTTCATTTTCTGTCTCTCATTTTTTTTTCCAATTACTCACACTTATTTTTTCATTCTCTTTTTACTTATGCTACTTCTGTTCTTTTTTCAGTTTTCTGTCTCCCTCAGACTATTTTATCTATTTTGTTTATTTCCCCTTTTCTCTCTCTTGTGCAAACTTCTTCCTTCTCTATCTTCCCCTCTATCCCATTTCAATTCCACACAGTTCCCCTTTCTTTTTTCTTTCTTTCTCTTACACTCCCCCTTTTCTATTTATATTTTCCCTCTCATTCTTTATTTCTCTTTCTCTCATCTCTCTGTCCTCAAACACTCTCTCTTCCCCCTCATGTCTCTTCTCTCTCACTCATCTGCTCTGTTATTCAGTTCTCCTCACACCTCCTCCGCTCCTCTGTTTGTTTGCCTTGTCCCATCAGCCTCTCTCCCCCTTAACCCCCAATAAATCCAAATAACTCAGTCTTAGAACCACATCACCCCCACCCCCAAATCCAAACTGCCCTGGAATCCAGGTTTGCCCCCTGAGTGACTGGTGAAGGGTTAACACAGCAGTGTGGAAAGATACTGATCAAATTCAGTATCTAGTTTTAACTTTATCTACTGACTGTCTGCTCTGGGTTTAGGTTGATGATGTTTTACTGTAGATTTCTCTTCTCAGTCTGGAGCTGCAGTGGTTTAACTTCCAGACAGAGATAAGCACAGAGTCTAACACACTTCAGCTCCAGTGCAGGGAGACGCTGGATGGAGTAAGAAGCGTTTTTAATACTTTATCTCTGACTCTCAGCAGTATTAGTGCTCAGTGCTTCTACTAGAGGGTCAGGCTTCTCTTTTTACTGCATAATAGGTCTACAAGTGTGTAAGCAGGTTATGCTATCATAACCACACTGTCCATCTAAAAACCCCCAGCTGCAGTTTACATTACAAAAAGCTTTCATGACAAACGAACAGAAATTGTTCAACAAGTTTTTAAACATATTCATCCCTGATGACTTGTATAAAAGGTTGCCACAGTATGAGATTTTCACAGTATAACTGCCTTAAAATGTTTTTAAGGCAGTTATACTGTGTAGTTTTACATCATCAAGTTCCATAATTCTTTATCTTGTTGTTGTTCTTAATTATATTATTAGTAGTAGTAAAAGAAGTATTATTTAATGACCCTTTTATTTCTCACTGTATTCTTTCCCTTCCACTCCCTCTTTTCAGTTTTGACCTTTACATTTCTCACTTATATCGCTTAAGTAATTTATTGCAGTTATTATTTCATTATTACTCATTTTGTTTGGTTAAAGGAAAGATATGCTAATAAACTATTTACCAAAACATTTTTGTTAAACAAAGAGTTAAACATGAAAGAGCTAATTAATGTAAGTTCATGAAAAATGTCTCTCTTTCGAGAATAAATAAATAAGAAAGCTGTATGTGAGGTAAACCTCTGTTTAACTATTTTATTTGCACCAAATTATTATTTTCATTATATATCAATATGCTGATTATTACCTATATACTGTATAATAATAACACTAACAACAGCACTAAGTCTGACATCCTAGGGGTCAACCTAACACAAACAGAACATTTCTTCCCATTTTGGGAGACATAGGCAAGGGCGATACGTTAAGTGTTGAGCACAAACAAAGCCACATTACTACCATTTAGTTTATTAGTTATTTTATGTGTCAAATCAATAGAAAAGAAAGACCAAAGGCACTTTTTTGTGCAGTCTTTCGGATCTCTGAGCAAATTTCTCTTGCAGCAAATAATTTGAAGGCTACCTACACAGGGACTTCATAACACAAACATACTCACAGAATAATGCTCTTAAGCAGTGCTTCATAAATTATTGAACACGTATGCATGTATTATGAAGTCTCTACCATTGCTATTAGAACAACATTTCTGATATTTTTAAGTATATTTATTCATATTTTAACAATGTTATTTTTTAATATAATGTAAAACAAATAAGAATGTTCTATATACTGTGTCAGAATTTAATGATCAGTAGGAATGCTAAATGCAATAATATCTTTTTACACTGACTCACACTAAAATTCTCCTACTGCAGTTGTAATCTTGGAGTTTCAACAGTTATACTTTGCAAGTACCTTTCAATAAACATGTACCCAGACACAACACTCTGCTGTGGATATAATTTAGTGTTTCTGTAAACGCTTAGAATACGGTCTCGAACCCTCTGAGAAAGCTAATATGTAGTAATAAGCAGTACAATCAAACAAAAGAGGAGCGCCCACTTCCCCCCACCCTGCCATGCCCCGCCCGCACCTCCGTACCTTTACAGGCTTTTCTGTGGGAAATGGGTTTGGACAGATCTCTATAGTAGCCCTCTTTGCAGTAATGGCAGTGGCGTCCCGCAGTGTTGTGGCGGCAGTTGAGGCAGACTCCTCCGCTCTTCCTCCCTGACAGCTTGTAGAGCTCCATGTTAAAGCGGCAGCGGCGGGCGTGCAAGTTACAGTTACAGGCTGCAGAAAAAGAAAGCAAGAGAGAGAGAGGCACTGTTAAACATGGTGTATGCAGTATCGGTGTGTGCAGTATCAACATGTGCAGATACAATAAAATAAAAAAGGCCTGTAACATATGGAAAAGCAGTCAAGTATTTTTCAGCACCTTCAGGAACTACTTAAAGATGCTGAGAAAACTATTCCATATGACTCGACCTCATGAAGCCACTAAGAAAATACCAAAAGTGTGCAAATCTGTGATTAAAGCTAAATGTGGCCACTTCTACGTTAAAATCAAAGGTATTTAACATATTCTTTTGTTTAAAACCTAATTCTGCTCAATTCTGTTCATGCACAGCTTTAATTTCTTCAATATTAAATTAACAATGTAAAAAAATCATACAAAGACATATATATGTATATATGTGTTGTTTTCTTTTTTTAAGTGTGCATACATTTAAACAGGGCTTGTATACTGTTTTCTGTACAGACTAAAGTAAATGTTAGTAACTTTTACAGAATGCATACTGTACATTTAATCCAAATAACTACAAAATACTGTAATAGACTGCAGTATTTTTATCACAGCAAATACTAGACTTGTTTAAATATCATTTCTTTTCAAATTACAAACTAGGACTGTCACAATAATTACATATTATAGTATATCAGCAATAAACAGCAATTTTAATTAGATTTGATTTGATTTTTAAAAGATATGGGCCTGTCACGATAATATATTGCATTTAATGTTCACTTTAAAGACTGTGGTTTCAGTTTTGTTCATATTTATTTGTTTTTTGGAATAACAATAATAAAAATATTATATAAAAATATTATTTTATAAAAAAAATAAAAACTGTAATGTCAGTCTTAATGTCAGAATATTCTTAACAATTAAAAGGTTATTACAGTTAAAAAACGAAGAAATGATCATTAAACCAGTGGCATAAAATGGTCTCAAAATGAAAATAATATTGTTTTTTTAATAGGTATTTATGGGACAATATACTGTCCACACAAAAATGGCTTTCATAACAGCCCTACCACAACAAATAAAATAATAAAACACTGTACAGTAAAGACATTGTTTTTTTCTCACAAATGTTTTGTATAATTCTCAAAAATGTAAAACGGGTTGTAAATAAATGTTATTTGTTGTTTCAATTTGTAAACCTTTTAAAAATCATAAAATTTAATATTTTAGCATGAAAAGAACCATAAAATCTGGCAAGAGTAAAAGAAGTGCCAAACTTTCCCAAAGCTAGCTAGGTGAGCTAGTGCACCAACACACGCTAGCCTGCTAGCGATACAGCTAGGCACACACTCAAACGCTAATATGTAGCTAATAACATTACTCTTACACAAAACTGACTAGCTACATAATTAACTAAATGTTACAAGATAACAAACTCTATTAAGATTTAACCTGGGTTATTTTGGTAATGATATTCTTACTAGCTAGTTTCTCTCTCCCATTACAGTTAGCTTTAGCAATGTATCTAGCAGAGAATTACCTCAGAACAGCAGCAATGACCCAATTTTGGCAAGTTGAGTCTACACAAATAAACTGAAGGAAAGAAGGCTTTCAACACTACTTCTCGTGCTTGTTATCAGTTATTACATCTTCACAGACTCAAACTTTACCATTTAAAAGATACACACTGAAAAAAGCTAGCTTAACATTAGCAAGCTGAGGTAACTGACCACTAGCGTATGTCTGCTAAGCTAAAACTCTGGCTGTCTTTCTCTGTTAATTTCTCTGCTACATCTGCTAATAATTTTACGTTATGTAGCTTTATATCTATATACATTTATTTAGGATATAAAAAGGACAATTTCTCTCATGCTTGTAAAAATTATAACTGAAAATAATGGAAAATGTACCACTAAAACAGTAACCACTCTAAATAGGGATGGGCAATATTGCAATATTGTAAAAAAAAAAATATATATATATATATATATATATATATATATATATAATAATAAAAACAATAATAATTAAAAAATACTCCTACTAATAATAATACATTTTACATAATACAGTTTTCATGCATCTTCTCCGCCAACAGTCTTACACACTGCTTTTGGATAACTTTATGCCACTGCTGCTGCAAGAATTCGAGCAGTTCAGCTTGGTTTAATGGATAACAATTGAATCTTTTTGATTATTATTTTTTTAATACACGAACAGTAAGAAGGGCTGAGGGATCTAATCCTGCTGGAGCTCAGGATGGGTTTTCCAGCACTGAGAGCCGGAGCTGTTAATGAGGCTGAGGAGCTGCAGAGGAACTAACCTGTCTGCTCCAGATCTCACACTGATCCACTCACACCCTCCGGCTATACATATCAGTAATACCACACACTCATCACTAACACCTCTGATACACACACTAACGAGACCACATCTGTGTCTCCAGCACATGCATGCATACACACACACACATACACACACATACACTAGTAATCGATAACTAATAATAACATACTAAAATAACAATATTAGAATTTTTAATAACAAAGAATTAAAAAAATAATAATATTAAGAACAAAGGTCTAATAACTTTAATATTTAGATTGACGTTTAAATAATGTTACTATTTTGAATTAGGAATGACATTCAAATACCAACCTTTTCGGAATGAAGTTCTTATACCATTAATACTCAAAATACTGTATTAATATTCAACATGAATGTCTAATTAAATTAATATCCAGAATGAATGTCTAAAAAAATGTATATCCAGAATAAATAACATCCTTTGTAGATAATAACAGACCCACACACACACACACAATGTTCCCGCATGCTTTCTGTGTGTGTGTGTGTGTGTGTGTGTGTGTCAGTGTATCACTGTATCTACTCTGTGATGATATGTGTGTGATTGTATTGTTGGGAAGAGAATGACACACACTGTTTGAAGTGTATGAAAAGTTCAGAGTTATGGGGGCTCTTCCAGACCACAGAAATGCCGTGTGCACACACACAATCACACACACACACACACATAATCACTCAGCAGGACTGAAAGCCCTCATCATGAAAAAGGGTTAAACAAGCTGTTCTCACATACATCCACTTAGGAGATATTACAGACACAGTGTGTGTCCGTCTATGTGTGTGTGTGTGTGTGAGACAGAGAGAGAGATAAGAGGGGGAGGCTTAAGGAAAAACTGACCCAGATGAGTTTTGTCTTTCTCGCCTCTTTAGTTTTGTCTGCCAGCTATGTACAGTGTGTGTGTGTGTGTGTGTGTGTGTGTGCGTGAGTGTGTGTGTGTGTGTGTGTGTGCATGACAGTATTGAATGAAGACTAATTGGTGGGTTGTGCTGTTGGCATACAGTGTGTTATACAGTGTGTCCTGGTGTTGTGTGAATAGATCACTCATATAAAATAATATAAAAATTTTAAACATATATATTTTTCTGACACTAAAGAGAGAAACAAATAAATTAAGGTTTAGCATTGTCTTTGCAATATGTGCAATAGTTAAAAGCGTGTTTTTTCTTACTGTTCTCATTTTACATATTCAGAATATAATTTTATATTTTACAATATATATTGTTACATACAGAAGCTTCCATATAGTTAAT